>NC_073647.1:39029847-40279847 GCF_029407905.1 Bubalus kerabau | reverse complement strand
CCTCACAGTAGTGTTCACTGATAGTATTAATATGATTGGATTTATAGATCTTTCATGGTCTGTACAAGGAGTTTCATAGTTTGGCATTTTCATCCCCACTTTACATATTAGGAAACTGAAAATCAGAATGATTAGAATGTTTGTCCAAGTTTTTCTGTCTAATTAGTGGAATATTAGGTAATTAGTCACCACCACATTCCACATGCAGTGTTATTTCAACATGGCCCCAGCTGTCTCTTGCACTGATTAGGTCTTAGCACTTTAGGTTTATTTTTAAAAATTGATGGTTTTATTAAGGTTTAGTTGATTTGTATAAGTTGCAGATATACAACATAGTGATTCAAAATTTTTAAGGGTTATACTGAATCTATAGTTACTATAAAATATTGGTTATATTTCCTGTGTGATACAATATATCCTTGTAGCTTATTTATTTTATACATAGTATTTTGTACCTCTTAATCCCCTACCCCTATCTTGCTCCTTATTCTTTCCCTCCCTCTACTGGTAACCAGGAGTTTGTTCTCTATATCTGTGGGTCTGTTTCTATTTTGTTATATTCACTTGTTTGTTTTATTTTTAGATTCCACATGTAAGTGATACTGTTATAGTATTTGTCTTTCTCTTTTTTCACTCAGCATAATAATCTTGAAGACTATGTTGTTGCAAATGGCAACATTTCACTATTTTTTATGACTATGTAGTAGTCTGTTGTATATATGTATCACATCTTTTCTATGCATCCATCTGTTGAAGGGAACACTTAAGTTGCTTCCATATCTTGGCTACTGTAATAATTATAAATAATGCTGTTAAGAACATTGGGATGCATATATCTTTTTGAATTAATGTTTTCATTTTGGATATGTACTGAGGAGTGGAATTGCTGGGTCATATTATTGTCCTATTTTTAGTTTATTAATGAATTTCCATACTGTTTGGCTGCTTTGCATTATCATTAAGAGTATACAAGGCTTCCCTTTTCTGCACATCCTTGCCAACATATGTTATAATATTTTTGGTTGTTTTGATGATAGCCATCCTGACATCTGTGAGGTGATATCTCATTGTGGTTTTGATTTGTATTTCTCTGATGATTAACAATGTTAAGCATCTTTCTGTATGACTGTTAGCCATCTTTTCCAAAGAAGGCTGTATGTTTTCTTTGGAAAAATGTCTATTAAGACCTGCCCATTTTTTAATTGGGTTGCTTGTTTTTTTTTTTTTTTTTTTAATGAGTTGTGTGAGCTGTTTTTTTTTTTTAATATTAAGCTCTTTATCAGTCATATTATTTGCAAATATTTTCTCCCATTCAGTAGCTTGTCTTTTCATTTTTGTCAGTGTTTTACTTTGCTGTGCAAAAGCTTTTACATTTAATTAGGTCCCATTTATTTATTTTTGTTTTTGTTACCTTTGCCTTAGGGAGAAAGATCTGACAAAATATTGTTATGCTTTATGACAAGTGTCCCACCCCTGTTTTCTTCTAGGAATTTTATGATTTCTGATTTTGCATTTAGGTGTTTAATCCATTTTGAATTTGTATATGGTGTGAGGAAATGTTATGATCTCATTCTTTTACATGTAGCTGTTCTGTTTTCCCAGAACCATTTACTGAAGAGACTGTCTTTTCTCCATTGCATGTTCTTTCCCCCTTTGTCATAAATTAATTAACCATAAGTGTGAGAGGTTTTTTCTGGGCTCTCTATTCTGTTCCATTGATTTGTGTGTCTGTTTTTGTTCCTATATCATACTGTTTTGATTACTATGTGTGTGCTTAGTCATTCAGTCTTGTCTGACTCTTTGTGATCCCATGGACTGCAGCCTACCAGTCTCCTCTGTCCATGGGGATTCTCCAGGCAAGAATACTGGAGTGGGTTGCCATGCCCCACTTCAGGGGATCTTCCCAACCCAGGATTGAACCCAGGTCTCCTGCATTGCAGACCAATTCTTTACCAACTGAGAGACCAGGGAAGCCCTTTGATTACAGTGGCTTTGTATTAGAGTCTAAAATCAGGGAGCATGATTCCTCCAGTTTTGTTTTTCATTTTCAAGATTGTTTAGGCTACTTGGGATCTTTTGTGTTTCAATACAAATTGTAAATTTTTTTCTAATTCTGTGAAAAATGCTATTGGTAATTTGATAGGGATTGCATTGAATCTTCAGATTTCCTTGGGTAGTAGAGTATTATAACTTGCTTAGCGAGTCGGGTAATGGACACTGCCAAAATAATGGAAAGAAAATTATAAAATTGAGTAAACAGATTTAATTGTTAAATGCAACTGTATGTCTTCATCTTTTTTGAATGGAGAAACTTACAATTAGTAAACTCTTTTTATGTGCTGAGCATTTTTCATATATGTCTCATTTATTTTTTATAAACATTGTGCCTTGGAAGTATTATAATGATCATTTAATAGGTGACAAAACTGCACTCTTGAAATACTAAGTATCTTACTCAAAGTCACATTGCTGGTTAGTGACCTGTGTTTGGTTTATAATCTAGCTATAGCTTGTCCCCTGTATGAGTGGCCCTGGCCTCCCCACAGTATAATGACCATTTTATATTGCCACATACCCTGAATTATTTCTCATCATTCTACAATGCATTTTTTAAAATGAACTTGGAAGTTGTCTTGAAACCAGAGGGTGAATATAGAAAAAAAATCCAAAGGGCTGTACTGAAGCATTTTATTTTCTCACTCATGCCCAGAGAGACAGACTTTCTGGGAATTCCCTATTGTAAAGCAGATAAATATATTAATATTGCTATTTTATTGTTTACTAACATAAATGAATCAGTGAGTCATGTAAGGAAACTTTGTAAGTATCAGAGATGGTATTAGACATCAGTAGTCAAAGGATGGACTATTTAACGTGTGGCGTTTGAACAATTAGTTTCAAGGTAATCGAAAAAAACCTAAAATCCAATCCTTACTTCACACCATACACAATAATAAATTCCAAATGAATTAAAGACCTAATTGTGAATCAAAAACTTTAAACATGTTTAAACTGTGTCATAAAACATTTGCATGATCTTGTGGGAAAGAAGATTTCTTTTAAAAGATTTATTTAAAATGAAAATGACATCAAGATTTAAAACATTCATGGGACAAAAAAAAGGTATCATGAAAAATTTAAAAGACAAAGGACATATTAGGAGAGGATATTTCCAACATAAACAATAGAGAAAGGATCAGAACGCAGTATAGCAAAATAATACCTGTCACATTCTATGTCATAGATACATAGATGTTTGCTATAGTAGTCAAGCTTGACTGACAAAGGTGTGTCTAGTCAAAGCTATGGTTTTTCCAGTAGTCATGTATGGATGTGAGAGTTGGAACATAATTCTTTGGCTGAGTGTCAAAGAATTAATGGTTGAGAATTGTTGTGCTGGAGAAGACTCTTGAGAGTCCCTTGGACAGAAAGGAGATCATACCAGTCAATCCTAAAGGATATCAACCCTGAGTATTCATTGGAGGGTCTGATGCTGAAGCTCCAACCCTTTGGCCACCTGATACGAAGAGCCGACTCATTGGAAAAGACCTTGATCCTGGGAAAGATTGAAATGGCAAAAGGAGAAGGGGGCGGCATAGCATGAGATGGTTAGATAGCATCACTGACTTAATGGACATGAATTTCAGCAAACTCTGGGAGATAATGGAGGATAGAGGAGCCTGGCATGCTGTGGTCCACGGGGTCACAAAGAGTAAGACAAGACTTAGTGACTGAACAGCAAGGAACATAGTAGTCTCTGTAGTTTTTGCATTGTTACCTTTTTCTTTCTTTTTTTTTCCCCCAAATTGAAAAAAACATCTTGAATCTCAGAGGTGTTTGTGAATTGTGTAAGACAAGCAAGGTAAGGAAATATATGACTCTGCAAAGGTAAATTCACATGCAATTGAAAAGGCTAATTACATTGACAGAAGAGCAAAGTATTCTAAATGGGCCTAAGGAGATTTTCAAGTCTTTTTCTTTGTGAAACATTATTGATTAATCCTTTGCAGTGTTCAGAAGGGGCTCATTAGAAGCGATTGTTTTCACTAACTCTTACTTCCATCTCTGAATTTCAAAATATGCTGGAGTACTATTCTCTTTGCATTTGTAGGTTGATAACTAACTTATAGCAGACACTAAGACATGATTTCTTTGTGTTCACGGTATTACCAGATGATAACCCCTGCTCCAAGGAAGATATGGTTAATTAGTGTTTTTTCCACCTTATTTTTAGAATTGATGGTTATGGTAATTCGTGGCACGCTGGTTTTCTGGGTATCTGGTAGAGTGAGATTTCAGAAGATCTAGGGTAATACTGATTGAGTTCTTAAAGAGGGCTTTTTATGAGAGCCCTCTGGAAATTTAAGGGCTTCCCTGATGGCTCAGATGGTAAAGAAACCACCTGCAATGCAGGAGACACTGGTTTGATCCCTGGGTTGGGAAGATCCCCTAGAGAAGGGAATGGCAACCCACTCCAGTATTCTCACCTGGAGAATTCCATGGACAGAGGAGACTGGCAGGCTACAGTCCATGGGGTCGCAAATGGTTGGACATGACTGAGCGACTAACACTTTCATTTTCCCTAGATTTCAATGAACTATGTGAAACATAATACTTAATATTTACTAAGGATTTTTGCAGTGTTGGAATTCTCAACTCGTTAATATACAATTCAAGACTTCTCAGAGAGGAAACCTAAATGATTGAATGCTGAGTGTTAGTGAAAAGCAACAGACACTGTAGGTTGGGTGTAAGGTGACTTGAGTGTTAACAGTAGGCCTGCCTCTAACTATCTCTGAGAATTGAAATCAGGTACTTCCCCAATGTGGGGAATCAGTCAGTTTCTCTATCTGTATATTGACAAGGATGGACTAATAAGAGATCACAAGTTGGCACTAAGAGCACAGTTTAGCTCGTAGGTACGATTTATTTGATGTAGACAGGAGCAGCTTCTGTCACAGCTGATTGCTTCCTTATCCTGCAAATACTTTTCTTCCCTTTAACTTCTAAGGTACCACACTCTGATTTCCTAGGTTTCACTAGCACTTCCTTCTTAGTCTCCTTGTTGGGAGTCACCTAAGACTAGTCCTTGGATGTCTTATCTGTTTACATAGCATAAATTCTACTCACCCCCTTGTGAGTGTTGTCCAATGTCATGGTTTTAAAACCATATATTTATTGACAATGCCCAAATATATATCTTCAGCCTTGACGGCCTCCCTGAATTCCAGATCCAATTGCCTACTTTATATATCTGCTTTTATGTCTAATATATTGCTTAAAATCAACACGACTAAATCTGAACTCTCATTTCCCATTTGTCCTGTACTTTAATCTACTCTTCAATCTGCCTCCTCCATACTCATTAAAGAAAACTCCATTCTTCTACTGCTCATGCCAAATAAATACCTTGGCATCATCATTGATCCTCTCTTTGTCTAATACCCCTTGCCTAATGCAAATCTTGTTGGCCCTAACTTAAAAATATGTCCATAATGTATCAAGCAGTAAGAAGCCTTACACTGAAGAGCCATTGAGGGAGCAGAATCCCAACTGCAAAAACCAGGGACACCAGGGTCAAAGGAAAGAGACAGTTGATATAAACAGTGGGGAAAGAGAGACAAGAGATTTGTGAAAAAATATGGTCATTTAGTTTGAACACTTTGCAGAAATCAAAGAAAGGGAACTTTATAACCATGAAGCAGGAAAATGTAATATTCTAACCCACCCCAGCCCCCTAAAAGTTTAGGAAAATGAATCTCACATAAAAACAATCAAAAGTTATCAGGAAAGGCTACTATACCAGTGACTAATTTTAAAAATAGACTTATTCTATTTTTAAAGCAGAATAATATACTACAGGCAAGGAAAGCATTTGTAGAAAGACAGACCCACAAAGCAAAATGTGTTATCTAATATTTCAAAACAGGTTAAAAGGGATTGACAAAATAACGTAAAATATGAAAGAACAATATAAATTTGAATTAAACTCAGGATGATGTGATTTGCCAAGAAATAATTATGAATAAAAGTCATTTCAGAAATAAAGATTAAATTAGAAGGATTACAAGCACAAGTAAGCATAGAATGATGCTTTTAAGAGAAATAAAATGTGAGAAGTATAAATTTAAAAAATAAATGAAGAAAAAGATGAAAAGAATTCAAGAGAAGGTTTAGCTGGTTTGTTTTGAGAGTCGATAGGACCCAGACTGTTCTATTTTTTTAGACCTTACAACAGGCTCTTTACATCCACCCACAAAATGGATTGTGTGAAAAAATCCCTTCCAGTTTCAGCTGCTGTTCTCAAATAGACCCTGCATATTTTCCAAGAAATTTTAGGATTTGCCTGTTCTTACATAATCTTAGCTATTCTTAGCAAGGGAGCCCCTCACTTTCTTCTGTTTCTTCTTAGCTTGATGTAAAATTATTGCCTCATATTTCTTTTCTTGAGTTTTTAAAATTAGTTTTGCCATTGTCTTGTGGTTTAAAGTACTGCTGTTGACAATATTCATATAATAGGATTCCCCAAGGAAAAATTAAAGCAATTTAAAAATAAATTCTAAAAAATATAATGCAATAAAACTTTTATGAAATAAAAATATCTTAATAGTGTATTAGGAAGGGTACAAAACAGACCTGGGAAAAGTAAACTGGAACAACAAAGAAGTATATGCAGTAAAACTGTGGAATTTTAAAGGAGAAAAATAGAAATAACCTCTTGGGCATCTAGGCAAAAATATCTAGTCCCTTAAGAGAAAAGGAAAATCAGATTCTCATTCAGACTTTTTCAAGCCAAACTTACCTTGAAAAAAGTTGAGGGCCAAGGAAAAAAGTGTCAGAAATCAAGAGCAAACAAAAGTCAGGAGATTATCAGAGCGTGCAGAGAAAAATATGAAGCTGCTCATCAGAATTGTCTGCCCTGGAATTGACGAAGATAAACACTTAGACATGGGTTCACGTTGTGCATTTTTTGAGAGTTGCCTTTGTGGTGAAAATAATTATTCTGTATTTCTGGGATGTACATTCATGTATGACCAGTAGACTCTAACCACTGTATCAACTCATGGCCTCAGAGAAGGCCCAGGGCAGAAAACAAAAGTTTTTTGTCTGCTTGATAAAGTGTCAAGATGAAGTGAGTCAAAGTCCTCAAGAAATTTCCACAGCAACTGTTCCTTGGATCTGAGTTGACACCCAAAGGACAGAAGAGGAATCTGAGATACCATGTCAAGCATCACATGGGTCTCTATGAGAAGAGATCTCCTATGTGTTGCTAGGCCCTGTTCCTAGAAAACATAACAGGATCCTAGTACTGAATTTTCCACCTTAAAGATTCATGTCTCAAGGAGCCATTCTCATCTTTAGCATGGCTAAGACTCCCCAACACTGAAAGAAACCTGGATTATAGAGTGTTATAGATAGAAAGATTCCCCTTCTTTCCATTCTATCCTACATCTTTTTTTTTTCCATATCTAATCCATTCCTTTCAGCTCCATCTCTTTTTATTGAGGCCCTTATTATGCTCTGTTTTCTTTCCTTGGGAAGAAGTTTTATAGTGTGAAGTTTAAGTCTATACCTACTGAATTAAGATGTGTGTGGGTTCCTCTTCTGACTTTACCATATACTTAGCAGCTTGGCAAATTACCTAAGCTCTCTGTCACCCAGTTTATTTTTCTGTAAAATGAGGATAATGATAGTTATTATGAAGCATAAATGAGAGAAGATATGCAAAGTACTCAATATATGTTAGCTTTTCTTATCAGCAGAAGTAGTAGTGGTAAAGTTAACTTTATGGGTGTGTTTCTATGTGTAAATCCAGTTAACATCTTTCAGATCTTAATTGAACTTTCAGTAAATTATGGTAAACTTTCACATAACTCTTGGTATCTATGACTCACACACATTTTAAATTTTCTTTTTGCTTTTCTGGGTGCTTTTCCCCCCTTCTTCCTATTCTCCTTTATAGGGTCATTCTTCACTCCCTGGTGTTTAAATGTTAGCATTCCTTGGAGCTCTGTTCTAGGCCCTCTTCTTAGTCCACCCTCTTCCTAGGTGAGATGACTAGGAATCTCATTGTTGAAAAAATGCCTTCAGTTCAATTCAGTTCCTCAGTTGTATCTGACTCTTTGCGACCCCATGGAATGCATCATGCCAGGGCTCCCTGTCCATCACCAGCTCCCAGAGTTTACTCAAACTCATGCCCATTGAGCCAGTGATGCCATCCAACCATCTCCTCCTCTGTTAACCACTTCTCCTCCCGCCTTCAATCTTTCCCAGGTTCAGGGTCTTTTCCAATGAGTCAATTATTTGCATCAGCTGGCCAAACTATTGGAGTTTCAGCTTCAGCATCAGTCCTTCCAATGAGTATTCAGTACTGATTTCCTTTAGGAATGACTGGTTGGATCTCCTTGCTGTCCAAGGGACTATCAAGAGTCTTCTCCAACACCACAGTTCAAAAGCATCAATGCTTTGGCACTCAGCTTTCTTTATAGTTCAACTCTCACATCCATACATGACTATTGGAAAAACCATAGCCTTGACTAGATGGACCTTTGTAGGTAAATTAATATCTCTGATTTTTAATATGCTTTCTAGGTTGGTCACAACTTTTCTTCCTAGGAGCAAGCATCTTTTCATTTCACAGCTGCAGTCACCATCTGCAGTGATGTTGGAGCCCAAGAAAATAAAGTCTGTCACTGTTTCCACTGTTTCCCCATCTATTTGCCATGAAGTGATGGGACCAGATGCCATGATCTTAGTTTTCTGAATGTTGAATTTTAAGTCAACTTTTTCACTCTCCTCTTTCACTTTCATCAAGAGGCTCTTTAGTTCTTCGCTTTCTGCCATAAGGGTGGTGTCATCTCAATATCTGAGGTTATTGATATTTCTCCCAGCAATCTTGATTCCAGCTTGTGATTCATCCAATCCAGTGTTTCTCATGATGTACTCTGCATATAAGTTAAATAAGCAGGGTGACAATATACAGCCTTGATGTACTCCTTTTCCTATTTGGAACCAGTCTGTTGTTCCATGTCCAGTTCTAACTGTTGCTTCCTGACCTGCATACAGATTTCTCAAGAGGCAGATGAGGTGGTCTGGTATTCCCATCTCTTGAAGAATTTTCCACAGTTTGTTGTGATCCACACAGCCAAAGGCTTTGGCATAGTCAATAAAACAGAAGCTGATGTTTTTCTGGAACTCTCTTGCTTTTTCAATGATCCAGCCTTCAAATAAATAGTTCTAGACCAGAACCCTTTTCTGTTCAAGGTCAATATTTAGATGCTATCAACCTGAAACACTTAGCCTGCCAGTTATTTCTCCAGCAGAAATTAGTTTATTCAGGATCAGCAGATAATTGCAATTGAATATCTGCAGCAATATCAAGCCACAAAAAATATTATTGACAAAAAATTAAATGAATAAAAATTATAAGCCACACACAAATCCCCATAGGGCAAGGGAAGGAGGAGAATACTTTAAAAAATGGGGAAAAAGACAGGGACAGGAGAGGAAGTTTGGAGAGCTGTAGTAAGCAAAGAGTCTGTGACTTGTCATGGGGCTGAGTCCTTGACAGGAAAGAAGAATCTTTTTGTTGCTGTTGTTGGGCTCTGCTATCATTGCAGGATGTGAGAGTTCCCCTTTCTGGTCTCCCAACTCTAATTAATTAAAGTTTCCATTTATTAATATTTTACAGTGCTTCCCTTGTGGCTCAGCTGGTAAAGAATCCACCTGCAATATGGGAGACCTGGATTCGATCCCTGGGTTAGGAAGATCCCCTGGAGAAGGGAAAGACTACCCACTCCAGTATTCTGGCCTGGGAAATTCCATGGACAGTCCACGGGTTTGCAAAGAGTAGGACACGACTGAGCAACTTTCACACACTACACTGCTTATTACTCATTCTCACTTGGATATCTCCCAGACACCTCAACCTAAACGTGTCCAAAATTGAACCCATCTTTCCACCAAACACATCAATTTCTACAAATGTAACCATGATCCATCTACTTGTTGTTCAGTCACTCAGTTGTATCCAACTCTTTGCTACCCCATGGACTGCAGCATGCCAGGCTTCCCTGTCCTTCATCATCTCCCAGAGTTTGCTCAAACTCATGTCCATTGAGTCGGTGATGCCACCCAACCATCTCATCCTCTGTTGTCCCCTTCTCCTCCTGCCTTCAATTGTTCCCAGCATCAGGGTGTTTTCCAATGAGTCGGCTCTTCACCTCTGGTGGCCAAACTATTGGAACTTCAGCATCAGTCCTTCCAGTGAATAGTCAAAGTTGATTTCCTTTAGGATGGACTGGTTTGACCTCCTTGCAGCCCAAGGGACTCAAGAGTCTTCTCTAGCACTATAGTTGGAAGGTGTCAATTCTTCGGTGCTCATCCTTTTTTATTGTCCAGCTCTCACGTTTATACATGACTACTGGAAAATCTAGTTACACAAGTCAAAAACCTAAACTGAATAGCAAGCCTAAACTAAACTAAATAACAAGTCAAAAACCTAAACTAAAAACATCAGTCAAAAGCCTAAAGATAATCCTTGATCCATACTTCTCCCCCCATCCCCACATATTATCCATCATGCTACTGCTGCTAAGTCACTTCAGTTGTCTCCAACTCTGTGTGACCCCATAGACTGCAGCCCACCAGGCTCCCCCATCCCTGGGATTCTTCAGGCAAGAACATTGGAGTGGGTTGCCATTTCTTTCTCCAATGCCTGAAAGTGAAAAGTGAAAGTGAAGTCGCTCAGTTGTGTCTGACCCTCAGCGACCCCGTGGACTGCAGCCTTCCAGGCTCCTCCATCCATGGGATTTTCCAGGCAGGAGTACTGGAGTGGGGTGCCATTGCCTTCTCCGATTATCCATCATAATGCCTTATCTATTCTACCTTTATAAGAGCTAGTTTACCAGTCTGTAGAATTTGCTACCAACCTGATTCAAGTCACCATCATTTCTGATGTTTTTAGTAGCCTTCTACCTGGTATTTGCTTCCCATACTTACCCCTTCTTTGCAATCTAGTCTCATAGCACACGTGCAATTTATTTCATTGTACTTTGTAACAAATTCACAAGTTCTCTGCATCACTTGGACCATTCCTGTGTCTTTAGGGTCTTCTCTTGTCTTCAGGTTCTTCCTTTGTCTCTAAACTCATTTACTTCATTAATGTTTCATGCTTATTTCTGACTTCTTCACCTTTACAGGTGATTTCTGTTCTGCTTGGAATTTTTGTTCACTCTTATTCCACCCATGTTTGCTCAACTACTCACCCTTTAGTTCTCGATTAAATATCACTTTTAACAGAAAGCCTTCTTTGACCTCTCAGAACAGATTAACTCCCTCTATTTTGCGCTCCCATAAAACCTCAAATTTCATTCTCAATATTATCTTCACAATTGAAATAAATTATTGATATAATTATTTAATGAGCCTACAGCTTGAGAAGTAGTAAAGAAATTATAGTTATCATCATCATCATATTTTGAGTAATTTTGTTTGAAGGTCATAGGAAGGGAAGAGTTGTTAGCTATTCATAATTTTTGATTTTGGAATAGAGAAAAATATGGAAAATGGGGCTCATAGGCATGTGGAGACAGGGAAAACTTTCTAACCACAGCCTTGTTCCTGGCATATAGATTGTCACTAATTAGTTCTATCTCTAAGGGTACATATTAAAGCATGTAATAGGTAAATTAGAAGCAGCCAGGTCATTATCTTCAAAGGGAAAAGATTAGTTTTCCGCTCTGCAAACGCTTATGGTATAATAGTTAAAAAGAGTAGTGATCAGAATAATTGGCATCACTCCTTTGAGAGTGCCTATATGTGAATATGGATTCCTGCACAAGCCCAAGAATGAGTATCTTCAAACTTTGCTTCGACTTTGATTAAACTGTTTTAAGGGCCAGTCATATAAAATAGATCAGATGATTTCACTGTCATATACAGTAAACCTAGAGTGTGTTTTGCCTCTTTGTAGATTTGTTCCACAGCCTACAAAACTGTCTTGGGATTGTAGAGCAAAACCTGATCAGACAAACCCTGCTCATTTCCAGAATAGTGCAAAGAAACTCTCCAGCTGTGAACAAGGAAGTTGAGACCAAGGCTGCAAATGCAAACACTGTAACAATGAAGGGCTTGCCAAAAGTCTGCTGTACTTCTCTTTTGTTTTGCTGCTGTTCATTAACACATTATTTCTAGTTCATGAGGAATTTTATTTTTGAAAACATCAGTAGATTAAAAGGAATTAAATTCTAAGTAATATAAATCAAAAATCATTTTATAAAAATCAAGTTTAAAAGAAATACAAAAATGCTTACTGTAGGTTACTGAGGTCAACCACTGCTTAGAGTTTTGCTTCAGTTCAGTTCAGTTCCGCAGTTGTGTCCGACTCTTTGCAATCCCATGAATTGCAGCACACAAGACCTCCCTGTCCATCACCAATACCCCGAAATCACTCAAACTCATGTCCATCGAGTCGGTGATGCTATGCAGCCATCTCATCCTTGGTCATCCCTTTCTCCTCCTGCCCCCAATCCCTCCCAGCATCAGGGTCTTTTCCAATGAGTCAACTCTTCACATGAGGTGGCCAAAGTACTGGAGTTTCAGCTTTAGCATCAGTCCTCCAATGAACACCCAGGACTGATCTCCTTTATGAGGGACTGGTTGGATCTCCTTGCAGTCCAAGGAACTCTCAAGAGCCTTCTCCAACACCACAGTTCAAAAGCATCAATTCTTTGGTGCTTAGCTTTCTTCACAGTCCAACTCTCACATCCATACATGACCACTGGAAAAACCATAGCCTTGACTAGACGGACCTTTGTTGGCAAAGTAATGTCTCTGCTTTTGAATATGCTCTCTAGGTTGGTCATAATGTTCCTTCCAAGGAGTAAGCGTCTTTTAATTTCATGGCTGCAGTCACCATCTGCAGTGATTTTGGAGCCCCCAAAAATAAAGTCTGACACTGTTTCCACTGTTTCCCCATCTATTTGCCAGGAAGTGATGGGACCAGATGCCATGATCTTCGTTTTCTGAATGTTGAGCTTTAAGCCAACTTCTTCACTCTCCTCTTTCACCTTCATCAAGAGGCTTTTGAGTTCCTCTTCACTTTCTGCCATGAGCGTGGTGTCATCTGCATATCTGAGGTTATTGATATTTCTCCCGGCAATCTTGATTCCAGCTTGTGCTTCTTCCAGCCCAGCGTTTCTCATCATGTACTCTGCATATAAGTAGATTTCAGTATACTATGTCTTTCCCTCTTCTGTTTGATATGATTTATCTGTCTCTGCAATGCCACAGAACTTACTGTGTCCATGATGTAATGTATCCTCAACACAGGACATCTTGTGAAATTTTGTGTCACTCATGTGCATATGTCTATAGTCAGAACACTACTGAAGTGCTCTTTTAAAATGAACTTTTTATTGAGATAATTATAGATCCCTGTTGGTTGTAAGAAATACAACAGAGAGATTCCTGTATACTTTGCTGGGTTTACCTGAGTGGTAATAGTTTGCAAAACTATAGTACGATAAAACAACCAGGAAAACTATATTGATACAGACCCTATTTAGACTTTCTGTTTTGGGTGTACTTTGTGTATATGTGTGTGTGTGAAGTTCTTTACAATTTTATCATTATCTGGTAGGTTCACATATATCTGCTACTATAATAAAAACACTGAGAATTCCAGCATCACAAGGATTCCTTATTTTGCCCTTTCATAGCCTTAATACCACCCTCTCTCATGCCATGCCAAAACCTAATCCCTAACCCCTAGTTCACAATCTCATCCACTAACCTGTTTTCTGTCATCTAGTGTGTCACCTTTGGGAATTGGTTTTTATTCACTCAGCATTAATCCCTGAACATTCATCCAGGTTTCCATGTGTTATCAGTAGCTTAGTCCTTTCTACTGTTGAGTAGTACTCCATGGCACAGATGTATTACAGTTTGTTTGACCAATCATTTGTTGAAGGACATCTAGGATGATTCCAGGTTCTGTGGAATCATGTTTTTCTGTGAACATGTTTTCATTTCTCTGGTATCAATGCCTAGAAATGCAATTAATGTTTACTTTTAAAAAAAACTGCCAAACTGCTTTCCAGAGTGGCTATACCATTTTATATTCCCGTAGGCAATGTATGATATGGTTTCTCCATATCCTCGCTAGCATTTGATGTCACTATTTTTTTCAAGCCATTGTGGCATGTCTTGATATTGTATTAGTATTTTAATTTGAAATTCATTTACAGCTAATAATTTTTATTATCTTTTCATTTGCTTATTTGATGGCTATGGATCCTTTTTGGTAAAATGTCTGTTTATGTATTTTTCAAAATTTTTTTCTTTAATTCTGAGTTCTTTATGTACTCTGTATAGGAGTTGACTATATAGTTTGCAAATATATTCTCCTATTTTATAGCTTATATTTTAATCTTCTTCAAACGAACTTTCAGAGAAAAAATTAATTTTTTAAGAGACTTGATGAAAAGCATTTTATGAGGTAAAATTGTTTTTTTTTCCCCTTTTATTGATTGATCTTGATGTTGAGCCTATGAACTCTTTGCTGTGCCCTAAATCCCAAAGATTTCTCCTATACTATTTTACCCCAGAGTTTTATAGTTTTGTCCAAGTCAGGCTTTAGCAATATGTGAACCGTGAACTTCCAGATTTTCAAACTGGTTTTAAAAAAGGCAGAGGAACCAGAGATCAAATTGCCAACATCTGCTGGATCATCAAAGAAGGAAAAGAGTTAAGAGAGTTCCAGAAAAACATCTATTTCTGCTTTATTGACTATGCCAAAGCCTTTGACTGTGTTCAGTTCAGTTCAGTCGCGTCTGACTCTTTGTGACCCCATGAATCGCAGCACGCCAGGCCTCCCTGACCGTCACCAACTCCCAGAGTTCACTCAGACTCACGTCCATTGAGTCAGTGATGCCATCCAACCATCTCATCCTCTGTCATCCCCTTCTCCTCCTGCCCCCAATCCCTCCCAGCATCAGAGTCTTTTCCAATGAGTCAACTCTTCGCATGAGGTGGCCAAAGTACTGGAGTTTCAGCTTTAGCATCATTCCTTCCAAAGAAATGCCAGGGCTGATCTCCTTCAGAATGGACTGGTTGGCTGTCCTTCTGTGTGGATCACAATAAACTGTGGAAAATTCTGAAAGAGATGGGAATACCAGACCACCTGACCTGCCTCTTGAGAAACCTATATGCAGGTCAGGAAGCAACAGTTAGAACTAGACATGGAACAACAGACTGGTTCCAAATAGGAAAAGGAGTACGTCAAGGCTGTACATTGTCACCCTGCTTATTTAACTTATATGCAGAGTACATCATGAGAAACGCTGGGCTGGAAGAAGCACAAGCTGGAATCAAGATTGCCGGGAGAAATATCAATAACCTCAGATATGCAGATGACACCACCCTTATGGCAGAAAGTGAAGAGGAACTCAAAAGTTCCTTGATGAAGGTGAAAGAGAAGAGTGAAAAAGTTGGCTTAAAGCTCAACATTCAGAAAACAAAGATCATAGCATCTGGTCCCATCACTTCCTGGCAAATAGATGGGGAAACAGTGGAAACAGTGTCAGACTTTATTTTTGGGGGCTCCAAAATCACTGCATATGGTGATTGCAGCCATGAAATTAAAAGATACTTACTCCTTGGAAGGAATAATATTTACTTTAAAATGTTTTACGTTAATGTTTACTTTAAAAAAAATGCCAAACTGCTTTCCAGAGTGGCTATAACATTTTATATTCCCATAGGCAATGTATGATATGGTTAAGGCAAAGTTATGACCAACCTAGATAGCATATTCGAAAGCAGAGACATTACTTTGCCAACAAAGGTCCGTCTAGTCAAGGCTATGGTTTTTCCAGTGGTCATGTATGGATGTGAGAGTTGGACTGTGAAGAAAGCTGAGCGCCAAAGAATTGATGCTTTAGAACTGTGGTGTTGGAGAAGACTCTTGAGAGTGCCTTGGACTGCAAGGAGATCCAACCAGTCCATTCTAAAGGAGATCAGTCCTGAGTGTTCTTTGGAAGGACTGATACTAAAGCTGAAACTCCAGTACTTTGGCCACCTCATGTGAAGAGTTGACTCATTGGAAAAGACCCTGATGCTGGGAGGGATTGGGGGCAGGAGGAGAAGGGGACGACAGAGGATGAGATGGCTGGATGGCATGACCGACTCGATGGACATGAGTTTGAGTGAACTCAGGGAGTTGGTGATGGACAGGGAGGCCTGGCGTGCTGCAGTTCATGGGGTCACAAAGAGTTGGACACGACTGAGCGACTGAACTGACTTACTGAACTGATTATACGTTTTACCCTTGTGAGTTAACTGTGTGAGGCATAGGTCATTTGGGGTGTGACGGTTAATGTATGTCCAATTTCTCTAGCACCATTTGTTGAAATGAACTGCATTGTTTTTGCAACTTTGCCTAAAATTATTTGGGCAAGTTTTTGTGGGTTTATTTCTGGGTTCTCTGTTCTGTTCCATTGAGACACATGTCTGTCCCTCTATAAATGTACTGTTTTGATTACTGTAGCTATGTGGTAAGCTTTAAAATATGAATGACTGATTCTTCCTAGTTTATTCATTTTATCAATATTTTTTAGATGTTAGAGGGCCTTTACATTTCTGCATAAGTTTTCAGATAATATTCTGTGTATCTGTAAAGAATCTTTATTTAGTTTTGATAAGGATTACATTAAGCCTATAAATAACTTTGAGGAAATGTATCTTTACTATGTTTTCTTTCAATCCATAATCATGATCTGCCTCTCCATTTATTCAGGTTTTCTTTTATTTATTTCATTAACATTTGTGATTTTTAGCATATGGATTTTGTACATGTTTTATTAAGTATTTTTATAAGTATCATTTAAAAAATTTCACTTTCCATATGCCCATTGTTGGTATATA
This sequence comes from Bubalus kerabau, assembly GCF_029407905.1. Taxonomy (NCBI): domain Eukaryota; kingdom Metazoa; phylum Chordata; class Mammalia; order Artiodactyla; family Bovidae; genus Bubalus; species Bubalus kerabau. The sequence continues at coordinate 40,262,921 of NC_073647.1, read as the reverse complement.
AAAATATAATTAATTTTTATGTCTTTATCTTGTATCCTGCACCTCTGCTAAAATATTTTTTTACTTCTAGGAGTTTTTGGGTTTTTTTAGATTACTTGGGATTTTCTCTGTTGACAGTTGTCATTTGCAAACAGAGATTTTTTAATTTTTCCCTTTCTAATTTGTTTGCCTTTTATTTATTTTTCTTGCATAATTTCACTGGCTAAAACTTACTGTTACGTTGAGTAAAAGTGGTGAGAGCTGACATGTTTGCTGCATTCCCAATTTTAAGGGAAAATTATCCAGTGTCTTACCATTAAGTTACTAGAAATATTTTGTAGATGGTCTTTGTCAAGTTGAGGTAATTCCCCTGTACTCCTATGTTGATTATTTTTAATGAATGTGTGCTCTAGGTTTTTTTCCATTTTTTTCTATATCTATTTATATGATTATATAATTTTTCTTCTTTTTATTATTAATATGGTAGATTATAATAGGTAATTTTAAATGCTGAACCAAACTTGCAAATCTAGAATGAGTGCATTTTGTCAGTTATGGTATATAATTATTTTCATATATACATATTTTTATACAAATATTTTTATATTTTATGCTAGACTTTATATGCTAATATTTTGTTGAGTGTTGTTGAATGTAAGATCATGATATCATGAGCTCTATTGGTATGTAGTTTTCCTTTGTTTCTTTTTTTTTTGGTACTATTTTTATCTGGTTTTGATATTGGGTAATACTGAGCTCATAAAATGAGTTGGAATGAAAATTCTTTTTTAATGATGGAAAATGACATAATCCGATTTTTGAAATAATAGTTCTGAAAATGGGATGGAGGTTGGACAAAAATAGAATATGGTGTTATGGAATCTAATTGAAATGTATTAGGTAAAAACAAGGAATGATGGCTGTACATAAGTAACACTCATAGAAATTAGGAAGAGAAAACTAAATCTTTGAGGTGTATAACTTTGGAACATGGATATTTCAAAAGAGGATGGAGAAAAGTAAAACCAATGAAGTCCACTAAGATGGAAGCACTGATATTATTTATCTATTATCTGACAGTATTACCACAAACAATCCCTTAACTAACAGTTTTTCTCTCACTGTTTTTTGTGAGTCAGGAATCTGGGCATCACTTAGCTAGGTCCTCTGCTTCAGGATTTCACAAGACTGAAATCACAGTTTCAGCTGGGGCTGTGGTCTTATCTGAGGCTCAACTGGAAAAGGATTTACCTCCAAGCTCTTGTTTTTTTTTTTGTTTTTTAAATTTTATTTTATTTTTAAACTTTACATAATTGTATTAGTTTTGCCAAATATCAAAATGAATCCGCCACAGGTATACATGTGTTCCCCATCCTGAACCCTCCTCCCTCCTCCCTCCCCATTCCATCCCTCTGGGTCGTCCCAGTGCACCAGCCCCAAGCATCCAGTATCGTGCATCGAACCTGGACTGGCAACTCAAGCTCTTGTTATTGTTGGTGAGATTCAGTTTTCTATAAATACTGTTGGACTGAGGATCTCATTTTTCTTGATAGCTGTTAGCTGGAGGTCAAATTCAACTCCTTCAGTCATGGGATTCCTGAACATAGGCACTTGTTCCATCAAAGTTAGCAAGTGAGAGAATCTTCTAACTACACAGATGCCACCTTTCTGTTTAGCATAATCCCAGAAGTGGACTAGCATCACTTTCACTATATTCCTTTGGTCAGAATCAAGTCGTAGGGCTCAGCTACACTCAAAAAGAAGACATCATAAAAAGGCCTGACTACCAAAGGCAGTGACAACTAGGGGTCATCCCTTACTTTCACAGTCACAGTCAGTTAAGAGGAAAATCAGGAGAGTTTTATCTGATAGATGAGAGTGGCCCCAAAATTGAGACAGTGGGGTAGAAAAATAAAGTAATGATAAACAGTAGTGATAAAAGTAGTGATAAACAGTAACGGGTAAACAGCTGGAAATGTCACACCAACAACCTCTTTGTATGCCACTGGGGAATCAAAGTCAATAAAATATTTTCTGGGACAGCATGGTACATGGAAGATTACATGTATAAATGCCTAGGGCAAGGCTTTGTACCCAGTAGATTTTCTTTAAATACTTGATTCAGAAGTGTATGAAAATGAATCAGTGAGTAAACAAATCACTGAAATTACAGAAGTCTGGAGTTCATGCAAGAAGCAGAACTGGTATTCATCAGTAAAAGCACTTGAGAATCACATTGATGGCATGCGTACATGCTCGGTCACTCAGTCACGTCCAATCCTTTATGACTCTATGAGTTGTAGCCCACCAGACTCCTCTGTCCTTGATATTTCCCAGGCAAAAACACTGGAATGGGTTGCCGTTTCCTCCTCCAGGGAATCTTCCTGACCCAGGGATCAAACTCTTGTCTCCTGCATTGACAGCCAGATTCTTTTCCACTGGGTCACCTGGGAAGCCCGAAGTTGATGGCATATTGCATTAAAAGGGATGAAAATATTATTCAAAATAAAGATTGTTATCTTCATGGAAAATTATTTCTTCTGACAACCAACTAATCAACGGATAAAATCTATTAAAGGAGAACATCAAGTACATACCCAGTTGGAAATACCTGAATGTAAAAATTATAAATGCATGGGGCTATTAAGAATCTCTCATCCATTAGAGGTAACACATTGTAATTTCCTATGTAATTCCAAAGAATTAGATGAACATTTCCTATTTCCAAGTACAGATATATTCTCAGCTATAATCCAGTTTCTTTGAATGTACTGAGAGTTGGTTGGTATTAATCTGAAGCCCTTTGTTAAGTAAATTTATTACTCTGTTTAGACTTTCTGTCAAAAACTACCAAACAAAAAACCCCCTAAGTTTCTAACTTTGTCTCTTCAACTGAAGGAAGAAATCAACTATAAGATTCTTGTGCCTTCTCTTACTGACTTACATGTTACCACATAATGACATATAATCCATTATCATTGGTTGAGTTGCCTTTCATTTTATCAAATCAACAAATATTTAATGAGAACTCTATCATGTGTAATTCACCATAACAGCTTTGAGTAAATTTTCCTCAATTTTCTAATACTCTCCTCTCTTCTGAAGGGTGTTTAAGTTTGATTTGGGGAAACTTGGCAGGATAAATAAGCCTTTATATAAAGCTTTGAACTGATGTGCATGTATTTACAACAGTGTTCCCATGGTATGCCTCAATAAGAGGAAATAAAGTTTGCTGCTGCTGCTGCTGCTAAGGTGCTTCAGTCGTTGTCTGACTCTGTGCGACCCCATAGACAGCAGCCCACGAGGCTCGCCCATCCCTGGGACTCTCCAGGCAAGAACACTGGAGTGGGTTGCCATTTCCTTATCCAATGCATGAAAGTGAAAAGTGAAAAGTGAAAGTGAAGATGCTCAGTCATGTCTGACTCTTTGCAACCCCATGAACCACAGCACGCCAGGCCTCCCTGTCCATCACCAACTCCAGGAGTTCACCCAAACCCATGTCCATTGAGTCGGTGATGCCATCCAACCATCTCATCCTCTGTCATTCCCTTCTCCTCCTGCCCTCAATCCTTCCCAGCATCAGGGTCTTTTCAAATGAGTCAACTCTTCGCATGAGGTGGCCTAAGTATTGGAGTTTCAGCTTCAAAATCAGTCCTTCCAATGAGCACCCAGGACTGATTTCCTTTAGGATGGACTGGTTGGATCTCCTTGCAGTCCAAAGGACTCTCAAGAGTCTTCTCCAACACCACAGTTCAAAAGCATCAATTCTTTGGCGCTCATAGAGATAATTTATATTGCTACTAAATATCTACATAACATATATAACCAAATAAGAAAGCTGCAGATGAAAATAACCTAAATTCAAATAATACTATTCGGAGCAGTTTTGGCCTCCCTGGTAGCTCAGCTGGTAAAGAATCTCCCTGCAATGCGGGAGAACTGGATTTGATCCCTGGGTTGGGAAGATGCCCTGGAGAAGGGAACGGCTACCAACTCCAGTATTCTGGCCTGCAGAATTCCATTGACTATATATGTCCATGGGGTTGCAAAGAGTCAGACATGACTGAGTGACTTTCACTTTCGCTGTTACAGAGAACAATGCCTCCATTTACATTGTCGGTATTTTTTTTCTGCATATATGCACTGACTCTGGCTATCTGTCTATTTTTGTCAATGAATTATAATAGAAATGAATTTCAGATAATAAAATCATAAACATCTGGGCTTTGCAGCACATAATCTGCTGAGTTTTGAATATGAAATGATTTTGATTTCCTTTCCAATAATAAAAAGAAGGAGGATATCATGAGGTAATTTATGGTATTGTGCTACTAAGAAAGAAAGAGTCTCATTTGCACCATTGTTTACAATCTCCTTTATGGCCATCTACTGTTCCATGTTGAAGGAAGGGATATGGTGAACTTGAAATCTGAGTTATGTCAGTTTCTAGGACAGTGCTTGGTGTATGATAGGCACTAAGTAATATTTGATGAATGAATGAATAAATTGCAATGAATAGAGTTTCATGATCAAATTTGAGAACCCACTTCAGGCAGGTACTGAGTATTAGCATTATCTTAAAATAATTTTACTAGGCACAGACTTGCAAAATCTGGAAATTGACAAAGCTGCTAACAAAATTGGCCCTTTCTCACAAGCAGGTAGAGAGAAGCAAAAGAAAGAAAAAGACTGTGTACAATCTTTTGTATACAATCCAGAAAAACTGTATACAATCCTAGTGCCAAGGCAGGTGGATGAGAAGGTCCAGACCATGATGGTATAATCTAGATCTAGTTTAGATGGAGGGTGATGGAGTAGGAGAGACAGGATTATAGTCTGGCAGGGGAGACATATAATTAAGCAATCTAAATACATAACATTTTCAAGAACCCCCCCAGTGCTGCTAGTGGTAAAGAATTCACCTGCAAAGCAAGAGATGCAGATACGATCCATGGATTGGCAAGATCCCCTGGAGGAGGGCATGGCAACTCACTCCAGTATTCTTGCCTGGAGAATCCCATGGACAGAAGAGCCTGACAGGCTACAGTCTGTAGGGGTGCAAAGATTCGGACATGACTGAGCACACACCCAGTTGTATGTATAGCTTTGTATTATCATCTATACTTTGCATGTTAGCATTCAAGAAATATTTGCTAAAAAAATAAATCAGAGGAGTTTGAGAGAAGTGTATGATCTTGTGAAGGTCAAGGATAACAATAAGAGGAATATTAGATTTCAAGGATGACCAAAAATCTTTGTCTATACAACTGAATGTAGAAGTGAATTCACAGAAAGTATATTGAAGGACTAAAGGGCATAAGAAGTGGATATCTTGCAAACAAAAGAGACTGTTTCATGGAGAGGATAAAAATCAGCATATTGTCTGAGGTACCAGTGGTGAGGAGAGAATTAGGAGGTCTGAATTGCAAAGGAGTATCTAGTCCCAAGTTTGGTTAGTGGATGATATGGAAATTGTTTGTTCACAGAGATTTATTAGGAACTCTTCTTATCTATTTACAGTGCAAGTGCTTAATGCTGAAAGGGTATCATATAATATATGTTATCAATTAAAGTTCTAAATATAGCATTGTAATAAGAGGACTCTGATGTGCATCACTGCAGATGGTGACTGCAGCCATGAAATTAAAAGACGCTTACTCCTTGGAAGGAAAGTTATGACCAACCTAGATAACATATTGAAAAGCAGAGACATTACTTTGCCAACAACGGTCCATCTAGTCAAGGCTATGGTTTTTCCAGTGGTCATGTATGGATGTGAGAGTTGGACTGTGAAGAAGGCTGAGCACCGAAGAATTGATGCTTTTGAACTGTGGTGTTGGAGAAGACTCTTGAGAGTCCCTTGGACTGCAAGGAGATCCAACCAGTCCATTCTGAAGGAGATCAGCCCTGGGATTTCTTTGGAGGGAATGATGCTGAAGCTGAAACGCCAGTACTTTGGCCACCTCATTCGAAGAGTTGACTCATTGGAAAAGACTCTGATGCTGGGAGGGATTGGGGGCAGGAGGAAAAGGGGACGACCGAGGATGAGATGGCTGGATGGCATCACTGACTCGATGGACGTGAATCTGAGTGAACTTCGGGAGCTGGTGATGGACAGGGAGGCCTGGCGTGCTGTGATTCATGGGGTCACAAAGAGTCGGACACGACTGAGCGACTGAACTGAACTGAACTGAAAAGTTCAGGAAAATGTATATGTGACTTCCTAATGCAAATTATGCAGGAAAATTCATGAAAATGTGCACGAGTAGATTTACAACATAAGCATTTTTCTACTGTTTCTTTATTCAATCTCAACAGTTGTTTTCTGTTTATAAAGAAAATCTTTTGAGATTTCTGACTTTAACTAGTAGTATTCCAAATAATCACATTTGGGAAAATAGGCAGTATGGTACAAATGGTACAGTATGGTACCAGATCAGATCAGATCAGATCAGTCGCTCAGTCGTCTCCGACTCTTTGCGACCCCATGAATCGCAGCATGCCAGGCCTCCCTGTCCATCACCAATTCCCGGAGTTCACTGAGACTCATGTCCATCGAGTCAGTGATGCCATCCAGCCATCTCATCCTTTGTCGTCCCCTTCTCCTCCTGCCCCCAATCCCTCCCAGCATCAGAGTCTTTTCCAATGAGTCAACTCTTCACATGAGGTGGCCAAAGTACTGGAGTTTCAGCTTCAGCATCATTCCTTCCAAAGAAATCCCAGGACTGATCTCCTTTAGAATGGACTGGTTGGATCTCCTTGCAGTCCAAGGGACTCTCAAGAGTCTTCTCCAACACCACAATTCAAAAGCATCAATTCTTCGGCGCTCAGCCTTCTTCACAGTCCAACTCTCACATCCATACATGACCACAGGAAAAACCATAGCCTTGACTAGATGGACCTTTGTTGGCAAAGTAATGTCTCTGCCTTTCAATATGCTATCTAGGTTGGTCATAACTTTCCTTCCAAGGAGTAAGCATCTTTTAATTTCATGGCTGCAATCACCATCTGCAGTGATTTTGGAGCCCCCCAAAATAAAGTCTGACACTGTTTCCACTGTTTCCCTATCTATTTCCCATGAAGTGATGGGACCAGATGCCATGATGTTCGTTTTCTGAATGTTGAGCCTTAAGCCAACTTTTTCACTCTCCGCTTTCACCTTCATCAAGAGGCTTTTTAGTTCCTCTTCACTTTCTGCCATAAGGGTGGTATCATCTGCATATCTGAGGTTATTGATATTTCTCCCGCCAATCTTGATTCCACAGTATGGTACAGTATGGTACAAATCAGTGGGATTTTGACCAGACAGACCAGGTATTAAATTTTTTCATTACCTGATATGTATTGACAAATAAGGTACTTAATGAGCTTCAGTTTCCTCACTTGAAAATCACATCAATAATAGCATGTAATATGATATTGAATATTTGACTGTTGATTCGTAGGTAGACACTCAGGAATATGGTGATGCATTTTGCAATAAATCCTTGCCTAATCAGAGTCTCTGGTTATTTAGGAGACAGGTGTTACAAAGATCATCATCTTTCTAGATGATCCTGATACAGGAGGAAAGAAAATCAATGGGATGTACTGGGCCTTGGGTGTTGGAACATGTGACTTTGAGAAATGATCAGATTAGGTGCACCAGTAGAGTTTCAAGGTAGTCAGTGGTAGGTTGTTGGGGAGATGATCTTGAATTGAGATGCCAGCTGTAAGACTGGCTCATGGGACAGAGAAGAAGGGTTCAGGATAGTATGAATCATCTTATGGAGGCTAGCTATTGAAGAATTTTCTCTTCCTTTATTTCTTTTGACTTTGCATCTCTGCTTTTTTTTAAGCTATCTGTGTGTCCTTAGTGACTATAATTTATACTGTTTATACTATGTATCAAGCACTGCTATAGGCACTTTACAAGTTATATAGTACTTATGCCTATCACAGAAAAGGGAAAAGCCTATCACAGAAAAGGGAAAGATAATATCTCTCCCTTGGGCACTGGCAGCAGCAGTCCTAGGGAGCAGGACTTCTTAGACTGTTGGCCTAAGCCCTTTTGGAGGTTGCCTTTTAACCCTACCATAGATCCTGTATACTCCAGGACAAACAACTAAAAGGGAGGGAGCACAGTCCCACCAATCAGCAGATAATTGGATTAAAGATATATTGAGCATGGCCTTGCCTACCAGAGCAAGACCCAGTTTTCCCCACAGCCAGTCCCTCCTATCAGGAAGCTTGCACAAGTCTCTTCTCCTCCAGAGGGCAGACAGAAGAAGCAAAAACACGGTGCCACAGCCTCCATAATGAAAAACACAAGCTAACCAAAATGATCATGTGGATCACAGCCTTGTGTAATTCAGTGAGGCTATAGAGCCATGTCATTCAGGGCTACTTAAGATGGATGGATCATGGTGGAGAGTTCTAACAAAATGTGGGCCACCAGAGAAGGGAATGGCAAACCACTGCAGTATTCTTGCCTTGAGAACCTCCTGAACAGTATGAAAAGACTGAATAATATGACACTGAAAGATGAATTCCCTAAGTTCAAAGGTGTCCAATATGCAACTGGGGAAGAGTGGAGAAATAGCTCTGGAAAGAATGAAGAGGGTGGGCCAAAGCAGAAATGAAGCTCAGTTGTGGACATGTCTGGTAGTGAAAGTAAAGTTTGATGCTGTAAAGAAAAATATTGCATAGGAACCTGGAATGTTAGGCCCATGAATCAAGGTAAATTGGTCAAGCAGGGAGATGGCAAGAGTAAACATCAACATTTTAGGAATCAGTGAACTAAAATGGATAGGAACGGGCGAATTTAATTCAGATGACCATTGTATCTACTACTATGGGCAAGAATCCCTTAGAAGAAATGGAGTAGCCCTCATAGTCAACAAGAGAATCCAAAAAGTGGTACTTGGGTGTAATATCAGAAACAATGGAATGATCTGGTTCATTTTCAAGGCAAACCATTCAACATCACAGTAATCTAAGTCTATGCCCCAACCAAACATGCTGAAGAAGCTGAAGTTGAACTGTTCTATGAAGACCTTCAAGACTTTCTAGAATTAAAACCCATAAAAGATGTCCTTTTCATTATAGGGGACTGGAATGCAAAAGTAGGAAGTCAGGGATACCTGGAGTAAGAGGCAGGTTTGGCCTTGGAGTACAAATTGAAGCAGGGCAACAGAATTTTGCAAAGAGAAAGCACTGGTCATAGCAAACACCCTCTTCCAACAATACAAGAGACAGCCTTACACATGGACATCACTAGATGGTAAATACCAAAATCAGATTAATTATATTCTTTGCAGCCAGAGATGGAGAAGTAAAATCAAGTCAGGAAAAAAAGGCTGGGTGCTGACTGGCTCAGATCATGTGCTCCTTATGGAAAATTCAGGCTTAAATGGAAGAATGTATGGAAAACCACTAGACCATTCAGGTATGACCTAAATCAAATCCCTTATGATTATACAGTAGAAGTGACAAATAGATTCAAGGGACTAGATCTGATAGGCAGAGTGCCTGAAGAACTATGAACAGAAGTTCACAACATTGTACATGAGATGGTGACCAAAACCATCCAAAGAAAACAAAATGCCAGAAAGCAAAATGGTTGTCTGAGGAGGCCTTACAAATAGCTGAGAAAAGAAGAAAAGCAAAGGCAAAGGAGATAGGGAGAGAGATACCCAACTGAATGCAGAGTTACAGAGAATAGCAAGTGGAGATAAGAAAGCCTTCTTAAGTGAAAAATGTAAAGAACTAGAGGGAAAAAATAGAATGGGAAAGACTAGAGGTCTCTTCAATAAAATTGGAGATACCAAGGGAGCATTTCATGCAAAGGTGGGCATAATAAATGACAGAAATGTCAAGGACCTAAAAGAAGCAGGAGAGAATAAGAAGAGGAGGCAAGAATATACTGAAGAACTATACAAAAAAGGCATAATGTCCCAGATAACCTCAATGGTGTGATTCCCTCACCTAGAGCCAGATATCCTAGAGTGTGAAATCAAGTGGTCCTTAGGAAGCATTACAATGAACAAAGCTAGTGGAGTTGATGGAATTCCAGTTGAGCTATTTCAAATCCTCAAAGATGATGCTGTGAAAATGCTGCACTCAATATGCTGGCAAATTTGGAAAACTCAGCAGTAGACACAGGACAGGAAAAGGGCAGTTTTCATTCTAATCCTAAAGAAAGGCAATGCCAAAGAATGCTCAAACTACCGTAAAGTTGTGCTTATTTCACGTGCTAGCCAGGTAATGCTCAAAATCCTTCACGACTGAGTGACTTTCACTTTGGGAGATAGTGAAGGACAGGGAAACCTGGCATGCTGCAGTCCATGTGATCACAAAGAATCGAACATGACTTAGTGACTGAACAACAACAGCTGTTCTTGTTGCAATTAAAATGCAATTAATTCCATCACTTTTACCCTAGTTTTTTATTTATTATTGATGTATGTAGTCATAGTTTAAAAGACTGTTATTATCCTTTCCTTTTTGAAAATAGGTTCAGGAAAACTGTCACTATTTGCAGATGACGTGACATTCTACCTAGAAAATCATAAAGGTGCTACCAGAAAGCTACTAGAGCTCTTCAATGAATTCTATTAATTTGCGTGATGCAAAAATAATATACAGAAATTTGTTGCATTTCTATACACCAACCATTAAATGTCAGAAAAAGAAATTAAAGAAACCATCCCATTTATCATCGCTTTAAAAAGAATAAAATGACCATTCTACCCAAGGAAATCTACAAATTCAATGTAATCCCTATCAAAATACCAGTGGCATTTTTCACTGAACTGGAATAAGAAATTTTAAAAGTTTAAATGAAACACAAAAGACCCCAGGTAGCTATAAAAATATTTGGTTACTGGCATGAAAACAGACAAATAGATCAAGTTTCTCATTTTTAATCAGATGTCTAGCTTTATGAATTTATTCAACAGTTAATTGCAAAGAAAACTTTATTTCTTTAATGGATATTTATTTTTTTAATTTTTTAAAAAATTATTTATTTTAATTGGAGGCTAATTACTTTACAATACTGTAGTGGTTTTTGCCATACATTGACATGAATCAGCCTTGGGTGTACATGTGTTCCCCATCCTGAACTCAGGGTCATCCCAGTGTGTCGGCCCTGAGCACCCTGTCTCATGCATCAAACCTGGACTGGTGATCTATTTCACACATGATAATATACATATTCCAATGCTATTCTCTGAAATTATCCCCCCTTCGCCTTCTCCCACAGAGTCCAAAAGTCTGTTCTTTACATCTGTGTCCCTTTTGGTGTCTCGCATATAGGGTCATTGTTATCATCTTTCTAAATTCCATATATATATGTGTTAATATACTGTATTGGTGTTTTTCTTTCTGACTTACTTCACTCTGTATAATAGGCTCCAGTTTCATTAATGAATATTTATTGACTGTTACTCTCTGGCAGGCATTTTGGTGGTAGGCTCTAGGAATATAGCAGTGAACTAAATCAAGTCTCTGCCCTCATGAGGTTTGTATTCTACAACTATTAAATATTTTCATTCAAGGAATCCTTTTCACTCAAATGTTAGTGGCAAAGAATTTGATGAAATTCTTTGATTTAATGATTATTTTAAATGTAATTATTTTGAAAAGCCTGTTTATTTTGTTTGCTCTTTGTAGTCATCATTTATCAGGAAGATATTCCCTTCTATTCATAGTTTGCTAAGGAATTAATCATGATTAGGGGCTGATTTTTTCAAATACTTTTCTCTATTAATTGAAATAATTATCCAGTTTTTCTTATTTTTTTATGAAGTAAATTATATCAATATTTGAATGTTACAGCAGCTGTGCATTCATGGAACACACTCCACTGAGCTATAATGTATTATGCTTTTATATTGCTAGGTTGGTTTGCCAAAAAAATTGTTTCTAAAGATAGTTGTGTTGATGTTTATGAGAAATATTGTTTGTAGTTTGTTTTTCCTTCTGAGGCACATGTCTGGTTTTATAACCAAGATATGGTGGCCTAAAAAATGTAGAATGTGCCAATGGACACATGTGGATTCTGTTTAATTAGAAGATATATATTAAGAGATTTGTAGCAAAGAGTATTAGTAGGAGATTATAATTATGTATTAATGAATATGAGTACATATAATTATATAATAAATGGCAAATATATAAATGATGTTTTATGTATATATCAGCATAAAATCAAACAATGAAGCAATTGAAAGTGAAATCAAACAGGAATACATACACACACATGTGAAAAGAAGGAAGAAATGAAGACGGAAAGGAAGGAAGGAATATTTAATAAATTTAAAATAAACCTCGTGGCTTATTCTGAGTTTCCTGAATGATAAACTATCTGTGACTCCAGGTTTCTCCTTCTCTGAGCCAGACTGGTTGCATCGAAGTTCAGTGCTTAATGAGGAAAGTAAGCTGTATCACCCTAAGAAACCCAAGTTGTTTAAAGTCTGGAGAGCTGGAGTTCCCATATAGCTCCTATATAAAGCTGGCACCTGAAAACAGGCTGCCTTGTGCCTAGGGGGTTGTTTGTAACTCATTTGACAAGGTCATGTTGTTTCTGTGCCTCGAAGAAGGGATAGCAACTTCACTCATGCTGTGTGTCCAACAGGATCAGACCCTGACCTATGTTTTTATGTGATAATGGAATAATGGCGGGCTTGTAATTTATCATTTCTTATTGATTCAGTTCTTGAAATGTTTTCTTCTCCCTAATAATTCCTTAACTCTTGCTGTTTGATATTTTGGAATATGTCCTGAGCTTTCTTCAGTGACAGGTGGTAACTACAAGTGGATCAAACATGTTCTTCTCTGTATTACTTTCATCTACTACCAAAAGACCTCTTGCTCTTCCCTTCTGGTAAGTTTGTGCACTCAGCGGCCTATATCTTCCCTTCCTCTTTTCTCTTCATTATTACTGCAAGAAACTTATACCCCTTACCCTAAAAAAGCTCTCACTAAGGTCAACAATGACGGAAGGATATTTTAATTCTGTTACCAAACAAATCCCAGGTCTTAGGAGCCAGAGAGTCCTGGTGGTATTAGTCTTGTATGGATCTAAGAGTTTATGGCCAATGTTGTATGAATGACTATGGAAGAGATTAACATAAGTAGTTTTGTAACTCATGAAATACAATTTAACTAATATGGTGACCATTTTCAAATTAAATTATCAAAATCCTTTGTCAACATTGTGTATTATCTGTGGGTAATATAATTGGATATTTCCAAAAATGCTAGGCCAGGTTTTGGCCTTCTTTATAAATTTCATCCTTACCAATTTCCAACACAATTTCTAGCTCACTATACAATAATTAAAATTCCATGACCAAGAGGCACATGAAAAAATGCTCAATATCACTAATTATTAGAGAAATGCAAATCAAAACTATGATGAGGTATCACCTCACACCAGTCAGAGTGGCCATAATCAAAAAGTCTATAATAAATGCTGGAGAGGGTGTGGAGAAAAGGGAACCTTCCTACACTGTTAGTGGGAATGTAAACTGGTAGAGCCACTATAAAGAACAGTATGGAGATTCCTCAAAAAACTAGGAATAAAGCTACCATATGACCCAACAGTCCCACTACTGGCATATATCTGTAGAATAATCTAATTCAGAAAGAAACATGCACCCCTATGTTTATAGCAGCTATTAACAGTAGCCAAGACATGGAAGGAACCTAAATATCCAATGACAGAGGAATGGATAAAGAAGATGTGGTACATGTATACAATGGAATATTACTCAGCCATAAAATGAATGAAATAATGCCATTTGCAGCAACATGAATGGACCTAGAGATTATGGTATCCAGTAATACAGAGAAAGACAAATATCATATGATATCACTTATATATGGATATCACTTATATATGGATATAAAAAAATGAAACAAACTTATTTACAAACCATAAATAGACTCACAGACATAGAAAACAAACTTATGGTTACCAAAGGGGCTAGAAGGGAGGGGGAGAGAGAGAAATTAGGAGTTTGGGATTAACATATATACACTACTATATATAAAATAGGTGAACAATAAGGACCTACCACAATAAGTATACCACAGGGAACTCAGTATCTTATGATAACCTATGATGGAAAAAAATCTGAAATATATATACATATATATGTGTGTGTATACATATAAATGAATCACTTTGCTGTACACTTGAAACTAGCACATTGTAAATTAACCATACCTCAATGTAAAAAAACAAAAATCCAGCTTAGTGATCCAGATTCTATGGAACCTCCTAACTTCAGATTTGCTGTAGTAATACATGATCAGGGAAAGTGATGTGTGATTTAATGTAATAAAATTTGTTACGTGCATCTTCATTCCCGATGAGATATCAAATGACATATTTCAGTGATTTAAGAAGCTATGACATCACAGACGTTTCTTTTTCTCACTTATGTGAAGTGACTGTTTTGCATATTTTACTGTGTAAGCAACGAAGCTTGTTCATGTGATTCTTTATTCTCGTGTTCACAATATAGCACTGTAAACACTAGTTAATAGCATAGGTATAAACATACTGCCAATTACATTGTAAAAGATCATTGTCATAATCCATTCACTACTACCTCAACTTGTTCTTTGGCCAAATACAAATATAAAGCTGCTTATTTTTGTGTTCCATTTATATTTTTTACAACATGGTTTAAATCATTATATCCTAAGTTTCAGGGCCTATGTGATATATTTGCAATTTTGCCATATTCATATTTTACCTCTACTAGTATTTACTTCTTATCTTTTTATATCAAATTATTTTTGTGCTTGGTTTCTTCCTGAAAAATAATATCCCTGAAGACAAAGGTTTTATGTATTGATTAGTTTTTTCTAATATCCATTCAAATACAGCATAGTTATTAGCCTACACTGCTTGTCAACATGCCAATCAAAATCATCTCACACATACCCAATGATCAATTAATTACCACTTTGAAAAAAACAGGTTATGAAACCATTGTCAAATCTAAATATATTCCTTTCGTGCACACATACCTCAGACCATATGCCCATACATGTATGGACACACTCATATACACACAAAGACATACAACTACATATACATATTAATGAAACAGACATTTCCTTGATAATTTTGTTTTCCTTTTTGTATTTGGGTTTTATGTAGAAATTCAGAATTAACATAACAAGCTTCAATTTAAAAACAGTGAAACCATGATGGTATTAATGTAAATGACTTGATTTACAGTAAGCTTTTCTAAAAAACAGCATTTGGCAAATGAGAATTAGCATTCCTGTTGCAATTGCAATCACTACTTTGCAATTTGCTAAAGAATTAGTACTTTTTACTAGCAGGTGTTAATTTGTAAATAAAATGAAAATTCATGAGATCCTTGAATTACCTAGAGTCAGGGTCTTTCTAGTCCAGAAATCTTCCCATGGAATGAGTTTTCATAAAAGTAATTGACAGATTTGGAGAATAAATTCCTGTTTTTGTCATTTCTGAACTGAAGTTTGTAATTTTTTACTTTTCTATGGAGTGATTATGATGATATCTGTGTGAGAAACATTAACCTTCAGAGACAAACCAAGGCTTGATTTCTAAATATGACAAAATGCTCAGTGGTGGTGCTGGTCTAGTATTATACTTCTGAAATTACCACTGACAAACTGTAGACTTAAAAAGATAAATTTTTGTGTATCATCATGTAATTTCACACTAAATGAAAATAGTGTTAATTGGAGGGTAAACGAAAAGAAGTTCAAAGCTGTTAGATTCAGAATAAGAACCAGATAGGGTTGTAGAGGCTAGGGAATGAGAATCTTATGAATCAATTGGTCGTAGGTTGGTCAGGGCTTGAGAATTCCCCTTAGCTTTTACTGTGGTTGTAGTGTTCTGTGGCCACTGAGTGGCTCACTAGATGGCTGTTGAATGAAAGAATTATAGGAAAAGGTATTTAGTTGGCCCATGATAGAGTGAAATGTGCACAATTAGATGATACAACAGTTCTCCAAAGTCATAAGCACACAAAAAGCATAAAAGACAAAGTAACATTCACTTTATTAGGCTTAAGTAGTTGAGACATCTGTTTAGAACATTAAACATTAAAATAGTAAAATGCAGGTGATGATTGACATTCTTACGTGAAATTGGGTTTTCTGGTCAAAATATGTCAGCATTCATGTTCATGTCTATTGTCTTCCCCTTTCATTTACTTTATATATGCCTTTCAAAGCCTTTTCAACTAAAGAGATTACAGTGAATTCAATGATAAACAATTTTTTTTTAACTTGGTGGGTTGAGCCCTGTAACTTCCAAGAGACCTAGCTGTGGAACTCTTAAGAGATTTTGCTTATAGGAAAAATGTATAACCTTAGAGAATATTATTGTACACTAATCATCCTGTTCAAACATTTGTGATACGACTTTGCAATTAAACAGTACTTTTTTTTCCCCCAAAAAAGCTTGACTGTAAGAACATGTATGTGTTCAGTTGTGTTCGACTATTTGCAACCCATGGATTATAGCCTGCTAGGCTCCTCTGTCCATGGGATTCTCCAGGCAAGAATACTGGAGTTAGTTGCCATTTCTTCCTCCTGGGGATCTTCCCAACCCATGGATTGAACCCGAGTTTCCTGCTTGGCAGGCAGATTCTTTACCACTGAGCCACCTGGGAATTCTGCATTTCTGTGATAATTGATGGTTTTGACCATCTTTTCATGTGATTGTTGGCAATTTATTTATGTTTGTGAAACAACAGTGAAACTTATTTACTAATTTTTATTGAGGTGTTTATCTACTCTTTTTTGAGTTGTAAGAATGATCTGTGTATTCTGGATATATTATAAATGTTTCTTCCTAATCTGTGGTCTAACCACTTTTTTCTAATGATATTTTTTAATTAGCACAGCATTTAACTTGGTGAATGTTTTTAATCAATATTTTAGCTCAAATTTAGTGCTTTTATGTACTCTGTAAGAAACATTTGCTTACTCCAAGGTCACAATTATGTTTGCTTTGTTTTCATTTTGAGGCTTTGTTATTTTACCTTAATAGTTAGGTGTTTCTATGATTGATCATCCTGGAAGATGAGATTTATATTATACCTGAGAATATCCAGATTTATATTAATATTTATTGAAAAAGACTTTACTTTTACCTTTAGGTTGCCTTGCTAACTTTGTCAAAACCAGTTGGCCATACAGTTAAACATATAGAGAAATAAACTCTTCTATGATGTTCCATTGATGAATCACTATTTTCTTCTCAAATACTTTAGCTTGATTGTAAATCTTGGAACTGAGTAGTATGATACCAACAAATATGTTCTATTTTTTTCAATATTGTTTTGATTATATTTTTTCATGTGAATTGGATTTATTTTCATAGAAATTTTAAGACTCAACTGCTGAATTATTACCAAAAAAAAAATACAGCTGGCAAATTTGACTTACATTTCTTAAGTCAGAAATTCTTATTTCTTTGAATTTATAGGCAAAATTGGGGGAAATTGGTATCTAAACAGTAGTGAGTCTTCCAATCTTAGCCCAAAATAATACACTTAATTGTTTTCTTTCAAGATTAGACTCAAGATATTGAGTTTCAGAAAATATATCAGAGATGCAGTGCCCTTCCCATTGTATCACCTCAGGGGATCCATGGCATATATCTGACATCACTGATGTGATCAGCCTGTATCACTTGGTTATATTAGTGTTTGTCACATATCTCTACTGAAAATTAATATCTTTTCCCTTTCCATGCTTTATTATTTGAAAGTAAATAACAAGTAAAGTAAGTAAAGCCTATACTCCAGGATTGTGGGAGTAAGGCAAAAAGGAAGATTAAGTGCCACTTCTGGGAGGAGTACTATATATAGGTATTTTTTGAAATTATTCTATAAAAATTTTGTATCTTCTCTATTAAATTATTTATATCAATATGGACTCATATATGTTTACTTTGTCTTTGGGGTGATAATCTAGTGGTAAAGTATACATTCTATTGCTACTGTTATTCCAGATTTGGCCATTGGGAGCCCTTTCAGGTTGGCTCCTGTGTCCTCTCAATTGTCCCTGTCCTTTTGTTTTCTTGAGCTCTTCATAACTTTCTGTACTATAAGATGCTCTAGTCTTGTCTCCTAATTTCCCTGCCCCATCCCTAAATTTGGTCATTTATCCAAGGAGCCCTGGTCCCTTTTCTTGGAGAATTTCAAGTCCAATGGGGGAGGTGATCATTGACCTTCCTCTTCACCTCAAAGGGGCAGAATGAAGTGGAGGGAGACAGCACTAATTGGCACTCTGCTTTCCTTCTCTCCTTAGAGCAGCAGGGCCCAGTGAGGACTGAGAGTGTCAGGGTATTGACTGAAATGGCGTGGGGAGGGCTGTTTGAATAGGGCTGCAATTGCCACCTTCAGCGTGTTTGTGTGCTGTACCCCATTCCAAGGCTTGCCATTCATCTGGCTAAACTTGTGATTGGCACGTCTCGGAATGAAGTAATGTACAACAATGATGGTGGTCCTGGAGGAGGAGGTATGGCTGCCTGAGTCTTTCCTTGAACCATGGCACCATGTTTTCAGTGCTGGGCTGCATCAGGGGACCATTGTGCATGCCTTCTAAGGAATAAGATGCAGGGAATTAGGGCACCCTAGGAAAAGGCAATGGCAAGCCACTCCAGTACTCTTGCCTGGAAAATCCCATGGACGGAGGAGCCTGGTGGGCTGCAGTCCATGGGGTGGCCAAGAGTCAGACACGACTGAGCGACTTCACTTTCACTTTTCACTTTCATGCACTGGAGAAGGAAATGGCAACCCACTCCAGTGTTCTTGCCTGGAGAATCCCAGGGACAGGGAGCCTGGTGGGCTGCAGTCTATGGGGTCGCACAGAGTTGGACACGACTGAAGCAACCTAGCAGCAGCAGCAGCAGCAGCAGGAAAACCTTCATATGTATGTTCTTGAGGGTTTAAAAGTTTGATAAAAAAGGGACCTGGGTATATGGACCACAACATGGGAGAAGTTATAATGTTCCTCTGTCTTACCATTGATATTTCTCTCTGCAGAACCAGATTTTCCCTTTCTTGGATTCACCTTCAATCGTAATTGAAGTCACCAAAGAAGTAGAAGTAACCATTGTTAAGTTAGATGAAGCTCTGTCAGTCTGATATATAGTATTCAACATTTATTTATTGATTTATTATGTGTATGCTTGTTCACTTATTTTTTAGTTATGTGAAAAATGGATGGGCAATGGGTAACTATACTTTAAACTCTTTTTTAAATTAATTAATTTATTTTAATTGGAGACTAATTACTTTACAATATTGTAGTGGTTTTTGCCCTACATTGACATGAATCAGCCATGGTAGAACTCTTGATAATGATAAAATGCTTATATTTTTCCCTTTTGTTCACCTTTGGATTTCTATTCTTGACCCTGCACACAGAGGGAGAGAAAGAAGATAGTAGTTGGGTAGTTGGAGACCATCTGCAAAACTGGAGCAATGCATGGGAAGCAACTTACACATTCTTTTACAACTTTTACATTCTTCTATGGAAACATAGTCTTGAACTCTGTAAAAGTAAGCCTTCCTCAACCAAATTAGTGGTTATGGAAAGCTAAGGGTTTTGGTATCCCTGCATCTCAGGGGGCCACAGGTTTCACTCTCACCTCAATTCTTGGCAAAAATTTAGGTTCTGATCAAAGGATGGAAATTTCTTTATCTGTCTCCTAACATTATTCAGTTCAGTTCAGTTCAGTTGCTCAGTCGTGTCTGACTCTTTGTGACCCCATGAATCGCAGCACACCAGGCCTCCCTGTCCATCACCAACTCCCAGAGTTCACTCAAACTCATGTCCATCGAGTCAATGATGGCATGCAGCCATCTTATCCTCTGTGGTCCCCTTCTCCTCCTGCCCCCAATCCCTCCCAGCATCAGAGTCTTTTCTAATGAGTCAACTCTTCACATGAGGTGGCCAAAGTACTGGAGTTTCAGCTTCAGCATCAGTCCTTCCAATGAACACCCAGGACTGATTTCCTTTAGAATGGGCTGGTTTGATCTCCTTGCAGTCCAAGGCACTCTCAAGAGTCTTCTCCAACACCACAGTTTAAAAGCATCAATTCTTCGGCGCTCAGCTTTCTTCACAGTCCAACTCTCACATCCATACATGACCACTGGAAAAACCATAGCCTTGACCAGATGGACCTTTGTTGGCAAAGTAATGTCTCTGCTTTTTATATGCTATCTATGTTGGTCATAACTTTCCTTCTAAGGAGTAAGCATCTTTCAATTTCATGGCTGCAGTCACCATCTGCAGTGATTTTGGAGCCCCCAAAAATAAAGTCTGACACTGTTTCCCCATGTATTTCCCATGAAGTGATGGGACCAGATGCCATGATCTTTGTTTTCTGAGTGTTGAGCTTTAAGCCAACTTTTTTACTCTCCTCTTTCACTTTCATCAAGAGGCTTTTTATTTCCTCTTCACTTTCTGCCATAAGGGTGGTATCATCTGCATATCTGAGGTTATTGATATTTCTCCCAGCAATCTTGATTCCAGCTTGTGCTTCTTCCAGCCCAGCGTTTCTCATGATGTACTCTGCATAGAAATTAAATAAGCAGGGTGACAATATATAGCCTTGATGTACTCCTTTTCCTATTTGGAACCAGCCTGTTGTTCCATGTTCAGTTCTAACTGTCGCATCCTGACCTGCATATAGCTTTCTCAAGAGGCAGGTCAGGTGGTCTGGTATGCCCATCTCTTTCAGAATTTTCCACAGTTTATTGTGATCCACACAGTCAAAGGCTTTGGCATAGCCAATAAAGCAGGAATAGATCTTTTTCTGGAACTCTTGCTTTTTCCATGATCCAGCGGATGTTGGCAATTTGATATCTGGTTCCTCTGCCTTTTCTAAAATCAGCTTGAACATCTGGAAGGAAGTTCACGGTTCATGTTTTGCTGAAGCCTGGCTTGGAGAATTTTGAGCATTACTTTACTAGCGTGTGAGATGAGTGCAATTGTGGAGTAGTTTGAGCATTCTTTGGCATTGCCTTTCTTTGGGATTGGAATGAAAATTGACCTTTTCCAGTCCTGTGGCCACTGCTGAGTTTTCCAAATTTGCTGGCATACTGAGTGCAGCACTTTCACAGCATCATCTTTCAGGATTTGAAAGAGCTCAACTGGAATTCCATCACCTCCACTAGTTTTGTTTATAGTGATGCTTTCTAAGGCCCACTTGACTTCACATTCCAAGATGTCTGGTTCTCGGTGATTAATCACACCATTGTGATTATCTGGGTTGTGAAGCTCTTTTTTGTACAGTTCTTCTGTGTATTCTTGCCAACTCTTCTTAATATCTTCTGCTTCTGTTAGGTCCATACCATTTCTGTGTTTTATCAAGCCCATCTTTGCATGAAATGTTCCCTTGGTATCTCTAATTTTCTTGAAGAGATCTCTAGTATTTCCCATTTTGTTGTTTTCCTCTGTTTCTTTGCATTGATCACTGAGGAAGGCTTTCTTATCTCTCCTTGCTATTCTTTGGAACTCTGCATTCAGATGCTTATATCTTTCCTTTTCTCCTTTGCTTTTTGCTTCTCTTCTTTTCACAGCTATTTATTTGTAAGGTCTCCTCAGACAGCCATTTTGCTTTTTTGCATTTCTTTTCCATGGGGGTTGTCTTGATCCCTGTCTCCTGTACAATGTCACGAACCTCCATCCATATCATCAGGCACTCTGTCTATCAGATTTAGTCCCTTAAATCTATTTCTCACTTCCACTGTATATTCATAAGGGATTTGATTTAGGTCTTACCTGAATGGCCTACTGGTTTTCCCCACTTTATTCAATTTATGTCTGAATTTGGCAATAAGGAGTTCATGATCTGAGCCACAGTCAGCTCCCGGTCTTGTTTTTGCTGACTGTATAGAGCTTCTCCATTTTTGGCTGCAAAGAATATAATCAGTCTGATTTCGGTGTTGACCATCTGGTGATGTCCATGTGTAGAATCTTCTCTTGTGTTGTTGGAAAAGGGTGTTTGCTGTGACCAGTGCATTCTCTTGGCAAAACTCTATTAGCCTTTGCCCTGCTTCATTCCGTACTCCAAGGCCAAGGTTGCCTGTTACTCCAGGTGTATCCTGACTTCTTACTTTTGCCTTCCAGTCCCCTATAATGAAAAGGACATCTTTTTTGGGTGTTAGTTCTAAAAGGTCTTGTAGGTCTTCATAGAACCATTCAGGTTCAGCTTCTTCAGCGTTACTGGTTGGGGCATAGACTTGGATTACTGTGATATTGAATGGTTTGCCTTGGAAACGAACAGAGATCATTCTGTTGTTTTTGATATTGCATCCAAGTACTGCATTTCAGACTCTTGTTGACCATGATGGCTACTCCATTTCTTCTAAGGGATTCCTGTCCACAGTAATAGATATAATGGAGGAAATTTGTCCATTGTCCCCTAAAGATTCCTCCTGCTCTTTGGTGATCCCTTTTTCCTTCCCCTCCTGTTACCACTATATGCTAAGGCAACCACTGCTCTGTATTTAGTCATTACAGATTATGTTTTATTTTCCAGATTTGTATCAAAATGAAACCATAAAGTATGTAGCCTTTTTGTCTACTTAATTTTCTACTGCATAATTATTTTGAAATAATTTCATATTGTTGTGTGAATCAATATTTATTTATTTTTATAGCTGAATAGTATTTCTCTGTATGGATATACTATAGTTTTTTTTTTTTTTATGAATTCACCTGTTGGTTAACATTTGTCTCGAGTTTGAAGTGACTTGAGCTTTGGCTATTGGAAATAGAATACATATGAGCTTCGGTGTACAAATATCTGTATGGAAATATGCTTTAATTTTTTTTGAAAGGCTGGATCATACAGTAGTCATATATTTACCTTTTTAAGAAACTAACAAGGTGTTTTCCAAAGTGGTTGTGTGTACTAATTTATAGTCCTACTACCAGTTTATAAGAGTTCCAGTTACTTTGCATCTTTACCAGTACTTTTTCTTGCCTGTCGTTTTAATTTGAGTAATCCATATAGATGTATTCTGGTGTTTCCATGTGGTATTAATTTGTATTTTCCTATTTGATAATGATGTAGAGCGTCTCTTCATATGATTAATCCTCATCTGTCTATCTCTTTTGGTCAAGTGCCTAATTAAATCTTTTGTCCATTTTTAATTGCATTTGACTTGTTAAGAGCATTGAGAGTTCTTTATAAATTCTGAGTACAAGTTCCTTATCAAATATGTGATTTGCAAATATTTCCTCCCATTCTCTACTGTGTGGTCTTTTTATTCTCTTCAACAATATCCTTCAAAGACCAGAATAATTTAATTTGGATGAGGTCCAGTTTTTCAATTTCTTCTTTTATGGATCATGTTTTTTTATCTAAGAAGTATTTCCCTAACCCAAATTGGGAGATTTAAAGAGGACCTTCATCAAAACTAAAATATGTTGTCACCCTGATCTCAGACCTCCAACCTGTAGAGCAATACATTTCTGTTGCAATACATTTCTCTTGTTTACAAGCTATCCAGTCTATGTTACTTTTATAACAGTGTGACTAGACTAAGACGAAAGGGATGAGTGAGAACTCTGCCACCTCTCTCTTCAGATGTCCATTGAGAGTGTTAGGGCTGGGATGAGGGTAAGAGTTTTGTAAGGTGGTGGTGGTGGAAAAAGCCAGATATGGGTATATCTGATTTCCTGTATTCTCCCATTTCCTATTTCAGTGTTTACAATAGCTGCTTTTGACTAAATAGTCATAAATATCCTATTACTACTACTTCCTTTTCTCTCTTCTAAAACATTGCCTAGGAATGCTTGTGGCAGGGAGATGATATTAGCTCCCTCATCATCAGAACTATCAGTCAGTAGTTGCCATGGGCTTAAAACCAGAATTCACAAAACAAAACAAACAAACAAACCAAAATCAAAAACATATTGCACTGAAAATCATTGCAAATCCAAATCTCGCCAGTAGAATGAGAGACTTCACATTCAGACAGTGTGGCGTAGCCCAAACCCTGCACAGCTCAGCTAAATACAACTGTTATTGTTCAGTCTCGACGTTGTGTCCAACTCTTTGCAACCCCATGAACTGCAGCATACCAGCCTTCCCTGTCCTTCACTATTTTCCAGAGTTTGCTCAAACTCATGTCCATTGAGTCAGTGATGCCATCCAACCATCTCATCCTCTGTTGCACACCTGCAATGCTGGAAATAACACAAAAGGAAGTAAAGGAAAACTCAAAGTTGGAAAGAAAGAGGTGAACTGGTTAGAATCTTCAAGACTGGAGATAATCTTACAATCTCTCACCCAACACAAAAGTCAGTGTAGGCATAATGTTTTTCAATTCCCATCTAGCAACAGAAAGTGAGCTGGGTAGGCTCTTTATTCCTCTCCTTTGATCATTAAAATGAAAGCAATATCCTCATGTGATTCGTCTCAGTTATTCTAAGGTTTCTGTTATCAATGATGGATATTGAGTAGAAGAGTCCAAGGAGTTGGAGTCATTTGTATCTATTACTTTACCCCAGTTTTCCTTTCTCTTTCAATGAAAAGTATTACAACTAGGTATGGTGCTGGTGGTTTGGTCATTAAGTTTTGTCCGACTCTTACAAACCCTGTAGCCCACCAGGCTCCTCTGCCCATGGAATTCTCCAGGCAGAAATACTGGGGTGGGGTGCCATTCCCTTCTCCAGGGGATCTTCCTGTCCCAGGGATTGAACCCAGGTCTCCTATATTGCAGGCAGATTCTTTGTTGCTGAGCTACTACGGAAGCCCACAACTAGGTATGGATTTCCCTAAATCCTCCCACTTCTCTATCTATAAGAACTTCAGATTCTAGTTGTTAATCTGTCAAAGTCTTGTTTATTTTTGGAAATTCTTTACCCTGAATTTCATTCTGAGTTTATGCAGTTGCATGTTGTCATAAGAGTTAAAAACACCTGAGAGACAGGTGGAAAGGTGGAAAAAAATGCTCTCAGCAATCAGGTCTCACATGAAAGCCTAAGAAATTCTGTTTTGTCAACCACTTTTGTTTGTTTATATGGGCTGTTTTTTTTTTTTTTTTTTTCCTCCAATATCCTCCTGAGGAAGAAGTGGGCTTTCTGATCTCACCATCCTGGCACCTGAATCCCCACTCTTCTCTCCAAGGAGGTTCTTGCTGCTATTCTCTGGCTTATGTGTGGGTTGGAGTTTAAGTAAAGAATACTTTAAAAACATCAGGAATTTTTCAGTGCAGGAGTCTGGAGAATGAGGTGTTTGACTTTCTTCTTAAAGGGTTACTTTGGGAGGGGTGGCAAAGCGGTTTTTAATGAACTAAGCACTAATATCATTAATAATTGGAAAATCAAGACAATAATGCAGATATAGATTGTTATTCCTAAGTAAGAAGAGAGAAACAGATTTATTCTACCTTGCTCCTGAAACCAGGCTCATTAAGGATGCCATAGGGGAGGGGACTTTCAGAGAAGGACGGAAGAGGAAGAATAGTGATATGGAGGTTACAGAGGCACTTTGGACAAATGCTGGTGTCTGTTAAAAGGCATAAAGATCTGCAAGATGGAATGAAAGCTACGTGAGATGTCCTTGAGCAGGGCTGCCACATTATATGCAATGAGGTGGTGTACAGTGTACCACATGAATATGTGGTAGTTCTGGAAGTGGGGCTGAAGCTTCAGCCATAGAGCTGCCTTCCCTTTAGTAAGGTACCACCCTTCATACTGAGCTGTTGTTACTCAGGACCCTCAGAAGCACATCCTAAATACCCCAGACGCTGGGAGTTCCCTGGTGGTCCAGTGGTTAGGACTCAGTGTTTTCACTGCTGTGGGCCCAGTTCAATCCCTGGTCAGGGAACTAAGATCCTGTAAGATGTAAACTGTGGCCACACACACACACACACACAAAAGGCAGACCCAGAATATGAAGGTCCCCAGGAAAAGTTTCTCATACATATTCTTCAGAGATTTGTAGCCCATTGTTCTAAAAAGGCCTGACCAAATTGGAAAGAATTCTGCTGGGGATGTGGCCCTCTCTATAATCTCAAGAGTTCCTTCTTTCTAAAGAACCTAAATACACCTCCAGTGAACCTAAATACACTACTCTATGATCAGCTTTCATATTTCCTCACAGAAGCCTTGTTCCTCTCCTTCACCCAAATGCTATCTTACCTTTGAATCTTCCTTTGCTGAACTCAGAAGCCCTTTACACTTTCAGGGACAGAATCTACCTGTTTTTTCAGTCTACATGCTCTCTCTTCCTGTAAATATTGCTTTGTATGTTGTCTGGTCACCATATCAATAGGGGGTTAAGGTGGCACACAGAAATTTTCATGTACTAGGTCTGTTTGCATTTTAATTATTATGTGATACCATATAATATTTGTCTTTTTTGGTCTGTCTTATTTCACTTGACGTAATGCCCTCCAGGTTCATCCATGCTCTCAAAAATGGCAAGATCTCCTCCTTTTTATGACTGAATAAGTCGCTTAATTGTGTTTGACTCTCTGCGACCCTGTGGACCTTAGCCTGTCAGGCTCCTCTGTCCATGGAATTCTCCAGGCAAGAATACTGGAGTAGATTGCCATTCCCTCCTTCAGGGGATGGAGCAAGAGCGAGAGAGGGATAACATAGGTTGTTTCCCTATCTTAGCTATTGAGAATAGTGCTACAATGAATGTGAGGATGCAGATATCTTTTTGAATTAGTGTTTTCATTTTCTGTGGATATATACCCAGGACTGGAATTCCTGGATCATATGGTAGTTCTATTTTTAATTTTTAAAAAGAAGCTCCATATTGTTTTCCATAATGGCTCTGCCAATTTACATTCTCACCAAAAGTGTACAAGGGTTTCCTTTTCTCTACATACTTGCTAATATATTTCTTATCTTTTGATAATAACCATTTTAATAGGTGAGGTGATATCTCATTGTGATTTAGATTTGCTTTTCCATGAGGATTAGTGATATCAAGCATCTTTTCATGTGCCTATTGGCTACCTGTATGTCTTCTTTGGAAAAATGTCTATTCAGGTCCTTTGCTTGTTATTAAATTGGATTATTTGGAAGATTTGCTATGGAATTATATGAGTTCCTTATAGAATATTAACCCCTAATCAGATATGAGGTTGGCAAATGTTTTCTTCCATTTCATAGGTTGCCTTTTCAATTTTCTGTTTCCTTTTCTGTGTAGAAACCTTTTAGTTTGATATAGACCCACTTGTTTACTTTAACTTGTGTTGCCTGTGCTTTTGGTGTTTCAACCAAAATAATCATGACTGAGACCAATATCAAGATTTTCCCTATTTTTCTCCCTAGGAATTTTAGCATTGCAGGTCTTGCATTTACATTTTTAATCCATTTCAAGTTAATTTTTGTGAATGGTGTATGATATGGGTCTGACTTCATTCTTTTGCATGTGACTATCAGTTTTCCAATACCATTTATTGAAGTGACTGTTCTTTCCACATTGTGTGTTGTTGGTGCCCTCATCAAAGATTAGTTGACCATACATATGTGGTTTTATTTCATGTCTCTCTATTCTGTTCCTTAGGTGTATGTACTTGTTTTTATGCCAGCTATTTTGCTCATTTTGAGGTGTCATTCTTAACCTAGGGCTGTCACAGGAAAGGGCAGAAGACAGTGAGTGAGCACCACCCCTTTGAGGCTACTATAGGACTGAAGCACAACCTGAGAACCAAGGTGGAAGTGTTATATGCATCTCTCCAGGAATGGGATGTATCCTGATAACCTGATGCCACATCACCTCCTAGGTAAGCTCTTTTACATTGGATCAGGGTGTTGACTTGGCAACTAATATTTGTGGATTTTATTGCCTGTCTGTAAATCCCCATAGATCCAAAAGCTTCACCCAGAGGCATGAGGACATTTGAGCTGTAGTGAAAAGGAGGGAAATTGTTCTGCTCTGTCTGTTAACAGTGTCCCGTAACCACCTCTGTTTACTTATCACAGTGTCCACGCCTCATTTTCCTGTATCCTCAGCATTTTCCTAGAAGTGAATGGCCTCCATTCTTAATATGTGCTAGGTTGCATAGGGACTCCATTGAGAAGTTTGTGTTTACTGAGGAGTACTCTTGCCTGGAAAATCCCATGGACGGAGGAGCCTGGTAGACTGCAGTTCATGGGGTCTCTAAGAGTCGAACACGACTGAGCGACTTCATTTTCCCTTTTCACTTTTACACATTGGAGAAGGAAATGGCAACCCACTCCAGTGTTCTTGCCTGGAGAATCCCAGGGATGGGGGAGCCTGGTGGGCTGCCATCTATGGGGTCGCACAGAGTCGGACACGACTGAAGTGACTTAGCAGCAGCAGCAGCAAAGTCATTTTTAGTGCATATGTTTTGGGAGTTTTGTACTTGTGTGTGTGAGGATATACTCTATGGTTGGGTTTTTTTTAATTTATGAATTAATTCTTGTTTTTGTTTATGGTATTTTCATTAAAATTTAATTCATGCATTATTTTTTGTTGCTGTTTTATTTGTGTTTGCTTACTTTGGTTTGTTTCTTGTGTTTTGTGTATTTGAATTTGTTGTATTTTGTGCATTCTTTCTTTAACCATTCTGTTATTTAAATGTGTTATTTAGAATATTCCATAGTAATTTTAATTTCTTGTTGTTTGCACTGCACTGTTTTGTGTGGATTATCTTTGGTTTGTTTCATTATCTGCATCTTTATTTGCACATATTGGTCTATCTGCACATTGATTTTCAGACTTTCATATTTGTAATGTTGCCTCTTTAGTCCTCCATCCATGACCAGAGGGTGCCAAGCAGAAGCCCACATGGTGATATAAGGAAGACTCAAGGTGTGAAGAAGATAATTCTATCCAACACTGTTCCAACTGAGATTTATGGAGTCTGCAGTATTCAAATAAGATGAGTAAGTCATGTGATTCTTTTAACTGCACAACTAATACATGGGAAATACAAAGTACTTTTGCACGATCCAACCACATTACATTAAAAATAAGCAGGACTCAGGACTTCCCTGGTGGTACAGTGGTTAATACTCCATGCTTCCAATGCAGAGGGTGTGTGTTCAGTCTCTGGGTGCGTAACTAAGATCCCACATGGCCTGTGGCCTGACCAAAACAAACAAAAACTCCTTCAAAACCAGAAAACTTTAAAAAGTTTAAAAACGTAAGAAAAATAATGTAGGCAAATATTCTATATCCAAGAGAAAGAGGGAAAGGGAAAGGAAGAAGTCTTATTCTCTCTCAGATGTAGATTCTGTCCCACTAAATTCACAGCAGGTGAGGAGAGAAACACTCAAGGAAGGGGAAAAGGGAGGAGCACAGTGATTGTTCCCCAGGTCTTTTGGGTCTATTCTGTCAATTCCTCACTGGCTGAGAATGTTGTAATGTTGACAAAGTACCATAGTGAGGGAAGGTTTTGTAGCTTGGGCAGGGTCACCACGTTTCACTATGCTGCGTGCAGTGCTGCACTTCAGGAAGTGCCATCCATGTGGATAGAAATATGATTGGCATTTCTTAGAGTGGAGCAATACACAGCAAATCCATCAGTGCTGACCCTGAGAGGGGGAAGTTGGTCATTTCTGGAACCTTGAAACCACTGAGCTAATGCAGGTTCAACTCCTGGGATCCTTTACAGAGCCTTCTATAACCTAGGGAAGGAAGGCCCTAGGAAAAACTTCACCTAAATGTTCTTCAGGGTTTTGTATCACTTTGCTATAAAGGACAGGGCTGCCGCCTTCACCTGTGTTTTGCTCCATGCTCTACTCAGGAAGGCATTATTCACTTATATTGATTTTTGAGTAGTGCCTCTCTGAGTGTAGCAATGTGTATATATGGACAACATTTGAGGTGGCCTTAGTGATGGTGGGTGGATATTTAATTACAGAGCTCCACTGGGATGGATCACCTCTTCAAAGACCTGACTGGGAATTTGAAAAGCTCTGGGAAAAGTATCCCATGTGGGTTATTCCTGTATTTTAGCTCTTTGTCCATGAAATAATTGACCACATATGGAACAACATTTGGGGTACAAACATGATCCTTCTCCCATATTTCTTAGTTTTTTCCCTCAATGTACAACCCAAATATACTTCCTACTTGTGATACTCCTGAAAAGTTTACACCTATTTTTGTTTTTCCCACAATATTCAAGGTTTTTTCCAAAAGAATTGGAAAAATTAAAAAATTCCTTTGAATATTTTTATGTCTCCTTGATGATGTCATTATATCAGTAACTCACATATGCACATTGATACCTGCCACCCATGAGAAAGAGAGATTTATTTCTTGTAAAAACTGGCTCACATTATTAGAGTGGCTGTTAAGCTCCCATATGCTACTTTCCAACATCTTCAGGGTGAACTAGAAAGCTGGGGACCTAGGGGAACTAATGATGTAGTTCCTGTCTGAAAGTTGGCAGGGTTGAGACCCAGAAAGAGTTAATGTTTCATTTAAAGTCTAAAGTCAGGGAAAAATTGTTTTGGCTCAGTGGAAGTTGGGCAGGAGAAGTTCTCTCTTACTCAGTGACAGTGAACCTTTTTCAGGCCTTCAACTGATTTGATGCAGCCCGCCATTAGGGAGAACAGTATGCTTTACTCCATTTACCAATTTAAATCTCATCCAGTAATACCCTTACAGAAACACCCAGAGTATGTTTTACCAAATACCTGGACACACTGTTGCCCAGTCAAATTGACACCTAAAATTAATCATCAAAATTTCACCCCTTATCAATTTGGAATCCCTATGTATCTCCTTAAAGCACAGTTAACCTCAAAATGAACAAAATAACAAGGTCATAATTCTCCCTAATGTGATACAACATGATCCTACATAGAACTGAAAATGCATTAACTCCTTTCCCAGAAGAGGAGGTTAATTCTTGAGTGATGTTTACTCTTCTCTTTAATATCTTATAAATGAAATACTATGATGTAAATTTTATAATATTTAATTAATATGTTTTAATTTTTTTATGATTTCATGTTGCAGGATAAGGGAACAGTAGAATAAAACAATAAATTTACTATAAAATGCAAATATGTATACAACAAAATGAGGAAATATGACAATTGCACATTTCTGTAACTGGTTATATGGTTTTGGTATCATTTATAATGACCTTCTTCCACTACCCATTCTGTTTTCACTCTGCCTTCAGTAAACACCTCACCTGGTCATGGTTCTTTATTTGATGGACTTACCCAAACCTTTCCTGAAGGGCCTTAGCCATTAGTAGTCCTGGATTTGGTGGTTGTATTTTTTTCATTCACATTAATCACAGGTCCAGAAATACTAAGAGATGTCCTATGGGATCTCTTGTATTCCAGAGATATTTTTCCTTATCTTTGATTTAGAATAGAAGTTCCATGGGGTTGCAAGAGTCGGACATGACTTAGTGACTAAAGAGAGTGAGAGAAGTTCAGTTTACCCTTGGCAATCTGGATTAGTCACCCTAACTCCCCTCTAAGATGTTTTAAAAATTAGAAAAATTTACATTGACTTTTATTTCTCCATGTTTTGAGAGTATCTATTCATAAACCACCACTGTCATCACACACACAGACACACAACAGAGAAATGAAACTTACTGTACATTGATGTATTGGGAAATGTGGTTTAGCCTGATGCCTTCCTCCAGGAAAATTGAATTAAATCACAATCAAGTGTTGGTAAATGGTGCTTAGGTGATTTGCAACCCATCTCCAAACATCTTCATGTCCCTCCTTATCCCAAGGAGTTGGGGGATGTGTAGGTTGTAAAGAAATGGAAGGAAATTACTTTCTTTCTCAATAGTATTATGATATACCACATCTATTTACTAATCATAGTGTCTATTCCCATCTTTTCTTCACTTAGAAGGGTTTTCTGAGCACTTGGTCTCATTACCCTAGTCTATACTTATTGGTGACAGTGATTTTGACATTGGTTCTAAGACATTTTTGTATTTATATGGTGATGGGAAGAGTCACATATGTGTTTGCATATGTTTAGGTGTATGTGTTCATATATATTTGTGTGCATGGGATATGGTGTATGAGAATTTTGTTATGAGGTTTTTAGAGTTTGGAGTTGTGGGTTTGCTTCCTGTTCGGTTTTTGTTATACTTTTCCTATCAATTTGTTTCATGTGTAGGGTTTTGCTTTGTTTGACTTTTGCTCCTTTTAGATTTTATGAATTTTAATTTATTATTTGACTTTGTATACTCTTATTGTTATTTTGATTGGTAATTTTTGTGTGAGTTGATTGGAATTTTGTATTTTCTTTTTTTTTTTGAATTTCACTGTGTTTTCTGTTGTACTTTAATTTACATATTGATTTGTGCCTATGTCAGTAGTTTGGAAGGCTTCCCAGGTGGCTCTGTGATAAAGAATCTGCCCGTCAATGCAGAAGACACAGGTTTGATCCCTGTCTGCACATTGATTTTCAGACTTTCATATTTGTAATGTTGCCTCTTTAGTCCTCCATCCATGACCAGAGGGTGCCAAGCAGAAGCCCACATGGTGATATAAGGAAGACTCAAGGTGTGAAGAAGATAATTCTATCCAACACTGTTCCAACTGAGATTTATGGAGTCTGCAGTATTCAAATAAGATGAGTAAGTCATGTGATTCTTTTAACTGCACAACTAATACATGGGAAATACAAAGTACTTTTGCATGATCCAACCACATTACATTAAAAATAAGCAGGACTCAGGACTTCCCTGGTGGTACAGTGGTTAATACTCCATGCTTCCAATGCAGAGGGTGTGTGTTCAGTCTCTGGGTGCGTAACTAAGATCCCACATGGCCTGTGGCCTGACCAAAACAAACAAAAACTCCTTCAAAACCAGAAAACTTTAAAAAGTTTAAAAACGTAAGAAAAATAATGTAGGCAAATATTCTATATCCAAGAGAAAGAGGGAAAGGGAAAGGAAGAAGTCTTATTCTCTCTCAGATGTAGATTCTGTCCCACTAAATTCACAGCAGGTGAGGAGAGAAACACTCAAGGAAGGGGAAAAGGGAGGAGCACAGTGATTGTTCCCCAGGTCTTTTGGGTCTATTCTGTCAATTCCTCACTGGCTGAGAATGTTGTAATGTTGACAAAGTACCATAGTGAGGGAAGGTTTTGTAGCTTGGGCAGGGTCACCACGTTTCACTATGCTGCGTGCAGTGCTGCACTTCAGGAAGTGCCATCCATGTGGATAGAAATATGATTGGCATTTCTTAGAGTGGAGCAATACACAGCAAATCCATCAGTGCTGACCCTGAGAGGGGGAAGTTGGTCATTTCTGGAACCTTGAAACCACTGAGCTAATGCAGGTTCAACTCCTGGGATCCTTTACAGAGCCTTCTATAACCTAGGGAAGGAAGGCCCTAGGAAAAACTTCACCTAAATGTTCTTCAGGGTTTTGTATCACTTTGCTATAAAGGACAGGGCTGCCGCCTTCACCTGTGTTTTGCTCCATGCTCTACTCAGGAAGGCATTATTCACTTATATTGATTTTTGAGTAGTGCCTCTCTGAGTGTAGCAATGTGTATATATGGACAACATTTGAGGTGGCCTTAGTGATGGTGGGTGGATATTTAATTACAGAGCTCCACTGGGATGGATCACCTCTTCAAAGACCTGACTGGGAATTTGAAAAGCTCTGGGAAAAGTATCCCATGTGGGTTCTTCCTGTATTTTAGTTTTTTATCCACAAAAGAACTGACCACACATGGAACAGTATTTGGGGTACAAACATGATCCTTCTTCTCCCATATTTCTTAGTTTTTTCCCTCAATGTACAACCCAAATATACTTCCTACCTTCAATATTCCTGAAAAGTTTACACCTATGTGTTTCTCCCACAATATTTAAGGTTTTTGATTTTTTTGTTTTTGGTAGCTTGAACACCTTCATGCCCTTCCCTACAGACCTCCAAACTCCTTTAACCCTCTCATGGAGTGATGCTGCCTCTCTCTTCAAGGCTTAGATACTTCAAAATTCCTTCCAGTATTTTTATTTCTCTTCAATGTTGTCATTATATCCGTAACACACACATACATACACACAGATATGCGCACTGATATTTGCCACCCATGAGAGAGAGAGATTGACTTTTTATAAAGAATTGGCTCACATTATTAGAGAGGCTGTTAAGTCCCAGTATGTTACTTTCCAATATCTTTGGGGTGAACTAGAAAGCTGGATTTGTTTCATGTGTAGGATTTTGCTTTCTTTGACTTTTGCTCCTTTTAGATTTTATGAATTTTAATTTATTTTTAGACTTTGTATGCTCTTTCTTATTGTTATTCTGATTAGTATTTGTTGGTCTGCATTGAATGGTTTTTTTGTATTTCCTTTTTGTTCTTTTTTTTTTGTATTTCACTGTGTTTTCTGTTGAACTTTAATTTGCATAATGATATGTGTCTATGCCATTTGTTTGGAAGACTTCCCAGGTGACTCAGTGGTAAAGAATCTGCCTGCCAATACAGGAGACACAGGCTTGTTCCCTGGGTCAGGAAGATCCCCTGGAAAGGGACATGGCAGCACATTCCCATATTCTTGCCTAGGAAACCCCATGGACAGAAAAGCCTGGCAGGTTCCAGTTCATGGAATTGCAAGAGTTGGTCACAGCTTAGAGAGTAAACAGCAACAGCAGCAATATTTGTCTGGACTTTGAATTGTGTGTTGCTGGAGTTTTTTTTTGTTGTTGTTGACTTATAAGTTTGGCTTGTGGTTAGTTCTTTGTGTTTTTCTTGTGAGATTTAATCGTTTGTTTTAGATTATTGTGTGATTGGATGTGTCTATGTGTGGTTTTGTGGGGTATGGGGTCTTAAAATCTTTTGCTGTTTGATAGGTTCCTACAAAGAAGATTTCTTTAAAGCTCCTGAGGCATAAGATATGTAGAGGAGAAATTGTACTTATGGCTGACAGTTGAAGGAGAGTTCTGAGTTGTTATTCTTTTCCCTTGAGAAGTTTGGAGAGACATGTCAAGGGCCCAAATACTTCAAGGAAGAGAGAAGTGGACAAAAGAGAAATTGGTATATATAAATATTTCTGTAGAATCTAACTTTGGTTACTTTTCAAATTTTTTGAATTTCAAGAAATTCAAAGAAAGGATCAAGATATTTAGAATTGTTTATTTTCTGAAACATGTTTCTGAGAGTTAATTCTTAGGTAGGTTGATTAGAAGTCTGGGATCCCTGAGGAAGAGAAAGGGGTCTGAGGCTCTCAAGGAGGAGAAAGGACAAACTGTTTTTTTTACACTCCTTCGATTTAGTCACATAAAACAGTTTTTTCTTTAAGCCCAGGGCTAATAATTACAGAACAAAACAACTCATATTGCTCAAGGGTATGTTTTTCCTTAAACTCTGTATGATGATTATATAACAGCAATGTATCCTGAGGACAGGTTTCTCCTTAAGAACCTTCTGACTAATCCTGCCATCTTATATATTATGGGAGTGGATCTGGTAAGATCTTTCTATTGTTAGTTCTAATCCTATTATCTTAAAATGTAAATTGTGAGAGTGGGTCTAGAAAGACCTTTACAACCTTGAAACATTCTTTTGATTTATTTTAATAGCCAACTGATGCTTTTGTACTGTGATGCTAATAATCAATCGATGCTCTTGAACTGTGGTTTTGGAGAAAACTCTTGAGAGTCCCTTGGACTGCAAGGAGATCCAACCAGTCCATCCTAAAGGAAATCAGTCCTGAATATTCATTGGAAAGACTGATGCTGAAGCTGAAACTCCAATATTTTGGTCACCTGATGTGAAGAACTGATTCACTGGAAAAGACCCTGATCTGGGAAAGATTGAAGGCAGGAGGAGAAGGGGATGACAGATGGTTGGATGGCATCATGGACTCAGTGGACATGAGTTTGAGTAAACTCCAGGAGTTGGTGATGGACAGGGAAGCCTGGCATGCTGCAGTCCATGGGGTCACAAAGAGTCAGATGCGACTAAGCAACTGAGCTGAACTGAATAACCAAGTGAAAAAGTTTAAAGCTCCCTTGCTGAGACTAGTGAGGGGGCACTCTCCATCCCCTTCTGATGTCTATGTCAGAAGCTTTCTCTGTCCCTTTTCACTATAATAAAACTTCTGCCACATAAAATCTCTGAGTGATCAAGCCTGAATCCTGAAGCTAAATCTTCTTTTTCAGAAATTACGAATCTGACATTGTTCACTGTAAGCTATCATTTCCTTCACCATGACTAAGCTCTGAGACTGAGCTTTGTGCTTTCCTGTCTTTTGGGAGTCGTAGATGTTTAGTAGGGTGATGGGAATGGTACACCGGAACATCTGAGACAAAGAATGTTCATTATTTCCCCATATCAACTTAAAATGAGTACATGGCTACTGTTTCACAGCTACTTCAAAATAATTTAGCCTTATTAAACTGAATGCAGAATAATCCAGCCCAGTAGTATATGCATGGAAGGAGAGAATTCTATCTAGCTTTCCAAAAACAGTTTCATCATATCTATAGTATATACATTAGGCTTCCTTCATAGCTCAGTTGGTAAATCATCTGCCTGCAATGCAGGAGACCTGGGTTCAATTCCTGGGTTGGGAAGATCCCCTGGAGAAGGGAATGCAACCCACTCCAGTATTCTTGCCTGGAGAACCCCATGGATAGAAGAGCCTGGCAGGCTACAGAAAGTGAAGATGTGCAGATGACACCACCCTTATGGCAGAAAGTGAAGAGGAACTAAAGAGCCTCTTGATGAAAGGGAAAGAGGAGCATGAAGAAGCTCACTTAACACTCAACATTCAGAAACTAAGATCATGGCATCTGGTCCCATCACTTCATGGCAAATAGATGGGGAAACAGTGACAGACTTTATTTTGGGGGGCTCCAAAATCACTGCAGATGGTGACTGCAGCCATGAAATTAAAAGACACTTGCTCCTTGGAAGAAAAGCTATTACCAACCTAGACAGCATATTAAAAAGCAAAGGCATTAGTTTACCAACAAAGGTCCATCTAGTCAAAGCTATGGTTTTTCCTGAGTGCTGCATAATTGATGCTTTTGAACTGTGGTGATGGACAAGACTCTTGAGAGCCCCTTGGACAGCAAGGAGATTCAACCAGTCCATCCTAAAGGAAATCAGTCCTGAACATTCATTAGAAGGACTGATGCTGAAGCTGTAGCTCCAATACTTTGGCCACCTGATATGAAGAACTGACTCATTAGAAAAGATCCTGATGCCAGGAAAGATTGAAGGCAGGATAATAAGGGAAAGACAGGATGAGATGGTTGGATGGCATCACTGATCGATAGACATGAGTTTGAGCAAGCTCTGGTAATTGGTCCCTGCCATTTCTGTCCTTTACTGTGCACATCTTTGCATGAAATGTTCCCTTGGTATCTCTAATTTTCTTGAAGTCATCACTTATCTCATTCTATTGTTTTCCTCTATTTCTTTGCACTGATTACTGAGGAAGGCTTTCTTTCTCTCCTTGCTATTCTTTGGAACTCTGCATTCAAATGGGTATATCTTTCCTTTTCTCCTTTGCCTTTTGCCTCTCTTCTTTTCACAGCTACCTGTAATGCCTCCTCAGACAACCACTTTGCCTTTTTGCATTTCTTTTTCTTGGGGATGGTCTTGATCACTGCCTCCTGCACAGTGTCACGAAAGTGAAGAGTGAAAGTGAAGTCACTCAGTCGTGTCCGACTCTTTATGACCCACCAGTCTCCTCTGTCCATAGGATTTTCCAGGCAAGAGTACTGGAGTGGGTTGCCATTTCCTTCTCCAGGAGATCTTCCCGACCCAGGGATTGAACCCAGGTCTCCCGCATTGTAGGCAGACACTTTACCATCTGAGCCACCGGGGAAGTCTGAACCTCTGAACAGTGTCATGAACTTCCGTCTATAGTCGTCAGGTACTCTGTCTATCAGATCTAATGCATTGAATCTATTTATCCCTAATTAAAATCCAATTAAAGTGCCTTAAGCTTGGAGTATAGTGTTTTTGTTGTTGTTGGCTTATTTACAATGTCTTTATTTTTCTTTTTCTTTTTTTTTTGGAGAAACATTTTTCAGTTAACTTTTTAGGGGGCTTTCTGGATGTCTATTCCTCTTTGCATGAGGCACTAAATACATACCAAAGTTTTGTTTACATATATTTTGGGGATGTACTTTCATGGTAGGGACACAATAGCACTTAGGAGGAGACAGAGATCAGATACTAGTCTTTTTCACATATCCAAAATAAGTGCTTTTTAAGTGTTACAAGTAGGTTTCCTGATAAGTGTCCACCTGTTATTAGGAAGACTGGACCATCATTGTAGCAATTTTATCCCTTAAAAAATTTAAGGGATATGCAGAATGCATGTACTATGCAGATTTTTGATATGAGGTGATGCATGGCTGCAGAACTGGCCCTGCCTTCACGGAACTTGCAGTCATGTCAGAGAAGAGGAGGCATACAAATTGAAAAGCAAAATATATACAGCACAGTTGCTTCTCCCTTGGTGGAGATGGCAGTAAGTAGTCCAGTACTGTTCATGTTGACCAGATCTCAGGACCTGAGAGGCTCCAGTCACTTATCTCATGCAAAGCTCACTACTTTTCTAGAATTTAGTCCCTCAGATAGTCCAGAATTAGGCTCTCTGTCACAGAATTTGGGGAAGATCCTCTCTCCTTGGTGAATCTGGGTGAAGAAGACTTGTGCTCAGTGCTGTAAAGCTATGGTAAATTCTGAGTTGAGGACTTCATATTCTCTCTCTTAGGTTCTAATTATGCATAGTCTCGGGGCAGCACTTTCTCCAGAAAGCAAGTTAATCACAGCTGGGCTGAGAATACAAATAAATGGTTAGTGCTTTCCCCAAACTCACTTTGTAGTTATGGTTCTGGTAGTTACACATAATATACAGACGGTGTCTATCCTCAATGTATAAACAATAGTACTACATAAGGAACCTGCCTTATTCTTGAAGATCTTTTTTTTTTTTTCCCCTCTAGCCACTCCAGGTGGTTTATGGAATCTTGGAACCCATGCCCCCTGCAGTGGAAGTGCAGAGTCTTAACTGCTGGACTGCCAGGGAAGACCCTCAGGAGATCTATTTATTCATAGTATTCAGGTCTCTTATAGAATTGCTAAAATTCTGTCCTTACACAAAAAAACTTTAAACACCAAATCTCTTTACTCTCTAACTCATTTATTAGCCTTTCTTCTCAGAGCCTAGAACCTTCCCAGTGATTAGAAACTCCCCTCTGATTTCACCATATATTTAGAGATTAAGATGGTACCGTCCACACAGCAAAAAAAAACAACCTACAGAATCGGAGAAAATGTTTACAAATGATGCAACTGACATGCAATTCAGTATCGAAAAATCAACCCAGTCAGGAAATGAGCACAAGACATGAATAGACATTTTTTTTCCAAATAAGACATACAGATGGCTAATAGGCACATGAAAAGATGCTCAACATCACCAATTATTAGAGAAATCTAAATTAAAACTATGTATAAAATAGTTAAGCAACAAGAATATATGGTATAGCACAGGTCATTATAACCATTATCTTATAATAACATTTAATCAAATGTAATTGTAAAAATTCTGAATCACTGTTATACACAGTCAAATCAACTATACTTCAATTATAAAAAAATAAATAAAATCACTGGGCACAACATACAATAAAAACAAGAAAAAACCTTAGACTACTATAAAATTTTATTTGAATATAATCAATTTTAAGCATTGATTATTATAACATAATAAGTGACTTGAATTTGGCAATAGGGACCTAACAGAAGCAGAAGGTATTAAGAAGAGGTGACAAGAATACACAGAAAAACTGTACAAAAAAGATCTTCATGACCCAAATAATCACGATGGTGTGATCACTCACGTAGAGCCAGACATCCTGGAATGTGAAGTCAAGTGGGCCTTAGGAAGTATCACTATGTACAAAGCTAGTGGAGTTGATGGAATTCCAGTTGAGCTATTTCAAATCCTGAAAGATGATGCGTTAAAGTGCTGCACTCAATATGCCAGCAAATTTGGAAAACTCAGCAGTGGCCACAGGACTGGAAAAGGTCAGTTTTCATTCCAATCCCAAAGAAAGGCAATGCCAAAGAATGCTCAAACTACTGCACAATTGCACTCATCTCACACGCTAGTAAAGTAATGCTTAAATTTCTCCAAGCAGGCTGCAGAAATACATGAACTGTGAACTTCCAAATGTTTAAGCTGGTTTTAGAAAAGGCAGAGGAACCAGAGATCAAATTGCCAACATCCACTGGATCATCAAGAAAGCAAGAGAGTTCCAGAAAAAGGTATATTCCTGCTTTATTGACTATGCCAAAGCCTTGGACTGTGTGGATCACAAGAAACTGGAAAATTCTGAAAGAGATGGGAATACCAGACCACCTCACCTGCCTCTTGAGAAACCTGTATGCACGTCAGGAAGCAACAGTTAGAACTGGACATGGAACAACAGACTGGTTCCAGATAGGAAAAGGAGTACATCAAGTCTGTATATTGTCACCCTGCTTATTTAACTTCTATGCAGAGTACATCATGAGAAATGCTGTGCTGGAGGAAGCGCAAGGTGGAATCAAGATTGCCGGGAGAAATATCAATAACCTCAGATATGCAGATGACACCACCCTTATGGCAGAAAGTGAAGAGGAACTAAAGAGCCTCTTGATGAAAGTGAAAGAGGAAAGTGAAAAAGTTGGCCTAAAGCTCAACATTCAGAAAACGAAGATCATGGCATCTGGTCCCATCACTTCATGGGAAATAGAGGAGGAAACAGTGGAAACAATGGCTGACTTTATTTTTCTAGGCTCCAAAATCACTGCAGATGGTGACTGCAGCCATGCAATTAAAAGACGCTTACTCCTTGGAAGGAAAGTTTTGACCAACCTAGACAGCATATTAAAAAGCAGAGACATTACTTGGCTAACAAAGGTCCATGTAGTCGAGGCTATGGTTTTTCCAGTGGTCATGTATGGATGTGAGATTTGGAGTATAAAGAAAGCTGAGCACTGAAGAATTGATGCTTTTCAACTGTGGTATTGGAGAAGACTCTTGAGAGTCCCTTGGACTCCAAGGAGATCCAATCAGTCCATCCTAAAGGAGATCAGTCCTGGGTGTTCATTGGAAGCACTGGTGTTGAAGCTGAAACTCCAATACTTTGGCCACCTGATGTGAAGAGCTGAATCATTTGAAAAGACCCTGATTCTGGGAAAGATTGAGGGCAGGAGGAGAAGGGGACAACAGAGGACGAGATGGTTGGATGGCATCACTGACTGGATGGACATGGGTTTGGGGGGCTCCGGGAGTTGATGATGGACAGGGAGGCCAGGTGTGCTGCGGTTCATGGTGTCACAATGAGTTGGATGTGACTGAGTGACTGAATTGAACTGAAGTGACTTTGAAAAGTTGAGAGAAAGGAAAATATCGTGCCCAGATCTTTTCAGTTATCTCCTTACAATTTTAATGTTAATTATAAAAATACTACATGTGAAGGAATGAAGTGGCAACAGGATCACTTAAGTCTGAATAAATATTGCAGCGTTCTTAAATTTGAATAAATAATACATTGACTTTTCCCCTAATTTTTTCTACAGTTGTTATTTCTTAATAAAAATGCTACATAAAAGAGAAAGAGAATGAGTGACGCAAGAGCCACACACTTTTGGACATGATCACAGGACTGGAATAGTGCCTGAAAGGTATGTTGTAAATTTTATATTCTTCTGTTGGGGAATGGGATTAAAAACTGGTGTCACCTCTGATATAAGCTTGTTCAAACCATTTTAAGGGTTGAATTAGCAATTACGTTTGTGAAATTTTTGCCCAGATCTAATACCATATTGCAGCCATGAAATTAAAAGATGCTTAGTCCTTGGAAGGAAAATTATGACCAAACTAGATAGCATATTAAAAAGCAGAGACATTACTTTGCTAACAAAGGTCCGTCTAGTCAAGGCTATGGTTTTTCCAGTGGTCATATATGGATGTGAGAGTTGGACTGTGAAGAAAGCTGAGCACAGAAGAATTGATGCTTTTGAACTGTGGTGTTGGAGAAGACTCTTGAGAGTCCCTTGGACTGCAAGGAGATCCAACAAGTCCATCCTAAAGGAGATCATTTCTGGGTGTTCATTGGAAGGACTGATGTTGAAGCTGAAACTCCAATACTTTGGCCACCTCATGTGAATTGTTGACTCATTGGAAAAGACCCGGATGCTGGGAGGGATTGGGGGCAGGAGGAGAAAGGGATGATACAGGGTGAGATGGTTGGATGGAATCACCGACTTGATGGACATGAATTTGAGTAAACTCTGGGAGTTGGTGATGGACAGGGAGGCCTGGCATGCTGTGATTCATGGGATCACAAAGAGTCGGACATGACTGAGCAACTGAACTGAACTGAATACCATATTAAATCTGATAGAGTGCCTTAGGAACTATGGACGGAAGTTCATGACATTGCACAGGAGGTAGGGATCAAGACCATCCCCAAGCATAAGCAATGCAAAAAGGAAAAATGGTTTTCTGAGGAGGCCTTACAAATAGTTGTGAAAAGAAGAGAAGCTAAAGGCAAAGGAGAAAAAGAAAGATATGCCCGTTTGAAATCAGAGTTCCAAAGAATAGCAAGGAGAGATAAGAAAGCCTTCCTCAGTGATCAGAGCAAAAAATAGAGGAAAAGAATAGAATGGAAAAACTAGAGATCTCTTCAAGAAAATTATAGATACCAAGGGAACATTTCATGCAAACTTGGGCACAATAAAGATAGAAATGGTATGGACCTAACAAAAGCAGAAGATATTAAGAAGACATGGCAAGAATACACAGAACAAATATACAAAAGAGATCTTCACAACCCAGATAACCACGATAGTATGCTCACTCACCTACAGCCAGGCATCCTGGAGTGTGAAGTCAGTTGGGCCTTGGGAAGCATTGCTATGAACAAAGCTAGTGGAGGTGATGGAACTCCAGTTGAGCTATTTCAAATCCTAAAAGATGATGCTGTGGAAGTACTACTTTCACAGTGTTTACTCAGGTCTATTCAGATTTTAAAATAACAGGTCTGTGTACCTTCAGAATAATTCAGTCTTACTGCAGACTGTTTTCTATCTATATGCTTTTACTGTATTCAATTTTAGTTTTTAAATTATTTTTAAATTTTAAAGACTTTAGAAAAGGAATTTTAGGGTTTTTTATATTAAATGTAATACTCAGTGTCCTTGAGCCTTTCTTGGACAAAAAGCCATTGATGGTGTGAGAGGCAGGGTCTTAATACATTTTTAATTGAAGCATAAGTGACATATTATATTAGATTCAGATGTGTAACATAGTGATTTGATGTTGATACACATTATAGAATGATCAGCACTATCTGCCTAGTGGTCTTCTGTCAACATACAAAGTTATTACAATATTATTTACTATATACTATACTGTACATAAGTATCTTTAATGTCTTTGAATCTTCTCTGTTCCATATTTTACACCTTGTCTCTGTCTTAGTTGGTCAACATAAATAGCCCCTAGAACATATTTCTCACTAAGTA
Source organism: Bubalus kerabau (assembly GCF_029407905.1). Lineage (NCBI taxonomy): Eukaryota > Metazoa > Chordata > Mammalia > Artiodactyla > Bovidae > Bubalus > Bubalus kerabau. The sequence continues at coordinate 40,219,430 of NC_073647.1, read as the reverse complement.
AATAAGAGAAAATACTACCTCAAAAGTTGTACACTAGATTTTGGTTTATAAATCTGCTTCTCTAATAAAAGGAATCTGGAATCCTCAGAGCAGTGGTTGATTCTAGTGTTGGGGCAAGTTAAATATAAGTTAAGCATGGCCCTGCCAGTTAGAACAAGACCCAGTTTTCCCCTCAGTCTCTCCCCTCAGGAAGCTTCCATAAGCTTCTTATCATTCTCCATCAGAGGGCAGACAGACTTAAAACCACAATCACAGAAAACTAACCATTCTGATCACATGGACCACAACTTTGTCTAACTCAATAAAACTACCAGCCATGCCATGTAGGGCCACCCAAGACAGATGGGTCATGGTGGAGAGTTCTGACAAAATGTAGTCCACTGGAGAAGGGAATGGCCAAACACTTCAGTATTCTTGCCTTGAGAACCCCATGAACAGTATGAAAAGGCAAAATGATAGGATACTAAAAGATGAACTCCCCAGGTCTGTAGGTGCCCAGTATGCTCCTGGAGATCAGTGGAGAAATAACGCCAGAAAGAATAAACAGATGGAGCCAAAACAAAAACAACACCCAGCTGTGGATCTGACTGGTGATGGAGAAAGGTCCGATGCTGTAAAGAGCAATATTGCATAGGAACATGGAATGTTAGGTCCATGAATCAAGGCAAATTGGAAGTGGTCGAACAGGAGATGGCCAGAGTGAATGTTGACATTTTAGGAATCAGCGAACTAAAATGGACTGGAATGGGTGAATTTAACTCAGATGACCTTATATCTACTAATGTGGGCAAGAATCCCTTAGAAGAAATGGAGTAGCCATCATAGTCAACAAAAGAGTCAGAAATGCAGTAGTTGGATACAATCTCAAAAATGACAGAATGATTTCTGTTCGTTTTCAAGGCAAAACATTCAATATCATGATAATCTAAGTCTATGCCCTGACCAGTAATACTGAAGAAGCTGAATTTGAATGGTTTTATGAAGCCCTATAAGACCCTCTAGAAGTCACACCCCAAAAAGATGTCCTTTTCATTATAGAGGAAAGGAATGCAAAAGTAGGAAGTCAAGAAACACCTGGAGTTATAGGCAAGTTTGGCCTTGGAGTACAGAATGAAGCAGGGAAAAGGCCAATAGTTTCACCAAGAGAATGCACTGGTCATAGCAAACACCCACTTCCAACAACAAAAGAGAAGACTCTACACATGGCCATCACCAGATGGTCAACACCGAAATCATATTGATTATATTCTTTGCAGCCAAAGATGGAGAGGCTCTATACAGTCAGCAAAAACAAGACCAGGAGCTGACTGTGGCTCAGATCATGAATTCCTTATTGCCAAATTCAGACTTAAATTGAAGAAAGTAGGGAAAACCACTAGACCATTAAGGATGACATAAATCAAATCCCTTATGATTATACAGTGAAAGTGAGAAATAGATTTAAGGGACTAGATCTGATAGAGTGCCTGATGATCTATGGACAGAGATGCATGACACAGTACAGGAGACAGGGAGCAAGACCATTCCCAAGAAAAAGAAATGCAAAAAAGCAAAATGGCTGCCTGAGGAAGCCTTACAAATACCTATGAAAAGAAGAGAAGCAAAAAGCAAAGGAGAAAAGGACAGATATATCGATCTGAATGCACAGTTCCAAAGAATAGCAAGGAGAGATAAAGCCTTCCTCAGTGATCAGTGAAAAGAAATAGAGGGAAACAATATAATGGGAAACACTGGAGATCACTTCAAAAATTAGAGATACTACAGGAACATTTCATGCAAAGATGGGCTCAATAAAGGACAGAAATGGTATGGACCTAACAGAAGCAGAAGATATTAGGAAGAGGAGGCAAGAATACACAGAAGAAATGACCCAGATAATCACAATGATGTGATCACTCACCTAGAGCCAGACATCCTAGAATGTGAAGTCAAGTGGGCTTTAGGAAGCATCACTATGAACAAAGCTAGTGGAGGTGATGGAATTCCAGTTGAGCTATTTCAAATACTAAAGGATAATGCTGTGAAAGTGCTGCACTCAACATGCCAGCAAATTTGGAAAACTCAACAATGGCCACAGGATTGGAAAAGGTCAGTTTTCATTCCAGTCCCTAAGAAAGGCCATGTCAAAGAATGCTCAAACTACTGCACACTTGTACTCATCTTACTCGCTAGTAAAGTAATGCTCAAAATTCTCCAAGCCCGGCTTCAACAGTATGTGAACCGTGAACTTCCAGATGTTCAAGCTGGATTTAGAAAGGGCAGAGGAACCAGAGATCAAATTGCCAATATCCATTGGATCATTGAAAAAAGAAGGGAATCCATAAAATGATATATTTCTGCTTTATTTACTATGCCAAAGCCTTTGCCTGTGTGGATCACAGTAAACTGTGGGAAATTCTTTAAGTGATGGGAATACCAGACCACCTGACCTGCCTCTTGAGAAATCTGTATGCAGGTCAGGAAGCAACAGTTCAAACTGGACATGGAACAACAGACTCTTTCCAAATAGGGAAAGGAATACATCAAGGTTGTATATTGTCTCCCTGCTTATTAAACTTATATGCAGAGTACATCATGAGAAACACTGGACTGGATGAAGCACAAGCTGGAATCAAGATTGCTGGGAGAAATATCAATAACCTCAGATATGCAGGTGACACCACCCTTATGGCAGAAAGTGAAGAACTAAAGAGCCTCTTGATGAAACTGAAAGAGGAGAGAAAAAAAGTTGGCTTAAAGCTCAACATTCAGAAAACAAAGAGTATGGCCTCGGGTCCCATCACTTCATGGCAAATAGATGGAGAAACAGTGGAAACATGGAAGACTATGTTTTTGGGGCTCCAAAATCACTGCAGATGGTGACTGCAGCTGCAAAATTAAAATACATTTACTCCTTGGGAGAAAAGTTATGACCTATCTAGAGAGCATATTAAAATGCAGAGATGTTACTTTGCCAACAAAGGTCCGTCTAGTCAAGGCTATGGTTTTTCCAGTAGTCATGTATGGATGTAAGTGTTGGAGTAGAAGAAAAGCTGAGTGCTGAAGAATTGATGCTTTTGAAGTATGGTGTTGGAGAAGACTCTTGAGAGTCCCCTAAATTGCAAGGAGTCCCAACCAGTCAATCCAAAAGGAAATAAGTCTTGAATATTCATTGGAAGGACTGATGTTGAAGCTGAAACTCCAGTACTTTGGCCACCTGATGCACAGAGCTGAGTCATTTGAAAAGACCCTGATTTGGGGTAAGATTGAAGGCAAGAGGAGAAGGGGATGACAGAGGATGAGATAGTTTGATGGCATCACTGATTCAATGGACATGATTTTAGTAAACTCTGGGAGTTGGTGATAGACAGGGAGGCCTGGCATGCTAGACCATGGAGTCACAGACAGTCGGACATGACTGAATGATTGAACTGAACTGAAATGAAATATAAGATAAATCTTGAGCAGTTTGGAGTATCAGTAATTAAAGAAGTGTTCCCCAAAAAGCATGGGGCATGATAAATGATTCAACCTGAAAGAACTTCTAATTCCCAAAGTGAATACTTTGATTGGCAAATAGAAATCATTTCAGTCATTCAGTTGGGTCCGACTCTTTGTGACCTCATGGACTGCAGCACACCTGGCTTCCCTGTCCATCTCCAGCTCTCAGAGCTTGCTCAAACTCATGTCCATCTAATCGGTGATGCTATCCAACCATCTCATCCTCTGTCATCCCCTTCTCCTCCTGCCTTCAATCTTTCTCAGCATCAGGGTTTTTTCCAAGGAGCCTGATAACAATAGCACTTGATTAAAACCCAAATAATAAAATACTCATGAATCCATAGTGATATAATGAAATTATTAATAAGTGAATACATGTAGGAGAAGCTACAGAAGAATTCTAAATAATATATGTAGATACTTCCTTCTCCAAGAGGTGTACTTTAATGCCTCTGCACTATGTTGGGTAGGCTTAGTGACTCACTTCCAGAATAAATAGTGTAGGCAAGGTGAAAATAGTGAGTTTACATTATGGAAATCTGGCACACAGATACTATCTTAAACAAGAATTTAAAGTTAATACTACCAGTAATTAAATTATGTGGATACACCTCCTGATAAAATGCAATGTGAAGAGTACTTCATCTCTGTGGTATTCCCTCAAACTCAGAACCCCAGTCTATTCAAAAGAAAACATCAGAAGAACTCAGCTTGAGGGACTCTGTAGAAAATGCTTGACCAGTACTACTAAACACTATACATGGCATGAAAAGCAACAACAAAAAAAAGGACTGGGAAATTTTACTTGTCAGAGGAATAGAAAAGGGAGTTATTCATTATCAAAGAAATGCAAATCAAAACCACAGTGAGGTACCATCTCATGCCAGTCAGAATGGCTGCTATCAATAAGTCTACAAACAATAAATGCTGGAGAGGGTGTGGAGAAAAGGGAACCCTCCTACACTGTTGGTGGGAATGCAAAGTAGTACAGCCACTATGGGGAACAGTGTGGAGATTCCTTAAAAAACTGGAAATAGAACTGCCATACGACACAGCAATCCCACTACTGGGTATACACACCGAGGAAACCAGAAATGAAAGAGACATGTATACCCTAATGTTCATCACAGCACTGTTTACAATAGCTAGGGCATGGAGGCAACCTATATGTCCATGCTCAGAGGAATAGATAAGAAAGTCGTGGTACATATACACAATGGAATATTACCCAGCTATTAAAAAAGAATGCATTTGAATCAGTTCTAATGAGGTGGATAAAACTGGAGCCTATTATACAGAGTGAAGTAAGTCATAAAGAAAACCACCAATAGAGTATACTAATACATATATATGGAATTTAGAAAGATGGTAATGATGACCTTATATGTGAGACAGCAAAAGAGACACAGATGTAAAGAACAGACTTTTGGACTCTGTGGGAGAAGACGAGGGTGGGATGATCTAAGAGAATAGCATTGAAGCATGTGCATTAACATATGTTAAATAGATCACCAGTCCAGGTTCAATGCATGAGATAGGGTGCTCAAGGCCAGTGCACTGGGATGACCCTGAGGGATGGGATGGGGAGGGAGGTGGGAGAGGGGTTCAGGATGGGGGACACATGTACACCCATGGCTGATACATGTAAATGTATGGCAAACCACTACAATATTGTAAAGTAATTAACCTCCAATTAAAATAAATAAATAATATTTTAAAAGAAGTTAGTGGGGAAAATGCCAAGCAATGTGTATAGTTTTGTTGATATTATTGTGCTACTGTTAATCTCTGAGTTTTTACTAATGTCCCATGGTTATATAAGATGAGAAGCTTATGGGAAGCTGGGTGATGGGTGCATGAGAACTCACCATACTCTAGTTATATACAACTTTTTTATAAATCTAAAATTATTCCAAAATAAATGGAAGAGAAGCTAAGAAATAACAACTAGAAGGCATACATCCAATTCTGCTTCTGCATGGTATATAGAACAGTGAATGATGTGACATGAGAGAGTCAGATAAACAACAGACTCATAATTTTTCTTGAACCCCTTGGGGATCTAAGGTCTTAGATCTGCTAAGTAGCCTGATTTTAAGGACAGATATCCCCTCCCATGAGAAATGGGATACAGGGACTGGCTTACCAGTGCAAGCAAAAGTAAATGAATTGTACTGGCCTAGAAAGCGGTCATATATGGATGTGAGAGTTGGACTGTGAAGAAGGCTGAGCGCCGAAGAATTGATGCTTTAGAACTGTGGTGTTGGAGAAGACTCTTGAAAGTCCCTTGGACTGCAAGGAGATCCAACCAGTCCATTCTGAAGGAGATCAGCCCTGGGATTTCTTTGGAAGGAATGATGCTAAAGCTGAAACTCCAGTACTTTGGCCACCTCATGTGAAGAGTTGATTCATTGGAAAAGACCCTGATGCTGGGAGGGATTGGGGCCAGGAGGAGAAGGGGACGACCGAGGATGAGATTGCTGGATGGCATCACTGACTCGATGGACGTGAGTCTGAGTGAACTCCAGGAGTTGGTGATGGACAGGGAGGCCTGGCATGCTGCGATTCATGGGGTCGCAAAGAGTCGGACATGACTGAGCGACTGATCTGATCTGAGAAAGCATCCATGATGCAAACAAGAGCACCCCTGGGAAAGGGGTAGGGGCCTGGAGAGAGATCACTGTATGGTTTAGGTGTGATAGGTGTCTGAGATCAAGGACTAAAGCAGAAAGTACTGAGAAAAACCCTCTGGAACCCTGACATTACCTTAAGCACAAAACAGTGCTTGAAGAATTCAAACCTGGTGTTGCATGTAAGCTAACTACCACAGCGATTAAGTTAATATCGCTTAGATATTGATACCATTCCCAAGTTAATAACTGACAAGACTGACTCACCTGCCCCATCACAGAAGCAAAGCCTGACAGAAGAAGTGGTATGTTCATTTCCAAGTGCAAAGATTTATCTAATTTTTCACTGTTGTACGTACACATGATGTTCAGCATCACATGAAATTTTTAAAATGCACACTCTAAAGAAAGACAAAAAAAAGCTCCTATCAAGAGACAAAGAAAAGAATAAAACCAGATTCCAAGATCATCCAGATTCTTTGTGATCCCATGAACACTAACCCACAGGCTCCTCTGTCCATGGAATTCTCCAGGCAAGAAGACTGGAGCCATTCCCTTCTCCAGGGGATTTTCCCAACCCAGGGATCGAACCCAGGTCTTCCACATTGCAGGTGAATTCTTTACTGCCTGAGCCACTAGGGAAGCCCCATTCCACCTATCAGACCAGGACTTTACCATAACTATGATGTATTTAAGTATTTAATAGAACAAGTAGACATCTTGCGTGAGCAGATGAATAATTTTAGCATAGAAACAAAGACCATAAGAAAGAGGTAAAAGGAAATACTACATATACATAAAAACAACAGACTTGTTTCAGAGATAAAGGGTAATTTTGACGTGCTCATAATTATTATCTCAATGCCATGTAAAGGCAGAAACCTGTGAAGACTTAAAAAGCCTTTCCATTTAACTTTTTTACAGTTTCTATCATTGTGCTAAAATTCCCCATGTTTTCATACTAGATGCCTACTTTTCCCACTGGATATTAAATAGATTGATCATATTTGGATTGGGCTACCACAGTGAGCCATTCAGTGTGCAGTGCCTTTCACAGGAAGGTGTCATTCATGTGGTCTACAAATTGAATGACGCTTTTTTGTGAAGAGTAATGTACAACATTCAGGGCATGGTGGTAGCCCGGGGGTGGGGCTCTAGCTGTGAGCACACGTGCCTCTTTTGGAGTGCAGGCACCCACTCTTCAGGGTTGGGCTACCTCGAGGAACTTTTTATTCTAAGTTTTATTCTAACTATTTTATTCTAAGAGAACATACATGGAAACTATGGGCTCCTGGGAAGGCACTTCCACTTAGGTCCTTCAAGAATTTATACTTTTGCAAGTTGAGGCTTGATTAAAACTGGAAAAACATTGTTTTGAGAAAATAGTCCTCCTTTGTCAGCTGGGCATTTACCCCTATATTGCAAAATTCCCTAACATTTTTCCACCTATCAACTTCTCATTGGCCATGCTTCTCTTTTAGAGCTCCTCAAATACTCTCCTGTCTCAGATTTCTCTACTGCTGAAGCCCAACATTGATTTTCCTCTCAAAGACTGAAACCTGTTCTTATTTTTTCCCAATTTTATTGAAGTATGATTGGCAAATTAAATTTGTATATATTTAGGTTGGACAATATGATTTTTTAAGCTATACCATATGATGGTTTGAAATATATATAGATTGTGAAATGACTACCAAAATCAAGTTAATTAATGTATCCATTGACTCATGTAATTACCTTGTGACTGAGTGTGTGTGTGTGTGTGTGTTGATACACTTAAGATCTACTCTCTTGGCAAATTTCAAGTATATGATATAGTGTTATTGACTACAGCCACCATGATTGTATTAATATAGAAGATCCCCAGGACTTACTCATCTTATGACTGAAACTTTGTACTCTTTGACTAACATCTCATTTCCCCCACCCTCCAGCACCTGGCAATCATCATTCCATTCTCTGGTTCTATGAATTTGACAATTCTACATATAATGAAATCATGGAGTATTTTTCTTTCTCTGTCTCGCTTATTCCACTCTTTGGATAGCTCTCTTAGTTGCTTCCAAGTTTATGAGTTTCCTTTCTTATGTTCTTATTAATTGATTTTGAAAATACCCTTTAAACATTTGTTACCAGTTTATTAGGGGTTAAGCTTAGTCTCCCAGGAAGCTTTTGCTTTTTTAATATTCTTTAAAAAATATTTTAAAGTTATATTTGAAGAATATGAGGACACAATAGAACCAATATTCAGGAGGTATTGCCTAGGCTGTTATCCTCATGTATGGTGATGCTTCTTAACTCTTAACCTAATGCCGATAGGAAAGAGAAAGAGGAAAAGGAGAGAGACAGTCAGACAGATGGACAGAGACAGCAAGCATCAGACTATTGTAGACCATCTACCACATCTGAGCAATATGTGAATTTGGGAAGTAGATTGTCAATGTTGCATCTCTGTGTTGAAAAATAGGGGAAGATCTTTATGACCACTCATGTGTGATGTGATCTCCCTTTGATCATGTCAGGGTTTTTCATGAGTAATATGTTTGTACAGTTTTGCTACTAATCTCAAAACGGCCTCATGCCACACCATACCCCAATACTTGGAGGAATTTAGGTTTTTGACAAGGATAGAAATAATTTGTTATTCTTTCCAGACATGTTTGCTGGAGGACAACCTGTCTCTCTTCCTCACAGTGTCTACATTCCTTCTTTCTGTACTTTGAGGGCTTTCTGAAGTAGTTAATCTTAATTACCCCTAGTATATGCTATTGGGTTGGCCAAAAAATGTGTTCAGGTTTTTATGTACCATCTTATGACATATCCTCCCTCTCAGCCCTCTGTCTCCAACCTCAGGCTCCTTAGTCTTCCTTGGAGAGGGCATCACAAAGCCAGAGCCCTGATTAAACTTTGGGTGTGGGAATGAGAAATTGAAAGGCTTAACAGGGAAAAGCTGGGGTGCCAGGATCATTTAATGAATGTGTGTCGAGCACCTATTTCTCTAGGGCAGGGGCATTGCTAAGTGCTGTGTGTACACACAAATTCACTCTCAGTAATGCTTTGCTGCTCTTAGGGGTAGTGAGAAAATGTGCCAGGAAAGGAAGAACAGGAATATTTGTTAGCATCATTAATATTGTGCAAAAATAGAACTAGTTAAGATGAAATGAGGGACTGGCTGAGAATGGTTGGAACCAGAAATGCCTCTTTTTAAAAATTTTTGTTTTAAGAGGAATGCAAAAGAAAGACATGTAGGTAATTATAAATTAAAATTGGGGGGGGGTCCTAAGACGGTGGAGGAATAGGATGGGGAGACCACTATCTCCCCCACAAATTAATCAAAAGAACATTTGAACGCTGAGCAAATTCCACAAAACAACTTGTGAACACTGGGAGAGGACATCAGGCACCCGGAAAACCAGCCCATTGTCTTCGAAAGGAGGTAGGACAAAATATAAAAGATAAAAAGAGAGACAAAAGAGTTAGGGATGGAGATCCATCCCACGAAAGGAGTCTTAAAAGAGGAGAAGTTTCTAAATACCAGGAAACCCTCTCACTGGGGGATCTGTGGGAAGTTTTGGAATCTCAGAGGGCAACATAACTGGGAGGAAAAATAAATAAATAAAAGCCACAGATTATGTGCTTAATGGCAACTCCTAGCAGAGAAGTACCCCAGACACTCGCATCCACCACCAGCAGGTGGGGGCTGAATGAAGAGGAACGGGTTACACTGCTTAGGGTAAGGACCAGGCCTGAATGCCCTGAGGGCAATCTGAGGGAGCTAACGTGGGATAGCAACCTAAACTGTGGGATAGCCAGAGAGAGAGAGAGGAAAAAAAAAAGAGAGAGAGGGAGAACTATCCTATGAAAAGCCCTAACCTAAGGCACTGCCAGGCCACTCCCAGAACAAAGGACTGAGCAAATACCAGAGAAGAGCTAGCAGGCTGCAGACCAGCCCATCTCCCACTGGAGGCAGGGGGCAGGCAGGCACCAGCCAGAGCTGGAAAGGGGCAAACTCGGCCCCAGAGATGCCATCCCCTAACAAACTGCAAACAGGACTTCAGTTTCTAACCAAGACTTCCTGGGATTCTGGACGGTTGACATCTGCTGGGAGGGTTGCAGCCAGAGATCAGCTCCCCAGAAGAGACACACAGAACACCAGAGACTGGCGTGCACACTGCCACCCAGGAAACTGAGAGGCTGGGACCAGGGAGTCAATAAGACACACTTGCTGCCTGAGGAGAGTGCGCTCACCTAGAACTCAGTCGCCTGAGCTGCTAGGACCTGGGAAGGCCACAAAATGCAGGCCCAACCAAGTCTGTGCCTTTGTGGAGTACCTGAGAACCTGAACCAGAGTGGCTTAGACTTGGGAAGTGCACACAACCCAGGGCCCGTTCCCCGCAGAGCAACCTGAAGCCTGAGCAGTGTAGACTGAGAAAGCACACATTCCGTGAGCAGGGGCAACCCACTCCCCACACATGCCAGTGATATTTGTTTGCAGTGTTCCTCCCTCCCCACAGCACGACTGAACAAGTGAGCCTAAACAAGAGACCACCTTCGCCTCCTTGTGTCAGGGCAGAAATTAGACACTGAAGAGACCTGCAAACAGAAGAAGCCAAATAAACAGAGGGAATCATTTTGGAAGTGACAGGTGCAACAGATTAAAATCCCTGTTGTTAACACTGAATACAATGGAAAGGGCCTATAGATCTTGAGAAGTATAAGATGGAACAAGGAACTATCTGAAAATGAACTGACCCCACACTGCCCGCAACAGCTCCAGAGAAATTCCTAGATGTATTTTTACTATTATCACTTAAATTTTTTTTTCTTTTTTTTAAGTCCTCTATTACTCCTTTAATTTTCATTTTTACAACCTACTATTACCTTGCAAAAAAAGACCCTATTTTTTAAGCAAACTTCATATATATTTCTTATTTTTTGTGTGTTTTTTTTAATATTGTATTTTTGAGAGTCTAACCTATACTCTAGATTTTTAATCTTTGCTTTTTGGTATTTGTTATCAATTTTATACATTTAAGATTCCAATCTTCAGTACCCATTTTTACTTAGGAGTGTGATTACTGGCTTGATTACTCTCTCCCCCTTTTGACTCTCCTTTTTCTCCCCCAGGTCACCTCTATCTCCTCCCTCCCTCTTCTCTTCTCTGCCCAAATCTGTGCATCTCTCTGTGTGTTCCAGGATGTGGAGAACACTTAGGGAACAGAGTATTGCCTAGATCTATCTCTCTCCTTTTGATTCCCCCTTTTCTCCTCCTGCTCACCTCTATATCCTTTCTCCCTCTTCTTTTCTCTATGTAACTCCATGAACCTCTCTGAGGGTTTCAAACTGTGGCAAGCACATAGGGAATTGTTTACTGGCTAGCTTGTTCTCTCCCCTTTTGATTCCCGCTCTTCTCCTCCTGGTCACCTCTATCTCTCTCCTCCCTCTTCTCTTCTCCATGTAACTTTGTGAACCTCTCATGGTGTCCCTCACTGTGGAGAATCTTCACCATTAACCTGGAAGTTTTATCATTAGTGCTGTATGGATGGAGAAGTCTTGAGGCTACTGTAAGAATAAGACTGAAAACCAGAAGTAAGACCCAAAACCTGAGAACATCAGAGAACTCCTGACTCCAGGGAACATTAATCTATAAGAGTTCATCCAAAAGCCTCCATACCTACACTGAAACCAAGCACCACCCAAGGGCGAACAAGTTCCAAAGCAAGACGTATCACACAAATTCTCCAGCAATGCAGGAACATAGCCCTGAGCTTCAATATAGAGGCTGCCCAAAGTCACACCAAACCCATAGACATCTCAAAACTCACTACTGGACACTTCATTGCACTCCAGAGAGAAGAAATCCAGCTCCATCCACCAGAACACTGATGCAAACTTCCCTAACCAGGAAACATTGACAAGCCACTTGTCCAACCCCACCCACAGGGAGGAAACCCCACAATAAAGAGGAACCACAAAATGTCAGAATACAGAAAGCCCACCACAAACACAGCAATCTAAACAAGATGAAAAGGGAGATAAATACTCAGCAGGTAAAGGAACATGATAAATGCCCACCAAACCAAACAAAAGAGGAGGAGATAGGGAGTCTACCTGAAAAAGAATTCAGAATAATGATAGTGAAAATGATCCAAAATCTTGAGAAAAAAAATGGAGTTACAGATAAATAGCCTGAAGACAAGGATTAAGATGCAAGAAATGTTTAACAAGGACCTAGAAGAAATAAAAAAGAGTCAATCAATAATGAATAATGCAATAAATGAGATAAAAAACACTCTGGAGGGAACCAATGGAGGCAGAAGATAGGATAAGTGAGGTAGAAGATAAAATGGTAGAAATAAATGAAGCAGAGGGGAAAAAGAAAAAAAAAATAAATGAGGACAACCTCAGAGACCTCTGGGACAATGTGAAACACCCCAACATTTAAATCATCGGAGTCCCAGAAGAAGAAGACAAAAAGAAAGGCCATGAGAAAATACTTGAGGACATAATAGTTGAAAACTTCCCTAAAATGGGGAAGGAAATAGCCACCCAAGTCCAAAAAACCCAGAGAGTCCCAAACAGGATAAACCCAAGGCAAAACACCCCAAGACACATATTAATCAAATTAACAAAGATCAAACACAAAGAACAAATATTAAAAGCAGCAAGGGAAAAACAATAAATAACAAACAAGGGGATTCCCATAAGGATAACAGCTGATCTTTCAACAGAAACTTTTTGGGCCAGAAGGGAATGGCAGGACATACTTAAAGTGATGAAAAAGAAAAACCTACAGCCCAGATTACTGTACCCAGCAAGGATCTCATTCAAATATGAAGGAGAAATCAAAAGCTTTACAGACAAGCAAAAGCTGAGAGAATTCAGCACCAGCAAACCAGCTCTCCAACAAATGCTAAAGGATCTTCTCCAGACAGGAAACACAGACAGGGTGTATAAACTTGAACCCAAAACAACAAAGTAAATGGCAACGGGATCATACTTATCAATAATTACTTTAAATGTAAATGGGTTGAATGCCCCAACCAAAAGACAAAGACTGGCTGAATGGATACAAAAACAAGACCCCTACATATGTTGTCTACAAGAGACCCACCTCAAAACAGGGGACACATACAGACTGAAAGTGAAGGGCTGGAAAAAGATATTCTACGCAAATGGAGACCAAAAGAAAGCAGGAGTAGCAATACTCATATCAGATAAAATAGACTTTAAAATAAAGGCTGTGAAAAGAGAGAAAGACACTACACAATGATCAAAGGATCAATCCAAGAAGAAGATATGACAATTATAAATATATATGCACCCAACATAGGAGCACCACAATATATAAGGCAAATGCAAACAAGTATGAAAGGGGAAATTAACAATAACACAATAATAGTGGGAGACATTAATACTCCACTCACACCTATGGATAGATCAACTAAACAGAAAATTAACAGGGAAAAACAAACTTTAAATGACACAATGGACCAGTTAGACCTAATTGATATCTATAGGACATTTCACCCCAAAACAATGCATTTCACCTTTTTATCAAGTGCACATGGAACCTTCACCAGGATGGATCACATCCTGGGCCATATATCTAGCCTTGGTAAATTAAAAAAAAAAAAAATTGAAATCATTCCAAGCATCTTTTCTGACCACAGTGCAGTAAGATTAGATGTCAATTACAGGGGAAAAAAAAAACTATTAAAAATTCCAACATATGGAGGCTACAAAACATGCTTCTGAAAAACCAACAAATCACAGAAGAAATAAAAAAAGAAATCAAAATATGCATAGAAACGAATGAAAATGAAAACAAGCCAAAACCTATGGGACACTGTAAAAGCAGTTATAAGGGGAAGATTGATAGCAATACAGGCTTACCTCAAGTAACAAGAGAAAAGTCAAATATTTAACCTAACTCTAAACTAAAGCAGCTATAAAGGGAAGAAATGAAGAACCCCAGGGTTAGTAGAAGGAAAGAAATCTTAAAAATTATGGTAGAAATAAATGCAAAAGAAACAGACCATATCAAAAATTAACAAAGCTAAAAGCTGGTTCTTTGAGAAGATAAGTAAAATTGACAAACCATTAGCCAGACTCATCAAGAAACAAAGGGAGAAGAATCAAATCAACAAAATTAGAAAATAAAATGGGGAAATCACAACAGACAACACAGAAATACAATCATAAGAGACTTCTATCAGCAAGTATATGCCAATAAATTGGAGAACTTGGAAGAAATGGACAAATTCTTAGAAAAGGATAACTTTCCAAAACTAAGCCAGGAAGAAATAGAAAATCTTAACAGACCCATCACAAGCACAGAAATTGAATCTGTAATGAGAAATCTTCCAGCAAAGAAAAGCCCAGAACCAGATGGCTTCAAAGCTGAATTTTACCAAAAATTTAGAGCAAAGCTAACACCTATCCTGCTCAAACTCTTCCAGAAAATTGCAGAGGAAGGTAAACTTCCAAACTCATTCTATGAGTTAACACACAGAAATCCCTTGCATTCCTATACACTAACAATGAGAAAACAGAGAAATTAAGGAAACAACACCATTCACCAATGCAACAAAAGAATAAAATACTTAGGAATATATCTACCTAAAGAAACAAAAGACCTAGATATAGAAAACTATAAAACACTGATGAAAGAAATCAAAGAGGACACAAATAGATGGAGAAATATGCCATGTTCATGGATTGGAAGAATCAATGTAGTGAAAATGAGTATACTACCCAAAGCAATCTATAGATTCAACCCTATCAAGCTACCAACGGTATTTTTCAGAGAACTAGAACAAATAATTTCACAATTTGTATGGAAATACAAAAAACCTCGAATAGCCAAAACAATCTTGAAAAAGAAGAATGGAACTGGAGGAATCAACCTGCCTGACTTCAGGCTCTACTACAAAGCCACAGTCATCAAGACAGTATGGTACTGGCACAAAGACAGAAATATAGATCAATGGAACAAAAGAGAAAGCCCAGAGATAAATCCACGCACCTATGGACACCTTATGTTTGACAAAGGAGGCAAGAATATACAATGGATTAAAGACAATCTCTTTAACAAGTGGTGCTGGCAAAACTGGTCAACCACTTGTAAGAGAATGAAACTAGAACACTTTCTAACACCATACAAAAAATCAACTCAAAATGGATTAAAGATCTAAATGTAAGACCAAAAACTATAAAACTCCTAGAGGAGAACATAGGCAAAACACTCTCCAACATAAATCACAGAACGATCCTCTATGACCTACCTCCCAGAGTAATAGAAATAAAAGCAAAAATAAACAAATGGGACCTAATTAAGCTTAGATGCTGGGAGCCAGCGTGGGAGTTCCCACCCATGACAAAGGTCATGCGGAGAGGCCTGATATGAAAAGGTGAGTCAGGACTCGAGGGGCCTCCCCTGGATCTGCCTGAGCATCTACCCCAAAACCAGAATCGGTCTGTTTTACTATTTTACGATTTTCACCAACTCCTCTGACATTAACGGGGGGCTATTCCTGACCACCTTTCTCTGAAGGAAATCAACTTAGAGCTCTAGTTAATTAGCCTCCTAGGCATAATAGGAATGTTTCGATCCAAACCCCTCAGATGGCTTTCTAACTTGCCTGTCAGGTTTATCCGGACCCCTACAGCTACACATACGATTGTTTACAGTCTCCCAACCGCGAGAGGCATGGGAAGCTTAAGATACTCAAATAGTATAGAGCCTCTCGGGGAGTTAGAAATTGTTAGAATAGAACTAGTAGAGGATTTCATTGTTGAGCCAATGCTTGCTGCCAAGTTTCCACATCCCCTGTATTGTATCCTTGGAAGTATATTAATTAATATAGTTGGTATATAGAAAAATAAGTAGTGGCCTTGACGGTAAAAACTTTAGACCCTTAAGGTAATAAATTCTTTCCTTTGTTGTAAGCCCACTGCACCTTTGCCCTATAGGAATGCAACTTTATCTTACACCTTCGGAGGATGGTGCCAAACTTTAAAATAATTACTCTTAGAGAAAATAAGTCTTATGGTTGACAAACCTTTATCAGAGTCATAAAATGTTAACAGGCCTTCTGGCCAGAAGATGATGTAAATCACCTAAACCATTTGTATACGATAAGTTTGCAGAAAAGAAAGCCTGGTCTGATAAGGATCAAGGATTGCTGACTTTGCATGATTTCACACCCCCTATTATCCTCTATGCACAACTTAAGGTATATAAGCTCCCTTTGAAAATAAAGCTATGGGCCTTGCTCATCAGGCTTGGTATCCCCGTGTCATTCTTTCTTGCTTCCTTTTCTCTCCTTTTCTCCTCTGTTTTTCCTTCAGGATGACTGACTGAGCGTGGGTGCTTTCTGAGACCACTTACTTGCCTGGGCTTCTAAGACCCACTCAAGAAGGTGCCTAAGGTGAGGCATATTCCACAATTCGAGAGGGCATCTGCAGCCTCCGTGGTCAGAGCAAATCTGGTGTCACAGGTTTTATTAGTTTCCCATGTAAACCAGTCAAATCAAGCCTCTTTCTCTCCCCTTTTGCTATCCTTTCACCTAAGCCGTCCTCCTGAGGGAATCCCTGGATCCAACCGGGGCTGAACCCTGGGACTTAGAGGCTTTTGCACAGGAAGGAAACTATAAGCAAAGTGAAAAGACAGCCTTTAGAATGGGAGGAAATAATAGCAAACGAAGCAACTGACAAAGAGTTAATCTCAAAAATATACAAGCAACACCTGCAGCTCAATTCCAGAAAAATAAATGACCCAATGAAAAAATGGGCCAAAGAACTAAACTGACATTTCTCCAAAGAAGACATACAGATGGCTAACAAACACATGAAAAGATGCTCAACATCACTCAAATGCAAATCAAAACCACAATGAGGTACCATCTCACACCGGTCAGAATGGCTGATATCTAAAGATCTACAAACAATTAGTGCTGGAGAGGGTGTGGAGAAAAGGGAATCCTCTTAAACTGTTGGTGGGAATGCAAACTAGTACAGCCATTATGGAGAACAGTGTGGCAATTCCTTAAAAAACTGGAAATAGAACTGCCTTATGATCCAGCAATCCCACTGCTGGGCATACACACTGAGGAAACCAGAACTGAAAGTGACACATGTACCCCAGTGTTCATCACAGCACTGTTTGCAATAGCCAGGACATGGAACCAACCTACATGTCCATCAGCAGATGAATGGATAAGAAAGCAGTGGTACATATACACAATGGAATATTACTCAGCCATTAAAAAGAATACATTTGAATCAGTTCTAATGAGGTGGATGAAACTGGAGCCTATTATACAGAGTGAAATAAGTCAGAAAGAAAAACACCAATACAGTATACTAATGCATATATATGGAATTTAGAAAGATGGTAATGATAACCCTATAGGAGAGACAGCAAAAGAGACACAGATGTATAGAACAGTCTTTTGGGAGAAGGCGAGGTGGGATGATCTGAGAGAATAGCATTGAAACATGTATATTATCATATTTGTAACAGATCGCCAGTCCAGGTTCAATGCATGAGACAGGGTACTCAGGACTGGTGCACTCAGATAACCCTGAAGGATGAGATGGGGAGGGAGGTAGGAGGGGGGTTCAGGATGGGGAACACATGTAAACCCATGGCTGATTCATGTCAATGTAGGGCAAAAACAACTACAATATTGTAAAGTAATTAGACTCCAATTAAATAAATTTAAAAAATAAATAAAATTGGTCTTTCAAAACAACTAAGGCAGTAGTGTCTTAAAAGATTCCTGTTATATCTAGAAGTAAAGTACAGGACAAAAATGGAAGAAAAAGCAAGAAGTAATAATTGGAGATTAACTGTTTGTAGGCACTTTCCTGTTGTGGTAAGAGTATTAGCTTAAGTTATACTGTAGCTTCCCTTGTGGCTCAGCTGGTAAAGAATCTACCTGCAATTCGGGAGGCCTGGGTTCAATCCCTGGGTAGGGAAGACTCCCTGGAGAAGGGAAAGGCTACCCACTCCACTATTCTGGCCTGGAGAATTCCATGGAAGAGTCCATGGATCGCAAAATGTCAGAGTAACTGAGCGACTTTCACTTTCAGACTGTAATCAGTCACTGTTACATATTTTAGTCACTAAGGAAATCATAAAAGAATAACAAAGATAATGGAAATATAAAACAAATAGAGAAAAAAATGGAATAATGGAAAGAAATAACTGACTAGTCCCAAAACAGACAAGATAGAAGGAAGCAATTGACAAATATCACATGAGACAAATAAAAAAAATAACTTGATAGGCTTAAAAATAATTATCCTAGAATCATAGTAAAACAAATAAGAATACTCCAATTGAAAGAAAATTTTAGGCTAATAAAAATAAGTCAGCTGTATATTGAATACAGACACTTTATGTACGGTGATACATGTACATTGAAAGAGATATGATAGAAAACAACTGTCTTCAATGTTTTATTTTTGCTGAGACATTATTTACAAATATGTAACACGTGGTTTGATAAGTTCTGAAAACTGCACAAGCTCAGATCACCCAAATGAAGATATGAAACACTTCCATCATCCCAGAAACTTGCTTTGTCTGTATCCCTCAAAAAGGAAAACAGTGCTCTGATTTCTAGAGTCATGGATTACTTCTGCCTCTTGATTTTACTAAAAAGTCTAACCATCTGTTATATATTCAGGGATACATACAGTCAATCCATACTATTGACAGATTCATATTTGTGAGTTTGCCTCCTCACTAAAATTTATTTGTTAAATCCAAAATCAACACTTGTTGCACTTTCCTAGTCATTCACAGTGATGTATGAAGTGGCAGAAAATTTGAGTTGCTTGACACCCATGTTCCTAGTTGAGGGCAAAGAAGGGAATTCTCTGCTTTTGTTTCCGCTCTAATACTGTAAACAAGCATCTTTTTTTGCAGTCTATTTAGTGGCACATTTTTCACCTTCTCATGCTTTTTCTTGGTGATTTCACTGTTTTATAATAGCCCCCAAGTGTAGTGCTGAGGTGCTGTCTTGTGTTCTTAAGTGAAATAATTCTGAGATGTATCTTAAGGAGAAAATATGTGTGTTAAATAAACTTCATTCAGGGATGAGTTATAGTACTGTTGGCTGTGAGTTCAATGTTAATTAATCAACACTATATATTAAATAAGATGTCTTTATAGAGAAACACACATAAAACATTGTTATGTATTGATCTGTTGACAAAAATGTTTTGAGCTGAGGCTGACAGGAAACTAACCTTGTGTTCCCCCTAGGAGCAATAGCTCAATATTTGCTAATTCAGTGCTCATGGTTACTTTATAGAACATAACTGCTACACATAAAAAAAATTGACTCTATGATAAATATTTATCTCAGTCTATGGCTCGACTCTTTATTACTTTAACCATATCTTTTGATGAGAATTCTTAAATTTTGAGGAAACCCAATTGATCAATTTTCTTTTACAGCTAGTCACTTTTTATATCTTTTTAAGGCAAAATGTGCTTCCCTAAGGTTAAAAAATTATTGTTTTTTTCTTTTCTTCAAAATCTGTATAGATTCTAGATTTTATATTTATGTCCCTGATCATATAAAAAGAATTGGGGCCTTTCTATGAATTAAGGGTTGTGGTTCATTTTACCATTCAGATACCAATTGTTCTAGTACCATCTGTTGAAAAGCTTTCTATTTTGCATTTAATTTCATTGGAATTTATCTCAACAATCAAATACCTACCTTAGTTTGGGTCTATATATGGAGTCCTTATTCTGTTCCATTGATCTATTTGTCTGTATTCATGCTAATAATGGACTGAAATGTCTTTGACAAAAATCAGTCTCCATTCTTCAGAAGCTTTTGAGAAATTAGAAATGGATGTATGGTTCCTATTTCCTTAAATTCTAAGTATATATACTCAGTTGCCCCTTGAACAATACATGGGCTAAGGGTGCCAACCTTCTGCACAGTCAAAAAAATCTGGGTATAATTTATAGTTGGCCTACTGTATCCAAGGTTCCTCCGTATCTGTGGTTCAGCATCTGTGCATTCAACAAATCATGCATTGTGTAGTACTATAGTATTTACTCTTGAAAAACAGTACATAAATAAGTGGACCTGAGCAATTCAAACCTGTGTTATTCAAGTGTCAACTGTATACACACACACACACACACACACACACATAATTTAATAAGGAACTATTAGAGGGATTCCCATAAGGCAATGATGCCTAATTAACATGTTCTGGAAGTGTTAACTAGTGAAATTAGTCAAGAGAAATTAGAAGCCCAAGACTTGGGGGAAAAAAAAAGAAATGTAACTATATTTATTATGAAATGGCAAATAGTACTTCTGGAAAATCCTAGAAAATCTATATTAAGATTATAAAATAGTTTTGCATAGTAGTAGTATACAAAATTAACATGGAAAAGCAATAACCATTATGTTCACAAATTATAACCAACTAGAATTGGTAAAGAATCTGCCTACAATGAAGGGACCTGGGTTTGATCCCTGGGTCGAGAAGATCCCCTGGAGAAGGAATAAGTACCCACTCCAGTATTCTTGCCTGGAAAACCCCATGGACAGAGGAGTCTGGTGGGCTATTGTCTATGGGGTTGCAAAGAGTCAGACACAACTGAGTGACTAACACTCTCCTTTTCAGAAGATATAATGGAAGAGAAAATCCCATTTATGAGAGCAAAAAATAAGATAAAATATCTAAAAATAAATTTAATAAGAAATTTTATAACTATATATAATGAAAACTATAATATTAGCCATTCTTGAAGGAAACAAAAAATAAGGTTGAACAAATATAAACACATCACTTATTCTTAGTTGAGGTGAAGTGAAGTGACAGTTGCTCAGTCATGTCTGACTCTTTGTGACCCCATGGATTATACAGTCCATGGAATTCTCCAGGTCAGAATACTGAAGTGGGTAGCCATTTCCTTCTCCAGGGGTTCTTCCCAACCCAGGGACCGAACCTGGGTCTCTCACACTGCAGGCAGATTCTTTACCATCTGAGCCACCAGGCTGTCTCAATATCATCATAATGTCAGTTCTATCTAAATTACTTAATAAATATAACACAATCCTAACGAAAATATATTAAATTTCTTTAGGGAGCTAGAGAAGTTGATACTGAAGTTTATGTGAAAAATAAATGTGCACACTCAACTATAAAACACTGAATGAAAGGATATTAGGGGTTATAGCACTACCAGACACTAAAACATAATATGAAGCCTGTATAGTTAAAACTGTGTGACTAGCAATTGAGTGGACAAATAGATCAAAGGAATAGAATGGCAAGTCCAGAAATAGACCCAAGTACACACAGAAATTTAGTATATAGTGAAGATAGTATCTTAAATCTTTTAATCAGAAATTGATTTTTAATAAATGATGTTGGGAAAATGGATAGTCATTTGGACAAAAGAATATAATTCCTTCTATTTCTCTCATTGGACACAAGCATAAATTTCAAATGAATAAGGGATGAAAATAAGAAAAAAAGCACTATGCAACAAATAGGATAAAACATGTCAGACAAGAGCAAATGTGTCAATGAAGTGGAGTGAAGTTGCTTAGCTGTGTCTGACTCTTTGTGACCCCATGGACTGTAGCCTATCAGGCTCCTCCGTCCAGAGAATTTTCCAGGCAAGAGTACTGGAATGGGTTGCCATTTCCTTCTCCAGGGGATCTTCCCAACCCAGAGATCAAACCAGGTCTCCTGCATTACAGGCAGATACTTAGGTGTCTGAACTACCTAAGGAAGTAATGTGTCAATAGTTACAGTAAATGTAAAAACAACTAAGCTATGTAACAGGCAGAGATTTTGAGACTAGATAAGGCAAACTATGTGACAAGAAACACCTTATATATAAAAGCACAGTTTGAATGTAGAATGTAGGAAAGTTGACTAAGTTCACTTTTTGTAATGGATTCTTATTCATTTAGATACACAATTCAGAGAACCTTTTTTCCACAGAGCCTTTCTTGGTTTGGACTTCCCTTGTTTCTCAGCGGTAAAGAATCTGCCTGCAATGTGGGAGACATGGGTTTGATCCCTAGCTTGGTTGGGAAGATCCCCTGGAGAAGGGAAAGGCTACCCACTCCAGTATTCTGGCCTGGAGAATTCCATGGACTGTATAGTCCATGTGGTCGCAGAGAGTTGGACATGACTGAGCGACTTTCACTTCACTTCCTTGGGTTGCCTTACCTGGCTTAATTATTATCCTCTGCTCCCCTGCTAAGCTGCTAAGGCACTTCAGTCGTGTCTGACTCTGTGCGACCCCATAGATGGCAGCCCACCAGGCTCTGCTGTCCCTGAGATTCTCCAGGCAAGAACACTGGAGTGGGATGCCATTTCCTTCTCCAATGCATGAAAGTGAAAAGTGAAAGTGAAGTCACTCAGTCGTGCCCGAATTTTAGCGACCCCATGGACTGAAGCCTACCAGGCTCCTCCTTCCATGGGATTTTCCAGGCAAGAGTACTGGAGTGGGTTACCATTGCCCTAGTCTTACTACTTTTCTCTCTTTTTCTGTCTCCAATACCAGATAATGAGCTCATTGAAAGTAGGATGTTTGTCCAACTTGTATTTTTTTATTTATACCTTTACTATTTCACTTTCCCACTGGCTTGACACATGGTAGGCGCTTAATAGATATTTGTTGAAAAATCTGTATATGCTGTCAGGATCAGAAAGAGAAGTCTACTTCTTATCTCTTCTTTGCTCTTCATGTTCTGTATGTGGGAGAAACATTTGATTGGCTAGCTGGAAGGAGATAACTGTGTTTGCTCTATTTCAATTATACCTCATTAGAAAATAGATATAACATAATTGGAGTTGTCTCTCTTCTGTAAATGGGGACATATCAGTGTTTACATCCCATTAAGCTTTATAAAATCTTGTCACATCATATAATGTGACAAGAAAGAGCAGTTCATAGCTTAACCATTGGAATTGTTTGAATTGTCAATTTTTTTGTGGGATTACAGCATTTTTATTACAAGATTATAGGAGACAAGTGACCTTTTATTTCAAAGTCACTGAAATGTGTTTCCCACTGTGCAAATATGTGGTTGAAGGTCAATATCTTTCCATTTGTGTGTAATGGTAAAATACGCATCTTCCATGTGCCTACCTTTCAAAACACAGTTTTCTGCAAAATGTAAGATGCTTCTTTTCAAGGGATATTTGCATCAGTTTTCTGTAGTGATTCAGAATTTCTAGTTCTAGGCTCAGTATGGCTTATATAACCATAGATGTAGAGAAGTAGGCTTCTCTACAAGCTACTAATGTGGAAAAATGGACCATGTCCTGCCTTAACCAGAGATTCAAAGAATTACTAAATTTTCACTTGTTAAGGAGTTAAAGAAGTGATTCAATACTTGTAAAAATTATCCCAAGCATGAGTGAACATTAACAGATAAATTATGCTGGATCACTTGGCCTTACTTCCTAGGTGGCTCAGTGGTAAAGAATCAGCCTGCCAATGCAGGAGACACAAGAGACGCAGGTTCAATCCCTGGTTCGGGACAATCCCCTGGAATAGGAAATGGCAACCCAATCCAGTATTCTTGCCTGGGGGATCCCATGGACAGAGGAGTCTGGTGGGCTACAGTATAGGGGGTTCCAAAGAGTCAGACATGGCTGAAAGACTAAGCATAGTACACATCACTTGGCCCATAGGATAATAATCTATTCGTTAAAATATGAATACCCCAACATAACACTGTAACAGTCCCCATTAGATAACTAGATTGTTAATCTTTAAAACAGGAAGACTGGTATTAATATGAATAACAGAATTTCTTCCATCATGATTGATATATTCCTGAGGACCTACATGAAACAGTCCCCCTCTCCCCACCTGTTTCTCATGCCTACTTAAATTTGACCCGACCAAAAGTTGACCACAAAAAACAAACTGTCTTTAGTAAATAACTCTACTGCAAAAAAAGATACTAACATTCTGAAAACCATTCTCAGTTACAGTTCCCATTGTCCAGGTATTTGAATGTGTTATTGCATTGAGAAACCTTACCAAAATAATATCTTCACTGGAAAGATTTCCAGGTGGTGACACAGGTACTTTTGGACATTCTAGTCCAATGTTCTCTTGCCCCTAAAGAAGTTATGCCTGTATCTACAAAGTGAGTAGAGTGGTCAGTATGAAAGTAATGAAGTTCGGTTCAGTTCAGTCACTCAGTAGTGTCCAACTCTTTGTGACCCCATGGAAGGCAGTAGGCCAGGCCTCTCTTTCCATCATCAACTCCTGGAGCATACTCAAACTCAAGTTCATTGAGTCAGTGGTGCTATCCAACCATCTCATCCTTTGTCGTCCCCTTCCCCTCCCACCTTCAATCTTTCCGATCATCAGGGTATTTTCAAATGAGTCAATTCTTCGCATCTGGTGGCCAAAGTATTGGAGTTTCAGCTTCAGCATCAGTCCTTCCAATGAATATTCAGGACTGATTTCTTTTAGGACGGACTGTTTAGATCTCTTTGCAGTCCAAGGGATTCTCAAGTCTTCTCCAACACCATAGTTCAAAAGTATCAATTCTTCGGCGCTCAGCTTTATTTATAGTCCAACTCACATTGATATGTGACTACGGGAAAAACCATAGCTTTGACTGTGATTGGCAAAGTAATGTCTCTGCTTTTTAATATGCTGTCTAGGTTGGTCATAATTTTTCTTCCAAGGAGCAAGCATTTTTTTATTTCATGGTTGCAGTCACCATTTGCAGTGATTTTGGAGCCCAGAAAAATAAAGTCTGTCACTGTTTTCACTGTTTCTCCATCTATTTGCCATGAAGTGATGGGACCAGATGCCATGAACTTAGTTTTCTGAATATTAAGTTTTAGGCCGGCTTTTTCACTCTCCTCTTTCACCTTCATCAAGAGGCTCCTTATTTCCTCTTTGCTTTCTGCCATTAGGGTGGTGTCATCTCCATATCTGAGTTTAATGATATTTCTCCTGGCAGTCTTGATTCCAGCTTGTGCTTCATCCAGCTCAGCATTTCTCATGATTTACTCTGCATATAAGTTAAATAAGCAGGGTAACAATATACAGCCTTAACATACTCCTTTCCCTATTTGGAATTAGTCTGCTGTTCCGTGTACAGTTCTAACTGTTACTTCCTGACCTGCATACAGATTTCTCAGGAGGCAAGTCAGGTGGTCTGGTATTCCCATCACTTGAAGAATTTTCCACACTTTGTTGTGATCCACATAGTCAAAGGCTTTGGAATAGTCAGTAAAGCAGAAGTAGATGTTTTTCTGGAACTCTCTTGCTTTTTCCATGATCCAGCAGATGTTGGCAATTTGATCTCTGGTTCCTCTGCCTTTTCTAAATCCAGCTTGAATATCTGGAAGTTCACAGTTCATGTACTGTTGAAGCCTGGCTTGGAGAATGTTGAGCATTACTTTGCTAGTGTGTGAGATGAGTACAAAGGTGTGGTAGTTTGAGCTTTCTTTGGCATGGCCTTTCTTTGGGATTGGAATGAAAACTGACCTTTTCCAGTCCTGTGGCCACTGCTGAGTGTTCCAAATTTGCTGGCATATTGAGTACAACACTTTTACAGCATCATCTTTTAGGATTTGAAATAGCTCAGCTCGAATTCCATCACCTCCACTAGCTTTGTTCATGGTAATGCTTCCTAAGGCTCACTTGACTTCACATTCCAGGATGTCTGGCCCTAGGTGAGTGATAACACCATTGTGATTATCTGGGTCATGAAGGTGTTTCTTGTATAGTTCTTCTGTGTATTCTTGCCACCTCTTCTTAGGTCTCTTAGGTCCATACCATTTCTGTCCTTTATTGAGCCCATGTTTGCATGAAATATTCCGTTGGTATCTCAATTTTTCTTGAAGAAAATTGCTTCAGGTATGAAAAGAAAATTACAGTATGAAAAGTAATGATGATGGAGCTGCAGTTAAGACTTAGATGGTTAATTGTACTGTATCTTTTTAAAGACGAAAAATAGCTACAGTTAGACGACTCCTCTGGTGATGTAATATGGTCAGTGTCATAGATAACAGAAATGTTTGACCCAAATCATCTAAGTTCTCTGAAGCTTTATGAACTGTAACAGAAGCCATAGTAATTAGTGATTCTATCCCTATTTCATGTATGTATGAATGCCTTGAATAGTTTGGTAAATGCAGATTCAGAAAATTTGTATTTTTTATCAAGCTCCCTGGGTATCCACATGTAGGTGGTACGGGAACACAGTGACAAAATTCATGACTCTCCAAGAGTCAGTCCAATAAAAATCACAACATCCTAAACTACACTCAAAATCTGGGAGCTTTTTGGATTTCTTGCTTCACATACCTCAGAACTTACCTTGTAATTAGCTATGAAAGAGGCAAATAGAGGGCCCATTGAAAAGGCTATTGGAATAGTAAGATTCTGGCAGAGGCTTGCACTTTTGAACTAAACCTAACAGTTACAAAATGTTTTCCGCTGTCCACAGAGAAAAGGGTTCAGTGGCTGTATATTTTTGGGAAATAGACCTAAGTCTATTTTTTGTCCCCACAAAGGCAAATCAATTGTTCTTCTACTGGACAGAATTTATTTGCATGTCTATGGGCAAGAGCCATTTACATGGCTATCAGTTATCTCCAAAGTACAGAATTGTAAAAAACTTAAAGGCAAAACCCATAGAATCCAAAAATTCATTTAGGCAGTATTTAGATTTCCATTGTATATACAGATTTTTTTGGTCCATTTCAAAGTTTTTCACAATCTTTCTTAACAGTGCCACCTGTAATCTTAATAATGTCTTATAAAAATCGTTCTTAGTCACAAAATAAGACTGGTTTCAGTAGATTTGTCCTGTTTACATAGGTGCAGCAATGGTGTTAATTTCTTTTTTTTTTTATTATTTTTTTTAAATTTTATTTTATTTTTAAACTTTACATAACTGTATTAGTTTTGCCAAATATCAAAATGAATCATAGTCTTCCATGAGTTTGTTTTGCAAATCTAGAGCCATACCTTGTTGAAAAAATTATGAAGGCCACAAAATTAGTTTCTATCTTGATATTTACATAATTATTAATCTCAGATTGAATTTTTAAAAGGCTCTGGTGTTCCCGAGTCTCTCTTTTGCTATTCTAATTCTAGGGGATAAATCTCAAACACCCTCTTCACGAGATTGTATGTATACTTCATATGGATTTGAGTGAATTTCTGCTTTTTCAGGGTCCTCAACATGTCTCAAGCTTCTTGGCCTAACAGAAAGACTTTTCTTAAAGCCTCTAAGTCTGGCACCCTGAAATTCAGGTAGCAAGCCAGTTTTCCTAGGAAGATTTTATAGGCATTGACATCAAAGTTAAAGCCAAACTATTTCAATAAAAGTGATTTGTTATATATGAATTAAAGAGCATTGCTCTCCTATATGGCCTTTCAGGTAGTGCCTTGGTTGTACAATCAACTTGTTAATAATGTCCCTATAAGAAGGAAGGCAGATTCTTACTGAGCCAATGTAAGTATCAATATTGTAATGAAAAGTTAGGTGATTTGGTAAACTTTTGGTATACTTTCTGGAAAAATAAAGTGAATGTCACTCAGTTGTGTCTGATTCTTTGTGACCCCATGGACTGTAGCTTGCCAGGCTCCTCTGTACATGGGGCTTCTCCAGGCAAGAATGCTGGAGTGGGTAGCTATTTTCTCCTCCAGGGGATCTTCCCAACCTAGGAATCGAACCCGGGTCTCCAGCATTGCAAGCAAATTCTTTATCATCTGAGACACAAGTAAGTGAAAATCGATGTCATTTTAAAATATTTAATTTCAGATTACAAAAGCAAAATTTATGAAATTATTGTTTAATTAGAGATAGCTTTAAGAAGAAAAGGCTACATTATATATTTAGAATATAAAGCATTAAAATAGTATCAACAATATTTCAAGAAAATAGCTGCAATAAAATTTCCTTCAGTCTACATAATTAATTCTCATTCTTCTGAATCTTGGGTTGCTGTGAAGCTATCTGATTCTCTGCTAAAAAAGTCCAGGGTGTCCTAACTCAGTCTACTGGTACAACATGACAGTTGTCTAACTGATGTCAGTTTGAAAGTTGAGATATTTTTTCTTTTTCAAGTGTCAATAGTTTGAAGTATTTGGTACAGTCCTTCTTCATAAGACTGAGACTGTCCTTTGTTGAAGATAAAAACTCTGTCCTCTAGCTTATTGAAGAGCCTTCATACAAACATCAAAACAAAGCAAAAATTATCTGTAGAAAGCACACACTTAAAATTGCTGTGGTTAATGTATTATTGACAGTTTTTCAAGTGTGATATTTATTATGACATTCACAATAAGAATAATGCAACTGACAAGGAAATTTAGTTGTCTGGTGGCATATAAGACAAATGGAATAAAATCATTAAGAAAATTAGATATAAGTTGTATCCAAGTAAAATTATTAAGCCTAATTTCAAAGCAGACATGAATGTTACAACAGTAATAGTTTATTAAAATGGACAAGCCTAATATTTAGAGGGAAAAAACTCTTAAGATGTAACACCGAGTAAGTTTTATACCAATATCATCAATATGAATCAATTCAATAATACTAGAGTAAGGCCTATGTGTATGCATTTTTATGAAACTCCATGGTTAAGTCTGATATCTATCTACAGTTGGAAACTACTGCCCTTGAAAATGCTAGATTCAAATTAAAGGGGCAAAATTCTGACTAATCAACATTTTAGATAATCACTGAAATTATGAGGGGTAACCTAATACTGATTTCTTATATAATATCATCAGAGAAAATAACAGCACTCTGATGTATAGTACAGGAAAACTTGACAGAACTATTTCCTAATATTTTTGATCAGTGTTTCTCATGAAACTGCAACATACTATAGAAGGCAAAGGCATTAACAGATCTCCAGGGACTTCCTATAAAGCATATACTGTCTGAAATATTTATATAAATCTTATTTTACCTATACAAATTTAACATAGGGGAGGTTGAATTTATCTTGTGATTTGACAGCTCTTCTCATGTAACACTTGAAAGAGTGACAATATGAAGCAAACTACTTATTTCTAAGCCTCTCTGATTATAAGGCAAAAGAAATCTTTCCCTCTGTGAAATTTAAAATATAGTTTTTTGTATAAAGATACCCTGAAAGCTTACATTGTTTGTTTTTCTATTTAGGATCGAAGGAATGGAAAGAAAAAAAAATTAAGTTGTTGAAAGGAGATTTGAACATTAGATTAGGACCACGAGTGTCTCAGAAATTACCTGTGTTTAAGCAAAAATTCAACTGAGTAAATTTGGCTTTACTAAATGGTTCATGAATCAGGCAACATCCCATCATGAAACAGAAAGTTGCTCCATGGATTTGTCAAAAAGTAAAGGCTAGATGTAAAAGAAGTAGAAAAAGTATATTATTAGCAATTGTTTCAGGCAAGGTCACCCTGCTAAGGGACCTATAGGACAGGATATTTCATTAGTGCTGACCAGATAATTTCAGGTTGATTGGTTAAAGGTTACAGTCCTTGGGGTGGTTGTAACTGCAATTAGGTTAGGTATTAAGTCTTGATTTGCTGTCATGGGGCCTTATCACAAATGATTCCATTTTGGGCCTATTATAATTCCCAGTTGCCTATTTAATCAAAGTGGCAAAACATTTAAAAATAAATATAGAAGCAGAAGGAGGACACTAATTAGTAAACCAAAGAAGCAGAGACATCAAAATTGAGTAAACTTTGCTGACATTTTAATAGCTTCTTTTCAGTAACAGTAAATACAAACCATGGTAAATATTCTTTCCAGGCTTTGACATTCATTATGCTTTTCCATAACCTGGAACAAAGTGATAATTTAAGACATATCTCTGGGGTCCATGATGTCAAAATTAATTTTGCATTAATTCTAAAATGTTATTTATGTTAACATTTGAAACATTTATCATTCCTATTTTCACATAAATCAATAAATATATGTTTAAAAATTCAAAGTTTTGGATGTCTAATTCAGTAAATATTTACTTTTATAATCAATGGGAAAAGAAGCTATTTGGAATATACAGTAATTTCCAGGAGTATGATGGATCCAGAGACCCCAAAAAAGGCTGAGAATATCTGCTATAGGACAGAATGTCCTTTTTTTGAAAAGCATAATGAAGTCTAGGACCAACTACAAAATTAGAGAAAACTATCCTCAGTTCTGACATCATCTGCAACTTTGAGGCTTCCCCAAATCAGTCTGAAGTTTTATATTTCACTGGACAGAAATGACAGGACTCACCACAACTGTTATACTTACCATTATGGTTTATTGCAAGGAGAAAATACAGAATAAAATTAGGCATGGGAGAAAATGCATAGAGCAGAGTCCAGGAGAACTACCAAGGTCAGAGCTTCCATTTTCCTTTCTCTATGAAGTCAGGACACATTACTCTCTTGGAATTGATTTGTGATAATATGCATGGAATATTGCCAACCAGGGGAATTCACATGAGCTTTGGTGTCCAGAGATTTTATTGGGGCATCATCATGTTGGCGTGACTGATTAACTAATAATCTCAGCATCCAGGTAGACTGATACCATATGACCCCCAATTTAAGTCACATTGTTGATCTTTTTGATGTGACTAGCATTCACCTTAAGACTATATGGAGGTGGCTAGCTCCCAGTCAAATTACATTGTTATACCAACCAGTATGATGCAAGGCTCCCAGGCAAACAAAAGCAGATGTTTTCCAAGACCCTAGAGGTGACTTCACAGATACCAAGAATAAAGGCCAGACCTTCTTTTCAGGCAAGTTCAAATTCTTTCCCATACACACAAGTACATATTTGTATTCTTCACTCATCTCACACGCTAGTAAAGTAATGCTCAAAATTCTCCAAGCCAGGCTTCAGCAATATGTGAACTGTGAACTTCCTGATGTTCAAGCTGGTTTTGGAAAAGGCAGAGGAACCAGAGATCAAATTGCCAACATCTGCTGGATCATAGAAAAAGCAAGAGACTTCCAGAAAAACATCTGTTTCTACTTTATTGACTATGACAAAGCCTTTGACTGTGTGGATCACAATAAACTGTGGAAAATTCTGAAAGAGATGGGAATACCAGACCACCTGATCTGCCTCTTGAGAAATTTGTATGCAGGTCAGGAAGCAACAGTTAGAACTGGACATGGAACAACAGACTGGTTCCAAATAGGAAAAGGAGTTCGTCAAGGCTGTATATTGTCACCCTGTTTATTTAACTTATATGCAGAGTACATCATGAGAAATGCTGGGCTGGAAGAAGCACAAGCTGGAATCAGGATTGCCGGGAGAAATATCAATAACCTCAGATATGCAGATGACACCACCCTTATGGCAGAAAGTGAAGAGGAACTTGAAAGCCTCTTGATGAAAGTGAAAGTGGAGAGTGAAAAAGTTGGCTTAAAGCTCAACATTCAGAAAACAAAGATCATGGCATCCGGTCTCATCACTTCATGGGAAATAGATGGGGAAACAGGGGAAACAGTGTCAGACTTTATTTTTTTGGGCTCCAAAATCACTGCAGATGGTGACTGCAGCCATGAAATTAAAAGACACTTACTCCTTGGAAGGAAAGTTATGACCAACCTAGATAGCATATTCAAAAGCAGAGACATTACTTTGCCAACAAAGGTTCGTCTAGTCAAGGCTATGTTTTTTCCTGTGGTCATGTATGGATGTGAGAGTTGGACTGTGAAGAAGGCTGAGCGCCGAAGAATTGATGCTTTTGAACTGTGGTGTTGGAGAAGACTCTTGAGAGTCCCTAGGACTGCAAGGAGATCCAACCAGTCCATTCTGAAGGAGATCAGCCCTGGGATTTCTTTGGAAGGAATGATGCTAAAGCTGAAACTCCAGTAATTTGGCCACCTCATGCGAAGAGTTGACTGATTGGAAAAGACTCTGATGCTGGGAGGGATTGGGGGCAGGAGGAGAAGGGTACGACAGAGGATGAGATGGCTGGATGGCATCACCGACTCGATGGACATGAGTCTGGGTGAACTCCGGGAGTTGGTGATGGACAGGGAGGACTGGCGTGCTGCGCTTCATGGGGTCACAAGGAGTCAGACATGACTGAGCGACTGATCTGATCTGATAACCTTTACTCCAAAATATAGTGTTAATTATTCCCATGGGGTCACAAATAGTTGGATATGATGGAGGACACCCACAAATAAAAACACTCATGTGCCAAAATACTATTTCATAGGGAAAATTGGGGGTAATACTTGAGAACTATATTATAGAAATATTTTAGCCAGTTACCAAAGTTCATGAGCACATACAGCACTATTTTGAATAGCCACACATATCTTTTACACAGACTTTTAAGTTGCAGAAATCAACACATTAACATGGTCCATATTTTAAAACCCTATAACATAAAAAATGAGGTAAAAGCATATACGCTAAAATTATTCTTAATAATATTTCAATATTCTTATTGCTTAGAAATAATATATATGTTCAACAATTTTTCATATTTTTCTTAATTTAATGACAGACCTAACCACCCGGGCAATTATCCTTAAGCTGACACAGTGACATTCTACAAAATATAATTACTGTTGAAATAAAGTTTGGCAGAATAATGATTCAATATTTTTGAGCACAGGTTGCAGTTTTCATAATTTTAATTATTGAAAAGTGATATTACTTTACTTGATCAAG
Source organism: Bubalus kerabau (assembly GCF_029407905.1). Taxonomy (NCBI): domain Eukaryota; kingdom Metazoa; phylum Chordata; class Mammalia; order Artiodactyla; family Bovidae; genus Bubalus; species Bubalus kerabau. The sequence continues at coordinate 40,186,621 of NC_073647.1, read as the reverse complement.
GACAAATCTGAGTAGGGTAGGATAAACTATATCCCTGCAGTATACTTAATGCTGATAAGTTAGAAAAGACATAGATATTTTATTTAAAGTTATTAAACTACTCTTGTTTACCAAAGATTTACTTTCATTGTGTAAAGTTGGATTTCCTAAAAGGTTTCTGAGTTAGTTTCTATAAGAATAATTATTTTTAAATCTAGCGTATTTAATGAATTAGAAGTTCAATTTCTCTATTTTCTGGGAATTTACTGTATATTTGATTTTGTATGTGCTTATTTATCTGTATAAACCAACAAGGACAGATCTCTCTTAATTTAAGTGTCCTTATAATCTAATTTTTTTAGTTCTCTCTGGAAGATAAAACATTGCACACTCAACACAATGAGACATAATAGCCTTTCTGAATTATCATACAGAGATAGAAGGAACTTGCTATTAAATTGTCTAATTTTATCTTGAAATCAAGAAGCACAAGAGATTTAGAAACACAATAAACTCACAGTCCAGATACCAAAAAATCCAATTCCTTCCTAGTGGTTACAAAATTCTTAATTTATTTTATCTCAGTAGGTACAGACAAAAGTTAGCAAGCTAGATTCTTTGGTTTCTTTCACCCACCAGAGATAAGAACTTTGTAATCCATTAATTCACTTACTTTGCTATGCTTTGTCGCTCAGTTGTGTCTGACTCTGTGACCCCATGTCCTGTGTCCTGTAGCCTACCAGGCTCCTCTGTCTATGGGGATTCCCCAGGTAAGAATACTGGAGTGGGTAGCCTATCCCTTCTCCAGGGAATCTCCCCAACCCAGGAATCAAACTGGGGTCTTCTGGATTGCAGATGGATTCTTTACCAGCTGAGCTACCAGGGAAGCCCAGTTCATTTACAGAGATCACCAAATAAACCATAAGACCAAATTCCCAGTCATTCCTGCCATCAAAAGAATCATTCATAAAAGGAAAAAAAATGTTAAATCATCAGAGAGGTGGGAAAAAAGACTAAAAAGAGTCAGCAAGGACACTTGGGATTCACATTTGGGAGCCAAGAAAAGAGATGATACAGTTTAAGCTATTAGTCAGGTATACTTCTCCAATGAAAATCCACTGGGAGTACTGAAAAATGACCTTCAAAACTGTTGAAGATACTGCAAAAGTAAATGATAAAACCATGACTCACACACATATAAAATTCTTCAAAGATTTCATTTAATTCTTTAATTAGCAAAGGATCTAGTAAGATGTTACAGCTGATTCAAAGGGGAAATCTGAGTACCACACTTACAGAATTTACAAGTACAGCAGATGCGAAATTGATTTTATCCACTGGATAGAGAAGTGATTTGTTTTTCCACCAGGAGGAAAGAAGTCTTCAGATAGGGGTTAAAGTTGTCCCTCCATATTCACTGGGGATTGGTTCTAGGACCCCATTTGATACCAAAATGTGCTCAAGTCCCTTATATAAAAGGGGGGAGTACAGTTGGCCCTCCTTATCCACGTGTTCATGTAATGCAAACTGAACTTCATTTGGACCATATTTGCATTTCTATCAGTTACCTACAATATTAAGAGTTGTAAATACCTCAAAAGACAATGAGAGAGGCACACTTTCTAAAATAAGAGTTAGATAATGACTAATTTCCCTGAATAAGCTTCTTTTGGTCCAGTTCAGAGTCTTTCACAGGTTTTCCTGGTGAGATTCAGGGATAGTTCGGCATCTTGAATTACAGTTCCCCACAAAAAGAAGCTTATTAGCCATGTATAAACATATTTTATATATTTCTTATGAGGCAGTATGAAGTAGACTCTGAAGAGCCAATATGATGCTCAAGTTTGAACCTGTGACTATTACTGTCTTTCCAGTGTGATAGCATCACATGTAGAACCAGAGCACTAGGGCAGTTATTTGCCTACATATTTCCTCCGTATTTGTCTGAAGCCAGCTGTGTAGAATAAACCCAGTGATGGACTGCAGACTATTATAAAGGCCACTAAATTGTAACACTTTAGATGTAAAAAGGGAGAAGGCAATGGCACCCCACTCCAGTACTCTTGCCTGGAAAATCCCATGGACGGAGGAGCCTAGTAGGCTGCAGTCCATGGGGTCGTGAAGAGTCGGACACGACTGAGTGACTTGACTTTAACTTTTCACTTTCATGCATTGGAGAAGGAAATGGCAACCCACTCCAGTGTTCTTGCCTGGAGAATCCCAGGGACGGGGGAGCCTGGTGGGCTGCCGTCTATGGGGTCGCACAGAGTCAGACATGACTGAAGCGACTTAGCAGCAGCAGCAGATGTAAAAAGAGTACATTTTATTTTATGTGTATTTTACAATAGAAAAGGAGCAATAAGAAAAGCCAATCAGAAAAAATTGATCTGATTCACAGAAATGAAAATAAGATCTATACATGTGTTGTTGACCTATATGAGGACACATGTAAGTCATTTGCGATTTGGTTAAAAAGATCAAAATGTCAAAAAAAAAAAAAGATCCTACTTGTGGATTAATTTTTTTAAGGGAATTCCAGAAGAGGAAAATCACTCCACGAAAGATAGTTTAACTTTGTAGAATGCTATTGAGGATGACTGTATAAGGAAAAGAGACATTTTTATAGGGTTAGTAATATGGATGTCATTGATAATGTTGACAATAGCATTTTAAGTGTAGAATTATAAATCGGACTGAACTGGGTGGAAAGGAAATTGTGATATTTTAAAAATCCCCTATATTTTTTTAATTAATGTTTTCTTCATGTAACACAAATAACTTTGAATATATACACAAATACATTCATATAAGTAATTTAAAATAGAATAAATATGTGTTAAATATTTACTTTAAAATAAAATGTGTACAGTGCATTACTATGCAATGAAACAGATACTCTTAGGGACTTAGTGAGTGTGAAAATTTTTGCAATGTATTAAATAAATATTAGACTTGAAAAGTTTCTTGCACTTTACAAACTTTCAGTTTTTCTACCCCCACCTCACATTTTTATATATTTTGTTTACTATTTCAACTAGTGAAAATTAATGTTGGTCTTTAAAAAACTTGAAGCTCTGAATATAAAAAATGCATTATACCTGTAAAGTATTTTTTAAAAAATAAGTGAGAAATGTGGAAAGAGAATCACCTGAAATAAATCCCATGAAATAAATCCCATCAACTAGAGAAAATCAATGTAGAATTCTTAGCATAATCTATGGTCTTTGTGGCCAAGTCTCTGCAGGGAGTTGCATTACAGAATTAGTATAGTTGCTAAAAGAAATTTTTAAAGAACTCCACATTGATTTTCATCACCTTGAAAAACATTATAAAGTATTCACTCCATGCACCATAACAACACTTTATCTTTCCTTTTTATCCAAACTCTCTCATTCTTGGAAACTACTTCATAGTTTCTCATTCACCAAACCACAGGTTTTCTCTGGTAACGAGCTAGTTACTACTGTTCATGCTTGCTTCTCTTTTTTGGGTCTTAATGAAGTTGATTAAATAGATCATCTGGGTTCTTTTCTGGTTTTCTTTTTCCCTCTTTGATATTGCATCACTAAAATCTCATGTGTCAGTTTGGGAAATACTGACCCATACTTATGGTGTTGGGAAGGGAAAGAGCTGACCTAGCCAAAGCAAAATTTATTTGGAGAAAGAGTGAATACTCATGTTAATGTACTTTTCCCTACCAAATATTTAAGTTAGTCAGTCTTTATTACATGTGTATGGAAATATGTCCATTTTAATTATCCTATCAAGATTCTCTAATATTAATTCAAGCCTACCCCCATCTATTTCTACTGAGTGAATCAAATTCCTCTTGGATACTTTTGAAAGTCTACCACTCTCCACTGGTTTAGGCTTTTCTTGCAAATCTGTGTTTAAATTGTGAGCTTCTAGGTGGACAATCAAGCCACTATTCTTCCCTCATACACACACTTTTACCTAGGTCTGTCTCAGCCCCAGACAACCACTAATCTGCTGTCCCTGGATTTACCTATGATGGATATTACCTATATGGATATGTCGTGTAAATGGAATCATGCAACATGCGACATTTTGTGAGTGACTTACTTCACTTAGCGTATTATTGTCAAAGGTTGATTTATGTTGAAGCATGTATCAGCACATATATCATTTGACCCTTGAACAAACATGTTTGAACAGTGCAGGTCCATTTATACATGCATTTTTTTTTCAATAAATACATATTCTAGTACTATATTATCCACAGTTGGTGGAATCTGTGATTGTGGAACTGTGGATATGGAGGAGCAAAAAACATTTGGGTTGTTTCTACTTTGAAGCAGTTGTGAATAGCACTAGTACGAATATTATTTGAACAACTGGTTTCAATTATTTGAGATATACAAGGAGGAGTAGAGTTGCTGAGTCATATTCTATTTAACTTTTGAGAAACCACCAAAGTTATCCCATAGCAGCTACAGTACGTTCAGTCATTCTGTCATGTCTGACTTTTTGCGACCCCATGGACTGCAGAATGCCAGGCTTCCCTGTCCATCACCAACTCCCGGAGCTTCCTCAAACTCATGTCCACTGAGTTGGTGATGCCATCCATCCATCTCATCCTCTGTCATCCCCTTCTCCTTCTGCCTACAATCTTTCCCAGCATCAGGGTCTTTTCAAATGAGTCAGTTCTTTGCATCAGGTGGCCAAAGTATTGGAGTTTCAGCTGCAGCATCAGTCCTTCCAATGAATATTCAGGACTGATTTCCTTTAATATGGACTGACTGGATCTCCTTGCAATCCAAGGGACTCACTCTCAAGAGTCTTCTCCAACACCACAGTTCAAAAGCATCAACTCTTTGGTGCTCAGTTTTCTTTATAGTCCAACTCTCACATCCATACATGACTACTGGAAAAACCATAGTTATGATTAGATGGAACTTTGTTGGCAAAGTAATGTCTCTGCTTTTTAATGTGCTGTCTAGTATGGTCATAGCTTTTCTTCCAAGAAGCAAGTGTCTTTTAATTTCAAGGCTGCAGTCACCATCTGCAGTGATTTTGGAGCCCCCCAAAATCAAGTCTGTCATTGTTTCCATTGTTTCCCCATCTATTTGCCATGAAGTGATGGGACTGAATGCCATGACCTTAGTTTTCTGAATGTTGAGTTTTAAGCCAACTTTTTCACTCTCCTCTTTCACTTTCATCAAGAGGATCTTTAGTTCTTCACTTTCTGCCATTAGGGTGGTGTCATCTGCATATCTGATGTCATTGATATTTCTACCGGCAATCTTGATTCCAGCTTGTGCTTCATCCAGTCCAGCGTTTCTTATGATGTACTCTGCACAGAAGTTAAATAAGCAGGGTGGCACTATAAAGCCTTGATGTACTCCTTTATTAATTTGGAACCAGTCACTTGTTCCATGTTTAGTTATAACTTTTGCTTCCTGGCCTGTATACAGATTTCTCAGGAGGCAGGTCAGGTGGTCTGGTATTCCCATCTCTTAAAGAATTTCCCACAGTTTATTGTGATCCACACAGTCAAAGGCTTTGGCATAGTCATAAAACAGAAGTAGATATTTTTCTGGAACTCTCTTACTTTTTCCTTTCTTTCTTTCTTTTTTTTTAAGTTGAATTATTTATTTATTTATTTTACTTTATAATATTGTATTGGTTTTGCCATACATCAACATGAATCTGCCATAGGTATACATGTGTTCCCATCCTAACCCCCCCTCCCACCTCCCTCCCCATTCCATCCCTCTGGTCATCCCTGTGCACCAGCCCTGAACATCTTGTATCATGCATCAAACCTGGACTGGAGATTCATTTCACATATGATATTATACATGTTTCAATGCCATTCTCCCAAATCATCCCACCCTTGCCCTCTTCCACAGAGCCCTAAAGACTGTTCTATACATCTGTGTCTCTTTTGCTGTCTCACATACAGGGTTATTGTTACTATCTTTCTAAATTCCATATATATGTGTTAGTATACTGTATTGGTGTTTTTCTTTCTGGCTTACTTCACTCTGTATAATAGGCTCCAGTTTCATCCACCTCATTAGAACTGATTCAAATGTATTCTTTTTAATGGTTGAGTAGTACTCCATTGTGTATATGTACCATAGCTTTCTTATCCATTCATCTGCTGATGGACATCTAGGTTGCTTCCATGGTCTGGCTGTTATAAACAGTGCTGCGATGAACATTGGGGTACACATGTCTCTTTCGGTTTCCTTGATGTGTATGCTCAGTAGTGGGATTGCTGGATCATAAGGCAGTTCTATTTCCAGTTTTTTAAGGAATCTCCACACTGTTCTCCATAGTGGCTGTACTAGTTTGCATTCCCACCAACAGTGTAAGAGGGTTCCCCTTTCTCTGTACCCTCTCCAGCATTTATTGCTTGTCGACTTTTGGATAGCAGCCATTCTGACTGGCGTGAAATGTTATCTCATTGTGGTTTAGATTTGCATTTCTCTGATAATGAGTGATGTTGAGCATCTTTTCATGTGTTTGTTAGCCATCTGTATGTCTTCCTTGGAGAAATGTCTGTTTAGGTCTTCGGCCCATTTTTTGATTGGGTCATTTATTTTTCTGGAATTGAGCTGCAGGAGTTGCTTGTATATTTTTGAGATTAATTCTTTGTCACTTGCTTCATTTGCTATTTTTTTCTCCCATTCTGAAGGCTATCTTTTGTTGTGCAGAAACTTTTAATTTTAATTAGGCCCCATTTGTTTATTTTTACTTTTATTTCCAATATTCTGGGAGGTGGGTCACAGAGGATCCTGCTGTGATTTATGTCGGAGAGTGTTTTGCCTATGTTCTCCTCTAGGAGTTTTATAGTTTCTGGTCTTATGTTTAGATTTTTAATCCATTTTGAGTTGATTTTTGTGTATGGTGTTAGAAAGTGTTCTAGTTTCATTCTTTTACAAGTGGTTGACCAGTTTTCCCAGCACCACTTGTTAAAGAGATTGTCTTTTCTCTATCGTATATTCTTGCCTCATTTGTCAAAGATAAGGTGTCCATAGGTGTGTGGATTTATCTCTGGGCTTTGTCTTTTGTTCCATTGATCTATGTTTCTGTCTTTGTGCCAGTACCATACTGTCTCGATGACTGTGGCTTTGTAGTAGAGCCTGAAGTCAGGCAGGTTGATTTTCCAGTTCCATTCTTCTTTCTCAAGATTGCTTTGGCTATTTGGGGTTTTTTGTATTTCCATACAAATTATGAAATTATTTGTTCTAGCTCTGTGAAAAATACTGTTGGTAGCTTCATAGGGATTGCATTGAATCTATAGATTGCTTTGGGTAGTATACTCATTTTCACTATATTTATTCTTCTGATCCATGAACATGGTATATTTCTCCATCTATTCGTGTCTTCTTTGATTTCTTTCACCAGTGTTTTATATCTAGGTCTTTAATTTAGGTAGATATATTCCTAAGTATTTTATTCTTTTCATTGCAATGGTGAATGGAATTGTTTCCTTAATTTCTCTTTCTATTTTCTCATTATTAGTGTATAGGAATGCAAGGGATTTATGCTGGTTGATTTTGTATCCTACAGCTTTACTATATTCATTGATTAGCTCTAGTAATTTTCTGGTGGAGCCTTTAGGGTTTTCTATGTAGAAGATCATGTCATCTGCAAACAGTGAGAGTTTTCCTTCTTCTTTTCCAATTTGGATTCCTTTTATTCCTTTTTCTGCTCTGATTGCTGTGGCCAAAACCTCCAAAACTATGTTGAATAGTAGTGGTGAGAGTGGGCACCCTTGTCTTGTTCCTGACTTTAGGGGAAATGCTTTCAATTTTTCACCATTGAGGATAATGTTTGCTGTGGGTTTGTCATGTATAGCTTTTATTATGTTGAGGTATGTTCCTTCCATTCCTGCTTTATGGAGAGTTTTTATCATAAATGGATGTTGAGTTTTGTCAAAGGCTTTCTCTGCATCTATTGAGATAATCATATGGCTTTTATTTTTCAATTTGTTAATGTGGTGTATTACATTGATTTGTGGATATTGAAGAATCCTTGCATCCCTCGGATAAAGCCCACTTGGTCATGGTGTATGATATTTTTAATGTGTTGCTGGATTCTGATTGCTAGAATTTTGTTAAGGATTTTTGCATCTATGTTTATCAGTGATATTGGCCTGTAGTTTTCTTTTTTTGTGGCATCTTTTTCACGTTTTGGTATTAGGGTGATGGTGGCCTCATAGAATGAGTTTGGACTCATAGAATGAGCTATTCATGTGGTAGCTATCCCACAGTCTGGTTTGCTAGCCCAAGTTAGTTTCTTCAGGTTTCCCTTGGGGCATTCAGGCCCGGTCCTTACTCTAAGCAATGCTGCCCATGCCTCCTTGCCCACTTGCTAGTGGTGGATGCAGGCATCTGGGCTGCTTCTCTGCTGGGGGAGTTACCACTGGGTACATAATCTGTGGGTTTTAATTATTTATTTAATTAATTATTTAAATTATATATTTAAATAATTAAAAATAAATTTAATTATTTATTTTTCCTCCAGGTTATGTTGCCCTCTGTGGTTCCAAGGCTAGCCACAGACTTGGCAGTGAGAGTGTTTCCTGGTGTTTGGAAACTTTTCTCTTTTTTAAGACTCCCTTCTCAGGACGGAGCTCTGTCCCTACCTCTTTTGTCTCTCTTTTTGTCTTCTATATTTTTTCCTACCTCCTTTTGAAGACAATGGGCACTTTTCTGTGTGCCTGATGTCCTCTGCCAGCATTCAGAAGTTGTTTTGTGGAATTTACTCAGTGTTCAAATGTTCTTTTGATGAATTTGTAGGGGATAAAGTGATCTGCCTGTCCTATTCCTCTGCCATCTTAGGACCACCTCCTTCTCTTGCTTTTTCAATGATCCAATGGATGTTGGCAATTTGATCTCTTGTTCCTCTGGCTTTTCTAAAACCAGGTTGAACATTTGGAAGTTCACGGTTCATGTACTGTTGAAGCCTGGCTTGGAGAAGTTTGAGCATTACTTTGCTAGTGTGTGAGATGAGTACAAAGGTGTGGTAGTTTGAGCATTCCTTGGCATTGCCTTTCTTTGGGATTGGAATGACCTTTTCCAGTCCTGTGGCCACTGCTGAGTTTTCCAAATTTGCTGGCATATTGAGTGCAGCACTTTCACAGCATCATCTTTTAGGATTTGAAATAGCTCAACCAGAATTCCATCACCTCACTAGCTTTGTTTGTCGTGATGCTTCCTAAGGCCCACTTGACTTTGCTTTCCAGGATGTCTGGCTCTTGATGAGTGATTACACCGTTGTGGTCATCTGGGTCATGAAGATCTTTTTTGTATAGTTCTTCTCTGTTTTGTTACCACCTCTTCTTAATATCTTCTGCTTGTGTTAGATCCATACCATTTCTGTCCTTTATTGTGCCCATCTTTGCTTGAAATATTCCCTTGGTATCTCTAATTTTCTTGAAGAGATCTCTAGTGTTTCCCATTCTATTGTTTTCCTCTATTTCTTAGCATTGATCACTGAGGAAGGCTTTCTTATTTCTCATTGCTATTCTTTGGAACTCTGCATAGCAAGTACACCATATTATATTCCTGTTCACCAATTTATGAGGATGCTATTTCTCTGAATTGTCCCCATCACTTGTTATGTTCATTAAAAAAAAATTGTATCCCTTTTTCTTGGTGTGAAGTCTTCCCTGATGGCTCAACAGTAAAGAATCTGCCTGCAATGCAGGAGAGCCAAGTTGGAAACCTTGGTCAGGAAGATCCCCTGGAGAAGGGAATGGCTATCCACTACAGTATTCTTGCCTGGAGAATTCCATGTAGAGTGGAATTTGATGGGCTACCATCCATGGAGTCACAAAGAGTCAGACACAACTGGGTGCCTAACACTTTATTTGGTCTGAAGTAATGGTGTGGTTTTGATTTGCATTTTTCTAGTTAATGATATTGAACATCTTTTCATGAACTTGTTGGCCATTTGTATGTATTCTTTGGAGAAATAATTATTAATGACCTTTGTCCATTTTTGTTTTTAATTGGGTTGTTTATTCTTGTTGAGTTTTAAGAGATTTTCAGAAATTCTGGATACTAGATCCATATCACATATGTGTTTTTTTGACCACATGGACTATAGCCCACCAGATTCCTCTGTCTGTGGGTTTTCCCAGGCAAAAATACTAGAGTGGTCTGATATTTCCTTCTCCAGGGGATTGAACCTGGGTCTCAGATTCTTTACCATCTGAGCCACCAGGGAATCCTATCAGATATATGAGGCTGTCTTTTTAACTCTTTTTCTAGTGTCCTTTGATGCAAAAGTTTTTTTAACGTTGATGTTCAATTTATGTGAAATGTTTTATGTTGCTTATGCATTTGTTGTCATATTTAAGAAAGTGTTACCAAAACCAAGATCTTCCTAAGTATTTGTTGTGCTTCTCCAGGTTTGTAGTGTTCTGCCTAGCCTATTATTCATCATATGTTTACTTTTTAATTTTGTGATTTTAATACTTATATCTACATCTTTGGTTTATCTTAAGTTAAATTCTGCAGATAGTGTGAAGTAAAGTCCAATTTCATTCTTTTCCATTTGAATATATACTTAGGACCATTTCTTTTTTTTTAATTTTATTTTATTTTTAAACTTTACAAAATTGTATTAGTTTTGCCAAATATCAAAATGAATCCGCCACAGGTATACATGTGTTCCCCATTTCTTAAGGAGACTATTTTCCCCCATTGAATGATCTTGATACCCTAGTCAAAATCCACTTGAATATAGATACATGGGAGTGTTTCTGAAACATGAATTCTAATATATTTGTTTACATGTCTATCTTTACGCCTTTAATACACTATTGTGGTTACTGAAGATTTGTAGCAAGTTTTGAAATTGGAAAGTGTGAATCCTCTCAGTTTTGTTATTTAATTTCAAGGCTGTCTATTCAATCTTCAGAATGAACCAACCTTGCCAACACTTCATCTCAGATTACTAGCTTCCACCATGGGCAAAAGGTTATAGTTGGGAAAAACCATAGACTATGCTAAAAGCCTAGGATGACAAGGTGGAGAAAGTGTTGATTAGCTGAATATGGACTTTGAAAAACACCTATGTGACTGTGTGATATTATAGTGTTTACAATTTACTCTGTTGATGTGGTAGATTGCATTGCTCAGTTTCCCAGTATTGAACAAGCCTTGTATCCCTGTAATAAATACCACTTGCTAGTGGTACATAATTCTTTCTATACATTGTAGAATTTGCTCTGCTAATAAATTGTTAAGAATTTTATATCTATGTGCATGAAATTATGAGAAAAGTTAGATAAAAATGAAAGAAGATACTAAAAATGGAAAGATACATCATTCTTATTGGTGGGAAGGCTTATTATTTCAAATACTTCTTTTCAGATTAGCCTATAGATTTATAGTAATTTCAATCAAAATTCCAAGTAGGTTATTAAATACACTAGAAAATTGATTCCATAAATGTAATTGATTTTGAGGGACCTAGAATAGGCTAAATAATCTTGAGAAGGAACAAAAAATTTGGAAAGACTTACAGAAACTAGGAGTAGCTCTAACAAAATATGTAAAAGACCTCTACAAATAAGCTATTAATTACTGTTGACAAGAATTATATGGATCATTTAAATAAAATGGAAACCATTCCATGTTTATAGATGGGACACTTTGGTATTATAAAATATCATTTCATTGATAATCAATCTGTTGGTTCAACATAATCCCAATCAAAAGTCCAACAGGTTTATTTTGTGGAAACTGACAAGCTGACTTCAAAATTTTAATGGAAATTCAAAGGACCAACTATAAGTAGGCAATGCAGTTTTAAACAGAAGAACCAAGTTCCAAGAATTTAGTACATATAAAGATTATTAAGCCATAGTAGTTAAAATTGTATGATATTGGTGAAAGGATAATTCAGTTCAGTCACTCAGTCATGTCCAACTTTGTGCAGCCCCATGGACTGCAGCATGCCAGGCCTCCCTGTCCATCACCAACTCCGAGAGTTTACTCAGACTCATGTCCATTGAATCAGTGAAGCCATCCAACCATCTCATCCTCTGTCATCCCCTTCTCCTCCCATCTTAAATATTTCCTGGTGTCAGGGTCTTTCCCAATGAGTCAGTTCTTCGTATCAGGTGACCAGAGCATTGGTGTTTCAGCTTCAGCATCAGTCCTTCCAATGAATATTCGGGACTGATTTCCTTTAGGGTGGACTGTTTGGATCTCCTTGCTGTCCAAGGGACTCTCAAGAGTCTTCTCCAACACTACAGTTCAAAACTATCAATTCTTTGGCTCTCAGCCTTCTTTATAGTCCAATTTTCACATTCATACATGACTACTGGAAAAACCATAGCTTTGACTAGATGGACCTTTGTTGGCAATGTCTTTGCTTTTTAATATGCAGTCTAGTTGGTTATAACTTTTCTTCCAAGGAGCAAGCATCTTTTCATTTCATGGCTGCAGTCACCATCTGCAGTGATTTTGGAGCCCCAAAAAGTAAAGTCTGTCACTGTTTCCCCATCTATTTGCCATGAAGTGATGGGACCAGATGCCATGATCTTAGTTTTCTAAATGTTGAGTTTTAAGCCAACTTTTTTACTCTCCTCTTTCACTTTCATCAAGAGGCTCTTTAGTTCTTCTTTGCTTTCTGCCACAGGGGTGGTGTCATCTGCATATCTGAGGTTATTGATATTTCTCCCAGCAATCTTGATTCCAGCTTGTGCTTCATCCAGCCTAGTGCTTCTCATGATGTATTCTGCATAGAAGTCAAATAAACAGGGTGACAATATACAGCCTTGAAGTACTCCTTTTCCAATTTGGAACCAGTCTGTTGTTCCATGTCCAGTTCTAACTGTTTCTTCCTGACCTGCATATAGATTTCTCAGGAAGCAGATCAGGTGGTCTGGTATTCCCATCTCTTTCAGAATTTTCCACAGTTTATTGTGATCCACACAGTCAAAGGCTTTGGCATACTCAATAAAGCAGATGTTTTTCTGCAACTCTCTTGCTTTTTTGTTGATCCAACGGATGTTGCTAATTTGTTCTCTGGTTCCTCTGACTTTTCTAAATCCAGCTGGAACATCCGGAAGTTATACAGACTGAAAAATGGAAGAGAATAGAGAATTCAGAAGCAGACCTACCTATATATGTTTACTTGATTTGTGAATAAGTGAAAGTCGCTCAGTTATGTCCAACTCTTTGCAACCCAATAGACTATACAGTCACTGGAATTCTCCAGGCCAGAATTCTGGAGTCAGTAGCTGTTCCCTTCTGCAGGAGATCTTCCCAACCCAGGGATCCAAACCAAATCTCCTGCATTGTAGGTGGATTCTTTACTAGTTGAGGCACCAGGGAAGCCTAAGAATACTGTAGTGGGTAGCCTATCTCTTCTCCAGGGAATCTTCCTGACCCAGAAATTGAACCAGGGTCTCCTGTATTGCAGGCAAATTCTTTGCCAGCTGAGCTACTAGGGAAGCCTGATTTGTAACTAAAGGAACACTGAATTATAATAATAAATTTGAATACATGCATACCTCTTGTCCTTGAATCCCATTCTTAGGTATGTACCCATATGAAATATTTTCATATGTGTAATATTTTCACAAAATTCCTATTCATAAAAGTTCATTGTATGCTGAATGAATAGTTCAACTGTGGTATAGTCACATAATGGAATACTATGTACTTGGTGTGCTAAGTTGCTTCAGCTGTTCTGACTCTTTGCAACCCTATGGACTGTAGCCCACAAGGCTCCTCTGTCCATGGAATTCTCCAGGCAAGAATACTGGAGTGGATTGCTGTGCCCTCCTTCAGGGTTTCTTCTTGACCCAGGGATCAAACCTGTGTCTGTTATGTTTCCTGCACTGGCAGGTAGGTTGTTTACCATTAGCACCACCTGGGAAGCCACTCTGTACTGTAATATTATATAACAATGAGAATTAGCAATTTAGAACTACATGCAAAATCATGAATGCCTTACAGACATAGTGTTGAGTGAAATGCCAGACACAAAATAATATATGCTCTATGATTCCACTTATATCAAGATGAAAACTGGCAAAACTCTATGGTGTTAGATATCAGAAGAGTGGTTACTTTTGGGGAAAATAGTATATTGGAATTAGCACAATAGAGTATTGTGAGATGTTGGTAATGTTCTGTTTCTTGTGTGTGTGTACTAAATTGCTTCCACTGTGTCTGTCTTTGTGACCCTATGGACTGTAGCCTGCCAGGCTACTCTTTCCCTGGGATTCTCCAGGCAAGAATACTGGATTGGGTTGCCATGCCCTCCTCTGTTTCTTGATCTAGGGGCTAATTGCATAAGTTTGTTCAGTTTTGAAAATATTTTGAGCTGCTTACTTATGATGTGAGTACTTTCAGGTATGTGTATGGTATTTATATTAAAAGGGAAAAACAAAACCTTCCTATATAAAGAAAATCTGGGAGTAAGTTAGGCTCTACATTTTCATAAAATGGATTTCTAGGACAATTCTAATGGATGCAAATTTGTATAGAAGTAATTGAAGAAAGTATTTATTGGCAAGGCCATGATGGCATACACAAAGCAATTTTGAGACAGCTGGAATACATGCACAGGATGAAAACCCTGATATATTATTCCATACAATAGTGTTTATCATACAGTGAAAACTGTAAGTCATAAACCTCGTTAGAAGTGGTATAACTTCCTAGAAATTTTATATCAGATATGTCATTTACTGTACAAAATATATTTTTTTCTGAGTTGTGCCTGTTCAATACCTAATATCTCATACATTCTATCAGAAATATAATGCAAGTTTTATGTATTTTTTCACTTTTCACTTCAGTGTTGATACACATTTAGGCATATTTAAAGTTTATACAGAGAGGAAATAAAGCAGAATAGAGATTACTATGCAGACACCAGCAATGATGTGATTATCTAGGGAAAATTACATCCACTTATTTTGTAGTTCTGTTGGTTACTCACACTTTGCATTCTAATTCCTCTGCTCTGTTGCCCATTATAATGTGTTGGAAAACACTCTTGCTGAGAGAGTTTGGCTTCAAAATCTGGTAGTGCTGTGTAAGATATACTCCACAATTCACTGAATCAGGAATAGACTGTAAGTATTTGGTTTATTTTAGTAGTATCTTGTAATATCTGTATATTTTCACCTTGCTTATTTAATTTATATACAGAATAAATCATGCAAAATGCCAAGCTGGATGAAGCACAAGCTGGAATCAAGATTGCTGGGAGAAATATCAATAACCTCAGATATGCAGATGACACCACCCTTATGGCAGAAAGTGAAGAGGAACTAAAGAGCCTCTTGATGAAAGTGAAAGAAGAGAGTGAAAAAGTTGACTTAAAACTCAACATTCAGAAAACTAAGGTCATGGCATCCAGTCCCATCACTTCACGGCAAATAGATGGGGAAACAATGGAAACAATGCCAGACTTGATTTTGGGGGCTCAAAAATCACTGCAGATGGTGACTGCAGCCTTGAAATTAAAAGACACTTGCTCCTTGGAAGAAAAGCTATGACCATACTAGACAGCACATTAAAAAGCAGAGACATTACTTTGCCAACAAAGTTCCATCTAATCATAGCTATGGTTTTTCCAGTAGTCATGTATAGATGTGAAAGTTGGACCATAAAGAAAGCTGAGTGCCGAAGAATTGATGCTTTTGACCTGTGGTGTTGGAGAAGACTCTTGAGAGTCCCTTGGACAGCAAGGATGTCAAACCAGTCCATCCTAAAGGAAATCAGTCCTGAATATTCACTGGACGGATTGATGCTGAAGCTGAAACTCAAATACTTTGGCTACCTGATGCGAAGAACTGACTCCTTGTAAAAGACCCTGATGCTGGGAAAGATTGAAGGCAGGATGAGAAGGGGATGACAGAGGATGAGATGGTTGAATGACATCACCGACTCAATGGTCATGAATTTGAGCGAGCTTCAGGAGTTGATGAAGGACAGGGAACCATGGCGTGTTGCAGTCCATGGGGTCCTAAAGAGTCAGACACGACTGAGCGACCAAACTGAACTGAACTGTAGTATTTGAACATGTAATTTTTGATGGTAGAACAACTCATACTGGAGTCATTGAAATGCAACACTGTGGATATACCTGTTTCTAATTGTTGAAGCCATCTTGCTTTACCTATAGTCTATTGTAGTCTACCTACTTGACCTGGGGTAGATTTTTGAGCTCTTTTGGATTTCACTTTCGTATGTAGAAACATAAACAAGTATTAAGTGGCCTCCATCACTGATTAACTTAATAAATATTTATCAAGCATCATGAATAGGGATGCAAAAATGAAAAATACATCCCCAGCCCTGTGAGACAAAAATTTAATTAAAAAAGAATAAACTGTTGCATCAAATTCATGTTTTCCATTTATTATTTTCTTCATTCTATTTTAGAATCAGGCTATTTGAAGAATTTCATCATGCCCTATCTTTATGGCAGAAAAGCGCTACTGTGTTGATCCCCTACCACCAAAACAATAATGCCTTAAAGTTAAGAGGTATCATTTTCTTGCTGATAATTATGTCTCTTCTAGTTTTAAGATGCTATAATTCTACACTATTTGAATAGCAAAATCACTTGAGGTTTATCCCCTATTCAATTGTTTGCTGAAATAGTAGAAAGGGATGTGAACACATAGAATTGGAAAATAAAGTTTTCCTACAGCTCAACTCCAGAAAAATAAATGACCCAATCAAAAAATGGGCCAAAGAACTAAATAGACATTTCTCCAAAGAAGACATACAGATGGCTAACAAACACATGAAAAGATGCTCAACATCACTCATTATCAGAGAAATGCAAATCAAAACCACTATGAGGTACCATTTCACACCAGTCAGAATGGCTGCGATCCAAAAGTCTACAAGCAATAAATGCTGGAGAGGGTGTGGAGAAAAAGGAACCCTCTTACACTGTTGGTGGGAATGCAAACTAGTACAGCCACTATGGAGAACAGTGTGGAGATTCCTTAAAAAACTGGAAATAGAACTGCCTTATGATCCAGCAATCCCACTGCTGGGCATACACACTGAGGAAACCAGAAGGGAAAGAGACACGTGTACCCCAATGTTCATCGCAGCACTGTTTATAATAGCCAGGACATGGAAGCAACCTAGATGTCCATCAGCAGATGAATGGATAAGAAAGCTGTGGTACATATACACAATGGAGTATTACTCAGCCATTAAAAAGAATACATTTGAATCAGTTCTAATGAGGTGGATGAAACTGGAGCCTATTATACAGAGTGAAGTAAGCCAGAAAGAAAAACACCAATACAGTATACTAACGCATATATATGGAATTTAGAAAGATGGTAACAATAACCCTGTGTACGAGACAGCAAAAGAGACACTGATGTATAGAACAGTCTTATGGACTCTGTGAGAGAGGGAGAGGGTGGGAAGATTTGGGAGAATGGCATTGAAACATGTAAAATATCATGTATGAAACGAGTTGCCAGTCCAGGTTCGATGCACGATACTGGATGCTTGGGGCTGGTGCACTGGGACGACCCAGAGGGATGGTATGGGGAGGGAGGAGGGAGGAGGGTTCAGGATGGGGAACACATGTATACCTGTGGTGGATTCATTTTGATATTTGGCAAAACTAATACAATTATGTAAAGTTTAAACATAAAATAAAATTAAATATAAGCAGCCTTTTTTTACAGGAGAGCTTTCATGCACGTGCCAATGTATACTATGAATCTCTGAGAAACAAACAAACTTTGAAACTTCCCAAAATGATTTGACCAGAGAAATATTTCCTGAGAAGCACATTTCCATTAAGATTCAAACCTGGATAAAATCTGTCCTGTCTCACACTGATTATCTGTTATTTCTACAGAATCTACTCAATGCCACGTGAATTTGCCCTGCCTTTGTAATCTTACTATCAGTATTCTTGCTAAAGTCCAGATTGCATGTTACCAGGACTACTGCTCTAGCTTTCTAATGCACAGATGTATCAGACATCCTCAGGGAGCAGTGGTTGTGCAGAACAGCACTTCTGGCTAGCAGAGTCCACATATTGCTTCTATGAGACTTCATATTCATTGCCTTGTATACCCATTCTCATCTCCAGGAAACTTGTCTCTCTTTTTGCAACTATATTTCTAGGACATACTATATGTTTAGAAATATCAATAGATTGCTTCTTAGGGAATAATGAAAGTGAAAGTTTTAGTGGCTCACTTGTGTTACAACTCTTTGCAACCCTACGGACTCTAGCCCGCTGGGCTCCTCTGCCCATGGGATTCTCCAGGCAAGAATACTGGAGTGGGTAGCTATTCCCTTCTCCATTGGATCTTCCTGACCCAGGAATTGAACCCAAGTTTCTTGCATTGCAGGAAGCTTCTTTACCATCTGAGCCAGCAAGGAAGCCCTAAATGTATGAATACAATTAGATTTGCCTTCATTATATGGTTTCTCAGAATTTTTCCTATGTCAATATGCAGAGTGAAAGTGAAAGTTGCTCAGTCATGTTCAACTCTTTGCAAACCATGGACTCCAGTCCATCGAATTCTCCAGGCCAGAATAATGGAATGGGTAGCCTTTCGCTTCTCCAGTGAATCTTCCCAACCCAGGGATTGAACCCAGGTCTCCCACATTGCAGGCATATTCTTTACCAGCTGAGTCACAAGGGAAGTCCAAGAACACTGGAGTGGGTAGCCTATCCCTTCTCCAAAGGATCTTCCCAACCCAGGAATTGAACCAGGATCTCCTGTATTGCAGGCAGACTCTTTACCAACTGAGCTATCAGGAAAGCCCAATATGCAGAGTAAATATTCAGAAAAAGAGAATATATATATATATTTTTTACCAAAATTTGGGGGCATAAAAAGTTGTGTTTTGCTTTTGCAGAAAATTCATTCAGATCAGATCAGTGACTCAGTCATGTCCGACTCTTTGCGACCCCATGAATTGCAGCATGCCAGGCCTTCCTGTCCATCACCAACTCCTGAAGTTCACTCAGACTCACGTCCATCGAGTCAGTGATGCCATCCAGCCATCTCATCCTCTGTCATCCCCTTCTCCTCTTGCCCCCAATCCCTCCCAGCATCAGAGTCTTTTCCAATGAGTCAACTCTTCACATGAGGTGGCCAAAGTACTGGAGTTTCAGCTTTAGCATCATTCCTTCCAAAGAAATCCCAGGGCTGATCTCCTTCAGAATGGACTGGTTGGATCTCCTTGCAGTCCAAGGGACTCTCAAGAGTCTTCTCCAATACCACACTTCAAAAGCATCAATTCTTCAGTGCTCAGCCTTCTTCACAGTCCAACTCTCACATCCATACATGACCACTGGAAAAACCATAGCCTTGACTAGATGAACCTTTGTTGGCAAAGTAATGTCTCTGCTTTTGAATATGCTATCTAGGTTGGTCATAACTTTCCTTCCAAGGAGTAAGCGTGTTTTAATTTCATGGCTGCAGTCACCATCTGCAGTGATTTTGGAGCCCAGAAAAATAAAGTCTGACACTGTTTCCACTGTTTCCCCATCTATTTCCCATGAAGTGGTGGGACCGGATGCCATGATCTTCGTTTTCTGAATGTTGAGCTTTAAGCCAATTTTTTCACTCTCCTCTTTCACTTTCATCAAGAGGCTTTTGAGTTCCTCTTCACTTTCTGCCATAAGGGTGGTGTCATCTGCATATCTGAGGTTATTGATATTTCTCCTGCCAATCTTGATTCCAGCTTGTGTTTCTTCCAGTCCAGAGTTTCTCATGATGTACTCTGCATTCAAGTTAAATAAGCAGGGTGACAATACACAGCCTTGACGTACTCCTTTACCTATTTGGAACCAGTCTGTTGTTCCATGTCCAGTTCTAACTGTTGCTTCCTGACCTGCATACAGATTTCTCAAGAGGCAGGTCAGGTGGTCTGGTATTCCCATCTCTTTCAGAATTTTCCACAGTTTATTGTGATCCACACAGTCAAAGGCTTTGGCATACTCAATAAAGCAGAAATAGATGTTTTTCTAGAACTCTCTTGCTTTTTCCATGATCCAGCGGATGTTGGCAATTTGATCTCTGGTTCCTCTGCCTTTTCTAAAACCAGCTTGAAAATTCATTAGCATCTTACAAAGCATACTTCAGCCAGCAAGCCTTGATATTGTTTCTCTCCAGCTGTTGTCTAAAAATGAACTCCGTCTTTTCAAATTCTACTAATCCGTTCCAAAACAAGATTTTAGGATTTTCATTCGTTATGAAGACAGGAGCAAAAAAAATAGAGGAGGAAAAGTCAATCATACTTATGTATTTAATGTTCTTCCAAATCATAGCTACTTGTCTTCATTCACATTCTGGAAAAGGTGCTATATACTCCAATGAAATAAACACATAATAAAATTAATATGGAATGGTATTTCAGCCTGGTGAAAATCAACCAGATGGATATAGAGGGACAGCTCATTTTTGTAAAGAATATTAAGAGGAGGCTGGAGGACAATATTGGGGGGGCTTTTCTAAAATTGAGATCCTTTGTCTTACAGAGAGAGGACTATGTAAAAATCAAGATATTCCATTTTAATTGGATTTTTACAATTCTAATTGCTTTTCTTATGGAATGTGCAATATCTTTCTGAATGGAATTGTTGTCAAAATCAAGAACTTATTATTATAGATTTAAAGAATTGCAGAAATAAACTCTACTAATTACAATGAGTGATTGATACATGGGGAAAGATGACTAAAAGTTTTGAATCAGATTGTACTCCCCACATATGTCACATTTTCTTAAAATAATTATAATACCAGGGATGTGGAAAATACTTATTATTTACCTCAGGAAGTCATGCTTCATCTAAGATCACTTCATAATCCCTTCCACATGAGACCAGCACAATAAACACCGCTTGCATCCCTCTTCTGTGTTTCTAGCTGAATATTTGGCTCTTTGATAGGATACAAGCTGGTTAAAATACAGCAAAAGAGACACTGATGTATAGAACAGTCTTATGGACTCTGTGGGAGAGGGAGAGGGTGGGAAGATTTGGGAGAATGGCATTGAAACATGTAAAATATCATGTATGAAATGAGTTGCCAGTCCAGGTTCGATGCACGATACTGGATGCTTGGGGCTGGTGCACTGGGACGACCCAGAGGGATGGAATGGGGAGGGAGGAGGGAGGAGGGTTCAGGATGGGGAACACATGTGTACCTGTGGCGGATTCATTTTGATATTTGGCAAATCTAATACAGTTATGTTAAGTTTAAAAATAAAATTTAAAAAAAAATTTAAAAAAAATACAGTTTCTGTATCTAGGCTGATTGAACTTGAAACCAGTTTATCAGCTGTTGAACTTGGGCAGGGTGTTTAACTTCTTTGTGCCTCGATTTCCTTGCTGAAGGATAGGGTAGTAACAGAACTTCTTCAGAATTGTTATTGCATTTAAGCAAGTTAATATTCATAAAACACATGATAGTGCCTGGCCCATGACAGGTGTATATAAATGTTTGATATATGAAACAAAGACAGTTTTCAAAACAAAGGGGTGAACAAGAGTCAAGTATGTTTGGGGAAGCATATTGCTCACTTTATGAATAGTAAAAGACTAGTGTTTAAATCTTCTGGAGAGTTAGAGAACACTATTCTGTTTTCACACCACATTGAAAATTCAAAGATATAAATCACAGCAAGATCCTCTATGACCCACTCCCCAGAGTAATGGAAATAAAAACAAAAATAAACAAATGGAACCAAATTAAACTTAAAAATTTTGAAAAAACAAAGGAAGCTATAAGCAAGGTGAAAAGGCAACCTTCAGAATGAGAGAAAATAATAGCAAATGAAAGAACTAACAAAGAATTAATCTCCAAAATATGCAAGCGGCTCATGCAGCTCAATACCAGAAAAATGAACAACCTAATCAAAAAATGGGCCAAAGAAAGAGATATTTCTACAAAGAAGACATACACATGGCTAATAAACACATGAAAAGATGCTCAACATCACCCATTATTCAGATCAGTTCGGTTAGTCTCTCAGTCCTGTCCCACTGTTTGCAACCCCATTGACTGCACCAACCAGACTTCCCTGTCCATCACCAACTCCCAGAGCTTATTCAAACTCATGTCCATCGAGTCAGTAATGCCAGCCAACCATCTCATCCTCTGTCGCCCCCTTCTCCTGCCTTCAATCTTTCCCTCCCTTCATTCTGTTCCAGTGAGTCAGTTCTCATCAGGTGGCCAAAGTATTGGAGCTTCAGCTTCAACATCAGTCCTTCCAATGAATATTCAGGACTGATTTCCTATAGGATTGACTGGTTGGATTTTCTTGCAGTCCAAGGGACTCTCACGAGTCTTCTACAACACAACAGTTCAAAAGCATCAGTTCTTCGGTGCTCAGATTTCTTTATGGTCCAACTCTCACATCCATACATGACTACAGAAAAAACCATAGCCTTGACTAGATGGACCTTTGTTGACAAAGTAATGTCTCTGCTTTTTAATATGCTGTCTAGTTTGGTTATAGCATTTCTTCCAAGGAGCAAATCTCTTTTAATTTCATGACGCAATCACCATCTGCAGTGATTTTGGAGCCCAAGAAAAGAAAGTCTGTCACTGTTTCCATTGTTTTCCATCTATTTGCCATGAAATGATGGGACCCGATGCCATGATCTTCATTTTTTGAATGTTGAGTTTTAAGCCAGCTTTTTAACTCCCCTGTTTCACTTTCATCAAGAGGCTCTTTAGTTCCTCCTTGCTTTCTGCCATAAGGGTGGTGTCATCTGCATATCTGAGGTTATTGATATTTCTCCTGGCAATCTTGATTCCAGCTTGTGTTTCATCCAAGCCAGCATTTCGCATGATGTATTCTGCATATAAGTTAAATAAACAGGGTGACAATATACAGCCTTGATGTACTCCTTTCCCTATTTGGAACCAATTCATTATTCCGTGTCTGGTTATAACTGTTGCTTCTTGACCTGCATACATTTTCTCAGGAGGCAGGTCAGGTGGTCTGGTATTCCCATCTCTTGAAGAATTTTCCACAGTTTGTTGTGACCCACACCGTCAAAGACTTTGGTGTAGTCAATAAAACAGAAGTAGATGTTTTTCTGGAGTTCTCTTGCTTTTTCTATGATACAACAGATGCTGGCAATTTGATCTCTGGTTCCTCTGCCTTTTCTAAATCCAGCTTGAACATCTTGAAATTCACAGTTCACATACTGTTGAAGCCTGGCTTGGAGAATTTTGAGCATTATTTTGCTAGCGTTTGAGATGAGTGAAATTGTGTGGTAGTTTGAGCATTCTTTGGCATTGCCTTGCCTTGGGATTGGAATGAAAACTGACCTTTTCCAGTCCTGTGGCCACTGCTGAGTTTTCCAAATTTGCTTTTGTATTGAGTGTAGCACTTGCTCAGTATCATCATTTTTAAAAATTTTTTAAATTGTTATTATTATTATTTTACTTTACAATATTGTATTGATTTTGCCATACATCAACATGCATCCGCCATGGGTGTACATTTAGAAATTGAAATAGCTCAGTTGAAATTCCATGAACTCTACTAGCTTTGTTCGTAGTGTGCTTCCTAAGGCCCACTTGACTTCACAGTCCAGGATGTCTGGCTCTAGGTGAGTTATCACATCACTGTTATTATCTGGGTCATGAAGATTTTTCTGTATAGTTCTGTGTATTCTTGCCAACTCTTCTTAATATCTTCTGATTCTGTTAGGTTAATACCATTTCTGTCCTTTATTGAGCCCATCTTTGCATGAAATATTCCCTTGGTATCTTTAATTTTCTTGAAGAGACCTCTGGTCTTTCCCATTCTATTTTTTTCCTCTATTTCTTTGCCTGATTACTGAGGAAGGCTTTATTATCTCTTCTTGATATTCTTTGGAACCCTGCATTCAGATGGGTATATCTTTCCTTTTCTTCTTTGCCTTTAGTTTCTCTACTTTTCTCATCTATTTGTAAGGCCTCCTCAGACAACCATTTTGCTTTTCTTTTTCTTGGGATGGTCTTGATCACTGCCCCTTGTACAATATCACGAACCTCTGTCTGTAGTTCTTCAGGCACTCTGTCTGTCAGATCTAATCCCTTGAATCTATTTCTCACTTCCACTGTACAATCGTAAGGGATTTGATTTAGGTCATTCCTCAATGGTCTAGTGCTCCTCCCTAATTTCAATTTAAGTCTGAATTTTAGAGAAATGCAAATCAAAACCACAATGAGGTATTATCTCACTCTGATCAGAATGGTCACCATAAAAAGGTCTACAAACAATAAATGCTGTAGAGGATGTGGAGAAAAGAGAATCCTCTTACACTGCTGGTGGAAATGCAAACTGGTACAGCCACTATGGAGAACGGTGTGGAGATTCCTTAAAAAACTGGAAATAGCACTACCATAGGACCCAGCAGTCCCCTGCTAGGCATACACACCAAGGAATTCATATTTGAAAGAGACACATGTACCACAATATTCATTGCAGCACTGTTTACAATAGCTAGGACATGGAAGCAACCTAGATGTCCATCAGCAGATGAAAGGATAAGGAAGTTGTGGTCATATACACAATGGAATATTACTCAGCTATAAAGAACACATTTGAGTCTGTTCTTAATGAGGTGGATGAAACTGGATCCTATTATACAGAGTGATTTAAGTCAGAAAGAGAAACATCAATACAGTATATTAATGCATATATATGGAATTTAGAAAGATTGTAATGATGATCCTATATGCAAGGCAGCAAAAGAGATACACATTTAAAGAACAAACTTTTGTACTATGTGGGAGAAGGGAAGGGTGGGATGATATGAGAGAATAGCTTTGAAACATGTATATTACCAAGTGTAAAACAGATAACCAGTGCAAGTTCAATGCTTGAAGCAGGACACTCAAAGCCTGGGCACTGGGACAACCCAGAGGGATGGGATGGGGAGCGAGGTGGGAAGGGGGTTTGGAACAGGGGACACATGTATACCCATGGCTGATTCATGTTGATGTATGGCAAAAACCACCACAATGTTGTAAAGTAATTATCTTTCAATTTAGATAAATTAATTAACACAAAATCCAAAGTTAGAGGCACAAATCAGTTCATAGACAGTGAAGCAGAGACAAGGCAGTGACTCTGGGTACCCCTGGGCCTTGGAGTCAAACCGAGGAGAAAAGCCATCTGGTTTGATGGGAGCAATAGAAGAATGTGTAACCCTAACTTGGTCTGTGCTTCTGTAATCCATATAGGCAGCACTCCCTAAAGAGAGCCAGCATTGGTCAGATTATTATATCAATATATAGAATATATAAATAACAACATCCTACTGTATAGCACAGGGAACTATATTCAATATCCTTTGATACATTATAATGGAAAGGAATATGAAAAGGACTGTTTGTATATATATTATATATATACATATAATATATTC
Organism: Bubalus kerabau; assembly: GCF_029407905.1. NCBI lineage: Eukaryota > Metazoa > Chordata > Mammalia > Artiodactyla > Bovidae > Bubalus > Bubalus kerabau. The sequence continues at coordinate 40,161,253 of NC_073647.1, read as the reverse complement.
ACATATATAGCTGAATCACTTTGCTGTACAGTAGAAGTTAACATGACACTGTGACCCAACTATACTTTGTTAAAAACTTAAGCAAAGAAGGGTATTTATTGATTCACATAACTGAAAAGTCCAGGGGATATACTAGCTTCAGGCATGGTTTGATCCAGGGGCACAAGCATTGTCTTCAGGACTCAATCTCTCCATCATTTGTCTCTGCTTCCCTCTGTACTGGCTTCATTCCAACTATACTTCAATAAAAGAATTTTTTTAATTTTATTTTATTTTTAAACTTTACATAATTGTATTAGTTTTGCCAAACATCAAAATGAATAAAAGAAATTTTAAACAAAAGAGATCAATAATAAGGACAAGTTTGCAGACTATCTTCCAAGCATAGTTTGGAAGTAGATAAATTTCCTATCATTTTCTTAGACTCATTCAACACAGGGCAGTTATTTACCAGTTGGGATTAGGATGAGTGGGAGCAACTTTACTCCAGACTAGAGAAGATAAACCTGAGGCATATGATATTCAAAGATGGACTGATTTTCTTGTTTTCAGGTCATATAGGAGTTGGAAAAACATCTCATAGTTGACTGATGTTATGTTTCTTATCAAACCCATGCATTGCACAGCTTCACTTTTAACTCAAAGTTTGGATAGCAAATTGAGAGAAACTAACTTCTGAGGTTATAAAACTTGCCCAGTGCAATTAGAAAACCTTCTTTCTCCAGTGCTTTGGAACTCCCTAGCCCCATTCTTCTCAGTTAATGTGTGTTGGATCCAAGTTAATACTGAATACTTCTTGGGAGTCTTTGATCTTTTTTCCAGAGTAATCTTCACTGCTTTTTATCAATTCCCTTATCATATAGGCATTACCATTAAAGTAGGAGGTGAATTTCTGATCTCTCCATTTTGATAATAATGCTATAAGAATCAGAGGAAATGAAATATCTGAGCTTGCCATTCATAGGTATAACAGGCATACTTTTTTCCCCCACAATTTGTATGCACTCAAATTCTATTCTCTTGGCTTTTAATTAACTGGGAAAAAGTCATCTGGGATTTAGAACAAAGTGGACTTCTCTTTTTTTGAAATTAATTATAATTTTCAAAGACTATATGTTAAACTTCACACAAAATTATTCCTTTCTTATTCTGAAGAAACAGGAGTAAGTGTTAAAACAGAGGAGATTATCAGTGGGTAGGCAAAGTAATAGTATATTACTTAATAACATAAATGAGCTAATATTAAAGAATATTAATCAAAAAGGAAAGAAATACAATGATTATGAAGACATGCTTTGTTTGAGGTTTATTTTGGAAAGGACTTTCATGTGTAATTGGAGGAGCCATGTTGAACTGGCTTATAAATCTGTAGCAAGATATGATTTGGTTAATTATTTTTCCTTTTGTTGTGCAGTGTTAATAATTTTTACAACTCTACAAGATCCCATATACATTCGTTAATTTAACCCAGAGAAGCCTGATAATAACCTCTAGATCCTTAGAAACGCTTACTTACCTGGTATCTGAGAATTATGCAATTTTAAGATTTCCTGGTGCATGAATGATTAATAAAAAGTGATATGCTTAATTTCAAAATGCCAAGTGAAGGTGGATTCCATGTTTGATGCCCATGAATGGGTCCCATAATGTCCCAGTTATCTATTACTACATAACAAGTCATCTGTTTGTTTGTTTTTTTGTTAGTCTTCCTTCATAGTGTCAACTCCCTGTGGGAAAGATTCACGTCTGTACCAATAGTGACTATTAAAATACATAGTACCACGTGACTCAATGAATAAGGCTGATGCAGTCCATTTATTAATTTTTTTCAATCATCTGTCTACATATTTATCAAGAGAACAAGTCCATTTAGTGGCAGTGTTAGGATTCAAACACATCGTCTCATTCTATTTCTATTTAGTGTTTTTTCTATTTCACCTTTTCACTTTTTTCACAGGGTATCACATTTTGTAAAGCATTTAAAATACAATATTATCTCACTTAATTATCACAAATGCTCTGGTAAATTGTCAATATTGTTCTCACTTTACAGATGTGGCTCAGAGAGGTTAAATTCTTTGCCCCAAATAACAAAGTTAAAAAGTAGTTTTACTGATAGAGCTCCATCTTGATCAGAGTTCTCACACCATCTGTTGATTTTCCCCCCCACTTAACCACAGTGTGAATTAATTGATTAGCTTTTTTATTGGTTTAAAAATGAGTATCAGTAAGTGCATTGGCAGTGTTTATTTATAAAGATCTTCTAAGATGTTAATTTGAACAACTTTAGGATTGTGGATATTTTCCCCCTTCCATTATACAATCAGTGATTTGAGGCATCTGTTTTGCAAGATGAACATGTTGAAAACCATTTTCAAATGACCTTCTTTTGGTATTGAACTTCAGGTTGACAATAAGACATCATTTAAAAGTAACATCTCAACGATGGAGTGTTAACATAGACTTCTTTACGAATATTTATCAGTTAGTTTGTTGTTTGACCAACATTTTAGAATTTAGGACTTCCCTGGTGGCTCAGACAGTAAAGCATCTGCGTACAATGCAGGAGACCTGGGTTCAATCCCTGGGTCAGGAAGATCTCCTGGAAAAGAAAATGGCAACCCACTCCAGTATTCTTGCCTGGAAAATCTCATTGAAGGAGGAACCTGATAGGCTATAGTCCATGGGGTCACAAAGAGTTGGCCACGACTGAGCGACTTCACTTTCACTTTGGAATTTATATGTGTATATTGTGCGTGTGTGTGTCCACTAATTTATTAGAATTAGTTTATCAGATGATATCTAAAGTCAAATGTTTGAGTTCCACATGCCTTTTTACTTTGTTCCTCAAACATCTGCTATTAATAAAAACAGACTATTTTGACATGAAAATATTTAATCTCAGCTGGTTAGTTTGAATAGTGATTTAATGAGAACTAGCCCAGTACATTGGAGAAGGCAGTGGCACCCCACTCCAGTACTCTTGCCTGGAAAATTCCATGGATGGAGGAGCCTGGTAGGCTGCAGTCCATGAGGTCGCTAAGAGTCGGACACGACTGAGTGACTTCACTTTCAATTTTCACTTTCATGCATTGGAGAAGGAAATGGCAACCCACTCCAGTGTTCTTGCCTGGAGAATCCCAGGGATGGCAGAACCTGGTGGGCTGCCATCTATGGGGTCGCATAGAGTCGGACACGATTGAAGCAACTTAGCAGCAGTAGCAGCAGCCCAGTACATTAGATGGCTATATTTTGTGAATATGAAGTCCTCTCCATAATCATCTGGATACATCTTCAGATCATATGAGTGAGGGGTGGTGATAGAAATGCTGAAGGATGACCTGTGGCTTCTGCTTTTCAGACAGAGACTTTAGATAAACACAAATATGCTTATATGCAAATGAACTTGAAGAAACACCGAGGTCATTAAAAAGACCCTAGCGCTAGAGGAGACAGTTTTCATTTCTCTAAATTTTTTCTGACCTGATTCTTTTTTATCTTGCTTATAATAAGAGATCTGTTAGATATAGTATATTGGACACCAACTTAGGCTCAACTTCTAAGGGCAGTTTTCCATTCTTAAGGTATAATTATCTATAGACAATTAGCTGCAGGTGGTAAAATAATAGACACAGTTCATTACACATGAAATTAGCCAACTGTTGGCTTTGGAGGCTAGTTTCTGGAACAATTGACCATTTAAACCTTATTTAGTGAGTTCAAGCAGCCGATTACACATAACAATTATTTGATCATCTAATTTTTCCACAAGCAGTTAATCTGGAACTGACAATTGTATGTGATTAATAGAATGGCTGTGTAAGCTCTTTCATTATAAAGGTGTCTTGTAAGCCTGCCTAGAACACTGAGGGAAGAATGCAAGAGGATCAGAATAGATTCAGTCTGTACAAGAGGTATCATGCAGCTGTCACAGATTCGTGCAGGCAGGCAAGAAGGTTTAGAAATTTAGATTCAGTCAGTAAACATGAAGCTCCAATACTTTGGCCACCTGATGTGAAGAGCCAACTCCCTGGGAAAGACCCTGATGCTGGGAAAGATTGACGGCAGGAGAAGAGGGCGACAGAGAATGAGGTGGTTTGATGGCATCACCAACTCAAGGGACATGAGTTTGAGCAAGCTCAGGGAAATAGTGAAGGACAGGGAAGCGTGGTGTGCTACAGTCCATAGGGTCACAAAGAGTCGGACATGACTTAGAGACTGAATGACAACAGCAAGTAAACATGTACCAAGTGCCTACTTTGTGCCAGGCACCATTGTTGGTACAAGAATACAAAGAGAGAAAAAATATATTCTGTGCTTTCAAGTAGCTTGCAATTCAGCTGTGTATATATCAAGTATTATATGACAATAGTTATAAAATCAAAGTGATGTAGAAGTTTTGATGAAAATGATAAATTATTTTAAATTTATGTACTCTATCTCTACTGTTAGTCTAAGCCACCATAATTACATGTCTGAATTTCTACAAGGCTGGCCAATTCTTGGTTATTTGGTTGTCTGCCCACATTCTATCTCCTCAGAGAAGCCGTTCTCATCACCTCCATTGAAATAAACTCACCACTCTAACCCTCAGTCACTTGTTTTTCTTCATAGGTCTTATCATTACTCAAGCTTATATTGTGTATTTATCTTTTGGTCAAACATCTCTGAAGTAGACTGTAAGTCTTCTGATAGCACGATCATTATATATATTGGTCATTGCTCTATGAATTGCCAGAACAGTGTGTTTCATAGATTATCTTTTCAATATTTTAATTATATGACTTATAGACTAGATCATCATTGAGGGTTTCAGGAAGAAAATGTTATTTTACTTTAGGTATTTTCAGATTGTTACCACTGATTAAGTACTGCTGTGTTTCAGTCAATGCAAATATTTGGCCTTGTGGAATGAGCTTTCACTTCATAGGATAGAGAAGATGAGCAAGGGAATTTCTAGCAAGTTAAGACAACTTTTTGAGCAAGGAAGGGATGTGTTCAGAGCTACATTTGAAACAGGCAATAGGACTCTGCAGCAGGCCCTCACAGTGGCTGATATTAGAGAAGAAAAAGTGGGCAATATAGTCATTTCAACAGTCTGAAATAAAAAAAAAGTTTATTAAGTAGAATACAATATTCTAGGATTCAAATACTATAACATGTGTCTGCAGTTGAATTTTTTCAAGGCCTAATGAGGGAGACACATGGCATTGTCACAAAGACTAAACATATTGACTGTGGGCTGAAATATAGGATTTATATTATGGTTAACACCTTGCCTCCTGGCCCCCAATTACAAAGCTTCCAGAGGATGTCAAGCTCTCCCAGTAGTAATATAGACAAAGAAGGTAAAACCTCATAGTGGTAAAAAGGAAGATGAAAAAGTTACTCATGTCTACCTCTCTGCAGGTTCCAGTTTCTGATGTTTTTGAAAGATTAAGTCTCTGGAACCAGTCAGAGGCTAGAGATTAAATGGTTCTAAATAGAGGTCTAGCTCTGTGAAGAATGCTGTTGGTAGCTTGATAGGGATTGCATTGAATCTATGGATTGCTTTGGGTAGTATACTCATTTTCACTATATTGATTCTTCCAATCCATGAACATGGTATATTTCTCCATCTGTTAGTGTCCTCTTTGATTTCTTTCACCAGTGTTTTATAGTTTTCTATATATAGGTCTTTAGTTTCTTTAGGTAGATATATTCCTAAGTATTTTATTCTTTCCGTTGCAATGGTGAATGGAATTGTTTCCTTAACTTCTCTTTCTGTTTTCTCATTATTAGTGTATAGGAATGCAAGGGATTTCTGGGTGTTGATTTTATATCCTGCAACTTTACTATAGTCATTGATTAGTTCTAGTAATTTTCTGGTGGAGTCTTTAGGGTTTTCTATGTAGAGGATCATGTCATCTGCAAACAGTGAGAGCTTTACTTCTTCTTTTCCAATTTGGATTCCTTTTATTTCTTTTTCTGCTCTGATTGCTGTGGCCAAAACTTCCAAAACTATGTTGAATAGTAATGGTGAAAGTGGGCACCCTTGTCTTGTTCCTGACTTTAGAGGAAATGCTTTCAATTTTTCACCATTGAGGATAATGTTTGCTGTGGGTCTGTCATATATAGCTTTTATTATGTTGAGGTATGTTCCTTCTATTCCTGCTTTCTGGAGAGTTTTTATCATAAATGGATGTTGAGTTTTGTCAAAGGCTTTCTCTGCATCTATTGAGATAATCATATGGTTTTTATTTTTCAATTTGTTGATGTGGTGTATTACATTGATTGATTTGAGGATATTGAAGAATCCTTGCATCCCTCGGGTAAAGCCCACTTGGTCATGGTGTATGATCTTTTTAATGTGTTGTTGGATTCTGATTGCTAGAATTTTGTTAAGGATTTTTGCATCTATGTTCATCAGTGATATTGGCCTGTAGTTTTCTTTTTTTGTGGGATCTTTGTCAATTTTTGGTATTAGGGTGATGGTGGCCTCATAGAATGAGTTTGGAAGTTTACCATCCTCTGCAATTTTCTGGAAGAGTTTGAGCAGGATAGGTGTTAGCTCTTCTCTAAATTTTTGGTAGAATTCAGCTGTGAAGCCGTCTGGACCTGGGCTCTTGTTTGCTGGAAGATTTTTGATTACAGTTTCAATTTCCGTGCTTGTGATGGGTCTGTTAAGATTTTCTATTTCTTCCTGGTCGAGTTTTGGAAAGTTGTACTTTTCTAAGAATTTGTCCATTTCTTCCTCGTTGTCCATTTTATTGGCATATAATTGTTGATAGTAGTCTCTTATGATCCTTTGTATTTCTGTGTTGTCTGTTGTGATCTCTCCATTTTCATTTCTAATTTTATTGATTTGATTTTTCTCCCTTTGTTTCTTGATGAGTCTGGCTAATGGTTTGTCAATTTTATTTATCCTTTCAAAGAACCAGCTTTTGGCTTTGTTGATTTTTGCTATGGTCTCTTTTGTTTCTTTTGCATTTATTTCTGCTCTAATTTTTAAGATTTCTTTCCTTCTACTAACCCTGGGGTTCTTCATTTCTTCCTTTTCTAGTTGCTTTAGGTGTAGAGTTAGGTTATTTATTTGACTTTTTTCTTGTTTCTTGAGGTGTGCCTGTATTGCTATGAACTTTCCCCTTAGGACTGCTTTTACCGTGTCCCACAGGTTTTGGGTTGTTGTGTTTTCATTTTCATTCGTTTCTATGCAAATTTTGATTTCTTTTTTGATTTCTTCTGTGATTTGTTGGTTATTCAGCAGCGTGTTGTTCAGCCTCCATATGTTGGATTTTTTAATAGTTTTTCTCCTGCAATTGAGATCTAGTCTTACTGCATTGTGGTCAGAAAAGATGCTTGGAATGATTTCTATTTTTTTGAATTTACCAAGGCTAGCTTTATGGCCCAGGATGTGATCTATCCTGGAGAAGGTTCCATGTGCGCTTGAGAAGAAGGTGAAATTCATTGTTTTGGGATGAAATGTCCTATAGATATCAATTAGGTCTAACTGGTCTATTGTATCGTTTAAAGTTTGTGTTTCCTTGTTAATTTTCTGTTTAGTTGATCTATCCATAGGTGTGAGTGGGGTATTAAAGTCTCCCACTATTATTGTGTTATTGTTAATTTCTCCTTTCATACTTGTTAGCATTTGTCTTACATACTGCGGTGCTCCCGTGTTGGGTGCATATATATTTATAATTGTTATATCTTCTTCTTGGATTGATCCTTTGATCATTATGTAGTGACCATCTTTGTCTCTTTTCACAGTCTTTGTTTTAAAGTCTATTTTATCTGATATGAGTATTGCTACTCCTGCTTTCTTTTGGTCCCTATTTGCATGGAAAATCTTTTTTCAGCCCTTCACTTTCAGTCTGTATGTGTCCCTTGTTTTGAGGTGCGTCTCTTGTAGACAACATATGTAGGGGTCTTGTTTTTGCTAGAACAAATAATTTCACAATTTGTATGGAAATACAAAAAACCTCGAATAGCCAAAGCGATCTTGAGAAAGAAGAATGGAACTGGAGGAATCAACCTGCCTGACTTCAGGCTCTACTACAAAGCCACAGTTATCAAGACAGTATGGTACTGGCACAAAGACAGAAATATAGATCAATGGAACAAAATAGAAAGCCCAGAGATAAATCCACGCAGATATGGACACCTTATCTTTGACAAAGGAGGCAAGAATATACAATGGATTAAAGACAATCTCTTTAACAAGTGGTGCTGGGAAATCTGGTCAACCACTTGTAAAAGAATGAAACTAGAACACTTTCTAACACCATACACAAAAATCAACTCAAAATGGATTAAAGATCTCAATGTAAGACCAGAAACTATAAAACTCCTAGAGGAGAACATAGGCAAAACACTCTCTGACATACATCACAGCAGGATCCTCTATGACCCACCTCCCAGAATATTGGAAATAAAAGCAAAAATAAACAAATGGGACCTAATTAACCTTAAAAGCTTCTGCACATCAAAGGAAACTATTAGCAAGGTGAAAAGACAGCCTTCAGAATGGGAGAAGATAATAGCAAATGAAGCAACTGACAAACAACTAATCTCGAGAATATACAAGCAACTCCTACAGCTCAACTCCAGAAAAATAAATGACCCAATCAAAAAATGGGCCAAAGAACTAAATAGACATTTCTCCAAAGAAGACATACAGATGGCTAACAAACACATGAAAAGATGCTCAACATCACTCATTATCAGAGAAATGCAAATCAAAACCACTATGAGGTACCATTTCACACCAGTCAGAATGGCTGCGATCCAAAAGTCTACAAGTAATAAATGCTGGAGAGGGCGTGGAGAAAAGGGAACCCTCTTACACTGTTGGTGGGAATGCAAACTAGTACAGCCACTATGGAGAACAGTGTGGAGATTCCTTAAAAAACTGGAAATAGACCTGCCTTATGATCCAGCAATCCCACTGCTGGGCATACACACTGAGGAAACCAGAAGGGAAAGAGACACGTGTACCCCAATGTTCATTGCAGCACTGTTTATAATAGCCAGGACATGGAAGCAACCTAGATGTCCATCAGCAGATGAATGGATAAGAAAGCAGTGGTACATATACACAATGGAGTATTATTCAGCCATTAAAAAGAATACATTTGAATCAGTTCTAATGAGGTGGATGAAACTGGAGCCTATTATACAGAGTGAAGTAAGCCAGAAAGAAAAACACCAATACAGTATACTAACACATATATATGGAATTTAGAAAGATGGTAACAATAACCCTGTGTACGAGACAGCAAAAGAGACACTGATGTATAGAACAGTCTTATGGACTCTGTGAGAGAGGGAGAGGGTGGGAAGATTTGGGAGAATGGCATTGAAACATGTAAAATATCATGTATGAAACGAGTTGCCAGTCCAGGTTCGATGCACGATACTGGATGCTTGGGGCTGGGGCACTGGGACTACCCAGAGGGATGGAATGGGGAGGGAGGAGGGAGGGGGGTTCGGGATGGGGAACACATGTATACCTGTGGCGGATTCATTTTGATATTTGGCAAAACTAATACAGTTATGTAAAGTTTAAAAATAAAATAAAATTAAAAAAAATATTTCAATAGAAAAAATAAATAAATAAATAAATAGAGGTCTATCACATGGCTCATTCAGTTTTCTTTTGTCCCCACCTTGGCCACCATTTTGAGGCCTTCTGACCTCAAGGGCTCTCACTGGAAGCAACTGCTCCCCATAGCTTGTCTGTCAAGGTGGGGATAGAAAGTCCTACCTTTTGGATAAACTGCTTCATCCACATACTGAAGCATCAAGGTTGTCTTCTAATAGAAAGGACTTGTATGACAGAGTTGAGAGCCAAACTGGCTGCTTTCTTTTATAGAATCCTATTGTTTCTAGAAAGACTAACTGACAGACAAATATGGTCATTCATTCATCTCTCCTCTTTGGCAAGCATTTTATCAAAATGATATAAATGAGCTTATAACTTCAAGGAAATTAACTGACAACATTTGTTCCCAACAGTAAAAATCAAGCTTCAAACTGTTAAAGTATAAACTTTTGGAAAATTTCTGTTTGTTGCTATAAGTTTGACAGCTTCCCAATACATGAAGTTTTTCTCTGATCAGACTGGTAGTAATCTTAAGAAATGTGATTTTTGATACTGTATAGTGAAATATTTCAATATTTGGAGGATCTATATAACTCTAGGAGAAGGCAATGGCACCCCACTCCAGTACTCTTGCCTGGAAAATCCCATGGACGGAGCAGCCTGGAGGGCTGCAGTCCATGGGGTCGCTGAGGGTCGGACACAACTGAGCGACTTCACTTTCACTTTTCACTTTCATGCATTGGAGAAGGAAATGGCAATCCACTCCAATATTCTTGCCTGGAGAATCCCAGGGACGGGGGAGCCTGGTGGGCTGCCGTGTATGGGGTCACACAGAGTCAGACACGACTGAAGTGACTCTGCAGTAGCAGCAGCATATAACTCTATGAACATTTTCCAAATGACCCATGTAGGATGTTGCTATTGCTGCTGAGTCACTTCAGTCGTATCCGACTCTGTGCGACCTCATAGATGGCAGCCCACCAGGATGCCCTGTCCCTGGGATTCTCCAGGCAAGAAGACTGGAGTGGGTTGCCATTTTCTTCTCCAATGCATGCAAGTGAAAAGTGAAAGTGAAGTCGCTCAGTCGTATCTGACCCTCAGTGACCCCATGGACTGCAGCCTTCCAGGCTCCTCCATCCATGGGATTTTCCAGGCAAGAGTACTGGAGTGGGGTGCCATTGCCTTCTCCAATATAGGATGTTAGAAATCACAAATGACCTATTCAACATGCAAGATAGTCCCATGGATTTTAATGTAATCAAGGATGAAAATTTAATCTATATGACTTCAGAGTCCACAATCAACTAATCTTGGCTATGTTAAGGGTTAAAAAGTAATATCTCAACTGATAGCCTTACTTTCTTTTCCCAATATGACAAGTATTCTAAAACAATTTAATTTATGGTACTTATAAATTTTTATTTGGGTACCAAAACCACAATTCAAAAATGCAGTCAACATCTGAGGGAAATGGCTTCAAAAAGTGTTGAAAAATGTGACTTCAGGCTTTTGGGGAAGATTAATTCATGGGCATTCTTTTCCATGAGGATTATCTTGCTGCTGAGTATAAACCTTTAAATGACTGTCAGTTCCAGGGCTTAATCTTGAGAATGTGACTGGAGAGCTCAGAGATGGCTGTTGTGATGCACCCGAAAAGCAAGACATGTCTTCTCTTAGCTGCATGGCCAAGAGATAGGAAGACAAAGCTTTGACTCAGTCAGCATTTCTTTATACTGAGATGACTTCTAAATTGCCAGGCAATCCATCCAGCTTTGTCTAAGTAATCCATCTCTTTATTTTCAAGCAAACAAAATGAGGATACTATTCAATCAAGACATAACTGTATTAAAAAAGATAGTTGATAAAATAAGTTTTTGACTTCCTAAGAAATGGTTGTTTTTGTTTAGTCTCTAAGTCATGCCCAACTCTTTTGTAGCCCCAAGGATAGTAACCCACAAAGGCTCCTCTGTCCATGGGATTTCCCAGGCAAGAATACTGGAGTGGGTTGCCATTTCCTTCTCCAGGGGATCTTCCCAATCCAGGGATTGAACCCACGTCTCCTGCAGATGGTTATTGAAGCCATGAAATTAAAAGATGCTTACTCCTTGGAAGGAAAGTTATGACCAACCTAGACAGCATATTCAAAAGCAGAGACATTACTTTGTCAGCAAAGGTCCGTCTAGTCAAGGCTATGGTTTTTCCAGTAGTCATGTATGGATGTGAGAGTTGGACTATAAAGAAAGCTGAGCCCAGAATTGATGCTTTTGAACTGTGGTGTTGGAGAAGACTCTTGAGAGTCCCTTGGACTGCAAGGAGATCCAGCCAGCCATCCTAAAGGAGATCAGTCCTAGGTGTTCATTGGAAGGACTGATGTTGAAGCTGAAACTCCAATACTTTGGCCACCTGATATGAAGAGCTGACTCATTTGAAAAGACCCTGATGCTGGGAAAGATTGAGGGCAGGAGGAGAAGGGGACGACAGAGGATGAGATGGTTGGATGGCATCACCGACTCAATGGACATGAGTTTGGGTAAACTCCGGGAGTTGGTGATGGACAGGGAGGCCTGGCGTGCTGCGGTTCATGGGGTTGCAAAGAGTCGGACACGACTGAGCAACTGAACTGAACTGAACTCCTGCAGGCTGATTCTTTACCACTGAGCCACCAGGGAAGCCCCCAAGCAATGGTACCAGATCATTTACTGTTTCCTTGGAATATGATGAAAGACTGTTCTATCTGTAAATACAGGAAATTTCCAACGCACTTTGCTTTGCTTATTTGCTTTACTAAAGTTGTATAAGGTTTGCAGGGTAAGGTTTATCATACAAGTTTTAGATGACTTATTCCCAATTCCATCAAAAACAAAAGACAACAATGTCTGTAAATTTCAGCATGGGGGTTTAAAATTTCACATAATGTCAAATTCACTGAGCCTGAGAATCCATGGGACAGTTTGCCAGGTGCTGGGAGTGTAAATCTCCCCAAAGCCCTTTAGTTATTCTTTCTTCCTGTCTCAGTTCATGTATCATGGCTGAAGGCATGGATTTTTAAGGCTTAAACCCTGCAAGGATATTGTCATTGCTAATACTAAAGAATTCTCCTACATCAGCTGCCATTGGGTTACTGAATACATTGTATTCACAAAAAAAATGTTCAGAGAGTTTGTCTTTTCCCATCTTATACTTTTTAAAATTTTTTATTGCAGTTGATTTACATGTTGTGTTAATTTAAGCACTCCTGCAAAGTGATTCAGTTATACACCACACACACACACACACACACACACACACATACACAGACATATATATACATGGGAGACCTGGGTTGGGAAGATCCCCTGGAGAAGGTACAGGCTACCCACTCCACACTCCAGTACTCTAGCCTGGAGAATTCCATGGACTGTACAGTCCATGGGGTTGCAAAGAGTCAAACATGACTGAATGACTTTCATATATATATGTACCATATATAGATATACCATAATTGGAAAGAATATATATATTCTTTCCCATTATGGTTTATAACCGGATACTGAATATGGTTCTCTTTGCTATACAGTAGGACCTTGTTGTTTATCCATTCTCTATATACTCGTTTGCATCTGCTAACCCCAAACTCCCAATCCTTCCCTCCTGTACTTTCCTCGTCCTTGGCAACTGGAAGTCTGTTCTCTATGTCTGTGACACTGTTTCTGTCTTGGATAAGTTCATTTGTGTCATATTTTAGATTCCACATACTTCTTAAACTTAAAAAAAAAAAAAAAACTATAAAAATCCCCACTGGCTGTTGGGGATTTTGAGTTGAAGATCCAGTTTTGATGCCAGTAATTAGCTGTACTCTTAGACAGCTTGCCCATAGACTTTGCATATTTGATCATTCACTCTTCTAAAGTTGTAAGTGTAACTCACTGGACCCAACCACTGAAAGTAGCTGGTTGTTACAATAAAAGGGCATGATAGAGGTGAGAGTTATTTTACTCAGTCTAAAGTTAGGGACAGCCTTCACATGTTTCAAGACCCAGTTCATCCACCTGATACCTGTGGTAACATGGGTAAGTTACTTTAAATACTGTAGTTTTAAATATGTAAGATAGTGATCATAACAAGTTTTATCACATAGGTCCAAAGAAAAAACTAAGTAAAACTATATTTCGGTAATGAACACATGTAATAAATGTTTAACACAAGTTAGTGGTAGGACCATAGGATTTATAAAATTATGGGATTTTTAGTTCAATAGCCGGCATTAACTGCATCTAATTTTGTTCTTAAAAATGAATACAGCCTACAGCATCCATTATAAGGATATTTGAATTTTTCTAGTTGTAGAAAATTGAGTGTTTCTAGTTATATGCCTGAGTTCTTAGGAATGTCTTTCTTTTGGTTTACAATTCTTATATTTTTATTTATTTGTTTGAATGCTGTCAAAGTATACAAACAAATATCTTTCATATAACAAGATGATAGCTGTCAACCAACTACAAATTTTATATTTTTCAGGATAATAATTACTAAGTTTCCACTGTTCTTCATATTGCATGATTGTACTGTTCTGATCTGTACTGTTTACAGAACATGCAAACACACACACGTTTTTGAGATTCGTCTCTGTGTCAGAACCTATCCTTGAAACTTGGGAAAAAACCATGAAATAGACATGGACTTGAACTTGATGGAGTGCATCTATTGTAGCTCTCATTCTAGAAGCAATCAATCAAAACAAATTTCACAAAACAAGAAAAGAAAGCAACAGGTTCATATCTGAGTACAAACCTTTAGTTTCAAAATGAACAAAGCATATAACCTTTATTACTTATAAAATTCTATAAATTCCGCCCTGGTTATCAGAGAAGGTAATTTAAGATTTGCTGTTGGTTTTTAAACCAAACAGCAGGACTTCCCTGGTGGCTCAGACAGTAAAGCGTCTGCCTACAATGTGGGAGACCTGGGTTCAATCCCTCGGTCAGGAAGATCTCCTGGAGAAGGAAATGGCAACCCACTCCAGTATTCTTGCCTGGAACATCTCATGGACAGAGGACCCTGTAAGCTACAGTGCATGGGGTTGCAAAGAGTTGGACATGACTGAGTGACTTCATTTTAAACCAAAAGTTTGCATGTAATATAATTCTTTTTGACATTTGAATACTGTATACGAAGTAAGCCCAAATCAGAATAGGGAGCTTGGATTTGTTTCTTTTTGGCCACATTCCCCTTCTAGTAATTAACATATCCATCACCTCATGTATCTATGCTTTTTTAGTGAGAATCTGTAAGTTCTTTATCTCAGTAACTGTCAGTTTTACAATATAGTATTATATCAAATTATAGTCACCATATTTTACATTAGAGCCTCAGATCCTGTTAATCTTTTAGTTGAAAGTTTTTAACATTTTATCAACCTCCCATTTTTTCCCCACTACTTGCCCTGGCCCCTGGCAACCACTTTTCTTCTCTTTGTTGCTAAGAGTTTGACTTTTTTTTAGTTCCACATATAGGTAATACTATGTGGTGTTTGTCTGTCTCTGTCTGGCTTATGGCACTTAGCATAATTCCCTCAAGTTCCATCCATGCTGTCACAAATAGCAAGATTTCCTTTTTTCTCAAGGTTGAATAATATTTTGTTGTGTATATATAACACACATACAAACACACATGCATGTGCACACACACACACACCACACACACACATCTTATTTATCCATTGATTTATCCATGGACACTTAGGCTGTTTCCATTATCTTCAATATTGTGAATAATGCTGCAGAAATATGGGAGTGAAGTATCTTTGAGCTCCTGTTTTAAATTCCTTTAGATATATACCCAGCAGTCCAATTGTTGGATTATATAGTAGCTCTATTTAAAAAATTTTAGGGACTTCCACATTGTTTTTCAGTGACTGAACCAATTTACATTCCCATACACAGTACACAAGGGATCCCTTTTCTCCACATCCTCTCCAACACTAGTTATTTCCTGTCTTTTTGATGACAGCCATTTTAACAGGTGTGAGGTGATTATCTTGTTGTTTCGTTTTGCATTTCCCTGATGATTACTGATGTTGAGCACCTTTTCATATACCTGTTGGCAATTTGTACACCTTTTTGTGGAAAAAATGTCTATGCAGTCCCTCTGCCCATTTTTCAATCAGATAGTTTTTTTTTATTTTGAGTGGTAGGATTTTTAAAAATTACTTTTTTAGACATTAACCCCTTCTCAGATACATGACTTGCAAATATTTTCTCCCATTCTGTAAGTTGCCTTTTCATTTTGTTGATGGTTTCCTTTGCTGTGCAAAAGCTCTTAATTTGATGTAGTCACATTAATTTATTTTTACTTTTGTTGCTTTTATTTTTGGTGTCAAATCTAAATAACATCACCAAGACTAATGGCAAGGAGCTTATCCCCTATGCTTTCTTTTAGGAGTTTTATGATTTCAGGCCCTATGTTCAAATCTTTTATCCATTTTAATTTGATTTTTGCATGTGGAGTAAGATAGGAATCTAGTTTTATTTTTTCTTGTTTTGCATGTGGCTATCTTGTTTTCCCACCACTATTTATTGAAGAGACTGCCTTTCCTCATTATATATTCTTGGTTTCTTTGTTGTAAATTCAGTTCAGTTCAGTTCAGTCGCTCAGTCGTGTCCGACTCTTTGCAACCACATGAATCGGAGCACGCCAGGCCTCCCTGTCCATCACCAACTCCAAGAGTTTACCCAAACCCATGTCCATAGAGTCAATGACGCCATCCAGCCACCTCATCCTCTGCTGTCCCCTTCTCCTCCTGCCCCCAATCCCTCCCAGCATCAGAGACTTTTCCAATGAGTCAACTCTTCACATGAGGTGGCCAAAGTATTGGAGTTTCAGCTTTAGCATCAATCCTTCCAATGAACACCCAGGACTGATTTCCTTTAGAATGAACTAGTTGGATCTCCTTGCAGTCCAAGGGACTCTCAAGAGTCTTCTCCAATACCACAGTTCAAAAGCATCAATTCTTCAGTGCTCAGCTTTCTTCACAGTCCAACTCTCACATCCATACATTAGTTGACCATATATGTAGGAGTTTATTTCTTGGATCTCAATTCTGTTCCATTGATCCATGTTCCTGGTTTCATGCCAATACCATACTGTTTTGATTACTGTGGCTTTGTAGTATAGTTGGAAATCAGAAAAAAATAATTACTTCAGTTTTGTTCTTTCTCAAGATAACTTTAGCTATGTGTGGTCTTTTGTTATTCCATAAATTTTACAATTGTTTGTTCTATTTCTGTGAAAAATGCCATTGGAATTCTGATAGGGGTTGTACTGAATCTGTAGATTGCCTTGGATAATGTAGTTATTTTAACAATATTGATTCTTCCAATGTATGAACATAGTTATACCTTTCCATCTGTGTTGCCTTCAGTTTCTTTCATCAGTGTCTTATAGTTTTCAGTGTACAGTTCTTTCACCATCTTGGTTAAATGTATTCCTGTTTTAAAATTCTTTTTCATGTTATTGTTATTAGGCCAATTGGTTCACTACATTATGATAACAGTCAAGAGCAGTACACTCTGACTAGAAATAGTAGTGAGTTTAAGTCATTGAATATCTCTTTGTCTTCATTTTCCCATTAAGTATGGAACAGCTTTCCAAAGTTTGGATTTCTAAGAAAACTTAGGTATATCACCAAACTTTCCTTCCCTTAAATCCAAAAATAATGAAAAATTATGTGTGAATTCCAGAAGAAAAAGACAAAACAGGTATATCACCAAACTTTCCTCCCAATAAATACAAAAAAATAATGAAAAAATTATGTGTGAATTCCAGAAGAAAAAGACAAAACTAACAGCACTAAATTATGTAAAAGGTTCAACTGGGTCAACTTTGTAAGTGGAAAATTGTGGAGTTTAAAAAGATTCCAAATTTTGATGTGCTGCTCTTTCTTCAACATGCTGAGAACCAATCGCAGAGGAATACAAAAACCTTTATTAATTTAGCAGCAAATATTTATTGAGTGTCTACTCTGTGTCAGGTATTGTTGTAGGCTAAAATGAAGCAGTCACCCAAAGAAAATAAAGGTTCCTGCCATTACAGAACATATGTCCTCATCGTTGTCGTCATTTAGTTGCTATGTCATTTCCAACTCTTGCTACCGCATGGACTGTAGGCTGCCAGGCTCCTCTGTCCGTGGGATTCTCCAGGCAAGAATACTGGTGTGGGTTGCCATTTCCTTCTCCAATATGTCCTCATAGCTATTCTGAAAATTTGTAAGTGGTCCTAGGTAAATGTATTCCTCACTTATAGGTGCCTTTATATATATATATATATTTGGAAAGCTTTGAATAATGAAAATATTGTTAATTCCAACTTACTTTTGAAAATAAAAGATGTCTGATATAAAATGATTCATCTTGTTATGAGCTTTAAATATATTTATTTTCAAAATAGTGGGATTGCAGATTTAGCTTATTAAAAATTTGGCAACCAATTTGTCAAATAAACTAATTATCAAAGGCAGTCTTCATTGTCAAATTAATCAGTCTCTGTCAGAAAAAGTCTAACTTTTTTTTCTGGTTTAAATAACAGTATTAGTATACTCTCCATGACTGCATCTTACTTTTGAATTCTAAATCTAAGATGGGTAGGACTTCCCTGGTGGCTCAGAGGTAAAGAATCTGCCCACAGTGCAGGAGATCTGGGTTCAATTCTAGGTTGGGAAGATCCCCTGAAGAAACAAATGGCAATGCACTCCAGTATTCTTGCCTGGAAAATTCCATGGACAGAGGACCCTGGTAGGCTACAGTCCATGGGGTCACAAAGAGTCGAACATGACTGAACAACTAACACTTTACTTACTTTTTAAGATGGATAAGGCACAAAGCACTATCTTGAGTTCATCACCTATCTGAAATTAAATACCATTGCTCTCAATATTTCTTAACAGTGCTTTCTTTCTTTTGTTCTCACAAAACTTTACTGATAATCAATTCTTTGAAAATATTTGGGATATGGATGAAGAGAGTTCATTAAGCAATCTTTTTCTTCATCACCCCTTTCTACAATATATCTCAATTGAGAACTTTCCAAGATAACTCCAAATACCACATTTCAATTCCATTCTTTGTTTAAAGGGAGTGTTATGGTACTGCAAATTTCTCTCTTGTTTGGCATCTGGGAGGCTATCAGTAGAACTGAAGGCACTACAGTAAGATTCCAGATTTATGAGTTGGATGCCTTTATTTTGTAAGTGGGAGGGAGATTTTGAAGTGAACATGTGAAAGGAGAACCAGCATAAACCTACATCATGCAGGTTAGTTTTAGAAAGGGTACATAAGGTGGTAGAAGATCTGAAAAGTGATGTCCTTAGATGTAGTCATGCCTGTGGACCATTTGGAGATTATCTGTGTACCCCAAGGACACATACCTCATAGTAAACCCCACTGATTTAGCAGACATCCACTAAGGATTGTTGTGTATAAACCTGTAGGTTAAGCACTGGGTTGTGGGAGGTTAGAGAGACTTCTTACCTGTTGTTTCTGCCCTTGCCAAGGGAGTGAAATCAAGGCGAAGTCAATATTCAGTTTGGGCTAAAGATAAAAATAGCCTGCTGTCAGGTTCTAAAATATAATACTAGTATCATGTTGTACAGGTCCTTGTTTGTGTTTTTATATTTGTTTTAGCAACATGGATGATGGTAGTATGTATATAGGTATGGTGTAGACTGTGGATAGGTAGAATTTCATATATTCACAATTGTAAATCTGAACATTTTCTCTTTTGCTATAATATCCCACCCCAAATTCTTTTATCCAATAAATGGAATTCTTCCCCCTGGAACGGTGAGGGGCTGAGCACACAGCAGAGGTGTGCTCTGAACTTCAACTTGTGGCACTCTGTACTAGGTCCTGGGTCTGCTGAAAGATAGATGACTTGGGCAGCAGCACAAGATAAATACCACCAAAGTGGCACACACAAAATTTGCTGTAGACTTTCTGAGCTTTAAAGCCTAAGCCATCAAGGAAACCTCTCCAGGGAGGTGAAAATTAAACTGAGGAAACATTGAGGTAAGCAGAGGGAGCTTAGAGGAGGACTCCAGGAAGAAGACTCTGTATGCCTGGGAGATCCAATGCTCAGCAAATATACAAACTCGAAAAGCATGGCATATAGACACACAGCAATCATTGGACCAGGAGAGCTGGTACAGGTTTGGACATCAATTCTATTAAACTGCTCATGATATAACAGCTTGTGGATAATAGTTGCTTTATAATGAACTTAAAGGACACAGAATTTGCCAGATTCTTTATCATTAAGCCCTAAAGACACTAAGGCCATATGTGGTCTTTTATTCCTTTTTCTCACCTGAAGATATTGAACAGCATCCCTATCAAATAGGGATCAAAAAAATCAAATATTTGGTGAGTCACTGAAAATATGAATGTATCCACAAAACAGCACTAATGCATACTAATAAAGGCAATGCAGAGAATCCCCGTCTCTTACATTCATCTTTGACATTGACGAGCTTGTGGATATGCCTGGAGGGGATTGACTTTTCAGGTAATAAAATATTAGTAACACGGAAACAAATATTCCATCTCAGTGCCCTGGACAGGTATTTCCTGTTCTGAAATGTGAGTTGCCTATAGTCAAGTATAGTTTTACTGATCACATATTCCATTATGTGAGTGTCTTTTGGTTTCCAGGCAGTGTACTATATTCTTGACTATATATATATGTGTGTGTGTGTATACACACACACACACACACACACACACACACACACACACACACACACCTACTTGTCTCTCACAGATAAGAGTTTGGTAGAATAGCTAAGCATCAGAGGTTAGTGCATGGTAAGAACACATACGGGTAGGATCCTAAGTTTTTACTGGTTTTGCAGCAAAGCAAATTTTGTTGTTGTTGTTAGAGACCAGCAGTTAGGTCCCAGACTGCTCAAGGATTGGAGAAGAAGCAAAATCATTTGATTGATGGTCCTGTGTCTGGAGAAAAACTGTGTTCACTGCCTAGAGTGGCCTCTATTTGGTATACTGATCTTAGGTTATGTGAGTTGATAGAATGTGGTATGAAGCAAATTTTTTTTCTTTTTCTCCTCAAATATTTTCATAAGCATGTAGAAGACTAAAGACGTGCAGCTTGAGCAAATGTGGATTCAAATGTACTTCCAATTGTTATGAATACAGGTAAAGAATTAGAGATAAGTACTTTTCAAAATATGAGAAACAATACTCTGTCTAGACCTGATCATCATGGTTAATGTTTAGGATTAAATACTTTTTGGCAACCTCAAGGGAAAAGATGCTTTGAGGAATCTTTCCTGATGCTCTAGATCCACAGTTTCTAACTTACTGCTGAGATAAAGTGAACGGGGGTGAGGACACCCATTTTTGTTATGTTACTTCTTTCATGCTGGCTGCTGAAAATTCTGTAACAATCAAAAAGACCAAGCAGAATCTCTACCAAGTAAAAACTCTGACTGCGATTAAACACTTCAAATATGGGAAACATCACAATCTATCCACACAGAACACTCTGTTTTCAGAGAGCTATAATTACTAGAGAGCTCTTGGATTAAATTTACAGTCAGAATGAGTAGTGTGTCATGACTCTCTTATTTTTCACCCTGTGCTTCTAGTTTTGGAGCCCATCTACTACTCTGAAAGACCTAATGGGATCAGTCTCAACCTAGAGGTAAACTCGGTGTAACTCAAGAGACATTACCCAGTTATCACTTTAGATGTACTTTGTGTCAGAGTGAATCCAACTTACGATGAAGTATCAGTTTACAGCCTACAACATCAAACTCATGGGATAGATCTGAATCTTTTATGTCTTTCAAAAAAGTATTTCACTTGATACAAAAAACAATTTTTTATCACAAAAGATGGCATTCCAGCTATGTCAGGTAGGACCTCTGGATTTATTGAATGAAGTTTCTCTTATTACTGAATTTTCAGCATGGTGCATATTAAAGCTATTTTGCTCAATGTTCAGAAGTAAACTCTATATAGAGTACAGTGGTGAAGTTGTTTATTATATTCCTGCAGTGTTATGAATCATCATAAGTTTATAGAACTCTTAAAAGTAATGAAAGACAACAATTTTAATGATCTGTGGTCTTTGCCAATGCCCATTGGTTGAGCTGCGAAAGAGTTTTGCAAAGATCTGCACCACCATTAATTTCAAGTCAAGATTTCCTTTAAAAAGGAGGGGAGATATTTGCCAAATATTCAATAAGCAAAGCCAAATTTGATGCTATGATTTGCACTTTCTCACCAATATTACATTGCATCTCAATGAGATAGAATTGAAGCTCCAAGGAAAGTAAAAGCTTCTGACACACCAAGAGAGATACACAACTTTATACAGAAATAGGCACTTTCAGAATATGTATAAATAATAATGACATTACACATTTTCCTATCCTGAATCAACATGATAGTATTAATTATAATTGATAGTACTATGTATTGTACACTGACTGCAAAAACTTAAATATGAAGAACATTTTATATTTATTGATATATTGAAAGTACTTTCAATTTATGACATACTCATTTTGAATTCAATATTCATGATATTGAGTTGATACAAGAATTCAGTTCAGTTCAGTTGCTCAGTCGTGTCCGACTCTTTGCGACCCCATGAATTGCAGCATGCCAGGCCTCCCTGTGTATCACCAACTCCCAGAGTTCACTCAAACTCACGTCCATCGAGTAAGTGATGCCATTCAGCCATCTCATCCTGTCATCCCCTTCTCCTCCTGCCCCCAATCCCTCCCAGGATCAGGGTCTTTTCCAATGAGTCAACTCTTTGCATGAGGTGGCCAAAGTATTGGGTTTCAGCTTTAGCATCATTCCTTCCAAAGAAATCCCAGGGCTGATCTCCTTCAGAATGGACTGGTTGGATCTCCTTGCAGTCCAAGGGACTCTCAAGAGTCTTCTCCAACACCACAGTTCAAAAGCATCAATTCTTCAGCGCTCAGCTTTCTTCACAGTCCAACTCTCACATCCATACATGACTATTAGAAAAAACATAGCCTTGACTAGATGGACCTTTGTTGGCAAAGTAATGTCTCTGCTTTTTAATATGCTATCGAGGTTGGTCATAACTTTCCTTCCAAGGAGTAAGTGTCTTTTAATTTCATGGCTGCAGTCACCATCTGCAGTGATTTTGGAGCCCCCAAAAATAAAGTCTGACACTGTTTCCACTATTTCCCCATCTATTTCCCATGAAGTGATGGGACCAGATGCCATGATCTTCATTTTCTGAATGTTGAGCTTTAAGCCAACTTTTGCACTCTCCTCTTTCACTTTCATCAAGAGGCTCTTTAGTTCCTCTTCACTTTCTGCCATAAGGGTGATGTCATCTGCATATCTGAGGCTATTGATATTTCTCCCGGCAATCTTGATTCCAGCTTGTGCTTCTTCCAGTCCAGCGTTTCTCATGATGTACTCTGCATATAATTTAAATAAGCAGGGTGACGATATACAGCCTTGACGTACTCCTTTTCCTATTTGGAACCAGTCTGTTGTTCCGTGTCCAGTTCTAACTGTTGCTTCCTGACCTGCATACAGGTTTCTCAAGAGGCAGGTCAGGTGGCCTGGTATTCCCATCTCTTTCAGAATTTTCCACAGTTGATTGTGATCCACACAGTCAAAGGCTTTGGCATAGTCAATAAAGCAGAAATAGATGTTTTTATGGAACTCTCTTCCTTTTTCAATGATCCATTGAATGTTGGCAATTTGATCTCTGGTTCCTCTGCTTTTGCTAAAACCAGCTTGAACATCTGGAAGTTCACGGTTCATATATTGCTGAAGCCTGGCTTGGAGAATTTTGAGCATTACTTTACTAGCTTGTGAGATGAGTGCAATTGTGCAGTAGTTTGAGCATTCTTTGGCATTGCCTTTCTTTGGCACGTCCAAGGAGCGTTGGCTGCACAGGTGCAGGAGGGCCGAGAGGAGTTCCTCCACGATCAAGGTCAGGAGAGGTGGTGGTGAGGAGATACCCCTCGTCCAAGATACAAGAATTAATGAATTTAATTTACTTGGACATATGTAATTTGAAATTGATGCATTTTTACCTCAAAGTAAAATCAATTTTTCTAAAGAAGATAAGCCAGTTTTGGCCATGTGTGTAGAAATTTAAAAAATGCTTTTTTGGTAACTGTTTCATTTATTGTAAATATTTAAGTATGTTTGGGATTACTTGAACATATTAATCTAATTTTTCAACCTTAGATTTTATGAACTGTAAATAGAGAGCAAGCATAAATCAAGTATTCTGAGGAAAATGAGCATCTGATTTGAGATATACTATCCATATAAAGTGTGAAATGAGTGAAAGTCGTTCAGTAATGTCCGACTCTTTGCAACCCCATGGACTATACAGTCCATGGAATTCTCTAGGCTAGAATACTAGAGTAGGTAGCCTTTACCTTCTTCAGGGGATTTTCCCAACCCAGGGATCGAACCCAAGTCTCCCCCATTGCAGGAGGATTCTTTACCAACTGAGCCACAAGTGAAGCCTGAGAATACTGGAGTGTGTAGCCTATCCCTTCTCCAGCCAATCTTCCCGACCCAGGAATCGAACCATGGTCTCCTGCATTGCAAGCAGACTCTTTACCAACTGAGCTATGAGGGAAGCCCCATCCATATAAAAGGGCTTCCCAAGTGGCACAGTAGTAAAGAATCTGCCTGCAAGGCAGGAGACGTGGGTTCAATCCCTAGGTCAGGAAGATCACCTGGAGAAGGAAATGAGAACCTGTTCCAGTATTCTACTGGAGAATCCCATGGACAGAAGAGCCTGGCGGGCTATAGTCCATGGGGATCACAAAGTCGGACATGATTGAGTGACTAACACACATCTATATAAATATACACCAGACTTTGAAGGCTTGTACCAAAAAATACCAAACATTGTATTACTATTTTATATTTATTACATGTTGAAATAATGTTTTTTAAATGAAATATATTATTGACTTGGTTGCATCTGGTTTGTTTTTAATTAAATTTTTTATTTTGAGATAATTGTAGGTTCACGTGCAGCACTAAGAAATAATACAGACAAATCCTATGTCCTCTTTACCTAATTTTCCATGATGATAATGTCTCCTGTGCTTCACTGGCTCAACATATCTACCCTCTCTGAACTCCCTGTCAATCATTGATCTTTTTCTGCCTCAATATTTTTGCCTTTTCTGAAATGTCATATAATTGGAATAATAAAATAGGTAGCCTTTTCAGACAGTCATCTCTGAGTTAGCAAATGCCTTTGAAATTCATCCTTGTCTTCCTTGGGCTTCCCAGGATGCTCAGTGGTAAAGAATCTGCCTGCCAGTACAGAAGATGCTGGTTTGATCCCTGGGTCAGGAAGATCCCCTGGAGAAGGGCATGGCAACCCACTCCACTATTATTGCCTGAGGGATTCCATGGACAGAGAAGACTGGCAGGCAACAGTCTATAGGGTTGCAAAGAGTCAGACACAACCTAGTGACTAACATTTTCATTTTATCTGTTTTCCTTACCTGATGGGTCATTTCTTTGTATTGTTGAATAATATTCCATTGCATGGATGTACCACATCTTGTATATCTATTCACTTATTAAAGGACTTCTTGGTTGCTTTCAATATTTGCAATTATGAATAAAAGTTCTCTAAATAGTCACATGCAGATAATTGTGTAGGTATATGTTTTCAAATCAGTTTAGTAAATACCTAGGAACAAAATTACTAGATCATGTGGTCAACTATGATTAGCTTTGTGGGAGCCTGCAAAACAGTTTTCCTAATAGTTGTTCTGTTTTGGATTCCCACCAGTAATGGATGAGACATTCTTTTACTCCACATCCTTATCAGAAATTCTTATTTTCAGGTTTTTTAAAATTCAAACATACCAATAAATGTTTAATGGAATATCATTGTTGATTACTTGGAAGTTTCATAATAATATATGATCTTGGGCATCTTTTCATGTGCTTATTTGCAATCTATATATTTTCTTTGGTAAAGTATATATTTGCATCATTTTCCTTTTCTTAATTGGGTTTTCTTATTTTTTTAATTTTAATATGTCTATTTTGGATACAAGTCCTTTATTAAACATGTGCATTATAAATATTTTCTTCTAGTCTGTGGCTTAATTTTTTATTAGAGCAAAAGTTGTTTTTCTTTTTAATTTTAATGAAGCCCAACTATCAGTTTTTCTTTCATTGGTTGTGCTGTTGGTATTTTATCTTTAAAACTCCTTTGTTTTCTATTAGAGGTATTATAGTTTTGCATTTCATATTTAGGCCTATGATCTAGTTTTAGTAAATCTTTGTGAAAATATAAAGTGTGTGTATAAGTTCTCTTTTTTGTATATATGGACATTCAATTGTTCTAGAACCATTTGTTTAAAAGACCATCATTTCCCCACTGAGTTACCTTTGATACTTTATTAAATAGGATTTAATGATTTCAAAAAAAGCGTTTTGTCACTGACCTAGCATGAGTTTTCTGGGATCTTAGCATCATCCTCTTCTACTTTATCCCTAAGGAGGTAAAAACCAGGGAACTTGATTGTAATGTACAGACCTAATTCATGGCTGTGATCCATGTTTTGCCGGAACTTTTCCAATGAAAGAAAATGAGACCAGTGAAATACAAATTAATATTGAGTAGATTGTTTTCCCCCTTTTTTTTTTTTTTAATAATGTTGCTCAGCAAGTGGTTTTCTGGCCATAGGAAGTAATGTTTGGGAAAATCAAGTGTTAACTTTTTATTTTTTGGCTGTGCTATGCAGCATGCAGATTCTTGGAGCCTGTGCCCCCTGCATAGAGAGTGCAGAGTCTTAACCACTGGACCACCAGGGAAGACCCAAGTGTTAACTATTTTTTTCACCTTGTATATCCTAGAAAATGGAATGAAATTTTATCTGGAAAAATGAAAAGGACATATCATCCTATTTCCAGCCTCTTCTAGGTTTTTTTTTTTTTTTCTGACTGTTTTCTATTTAGTGTAAAACTGAAATTCCTTAACACTATTAAAGCATAATTCCAATGAAACAAACATTTCTATTACTAATTCTAATTGGATTTTCCCCTTTTTATGCTTTGTTCATCATCAGAGTCTTTTCTACTAGTATAATTTGCAAAACAAAACCAAAAAACTTTAGGTAAAGTTTCAGTAAAAATGCTCTTATGTTGTAATTGGTTAGAGCAGCAATATCTCATTTTAGTATTACTGAATAGGTTTAGTCACAACAGACTATTTGTTGTAAACATATTTAAAATGCATTTTGAATCTCATAGTTAATTTCGGTTCAGTGATATTGACACACCTGCATTTAACCTAAAACAATGGTATTTTCTCCTGACACCATTTTCACATTTTAACACTAAATATGATAGATGTTCACTGAGTTGAGTAAGGATCTGAATTTGGGAATTTCACAAGGTCTTTGTTGCCTTCCTTTCTCTATCCCCTACCCTTTTAGATGAAATGGAAAGGTGGGTCTTCAGGTGCTGATTTCTCTTTCCTCCTGTATTTGTATCTGGAGTGAAATACCAACTAGGATCACCATGTTTGTAAAGCATGGAGGGTCCAACTGAGGTAGAAGTTTCTCTGAGATCTTTGTGACATTCTGGAGTTTAACTCCTTGAGACTAAATGAGAGTAGAGGGAGAAACAGCAGAAGAGAAGGTTTGCCTCTCCTCAAAGCTTACAGGTAAAATCCAGTGTTTCAGGGTTTCCTAAGGGACTTCAGTCTATGAATCCCCTCAAAGAAGAACTGAATTTGTGTATTTACTAATTTGCTGTGTAGTACTTGATTGTCCTTCCCAATCCCTGATGAACCCAGAGAAAATGATTCGGGTAGGATGTTTCTGCTCTAGAAGAATTGGTCCTGGTCCATGAGGGGACCTACAGCTACACAAAAAAGTAGCAATGTCTCAACATCAGAGAGAGGAAATCCAGGAAGCATTAATGGAAGGATGGTTCAAAGACATTGCCTGTACCTGTGGTTGATTAGTGTCAAAGGAAGCACATAAAAAGCTTCTTTATCTTCTCTTTGAATTCTACTCTTTTACCTTTATAGTGTTTAACATTCTTTCCTGAGAATTGTGATAAACATTGTATCAATTTATTGTCCATTATACGTATTGAAAAGGCAATTCTTTTAAATAATATGCTCATTTGGAGAAATTGCTCTTTCTTTTCAATTAAAAGTTTGGTTTATCTCTCTAAGAAACTTGGGAGCATAAATTTTTCATTCCTACATCTCAGCATATTGTCTAATTTCCTCTTTATTCAATAGTGACCCACAAAACCACTACCTTCTACCACTGAAGTATTTGTCACTTCTCAAAAAGAGACTCTAACTGACTTTTATGGGTACTAGAGGAATAGAAAACTGTGGTTAAGTAATGAGACATATAGCTCTCTTATAGAGTCTCAGTAACATGAAGGAAGTCAATATAACTTTCAATATAGATGATCCACATTATCGCTCAATCATGCCCGACTCTTTGTGACCCCATGGATTATATAGTCCATGGAATTCTCCAGGCCAGAATACTGGAGTGAGTAGCCATTCCCTTCTCCAGGGTATCTTCCCAACCCAGGGACTGGACCCAGGTCTCCTGCATTGCAGGCAGATTCTTTACCAGCTGAGCCACCAGGGAAGCCCAATCCACATTTAAATAGAATTCATTAAAGACGACAGAAGTTAGTTCTTGAAGAGATGCATTTAAAATATATAAAAAATTTCTTGTGAACATGATTTTTTTTGCCACTTTACTGTTTAATTGAAGGATAATTGCTTTCCAAAATTTTGTGGTTTTCTGTCAAACATCAACAAGAATCAGCCATAGGTACATCCATGTCCCCTCCCTCTGGAACCTCTCTTCCATCTCCCTCCTCATCCCCTCTAGATTGTCACAGATCCCCTATTTGAGTTCCCTGAGTCACACAGCAAATTTCCATTGGCTATCTGTTTTACATATCGTTTTGTAAGTTTCCATGTTACACTGTCCATACATCTCACCCTCTCTCTCCACCCCTCCTTCCGTGTCCATAAGTCTGTTCTTTATGTCTGTTTCTCCATTGCAGCCCTGCAAATAAATTCATCAGTACCATCTTTCTAGATTCTATATATATGCATCAGCATATGATATTTATATTTCTCTTTCTGACTTACTTCACTCTGTACAATAGGCTCTAGGTTCCTCAACCTCATTAGAACTGACTCAAATGGCTCCTTTTTATGGCTGAGTAATATTCCATTGTATATATGTACCATAGCTTCATTATCTATTCATCTGTTGATAGACATCTATGTTACTTCCATGTTCTAGCTATTGTAAATAGTGCTGCAATAAATATTGGGGTATGTATGTCTTTTTCAATTTTGGTTTCCTTAGGGTATATGCCTAGCAGTGAGATTGCTGGGTCATATGGTGGTTTTAGTTCTAGTTTTTTACAGAATCTCCATGCCATCTTCCATAGTGGCTGTATCAATTTACATTCCCACAAGCAATGCAAGAGGGTTCCCTTTTCTTCACACCCTCTCCAGCATTTATTGTTTGTAGACTTAATGATGTGGCTATTCTGACTGATATGAGGGTATCTCCTATGAGGGTATTCATAAAATCAAATACTTTTGATTTGCATTTTAACATGATTTTGAATTTAAAATTGCAATAGACAAAATGGAAAAGAATATGATCAATGCTGAAAAGGGAAGTGAATTAGTAGGCTAAAAAATGAAGTTGAGGAAAACCTAAAACAACATAAACACACAAAAACAAAATCATGAAGGGAAAAATAATAAACTTTAAAGATAGATCTAGTGATTATTTGAGTTACTGCTTTTTCCAGAAGAGAGTTCCTTTGAAAGGGCAGACAGTCAGCTGGAAGCCATCAGTTTTTTGTTTTTTTTTTTTCTTCCTGAGAAATTTGAAGATATGTGTGAATCTCCTACATATACATACAGACTATATATTTCTGGATGCTGTGCTGTAAAGGGCATTAGAAACCTACAGAGAATATTTATGGCAGTGAAGCTCTTCCATATGATATTGTAATGAGAGACACATTATATGGTGGATTTTTCAAACACATAGAACTGTGTGGGGCAAAGAACAAACCCTAATGTATGGACTAGAGTTAATAGTAATATATTAATATTAGCTCATCAACTGTAACAAATATACTATACTAAGGCACGGTGTTAATAATAGAGGAAACTGTGTGGGTAGGGTAAGGAGCAGGGGTATATGGGAAGTAATGTTCTGTATTCTCTGCTCAATTTTTCCAGGAAACCTAATACTGCTCTAAAAAATAATAATAAGCTTAGATCCAAGAAAATGAAAAAATTCAGGATAAAATGGATCAAATGGAAGAAGTAGTTTTATTCTTCCTCATTTCCTATTATATATATAATTGTTTTTTGCCTGTCTAAATTTACTAATAATTCTAAAATAAATTAAAACAGTAGGCAACATAGTAGAAATCTTTGCCTTGTTTCTTAATGGAAATAATGCTTATGTTTCCCTATTAAATAAGATACTGACTTTAGAATACATTTATCTATATATCCTAAAGCCAGTATCTTCTTTTGTGTTTGGGGGCTTGTCAAAGGCTTTTTCAGGACCAATGGAAATAGTAATATATCTTTTCATTATTACTGTAGTACAAACTTTTAATGATTTGCCTACTGTTCAACTAACTTTGCATTACTGAAACAAATCCCAGTTGATTATGATGTGTTATTTCCTTAATGTGGTATTGGATTCTATTTGCTAATATTTAGCATTTTTCTTTAGTATTCATGAGTGATGTCTGTAGTCTTTCGTTTTATTCCATCTGCTTTAGACAATGTTATACTTAGTTAAGTAAAGAATTTCAGATTTATTTTTTATTTTCAATGCTCTGGAATAATTTCTAGAGCATTTGATTATCTGGTATTTAAAGATTCACTATATTTCTTCTGTGAAGCTTCCTTGCCCTGGTGCTTTTTGAGGGGGCACTTACTTAATAAATTCCTCTATTTATTCAATGGAAATTTGCTTAAGCCTTTTAAACAAAGAAGATAACTTCTGGTATTTCCCTAAGAAATTACCCATTTCGTCTGGGTTTTTAAACCTATTTGCAAAGATATTTGCAAATTAGTGTCTTGATTATTAATTTTTTTCTCTATTTCAATACTTCTTTCCTGTCATATCATTTTGCAATTTTGTGCTTTATTCATGTTTTGTTGATCATGTTATCTAGTGATTTATGTTTTTTCCCCCAAAAAAGCACAGTATTTTGATGTATTATTTATAGTCTTTTATTTACCTCATATATTTTTCATTTTTTGCACTTTTTATTGACTTACTTTTTAGTTCTTTATTTTATTTTATGAGTCAGGGATTCATTCATTTACATTTTTCATTTTTACTGATAAAAAGCTTTAGTGCAGAGAATAACCTTCTGGCTCTAGGTGCATACATGGCACCGGACCTTTGACTTTAAATTGGATTACACTATATACCTTGGACGAGGGGTAGCTCCTCACAGCCGCCCCTCCTGACCTTGAACGTGGAGTAGCTCCTCTTGGCCCTCCAGCACCCGCACAGCCACCACTCCTTGGACATGGTGTTGCTCCTCTCGGCCGCCACTCCTGACCTCGGCCGTTGGGTAGCTCCTCTCGGGCACTCCTGTGCCATCGCAGCCTGGCATTCTCGGCCGCTGCCCCTGACCTCGGACGTGCGGTAGCTCCTCTTGGCCACTGCCCCTGACCTTGGGCAAGGGGTAGCTTCTCTTGGGCATGCTTCTGCCGTGAAGTCCGTCACAGCACTTTGCACAGGGGCAGCCAGCAGGGGCAGGGGCACCCGTGAAGAGATACCCCATGTCCAAGGTAAGAGAAACCCAAGTAAGACAGTAGGTGTTGCGAGAGGCATCAAAGGGCAGACACACAAACCATAATCACAGAAAACTAGTCAATCTAATCACACGGACCACAACCTTGTCTAACTCAGTGAAACTATGCCATGCCGTGTGGGGCCACCCAAGATGAGTGGGTCATGGTGGAGAGATCTGACAGAATGTGGTCCACTGGAGAAGGGAATGGCAAACCACTTCAGTATTCTTGCCTTGAGAACCTCATGAACAGTATGAAAAGGCAAAATGATAGGATACTGAAAGAGGAACTCCCCAGGTCGGTAGGTGCCCAATATGCTACTGGAGATCAGTGGAGAAATACCTCCAGAAAGAATGAAGGGATGGAGCCAAGGCAAAAACAATGCCCAGTTGTGGATGTGACTGGTGATAGAAGCAAGGTCCGATGCAGTAAAGAGCAATATTGCATAGGAACCTGGAATGTTAGGTCCATGAATCAAGGCAAATTGGAAGTGGTCAAACAGGACATGGCAAGAGTGAACATAGACATTCTAGGAATCAGCGAACTAAAATGGACTGGAATGGGTGAATTTAGCTCAGATGACCATTATATCTACTACTGTGGGCAGGAATCCCTTAGAAGGGATGGAGTAGCCATCATGGTCAACAAAAGAGTCTGAAATGCAGTACTTGGATGCAATCTCAAAAATGGCAGAATGATCACTGTTCATTTCCAAGCAAACCATTCCATATCACAGTAATCCAAGTCTATGCCCCAACAAGTAATGCTGAAGAAGCTGAAATTGAACAGTTCTATGAAGACCTACAAGACCTTTTAGAACTAACACCCAAAAAAGATGTCCGTTTCATTATAGGGGACTGGAATGCAAAACTAGGAAGTCAAGAAACACCTGGGGTAACAGGCAAATTTGGCCTTAGATTATGGAATGAAGCAGGGCAAAGGCTAATAGAGTTTTGCCAAGAAAATGCACTGGTCATAGCAAACATCCTCTTCCAATAACACAAGAGAAGACTCTACACATGGACATCACCAGATGGTCAACACCGAAATCAGATTGATTATATTCTTTGCAGCTAAATATGGAAAAGATCTACACAGTCAGCAAAAACAAGACCAGGAACTGACTGTGGCTCAGATCATGAAATCCTTATTATCAAATTCAGACTTAAATTGAAGAAATTAGGGAAAACCACTAGACCATTCAGGTGTGACCTAAATCAAATTCCATATGATTATACAGTGGAAGTGAGAAATAGATTTAAGGGACTAGATCTGATTGATGGAGTGCTGATGAACTATGGGAGGAGGTTCGTGACATTGTACAGAAGACAAGGATCAAGACCAATCCCATGGAAAAGAAAAGCAAAATGGCTGTCTGGGGAGGACTTACAAATAGCTGTGCAAAGAAGAGAAGTGAAAAGCAAAGGAGAAAAGGAAAGATATAAGCATCTGAATACAGAGTTCCAAAGAATAGCAAGGAGAGATAAGAAAGCCTTCCTCCACGATCAATGCAAAGAAATAGAGGAAAACAACAGAATGTGAAAGACTAGAGATCTCTTCAAGAAAACTAGAGTTACCAAGGGAACGTTTCATGCAAAGATGGGCTCGATAAAGGACTGAAATGGTATGGACCTAACAGAAGCAGAAGATATTAAGAAGAGGTGGCAAGAATACACAGAAGAACTGTACAAAAAAGATCTTCACGATCCAGATAATCACGATGGTGTGATCACTCACCTAGCACCAGACATCCTGGAATGTGAAGTCCAGTGGGCCTTAGAAAGCATCACTACGAATAAAGCTAGCGGATGTGATGGAATTTCAGTTGAGCTATTTCAAATCCTAAAAGATGATGCTGTGAAAGAGCTGCACTCAACATGCCAGCAAATTTGAAAAGCTCAGCAGTGGCCACAGGACTGGAAAAGGTCAGTTTTCATTCTAATCCCAAAGAAAGGCAATGCGAAAGAATGCTCAAACTACCGCACAATTGCTTTCATCTCACATGCTAGTAAAATAATGCTCAAAATTCTCCAAGCCAGGCTTCTGCAGTACATGAACTGTGAACTTTGAGATGTTCAAGCTGGTTTTAGAAAAGGCAGAGGAATGAGAGATCAAAGGAAGAGAGCTCCAGGAAAATATCTATTTCTGCTTTATTGCGTATGCTAAAGCCTTTGACTGTGTGGATCACAATAAACTGTGGAAAGTTCTGAAAGAGATGGGAATACCAGGCCACTTGACCTGCCTCTTGAGAAACATGCAGGTCAGGAAGCAATAGTT
Source organism: Bubalus kerabau (assembly GCF_029407905.1). Taxonomy (NCBI): domain Eukaryota; kingdom Metazoa; phylum Chordata; class Mammalia; order Artiodactyla; family Bovidae; genus Bubalus; species Bubalus kerabau. Next base: position 40,127,508 of record NC_073647.1, on the reverse strand, counting down.
TGAACTGGACATGGAACAGCAGACTGGTTCCAAATAGGTAAAGGAGTACGTCAAGGCTGTATATTGTCACCCTGCTTATTTAACTTATATGCAGAGTACATCATGAGAAACGCTGGGCTGGAAGAAGCACAAGCTTAAATTAAGATTGCTGGGAGAACTATCCATAACCTCAGATATGCAGATGACACCACCCTTATGGCAGAAAGTGAAGATGAAGTAAAAAGCCTCTTGATGAAAGTGAAAAAGGAGAGTGGAAAAGTTGGCTTACAGCCCAACATTCAGAAAATGAGGATCATGGCATCTGGTCCCATCACTTCATGGGAAGTAGATGGGGAAGCAATGGAAACAGTGTCAGACTTTATTTTTCTGGGCTCCAAAATCACTACAGATGGTGACTGCTGCCATGAAATTCAAAGACGCTTACTCCTTGGAAGGAAAGTTATGCCCAACCTAGATAACATATTCAAAAGCTGAGACATTACTTTGCCAACAAAGATCCGTCTAGTCAAAGCTATGGTTTTTCTACTGGTCATGTATGGATGTGAGAGTTGGACTACAAAGAAAGCTGAGCGCTGAAGAATTGATGCTTTTGAACTGTGGTGTTGGAGAAGACTCTTGAGAGTCCCTTGGACTGCAAGGAGATCCAACCAGTCCATTCTAAAGGAGACCATTCCTGGGTGTTCTTTGGAAGGACTGATGCTCTAGTTGAAACTCCAATACTCTGACCACGTTACATGAAGTGTTGACTCATTGGAAAAGACTCTGATGCTGGGAGGGATTAGGGGCAAGAGGAGAAGGGGAAGACAGAGGATGAAATGGCTGGATGGCATCACCGACTTGATGGACATGAGTTTGGGTGAATTCCGGGAGATGGTGATGGACAGGGAGGCCTGGTGTGCTGTATTCATGGGGTTGCAAAGAGTTGGACACGACTGGGCGACTGAACTGAACTGATACTGAACTGACACTATATACATGTTATAGTTAGTCATTTTCCACCATGAGAGACTTTAGTGTTTAGTAGCATAATTTAACCCATTTGCATTCAGTATTACTATTTTTGATCAAAATTCTGTAATTAAACTTTATGAATTCTATTTTTATCCCTTTATATAACTAACTTCTTTTAATGGCATGAACTCTATTTCATTCTTCCTTTCTGTGCTCACCTCTATGCTCTTATTATCTTTAGTATTATCAAATGCTTTGAAATTTTTTAATTGAAGTATAGTTTCTGTACAATATTATATGTTACAAGTGTACAATATAGTAATTCACAGTTTTAAAAGGTTATATTCCATTTATGGTTATAAAATATTGGCTATATTCCCTGTGTTGTACAATATATCCTTGTAACTTATTTGTATTATACATAATAGCTTGTACCATTAATTCCCTTTATCTCCTTCCTTTCCCCGTCCCCACTGATAACAAGGATTGTTCTTGATATCTGTGAATCTGATTCTTTTTTGTTATATTCACTAATTTGTTTTATTTTTTGATTCACATATATGTGATATCATACAGTATTTGTCTTTCTCTATCTAACTTATTTCACTTAGCATAGTGCCCTCCAAGTCCATCCATATTGTTTCAAATGGCAAAATTTCTGCCCCTATTTGTACTCTTCATTTGTATGCTCAGGAAGCTCCCTGCATTTATCTTCCAAAGCATTGCTTTAGTCTTCTGACACATTGGCTCCTCTATGTAGGATTTCTTATATGCAGTTTTTAATTTTTAATTTCTAGAAATTCATGTAATATTTATGACATCTCATTTTTAGTTTTCTTTACCTCTCATTTATACTTTAATTTTTAATTTTATCTTGTTGCTTATTCCTTAATTTTCATTTAGTTTAATGCCTTTGCTTTCTTGAATGATACTGAGCTTGAAGAGGGTGATGTAGATGAAAATACATACTCTTTTTCCTGCAATAGCTAATATACTTTTTATCTATTATGAATGTTACAATCAACTCAGTTTTATGCTATGGGAACTATGATATGATACAGGACCTATGACAACAGGACATCATTTTGATTTTGTTATGTTTTATGTTTATTTATCTTGGGAAAATAAGAGAGATGTCTTGGTCTGTGGTTGACCCAAATAAACATGAACAGCGTATTTGATTTGATCCTTTGACTTTTCTCCTAGATGTTGTTATTACTCCTTTCTCATGACAGAGTGCAAGTCCTTCTAAGATCGATTATGTTCATGTGCAGCTGTGTGTTTTGCCCTACTGTACTTTATATACAGCAGGTAACTGGGTTGGGGTCCTGTCACCACTGTCTGAGAGGACTACTATGCCCTACTTGTTTTGTAATTGATGTAACGAGGTGCTTTCAAAGGTCAGTTTGTAGCCATTGAAACAATTCTCAGTAGTTAGGTTCCTCTATATTTCTTATCCACTCTCTCTTCCAACCCTATTTCTTACAGTGTATGATATTCACTCCCTCTCACACATACCATTAGCCAATTAATATTTTGGAACATATATGTCAGTTTTCCCTAATTGCCTACTCATGTAGGTTCCACCCTATTTTATTGTGTCTGTTATCTACAAATGGTGGAATGTTAAATTCCTTTTCCATGGTTACATTTCACAAAGAAACTTTTGGAAATACTATCTCGTTATCTTAATACTGTTTATAATAAGGCAGATTGACGTACCTATTTTAAAGATGTGAAAGTTATGAATTATAAAAAGTAAATAATTCAACTTAAGTTGATCTGGATATTAAAAGGCAAAGCTGAGATTAGAGTCCAGGTGTTCTCACTTCTAGCTTAGTGATTTTTCCTTTATATATCACTAGTTTTTTTCTGAAACAATTTTCTCAAGCAGTTTGAAGAGAAGAAAAGAATGACTCAGCAGATCTCAATTGTCCTTTTGGAAATTGCATGACATTATATTCTGATATTTCACACTCTTACATGATGGTTAACCTCTGTGTACTAACAAAAGATTTAAATGAAACCACAGTTTAACTAGCATATATAAACAAATCATAATTCTCTAACTTCTCAACCTCAAAAATCATGTTTCCTAAGTGAATATCAGCTGTGGAAGTTTGTTGCTATTTATGTTTTTACCCATTTGCTTTAGAAAACTAATGGTTTACCAATTTTATTTATATAGTACCCTGCTGCTGCTGCTGCTGCTGCTGCTAAGTCGTGTCAGTCGTGTCCGACTCTGTGTGACCCCATAGACGGCAGCCCACCAGGCTCTGCTGTCCCTGGGATTCTCCAGGCAAGAACACTGGAGTGGGTTGCCATTTCCTTCTCCAATGCATGAAAGTGAAAAGTGAAAGTGAAGTAGTTCAGTTGTGTCCAACTCTTAGTGACCCCGTGGACTGCAGCCTACCAGGCTCCTCCGTCCATGGGATTTTCCAGGCAAGAGGACTGGAGTGGGGTGCCATTGCTTTCTCCAGGTAGTACCCTAGGAAGTGATTAAAATATAATGTGATGCCCACACAGAATTTAATGACAAAACATTTTCTGGTGGGCAATAGTCATTCAATTTAGCAAAAACAGGGTCAGACATTTGGAAAACTTTGACAATAAAGTACTGTAAACTGTGGCAGGGTGAAGGAAACTCAAATGAATCATGAAGAGCACAAACAAAACAGAAGTTAGCTTTATACCCCAGTACTATCTTGAAAAATTGGTTTCTGGATTAAAATTTTCTCTTTGCTGCGGTTGAATGCTTACTTATATATTTTGCTTATGTGACTCATATCCTGTATTCCTCAATGAACTACAGATGCCAAACTTTGAGTCAAAGTCCTGTCTGGGACTGACTCACATGACCTAGGAGGCCTCCAAGGGGAGGACACTCAGGTTCTGTGATCTGTGTTATGACCTGTGGCTCTAGGACCCCTTGAGGAGTGGTGGGGGTAAAGGGGGGTGCACCAGGGCCCAGGGGCACTACTGTAGGCCTGGGGAGGCTCCTGGCCCTACCACAAGGGGCACTTTGGGGAATATACAGAAGATAATTGGTTCCAAGATCTGTTTGACCTTAAAATAGCCTATTTTCTATTATCTCTATTTTCATCATAAAGACATTCAGTCTTGTAACTCCTACCAAGTCTTTCTGAAAATTTTTGAGAGGATATCTATATTTAAATAACAGTGCTTTTTAAAAAGTATGATTGCCACTCCATAGAAGTGTTCCCCCCACAAAAAAAAGAAAAAAAAAAAAACAAAAAAACAAAGGAAACACTCAAGCAAAAATCTCTCCAGCAGCAGCTTCACACACGAGATCATTATTTCATCATTCATATATTGACATTGAGTTTAGAAACAAGCATCATCTTGTTGAAGAAAACTTTCTGAGTATTGGAAATGAGTAGCAATATATGTGTCGTTCTGGTTCAAGTGAGCAGTCATATCATCTTGTGTGAGCCATCCAGCCCTTCTGATTTCAGTTACCATACTGGAAAATGGGAAGATTGTTGAAAGACTATTATAATTACCAGGTGTTGTATGATGTTGGTAGAGGTAGTGATTTTGAGAAATGATGGAAGTCTGATTAATTTTGAAAGTAGAAGCAACAGAATTTGCTGTTAGTTTGGATTTGTGGTGTGAGTTATTCACCATATTTGACACAGCTATCTTCATCAGCTAAGTGGGGATAAAATTGAAGAGTTTCTCTCTCATGAGGAGATTGTTTGATTAAGGAAGTTAGTATATATAAAATGCATATTGAAGAGTTTCTCTCTCATGAGGAGATTGTTTGATTAAGGAAGTTAGTATATATAAAATGCATAATGCTTTTGACATAGTGAGTGATCAGCTAAGATAATTACATTTTAAGAGACTTCAAAAAGGAAGCCTTTGGCCTCAAGGGTAGTACTTCATCATATCCAATTCAGTTCTCCTACTGTCCAGAAACCCAGATTTATTCTGACTTTGCAGCTATGATGTGGAGAAAAGAAAATATCTGCAAATATTTTTCAGTCTTTTTGCCTTTTGTTCTGTGGGTAAGGATTATTTCTTGCTAAAAAATCAGGCATGCCTTTTCAAAACGACGGCATTTTGAGGTCAAGGTCAATTCTTCGCCTTGGTATTACTGGTCTAGACTAAAGAGTAAAGCTTCAAAGATCTGACTCATTTCTAAAGACATTTTTATTTTTTATTTTATATACTTAAGTGGCAGAACTCTACTAACAAGCTTTCCTCTCTGATTCTATTTAAAGTAACTTGAAGAGCTAATAGAAGTGTATGCATCAGTACTGGTCATAAAAATAAGGTACTTTCTATGCACAGTATGTCCTTTTATATGCTTTCTTTTCTACATCAATGCTAATAAAGTATTTTTTTCCCCACTACTTCAGCCTTCTTCATTTAATGCTACTGGAATGTTTCGTAGTGGTTTGTCATATAATTTTTTCTTGCATGTATGTTCTTGTTGAAAAGTCCCTAAATGCCCATAAAGGCTTTATTTTCTCAATATAGTGCTTCATGGACATATAAAATTTAAAAATTCAGTCCTTGGAAATGTTCTGTGATTTCACTGTACCATTATTTTTGATTCCTTTGTCAAAAACCTATTCTAGGCAACTGATCTCACTCATAATAAAATTTACCTTAGATTGTTCCACAAGAAATTAGCCTGAGTTTCTCAGTCAATAGACTCTAATCCCCATCTAGTTTTCTGCTATTTTGATCACCACAGGCAACACCAGCCTAAATGGAAAGTAGATCAGCCCTCTGTGCTCCAAGCAATTGTCCAGGTTATATATGAGCTCTGCCTGGGCTAGTTGTATTTGAGTGTGCATATGGGTATACATATGAGTTCTGTGTGGAAGAATGGTACAGTTGACCCTTGAACAGCAGGGATGAGGGGGTTGGGGTGCTGACCCTCTGCACAATCAAAAATTCATGTATAACTGACAGTTGGCTCTCTGTATACTGGTTCATTCATATCCATAGACTGAAACAATGCAGATCATGTAGTACTCTGGTATTTATTATTGCAAAAGATCCATGTATAACTGGACATATGCAATTTAAACTCATGTTGCTCGAAGGTCAACTGTAGTATTGCAAGGTGGAGGAGAAGTGATCTTATGATACCAGTCAGCAATGAACACCAGTCAACTTGAATCCTCTTCAACTGTAGGCAAAGCATGCTTTAGAAGAGAATCAGTGTCTGAATAGAACTCTGATTTCCGAACTTTCACATCAACTAAATGCATAAGTGTAAGATGCAATTGTAAGATGCAATTGAATGGAGATTGACCATAAAAATCAGTCTGCAGTTACAAAATAATTTGTACTGTAAAGTACAAAAGACATTGAATTTTAATCCTGAGTATGTAGGCATGTTTACAAGACAAAGATCTTAAAGAACAACCTTGGAATCAAGATAATGGATCAGGGAGTTCTAAATTATGAAGAAAATGCTCTTTCAACCTGACTGTATCTCTGCCTGACATCCGGTACTGGTTCATACTACACATCTGGCAAATGTCTTGAACTTGGTTGGCTCTATATTTCCTGGGACTCACTACGAATTTGTGTACTGATTTTCCCAACAGAGAATGTTACAAAATTTCAGGGAACCTGAGAACTGACTTTTCAGCTTTAACCCTGTGAGTCTTTCTTGAATAGTGGTAATGTTCCCCTTTCTGACATAGCTCATTTTATGCTTGCTACTCAATTCTTCAACATGAGGCAAATTATTACCTTGGAATACATACTTAAGTGGCAGAAATATAGGGGAAAACAAGAGAATTATTATTGTCTCAAAAATCAGGATATTGATTATCTGTGGGGAGGAGGAAGATATGAGGGACACTAAAGTGCTGCTAAGGTAGTTTTTCATAACTGTGAATGTGATATCAGTGATGGCCCCTCCAATTTGTCTACTCCCTAATCCCTGGAACCTGTGAATGTATTAGCTTATGAGGCAAAAGGGACTTTGGAGAAGTGACCAAGGATCTTGATCTGGGAATATAGGTATCCCTGGCTTTTTCAAAGTTTGCCTTATGCCACTTTGCTTTTATGAAAGACCTACATTGGTACCTTTTTTCACTAATCAAAAGAAATTTGAAGAGGATTTTCACTTTGATGTTCAAAAGTTTTTTTTTTTTTGGTGTGAACTTATTATATTTTATTTTTTTAATTTAAATTTATTTATTTTAATTAGAGGCTAATTACTTTACAATATTGTATTGGTTTTGCCATATATCAACATGAATCCACCACAGGTGTACACGTGTTATCAATCCTGAACCCCCCTCCCACCTCCCTGCCCATACCATCCCTCTGGGTCATCCCAGTGCACCAGCCCTAAGCTTCCTGTATCCTGCATCGAACCTGGACTGGTGATTCGTTTCTTATATGATATTATACATGTATAATATCATATAAGATGCTTAAAAGTTTTTTAAAATTTGATGTCTAGTTTATCTGTTTGTATTTGTTTTTTCCTTGATTGTTTGCATTTCTTGTGTCAGATCTGGAAAACTATTACCAATCCAGAGCCCCAAGTACTTACATTTGTGTTTTCTTCTAGGAGTTTTATAGTACTAGTTGTTACATTTATATATTTTATCCATTTTGAGTTATATTTTGTACATGGTGTGAGGTATGGGTTTCTGTGATTGAAGACTATTCCAGAGCTGATCTTGGAAATCAGCATATCATTCATGGCCACACCATCTACTGTATGAGATTTGTATGAGGATATCTTATTGGGAGATTTTGTCTTAAAAAAATAGGAGCTTGATTCAAAAAATTGAATCCCAAATTTAGTCCTCTGGGAAGAGTCCAATGAGCCCTATATTTGACATGTATCATTATAAAATCAAACAAGAAAGTCACAATTTCAAACAGGCACGAAATCACTATATTATCACTAGAAAGAATGCATGAAAATGGTTCACCTAGTTAAGCGCCTGGCATATAAAAGGCACAAATTCAAGAGAGCCAATAATCATTACTTTTCTCTTATTTAACTAATTGTGCAAAGATATAATCACTAAGGATGGTTCAATAAACAGTCAAAGCATTCATGGCAAAAGAATCATTCTTGAAAATAATTGGTTGAATTGGCTTGAGGAAGCACAGATTTTTACTATTAAGTAAAACAAAGCTTAATGTTCTAGATTTACAACTACTAGATTTAACTGCAGCAAACCAAACATATTAAATAGTTTATTCAAAATTCAGTAAAAATCATTCACAGAAATTAACTGCTGCTAATATAATAAAGAGATAATCTATTTTCATTTAGATAAGTTCTTAGTTTTTCAAGATTTAGTATAAAGAAAAGTCCTTTTGATGTCTTGAAGGTGAAAATGGAGATTGCTCTAATGTTCATTGTTTCAATTAAGTATCCCAACACCCACTCTTGCACAAATGTTTTTAACATAAACTTCATTATAACCCCCAAATAACAAATAATGTTTCCTCTGAATGAATCATACTTATAAATCCTCTTCCCTCTATTATTCTATTATCTTCAAAATTAATCTGTTTCATTTATTGTGACCATACAATATATGTGACCTGGTCACATCTATTGTGACCATAAAGAATAATGAGCACTTAAAAACATCTATCTCAATTGCTTTCAAATAAAAAAATACTAATTTCATTGTCCTTTATACTTCTATTTTTTGACTTGTATGATGCTTAATATAGGTTGTCCTCTGAAGCATTATTTGATTTTATTATTAAATACATTAATTTATTCCTATTTTGAAAGAATTTTACAGTGTAATTTAGCAATAAATTAATGTTTTTTCAGTACTATCAGAAGGAATATTATTAAATGAATGTATTCCTTTGGATTACGAATAAGTGGTCTAAATGATATACCATGTTCTAAAGAAATAGTTTATTTTATTAATCTCAGTTTTGATGATACAAATCTCAAACCCAATCTCACAGATGTTGTCAGGGAGAGTTACAGAGACTAGGAAATGTGCTCAGTGAATTTGGATGTAAACAAAAGCGCAAATTAATTAAACACTCATGATTCCGAGATGGGCTAGTGAGTGTGTGGCTCACGAAGGCCCCTGTGTTCCTACCACGGTTAACATTTAGGCCTTTCCAGTGCCATAGCTTTGGCACAAAGTGGAAATAGCATCTCCAGATTGTAATACTGTTTTATGTCAGTGGCACTAAATAATTACTCAGTATCTTATCAGGCAAACCATTCAATATCACAGTAATCCAAGTCTATGCCCCAACAAGTAATGCTGAAGAAGCTGAAGTTGAATGGTTTTATGAAGACCTACAAGACCTTTTAGAACTAACACCCAAAAAAGATCTCCTTTTCACTATAGGGGACTGGAATGAAAAAGTAGTAAGTCAAGAAACACCTGGAGTAACAGGCAAATTTGGCCTTGGAATACGGAATGAAGCAGGACAAAGACTAATAGAGTTTTGCCAAGAAAATGCACTGGTCATAACAAACACCCTCTTCCAACACCACAAGAGAAGACTCTACACATGGACATCACCAGAGGGTCAACACCAAAATCAGATTGATTATATTCTTTGCAGCCAAAGATGGAGAAGCTCTATACAGTCAGCAAAAACAAGACCAGGAGCTGACTGTGGCTCAGACCATGAACTCCTTATTGCCAAATTCAGACTTAAATTGAAGAAAGTAGGGAAAACCACTAGACCATTCAGGTATGACCTAAATCAAATCCCTTGTGATTATACAGTGGAAGTGAGAAATAGATTTAAGGGACTAGATCTGATAGATAGAGTGCCTGATGAACTATGGACTGAGGTTCGTGACATTGTACAGGAGACAGGGATCAAGACCATCCCCATGGAAAAGAAATGCAAAAAAGCAAAATGGCTGTCTTGGGAGGCCTTACAAATAGCTGTGAAAAGAAGAGAAGCAAAAAAAAAAAAAAAAAAAAAAAAAAAAAAAAAAGGAGAAAAGGAAAGATATAAGCATCTGAATACAGAGTTCCAAAGAATAGTAAGGAGAGATAAGAAAGCCTTCCTCAGCAATCAATGCAAAGAAATAGAGGAAAACAACAGAATGGGAAAGACTACAGACCTCTTCAAGAAAATTAGAGATACAAAGGGAACATTTCACGCAAAGATGGGCTCGATAAAGGACAGAAATGTTATGGACCTAACAGAAGCAGAAGATATTAAGAAGAGGTGGCAAGAATACACAGAAGAACTGTACAAAAAAGATCTTCACGATCCAGATAATCACGATGGTGTGATCACTCACCTAGAGCCAGACATCCTGGAATGTGAAGTCCAGTGGGCCTTAGAAAGCATCACTATGAACAAAGCTAGTGGAGGTGATGGAATTCCAGTTGAGCTCTTTCAAATCCTGAAAGATGATGCTGTGAAAGTGCTGCACTCAATATGCTAGCAAATTTGGAAAACTCAGCAATGGCCACAGGACTGGAAAAGGTCAGTTTTCATTCCAATCCCAAAGAAAGGCAATACCAAAGAATGCTCATACTACCACACAATTGCACTCATCTCACACGCTAGTAAAGTAATGCTCAAAATTCTCCAAGCCAGGCTTCAGCAATATGTGAACCGTGAACTTCCTGATGTTCAAGCTGGTTTTAGAAAAGGCAGAGGAACGAGAGATCCAATTGCCAACATCTGCTGGATCATGGAAAAAGCAAGAGAGTTCCAGAAAAACATCTATTTCTGCTTTATTGACTATGCCAAAGCCTTTGACTGTGTGGATCACAATCTGAAAATTCTGAAAGAGATGGAAATACCAGACCACCTGATCTGCCTCTTGAGAAATTTGTATGCAGGTCAGGAAGCAACAGTTAGAACTGGACATGGAACAACAGACTGGTTCTGAATAGGAAAAGGAGTACGTCAAGGCTATATATTGTCACCCTGCTTATTTAACTTATATGCAGAGTACATCATGAGAAGCCTTGGACTGGAAGAAACACAAGCTGAAATCAAGATTGCTGGGAGAAATATCAATAACCTCAGATATGCAGATGACACCACCCTTATGGCAGAAAGTGAAGAGGAAGTAAAAAGCGTCTTGATGAAAGTGAAAGTGGAGAGTGAAAAAGTTGGCTTAAAGCTCAACATTCAGAAAATGAAGATCATGGCATCTGGTCCCATCACTTCATGGGAAATAGATGGGGAAACAGTGGAAACAGTGTCAGACTTTATTTTTTGGGGGTCCAAATCACTACAGATGGTGACTGCAGCCATGAATTTAAAAGGGGCTTACTCCTTGGAAGGAAAGTTATGACCAACCTAGATAGCATATTCAAAAGCAGAGACATTACTTTGCCAACAAAGGTCCATCTAGTCAAGGCTATGGTTTTTCCTGTGGTCATGTATGGATGTGAGAGTTGGACTGTGAAGAAGGCTGAGTGCTGAAAAAATGATGCTTTTGAACTGTGGTTTTGGAGAAGACTCTTGAGAGTCCCTTGGACTGAAAGGAGATCCAACCAGTCCATTCTGAAGGAGATCAGCCCTGGGATTTCTTTGGAAGGAATGATGTTCAAGCTGAAACTCCAGTACTTTGGCCACCTCATGTGAAGAGTTGACTCATTGGAAAAGACTCTGATGCTGGGAGGGATTGGGGGCAGGAGGAGAAGGGGATGACAGAGGATGAGATGGCTGGATGGCATCACCGACTCGATGGAAGTGAGTCTGAGTGAACTCCGGGAGTTGGTGATGGACAGGGAGGCCTGGCGTGCTGTGATTCATGGGGTCGCAAAGAGTCGGACACGACTGAGTGAGTGAACTGAACCTTATCAGGACCAAGAACTACATTGGTTAGACACCATGTGATTTAGACACATGGTCTTTGTCATGGGGATTATGAGAGTTTGGTCATAGAGAAAAATATTAGACAATTGTTATACAAACTATAATAAACTTAACAAGGATTTTTGTGAGACGTTGTTGTTCAGTCGCTAAGTCATGTCTGACTCTGTGACCCAATAGACTACAGCATTCCAGGCTTCCCTGTCCTTCACTGTCTCCCAGAGTTTGTGCAAACTCATGTGCACTGAGTCAGTGATGCCATCCAACCATCTCATCCTCTGTCATCCCCTTCTCCTCCTGCCCTCAATCTTTCCCAGCTTCAGGGTCTTTTCAAATGAGTCAGCTCTTCACATCAGGTGGCCAAGTATTGGAGCTTCGGCTTCAGCATCAGTCCTTCCAATGAATATTCAGGGTTGATTTCCTTTAGGATAGACTGGTTTGATCTCCTTGCTGAAGGGTACTGTTAATCTGGATGAAATAAAAAGCCAGATTTTGCAGTAAGTTCAGTTTTCAAAAACAAATAAGTGTAAGCTGTCAAAGAAGAAAGAGAACAATTCCTTCTTGGGGATATATGGAAACTTCCCAGAGACTGACATTTGGGTTGTTGGATATCATTGAAGGTCTGTGGCTGAGCTCAGGGAAAGCTCTGGCTCCCTATTTCACATGATCACAGCAACAACAACTGATATATCACATAGAATTTGTGTATTACATAACAGTATCCAAAGACATGTATGGAAAAGTGAAGTTGCTCAGTCTTGTCTGACTCTTTGCAACCTCATGGACTGTAGACTACCAGGCTCCTCTGTCCATGGAATTTTCCAGGCAAGAGTGCTGCAGTGGGTTGTCATTTCCTTCTCCAGAGGATCCTGATTCAGTGATCAAACCCAGGTCTCCCACATTTCAGGCAGATGCTTTACCATCTGAGCCACCAAGGAAGCCCATCCATTTTCTAATTTGTGCTTTCCAACAATCTCATTTAGGATAGCAGCAATTTTATTTTCCCCCCATATTCAGTTCAGTTCAGTTCAGTTCAGTGTCCGACTCTTTGCGACCCCATGAACCACAGCACGCCAGGCCTCCCTGTCCATCACCAACTCCCAGAGTCCACCCAAACCCATGTCCATTGAGTTGGTGATGCCATCCAAACGTCTCATCCTCTGTCATCCCCTTCTCCTCCTGCCCTCAATCTTTCCCAGCATCAGGGTCTTTTCAAATGAGTCAGCTCTTCATATCAGGTGGCCAAAGTATTGGAGTTTCAGCTTCAACATCAGTCCTTCCAATGAATACCTAGGACTGATCTTCTTTAGGATGGACTGGTTGGATCTCCTTGCAGTCCAAGGGACTCTCAAGAGTCTTCTCCAACACCACAGTTCAAAAGCATCAATTCTTCTGTGCTCAGCTTTCTTTATAGTCCAACTCTCACATCCATACATGACCACTGGAAAAACCATAGCCTTGACTAGATGGACCTTTGTTGGCAAAGTAATGTCTCTGCTTTTGAATATGCTATCTAGGTTGGTCATAACTTTCCTTCCAAGGAGTAAGCATCTTTTAATTTCATGGCTGCAATCACCATCTGCAGTGATTTTGGAGCCCAGAAAAATAAATTATGGGGGAATAAATAAGGCCTATGATGAGTTGTGACTTGGACATAAGATTTCTGGGCCCATATTCTTTTTACTATGTTATTCTATGTCAGTATTTGCTAATATTTTAAAAATGACATACAGGTAGCAAACCTGATGTGAAGGGAAGAAGCACTGTTCAGGGGACTGGAGAGAAAGTTGACATAGAGGCTTTTGTTGAAGTGAATAATAAATGAGAAGCTGACAGAGTTGTTCTTGATAAGATGGTGAATGAAGCCAGGCTACTATCTAATTTCCACAGCCCAACCCTGAATTACTATAGGTGAAATAGGGAGGTTGATCAGATTCAGATTCAGAGATGCATTTCACAACCAACCCAGTCTTGAATGAGGTGCCTAACATGATAGAATATAGTTGGACATGTGTGTGTGTGTATGTGTGTTGGGGGGGTGTTATGGATAGCATGTTTGTGTTTTGAAATCCTGATCCTCAATATGATGGTATTCAGAGATAAGACCTTTGGAAGGTAAATTGATTATGGCAGTGGAACCCTCATGATGGGATTAGCGCTGCTATATAAAACAGAAAGAAAGAGCTTGCTTCATTCTCTCCTCTTTGCCATGTTATGACACAAGAAGATAACTATAAAGAGGTCTCTTCTCAAGAGCCAAATCTTTTGGCACCTTGATCTTGGACTTCCCAGCTGCCAGAACTATGAGAAATAAGTGTTTGTTGTTGAGGTTATCCAGTTGATAGATTTTTGTTTGTTTGTTTTTTAATATGGCAGCACAAGGCAAGAAGGAAGCAAGGCAGTAGGTGTGGAGGCAGGAGTGAGGTTGGGTTTACCCTTTATAGTTGTTATTTTGTGCTTATTTCCTTGGATACCAGCTGTGCTGGGTCAGAGTAAATAATAAAGAAAAAGGGTGAAGAGGAGAATGATGAGGAACAGAAGTATAATGAGTTGAAGGAAAAACATAGATAAAGATGAAAACATAAGAAAGTATATTAGTATCAATGAGGGGATATGGTGAATTAAACAGGTATGGAGGAGAGAAAGGGGAAAATATCATTTGAGGTACTGAGGTTCTTTTCTAAATGGAAGCAAAATATGGGTATTTTATATAGTGGGACACTAATAATGAACAATAAATATAAGTCTGTATCTTAATAGAATAAGGGCAACCAATATAGAAGTGAAAGTAGAATGTATATAGTTAAATAAGCAGAAGAAATCAGCCTCTATATAACGGAAGATAAGACTGAAGAAAAGGAAGAATATTGTCTAGATATAAAGTATCAATGAGAGATATATTTAAGGTAAAAATGATATGGAGATTGAGAATAAAAGGATGCCATTTGGTGAAAGATTAAAATAGCAAAAGAAAATAAAAATTGGAAAGGATATAATAAAATGACAGAAGTAAGGTCAAATAAGAAAAAATAACGAAGGAATAAGAAAATACACCATAATATGTCAAAAGGAAGGTGAACATCTTATTATCTGATGAATGAGATATGAAAACAAAAAATAGAAGATAAAGAAGGAGAATATGTGCTGGTAAAGAAACAATAGAAAAATAGATCAAAAAGATATAAAAATAATAGAACTAAAATGCCACCTCAAAGTATATAAAGCACATTGAGAGAATTATGGGAAGAAGTAAGTCATTAATTTTGTAGAGTTCAACATAATCTATAAAATGATCAAGAAGA
The DNA here is from genome assembly GCF_029407905.1 of Bubalus kerabau. NCBI lineage: Eukaryota > Metazoa > Chordata > Mammalia > Artiodactyla > Bovidae > Bubalus > Bubalus kerabau. The sequence goes on along the minus strand of NC_073647.1, from coordinate 40,112,455 downwards.
CAAAATTAAACAAGTAAAAATTAAGTAAATATATAGAAAATACAGCTACATTAATAAAAGTCTAATGAATATTACATATTTAATGCATATTGATATATTACAAATTTTTTATACATATGTATGTCTTTATCACTATCAACAATGACATGCATATTCTTTTTTTTTTTTAGAGAGGGCTGGTGACTCCGGGCAGCTGGGCGGCACTGTGTGGCGCTGGAGCGAGCAGCCATGAGGAGATACCCCACATCCAAGGTCAGAGAAACCCCAGTAAGACGGTAGGTACTGGAGCAGCTGTGAGGAGATACCCTACGCCCAAGGGCAAAGGAAAAGCCCAAGCAAGATGGTAGGAGGGGCAAATTCGCATTTAGAATCCAACCCTATTCCCACCAGAGATGCTCAGAGGGCTCAAACAAACCTTGTGCATGCCAGGACCCAGGGACCCCACAGAGACTGAGACAGAACTGTGTTTGAGCATCTCCTGTGGAGGTACGGGTCAGCAGTGGACTGCTGCAGGGACAGGGGCTCTTGGTGCAGCAGACTTGGGTATGGCATAAGCTCTCTTGGAGGAGGTCATCATTAACATCACCATATAGCTGCCAGAACTTACACAGGACTGGGAAATAGACTCTTGGAGGGCACAAACAGAACCTTGTGTGCACTGGGACCCAGGAGAAAGGAGCAGTGACCCCCAAAAGAGACTGACCCAGACTTGCCCGTGAGGGTCCAGGAGTCTCCAGTGGAGGGGTGGGTCAGTGTCAGCCTGCTGCAAGGTTGGGGGCACTGATTATAGTATGTATAGTATGTATCCCATACATGTATATTATACATGTATGGGATCTTTTGAAGGAGGTTGCCATTATCTTCATTACCTCCACCATAGTTTGGCCCCAGGTAAATAGCAGGGATGGAACACAGCTCCACCCATCAATAGAAAATTAGATGAAAGATTTACTGAGCATGGCCCCAACCATCAGAACAAGACCCAGCTTCCTGCTCAGCCAGTCTCTCCCATCAGGAAGCTTCCATAGCCTCTTATTCTTCTCCATCAGAGGGCAGACAGACCAAAAACAACTATCACAGAAAACTAACCAATCTAACCATATGGACCACAGCCTTGTCTAACTCAATGAAACTATGAACCATGCTGTGTAGGGCCACCCAAGGCAGACGGGCCATGGTGGAGAGTTCTGACAAAATGTGGTCTACTGGAGAAGGTAATAACAAACCACTTCAGTATTCTTGCCTTGAGAACCCCATGGACAGTCTGAAAAGGCAAAAAGATAGGACATTGAAAGAAGTATATTATAATATGTGAAACAGATTGCCAGGTTCGATACATGAGACAGGGTGCTCAGGGCTGATGCACTGGGATGACCCTGATGGATGGGATGGGGAGGTAGGTGGCAGGGGGGTTCAGGATGGGGAACACATGTACACCCATGGCTAATTCATGTCAATGTATGGCAAAACCCACCACAATATTGTAAAGTAATTAGCCTCCAATTAAAATAAATAAATTAAAAAAAAAGAAGAAAGATGAGCTCCCCAGTTTGGTAGGTGCCAATTATGCTAGTGGAGATCAGTGGAGAAATAACTCCAGAAAGAATGAAGAGACAGAGCCAAACCAAAAACAACACCCAGTTGTGGATGTGAATGGTGATGCAAGCAAGGTCTGATGCTGTAAAGAGCAATATTGCATAGGAACCTGGAATGTTAGGTCGGTGAATCAAGGCAAATTGGAAGTGGTCAAACAGGACATGGTGAGAGTGAATGTCGACATTTAGGAATCAGCGAACTAAAATGGGCTGGAATGGGTGAATTTAGCTCAGATGACCATTACATCTACTACTGTGGGCAAGAGTCTCTTAGGAGAATTGGAGTAACCTTCATAGTCAACAAAATAACCTGAAATGCAGTACTTGGATGTAATATCAAAAATGATGAAACTGTTTGTTTCCAAGGCAAACCATTCAAAATCACGGTAATCCAAGTCTATGCCCCCATCAGTAATGCAGAAGAAGCTGAAGTTGAACAGTTTTATGAACCTCCAAGACCTTCTAGAACTAACATCCAAAAAAAACATGCTCTTTTCATTATAGGGGACTGGATTGCCAAAGTAGGAAGTCAAGCAACACCTGAAATAACAGGCAAATTTGGCCTTGGAGTACAGAATGAAGCAGGACAAAGGTAATAGAGTTTTGCCAAGAGAACACACTGATCATAGCAAACACTCTCTTCCAACAACAAAGAGAAGTCTCTAGACATGGACATCACCAGATGGTCAACACCAAAATCAGATTGATTATATTCTTTGCAGCCAAAGATGGAGAAGCTCTATACAGTCAGCAAAAACAAGACCAGGAGCTGACTGTGGCTCAGATCATGAACTCCTTATTGCCAAATTCAGACTTAATTTGAAGAAAGTAGGGAAAACCATTAGACCATTTAGGTATGAGCTAAATCAAATCCCTTACAATTATACAGTGGGAGTGAGAAATAGATTTAAGGGACTAGATCAGAAAGACAGACTGCCTGATGAACTATGGATGGAGGTGCATGACACTATACAGGAGACAGGGAGCAAGACCATCCCCAAGAAAAAGAAATGCCAAGAAGCAAAATGGATATCTGAGGAGGCCTTAAAAATAGTTGTGAAAAGAAGAGAAGTGACAAACGAAGGAGAAAAGGAAAGATGTACTCATTTGAATTCAGAGTTCCAGAGAATAGTAAGGAGATATAGAAAGACTTCCTCAGTGATCAATGCAGAGAAATAGAGGAAAACAATTGAATGGGAAGGACTAGAGATCTCTTTAAGAAAATTAGAGATACCAAGGGAGCATTTCATGCAAAGATGGGCTCAATAAAGGACAGAAATGGTATGGACCTAAAAGAAGCAGAAGATACTAAGAGGTGGCAAGAATACACAGAACTGTACAAAAAAGATCTTCATGACCTAGATAATCACGATGATGCGATCACTCACCTCGAGCCAGACTTCCTGGAATGTGAAGTCAAGTGGGCCTTAGAAAGCATCACTACAAACAAAGCTAGTGGAGGTGATGGAATTTCAGTTGAGCTATTTCCAATCCTAAAAGAAGATGCTATGAAAGTGCTGCATTCAATAAACCAGCAAATTTGGAAAACTCAGCAGTGGCCACAGGACTGGAAAAGGTCCGTTTTCATTCCAATCCCAAAGAAAGGCAATGCCAAAGAATACTCAGTCTACCACACAATATCACTCATTGCTAAAACTTCTCCAAGCCAGGCTTCAACAGTACGTGAACAGTGAACTTCTGGATGTTCAAGGTGGTTTCAGAAAAGACAGAGGAACCAGAGATCAAATTGCCAACATCCGTTGGATCATCGAAAAAGCAAGAGAGTTCCAGAAAAACATCTACTTCTGCTTTATTGACTATGCCAAAGCCTTTGACTGTGTGAGTCACCACAAACTGTGGAAAATTCTGAAAGGAATGGGCATACGAGACCACCTGACCTGCCTCCTGGGAAATCTGTATGCAGGTCAGGAAGCGACAGTTAGAATTGAACATGAAACAACAGACTGGTTTCAATCAGGGTAGGAGTATATCAAGGCTGTATATTGTCACCCTGTTTATTTAGCTTATATGCGGAGTACATCATGAGAAACCGTGGGCTGGATGAAGCACAAGCCGGAATTAAGATTGCCGGGAGAAATATCAATAACCTCAGACATGCAGATGATACCACCCTTATGGCAGAAAGCGAAGAAAAACCAAAGAGCCTCTTGATGAAAGTGAAAGAGGAGAGTGCAAAAGTTGGCTTAAAGCTCAACATTCAGAAAACTAAGATCATGGCATTCAGTCCCATCACTTCACAGCAAATAGATGGGGAAACAGTGGAAACAACAGAAAAAACAATTTAGTTTTGGGGGCTCCAAACCCACTACAGATCATGACTGAAGCCATGAAATTAAAAGATGCTTACTCGTTGGAAGAAATGTTATGACCAAGCTAGACAGCATATTAAAAAGCAGACATTACTTTGCCAACAAAGTCCGTCTAGTCATAGCTATGGTTTTTCCAATGGTCATGTATGGATGTAAGAGTTGGCCTATAAAGAAAGCTGAGTACGAAAGAATTGATGCTTTTGAACTGTGGTGTTGGAAAGGACTCTTGAGAGTCCCTTGAACTACAAGGAGATCCAACCAGTCCATCCTGAAGAAATCAGTCCTGAATGTTCACTGGAGGGACTGATTTTGAAGCTGAAAGTCCAATACTTTTGCCACCTTATGTGAAGAACTAACTCATTTGAAAGACCCTGATGCTGGGAAAGATTGTGGGCAGGAGGAGAAGAGGATGACAGAGGATGAGATGGTTGGATGGCATCACCGACTCAATGGACATGAGATTGAGTAAACTTCAGGACTTGGTTATGGACTGGGAGGCCTGGCATGCTGCAGCCCATGGGCTTGCAAAGAGTCAGATACAACTGAGCTATTGAACTGAACTGAACTGATGACTCCCAAATAACTCTGAAAAATTTGTGAACTTTATTGGCTTTTTCTTCCTCTCTCTCTCTTTTTTTAAAAAATATTTGTTTACTTTGGTTATGATGAGTCTTCACTGCTCCACAGGCTTTCGCTACTTTTGGCCAGCAGAGGCTACACTGTAGTTGTGGTGCATGGGCTTCTCATTGCAGTGGCTTCTCTTGTTGCAGCACATGGACTCGAGGGCAAGCGGGCTTCAGAAGCTGAGGCTTTTGGGCTCAGTAACTGCAGCTCCCAGGCTCTAGATCACAGGCTTAGTAATTGTGGTGCATGAACTCGGTTACTCTGCGGCATGTGGGATCTTCTTGTACCAGGGATTGAATCCACATCTTCTGCATTGGCAGGTGGATTCTTTACCACTGAGCCACCTGGGAAGCCCTTATATGTGTCTTGATTGTGTCCAATTGTGAGTGATGTGGTGAAAACCCCCTTTTTCCTCTTTCTTTAAAATCTGGTTCCTCCACAGCAACTCTTCTATCTAATCCTTGCCTTTTCCCACCAATCTGGTTTCTTGTCACTTGTATAACCTTCTGAGGGAGCTATTTTATCAGTGACTTTAAATATTGCTGTTTCCTAGAACAATAATTCTGTGACGACAGACCAAAACACTGGACTAAGATCCAGAAAACATTAGTTCTATTTTTGACTATGTTACCATTTCATTCTGTAACATTTCCCAGTCATTTTTCTCAGAATCCCCATTTCTTTCTCTTAAAATGAGAGAGTAGGGCTATATGATCTCTGAGACCCCTGCAAGCTTCAGTGCTTTATGATTCTATCTACAAATCAGGTTTAACATTAAAAGTTTAATAAGGAGCCTCATGATTTCTAAATCATGTTTTCATCAGGATCCTATTTGCTAATTCATTAGTATGGATTATTCATGCATATAAATTTCTTCAGGCATATTTTTTCAGTTTGCATTAAGTCTTTATTCAGAACTTTGATCTTTTTTGAAATAACCCCCTTTAGCACAAAATCCATCCAAAGGCAGAGCCAATTTGATGATCATTTGATAATAGGAAGTTACATAGTTCTTCTGAAAGTATGAAGCTCATTCTTATCTTAGTATTTTCTACTTTCAGTTTCAGTTTTCAGTTTAACAAATGTTTATGAAACTCACTAAGTAACTGTATCTATTGCAATCAAAAGTTTTTGTGCAGGGTGAAACATATATTTCATTCATTAAGCAGTTAATGAACTTCTGAAATGTTCAGTCAGGGATTTCCACTGTGGGAGGGGATGGACTCATCAAAATCCACTACAATTTATTGTTTTTCAAAATTGCCTAAGTGTAGACTTAGCAACTGAACAACTGTAACAACCTCTAACACAAAGATTTTGGCATGTTCTATAATAACATTTTCTAAACTATTTCATCATGGCACCAATGGAAAGATGATATTTGTACAGCCTATGGGATAAATAGACAAGGCAGCTCAGGATACTTAATCAGTCCATGAGATGCAACTGCCTCAGGTGCCAATTAGTAATTATCTTATGTGCACCAACCAATTAGTTAAACTGATGACAACTTCACACACCTGTAGACCATTTGTAATGTGTGGCTCTGCATTGTACTCCACCATCATCCACAGTTGGTTCAGTTCAGTTGCTCAGTCATGTCCTACTCTTCATGACCCCATGGACTGCAGCATGCCAGGCTTCCTTGTTCATCACCAGCTCCTGGAACTTGCTCAAACTCATGTCCATTGAGTCAGTGATGCCAGCCAACCATCTCATCCTCTGTTGTCCCCTTTTCCTCCTGCCTTCAGTCTTTTCCAGCATCAGGGTCTTTTCCAAGGAGTCAGTTCTCATCACGTGGCCAAAGTATTGGAGTTTCAGCTTCAGCATCGGTCCTTTCAATGAATATTTAGGACTGATTTCCTTTAGGATGGACTGGTTGGATCTCCTTGGTGTCCAAGGGACTCTCAAGAGTCTTGTCCAGCACCACAGATAGTAAACCACTGTTATCTAAATATCTTAACCTTCAGTTGTATGAAGATGAGAAAAGATAAATACTGGGTTATAGTTCTGGCAATAGGCTGGGTTCTGAGGATTACAAAGATGAATAGAGTGCAGCACCTACTACTGAGATTGTAGCTCACTGACAGTGAAGATAAATCATCATTAACTCAGGGAACTCAAACCCGGGCTCTGTAACAACCTAGAGGGGTGGGAAGGGGCAGGAGGTGGGAGGCCAATTCAAGAGGGAGGGGACATATGTGTACCAATGACTGATTCATGTTGATGTATGGCAGAAAACAGAACATGTCTGTCAATGCAGGAAAGATAATGAGATGCAGGTTTGATCCCTGAGTTGGGAAGAGCCCCTGGAGGAGGGCATGGCAACCCACTCCAGTATTCTTGCCTGGAGAATCCCCATGGATAGAGGAGCCTGGTGGGCTATAGTCCATAGTGTCACAAAAAGTTGGACACGACTGAAGAGACTTACCACGCACATACTTATGGCAGAAATCAACACAATATTGTAAAGCAATTATCCTTTAATTAAAAATAGTTTTTTTTAAATGTAAAAAAATAAACAGTCACAGCCCCCAGAAGAAATCATCATTAGAGTATTGTATAAGTGCCATAAAACAATTATACATAAAAGTGATATGTGTAGCTGGAGCATATAGAGTATATTACTTCAGGTCCTCTGAGAAGCGGACACCAAGGCATGTTGAGATATGTAGGAGATCTACTGGGGCAAGTAGGTGTATGCAGGATGACAAAGCAGGTGTAACTTATATAAAAGAGAATGGGAAGGGGGAGAAACGAAAACTGTGTAGAAAGTTTTATACTGTACTGGATTTTTAAGAAAAGTCTTGCCAGGCTGATGGGGGAAATCCTCAGGCCAAAGTTATTTACTATAGGAGCCTCACCTTCCACAGGAATGTGACAGAATTTACAACCAAACATGCTCAATCATTGGTTAGATGCTGCAGGAGACCTCAGCTGAGCACAAAGATGAAATACCAAGTAAGGTAAAATGGAAACAGTTTGCTATTTTTATTTTATCATAAAACTTTGGCTCCATAATGAGGAATATTGTTGTCTATTTCAGTACCTGATTGTAGTCATAGAGTGTGATGTTATCTATAAGTTTTTTATGTATTCCCTTTGTCATGTTTGAGGAAGTTCACTTCTGTTCTTAGTATGTTGGGTGTTGTTTTTTATCATAAAGATTATGGGATTTTGTCAAGTTTTTTTTTTTCTGTATCAGTAGAAATGATCATTTATAGTAATTTTTCTTGGTTCTGTTAATGTGCTATATTACCTTGATTTATAAGTTGAACCACCATTGCATCCCTGGTATACATTTCATTTTAATATGCTGCTAGATTTGGTTTGCTGATGTTTTGTTTAGTATTTTTCATCTATATTCATAAGGGTTATTGGTCTGTAGTTTTCTTTTTCTTGTGGTATTGTCCTGGTTTTGGTGTCAGAGTATTGATTGCCTCATAGACTTGTTTAGAAAGTGTGTCTGCATCTTATATTTGTAGAATTTACCCAGTGAATCCCTGGGCTTGATTTGTTGGAACGTTTATGATTACTGACTCAAAATCTCTACTTATTATAATTCTCTTCAGATTTTCTTCTTTTTTCTCTTCAGATTTTCTTCTTTTTAAAGTCAGTTTTGGTAGGCTTTGTGTTTTTGGTAATCTATCTTACCTAGGTTAAATAATTTGTTGGTATATAATTGTTTATAGTATTGTTTTGTAATTCATTTTATTTTAGCAAACAGTAGTAATAACCCCAGTTTCACTTCCAATTTTAGTAATTTGAGTCTTTCATGCTGAGATATTCTGTCTAAATATTTGTCAATTTTGGTTTTGTTGAAAACCAACTTTTATTTTTATTAATTCTATTTTTCTATTCTCTCATTTATCTCTGATCTTTATTATTTCTTCTCTTCTGCTAGTTTTAGACTTTTTTTTTTCTAGTTCCTAATGTCAGCTTATGGATTTGATACTTTGCTTAATTTTAAGAGGGGCTTTCACAGCTGTATAGTTCTCTCTGCACAGTGCTATGATGGAGAGTTTTTATTTTCTTTGAAGTATTTTCTACTTTCTCTTGTGATCACCTCTTTGACTCATTGAATGTTTAAGACTCTGTTGTTAAATCCCCACATGACTGTGAATTTTCCAGTTTCCCTATTTTTATTCCATTATCCTGGAGAAGATACTTTGTATGATTTTAATTTTTAAGATTTGCATAGACTTAAGTAGTAGCGTGGCACTAGTGGTGAAGAACCTGCCTGACAATGCAGGAGACATAAGAGATGCAGGTTTGATCCCTGGGTTCAGAAGATACCCTGGAGGAGGAAATGGCAGCCTACTCCAGTATTCTTGCCTGGAGAATCCCATGGACAGAGGAGCCTGATGGGCTATGGTCCATTTGCCTGAAGAAGATATTTTGTATGATTTAAAAATTTTAAAATCTGTATAGACTTAAACAGTGGCCTAAGATATAGTCTATCCTGGAAATGTACTATGTGAACTTGAAAAAAATGTATATTCTGCTGTTGTTGAAGTCTTCTATTGATGGCTGTTAGGATTCTTTGGTATATGGTATTGTTCAATCTAGTATGCCCTCACTGATAATATATAGATTTTCTGTTTATTATTGGAAAAATTTTTCTTATTAATTATAGAATATCTATGTCCCCATTCAATTCCATCAGTTTTTGCTCCATATGATTTGGGGCTCTGTTGTTAAATGCGTATGTGTTTGTAATCATATCTTCTTGGTTAATTGAAATGTTTATAAATATATAATATCCTTCCTTAACTCTTATAACAACTTTTGACCTAAAGTTTATTTTGCCTTATATTGGTATAGCCACTCCAGAATTCATAGGTTATTATTTGCATGGAATGTCTTTACCATTCCATAATTTTCAACAAATTTGTGTCATTGGATGTAAAGTGAACCTCCCATAGACAGCATATAGTTGGGTCATGCTTTCTAATCTGTTCTGCCAGTCTCTCTCTTATTATTTTTTAATTGAAGTATAGTTGATGTACAGTGTTGTATTAGTTTCTGGTGTACAGCAAATGATTCAGTTACATATATATATACACACACACACACAAAGATATATATATATATATATATATATATATATATCTCAGATTCTTTTCCAGTATAGGTTATTAACAAGATATTGATTATAGTTTCCTGTGCTATAGTAGGACATTGTTGTTTATCAATTTTATATATAGTAGTATGTATCTGTTAATCCTAACCTCTAAATGTATTCCTTCCCCCCTTTCCTGCAATTCAGGAAAACTGCCTGCAATGCAGGAGACCCTGGTTCGATTCCTGGGTTGGGAAGATCCCCTGGAGGAGGGAACAGCTACTGATTCCAGTATTCTGGCCAGGAGTCCATGGGGTGGCCAAGGGTCAGATACGACTGAGTAATAGTCCATTGTGTATATATACCACATCTTTATGCATTCATCTGTTGATGGACATGTAGGTGGTTTCCATGTCTTGGTTATCATTAATAGTGTTGGTATGAACATTGGGGTGCATACATCTTTTTGAATTAGAGTTTTCTCCAGCTATATGCCAGGAGTGAGATTGCTGGATTATATGGGAGCTCTATTTTTACTTTTTTAAGGAACCTCTATACTGTTCTTCCTAGTGGCTTCATCAATTTACATTCCCACCAGAACTGTAGGAGTATTCCCGTTCCTCCATGCTCTCTCAAGAATTTACTATTTGTAGACTTTGATCATGGTCATTCTGACCAGAGTGAGATGATACATCATTGTAGCTTTGATTTGCATCTGTCTAATAATTAGTGATGTTGAGCATTTTTTTTTTCACGTGCCTGTTGACCTTCTGTGTGTCTTCTTTGGAGAAATGTCTATTTTTGTCTTCTGCCCATTTTGTTTGGCTTATCTTTTTGTGATATTGAGCTGTATGAGCTGTTTGTATATTTTGGAAATTAATAATTTGTCAGTTGCATCATCTGAAAATATTTTCTCAAAGTCTGTAGGTTGTCTTTCTGTTTATGGTTTCCTTTGCTATGCAAAAGGTTATAAGTTTGATTAGGACCGTTTGTTTATTTTTGATTTTATTTTTATGGCCTTGGGAGACTGACCTAAGAAAATATTGCTATGATTTATATAAGAAAATGTTTTGCCTATACTCTCTTCTAGGAGTTTTATGGTGTCACATATGTAAGTCTTTAAGCCATTTTCAGTTTATTTTTGTGTATGGTGTGAGGGTGTGTTCTAACTTCATTGATTTACATGTGGCTCTCCAGCTTTCCCAACACCACTTGTTAAAGAGACTGTCTTTTCTTCATTGTATATTCTTTCCTCATTGTCAAAGATTAATTGGCTATAGGTGTGTGGGTAATATCTTCCACTTTTAGTTGGAGAACTTGATCCATGTTTATTTCAGGTAATTATGGATAAGGAGCGAGTTACTTCTGCCATTTTGCTATTTGTTTTTTTACATGTCTGTGTCCTTTTGCTCCCTCAATTCCTCCATTTCAATTTGATATTTTCTTGTGTACTGTTTTAATTTTTTTACTTATTTTACTATACTTTTGAGTTATTTTCTTAGTGTTTGCCCAGGAGATTACAAGTAACATCTTAAATGTACAACAGCCTAGACTGTGCTAATACCAACTTAATAAAGTGAAAGTTGCTCAGTTATATCTGACTCTTTGTGACCCCATGGACTATGCAGTCCATGAAATTCTCCAGGCCAGAATACTAGAGTGGGTAGCCTTTCCCTTCTTCAGGGGATCTTCCCAACCCAGGGATTGAACCCAGGTCTCCAGCATTGCAGGCAGATTCTTTACCAGCTGAGCCACAAGGGAAGCCCTATGTACACAAATGTCTGCTACTGCATATCTACATTCACCACTTCTTTATGTTGTTATTGTCATAGATTATATCTTCTTATACATTGTATACCCATCAACTTAGACTTCTAATTATTGCTTTAATAAATTGTCTTTTAAATCAAATAGTAAAAAATAATTTATAAAGAAAAACATATTTATCTTTATATAAAAATATATTTACCTAGGTAGTTATCTTCCTTGGTGTCATTTCTTTATATAGAATTGAGTTACTATCTAAGTCCTTTTAGTTTAGGCTGAATGACTGCCTTTAATATTTGCTGTAGGCAGATCTGTAAGGATAAACTCTCTTTCCTAGCAGTGTCTTAATTTCTCCTTCAGTTTTGAAGGAGAGTATTTCTAGTTATAGAATTTGTAATATATCTTGCAGTGCATTAAATTCAAATCCCATTTCCTTCTTGCCTCCATGGTTTCTGATAAGAAATCTACTATTAATTTTATTGTGATTGTTTGTTTCATGACTTACGTGTACTAAATTCTGTAATGTCTGTATTATTTTTCAAGTTTGGCCACTTAAATCTTTGCTCTGTTAGTTCAATGGTCAACTAATAATTGTACTGAAGTTTCTTTAAACACCTATAACCAAAATACTCTTCCAGTATTTTTTCCAGGGACTGTCTCTGTGTGTTGAGGCATGGCTTTAACACATAGCTATGCACTGTACACATAGTTTAGCTTTTACTCCTTCCATTGTGCTTCACTGTAGTGCTTCAGGTCAGCAGGAGGTAAAAGCATAGAGCCTTCTCATGTCTTTCCTGAACATTTGCATGACACTGAGCATGCGTGTGGCCTTCTAGATTCCCAGGGATATATTTAATGTTTCCAAAGCCCTGTGAACATCTCTTTCCCCACCCTTTCCTACCAAGGTGTTTTGTTATTGTTTTGACTGGTGGAAACTTTATCATCTCAGGCAGAAGCAACCTAAGGCATTAGTCTATAAATGTATGCCTATTGCAGCCTTAGCATGGGCCTACTTAGTGCCACTTTAGCGCTAGGCCAGTTCCCAGTTAAGTGGAATAAAGACAAGTCTTTGGAGCAGGCCTTCCAATGAATCACTATACAGGTCAGAGCCAATAATTACAGTTGACCTTTGAACAGTGTGGGGGTTAGGGATGTTAACTTTCAGTGCAGTGGCAAATTCCTGTGTAACTTATAGCTGGCATTCCATATCTGTGGTCCTTCCATATCAATGGTTCAGCATTCACAGATTCTAGCAAGTATGGATCATGGAGTACTGTAGTACTTACTATTGAAAAAATTCCACATATAAGTCGACCTGCACTCTTCAAACCCATGTTGTTGAAGTTGTTGTTAATTCACTTAGTCTGGACTGCAGCACGCAAGCTTCCACATTCTTCACCATCTTCCAGAGTTTGCTCAAACTCATGTCCCTTGAGTCAGTGATACCATCCAACCATCTCATCCTCTGTCGTCCCCTACTCATCTGACCTTCAATCTTTCCCAGCATCAGGGTCTTTTCCAATGAGATGGTTCTTCACATCAGGTGGCCAAAGTATTGAATCTTCAACTTCAGCATCAGTCCTTCCAATGAATATTCAGGGTTAATTTCTTTTAGGATTTATTGGTTTGATCTTGCAGTCCAAGGGACTCTCAAGAGTCTTCCCCAGCACCACAGTTGGAAGGCATCAATTCTTTGGTGCTCAGCCTTTTTTATTGTCCAGCTCTCACATCCATACATGAGTACTGGAAAAACAATAGCTTTGACTATATGGACCTTTGCTGGCAAAATGATGTCCATGCTTTTTAATACACTGTCTAGGTTTGTCATAGCTTTTCTTCCAAGGAGCAAGCATCTTTAATTTCATGGTTTTACTCACCATCTGCAGTGATTTTGGAGCCCAAGAAAATAAAGTCTGCCACTGTTTCCATTTTTCCCCATCTATTTGCCGTGAAGTGATGGGACCAGATGCCATGATCTTCATTTTTTGAATGTTGAGTTTTAAGCCAGCTTTTTCACTCGTCTCTTTCAACATCATCAAGAAGCTCTTTAATTCTTCTTCACTTTCTGTCATTAGGGTGGTGTCATCTGCATATCTGAGGTTATTGATGTTTCTCCCAGCAATCTTGATTCCAGCTTGGGATTCTTCCAGCCCCACATTTTGCTAGATGTACTCTGCATATAAGTTAAATAATCAGAGTGACAGTATACAGCCTTGACGTACTCCTTTCCCAGTTTGGAACCAGTCTTTTGGTCTATGTCCCTTTCTAACTGTTGCTTTTTGATCTGCGTGCAGGTTTCTCAAGAGAGAGGTAAGGTGGTCTGGTATTACCATTTCTTTAAGAATTTTCTACAGTTTGTTGTGATCCACACAATTAAATGCTTTAGCGTATTCAGTGATGCAGAAGTAGATGCATTTTTGGAGTTCTCTTGCTTTTTATGTGATCCAGTGGATGTTGGCAATTTGATCTCTGGTTCCTCTGCTTTTTCTAAATCCAACTTGTACATCTGGAAGTTCTCGGTTCACATACTGTTGAAGCCTAACTTGAGCATTACCTTGCTAGCATGTGAAATGAGTGCAATTGTACAGTAATTTTAACATTCTTTGGCATTGCCTTTCTTTGGGTTTGGAATGAAAACTGACCTTTTCCAGTCTATAGCCATTGCTGAAATTTTCCAAATTTGTGTTGTTAAAGGGGTAACTGTAATTATGAGTATCATAAATGAGGTCTCTTCTGCTCCCTCCAGTACTGGGCACTACTACCTATAAAGCACTCTGTTATTTTCATGGCTACTGCTGATAGAGGGAACAGAAGATTAAACTGGAGTAAGTTAAAGTGCCACAGATTTCATTGCTCCCCTACCAATAATCAGCATTGTTTCTCCAGCTTTACTGAGAAATGATTGGCAAGTGAAACTTTTATGTACTTAAAGTATATAGTGTGCTATTTTCTTAAGTAAATACATTGTGAAATATTTGCCAAAAACAAGAAAAGTGACAAATCTATCATCTCACAGTTACTTATTTATTTTTAGTGAGAATACTTGAGATCTACCCTCTTAGCAATTTTCAAGTATACAGTACATTGTTAACTAGAGTCATCATGCTATACATTAGGTCTCCAAAACTTACTCATTCTAGAACTGAAACTTTGTACCCTTTTGACCTACATCTCCTCTTTTGCCCAAAACTTCCCTCCTAGTTCCTAGCAGCCACCATTCTTCTCTGCTTCTATGAGTTCAACTTTTTAATACTCCACATGTAAATGAAGTGATATAGTATTTGTCTTTCTGTGTCTGTCTTTTTCCATTTAACATAATATCTTCTAGGTTCATCCATGTTGCCACAAATGGCAGGATTTCCTTCATTTTAAAGATTGAATAATATTCTATTGTGTGTGTGTGTGTGTGTGTGTGTGTGTGTACCACAATTTCTTCATCTATTGATGGACACTTAGGTTGTTTCCATATCTTAGCGATGGTGTATAATATGAACATGGGAGTACAGATATCTCTTTGAGATCCTGATTTCATTTCCTTTGAATATATACCCAGAAGTGGGATTGCTGGTTCATATGATAATTTTTTTAAGACCATGTATACTGTATTCTTTATCTGACTCTGCCACTTTACATAAAAATCTGTTAAAATTACCTGTTTGTTCTTGTACAGTTGTCTTAAATTTTTTACTTATCAACATTGTGATGGTTGCTATCACTTCATATTGTAATGATGATAATTTCTTAATTAACCTAAGTTGAATCCAGCTCCACTGTATTATTTTCTTTAGATTCAGGTTTCATTTCAGAATTTTATGTTTTGGTCCCTTCTTGGTTTGTTTTGTTATTGTCTGTTTGCTTTTTAAAGCACATCAATATTCAAGTATTAACTGTATATCAGAAACAGTATGGAACTCCTTTTGGCAAATATTTATTTAAAGCTTAACTGTAGTGTGATACTTTGTCCACCTTAATTTTTTTCTGATGTACCATTTTCTTTTTAATATCCATGAAAATGCTATTGTCTGTTCAATAATGGTACTGCAGTAGTATGTTGATGCTTCACGGTTTGGGTATCCCTTTGCCTCTTACCCATGGAAGTTCAGTAGTGACTGTTGCATATCTAGGTCAGTCTTGACCCACAGGCAAGAGCTATGCTTTTTTGACTAAATCGCTTTGTGTGTCCCCAGGGAGTTTAAGTAGTCTATATATGAGTGGTGTGCTTCAGGAGGGCGTGACGGGGCAGAAGACAGATTTCAGTGAGATAGTCTTACTCTTATAGCTATACATTGACTATTAAATACATTTTAATATCAGCACAATGAGAATCTAGACCATCAACTAGTTTTGTTACCAAGTCCAAGCTCACTCTGCTTGCCACACGACAGGGCAGTGAATCCCAGAGACGAGCTGTTGAGACAAGGAAGAGAGTTTATCTGGAAAGCAGCCAACCGAGAAGATGGCAGGCCAGTGCCTCAAAATAACCATCTTACAGGGTCTGAATGCCAGGTTCTTTTATAGATCAGAGATGGGGGGAGGTGAGGAAGCAAAGTAAAAAGACTGTTAGTCTTGCAAACATCTTTCAGAATGTCAAGCTTCAGTCAGGGGATGTGTTAATTTCTCCCTTCTGCCATCTGCAGGTGGACAGGGTTCTGAACAAAGGCACTTTAGTTTATAGGCAAGCACAGGGCCAGAGTCCTCCAGCCAAGCCATTAAGTATGATCATAATGACAGAAGCAAGTCAAAGAAACCATTTCCAACATGGAGTCAGGGTTGGCTTCCTCCCTGCCACAGTGTAACTATTAAAACATAGTGTTGTTGAGCAATATTTAGGGGTGGGGGTGGATAGCTTTTGTTCTTGGAGAAGGAAATGGCAACCCACTCCAGTGTTCTTGCCTGGAGAATCCCAGGGACGGGGGAGCCTGGTGGGCTGCCGTCTATGGGGTCGCACAGAGTCGGACACAACTGAAGTGACTTAGCAGTATACTGTTGTTCATAATGTTTGGAACAATTTATATTTCCAGCAAAGGTATATGAGGGTTCCCTTTTCTCCATCCTTGCCAATATTTATCTCTTTCCTTTTTGATAATACATCCTAACAGGTGTGACGTGATATTCCATTGTAGTTTTGATTTACAGTTTCCGGTATAACAGAGGATGAGATGGCTGGATGGCATCACCAACTCGATGGACATGAGTTTGAGTGAACTCTTGGAGTTGGTGATGGACAGGGAGGCCTGCCGTGCTGCGATTCATGGAGTCACAAAGAGTCGGACACAACTGAGTGACTGAACTGAACTGAATTAGTGATGAGCACATTTTCAAGTACTTCTTGGCCATTTGTAGATCCTTTTTTTTTTTTTTTTAAAAATGTCTATTCAGTTCTTCTGCCCATTTCTCAGTCTGACTGTTCAGTTTGCTATGGAGCAGCATGGATTTGCACATGCATGTGTGTGTGTGTGTGTGTGTGTGCACATGCACCGTGCACAGGCATGCATGGAGAGATGATGGCTCCAGAGTTCAGAGTGCTGGCAGTTCCAGTGCTTGGGACTCAGGTCCTCTCACTGCAGCATTACTACAGGTATGCAAGGCACAGTCCGTTGTGAACCGGTCACAGAGCGAAGGTCCAGAGTGTAGGCATTCACGGAGCAACAGTGGCTTCAAGGTTGTGATACAGGTGGCTCTGGCACCTGTGGCTCAGACATCCTGAGCTCAAGTGATTTTAGAGCAGCCTTAGAGCTGGCATCTAGTGAACAGGCACATGAGGAGTGACCTGTGTTCTTGACACATGGCATAGACACATGGCATGGGCACATGTGCTGTGGCAGCGGCTCCTGTGCCAATGTATGGACACTCAGAGAACCAGGTTGTCCACACATATATATTATTAGAAGTCTTTCCAATTTTCTCTTTACTTACTCAGTTGTAGTTTGCATCTTTTTAGGAATTTGTCCATTTCATTTATGTTCTCATTTTTTGGTACAAAAATATTCTTAATATTCACTTATATAAAATGTATTTTATATATTTATATATTTTCTGCAATTGTAAAGAAAACCATTGGAATAAATGTGAGTAGGTATATATATATATATATACACACACACACATACATATATACATATATGTATATATATATACATCTCCACGCAGGGTGGAGATATATGTATGTGAGTATATGTAGATATACACTTACTTGAGTGTTTTTTTTTATAATTTCTCAAATGTATTAATACCATACTATACTTTTTCTCTTGCTATTCCTTATCTACCTGTAATCACGTAGGCCTGGATAATGTGTCTTTATCTCTAACAATGTAGTATGAGCATCACCACATCTAAGAAGCATCCTTATACACATTTAGGCAGGTTTAATATAATCATCTCTGCTCCCATATCATACCTGTCCTTTCATGTATATCTTGTCTTAAAATAAACTGTTGCTTATGAATAACTTTCCCAATTGACTATGACTTTGGAACAAGGACTAATTTTTCTTTTAATTCTAGTGGCTAGAAGGGTGGTTAGCACATAGTTTGTTATCAGTAACTACTAAACTAAACTGAACTTATTTAAATCAATGTGAAGGATACACAGATGCTAGCAAATCCAGAAATTGTGGAAATCATTTTTCATTGCGAATAATGTCTGATTATGTGCAAATAATAATAATGAAACCATCAACAATGGCCTCCTTTTATTGAGTTGCCAAAATGGGCCAGGTGTGGAATATAAGCTTTATGTCTGTCCTCATTTCATTTCACAACAATTACAAGAAATGCCAGCATTTTTATCTTTTTGATTTGGAACCAAGGACATCTAAATATGAGATTTAAGCAGCATGCATTTTATACTTACTAATATGACTTTCATTTGTTTTTTCTCATTTCTATTCATATTATGCTTTGGATAAACTCTCTAAGCATATGTCCTTCCAAATGCTTTCATAAATCTTCTATAGTTGCTGTCCTTTACAGCTTTAATGTGTTAGATAGATTTTTCTCTCTTTAATTAGTAGAAGTTAAAGTGGGAAAACTGTTTATATTTACATGTTTTAGACAGGCAATATATTTTATCAGAGATTTTTAGAGTTAACTGGTAGAAGATGCAATTTCCCTCATTTTAAAGTGGAAAATATTCTTGCTATGAATGCTAATGTGCTTTGGAAGGGGGAAAAACCCTACCCTTTGACTAATAAATAGAAGAATGTCCTAGTCTCAGTTCTTTTCTTTACTAATTTATTATCTTAGGAGTTGTTTCTCTTTTCTGGCCTCAATTGGCTCTGATTGTTAATGAAGGCATTGAGTTAAATTATCTAATAATTACTTCAATTGTTTCAAGTTCTAATATTTTATGATATGTAACCCACAATAGTCATATCTGTTGAATAAATCAATTTGTTGGTGTTCAGTCACTAAATCACGTCTGACTCTTTGTGACCACATGGACAGCAGTGTGCCAGGCTTCCCTGTCCTTCACCATCTCCTGGAGTGTACTCAAACTCATGTCCATGAGTCAGTAATGTTATTCATCCATCTCATCCTCTGTTGTCCCCTTCTCCTCCTGCCTTCAATCTTTCCCAGCATCAAGGTCTTTTCCAATCAGTTGGCTCTTTGCATCAGGTGACCAAAGTATTGGAACTTCAGCTTTAGCAGCAGTCCTTCCAATGAATATTCAGGGTTTATTTCCTTTAGGATTGACTGGTTTGATCTCCTTTCTGTCCAAGGCACTCTCAAGAGTCTTCTCCAGAACTGCAATTTGAAAGCATCAATTCTTTTGTGCTCAGTCTCTTTATGGTCCAACTCTCACATCTGTGCATGACTACTAGAAAAACCATAGCTTTCACTATATGGATCTTTGTTGGCAAAGTAACGTCTCTGCTTTTTAATACTTTGTCTAGGTTTGTCATAGCTTTCCTTCCAAGGGGCAAGTGTCTTTTAATTTCATGGCTGCAGTCACCATCCACAGTGATTTTGGCACCCAAGAAAATAAAATATGCCACTGCTTCCACTTTTTCCTTTTCTATTTGCCACAAGTGATGGGACCAGATGCCTTGATCTTGGGTTTTTGAATGTTGAGTTTTAATATGTGACTTTAAGTTTATCATCAACTACACCAATTGTTTATGTTTTAAAGATTTCATGAATCTCCCTTCTCTTTCTCTTCTGTTCTTCCTGACGTCAGACTTAAACAATTGCAGTGACCTCTCAAATACTGTCTCTGACTTTTATCTCATGGTCCTCCAAATACTTTTGCACATATTATATAATAATACCATTATCATGACAAAAAATTTCTCAGAAGAAACCTATACAATCCAAGTAAAGTTCCAAATTATTCACAGACTAAGACTTTTTATGATCTAGCTTCAAACTATGTTTCTACACTCAAATCTCTTTCCATGATTCATATGTGTTCCAAATTCCATCAGTGGAGCATTGTTTACCATTCCTTATAAGTGTCATAAATTTTATACCCTGTAATTTTTACATATTAATTTTAGTTCCCATGATGTACTGGCCATGCTTTCTCTCTCTCTCTTCCCCACCCATATTGTTAAGCCCAAAGTGACATTGAGTACCTCAACTTGTGTCAGCTGCCCATGTCTACAACAATGTATTATGGCCAGAAGCATGGTGACAAAATCAAATATATGGTTTCTAAAAGTTCTGCCCTATTTTTCAAGTAGGCAATTCCCAGAAGAGATGAGCTGGACACCAAATAGGTGTTCATTGTAGTCATGATTTCAAAATATGACTGATCATTATAATAAGATGAAAAATTATTTTAAATGTACTGTTCCAAGTCCTAAGCTTTTGGAGATTTTACAAGGTGATAAATAAATAATACCCTCTGCTTAACCAAGTTCTGAGCCAGTTAAGAGGCAAGACAAAGAATCTACATATAGACACCAAAATATCACCTTATTATTAACAAAGCTATGATTAGATAATTCAGCTTATATCTGAAAACAATCAGACTTCTTAATACTGAATTCCACAGGTAGGCAGAGTTGTCTACCCAGTCATTGACAACAATACTAAAAATCAGTACTATGATTGGAGAGCTTGGAGGCTGTGAGATCCCAGGAAATACCAGGAAATGTTTGAATGCAGAGGAAGCCAATCAAGTAGAGAGGATTGAAGATGCAGGAGAAAGAGTAGATACTTGAAGGAGCAAAGTCCTTTAAGGATAAAGAGAGATGGGATGCAGAACTCTTAGAGAAACTGATGTCCAGTGGGAGGTGTGTGTGTGTGCATGGGCATGCTGCTGCTGCTAAGTCACTTCAGTCGTGTCCGACTCTGTGTGACCCCATAGACGGCAGCCCACCAGGCTCTGTCGTCCCTGGGATTCTCCAGGCAAGAACACTGGAGTGGGTTGCCATTTCCTTCTCCAATGCATGAAAGTGAAAAGTGAAAGTAAAGTTGCTCAGTTGTGTCCAAGCATGGGCATAGGCACACACATATCAGTCAGGATTCAACCACAGAAACAGAACCTGTAGGATTGGATATGTAGGTAGATAGAACATAGACACACACATTCACACACATACACACACACACATGCACACACATACACAGATTTGGCTTATATAATTGTGGGTAATGACCCAGGTAGAATTTTTTTCTCTCTCAAGGAAGCCTCAGCCCTGGTTTTCAGGCCTTACAAATTATGTGGTCAATCCCACCGAAGTAGTCCTCCAGAATAATCTTCCTTAAAGCCCTTCCAGACATCCTGGAATGTGAAGTCAAGTGGGCCTTCGAAAGAATCACTACGAACAAAGCTAGTGGAGGTGATGGAATTCCAGTTGAACTATTTCAAATCCTGAAAGATGATGCTGTGAAAGTGCTGCACTCAATTTGCCAGCAAATTTGGAAAACTCAGCAATGGCCACAGGACTGTAAAAGATCAGTTTTCATTCCAATCCCAAAGAAAGGCAATGCCAAAGAATGCTCAAACTACCACACAATTGCACTCATCTCACACACTAGTAAAGTAATGCTGAAAATTCTCCAAGCCAGGCTTCAGCAATACGCGAACTGTGAACTTCCAGATGTTCAAGCTGTTTTTAAAAAAGGCAGAGGAACCAGAGATCAAATTGCTAACATCTGCTGGATCATCAAAAAAGCAAGAGAGTTCCAGAAAAACATCTATTTCTGCTTTATTGACTATGCCAAAGCCTTTGACTATGTGGATCACAAGAAACTGTGGAAAATTCTTCAAGAGATGGGAATACCAGACCACCTGACCTGCCTCTTGAGAAACCTGTATGCAGGTCAAGAAACAACAGTTAGAACTGGACATGGAACAACAGACTGGTTCCAAATAGGAAAAGGAGGACGTCAAGGCTGTATATTCTCAGCCTGCTTATTGAACTTATATGCAGAGTACATCATGAGAAACGCTGGGCTGGATGAAGCACAAGCTGGAATCAAGATTGCCAGGAGAAATATCAATAACCTCAGATATGCAGATGACACCACCCTTAATACAGAAAGTGAAGAGGAACTAAAAAGCCTCTTGATGAAAGTGAAAGAGGAGAGTGGAAAAGTTGGCTTAAAGCTCAACATTCAGAAAACGAAGATCATGGCATCTGGTCCCATCACTTCATGGAAAATAGATGGGGAAGCAGTGGAAACAGTGTCAGACTTTATTTTTTTGGGCTCCAAAATCACTGCAGATGGTGACTGCAGCCATGAAATTAAAAGATGCTTACTCCTTGGAAGGAACGTTATGACCAACCTAGACATTCAAAAGCAGAGACATTTGTCAATAAAGGTCCGTCTAGTCAAGGCTATGTTTTTTCCAGTAGTCATGTATGGATGTGAGAGTTGGACTGTGACAAAAGCTGAGCGCCAAAGAACTGATGCTTTTGAACTGTGGTATTGGAGAAGACTCTTGAGAGTCCCTTGGACTGCAAGGAGATCCAACCAGTCCATTCTAAAGATCAGTCCTGGGTGTTCTTTGGAAGGAATGATGCTAAAGCTGAAACTCCAGTACTTTGGCCACCTCATGCGAAGAGTTGACTCTTGGGAAAGACTCTGATGCTGGGAAGGATTGGGGACAGGAGGAAAAGGGAATGACAGAGGATGAGATGGCTGGATGGCATCACCGACTTGATGGACGTAAGTTTGAGTGAACTCTGGGAGATGGTGATGGACAGGGAAGCCTGGCGTGCTGCTATTCATGAGGTTGCAAAGAGTCAGACACAACTGAGCGACTGAACAGAACGGAATGGAACAGAAAGCCTTTCCCAGCAACACCTAGGTTAGTGTTTGATTGAATACCTGGGGACTGTAGCTTAGCCAAGATGACTCACTAAAAAGAACATTATAGCACTTGAAAAATCATTCCTTTAAATTTATTGCCTTTGTAACCCTTAACTATTTGAACAATCTACAATCCCACTGTCCTTGTCATCTATTATATCATGAGAGTTGTAGAAGTTGACATTTCAGCCCATAGATTTAGCAATTAGAAGATCTCATTAAGGTTTCTGTAGAGTTATCTGGCTAAACACCTGTACTTTATCTGTTATTTTTTTTAATCTTTTTTTTTCTATTTCTGGGTGTATAGAGATGTAATTGATACACAACATCAAATAGGTTTAATGTTCAACATGATGGTTTGATATACATGTATACAGATCATCCTCAACTTATATCCCAATAAACCCATCTTAAGTTGAAAAACATTGTTAAATCAAAAATGCATTTAATACACCTAACCTATGGAACATCATAGCTTAGCCTTTTGTTGTTCAGTCGCTCAGTCATGTCTGACTCTTTGCAACCCCATGGGCTACAGCACACAGGTTTCCCTGTCCTTCACCATCTCCTGGAGCTCGTTCAAACTTGTGTCCATTGAGCCAGTGATGCCATCCAACCATCTCATCCTCTGTCATCCCCTTCTCCTCCTGCCTTCAGTCTTTCCCAGCATCACGGTCTTTTCTAATGAGTCGGCATGCTCAGAACACTTCTCCTTAGCCAAGAGTGTGGCAAAATCATCTAACATAAATCCTATTTTATAAGAAAGTATTGAATATCTCATGTAATTTATTTAATACTGTAATTAAACTGAAAAATAAAATACTTTTCTGGAGACAGAATGGTGGTAAGTGTGTGGGTTGTTTATCCTCCTGATTGCATGGCCCAGCCATGGGAGAGAGAATAGGACTGCATATCACTAGCTGAAAGAAGATCAGACATTGAAATACAGTTTCTACTATATGCATCTGGCTCTTCCACCACCATAAAGTCAAAATATCATTAAATCAAATCATCATAAGTTGGAGACTGCCTGTATTGTGAAGTGATCACCACAATAATGTTAATTATTGCATCTGTTATCTCACATCTCACATATGTGAGATGTCTATGTGGTGAGAACTTTTAAGATTTACTCTTCTAGTAACTTTCAAGTGTACAGTACAGCATTGACTATAGTCACCATGCTGTATATCAGATCCCCAGAACTTACTCATCATATAATAGAAATTTTATTCCCTTTGACCACCTTAACCCAATACCTAAATTCTACCACCCCTGGAAACAGCAAATGTACTCTCTGTTTATATAAGTGTCTTTTTAATTTCACATATAATTGATATCATACAGTGTTTATCTTTCTCTGTCTGGCTTATTTCACTTATCATAATGCCCTTAATCTTCATCCATATTGTCACAAAATGGCAAGATTTCCTTCATTTTTATGGCTGAATGATAGTGAATTGTGTGTGTACAAATATACACAAGCATACATATACATACAGCATTTTCTCTATCCATTCATCCACTGACAGACACTTACTTGCTTTCAGTTTTGGTACTGTGAAGAATGCTGCAATAAGCTTAGCAATGTATATGTCTTTGATATAGTAATTTCATTTTCTTCAGATACACACACACATACACACACATACACACACACACACACATTCTTATATACCCAGAAGTGATGTTTCTAGATCATATGATACCCTTGTTTTATTTTTTTTGAGGAACTTCCATATGTTTTCCATAATGGCTGTACCAGTTGACATTTCTATTAACAATACACAAGGGTTCCCTTTTCTATACATCCTGACCAGCACTTGTCTTTCTTTTTTGAGGTAATACCTCACTGTTTTTTTTAAATTGAAATACAGCTGATGTACAGTATTACAAGTTATAGGTGTAGGGTCAGAATGTCGAAATGACTTATTCAAAGTCATAGTACTTGGAAGTCAAATTCACCTTTGATTCTCAATCCAATTGTTTTCCCCTACATAAGTTTTAGGCTATGCTTTGTGGAGCTTTAGAGATCTTAGTAGCCACCAAGGAAAAGGGATATTGGAAAAGATGAGAAGTTTTTCTGTTTTATTTTTCATATTTGGATTTTAGATTTGGTCTGTGCAGACTCCCTTCAAGTTATAGAAACTGCACTATTATGAGAACTGCATCATACTTTTTCCATAGAGTCATTATGAAGGCTGCTATGTTAATAGCACATGATTAAATCCTTGGCCCATTTATGGTACCAAAGGTGAGTGTGGCCAGTGTTTCTACCTTAGTTCTTTATGCAGCTGACTACAATCAATAGTATGTAACAGAATTAAGGTTCAGGATAAAATGGGCCCATAATGTTTCTAAAAGCTATCAAACTCATGAATACAATGGAATGCTAAAATTAGGAATCATAATACTATACTTAATAATCATTTCTACTACTAGAGCTATTGAAAGTCATAGTGAAGGCAATATAATTAGGAAATGGCTCCTGGAGCCAGAGTGCCTCTGTTCAAATCCTAGTTCTAATACAGGTTAGTTGTGTGATTGTGGAAGAGTTACATATCACCTCTGCATATCAGTTTTTCATCTTAGAAGTCAGTTTTTCATCTTGTTCAGTCACTAAATCATGTCTGACTCTTTTGAAACCCCATTGACTATAGTCTGCCAGGTTCCTCTGTCCATGGGATTCTCCAGGCAACAATACTGGAGTGGATTGCCATTTATTTCTCCAGGGGATTTTCCCAACACAAGGATTGAACCTGAGTCTCATTTTGTGTCTAGAACTTAGGCACTTAATAAATATGTTTTGAATGAGTAAATGAGCAAAATAGTTAATGAAGAATACTCAAACATTAAAGTCATTTTGAGAAGTGAATAATTAGAAAACTAGAGATGGTTCCTGATTTACAATGGTTCAACTTAAAATGATTTTTTTGGCTTTATGATGAAATGAAAGCAATGTGCATTCAGTAAAACTAGACTTTGAATTTTTATCTTTCCCTGTGGTAGCAATATGTGGGACAGTACTTTTTGTGATGCTAGGCAGAAGTAGTGAGCCACAGCTCCTGGGCAGCCTCATGATCACAGGGGTTAACAATCCATACACTTACTCCTATTCTGTACTCAGATAACCATTCTGTGTTTTTTTTTTTCTTCCCACTTTCAGTACAGTAGTCAATTACATGAGATCTTTAACACTTTCTTATAAAAGGGACTTTCTGTTAGATGATTTTGTCAAACTCAAGGCTAATATAAGTGTTCTGAGCATGTTCAAGGTGGGCTAAGCTCAACTATGACGTTTTGTAGGTTAGGCATATTAAGAACATTTAGACTTAAAATATTTTCAACTTACAATGGGTTTATTGGGACACAACTGGATCATAAGTTGAAAATACTCCATAGTAAATCTCAAGTCATTTGTAAAACACAAAGAATAGTACCACTTCATGATGTGAAATCATGATGTTGCTTTGTAGGTTACAACACATTAGGACTAAGCCTACCCACCTGTGGTCTTCAGTTTATTTTAATGAATATCGCTGCTTTTAAAAGATCTCTGATATCTTTCATTAAAGGTTTATAGTTTTCCTCATATAGATCTTGAACATGTTTTTTTTTTTTTTGGCTTATAGCTGATCATTTCATGTTTTTGTTTTCATGTACATGGCTTGTGTTTTTAATTTTAAATTCCAGTTACTCATTGCTTATATATAGAAAAGCAATTGACTTTTGTTTATTGACCTTGTATCCTACACCCTTGCAATAATTGCTTATTTTTAAAAGGAGACTTTATTTTTATACCAGTTTTAGGTCCACAGAAAAACTGAGGGAAAAGTATAGATATATCCTGTATATGTTCTGCCAAGACTTATGCAAAGCCTCCCTATTGTAAACATCCCTTATAGAGTGCTTCATTTGTTACAATTCATGAACCTAAATTGACACATCATTACCACCCCAAATTTATACATTATATTAGGGTTCACCCTTAGTTAATTCATCTTGAGTTTATTTGTTGTATATTGTGTAAGATAGTAGTCCAGTTTCATTCTTCTTCATGAATCTTTCCAGTTTTCCCAATACCATTTGTTGAAGACACTGTCTTCTCTCCACTGTATATTCTTGCCTCCTTTATCAGAGATTAATATGCTATATGTATGTGGATTTATTTGGGAGTTCTCTGTTCTACAGATCTATGTCTCCATTTTCATTACATTATAGTACCATTTTGATTACTACATCCTAGCAATATAGTTTGAAATCAGGGAAGGTGATACCTCCTTGTTCTTCTTTCTCAAGATTGTTTTGGCTATGGAGTCTTTTGTGGTTCCATATAAATTTTAGGATTATTTGTTCTAGTTCTGTGAAAAATGCCATGGTATTTTGATAAGGATTGCATTTAATCTGTAGCTTGCATTGAGAAGTATGGCTGTTTTAATGATACTGATTCTTCCAGTCCATGAGTATGGCATATAGTTTCATTTATTTCTGTCATCTTCAATTTCTTTCATCAATTGCTTATAGTTTTCAGAGTACAGGTTTATTAACTCCTTGGTTAAGTTTATACCTAGGTTTCATATTCCTTTTGATGCATTTCTAAATGGTATTATTTTCTTAAATTTTCTTTCTGATAGTTTATTTGTGTATAGAAACAACTGATTTCTGTATATTAATTTTGTATCCTGCAACTTTATTGGAGAAGGCAATGGCACCCCACTCCAGTACACTTGCCTGGAAAATCCCATGGATGGAGGAGCCTGGTAGGCTGCAGTTCATGGGGTTGCTAAGAGTCGGACACGACTGAGTGACTTCACTTTCACTTTTCAGTTTCATGCATTGAAGAAGGAAATGGCAACCCACTCCAGTGTCCTTGCCTGGAGAATCCCAGGGACAGGGGAGCCTGGTGGGCTGCCGTCTATGGGGTTGCACAGAGTCGGACATGACTGAAGCGACTTAGCAGCAGCAACAGCAGCAACTTTATTGGGTTCATTTATTAGTTCTAATAGCTTTTCTGCTGGAGTCTTTAGGATTTTCTATATATAGTATCTTGTCATCTGAAAATATTATTTTACATTTTCCTTTCCAATTTGGATGTCTTTTTTCTCTTGCCTAAGTTGTGGGTAGGACTTCCAATACTATCTTCAATAAAAGTGTCAAGAGTGGGCATCCTTGTCTTGTTCTTTATCTTACAGGGAAAATTTTCAGCTTTCTATCATTGCGTATGATGTTAGTTGTGAGTTTGTCATATATAGCTTTAATTATGTTGAGGTATGTTGCCTCTATATCCAGTTTGTTGAGAGTTTTTAATCATAAAGATTTATCATTTGTTTACCTTTTCAAAGAATCAGCTCTTCATTTCATTGATCTTTCTATTGTTTTTCAGTCTCTATTTCATTTGTTTCCACTCTGATCTTTATTGTTTCCTTTCTTCAGTCAACTTGTGGTTTTCTTTTACATGTTCTAGTTCCTTTTTGACTTTAGGTATTTTTTTTAAATTTCCTCTTTGATTTATTAGTTAATTCATTGGTTGTTTAGTAGCATGTTCTTTAGTTTCCATGTGTTTGTGTTTTCCTGTTTTATTCTTGTAATTGATTTCTAGTTTCATACTGTTGTGTTTGGAAAATCTGCTTGATATGATTTCAGTCTTCTTAAATTTACTGAGACCATTTTTAAAAATTTATTTATTTTAATTGGAGGCTAATTACTTTACAATATTGTAGTGGTTTTGCCATACATTGACATGAATCTGCCATGGGTGAACATCTGTTCCCCATCCCAAACACCTCTCCTACCTCCCTCTCTATCCCATCCCTCATGGTCATCCCAGTGCACCAGCCCCAAGCACCCTGTCTCATGCATCGAACCTGGACTGGTGATCTATTTCACATATGATAATATATATGGTTCAGTGCTATTTTCTCAGATCATTCCACCCTTGCCTTCTCCCAAAGAGTCCAAAAGTCTGTTCTTTACATCTGTGTCTCTTTTGCTGTCTCACATATAGGGTTATCATTACCATCTTTCTAAATTCCATATATATGTGTTAATATACTGTATTGGTATTTTTCTTTCTGACTTACTTCACTCTGTATAATAGGTTCCAGTTTCATCCACCTCATTGGAACTGATTCAAATACATTCTTTTTAATAGCCAAGTAATATTCCATTCTGTATATGTATCACAGCTTTCTCATCCATTCATCTGCCAATGGAAATCTAGGTTGCTTCCATGTCCTGGCTATTGTAAACAGTGCTGTGATGAACATTAGGGTACACATGTCTCTTTCAATTCTGGTTTCCTCGGTGTGTGTACCCAGCAGTGGGATTGCTGGGTCGTATGGCAGTTCTATTTCCAGTATTTTAAGGAATCTCCACACTGTTCTCCATAGTGGCTGTACTAGTTTGTATTCCCACCAACAGTGTAAGAGGATTCCCTTTTCTCTGCACCCTCTCCAGCATTTATTGCTTATAGACTTTTTGATAGCAGCCATTTTGATCAGTGTGAGATGATACCTCATTGTGGTTTTGATTTGCATTTCTCTGATAATGAGTGATGTTGAAAATCTTTTCATGTGTTTGTTAGCCATCTGTATGTCTTCTTTGGAGAAATGTCTGTTTAATTCTTTGGCCCAGTTTTTGATTGGGTCTTTTATTTTTGTGGAATTGAGCTGCAGGAGCTGCTTCTATAGTTTTGAGATTAAGTCTTTGTCCGTTACTTCGTTTGCTATTATTTTCTCCCATTCTGAATGCTGTCTTTTCACCTTGCTTATAGTTTCCTTCATTGTGCAAAAGCTTTTAAGTTTAGTTAGGTCCCATTTGTTTCTTTTTGCTTTTGTTTCCAAAATTCTGGGAGGTGGGTCATAGAGGATCTTGCTGTGATTTATGTTGGAGAGTGTTTTGCCTATGTTTTCCTCTATGAGTTTTATACTCTCTGGTCTTTTAGATCTTTAATCCATTTTGAGTTTATTTTTGTGTATGGTGTTAGAAAGTGTTCTAATTTCATTCTTTTACAAGTGGTTGACCAATTTTCCCAGCACCAGTTGTTAAAGAGATTGTCTTTTCTCCATTGTATATTCTTGCCTCCTTTGTCAAAGATAAGGTGTCCATAGGTGCGTGGATTTAATCTCTGGACTTTCTATTTTGTTCCATTGATCGATATTTCTGTCTTTGTGCCAGTACCACACTGTCTTGATGACTGTAGCTTTGTAGTATAGCTGAGACAATTTTGTGACTTTTCATGTGCTCTGTCTTGGGGAATGTTATATGTGCACTGTAAAAATATGTATTCTAAAGTTTTTTGAGCCGTGTTCTGCATAAATCTATTACATTCATCTGTTCTAATGTTGTTTAAGGCCAATGCTTCCTTATTGATATTCTATCTGGATGGTCTATCCCTGCCAGGTTGGAATTTGCTTGTGAGTTTTCCTCTTTTCAGCATTTTGCATGCATTATACCACTCCCTTCTGGCCTGAAAAATTTCTGCTGAAATATCTGCTGATAGTCTTGTGGACTATATATACCAAATTGTTTTTCTCTCACTGCTTCTAAAATTCTCTCTTCAACATTTGACATTTTAATTACAATGTGGTTCTCTTTGGGTTCATCTTGTTTGGGCCACTCTGTGCTTCCTGGACCTGGATGTCTGTATCCTTCCACAGGTTAGAGAAGTTTTCAGCCATTGTTTCTTTAAATAAAATTTCTTTCCCTTTCTTTCTTTTTTTCTCCTTCTGGGACCCTTATAATGTGAATGTTAGTATGCTCAGTGTTGCCTAGAGGTACCTTAAACTATCCTCTTTTAAAAAATAGTTTTCTTCTTTTCGCTATTCTGATTGGGTGATTTCTATTACCCTGGTCTTCCTGGTTGCTAATTCATTCCTTTGCATCATCTAATCTGCTGTTGATTCACTATAGTATATTTTTCATTTCTGTTATTTTATTCTTCAACTCTGACTGGTTCTTTCTAATAGTTTCTAAGTCTTTGTTGTAATTTGCACTGTATTCATCCATTATTCTCCTAAGTTAGGTAAACATTTTTATGACAATTCAATTTATTTTTTTCCAGGTTGATTATTTATCTTTATATCATTAAGGTCATTTTTTTCTGAGGTTTTGTGTTGTTCTTTCATTTGGAACATATTTCTCTGTTTGCTCATTTTTCTTGGCTCTCTGTGTTTATTTCTATGTATTAGGCAAAACTGGTACCTCACACTTGATGGAGTGACTATTTAGGTGACATTCCTCCTTGTTCAACCCTTCCAGAGCTCTTGTTTATCTTTTAAATATTTGTGGTTATGTATGCTACCTAATTTATTCTTGATATATTCCTGTTTTGTATGCAGAGACCTGTCAGTGTTCCAAGGGGAGGAGACCCTTGCTGCTGCTGCTGCTAAGTTGCTTCAGTCGTGTCCAACTCTGTGCGACCCCATAGACGGCAGCCCATCAGGCTCCCCCGTCCCTGGGATTCTCCAGGCAAGGACACTGGAGTGGGTTGCCATTTCCTTCTCCAATGCAAGAAAGTGAAAAGTGAAAGTGAAGTCGCTCAGTCGTGTCCGACAGCCAGACCCTTAGGCAGTGGATATTTAAGGATGCTTGTATCTACAGTTCCATGGGGATGTAATTCTTGATGGCTTTGACCATGAGATCTAGAGGTGTCCACTGGGTGACAGTTGCAAAACTTGAGGCTCCTGGATGAGTGTTTAAGCTCCTTTCTGGGGAGCCTTGTTGAGTTGGAGTAAGGCCAGTGGGGTACACAGGGATGGTGTCTTCCTATTTATGCTCCATGGGGGTGTCTCCTTAGCCTCTAGATGTGTGGGAAACCTGAAGTTTGTTTCTCAGGGTCGAGCTCCAAACTAAGAGGACTTTTTCACAGAAAGACTGCCGTTGTGTTTCAGTCTGCTGTCTGTGCAGTACCCTGGGGGTGGTGATCTGATGAGAGCTATCTATCCAATTTTTAAAGTCCTTTGAAGCCCAGGAACACTACCCTTTTGGCTACCAGGGTCAGGAGATCAAGAGGTATCTTTTGTGGATTGCTTGTGCTCCCTGGCTTTAGCTAGGCAGCTGGTAAGAATAGGGGGTGGAGCTTGCATTCTTGATTCAGAGAGGCAGCTGGAAAATGACTTGACTGTGCACACCTGCAAGCTTTAGCCATGCAGCAGGAGGGTGCCTTGGCTATATGTGTGCATCAGCTTTAGGCCAGGAGTAGGACGATGCTACTACTGCTTGTGTTTGCCAACCCTAGCCAAAGGGTAGGGGAGTATTAAGTCAGCTTTAGACTAGGAGAGGGATAATGTGGTGATGGCTCACACCCACCAGCCCCAGCCAGGGCTGGGGGGAGTGTTGCAGCTTCCTGTACTTGCAGACTTTAGCTAAAGAGCAGGAGAATGGCTGTTTACCCCAGCCAGGAAGTGGGCAGGCATTGCAACCACCAGAGCACTCCTGCTTCAGCAAGACAGCATGATAGTGCTGTGATGACTTGCTTCTGTGTCCAAGCTCACCTGCCTGTGCTAGCAGGCTAGGGGTGGAGCGCAGGTTAGGTGGTATCCACGTGTTTCATATTATTATAGCTATACCAAGTTGTCTTTTAGATACTGTTTGCATGGTATAACATGTTCATGTTTCAGTTAAATTTTTTTTCTTTGAGTCTCGAGTGCATCTTTTATAGAAAACTTATAGCTGGATAAAGCTATTTTTTGTTATCCATCTGGCAACATTTGTCTTTGTTTTCTTTTCTTTTCTTTTTTTTTTGTATAAAAGAACTTAGTGGCTTATCACTATAGGAAAAGTGGAGAATTATCACCTAATATAATTGTTTGATAACTACAAGATATTTTATTTTTTTACTTTATTTATTTATTTATTTTTAGAAATTATTTTTTATTTAAATTTATTTATTTTAATTGGAGGCTAATTAAAATATTGTATGGTTTTGCCATACATCAACATGAACATGTGTTCCCCATCTTGAACCCAGCTCCCACCTCCTTCCCCATACCATCCCTCTGGGTCATCCCAGTGCACCAGTCCCAAGCATCCTGTATTCTGCATTGAACCTGGACTGGCGATTCATTTCTTATATGATATTATACATGTTTCAATGCCATTCTCCCAAATCATCCCACCCTCTCCCTCTCCCACAGAGTCCAAAAGACTGTTCTATACATCTGTGTCTCTTTTGCTGTCTCGCATACAGGGTTAATTTATTTATTTTAATTTGAGGAACATTTGTCTTTAAATTGGAGTGTTTAATCCATTAACATATAGTGTAACTACTGGTGACATATGATTTATGTTAGTAAATTTGCAATATATTTTCTGTGTTTTACTTTTATCTTTCTATTATTCCTCCACTACTTCCTCTCTTTGTGCTAATAAGTTTCTAGTAGATGGTTTTAATTACTGTGTTGGTTTTTTTCCTATATGTATCTACCAGTCCCATTTTATCCATAGTTTCACTTTCCATGGTTTCAGTTACCCATAGTCAACTACTCCTCAAATATATGAAGTGGAAAATTCCAGAAATAAACAATTCATAAAATTTAAATTATGTGCTATTCTGAGTATTGTGGTGAAATCTCATGCCATCTCACTCTGACCCACCTGGGATGTGAATCATCCCTACATCTCACCCATTAGTAAATTAGTAGTTGTCTCACTTATCAGATCAACTGTCACAATACTGTGATACTTTTATCCAAGTAACCCTTATTTTACTTAATAATGGCCACAAAGTACAAGAGTAGTGATGATGGCAATTTGGATATGCCAAAAAAGACGCCATACAAGTGCTTCCTTTAGGTGTAAAAATTAAAGTTATCAACTTCATTGGGAAAGAAAAAAAATGTATGCTGAATTTGCCAATAATCTACAGTAAGAATAAATCCATCCATGAAATTTTGAAAAAGGAAAAAGAAAAACTTGCTAGTTTCTCTGCTTCACCTCAAACTACAAATGATACAGCCAGTGTGTGATAAGTGCTTAGTGGAAAAGGCATTAAATTTGTACAGTGAGATATTTTAAGGGAGAGAAAGAAACCATATTCACATAACTTTTGTTATAATATATTGTTATAATTATTCTATTATTATTGTTCATCTTACTGTGCCTAATTTTTAAATTTTATCATAGGTATGTATGCATTGGAAAAAATACAATATAGATAGGGGTTGATACTATCCTTAATGGTTTCAGTCATCCACTGGAGGTGTTGGATTATATCCCCTGGAGATAAGAGGGGACTACTGTTTTTTAGTTTTTTTCTTAGTGTCAGCTAATGGTATTACTGTTAATATCTTCACTTACAAAGATCTAGTTTAGTTTAATAGCCAACTAAATTCAATAGCATACAAAAACTTTTATATGCTATAGTTCCAGTCTCTTTTCCTCATTTGTGCTATTATTATTACATAAGCTACATCTTTATGTTCTATAAGCATTAGTTCAGCCAGTTCAGTTCAGTCACTCAGTTGTGTCCAACTCTTTGTGATCCCATGGACTGCAGCACACCAGGATTCCCTGTCCATCACCAACTCCCAGAACTTGCTCAAACTCATGTCCATCGAGTTGGTGATGCCAAACATCAATATTGCATTAAAACTACTGATTTATGAAATTGTTCTTATAATCAGGGTTGAAAAGTAAAGAGTTAATTTATATTTATATAAATATAATTTATACTGTCTTATAATTACCTATGTAGTTACTTTTATTAATGCTCTTTATTTCTTTGTATTCAGATTTTTATCTAGTATTCATTTATTTCATGGTGAAAAACTCTAATATTTCTTCTATAGCATGTCTTCTAGTGACATGTTCTTTCAATATTTGTTTCTGTGGAGATGTTTTAATTGCTCCTACATTTTATGAAGGATAGTTTTTCTGGATATAGATTCTTAGATTATACTTTTTTTTTTCAACACATTGAATATACCATGCTACTTCCCTCTGCCTCTTATGATTTTGATGAGAAATCTTATGGAGACTATCTTTCATGCAATGAGCTGCTGCTTTATTGTTACTTTAGAAATTCATACTTTGCATATATATGGAATTTATAAAGATGGTAATGATAACCCTATATGCGAGACAGCAAAAGAGACACAGATGTGTAGAACAGTCTTTAGGACTCTGTGGGAGAAAGCGAGGGTGGGATGATTTGAGAGAATAGCATTGACACATGTATATTATCATATGTGAAACAGATCACCAGTCCAGGTTCGATGCGTGAGACAGGGTGCTTAGGGCTGGTGCACTGGGATGACCCAGAAGGATGGGATGGGGAGGGAGGTGGGAGGGGGTTTCAGAATGGGGAACACATGTTCACCCATGGCAGATTCATGTCAATATATGGCAGAAACCACTACAATATTGTAAAGTAATTAGCCTCCAATTAAAATAAATTAACTAAAATTAAAAAAAAAACCCACACACAAAAGAAATTCGTACTTTTTCTTTGGCTTTCAATGTATACCTTGGTGTGGATCTCTTTCAGCTTATTCTACGTAGATTTTTCTGCACTTGTGGGTGTGTAGATTTATGTAGTTTTTCATCAAATTTGGAAATTTACATGTATTATTTCTCCAAATATCCTTTATATCCTTTTCTTATTCGCTTCTTATGTTAGACTTGTTTTTATGCACATGTTGGTCTACTAGATGTTGCTACACACAAGTTCTGAGGTTCTGATGATGTTTCTTCATATTTTTTTTTTTTATTTATCAAGCAGGAAAATCTCAGTTGGTTCATCCTCATGTTCACTTATTCTTTTTCACCTCAAACCTGATGTTGAATGCTGCTAGTGAATTTATCATTTTAGTTATTACATTATTTAACTTCAGAATTCTATTTGGTTCACTTAGTAATTTACATCTATTTATGGGTATTCTTTATGTGATGAAATATTATACTTTCTCTTAGTGTTTAGAGATGGTTTAATTTTCTATGTGAATGGTTGGTGCCAGCTTTCTCACTGCTCTAGTAGGACAGTACAATTATTCAAGGTCAAGAATTTTGAGTGATCTGTGGGATAATGGATTAAAGTTGCAGATATCAGTAAGAAATCGTTCTTTATGTAGCTATAGTTAAGTAAATGTAGACATATTTATGGAAATGTGTCTATATGTGGCTTAGGGTACACACATATATTTCTTTGCTTTGTTATCTGAGAGAGCTTAGAAGAAATGACACACATACACACCCATAGCAGCACATTTAGAACCCATGTCTTCATTTTTAATACCATCTTTCCAATAAAATGACCCAAATATCCTTGTAGAAATGGATGATTCTTGGAGTTCAGTTCAGTTGCTCAGTCATGTCCAACTCTTTGCAACCCCATGGACTGCAGCATGCCAGGCTTCCCTGTCCATCCCCTTGGAGAGTGGCAAGAAATAAAAAGATGAATCCAGAGCATCATGTAGTATTGGAAAATACGATAACACCCTTCCCTGATGCCAAAAAATAAAATCCCCACATGATGGGAATATGTCAAATTGGAAGAACAATCAATTAAAAGAGCTGTCAATGGACCAAAGCTGGAATGGTTTGAGCAAGAAAATAAGATAATAGTGGATTTTAACCTAAGGCATAATAAAAATATCCATGAGTCCATACTGAGGTAAATAAATAATTAAGTAAACTAACAAAAGAGAAGAGACAATCTCCTATTTGGAAGAGTTCCAAATGATTTATACAGCTACTCTTCCCTTAAGGAGGAAGAATATAACTCCCTATCCTTAAGTACAGGCTGAACATTCTGACTTCCATAGAATACAGTACAAAAAGGGAGGAAAATAACTAAAATGATTAAATGCAATGTGGTATCCAGATGAGACTCTAAATAGGAAAAAAATTCATTAAACAATAGCTAAGAAAATATGCATTAAGCATCAACTTCAATTAATAATATAGTATCAATATCAGTTAATTAATTGTAACAAATATACCAATATAAGCTCTTAAGAGGTGGAAATCAATGTGGTGTTTATGATACCTCTCTTTATTAGCTTCTTGATTTTTCTTTATATAAAAAAAATTCTAAAAATTAAAGTTTATTTTAAAGATAACATAGAAAGCAGTTATATATCCAAGATTTCAGGAGACCAATATATCTGCTTTCTCATGCATAATACTCTGGTCAAAAGGCAACAAAAAATCTTACTGAGAGCTTTGAAAAGTAAACAAAAGCAGATAAATTTTGGAGGAGAGTCAAAAGTTGGAGATATGACTATAAGACTTAGTTTCTCACTTGTTTTATTCCCTCATGGCTTTGCCCTGAGGGCAGAGCCCAATTGTGAAGCAAAACAATACCAGTGATGGGTCAGGTGGCTAAAACACCATTAGAAACTTGAACTTTCTGGCTAAGGGGAAACGAGAAGGGAATCTTTTGGGGCTGAAAAGGACAGAAGCATCCTTGAGTAGACAAAGTAGGTATTGTTTTATTCTGTGTATGAATCTGCACAAATCTCAAGATAATCCCTTTAAATGTATGAGAAGAGAAATTTACACTAGTATAATAAAAGCTTAGAGAATCTAAATAAACTATAAAATACCACACAATGCTCAGGCTAATCCCTGAGAGACAAATGTATGGGACAGACTTAAACTAGCACAGCAAAGTTTTCGAGAAAGACTATATGATATGAACAAATACTTAATGAAATGGAGACAGAACTTGTAGTTTGAAGTTAACAGGGTTTATTGCCAGCTAAAATTAAAACATCATATTCCAGGTCATAATGGAAAACTGATTCTACACAATAGAATTCTCACAATGTTCAAGATGTAACTAAAAACTACTCTACGAAGGAATGATACTAAAGCTGAAACTCCAGTACTTTGGCCACCTCATGCAAAGAGTTGACTCATTGGAAAAGACTCTGATGCTGGGAGGGATTGGGGGCAGGAGGAGAAGGGGATGACAGAGGATGAGATGGCTGGATGGCTTCACTGACTCGATGGGCATGAGTCTGGGTGAACTTTGGGAGTTGGTGATGGACTGGAAGGCCTGGCGTGCTGCGATTCATGGGGTCGCAAAGAGTTGGACACGACTGAGTGACTGAACTGCTGATGGTAATAATCACTTTGTAATATATAAGTGTATCAAATGAACACATTGTATACATTAAGCTTACACAATGCTATATGTCAATTACCTCTCTCTAAAGCTAGAAAAAGGAAATTAAGAAGAAAAAAAAAAACCTTGAAAAAAAGACTGTGTAGCAGCTATTATAATTATGCACTATAAGGTCAAGGAAAATGTACCTAAAATGAATAGAGGCATTCTCTGGAAAGACAGAGGGGAAAAACAAAACTTTAGAATGAAGAAGATTTCAATGAGAACTGAAAAATATAATACTTGAAATTGAAATCCACTCTATGGAGTCAATACAAGAATAGAGATGACTGTCAAAATTTATAATGATGTCTGCTGGTGTTTTTGATGAACTCGGTAACAAAACAATTCCCAGTCAAAAAAGAGGAAGAAGGTCTAAATACACATTTCTTCAAAGAAGACATTATTTCAAGACTGTCCACAAGGAAAATTCCAGGTCCACAGGGCTTCATACTTATCCTATACCAAATCTTTCAGAAATAAGAGAAGGAAAAAGTATTCTTCAAGTAAATGTATCAGGTCAAGATTATCCTTACACCAAAGGCAGAAGAAATGACAAGTAAAATAAAATTTGAAATCCTCTCATTAACATAAATGCAAAGTGAAGAGAAGTGAAGTGAAAGTTGCTCCTCATATCTGACTCTTTATGACCCCATACAGTCCATGGAATTCTCCAGGCCAGGATACTGGAGTGGTTAGCCTTTTCCTCCTCCAGGGGATCTTCCCAACCCAGACATTGAACCCAGGTCTCCCACATTGCAGATGGATTCTTTCACAGCAGAGCCACCAGGGAAGCCAATAAATGCAAAAATCCTTGCTAAAGTATTAGCAAATTAAAGCCAGAAACACATTAAAAAGTGATCATCACTCAAGACCCATTGAGGTTTATCCCATGAAATCAAGATAGGTTTTAATATGCAAAAATAAATTTTAACATATTTTAATAGAAGAAAAGATGAAATAAACTTCAAAAGAAAAGTGATTTAATAAAACTGAACAGCTATTCATTAAACAAGAAATAGAAGGGAAGTTCCTCAACCTCAAACCCCTACTAATAGGAAAAGACAAGGATGTCAGCCCTACATAACCAGCTCTACTCATCATCATATAGGAATTCAAACCAGTGCAATGAGTGAAAAACATTTCAAGTAAAGGGCAATCTATTAAATGTCCTACATTTTGTGTACCACATAGCCTCTGTGAAACTTCTCAACTCTTCTGCTATAGCATGAAAGCAGCCATAGACAATATTTATGTGGCTAGGCATGACTATATATAAATAAAATTTAATTTACGCAAACAAGAAGTGGCCTGTGTTTGGCCAATGGGCTGTTGTTTGCTCACCTCTGTACTAAGGCAAGAAAAATAAATAGAAAGCATAAATATTTGAACAAAAGGACACTTGTTTTATTTGAAAAACAAAAAATGTAATTATCAATACAGAAAACCTTAAGATAACTACAAGATGCTAGAAGTAAATAAGAAAATTCTGCAATGGTGCAACACAACAGGTCAATATGCAGAAATCCATTCTATTCCAACATATTGGCAATGAACAACTATCAAATGAAATAAAAAATACAGCTCTGTTTATAATAGCATAAAGAAAAATAAAATATTTCAGAATAAATTTTATGAAAGATGCTGAAGACCTGTATGCTGAAAGCTGTCATTTCTTCCTCCTTGAGACACTCATGTCCTTAAATTCTCCAGAGCATAACGGTTAGGAGAATAAGCTCTTTAACCAT
Organism: Bubalus kerabau; assembly: GCF_029407905.1. Lineage (NCBI taxonomy): Eukaryota > Metazoa > Chordata > Mammalia > Artiodactyla > Bovidae > Bubalus > Bubalus kerabau. The sequence continues at coordinate 40,072,953 of NC_073647.1, read as the reverse complement.
ACAGTTTGAATCCAGGCTCTGCCACTTATTAGTATCTAACCTTGGGCAAGTTAATTAACCTCTTTGCACTTCATTTTATTTATCTATTAAATGGAGATGATAATAGTATCTATCTACCTCTTAAGGTTGTCAAGAAAGATTTTATGTGCTAATGTGTATAAGTAGCCTTCTTGGCAAAATAATGTGTGCTTAAATACTTACCATGAAAATATCTATCATCCTACAGTGTTTTAATATTGTGTGTGCGTATGGACATGTACCCATGCATTTATTCTCTGTCTCTTCTTGGTCTCGTCTGAGGACATGATCTGTGCATACATTAAAGTTGTGTATTCCCTGTGATTATTTTCTTTACCCTCTTTTCACTCTACCCTTTCTTAGGGTTATCTGATTTACTCAGATGACTTTGTTATTTAATTATTGATAATTCTCCTATCTATATTCCTAGCATAAATATTTCTTCTAAGCTCCAGATACATATATCTATTTGCTTATTGAATATCTCCAATATATGTAAAACAGGAACCTCCACATCAATATGTATAATACTAAACTCATTATCTCCCTAATCCCAAACATGATTTACTGCCAGTTCTTTCCATCTCTGGAAATGTAACCAATACCCACCCAGTGTTGCAAGGCAGAAATCTAAGAATTTTCCTTGAATGATCCAATATTTTTACATCTGTTGGTCAGACATGCTGATACTTTTTGGTACAGTTTCAGACATAGAAAGATGAATTTAAAATTGGGCCCTGCTCTCAGGAACCTCAGAGTCTATTGAGGTGTGTGTGCATGTTAGTCGCTCAGTTGTGTCCAACTCTTTGCGACCCCATGGACTGTAGCCCACCAGGCTCCTCTGTCCATGGAATTCTCCAGGCCAGAATACTGGAGTGGGTAGCTTTTCTCTTCTCCAGGGGATCTTCCAAACCCAGGGATCAAACCCAGGTATCCTGCATTGGCAGTCAGATTCCTTACAGTCTGAGCCACCAGTACAGATATGTAATTTCAGTATAACCCAGCAAGTGCTATCCATAGTCTAGCATTCTTTCTATAATGGACCCCCATTCTATTCTCCTCTTATTAAATGAAATATCCATCTACCCAGTTGACAAGGATAAAAACACAAGTCATCCTAAATTGAATTCCTCTGTTTCCACTTCCCCTATATATAGTAAATTACCAAATTCCTATCAATTCTGTCACCCAAAATGCATGCAGGAAGCTTTCACTTCCCCCATCCCACTGCCATCATTCTCATTTAGTGGCTGTCACTTGGAGAAACTTTGTCCCCTCTGGGGGACATTTTCCAGTCACTGGAGACATTTTTCATTGTCACAACTGGGGGAGGATTTATTGTCATCTAGTGGCCTCTAGTAGAGGCCAGGGTTGCTGCTAAACATCCTGCAATAGATAGTACAACCTCCCATGGGGCCTGGGGAGGGGGATGATCTGCCCAAAATATCAATAGTGCTTAGTTTAGAAACTCTCTTCTAACACAAGTCAGGAGTATCTCTTATTCATACTACTGTGACTGCCTCTGAACCGGTTTTCCTCTATCCTTTCTCTCTTCACCACCCACATGGCCATCCACCCACCACAGAGCAGACAGAATGATCCTAAACACAGTTCTGACAAGTCATGCCCCTGCTTAAATTGTCAGTGCTTTCCACTTAAAACCACCAACGGTGATCCTTTACCATGTCTGCTGCTGCTGCTGCTAAGTTGCTTCAGTCATGTCCGACTCTGTGCGACCCCATGGACGGCAGCCCACCAGGCTCTCCCGTCTAGCACCATGTTTTGCGCATGGCAATAAAAAATTTCAGCAGTGTCTGAGTCGATGAATAAAGTGATTAACTGGTCACCTTGAGTTCTTGTTTGCTGGTCTTTCTGCATGTCCTTAGTAAAACTGAACTAACCAACGAATCTGCAGGGATGACATATAATAAATTTTCAATCTATTAGTTGAATGGTTTTTTAATTACTTAATTACTGGGTGACAGAAATCAGATACCACCTCTTCTTTCCCTGCCTACCAAGTACTCTGTGATAGATAAAGAAGTATCAGAGGAAAGAGCAGAGAAATTTTGAAATACTGTAATCAGAGTTACTTTTCTTTATCTCAAAGGACTGCCTTTCTTTCTCCTTTATTTTTACTTTTTAAAGATTAAGATATAATTTATGTGCAATATTATATGTTACAGGTGTACAACATAGTGATTCACAATTTTTAAATATTATACTCCATTTATAGTTATAAAATATTGGCTATATTCTTTGTATTGTACAATATATTCTTATAGCTTATTTATTTTTTTATGATTGCTTCTACCTCTTAATCCCCTTCCTCTAACTTTCCCTTCCCCTTTTCCCTCTCCCAACTGCTTTTTATTTTTATATGGTTTATCCTACTGCTAATATTTCTGTATTATCTTGGCCTTCTACTACTTTATTGGGGTTATCCAAAATAATGGTATATATCTTTTATTTATTTTTTTTTGTAGGTGGGTTTTTTTTTTAATTTTATTTTATTTTAAAACCTCAAACACTGTATTAGTTTTGCCAAACATCAAAACAAATCCGCCACAGGTATGCATGTGCTCCCCATTCTGAGCCCTCCTCCCTCCTCCCTCCCCACACCATCCCTCTGGGTCATCCCAGTGCACCAGCCCCAAGCATCCAGTATCGTGCATCAAACCTGGACTGGCAACTTGTTTCATACATGACATTACACATGTTTCAATGCCATTCTCCCAAATCTTCCCACCCTCTCCCTCTCCAATAGAGTCCATAAGACTGATCTTTTAAAAATATATCAGGCTTTTTAGTAAGGTGTTATATAATATATATGACATTAAGATAATACATTTACCTCAGTGTTTCCAAACAGAAACCATTGATGAGAAACTGTCAGGAATTTAGAGGAGATGAAACTATGTTACTACATGAGGTTTGTGGGCTCTAAAGTTTGGAAGGCTTTCCCTTGCCCTTTGTTAGTCTTTTTAATTTGGAAAGCAACTTCCATTGACTGCCACTTTCCTGAATGTTAAACTGTAAAATATAACCTGGTTGAATACACAGTTGGGCTGGACAAAAACTTGTAATCTGATGTAGCCTTTTCTACTTTCCTTGGGCAGGTCAATTCACTTTTAGGTCCCAGTTTCTGTACTTGTAAAATGGCACTGTCACCATAGAAGATTCTAGCTTGAATTCTATTGTCTTGTTTTCATAAACTTTCCCCATTTCTTCTTCTCCTAGGATATGGAGTTGTGATATATATCATACTGTTTGACATATAGTGGGCAAAGCTCTTCTGCCAAAGTTGGTGGTGAAATGTCAAGAATATTACTCTTTACTCAATGTAGGAGTTGTACAAGCATATTATGTTTGTTTGTGTATGTGTCTATATTTTTTGTTCAGTCTTCCATTTTGAGAATGTAGTTCAAAGTAATGATTTTTTTGGGCAGAGCTACTACCTTCTATCCATTCTTCCTTTGCTTTCTTAGAAAGTATAGGGACAATATAGAAAAATTATATTAAATACTACATTGCCTCTGATTAAGATCAGGTCAGGAAGAGTCATTTAATACTTACTCATTGGCAGGCTATGTTTTCTCTACTGAGATAGCTGCTTCTCTCCCCATGTCCTGGACTGGGGGTACAGAGAAGGTACCTTCATGTTTCCTTCTTCTTCATCATACATACTCCATTATTTATTTCACATCTAGTTGTTCCCTTGAATGAAACACTCTTTCACTTTAAACAATAAGATACTACTTTAAAATGAAAGATAGCATTTAGATTTTGATTAAAGTTATCATTGATTACTGTATTCCTTTGTACAAATCATTGTTCTTTAATTCATGAGCATGAAAAGCTCACAGTTTGATACATGACTGACAGGGGATGATGGAAAACATTGCTTTTAAAATTTCTCTTTCTAGTGCTAGGAATAAAAATGTATGGAAAAGGAAGAATTATGGTACTTGATTTTATAGGTAGCACTACCCTAGAAGTTCCATAACCCTTATTCCTAACAAAAAGATAGGAGATACTTAAAATTGTAATAAAGGTAGCAAAATATTTTATTAATCAGATTGCTTACTGAAACTTTATTTCTAATCATAGATTTCATAATCACTAGATATCTCTATCAATCTATTATTTCATAAACATGACACATTTAAGAAGTGAATCATTATACAAATTGTCATCTTTGCATGCCAGCACTAGTGGCATACTTTTTTAACAGTAGGGTGTTTATCTTTTAATTTTGAAATATACCAAAATATTATCATTCTCATTTTTAAACTGCTTTAAATTACAAACTTTTATGATAAGTTCACCTTCCTCTTCTAAAATATATCCTTCCATCCAAGTTCAAAATTTTGCTTCTTTGACTAAGCAATATTAACTGTTGTGTTTAGGGGAAAAGAGTGATCACCTCAAAGACTTTTTCAAAGATGCTTTTGATTCATGTTGATGTATGGCAAAAACCACCACAATATTGTAAAGTAACTATCCTACAATTAAAATAAATTAATTTTAAAAAGTAACATGGATACCTTTTCAGCAAATATTGTGACTTGCACCCCATTGTAATTTTTCTATATTGCTTGGAGACCTACCTGATTATGTCTAGCGAGGTTCAACAACTCAGCAGGAAGTCTAAAAGAGACAAGGAAAGAGTTGTTACATTACTGATAGAGGTCCATATGAAAAGTTTATAGTAAGTCCATAATCATGGGTGGAAGAAAGAAGAAAGATGACCTACTGAATGACAACTGCTGGTGAATCCACACATCTCTCATTTACAAAGTTCTATTTGTTGTTGTTCTGTTGCTCAGTCATGTCCAGCTGTTTGCAAATACATGTAATGCAGCACATCAGGCTTCCCTGTCCTTCACTATTTCCACAGCTTACTCAAAGTCATGTCCCTTGAGTTGCTGATGCCATCCAACCATCTCATTCTCTGTTGTCCCCTTCTCCTCCTGCCTTCAATCTTTCCAAGCATCAGGGTCTTTTCTAATGAGTTGGCTCTTCTTATCAGGTGGCCACAGTATTGGAGCTTCAGCTACAGTATCAGTCCTTCCAATGAATATTCAGAACTGATTTTCTTTAGGATGGACTGGTTGGATCTCCTGCAGTCCAAGAGACTCTCAAGAGTCTGCTCCAATACCACAGTTCAAAAGCATCAATTCTATGGTGCTCAGCCTTCTTTATGTTCCAACTTTTAACATCCGTACTTGACTACTGGAAAAACCATAGCTTTGAGTATATGGACTTTTGTTGGCAAAATGATGTCTCTGCTTTTTAATACACTGTTGAGATTTGTCACAGCTTTTCTTCCAAGATGCAAGCTTCTTTCAATCTTTGTCCATGGAATTCTCCAGGCAAGAATACTGGAATGGGTGGTCATTCCCTTCTCCAGAGGATCTTCCCAACCCAGTGGTCAAACCTGGGTCTCCTGCATTACAGGCAGATTCTTTACCATCTGAGACACCAGAGAAGCCCACAAAGTTCTATTAATTTATACCAAATGCAGTCTATTATCCAATTTAAAAGTAATTTGTCCTTATTTTCCATATGAGTAGAATAGCTGAATATTTTTGCACGCTTTCATAACTAACAGTTATAATCTATTTTGCACTTTTTAAAATTAGATAAAAGTGAATATTTTACTTTCTTTCCCTCCTTTCTCTTTCCCACATATTTCTTCCTTCCTATTTCTCCTCCTGTCTTTCTTGTCTCATCTACATCTCCCTTTTGTCTTTTTCTTTCTCTATGTCTCACACTCTTTCCCCCAAATACAGCTCTCTCAGATACATAGATAGACATATTTCTAACCATAGACATCAAAATGAAAAGATAATATGGAAAATAAATCTGTATTTATTCACATATATAATGATTCATGCATTGATAATGAAGAAGCAGCAATATGGTAAATTTATGGTTACAAATATGTACAACATCTACAGTGTTTTGTATCATATAAGAAAATATTGAGATACACATTAACAGATGATTCATCTTGGGAGCAGACAAGGTAAACTTACAGTGTTGACCGGAAAAGGCAATGGCACCCCACTCCAGTGCTCTTGCCTGGAAAATCCCATGGACGGAGGAGCCTGGTGGGCCGCAGTCCATGGGGTCGCTAAGAGTGGACACAACTGAGCGACTTCACTTTCACTTTTCACTTTCATGCATTAGAGAAAGAAATGGCAACCCACTCCAGTGTTCTTGCCTGGAGAATCCCAGGGATGGGGGAGCCTGGTGGGCTGCCATCTATGGGGTCGCACAGAGTCGGACACAACTGAAGCAACTTAGCAGCAGCAGCAGCAGTATAGTTGACATGGTAACTTATACTCTAATGAATGAATTTTTATAAAGTTTTTATGGCATACCACATTACAGTCATATTTGTAATACAGTCTTGTCAACAGTGTTGCATTAAAAAAAATCCACATATCTGTTGATAGGCTGATACACAGTTTGGCCAGTTATAAGAGAGAGAAGCATACTGTATGGTAATGTAATTCTTTGAAAGCAAAGTTATAAAATGGTAAGCAAGCAACACACTATTAATTATATTAAAAGTCATTCACTTTATACCTGTGTAAGGATAGATTATTCATTTCAGTACAGTTCTTGCACATAATGTTCTACACGGTGAATCCTTAAGCAATGATGATAACACAAAAATGGCTCATACAATTCTTACCATACAGTTATTAGATATTCACATGAAGACACTTGCATACATACAGAATAGAAAATTTTATTAACTGTACAGCATGATGATTATTTATGGTTCATTCAATGAAAGTGTGTCATCAGAAAGGTCTTCAACCTTGTCATTTTCATGTTGAGTAGGCTGAGGAGGAGAAAGAGGAAAAGTTGGACTTGCTGTCTCAGGGGTGGCACAGGTGGAAGGGAAGGCAGGAGACGCAGGTTCACTCACTGTAACTTTATGAAAATACATCACAGTTTCTGCTTGACTTAATTTCTCAAAAAAAAAAAGTTTCTATACAGTACCAACCCTTCTTTCACTGTTTAATTTCAGGGACCATATCCTAGAAAGTTCCAAGTCATTAAAAAAAAGTAAAAAAAAGATGACTAGAATAATCAGAACTCTTTTGCCAGATTGTCTGATGTTGATCTGTTTTCTGGCACTGCTTTCTCTTCATCTTCCTTATTATCTGGCCTTGGTTTGGAAGCATTCATCTCCATCAAGTTGTCTTCTGTTAATTCCTATAGTGCATTGTCTATTATCTCTTGAATTTCTCCAAGATTCATATCTTGAAACCCTTTAACCCACACCATTTTTGCCATAGCCACAAGATTTTCCAGTGATTTCCTTGACTGGCTCTTTTGTAAATCTTGTGAAGTCATGCACAATATCTGAATAGTTTTCTCCAGCAGGAATTTATTGCTTAAAGTTTGATGGCTTCCACATGGCTTTTTCTGGAACAACAATGTCATCTTCAGTGGTGCAGTCTTTCCACACTTTCATGATGTTCTCTCTGTTAGGGTACTCTTCCACAGTATTAGCAATCCTTTCCATAGAGTACTAGGTACACAGAGCCTTAAAGGTCCTTATGACCCCTTGATGACCCCTTATGACCCCTTGATTTAGCAGATGAATTAATGACATTGTGTTTGGGGCAAGTAGACCACGTGAACACCTTTGTTGTTGAACTTATGGGGTCCTGGGTGACCAGGGGCATTGTCAAGTATCCAAAGAACTTTAAAATGCAGTCCCTTAAGTGGCAAGGTACTTCCTGACTTGGAGGAGAACGCAATGATGAAATCAATTCAGAAAAAGTGTTCTTGTACAGGCCTTCTTGTATAACCAAAAGACTGGCACCTGGTGTTTATCTTTTTCCTTCAAGCCTCAGGGGTTAGCAAGTTTATATATCAGGTAAGTCTTGATCAGTAACTTGACTGTATTATTGCACAAATAATAGAATTGTTTGTGTATTGCACATTTTGTGAAATATGTGTTTATCTTGTCTTGAAAAAGCAGCTTTTATATGGGTGCAAGATTGCTAAAAGAAATGGACACCTATGATTTGAGAAAAAGCAAAGTCATTGTATGACATCTTAAAGCAAAAGAAAGATAAAGGATGTAAAGCCAGAGAATTTTATGCCAGCAAAGAATGATATAATTTTGGAAAGAGGTTTGTTTTAAAAATGTCAAAAAAAAAAAAAAAAAAATAACAGGAGAAGCAATTTCTGCCAATCAAGAAGCAGCAGACAAGCTCCAAGATGCCATAAAGAATAACATCTAGGGGCTTCCCTTGTAGCTCAGTGGAAAAGACTATTCCTTCCTGTCTTAAATCCTGGTGCTCACCTCTCTTTCTTACTATTAAATGTCCTTTGTAGCATTTTATCTCCGGAATAGAGCACTTTAATCTGCATCAAAAAACTATTCAGGCAAATGTCCTTTCTCCTCAATGATATTCTTTTTCTAATCATTTTATTTATTTATTTTTGGTCATGCTGGGTCTCCGTTACTGTGTGGGCTTTTCTCTAGTTGCAATGCACTTGACTTCTCATTGTGGTGACTTCTCTTGTTGCAGAGCACAGGCTCTAGGGCTTCAGTGGTTGCCACACGTGGGCTCAGTAGTTATGGTTCCCAGGCTCTAGAGCACAGGCTCAATAGCTGTGGTGCATGGGCATAGTTGTCCCATGGCATGTGGGATCTTCCCAGATCAGGGATTGAACCCATGTCTCCTGCACTGGCAGATGGATTCTTTTCCACTGAGCGACAAGGGAAGCCCCTTGATGATATTCTTTATGGCATCTTGGAGCTTGACTTCTGCCTCTTGATTGACAGAAATTGCTTCTCCTGTTATTTTGACATTTTTTAAAAAACAAACCTCTTTCCAAAATTATATCATTCTTTGCTGGCATAAAATTCTCTGGCTTTACGTCCTTTATCTTTCTTTTGCTTTAAGATGTCATACAATGACTTTGCTTTTTCTCAAATCATAGGTGTCCATTTCTTTTAGCAATCTTGCACCTACATAAAAGCTGCTTTTTCAAGACAAGATAAACATATATTTCACAAAATGTGCAAGGTTTTCATGCCTCCTGGCATAGCTGTGGTGCCTGCTTTTCAGATTTCCTTCTTTCTTTATTTTTTCTTTTTCTTTCCTTTTTTACATTGGTCCTTATGCTAGATGCATTTATGTTGAAATGGTAGGCAACTGCAATGCAGACCTCACTCTATGGTACATATCAAGCAACTCAACTCTTCCTTGTAACGTTATGATTTTTCTCTGCTTCTGGTAGCACGTCCAGCATAACTAGTGGTCCCATGGTGTTATTCAAATTTTACAGTGTTGCACTAAATACAATGAAAATTATGGGAGAACCATATGTGATCACTTTTACTATGATTCACAATTTACTGTAGAGAGGAACTGCTCAGGTGGAGATGATGAGCATGACACAGCATTTTTAAGTGGATACTTACAACACTTGAGCTCGCTGCAAAAGCAACAGTAGATATCTATGAAATTATTACAGTAGTACAGTGTGTACCACAGTTAATTTTATGCAGTTATGACTTAATGTTACATCTTCACATTCGTTTACATTTCTCTTGATTGTGAATTGTGCCATATATGATCTGTAAGTGTTTGTGTATGTGTGTCTAAGTTTTGATATTTGAACTTTTAATAATAGATTTGCTCCTTGGAAGGGAAGCTATGACCAACCTAGACAGCATATTAAAAAGCAGAGACTTTACATTATCAACAAAGGTCCATCTAGTCAAAGCTATGGTTTTTCTGGTAGTCATGTATGGATGTGAGAGTTGTACCATAAAGAAAGCTGAACGCTGAAGAATTGATGCTTTTGAACTCTGGTGTTGGAGAAGACTCTTGAGAGTCCCCTTGGACTGCAAGGAGATCCAACCAATCCATCCTCAAGGAAATCAGTCCTGAATATTCATTGGAAGGGCTGAAGCTGAAGCTGAAACTGAAACTCCAATATTTTGGCCACCTGATGCAAAGAACCAACTCATTGGAAAAGACCCTGATGCTGGGAGAGATTGAAGATGGGAGGAGAAGGGGACAACAGATGTTTGGATGGCATCACCGACTCAATGGACATGAGTTTGAGTAAACTCTGGGAGTTGATGGACAGGGGAGCCTGGCATGCTGCAGTCCATGGGGTCGCAAAGAGTTAGACATGAGTGAGTGACTGAACTGACCGACTGAAGAATAGACTTGTATACATTTTATGGTAGGAAATAATAGATTTATCTACATATACTTTATGCATTCATGACTTACCTAACTTTTAAAAAAGTTTTGATATTTCTAGACCATGTGGTTTATCTGTGAGTTTTTCAAATTGTTGCAAATCTCCAAAACATTTTCCAATGTGCTTATTGAAAGAAATGAGACTATAAGTGGACCTGTGCAGTTCAAGCCCATGTTGTTCAAGGGCCAACTGTATATTGTGAATAGTTAGATAGTAATGTGAAAAAGGCTTTAATGCCTTTCATATATATATGAATTTTAATGATCTTACTGTCTGGAACTATGTGTTTGGTTTAAAAAAATTAACTTTCTTGATATCTGATACAGACACAAAAATGAATATGAAATTAATTTAAAAATCAGTTTAAGTTAATTGAAATTATTTTATTTCTTCTTTTATTTCTTTAAGCATTACAAAGATACTTGTTTCAGTCTCTTTCACATCCTAACCAACGTGTTTCCTGGCATGAGAATTGTCCTGGTTTGTCTCCCCTGAATCTTATGGCATTTTCTCCCACTTATATGTATTACATTTTAAAAATTCTGAGTTCTTCAGTGGGAGTTGTTTTCTGTTGGAATCTTGCCTGCCCTAGTTATGAAGGCAAGTTATGAGTCAGTTTCATATTTTCCTCTTGAGGTCTCCATGGATATCACTTGTAATGGACAGTTTTAATGTTGAATTTATAGTCTTGGAATATTCACACCTCTTGGGTAATAAGTATTTGCATCCCATTGTCTGTGTATGGTAAAGGTTTATGATTTTGAGTTCTAATAAATTACTGTTTCCCAATCATGGCTCAGGACAATTGGCAGCTTTCCTTCTTCAAACAATGGCCAGCTCGCTGACCTTCTCAAGGCTTTATACAGAGAGCTCAACCTCAGGACCCAACACCCAGAGCCAACAGCCTCTACAGCAGTCTGTGTTTTGGTAATAGCAGGGAAGTCAAAATCTTAACCCTGTACCTAAAGAATCATTGTAATATGATGCAGTCTTTCCCACTCTTAGTTAGGTATCAGCACTTTGGAATCAGCAACATGACTTCAATTTTTTTTTCCCTTTTTCCCAGATATTTTTTTCTTTCCTATCCTACTGATGATTATTTATATAATAATTCTGCATTTCTATGCCTTTTCAGGGCTATGATAGGGATCATTTTCTGCACCAGCTCAGTATGATATATTGCTTGGAATTCAAGTTTATTAATTGAGATGTTTAGCAAAGATTCTAGAGTACCCATAAGTAGGTAGGAAAGTCAACTTAAGGAATAAAAGGTCTAGCTCTGGGAATTTCTTCCTTATATGATTTTGAAAGTCAAACTCAAAATGAGCCAGTCTCATAAAGCAAAGATTAATATATATTTGCCTTATCAGAGAGCGGCATTTAAGTAATACACATTCTAATTTGCTGGCTAAATCCTCAAAATAATGCTTTGATCCTTTAACTCAAAAACTTTCAGAGGATTTTTCCACACAAATAATATTCTACCCTTTCATAGAGAGAAAAAAAATCTCATTCTCACTCCTTACTAATGTCCATAAAGCAGAATTATTATCCATAACTGAATACATAGTTGCACACTATCTAGTAATATTTTTGACTTGAGCAACTAGATGAGTTCAATTTCCTGCTTGCCATTGCTACTTCAACATTTAATTAGTATAAGCAAAATATACAAGTCATTGGAGAGAATATGGAATAATAATGTTGTTCAGTCTCTCAGTCATGTCCAGCTTTGTGACCCCATGGACTACAGCACATCAGGCTTCAGTATAAGTCCTTCCAGTGAATATTTAGGACTGATTTCCTTTAGGATTGACTGATTTGATCTCCTTGCTGTATAATATAAAGAAATATTGTTGTTTGATTTTTAGTTGCTAAGTCATTTCTTACTCTTTTGCAATCCCATGGACTGTAGCCTGCCAGGCTCCTCTGTCCATGGGATTTCCCAGGCAAGAATAATGGAGTGGGTTGCCATTTCCTTCTCCAGGGCATCGTCCTGACCCAGGAATTGAATCTGAATTTCCTCCTTGGCAGGCAGATTATTTACCACTGAGCCACCAGGGAAGCTCATATAATGAAATATATTTTACTATAAAAAGTTTCTCATATTAGATATAATCAATGTATTTGTCATTTATATTCTATGTGTAGAACTATGGTGGTGGTGGTTGAGTCACTAAATTGTATCCAACTTTTTTGCAACCCCATGAACTGTAGCTCACCTGGCTCCTCTGTCCATGGGATTTTCCAGGCAAGAATACTGGAGTGGATTGCCATGCCCTTCTTCAGGGTATCTTCCTGAGCCAGGGATTGAACCCATGTCTGCTACATTGCAGGTGGATTCTGTACCAACTGAGCCACCAGAGACTAGCTGTAGAGCTATAGTAAGAGATATATATCATTTGCTGCTGCTGCTGCTAAGTCGCTTCAGTCGTGTCTGACTCTGTGCGACCCCATAGACGGCAGCCCACCAGGCTTCCCCGTCCCTGGGATTCTCCAGGCAAGAACACTGGAGTGGGTTGCCATTTTCTTCTCCAGTGCATGAAAGTGAAAAGTGAAAGTGAAGTCTCTCAGTCGTGTCTGACCCTCAGCGACCCCATGGACTGCAGCCTTCCAAGCTCTTCTGTCCATGGGATTTGCCAGGCAAGAGTACTGGAGTGGGGTGCCATTGCCTTCTCCATATATATCATTTAGTAGGGTGTATATGGATGTACACACACACACACACATACACACCTGCCATGTGTTGATAGACATGCACCTGCATAGTAATCCTTTTTATATTAAGGTAACAGCTCTGAACATTTTGCTGATTTTGCACATACACATACGCCTTCAGATATAAAAGTGCAGAAAAGTGTACTGGAGCTTCTTTATGTGTTTACACAAACAAATCCAGGTGTGTGTGTGTGTGTGTGTGTATCTGCATCATGCATTCATATATAACAAAATTAATGACCATACAGTCTGTCTTATTCTACTTGGGATACCATAACAATACACCACAGACAGTGTGGCTTAAACAGTCCTAAAGCTAGAAAGTTCAAAAGCAAGGTTTTGGCAGGATTCAGTTTCTTACAAGAAACTCTTATTACTTCCAGAAGGCCACCGTTTCAGTGTCTTCACATGACAGAGAGAATGAACTCTGGTGTCTCTTCCTCTTCTTTTATAAAGGAACCAGCTCTACTGGATGAAGGTTCTACCCTTATTACCACATTTTTAACCTCAATCACAGGTCTTATCTCCAATATAATCACACGAGGCGTTATAGTTTCAATGTATGAATGGGCAGAGCACAATTCAGTCCACAGCACAATCATTAAAATTTAATTGTTTTTTCTACCAACATTATAATGTGAACATTTTAATATTTTTCAGTTCTATATTTGAGCTATCTCTTTTCTATATTAATGAACTCTGAAACTTATGGAATGACATAGATAATAAAATGAACACTCATAGTTCTTCCTGCATAGCATTGATTTTTCATTTGGCTATAATTGCCTAAGTTATTTGTTTGTTTGTTTGTTTTATTATTTGGAAATCGTGTTACCAGTTCAGTTGAAGCCTTCTTGTGTAATCTCTCTGGCACATTAATCCCCCCTTCCCCTCCATAGAAAATCATAATCTTTATCTTGGTGATCACTATTCTGTCCTTTTTCAATATGTTTTTCCTATATTGTTACTTGTATATTAAAATTCAATACCATTCTGCATGGTTAAAATTTTTATTTAAATTCTGTTTTACATATTCAGGTCTCTTAGTTTTTACTAACATTATGTTTTAGGAGTTTACTCAGTTTAATATAAAGTACTTCATTGATTTTTAGCACTGGGTACAATTTTGATGTAAAGTCATACCACAATTAGTTCATCTATTCTCATTTTGGTTAATATTTCTGTCTTCTGTTTTTTGAATTATAAATGAATGCTGAAATTAATCTCATTCATGTATCATGTGCCAGAGATTATGCTGGAGCAAATTCCTGGTTCTAGATCCTTGCTCCCCTTTGTGTGTGTGTGTGTGTGTGTGTGTGTGTGTGTGTATCTTCCTGTATGTGTTTTTATTTTCTTTATAAAGGAGAAGTATGCAAAAATACATGTATGTGTGTGCTTAGTTGCTCAGTCATGTCCAACTCTTTGAGACCCCATGGACTATAGCCTGCCAGGCTCCTTTGTCTGTGAGGATTCTCTAGGAAAGAATACTGGAGTGGATTGCCATGCTCTCCTCCAGAGGATTTCCAGCCAAGATATGGAAGCAATCAAAATGTCCATCTATAATGGAATATTATCCAACCATAAGAAAGAAGGAAATCATGTCATTTGTGATAGATAGCACAGATGAAACTTGAGAACTAAGTAAAAAAAGTCAGCCAGGGAAAGAAACATATGGTATGATATAACTTATATTTGGAATATAAAATAGTCAAACTCACAGAAACAGAGTAGAATGGTGGTTGCTAGTGGCTGGGGTTAAGGGGGAGTTGTGGAGATACAGGTCAAGGGATACAAACTTCCAATTATGAAATGAATAAATTCTGGGGATCCCATGTATAGATAGCATGGTGACTGTAGTTAATATTACTATATTATATACTTTAAAGTTGCTATGGGGGATTGAGATTGACAAATAAGAAGCAGAGACATCACTTTGCCAACAAAGCTCCATATAGTCAAAGCTGTGGTTTTTTCAGTAGTCATGTGACAGGTGGACCATAAAGAAGACTGAACACCAAAGAATTGATTCTTTTGAACTGTGGTGCTGGAGAAAACTCTTGGGAGTCCCTTGGACAGCAAGGACAGTAAATCCTAAAGGAAGTCAACCCTGAATATTCACTGGAAGGACTGATGCTGAAGCTCCAATACTTGGCCACCTGATGCAAAGAGCTGACTCATTGGATAAGACCCTGATGCTGGGAAAGATTGAGGGCAGAAGGAAAAGGGGGTGACAGAAGATGAGATGGTTGGATGGTATCACTGACTCAATGGACATGAGTTTGAGCAAACTCCATGAGATAGTGAAGGACAAGGAAGCCTGGCGTGTTGCAGTCCTTGGGGTTGCAAAGAGTTGGGCATGACTTAGAGAGTGAACAACAACATGATATATATATATATATATATATATATATATATATATATATATATATATACACACACACACAGACACACACTATTGATACTATATATAAAATAGATAACTAATGGGAAGCTACTGTATAGCACAGTACTATAGCATAGTACTTGGTGCTCCATGGTGACCTAAATGGGAAGGAAATCCAAAAAAGAGAGGGATATATGTTTACATATAGCTG
Source organism: Bubalus kerabau (assembly GCF_029407905.1). NCBI lineage: Eukaryota > Metazoa > Chordata > Mammalia > Artiodactyla > Bovidae > Bubalus > Bubalus kerabau. The sequence goes on along the minus strand of NC_073647.1, from coordinate 40,057,363 downwards.
ATTCATTTTGCTGTATAGTAGAAACCAACACAACATTGTAAAGCAGCTATAATCCAATAAAATTAATTTAAAAACAAAACAAAAAGCACAAAAAACCCCCAAAGAATTCATAATCTAATCTATATAAAGTGTATGTGTGCCAGTACACTTCTAGAAGAACATACTCTTTCTTTTTTTCCTTATATTCTGTTTTACGGCAGTGTTTTCTGCCACTGTCTTCTGGGTCACTTATGTGTTCTTTTGCCTCAGTTATTCTGCTATTAATTCCTTCTAGCATATTGTTCATCTCTGTTGGAACATACTCTAAGTTTTAAATGCCTTTAAAACATTTATGAAAATAAAAAATGTTTTAAAATAAAAAAATAAAGTTTCTAGGAGATAAGATCTTAAATATCCTCACCACACACACACACAATGGCAACTAAGTGAAGTCATGTAAGTATTAACTAGTCTCATCACTTTGAAAACTATAAGTGTATCAAATCATCACATTATATACCTTAAACCTACATGATATTGCGTTACTTATATTTCAGTTGGGATAGGGAAAAACAGATATTTGAAATTTTGTGGCAAAAAAGCATGAAATAAAGTAGAAATAAAAGCAACTCAAATGAGATACTTTGAGGGAACATATAATTCAAATCTTGAAGTTAGAAAAAGTGTAATTTGTACTCATAAAATAAACAATAACCTATACATTTTGGGCACTAATTTGGCTAATGAATATAATTTTAGACATTGATATTACCTAACAAATCTCCATAATTAGGAGTATAGGTCCAAATATGGTCTGGTCCCTTGCACTGTACTCTACTTGTGACTACCTGCTTCATACATTAAGCAGTGTTGACAGACAAAAAGAAAAATCCTGGCTCATTGAGAACTGGTAATACATCCCATACCTGGTTTTAATGTAGCTGTTTCCTTTTTGAATTTATTATGTTAGGAAAGAAAAATAAATAATGTGCCTTTTGTCAGCCTTAAATTAATCCAGCCTCAGGTCATGATTCCCTTCTTTGCTCCATAGCTTTCAGTGAAATCTTATAAAAATGTCAAGAGAATTACTTTCAATACTGTTCCCTAAAGCCTGTTGATTCCCCAATATCCATTCTAAAATCATGATTCATGATGTCGTGAGAAGACCTTATAGGTAACCTTTTCTCAGATAGATTTCCCATCATCTCCTGAGCAGACATGTCTGTCATTTTATTGCAGTTTCTCCCTGTAGTCATATTTAGACAAGTTAACTTCTGGCAGCTGATAAAATGTTGCTTATGATTTTATGTTTTTCACAAATGGCATTGCATCTAATGTTGAGAAACCTTCCTTCAGTGGTTTGATGGTTTAGATGGTTGCTAAACCAGTGGGTGAGCAATACATTTTCCCCAAAGCTAGTCATAGAAAATTGACCCCAGTTTGTGGTGTGCATGCCTGTGTGCATGCATGTGTTTAAAGTTAAATCAGGATGTCTGTCTGTCAGTCTATATATCTCCCCCAATCATTCTCACTCTGCCTAAAGGTTTATCAGTTTTGTTGACCTCTAAAACTTAGCTTTTTGTTTCATTTATTTTTCTCTACTGCTTTTCTATTTTATTAATTTTAGTTGTGATAATTATTGTTTCCTTTCATCTGCATATTTTGGGTTCAATTTACTCTTCTTTATTTTCTAAGCTGAAAGTTCTATTCTTTGATTAAAGGGCTTTCTTCTTTTCTAATATCAGAATTTAGTGTTAGAAATTGTTCCTTAACTATTGCTTTAGTGGCATTCCCCCAAATTAAACAAATTGTATTTTCATTTTCCTTCAATTTTTAAACAAAAAAGATTTAGTTAATTACAATGTTGTGTTAGTTTCAGTTGTATAGTAATGTGATTCAATTATATATATATATGATATTCAGTTATATATATGTAGAATATATATATATATTTTTTCAGATTCTTTTCCATTTATAGGTTATTATAAGACATTGAATATGGTTCCCAGTAGGTCCTCATTGTTTATCTATTTTATATATAGTGTGTGTATTTTCGGAGAAGGCAATGGCACCCCACTCCAGTACTCTTGCCTGGAAAATCCCATGGATGGAGGAGCCTGGTAGGCTGCAGTCCATGGGGTCGCTAAGAGTCGGACACAACTGAGCTACTTCACTTTCACTGTTCACTTTCCTGCATTGGAGAAGGAAATGGCAACCCACTCCAGTGTTCTTGCCTGGAGAATCCCAGGGACAGCAGAGCCTGATGGGCTGCCATCTATGGGGTCGCACAGAGTCGGACACGACTGAAATGACTTAGCAGCAGCAGTAGCAGCAGCAGTGTGCATATGTTAGTTCCAAACTCCTAGTTTATTGCCTTCCTCCTCACCCCCACTATCCTCTCTGGTACCCATAGTTTTGTTTTCCATGTCTATGAGTCTATTTCTGTTTTATATATTGTTTCATTTTTTAGATTCCACATATAAGTGATATTACATGATATTTGTCTTCCTCTGTCTGATTCAGCTCACTTAATATGATAATCTCTGGGTCCATCCATGTTGCTACAAATGACATTATTTCATTCTTTTTTATGACTGAGTAGTTTTTCATTGTACACACACACACACACACACCCTCCATCTTGTTTATCCATTCATCTGTTGATGGAGACTTGAGTTTTTCCCATGCCTTGGCTATTGTAAATAATGCTGCTGTGAACATTGGGGTCCATGTATCTTTCTGAATTAGAGTTTTCATCTTTTCTAGATATATGTCCAGGAGAAAGACTGCCAGATTATATGGTAGCCATATTTTTATTATTTGAAGGAACTTCCAGACTGTTTTCCATAGTGATTGCACCAGTTTTTATTGCCACCAACAGTGTAAGAGGATTCCCTTTTCTCCACATCCTCTCCAGCATTTGTTGTTTGTAGCCTTTTGTTGTGGAGAGGGCAATGACACCCCACTCCAGTACTCCTGCCTGTAAAATCACATGGATGGAGGACCCTGGAAGGCTGCGGTCCATGGGGTTGCTGAGGGTCGGACACGACTGAGCGACTTTACTTTCACTTTTCACTTTCATGCATTGGAGAAGGAAATGGCAACCCACTCCAGTGTTCTTGCCTGGAGAATCCCAGGGACGGGGGAGCCTGGTGGGTTGCCATCTATAGGGTCACACAGAGTCGGACATGACTGAAGTGACTTAGCAGCAGTAGCAGCAGAAGCCTTTTGTTGATAGCTATTCTGAACAGGATGAAGTGATACCTCACTGAGGTTTTGATTTCCATTTTTCTAATGAATAGTGATGTTGAGCATCTTGCTATGCCTGTCAGACAAATACATGTCTTCTTTGGAAAAATGTCTGTTTGGGTCTTCTGCCCCTTTTTTGATTGGGTTTTTTTATTGTTTTTAAATTAAGCTATATAAACTGTTTGTGTATTTTTGAAATTAAGCTCTTATTGGTAGCATTGTTTGCAAATATTTTATCCCAGTCCATAGGTTATCTTTTTGTTTTGTTGATGGTTTCCTTTGCTCTGAAAAAGCTTTTAAGTTTAATTATGCCCCAATTGCACTCATCTCACACACTAATAAAGTAATGCTCAAAATTCTCCAAGCCAGGCATCAGCAATACGTGAACCGTGAACTTCCAGATATTCAAGCTGGTTTTAGAAAAGGCAGAGGAACCAGAGACCAAATTGCCAACATCCTCTGGATCATCAAAAAAGTAAGAGAGTTCCAGAAAAAACATATATTTCTCCTTTATTGACTATGCCAAACCATTTGGCTGTGTGGATCAATATAAACTGTGGAAAATTCTGAAAGAGATGGGAATACCAGACCATCTGACCTACCTCTTAAGGAACCTGTATGCAGGTCAGGAAGCAACTGTTAGAACTGGACATGGAACAACAGACTGGTTCCAAATAGGAAAAGGAGTACATCAAGGCTGTATATTGTCACCCTGCTTATTTAACTTATATGCAGAGTACATTATGAAAAATGCTGGGCTGGATAAAGCACAAGCTGAAATCAAGATTGTGGGGAGAACTATCCATAACCTCAGATATGCAGATGACACCACCCTTATGGCAGAAAGTGAAGAGGAACTAAAAAGCCTCTTGATGAAAGTGAAAGAGGAGAGTGCAAAAGTTGGCTTAAAGCTCAACATTCAGAAAACGAAGATCATGGCATCCGGTCCCATCACTTCATGTAAATAGTTGGGGAAACAGTGGAAACAGTGTCAGACTTTATTTTTCTGGGCTCCAAAATCACTGAAGATTGTGACTGCAGCCATGAAACTAAAAGATGCTTACTCCTTGGAAGGAAAGTTATGACCAACCTAGACAGCATATTAAAAAGCAGAGACGTTACTTTGTCAACAAAGGTCCGTCTAGTCAAGGCTATGGTTTTTCCAGTAGTCATGTATGGATGTGAGAGTTGGACTATAAAGAAAGCTGAACACTGAAGAATTGATGCTTTTGAACTGTGCTGTTAGAGAAGACTTTTGAGAGTCCCTTGGACTGCAAGGAGGTCCAACCAGTCCATCCTGAAGGAGATCAGTTCTGGGTGTTCATTGGAAAGACTGATGTTGAAGGTGAAACTCCAATACTTTGGCCACCTGATGTGAAGAGTTGACTCATTTGAAAAGACCCTGATGCTGGGAAAGATTGAGGGCAGGAAGAGAAGGGGATGACAGAGGATGAGATGGCTGGATGGCATCACCGACACAATGGACATGAGTTTGGGTAAACTCTGGGAGTTGGTGATGGACGGGTAGGCTTGGTGTGCTGCGGTTCATGGGGTCGCAAAGAGTCGGACATGACTGAGCGACTGAACTGAACTGATCATTTGTTTTTGCTTTTATTTCCATTACTCTAGGAGATGGATTCAAAAAAATACTACTGTAATTTATGTCAAAGTGTGTTCTGCCTATGTTTTCCTCTAAGAGTTTTATAGTATGCAATCTTCCATTTAGGTCTTTTATCCATTTTCAGTTTATGTTTTTATATGGTGTTAGAGAATGTTCTAATTTCATTCTTTTACATGTAGCTATCCAGTTTTTCCTGCACCACTTGTTAAAGAGACTGTCTTTTATCTATTGTATATTCTTGCCTCCTTTGTCATAGATTTATTGACCATAAGTGCACGGGCTTATTTCTGGGATTTCTATCCTGTTCCATTGATCTGTATGTCTGTTTTTGTGCCAGTAACATACTGTTTTGACTACTATAGCTTTTGTATTATAGTCTAAATTCAGAGAACCTGATTACTATACCTCTGTTTTTCTTTCTCAAGATTGTTTTGGCTATTTAGAGTCTTTTGTGTTTCCATTTAAATTTAGGATTATTTGTTCTAATTATATGAAAAATATCATTGATATTTTGATAGGAATTTTATTGAATCTGTAGATTTCCTTGGGTAGTGTGGTCATTTTAACAATATTAATTCTTAAAATCCATGAACATGGTATATCTTTCCATCTGTTTTTATCATCTTTAGTTTCTTTCATCAGTATCTTATAGTTTTCAGGGTACAGTTTCCTCATTTCCAATTACATTATATTTTCAGTTTGATTTCCTCTTTGACCTATGGTTTATTTAGCAGTATAGCTTTTATTCTTCAATATTAGATTATTTTTCCAGACAACTTGCTTTTATGAAAGATGGAAGGATTTAATTCCATGGAAGGAAACAACATAGAGTTTATATTGTCTATGGACACTTAGGTTGTTTTCATGTCTTGACTATTGTAAATATTGCTGTGTAAAACACAGGAGTGAAGATATGCCCTCAAGATATGATTTCAACACATATCTACTAAGAACAATGGCATTCTCTGAAATAATCACAATACCATCATCACACACAAGGCACTTAGTGTTGGTCTAATTATATTATAGAATTGTCTCTATATTGGGGAGTCTAGATAAAGATTATTGCAAGAGTTCATTGTAAACTTTAATCATTTCTTAGGTTTAAAATGGTTAAAATTAAATTTTAGGCTCACTTTAAATGTTGCAAATTATGTATAAGTTTATCAAATAAAAAGTTAAAGTCCTTTGTTGTACCACCCTCTCCTAGCCTCTAATCCTCCCAAACAGTTTGGATTGCATCTTTTATACATTCAAACATAGTCAGAAATAGAACAAGTTTAGCTTACAAAAAAAGGATCATACTTTTACATTTTTCTCTCTCTCTCTTTTTTTAATTTGGTCACTTTGCTAGTGTTAATAATTATATTCCCATGCATTTGCTATATATGTATGTGTGTGTGTGTGTATATATATGCATGTGTATGTGTGTAACACACACAATCATATCATATACAAATAAAGGCTATGCTTTTATTATCTTATTCATACTTTTTCTATTATTATCTTATTCATGCTTTTTCTATTTATTTTATTGGCTTAATGCATCAGGTAGGCCCTCCATTACATTATGAAATAGAAGAATAAATAATGAGGTCCTATGTCTCAGTTTAATGCGATTATTCCTAATTTCTTCATTTCCTTTGTGGGTTTTATAACAACAATGCATTTCAGTACATTCCATGTTGTTCCTCTTAATTCTTAATATAAAATATAACTGCTTTGTCTTTAAGCTCACATGTAAAGAAAACCTATGTGACTAAACAGTAGATATTCTAAAGAACCTAATCTCTAAAATCCCTGAAATTGCCAATTTCTCCAGAAAGCCTAGTAGGGCAGGAAAACTTTTCCCTTCTTATTTTCTTGGTTCTTTGGCTGGTCTAGTAAGAAATGATGTAATTTTGTATGTACAGGTTCTCATAAAAAATGAGACTCAAGGAAGTTACCAAAGTAGGCAGCTTTTATACCTTGCAGACAAATACTTTATTAAGAATTAAAAAGACAAAGAAGTTTAGTTCTTGGGGTTGCAAATTAGTGAGGCATTAACAAGGTATGTTTATATAGCCTTCATGGCTCTAAATTCCCTGATTTTGGTGATAAGGATGCCTTCTACTCTTCTTTTATTTTTCACCTACTTCTGCAGAATGTCCTTCTTGTATTGGCTGTTTCTTTTTTTTAAATTTTATTTTATTTAACTTTACAATAGTGTATTGGTTTTGCCATATATCAAAATGAATCTGCCACAGGTATACATGTGTTCCCCATCATGAACCCTCCTCCCTCCTCCCTCCCCATACCATCCCTCTGGGTTGTCCCAGTGCACCAGCCCCAAGCATCCAGTATCGTGCATCAAACCTGGACTGTTTCTTAAATAACTTTAATTCAAAATAATCAAGATACCAATGACGCATATTTTGGAGTGGGATATTTTGTTCCTCATTAGCTTCTTTTCAGTCTGTAAAAATCTGTAGGTATTACCTCATCATCTTCTTAATTTAACCCGATTTTCTTCCTACATCAAGTTATATGTATTACTGGTTTATTATTCATTTAAAAATTTGTATTAAAAATTATCATGATTACAAATGTTTCTTTGTAAAATTTACTTAAAATAAATACCTGATATTCAGTGAGCATGTAGCTTACATACATTTTCAAAGGTAATTGTGTAACACACTTATCATTTAGAAAATTGTTTCCATTGGAAAATATCCTAATCTCCAAACAAGTAACATACAATTGAATCTTCAACCTGCTTCTGAGTTGGGGAATGTGTGTTGTCAATAGTGGAGAGATCTGATGTCTAAGGAAGAGAGATTGACCACGTCACTAATAAGATCCAATTGCCATCAGCTGCCATCTACTCAAATTGTAGAGGGAACTTCAAAATAAACAGGTTTCAAAAGATATATTTGCCACAGCAGTGCTCAAATATTTCTTTTTTTAAAAGAAACACTGACCCAGTTAAAGAATTTTAAAATTTTTTTAAAAATTTAATAAAGAGTACTTTCCTACAACTTTGCAATGCCTCATATACCTCCTCATATAGGAGGAATATAGGAAGAACCAAAAAAGTGCTGTGGGGTGGAATTTATCACTCTCTGGGTTGTGGTGACAAAGAATGGAAATATTATTATATTTTTGAGAGATAACTGAGATAAAGTAGAGATTCAATTTGACCTTTAGTTAAAGTTTTTCCATTCTTAGTTTTCTGAAAGCTATGTTTACAATATTCTTAGAAAAGTTATTTTTAACAGTTTCTCATTAAAGTTTTCAATGTATATTTTCATTAAAGCTTTCAAAGTACAGCTACATTCCCTCCTCTGTGCTTCCATAACATTATGTTGATGTCTGATTAGAATGGGATCTGAATCCATATTTCAGCAACTTTATTTTTAAGGATTTTAAATTTAAGTACATTTGTTAACTATCAAAATTTCTTTGGGCATGATATTTAATAGGGTTTTAAAATAATCCAAGAAGAGACTGCCTCTCAGTGATATAAACAAAAATAATAATTTTATTTACTTCTTTATTCACATGTGATATTTGAGGTTTACCCTGGACATGTATCTTTTGGCTACTGCTATTATAGGGGACTGGAATGCAAAAGTAGGAAGTCAAGAAACACCTGAAATAACAGGCAAATTTGGCCTTGGAATACGGAATGAAGCAGGGAAAGACTAATAGAGTTTTGCCAAGAAAATGCACTGGTCATAACAAACACCCTCTTCCAACAACACAAGAGAAGACTCTATACATGGACATCACCAGATGGTCAACACTGAAATCAGATTGATTTTATTCTTTGCAGCCAAAGATGGAGAAGCTCTATACAGTCAGCAAAAACAAGACCAGGAGCTGACTGTGGCTCAGACCATGAACTCCTTATTGCCAAATTCAGACTTAAATTGAAGAAAGTAGGGAAAACCACTAGACCATTCAGGTATGACCTAAATCAAATCCCTTATGATTATACAGTGGAACTGAGAAATAGATTTAAGGGCCTAGATCTGATAGATAGAGTGCCTGATGAACTATGGAATGAGGTTCGTGACATTGTACAGGAGACAGGGATCAAGACCATTCCCATAGAAAAGAAATGCAAAAAAGCAAAATGGCTGTCTGGGGAGGCCTTACAAATAGCTGTGAAAAGAAGAGAAGCAAAAAGCAAGGGAGAAAAGGAAAGATATAAACATCTGAATGCAGAGTTCCAAAGAATAGCAAGAAGAGATAAGAAAGCCTTCCTCAGCGATCAATGCAAAGAAATAGAGGAAAACAACAGAATGGGAAAGACTAGGGATCTCTCCAAGAAAATCAGAGATACCAAAGGAACATTTCATGCAAAGATGAGCTCGATAAAGGACAGAAATGGTATGGACCTAACAGAAGCAGAAGATATTAAGAAGAGATGACAAGAATACACAGAAGAACTGTACAAAAAAGATCTTCACGACCCGGATAATCACAATGGTGTGATCACTGACCTAGAGCCAGACATCCTGGAAGGTGAAGTCAAGTGGGCCTTAGAAAGCATCACTATGAACAAAGCTAGTGGAGGTGATGGAATTCCAGTTGAGCTATTTCAAATCCTGAAAGATGATGCTGTGAAAGTGCTGTACTCAATATGCCAGCAAATTTGGAAAACTCAGCAGTGGCCACAGGACTGGAAAAGGTCAGTTTTCATTCCAATCCCAAAGAAAGGCAATGCCAAAGAATGCTCAAACTACCACACAATTGCACTCATCTCACATGCTAGTAAAATAATGCTCAAAATTCTCCAAGCCAGGCTTCAGCAATATGTGAACCGTGAACTTCCTGATGTTCAAGCTGGTTTTAGAAAAGGCAGAGGAACGAGAGATCCAATTGCCAACATCTGCTGGATCATGGAAAAAGCAAGAGAGTTCCAGAAAAACATCTATTTCTGCTTTATTGACTATGCCAAAGCCTTTGACTGTGTGGATCACAATAAATTGTGGAAAATTCTGAAAGAGATGGGAATACCAGACCACCTGATCTGCCTCTTGAGAAACTTGTATGCAGGTCAGGAAGCAACAGTTAGAACTGGACATGGAATAACAGACTGGTTCCAAATAGCAAAAGGAGTTCGTCAAGGCTGTATATTGTCATCCTGTTTATTTAACTTATATGCAGAGTACATCATGAGAAATGCTGGACTGGAAGAAACACAAACTGGAATCAAGATTGCCAGGAGAAATATCAATAACCTCAGATATGCAGATGACATCACCCTTATGGCAGAAAGTGAAGAGGAACTCAAAAAGTCTCTTGATGAAAGTGAAAGTGGAGAGTGGAAAAGTTGGCTTAAAGCTCAACATTCAGAAAACGAAGATCATGGCATCCGGTCCCACCACTTCATGGGAAATAGATGGGGAAACAGGGGAAACTGTCAGACTTTATTTTTCTGGGCTCCAAAATCACTGCAGATGGTGACTTCAGCCATGAAATTAAAAGACGCTTACTCCTTGGAAGGAAAGTTATGACCAACCTAGATAGCATATTCAGAAGCAGAGACATTACTTTGCCAACAAAGGTTCGTCTAGTCAAGGCTATGGTTTTTCCTGTGGTCACGTATGGATGTGAGAGTTGGACTGTGAAGAAGGCTGAGCGCTGAAGAATTGATGCTTTTGAACTGTGGTGTTGGAGAAGACTCTTGAGAGTCCCTTGGACTGCAAGGAGATCCAGCCAGTCCATTCTGAAGGAGATCAGCCCTGGGATTTCTTTGGAAGGAATGATGCTAAAGCTGAAACTCCAGTAATTTGGCCACCTCATGTGAAGAGTTGACTCATTGGAAAAGACTCTGATGCTGGGAGGGGTTGGGGGCAGGAGGAGAAGGGGATGACAGAGGATGAGATGGCTGGATGGCATCACTGACTCGATGGACATGAGTCTGAGTGAACTCCGGGAGTTGGTGATGGACAGGGAGGCCTGGCATGCTGCGATTCATGGGGTCGCAAAGAGTCGGACTTGACTGAGTGACTGATCTGATCTGAAGTTGCTTCAGTCGTGTCCGACTCTGTGCGACCCCATAGATGGCAGCCTACTAGACTCCCCCTTCCCTGGGATTCTCCAGCAAGAACACTGGAGTGGGTTGTCATTTCCTTCTCCAATGCATGAAAGTGAAAAGTGAAAGTGAAGTTGCTCAGTCATCTCCAACTCTAGCAACCCCGTGGACTGAAGCCTACCAGGCTTAGAGCACTGTAATTCTTATAACTCATAAGTGCACACTGTTGATTTTCACCTTACCTCTAAGTATTGTCTTCCCTTCTTCCATATATCCAACTTAGATATCCCACCTTTGCCTGAAAAACCATTTGAATTGTAAAACTTTTATCATTCCTTCTTAGTTTGCCTTTCTTCCAATTTCACTGTTTAGAGAATAATTAAGTACAGTTATATAATCCCTTCATTATACTGCGTGAGAAGCAAAGCTCAGAATTAATGTGACTTGTTTTGGTTTACACATCTAATTAGTGAGAGAACCAGATAAAAACCATACTGGATGCTTGGGGCTGGAGCACTGGGACAATCCAGAGGGTTGGTATGGGGAGGGAGGGAGGAGGAGGGTTCAGGATGGGGAACACGTGTATACCTGTGGCGGATTCATGTTGATATATGGCAAAACCAATACAATATTGTAAAGTTAAAAAATAAAATAAAATAAAAAACAAATGGTGTTTTTCTCACTCTACCATTCTTATGTCTAGGGCTTTTCTAGTCATCCTTGACTTCAATCTTCCATTTAACCTCATGGATCAAAACCATTATAAAGCCTTATTGGTTATTAATGGAATAACTTTTAATGTTTTTTTTTTAATCTCAATTATTACTACTATCACCTTAACCTAGGTTCCCTATTTTCTTACATCTGAGGAAATACAATAAGTTTCTTGACTCTCAAGAATTTCTTATCTATTTATCCCCATCTATCCCCCAAAACACAGATATTTAAAGATTATTTTCCTGGAATCTCATTATTCTTCAGCTCTGCTTTAAGATATCTATATTCTAGCTGCAAATTAAATTTCCTTATTTTAGCATGTAACATTGATTCTACTTTCCTAGGCTGGTTTTCCTTGGCCATTCAATTTTAGCTTTGCTGTTCCTCAACTTGTATTTCTTAATCTTAGAAACACCATCTACTAATTCCCTGATACCTGTCAAATTTCCTTTTCCTTTTGCCTCTTGACACCCACTATTTCCTTAATTGGAAATACTCTTTCCATCTTTGCAAAGATCATCATCTCAAGTTCTAGACATTTCCATGAATTTTTCCCCTTCCTGATCATGCCATAAACTTTCTTTAAAATACTTTTGATATTTCACTATGATCAGCTTAGGACTTATTTCAATTCTATCCAATATTGATCACTTTTCATTTAGCCAGTGTCAGTCTTACCTACATTCAGTATAAAGATCAAAGCTTTTACTTCCTATGTCTTTTACAACCATCTGAGCACTAGCATGGCATTAAATAATAATAAAGTTCAGGAAACACTGACTGCTACATTCATGCTTGCTTTTTCATGCCCAGACATAATAAATGGTGTAGGCAGTTTATGAAGGTTCTTTTTCCTACAGTACGGTATATTGATGGGAAAAAAATGGGGAAGTATCTTAGAAGAATAGGTAAAAATATAAGATAAGACAATATACTCTATGAATAAACCCCTATGAAAATACTTATTGATTATGTTTTACATCTAGTTTTCCTAATCAAAGCAGAAATAAGATATTGAGTTTTAATGTTATCAGCAAATTAATTTGAAAGTAATAATTTTCAGATACATGAACTAATATATTTAAATGACTCAGCACTCAGTCATTTAAATTGCTAGAAGGTACTCAGTAGTAATAGTCTCTTCTCTGTCCTCATATGAAATAAAATAAAATAAATATTGGTTTGACCAAAAAGTTCATTTGGATTTTTTCCATAAAATGTTACAGAAAAACTTGAATGAACTTTCTGCCAACCCAATATTAACAAATTTTATATATTTTTCCAGATCTGTGTACATTGAATGTATACTATGGAGTGTACTGTTTTTCTCCTTGTGTTTAATACTGGATATTTCATATCAAATAACTCATTGCTTTCTGATTTTTATCTTTTATGAAATGCTTAATAGGCACCTTGGTTTCTGATATTTAGCCCATTTTGCACAATTTAAGTTGATGTTGCTGTTCCATTCAGATACCAGAGTCTTTTTATGATATTTAAACACTTCATTTTTATTTTGTTCTCCTGTATACTAAAATTGTGTTTATTGTATCTTTTGGCACTCTGGGATATTTTGGAGATAAAGAATGTCTTTTTAGATTTCCACTGAGTTTTTCTGCAACATTTTCTCATTTATGGTAATCCTTTTTTTAGATTGCTTGGAAAGGATTTACAGTGCATTGTTTGAACAGAATAAATATAACAGTTTTGTCCTTTGCAAGTCAACTTAATCCATATGAAGCTGACATTTTTGTGGAACTCATAAAAAAATCTGTTGATATATATATATAATTTTTAGAAGAAAAGTACTGGCCACATTTTGTCAATTATCCTGAGGGTTTGAAACAAACAAAAAAAAATCATAAAATAGTTTCTGCATTAAAATATATCTCTAAAACATACTTTCTTCCACTTTTGTCTCAAAGATGTTAAATATATACTCATTTAAGAAAATATGCTATTGATCAATGTACAAATGAATTTTTTCAAGCTTGTTTCACTCAATAACCATCTGGACCTCCACAGCTGCAGAAAAAATATTGAGGACCTAATAAGGCTCTGAAAATTTGATTTCCCCCAAAATACTAGTGCAACAAAATATAACCAAATCCTAAATGTGTGAATCTGATTCAAAGTACTATTTGCTGCCGACATTGATTTTACATGCACTGAAACTCTCTAACCCAAAATAGACCATCAAAAGTGCCTCGTTGACACTCTAAATTTGCCTCATCCTACTGTTACTAAGAATTAGAAGCAGCACAAGAAAATGCTGACAAGTTTTTTTTTTTTTTTTTGCATATTTGGCTGTCTTCATTTCAAGTAAAATCTGCTGAAAGATCTCCCAAAGCCAAGTGTTAGCTATAAGCTTTAAATGTGTGAGAAATCATCTTATTTAATAGAAAAATATATTGGATGCAGTCCTGCATCAAAGTTACACACACCATGAAAATTTCTCAAATTTCCAATTCATGTGTTCATATTGATTTAATTTTAATCAAGTTTAATTGTAGAAAATAGTACAATTGACAGAAGACTCTGTTCCCATTTAGGGTTTCTGGATATTTTCCTCATTTCCCTTTCTTAGTAGCTCACCCAAACTCTAAATGTACAAGAAAATTAGAAAGAAAAACAGTAATCCTAAAATAATTCAGTTTGTTCATTTCTTTGAACACCTCTCTTTGGTTTATGTACAGAATTTTATGTTAATCTATTTAAACTTGTTCATTGAGATACCTTTTAAAATATTATTTAGATAAAGGTTGCAATAGGTCACAATTTACTTTGTCTTTGTGGACTAAATATAGGCCTCTTCTTTACTGAATAAAAGGAGGATATATATGTAGGATCTCAGGAAGCTGAGCTGTTTGTTGCTTGTATGACTCATTGGTTAATTTGACCATATTAATCAAATCAGGAACTTTAATTTTGGAAGATAGTAACACACCTAATAGTCTCAGGAGCTACTCAATTTTATCTGCATTTGAACCTTTCAATTTATTATGCTTCAAAAAAGAAACAAAAAGGACATTTTAGTATATTGGTTTAGTCCAAGTCATCAAGTCCTCTCTCTTTGGCATGCAGAAATGCTACATGAATGTACAATTTAAAGGTGATATTCCGTTAATGAAGATCTTCTCTGTAGAAGTATTATTCTATTCAAGATGCTTTTGAAATGTGCATGTTCATTTTAGAGCATGCTATATTTTTAAAAGAGAAATATGAGAGTGAATTTTAGAAGCAGCCAGATTGATGTACATAAGGATTGCACCATCCTAGAAACTCATGAAGTTGATAAGGAATAGCATAAATAAAATGTATCGTCAGACATGTAAGAGTTAGCAGTAATAAAAATACACGGAATTAGGACTTCTCTTTCTGGAGAATTTTATTCACATTTGTAAGGAAACAGCAATACCACTATAACAATAAGAACAAGCAGGATGCACTGCAAAATAAAGCTTTTCTAACCAATTAGGAAGCAGAAGTTTAAAGAAGTATGATGTATAAACTAGAAAATGACTTTCCCCTCCTAGGAGTAAAAACACCTTTTGTTGTTTAGTCACTGAGTTGTATCTGACGCTTTTGCAACCCCATGGACTGCAGCTTGCCAGGCTCCTCTGTCCATGGGATTTTCTAGGCAAGAATACTGGAGTGGGCTGACATTTTAAATGCTTTAATAATTGGTATAGCAATGGAGAGAGGAATAGATGGTTGTCATTGACAGGGGTAGGAAGAAAGCATTAATAAATATTTTTTACCAAGTGTGGACTTCATGATAGTTTTAAATGGAAAAATTTATATTGAAACATACAAATTATCAAAACTGACACAAGACATAAAAATTTGTAAAAGCCATATAGCCATTCAGAAATTATTTCACTATTGAATTCAATGTAACATTTAAGAATGAAATAGGATCAATGTTTTGCAAAGTTTTCAAAAATAGAAGAAAAATCACAACTCCACTCTTTTTATGAGGCTATTATTACCCTGAAACCCAAACCAAAAATATAAGAAAGATATGATAAATATTTTCACTAACAGAGAGAAAAACTCATTGTATAATAAAAAAGAATACCAAATCTAGTGTAGCAAGTCATAAAATTGCATGAACAAGTACAGTTTCTATTAATATAGGAAAATCAATTGGTGGTGGTTCCAGGTAACATTTAGTAAAATGATTACATTGTTAATTTAGAATCATTGGTAGATAAATAGCAGAAATCTAATTGTTGATTCTATTTATCTATGTATCTAACTCTCTACACACAGTGTTTTCTATAAACTCTTTACACACAGATATTCCTTTAAAAATATTGGAAGAATATGTTTATACCATTTTAATCTAGCTCCTGTTTCATTAAATAATTCTCAAAAGTTTATGAAAGAATGAATTGTACCTCTTCAAATGAACATGATGAGGTAATATAATTAGTCAAACCCATATTTAGAGACACTTTTTGTCATCTCAAAATTATTTATTATAAAATAATGTTGTGCCTTGCATACCTTTTTTATTAAATATAACTTTTATTATTCCATAAATTTAAATTAGTAAAAGTAATTTTCAAGGTCAACTGAATACAAAGGCCTGCTTGGCACTATATGTCTAAGTTTGAAATACTTCTACTGATCAAAACACCACCCAGCAAATCTGAAAACTAAAGTGATAAAAGATATAGTCATACTTAAAAAGCAAATTACAATCTTTATAAAATAGAAATCAAACATAAGTACAAAGTGGTAAGGAGATGAGGCTAAGAAACTTGTGAGATCTGGCAAAGATGAAAGCAAGGCAGGCAGGAATTCAAATCCCAAGAGAAGACAAAGACTAATAGTAAAGAGAAAGTGTGATAGGAGTAACGCTTTAAACCAAACATATAGGCAGAAGTCAGCCACTCATGAAAGGATACCAAGAAAAAGCTGCAAACTCAGACCAGAGGTAGGATTTATCTGGGGATTCTGAAATAGGAAACACAGCCTTACAGCTAGGACCTTGGCTAAGCTGCCCACTCGCTTACAGACTGCATCCACACCAAGAAATCAATGTATAATAGTGTTTTCTTTTGTGCTTCTGTTCTCAGGGATAAAGTGGAGGCAATAACAAATCCATTTGTCAAGGAGATTTGAGCACATGAATAAGGAAAAAAAAGTTCTCCTCAATAAATTGGCAAGTCATGTTACAAACATATGGGAAAAATTAGCATTAGAAATGCCAATAAAGTTAAAAAAATTAGGAGATACATTCACTTCAGAAGAAATGGAGCTTATGAATAAATATGATTAAATATGAGTTTTAACTTCAGAGTGAAGTAAGCCAGAAAGAAAAACACCAATACAGTATACTAACGCATATATATGGAATTTAGAAAGATGGTAACAGTAACCCTGTGTACAAGACAGCAAAAGGGACACTGATGTATAGAACAGTCTTATGGAGTCTGTGGGAGAGGGAGAGGGTGGGAAGATTTGGGAGAATGGCATTGAAACATGTAAAATATCATGTATGAAACGAGTTGCCAGTCCAGGTTCGATGCACGATACTGGATGCTTGGGGCTGGTGCACTGGGACGACCCAGAGGGATGGTATGGGGAGGGAGGAGGGAGGAGGGTTCAGGATGGGGAACACATGTATACCTGTGGCGGATTCATTTTGATATTTGGCAAAACTAATACAATTATGTAAAGTTTAAAAATAAAATAAAATTTAAAAAAATACAAAGAACTAAAAAAAAACTCAACACAAGGTCAAAAATAAACTATATGGTTAAAAATAAAAAAAAAGTGAATAGAGTATTCAAGGAGATAAAGAAATTTCATGCATGAAAAGACACTTTGGGGTAAAAAGAGGCACTAATTGAAACAGGAAGAAGTAGATATGAAAAATGTCTATAAATTCTGAAAATTAAATGGGTTTTCATCAAAAACTTAAAAAAATCAATATATAAGATAAGACACAGAAAAAAGTTCAAGTAAAAGGAAGAAAATATTGTGTTTTTAACCAATATTTTTAAAAATTTTGGAACAGTTAGATTTATAGAAAAGTACTACAGTCCATAGAGTTGCAAGAGTTAGACTCAACTTAGCGACTAAATCACCCACCACTAACAGTACAGAGTTCCTTTGCATAGTGCAGAGAAATCTCATGCTCAATTTCCACTATTTTTAACAACTAATATTTTTATAGTACTTTTATTACTGTAAGTGAACCAATACATCATTATTAACTGAAGTCCATTCTTTATTCAGATTTCCATAGTTTTTACATAATGTCCTTTCTCTATTCTAGGATCTCATCCAGGATATCACATATTAAATGAGCCATCATGACTGTGAATGTTTCTCAGACTTTCCTTGTTTTTGAATGACCTTGAAAATTTTGAGGTTTTCAAGTTAGATATTTTGTAGAATGTCCTTCAGTTGGAATTTGAGTGATGCTTTTCTTAGATTTAGGATGAAATGATATTCTTTTGGGAGGACGACCACAGAGGTAAGGTACCTTTTTCATCACATATAGCAGGGGGACATACTCTTAGCATGATTTATCACTATTGATATTCATTGGTCATCTGGCTGAGGTAATGTCTTTCATGTTTTCCTGTGGAAAGTTATGATACTTTTTCCCTCTTTAAATATTATACAATACTGAAAGAAGTCACTATACATAGCATTAGGAAGTTATGCTCCACCAACTTGATGAATGAAACATCTACACAAATTATTTAGAATTCTTCTGTAGGGATACTTGTCTCCTCTCCATCATTTATTTATTTATGCAACATTTTATTTATAGATGTATGGTCTCAATATTTATTTCATAATTCCTGTTATAATCCAATGTACAATATTTATTTTATTATTCAGATTGCTCCGCCTTTGCTATTGGGAGCTCCACACTTGTATCTCTTTTACATACCTCTATCAATGTTAGATTAAGAGTTTATGTTTGTTGGCACTTTCTTAATTTATGGTATTACAAGATGTTCCAGGGTGATATGGTATATTTCCTGATCCATTACTAGAATCAGCCATTTTTCCAAGGAGTCTTAGTTTCTTTTAATGGAAAATGGTATTACAAACCAAGAGGGACTTATTAGGTTTGCTCTTTGATACAGAAGTGTCATTGTTTCTACGTGCCCTTAGTTGATAGAAGGAACTATATATGTGCATACTAATTATATATATTATATATGTGTATATTATATGTATATGTGTTTATATATATGTATATACATATATGTGTGTGTGTATATATACACACATATACATATATATGTATATATACACATATATATGTTGGGCTGTAGCCAACATATGTCAGAATCCTCTGTCCATGGGATTTTTCAGGTAAGAATATTACAGTGGGTTGCCATTTTCTTCTCCCGGGGATCTGCCTGACCCAGGGATCGAAACTGTAACACCTCCTGTGTCTCCTGCATTGTAAGTAGATTCTTTTCCCGCTGAGCCATCAGGGAATGCCATGTATATACACTAATATCTATAAATATTTTTATATATTACATAAATATATCATTAATTGTTCCAGTTTTATTGAGATATAGTTGACATTGTACTAGTTTAGGTATACAACAGTGATTTGATATAGGTATATACTGTGAAATGATTACCACATCCATCAGCAGTTTTAGTTACTTGTTTTTCCTTATAAGAAATTTAAAGATTTACTCTTAGCAACTTTTAAATATAAAATAAAATATTAACTATAGTTACCATCTATACACTAAATCACCAGAACTTGTTTATAACCATACGTGTGTACCTTTTGACCACCTTCACTTAGTTTCCCCACCCCTGACACCACCAATCTGTTCTGTTTCTATGAGTTCAGTTTTTTTTTAGCTATCACATATAAGTCAAATTATACAGTATTTGTCTTTATCAGTCTGACTTATTTCAATTAGCATATAATGTCCTCTGGGTTCATTCATGTTGTCACAAATGACAAAATTTCTTCTTTATGGCTGAGTAATATTCAGTTCACCCACCTATTCCTCCCTCCTCCTCCCTCTCACATATATCTCAGTCACACAATTTATCTATTAATTGTTTGGTGACCACTTATGTTGTTTCCATATCTTGGCTATAGTGAATAATACTTTTTTGAACATAGGGGTGCAGATATCTGTTTGAGATATACTGATTTATTTTCTTTGAATATATACCTCAAAGTGAGATTGCTGAATCATATTGTATTTCTACTTTTCATTTTTTGAGGAACTTCTATAGTGGCTGTACCATTTTATTATTCCTACCAATAGTTTAAAAGAGCTTTGATTTCTCTACATCATCAATAAAACTTGTAAGCTCTTGTCTTTTTGATAATAGCCATTCCAAGAGGTGTGAGGTGACATCTCTTTGTGTTTTTTATTTTAATTCCTCTGATGATTAGTGATGTTGAGCAAATTTTCATCTACCTATTGGCTGTTCATAAGTCTTCTCTGGAAAATAAATCTATTCAGGTTTTGTCCATTTTAAAAATCAAGTTATTTGTTTTGTATACAAATCCTTTCACAGGTAGTTGTTTCTGAAATATTTTCTCCAGTCTGTGATGTGCCTTTCTCTTCTTTTAAGTCTTTAATAGAGTAGAAGGTTTTTAATAAACCCCAGCTAATTAATTTTTCTTTCTTTGTGCTTTTTTTTGTTGTATTTGAAGACACTTAACCAAACCTAAAGACACTTGGATTTTATCTTTGTTTTCTAGTAGAAGTTTCATATTTTTGCATTTTATGTTTAGAGTTGTGATCTATTTTGAGGAAGTTTTTGTGAAAGTTGTAAGTTCTTTGTCTGCATTTATTTTTTTGCATGTGAATGTCCAGTTGGTTCATCACAGTTTGTTGAAAAGACTGTCATTTTCCCACTGAGTTGTCCTTTGTCAAAGATCAATTGATTATATTTGTATGGGTCTATTTCTAGGCTCTCTATTCTGTTTCTTTGGCCTTTGTGTTTACACTTTCACTAATATCACAGTGCTCTGATTGCTGTAGCTTTATGAAAAGACTTGTAATCTGCTGATGAGAGTCCTCCAACTTTATTCTTAAGTTTCTTTTAAGTACTGTGTTGGAATTGTAGATCTTTTGCTGCTTGGTATAAACTTTAGAATCATTTTGTAATGTCTTTATCTGGATTTTGCTTTGGATAGTCCTGGCCTTATGTAATAATTTAGGAATAATTCCCTCTGGTTCTATTTTCTGGAAGAGACTGTGGAGAGATTGTAATACTTCTTTACATATTTGGTATATTTTAACAGTGAAACCATGGTGCTTTCTTTCTTGGGTATTTATTACTTATTGATCCATTGTTTTAATAAATATAAACATATTAATATTATTTATGTCTCCTTGTGTGAGTTTTGATAGTTTATGTCTTTCAAGGAGTTGGTCAATTTCACCAGTGTTATCAAATTTTTGAGTATAGAGTCATTTTAATATTGATGTATTTTCCTTTGACGACCTGTAATCAGTAATGCTGACTCAACTTTGTTTGAAATATTGTTAATTACATCTTCTCTCTTTTTTCCTTGGTTTCTTGTCTTGAACCTTATAACTTTTATTGATCTTCTCAAAGAATTTGCTTTGGATTTCCATAGTATTTGCTGTTGTTTTATTGTTTTCAATTTCATTGATATCTGCTGTAATTTTCATTATTTTTTTCAGCCTGCTTTAGGCTTATGTTGCTCTTCTTTCTGTAATTTCCTAAGGTGGAAGATTATATTATTGATTTTAGACCCTTCACCCATTTGAATGCTTGCAATTAATGCTATTAATTTCTCTCTAATCACTGCTTTCACTGCATCCTACACAGCTTGATAAGTTGTATTTTCATTTATCTTTAGGGACTTTTAAATTTATGTTGAGACTTCTATGACCTGTGTGTTATTTAGAAATGTGTTATTTAATTTCCAAATATTTGGAGAATATTTCCAGCAAATGGTCAGGAGCAATTGGACATGTACATGGGAAAAAATGAATGTAGGCACAGACCTTATGCTCTTCACCAAAATTAATGCAAAATGGATAACAGACCTAAATGTAAGATCCAAACCTGTAAAACTCATAGAAGATAAACAGAGGAGAAAACCTAGATGACCCTGGGTATGGTAATGACTTTTCAGATACAATGCCAAATATATAATCCAAAAGAAAGAATAAGCTAGACTTCATTAAAACTAAAAACTCTGTTCTCTGAAAGAGAATGTCAAGAGAATAAAAAGGCAAGCCATGAACTAGGTGAGCCTATATTCAAAGAAATCTTAAAATTCAGCAATAAAAATATGGGCCAAAAACCTTAAGAGGCACTACACCAAGGAAGATACTCATATGGCAAATAAGCACATTAAAAGATTCTCCACATCATTTTTCATCAAGACAATGCAATTCAAAACAATAGCAAATACCGCTATACACTGATTAGAATAGCTAAAATCCATAACACTGACAACACCAAATGCTGGTGAGGATGTGGAGCAATAGGAATTTTTATTAATTGCTGGTGGGATGCAAAATGAATGGTACAGTAACTGTGGAAGACAATTTGGTGGTTTCTTAGAAAACTAAACATACTCTTAACATTCTATTCTACATTCATGCTCCTTGGTATTTACCTAAAAGAGTTGAAAATTATGTTTACAAAAAACCTGCACACACATCTTTGATTGTTGTTTAGTCGCTAAGTCATGTCCAACTTTTTTCTGACCCTATGGAATGTAGCCTGCCAGGCTCCTCTGTTCATGGATTTCCCAGGCAAGAATACTGGAGCGGGTTGCCATTTACTTCTTCAGGGGATCTTTCCCACACAGTGATCAAACCTGTGTCTCCTGCTTTGGCAGGCAGATTCTTTATTACTGAGCCACCAGGGAAGCCCACACATAATGTTTATAGCAGTTTAATTCAGTTCAGTTCAGTCATCACTCAGTTGTGTCCGACTCTTTGCGACCCTATGGACTGCAGCACGCCAGGTTTCCCTGTTCATCACCAATTCCTGGAGCTTACTCAAACTCAGTCTATAGAGTCAGTGATGCCATCCAACCATCTCATCCTCTGTTGTCCCCTTCTCCTCCTGCCTTCAATCTTTCCCAGCATCAGGGTCTTTTCAAATGAGTCAGTTCTTCACATCAGGTGGCCAAAGTATTGGAATTTCAGCTTTGGCACCAGTCCTTTCAATGAATTATTGGAAGCTTTATTAATAGTTGACAAAACTTGGAAGCAACAAAGATGTCCTTCAGTTAAATAAACAGTTGTCCATCTACAGAGTGAAATGTTATTCAGTGCTAAAAAGAAATGAACTATCAAGCTATGATACTACATGGAGGAAGCTTAGATTCATATTACTAAGTTAAAGAAGTGAATCTGAAAAGGCTACATACAGTATGATTTCAACTATATGAGATTCTGGAAAAGACAAAACTATAGAGGCAGTAAGAATACCAGTGGTTTCCAAGGGTTGGAAGAGGATGTAGGTTGAATAGGTGGAATTCAGAGGACAATTTGGGCATTGGAAATATGCAGTATGGTACCATAATGAGGGATATATGTCATTATACATTTGTCCAAATCTGTAGAATGTACAACATCGAGTGAACCCTTAGTAAACTGTGGACTTTGGGTGATTATGAGGTATCAGTGTAGGTTCATCAATTACACCAAGTGTACCTACCATTTGGGTAGGGGATGTTGATAATAAAGGAAGATCTCTCTGTATCTTCCTCACAATTTTGCTGTAGACCTAAAACTGATCTAAAAATAAAGTCTTAATTTAAAAAAAAGCTTATTTACTTGTTAAAAAAACAAACTAACATGGTATTTAAGGGCATCATTTTTATAATCAAAAAGATCTGTTTTTTTAATTTTATTTTATTTTTAAACTTTACATAATTGTATTAGTTTTGCCAAACATCAAAATGTTTTTAAGACTTGTTTCTGTAACTTATTAGCTTTGTGACTTTAGCCAATTTATCCCTATGAGTCTATATCCTAGTGGTGATCTTTAAACTGTATTATATTATCAAACTCATGGGTGGTTATTTTATATATATATATATATATATATATATATATATATATATAATGCATGTGAAACATAGTACTTAGCACATACTAAGTATTCAATTAATCTTATTGTTAATTCTTAGAATAATAATACATTTACAATAAATTGTTATGTTAGAACACAGGGCTGATGGTCCAAGATTATATTCCAACATTAAATACAATTTTCAGGATATCAGATACAAATAGAACTTAGGAGAACCAATGTATTGACCCAAAGCCACCAAAGAACTGCCAAAAGATGGCAGTTGAGCCAAACTTTAGAAAGGATACTTTTCTGAAAATCTGACATTGATTTCAAAATTAAGTACTGAATAATCTTTGCATTAAATTAATTGTGAAATGTATTTTAATAGAAGGACTTTCACATTGCCAGGATATTTGAATTTGGCTACAAAGACACTAACAATAATCTTCAAGACTAAAAATTCTCATTAGAGATAAATGAGAAATTCCAAACTCATGTTTTTATGTATTATCACTTCCATATAAATCCATAGAATTTGATAAATAATCAGATTTAGGAAATAGTGTCCTGGATTTACATAAATACTTGGTGTTTGCTTAGTAAAGGGTAATAGATAATCATCCAAAATATTTCCTAAGCTTGGCAGATGACTCATTAGAAGAAAATGAAGATTTACTCATTTTGATAATATAAAAGTATGTCAATTTTGATAAGTTAGATAAATGCGTCCTCTAGGAATGTTAGTGTTAGTCACTAAGTTGTGTCCAACTCTGCAACCCCATGGACTATAGTCTGCCAGGCTCCTCTGTCCATGGGATTTCCCAGGCAAGAATACTGGTGTGGGTAGCCATTTCCTTCTCCAAGTCAGTTGACTAAATATATGTATAATATAATATAATATAATATAATATAATATAATATAATATAATCAGTTGATATATTTAGACTATTTACATTTGTTTTTATCATTGGCATATTTTTATTTATTTTCTGTTTGAAAACTCAGCTTTGTATTCCTCTATTGCACTTCAACCCTTTCTTGTGGGTCACTTGAACATATTTTAGAATTCCATTTTGGAATATCTGTTGAGTTTTTTATTTCTTTGTATAGATTATTTAGTAGCTTCTGCAAATATTACATTATATATATGTAACTTATCAAGGCTATGGTTTTTCCAGTGGTCATGTATGGATGTGAGAGTTGGACTGTGAAGAAAGCTGAGTGCTGAAGAACTGATGCTTTTGAACTGTGGTGTTGGAGAAGACTCTTGAGAGTCCCTTGGACTGCAAGGAGATCCAACCAGTCCATCCTAAAGGAGACCAGTCCTGGGTGTTCATTGGATGGACTGATGCTGAGACTGAAACTCCAATACTTTGGCCACCTCATGAGAAGAGCTGACTCATTGGAAAAGACCCTGATACTTGGAGGGATTGGAGGCAGGAGGAGAAGGGGATGACAGAGGATGAGATGGCTGGATGGCATCACTGACTCGATGGATGTGAGTCTGAGTGAACTCCAGGAGTTGGTGATGGACAGGGAGGCCTAGCGTGGTGTGATTCATGGGATTGCAAAGATTCGGATACTACTGAGCGACTGGACTGAACTGAACTGAACTGAACTGATCATAGTCTGCTGATATGAGCATTTAACAAGTCTGGGTAAAGTGTAGACAACTTACCTCCATTTAATTTCTTTAATTCTCTATTTAGAGCATTATTTTCTTAAATGTCCTTCTCTATGTATACTAAGACTGCACTACACAATGTTGTCATGTTTTATGCAATTTCTGACATAATTTGGAAAGCTCAAGAGGAGGAAGGTATATTGTATATACTCGAGTTATTGATATTCCCATTGTTCTTTCTTTCATCCTGATAATCTTGGATCCCTTCTATTTCATTTCCTTTCTTGTGTGAAGAACCTCCTTTAGCCATTTAGCCACTACTGCTCATCTCCTTCTATGGCATTAATGACATAGATGCTAGTTCTTTTGTTATTGTCCCATAGGTATCTGAGGCTCTGTTCGTTATTTATTCAGTCTACTTTATCCTATTTTAAGGTTTGGAAATTTTACTGATATGCCTTTACATTCACTGATTATTTCCTGTCATTTCTACTATTGAGCCCTCACAGTAGGTTTTTAAAAAAAATTTTGGTTATTGTATATTTCATGTTTTTTAATTTTTCATTTGGTTCTCTTGTATACATTTGATTTCTTTGGTAAAATTTTGTTTTCCTTTGTTGCAAAAGAATTCATAATTGATTTCTTAAGAATTTTTATCATTGTGAAGTCAATATTATTTTCAGAAAATTACAGTATCTGATTCATCTTCGTGTTGGCATCTGTTGATTGTGTTTTCTCATTCAAGTTGTGATTTTCCTAGTTGATGGTCGGATGAGAGATTTTTGTTTCTATCCTGGACATTTTGGGTATGATGTCAGGAAACACTGGATCCTACTTAAATCTATTTTAGCAGGCATCCACCCAGTTTAGGGTTGGCACATGGGTCCTGGCCTACTTTTGTGGGCTGTGGTTCAAATGACATTTAGCTTTTCAGTTCAGTTCAGTTCAGTCACTCAGTTGTGTCCGACTCTTTGCAATCCCATGAATCGCAGCAAGCTAGGCCTCCCTGTCCATCGCCAACTCCTGGAGTTCACTCAAACTCATGTCCAAGGAGTCGGTGATGCCATCCAGCCACCTCATCCTCTGTTGTTCCCTTCTCCTCCTGCCCCTAATCCCTCCCAGCATCAGGGTCTTTTCCAATGAGTCAACTCTTCGCATGAGGTGGCCAAAGTACTGGAGTTTCAGTCTCAGCATCAGTCCTTCCAGTGAACACCCAGCACTGGTCTCCTTTAGGATGGACTGGTTGGATCTCCTTGCAGACCAAGGGACTCTCAAGAGTCTTCTCCAACACCACAGTTCAAAAGCATCAATTCTTCAACACTCAGATTTCTTCACAGTCCAACTCTTACATCCAACATGACTACTGGAAAAAACATAGCCTTGACTAGAGGGACCTTTGTTGGCAAAGTAATATCTCTGCTTTTCAATATGCTATCTAGGTTGGTCATAACTTACCTTCCAAGGAGTAAGCGTCTTTTAATTTCATGGCTGCAATCACCATCTGCAGTGATTTTGGAGCCCAGAAAAATAAAGTCTGACACTGTTTCCCCTGTTTCCCCATCTATTTCCCATGAAGTAATGGGACCAGATACATGATCTTAGTGTTCTGAACGTTGAGCTTTAAGCCAACTTTTTCACTCTCCACTTTCACTTTCATCAAGAGGCTTTTTAGTTCCTCTTCACTTTCTGCCATAAGGGTGGTATCATCTGCATATCTGAGGTTATTGATATTTCTCCCGGAAATCTTAATTCCAGCTTCTGCTTCTTCCAGCCCAGCGTTTCTCATGATGTACTCTGCATGTAAGTTAAATAAGCAGGGTGACAATATACAGCCTTGACATATTCCTTTTCCACTTTGGAACCAGTCTGTTGTTCCATGTCCAGTTCTAACTGTTGCTTCCTGACCTGCATATAGGTTTCTCAAGAGGCAGGTCAGGTGGTCTGATATTCCCATCTCTTTCAGAATTTTCCACAGTTTATTGTGATCCACATAGTCAAAAGCTTTGGCATAGACAATAAAGCAGAAATAGATGTTTTTCTGGAACTCTTTTGCTTTTTCCATGATCCAGAGGATGTTGGCAATTTGATCTCTTGTTCCTCTGCCTTTTCTAAAACCAACTTGAACATCTGGAAGTTCACAGTTCACATATTGCTGAAGCCTGGCTTGGAAAATTTTGAGCATTACTTTACTTGCATGTGAGATGAGAGCAATTGCGCGGTAGTTTGAGCATTCTTTGGCATTGCCTTTCTTTGGGATTGGAATGAAAATTGACCTTTTCCAGTCCTGTGGCCACTGCTGAGTTTTCCAAATTTGCTGGCATATTGAGTGCAGCACTTTCACAGCATCATTTTTTAGGATTTGAAATAGTTCCAGTGGAATTCCATCACCTCCCCTAGCTTTGTTCATAGTGATGCTTTCTAAGGCCCACTTGACTTCACATTCCAGGATGTCTGGCTCTAGGTGAGTGATCACAACATTGTGATTATCTGGGTCGTGAAGATCTTTTTTGTAGAGTTCTTCTGTGTATTCTTGCCACCTCTTCTTAATATCTTCTGCTTCTGTTAGGTCCATACTATTTCTGTCCTTTATCAAGCCCATCTTTGCATGAAATGTTCCCTTGGTATCTCTAATTTTCTTGAAGCAATCTCTAGTCTTTCCCATTCTGTTGTTTTCCCCTATTTCTTTGCATTGATCACTGAGGAGGGCTTTCTTATCTCTTCTTGCTATTCTTTGGAACTCTGCATTCATATGCTTATATCTTTCCTTTTCGCCTTTGCTTTTTGCTTGTCTTCTTTTCACAGCTATTTGTAAGGCCTCCCCAGAGAGCCATTTTACTTTTTTGCATTTCATTTCCATGTGGATGGTCTTGATC
Source organism: Bubalus kerabau (assembly GCF_029407905.1). Classification (NCBI taxonomy): domain Eukaryota; kingdom Metazoa; phylum Chordata; class Mammalia; order Artiodactyla; family Bovidae; genus Bubalus; species Bubalus kerabau. Next base: position 40,029,238 of record NC_073647.1, on the reverse strand, counting down.
CCTGTCTCCTGTACAATGTCACAAACCTCTGTCCATAGTTCATCAGGCACTCTATCTATCAGATCTAGTCCCTTAAATCTATTTCTCTTTCCACTGTATAATCATAAGGGATTTGATTTAGGTCATGAACCTCTGTCCATAAATTTAGCTTTTAGAGCCTTGTAATGCTATTCTTGTGTGCTTCATTTTTATGCTACATGGAGGCCACTCTGAAAAGCTGGATGGTATTCCAAACTTTGTTTCAGTTCTGAAACTTTTGACATGCTTATTCTAAACATTTTGTGTGAATTGGTCAGGGGTCTTTCTAGTATATTAGAGTTTTAAAGAGTTCTTTTTTTCCAGCTCTCTTCTCTCTGAGATCTCCCCTTTATAGTTGAACTGGTAAGAGATACTTGCCTTCTTTTGTCTCATGTTGAGTTGAGGAGTGACAAAATGCAGACCTCCTTACTCAGGTTTTGCTATTAACAGTGGCAGTTTTTGCTGTTAACAGTGGCAGAGGAGAAAAATGTTTCTCTGAGCTGACTGCTTGCAGTGATTGAGGGTCATGGTCCAGAATCCCTACTCCATCTCCATAGATACCATGGGGAGAAATCTTGGGGTGATGTCATGGTCTAACTATTATTGTGATATGTTTTGATAATGTACATGTATGGTTATATGACATTTTAATACTTACAGTTTCTACAAAGAAGTTAATGTGAAGGGTTCCCTGTTATGCAACTGGCCTCAGACACAGGTTGATTTAGCTATTTCTGTTGTTTTATAAGGTTGATTTCTTAATGGTTTGGAATTGTTAAAGCTTGCTTCTATTTCACATCCAGTCTGAAAACCCTGTGCAAATATATATAATACAAATGTATTATGCAAATACCCCTGAGTTTAAATAGTAATTCTGAATAAGCAATAATAGCACAGTGATTTGAAAGAAGAAAACTTGGGATTAGTTCAGTTTTATCATCTATGTGACATATGTTTTTTAGTTGAAGTATAGTTGATTTATAGTATCATATTAGTTTGGGGTTTACAGCATAGTGCTTAGTTATTTTGGCAGATTATATTCCATCATAAGTTATTACAAGGTAATAGGTATAATTCTTTGTGCTATAGAGTATATCTTGACTGTTATCTATTTTATATATAGTAGTTTGTATTTCTTAATCCCATACCCCTAATTTGTCCCCCTGCCTTCCCTGTCCCCTTTGGTAACCACAAGTTTGTTTTCTATATCTGGTTCCATTTCTATTTTGCATACATATTCATTTGTATTCATTTTGTCTGCATTTTGTCACTCCTCACCCCAATTCCACAAATGAATACGTATGAATTCCACATATAAGTGATATCATACAGTATTTATCTTTCTCTGTTTCATTAAGTATAATATTCTCTAGATCCATTCATGCTACTGCAAATGGCAGAACATTATTCTTCTTTATGGCCAAATAATATTCCACTGTATATAGGTACCATATCTTCTTTATCCATTCATTTATCAATGGGCACTTAGGTTGCTTCCATGTCCTGATGTAAATAGTGCTGCTATGAACATTGGAATGTTTGTATCCTTTCAAATGAGTGTTTTCATTTTTTTTTTCAGATATATACCCAGGAATGGAATTTCTGGATTATATGATACTTCTAGTTTTAGTTATTTAAGGAACCACCATACTGTTCTCCATGGTGGATACACCAAATTACATTCCCACCAACAGTCTACACATCCTCTCCAAAATTTCATAATTGTAGACTTTTTGGTGTGAAGTGATACCTCATTGTGGTTTAGATTTGCTTTTCTGTACTAATTAGTGACATTGAGCATCTCTTCATGTGCCCATTAGGCATATGTATGTCTTCTTTGGGAAAATATCTATTGAGGTCTTCTCATTTTTTGATTGGGTTGTTTTCCTGATATTGAGATGTATGAGCTATTTGTATATTTTGGATATGAACCCCTTGTTGGTTGCATCATTTGCAAAATACTTTCTCCCATTCTATAGGCTTTTTCCATTTTCCATTTGTTTCCTTTGCTATGCAAAGGCTTTTAGGTTTAATTGGTGAGGAGTTTTCACTGTGTCTGCTTTAATTGTCGCTTCTATATATCTTGTAAAGAAATGAAGGGAGGTCAGGTAGGTCAGACCTTCTGAAAATAGGGAAATGCCATTCTGTATTTTCTCCTCCCCATTGACTTTGTGTGTGTATGGAAAGAAGGGGTAGAGTTGGGTGGGACAGTGTGAGAGATAAAAGAGAGGGTACAAAGTTCGGGAATATGGAGAGCATCTATGGGAAAGCAACTCTTCTGTCTGGGAAGTAGGCACTGTGTTTCTCCACCCTGTGTTGGGAATGGGGGATGTCCAGATTCCTCCACCCAGGTATGCTTCCTTAAATCACATCAGGGAGTTTCATGGCCGACTGGTGTTTGTGCCGTTTTAGGACCAACCCCCAGAGAATTCCGAATTGCATTCTACTCCAGAAAAGGAAAGGGCTCCATCCTGCCCGCTCACACCCTCAGCGGCCCCCTTCAGGCATGGATTACTCCAGGTGCCCCCTCCCATCTTCCTAGAGCTCTAGGCTGTTCCAAGGGCCAAATCAGATCATGGGATCAGGTCATGCAGCCCAGAAAGGGCCACGCAGGGACAGGCAGGCTGACCATGGAAAGATCTGTGCTCTTATCTACTGCACTATACTGGCTCTGGAGACTGGCAGGAGGGGAGGGAGATGCATTGGCTGGAGCTTTTCTTGCTGCTGTGATTCTTCCAGGGATGTCAGTTGTGACATGTAGGCAAGTTTCAACTTCATGTTTCCAAAATGGTATGAGTGGGACAGAATGGTGGTCTGGGATAGTTGGAGGTGTCTGTGCGGCCCTCATCAAAACACTTTGCTGTCTCCAAAGACCTGTGCAGGTAATTGGTCTCATGAAGTATTTCTCAGGCACAGTCAGAAGTCTTTGAAAAATTCGCCTGTTGCACTGAGTCCTGCTCCCTTCAGGCAGAGCTTTCAATTAGAAGGTCTCTGAGAATTAGGAAGCAAGGGTGTTGTGTGAAGTCGGCTCTGAAAGCGGGTATAGGGCAGTTATTTTTCAGGCTGAGAGGGTAGAGGTGTGAGCACATCAAAGTTGTATGAAATGCTTTCCTTTCTACACCCTCAGGTATTTCTCCCTCATAACAAGTAACATGGACAGTTTCCATCCACCAAGTCATTAGTTCACAATAGCATTCCCTATTATTTTATACTGTTTGAATTAACTCTTGTCCCCGAGAGAGGTATTTCCTAGGAATTCTTAGTATTCTGTGTGTTTGTGGGGAGTGGCTCCCCTTTGTAGTCCCTCACTTTGTGCATTTAAGAATAATTTTCCCCAGAGCCTATACTAGTATTTGGGGGTCCTTGAAATCCCTACGGGCTTATTTACACTTTTGTTGTGAATATGGACGTTGTCTCTCATTGGGAAGTGTGGATCACAGGCTAGTGTCCTTACATATTCCCAAAATCCCAGACAGATTATTTTATGTTTATATGAACTCTCAAAACCTGTGTCCTGCTATGAATGAGCTGGGAGGGGCATCTATATCCCTCATAGGGGCCTGTACTCATCCATGGCAATTGGATCCCTGCCAGTAACTTGTCGGAATGGTGGCCATGATGCTGATGGAAGGCTGATGCCCAGCAAGACCCTGCTTTCAAGGCACTTGCAGTCAGGATAGGGGAGGAAGAGACTGGAGTCCAAACAGGTGAAATGAAAGGAGGTCATGCCAGAAATGGAGTTCAGTTCTCTCCCTCCCCATTCACGAGGGCACATGGGAATGAAGACCCCTGGCTTCAGACTCTGGTTTCTTAGCAAGATAAAGTGAAACCACTGTCTCTCTGTCCTCAGTTGCTTGTTTCCACTTGGGAAACACAACTGGGTCTTTTTTGTCTTCTTCTTCTCAGGGCACAGTTGACACAGTGCTTGCATTATCAATATGATGTCCCCTCCTTCTTGATGGTAAACACAGTGTCTTACAGCCCAAGGTGCTTGAGTTGTCATGAGATGTGGATACCCCAGCACTGCTGTAGAAGGGACACTGCCCTATCCTACCCAGACATGGGAAGGGTAGCACTGGAAGAATGAAAACAGGTAAATAGGGAGATGGGGGCTTCTGAATGAACAGGATGGAATAATAGCCAGGAGAAAAAAAAAAAGGATTTTCCCAGAGGAAGGGCATGGTTGGTGATGGTCTTTGATTGTTCAGTTTTCCTCTGATGCTTACTTCATCTTCTCCTGGTTCACAAAGCAAGTTCATAACCCTCTGTGGGGAATGACACAGCATCTCAATGGTGGTGACTGTGATTCCTGATCCTCACTCCTCTTCAGTTGATTTGCTGAGGCAGCTGGTGGAAGTGAGGCAGGAGATGGAAGGAAAATGAGGCCTAGGAACCTTGCCACTCTCTGTGTCCTGGTAACGCCCCCCGTCCCCAAGAGGGGCAGGGGCAAGAGTGACAGTGATGTGGGTGGGGGTGTGGGATGAAGGCAAGTATGGGACCCTGTGTTTCCCCAATTCCTCTGACTGGCGTGGCAGCCACTCATATTGATTCATCAGTCCTGACTTTTTCATTTTCTCCCTTCCCATGCCCTTAAGTCTCAAACATACTCCTCTGATACAAGCTGCTGGCTGAAGATATCTCAGAGCTGCCACATAGTTGCTGTGCAGTTCAAGTCAATCAGCTCAAGCTCCTGTCCCAAAAACCACTCCAATTACAAATTTTGTCAACACAAGGAAACCTGCCATTCGTGGTCAATTAGGTGAGCTCTAGTGCATTTCGTCCTCTCTACCAAGCAACACTAAAGATGGGGAGAGGGAGGACTAGATGATTAATAGAACAAACAACTTCCTCTCTCACTCAAAATGGAGACACATAAACTAACAACTCAGTGTTTTCAAGCAATCGACTGGAAAGCATGTTGGGAATCTAGCAATATTTGGTCACAAACTACCCAGGCTCCTTCCAACTCTAAGCAAAAAGTATGATTAATGAAGTGAAACATGACTTAAGTCAATAATTGTGAAGACATTTTAAAGGTGCTTCATTCCTTTATTCCACCATACAAGCTTTTGGTCCTTGAATCCTAATCAACAGCTTGATGATCTTTGTTAATTAGAGAGCCCCTTACCCCTGCTTTGCTTCCTTGGTGGCTCAGATGGTAAAGCATCTGTCTGCAATGTGGGAGACCCAGGTTTGATTCCTGGGTCGAGAAGATCCCCTGGAAAAGGAAAGGCAATCCACTCCAGCACTCTTGCCTGGAAAATCCCATGGACGGAGGAGCCTGATAGGCTACAGTCCATGGGGTCACAAAGAGTCGGACAAGACTGAGCAACTTCACTTTCACTTTTCACTTTACCCCTGCTTTTACCACAGCAAACTGTGAGGTTTCTTTTTAAGAATAACAAGAAAGACATACATGGTAAATAAATATGGAAATACATTATGGTTTGGTGGATTGTTATGTCAATACACAGTGAATCTTGTGTCCCAGTGAACACACCGTTTAGTAATAGGATTTTTCTCCTCTTCCTTTCAGGGCTTGAATTTATTTCCTTACCTGGTGATTTTAGGCTGACTGTATAACTTGTTTCTCTCAATGGGAATATTCAGGTGTGACACTGCTTATCTTCCTTGGCTCAGCCTTAAGATATTTGAGGTCTCTGCCTTTGCCATTTGGAAACTTGAGCTCACTATGTTCCAAAGAATTTGAGAATGGACAACCAAGTGGAGGAGAAGCCCAGCCAGCCTTACTGTTCCTGTCATTCTAGCTCAGCAGACTGCAGTCACAGAGGTGAGCCCAGTAGAAGAGACTCCAAATTGACTTAAGAAGTTATGGGAAATAGCAAGTGATTCCATTTGAGGCACTGAGGTTCGGGATGGCTTGTTCTGCAGCCATAGGTTGACTGTTGACTGTGGTACCTTTAACCAAATGGGCAACCCTGGGATCAGACTGCTTATTTGGTTCATAACTGTTTGCAATTAATTTAACTTTTCCAAGCTTTAATCTTTTTTGACAACTGTGGCATAAAGATACATACTGCCTTCTTGGTGGTTTTAGGTGATTAAATGATATAATACATGTGTTTAACCAATTCATAGTACTGCCACTGTAGAACAAAGTCTAAAGGTAAATGAGTGTTAGAAATGACTATGTCTAATTGAAAATTTTACTATGTCTGACTTTAAATTTTTATTTATTTTTAAAATAAATTTATTCATTTTAATTGGAAGCTAAATACTTTACAATATTGTAGTGCTTTTGCCATACATTGACATGAATCAGCCACGGGTGTACATGTGTCCCCCATCCTGAATCCCCCTCCCACCTCCCTCCCCATACCATCCCTATGGGTCATCCCAGTGTACCAGCCCCAAGCACCATGTCCCATGCATCGAACCTGGACTGGCGATCTGTTTCACATATGATAATATACATGTTTCAATGCCATTGTCCCAAATCAACCTACCCTTGCCCTCTCCCTCAGAGTCCAAAAGACTGTTCTATACATCTGTGTCTCTTTTGCTGTCTCACATATAGGGTTATCATTGCTATCTTTCTAAATTCCATATACAGGCATTAGTATACTGTATTGATGTTTTTCTTTCTGGCTTACTTCACTCTGTATAATAGGCTCCAGTTTCATCCACCTCATTAGAACTGATTCAAATGTATTCTTTTTAATGGCTGAGTAATATTCCCTTCTGTATATGTACCACTGCTTTCTTATCCATTCGTCTGCTAATAGACATCTAGGTTGCTTCCATGTCCTAGCTATTATAAACAGTGCTGTGATGAACATTGGGGTGCACGTGTCTCTTTCAATTCTGGTTTCCTTGGTGTGTATGTCCAGCAGTGGGATTGCGGGGGCATATGGTATTTCTATTTCCAGTTTTTTAAGGAATCTCCACACTGTTCTCCATAGTGGCTGTACTAGTTTGCATTCCCACCAACAGTGTAAGAGGGTTCCCTTTTCTCCACACCCTCTCCAGCATTTATTGCTTGTAGACTTTGGGATTGCAGCCATTCTGACTGGCATGAAATGGTACCTCATTGTGGTTTTGATTTGCATTTCTCTGATAATGAGTTATGTTGAGCATCTTTTCATGTGTTTGTTAGCCATCTATATGTCTTTTTTGGAGAAATGTCTATTTAGTTCTTTGGCCCATTTTTTGATTGGGTCGTTAATTTTTTGGAATTGAGCTGTAGGATTTGCTTGTATATTTTTGAGATTAATTCTTTGTCAGTTGTTTCATTTGCTATTGTTTTCTCCCATTCTGAAGGCTGTCCTTTCACCTTGATTATAGTTTCCTTCATTGTGCAAAAGCTTTTAATTTTAAGTAGGTCCCATTTGTTTATTTTTGCTTTTCTTTCCATTACCCTCGGAGGTGGGTCATAGGGGATCCTGCTGTGATTTATGTTGGAGAGTGTTTTGCCTATGTTTTCCTCTATGAGTTTTATACTTTCCTGTCTTACATTTAGAGCTTTAATCCATTTTGAATTTATTTTTGTGTATGGTGTTAGAAAATGTTATAGTTTCATTCTTTTACAAGTGGTTGACCAGATTTCCCAGCACCACTTGTTAAAGAGATTGTCTTTTCTCCATTGTGTGCTCTTGCCTCCTTTGTCAAAGATAAGGTGTCCATAGGTGCATGCATTTATCTTTGGGCTTTCTATTTTGTTCCATTGATCTATATTTCTGTCTTTGTGCCAGTACCATACTGTCTTGATGACTGTAGCTTTGTAGTATAGCCTGACGTCAGGCAGGTTGATTTCTCCAGTTTCATGCTTCTTTCTCAAGATGGCTTTGGCTATTCTAGGTTTTTGTATTTCCATACAAATTGTGAAATTATTTGCTCTAGTTTTGTGAAAAATACCATTGGTAGCTCTATAGGGATTGCATTGAATCTATAAATTGCTTTGGGTAGTATACTCATTTTTACTATATTGTTTTTCCAATCCATGAACATGGTATATTTCTCCATCTATTTGTGTCCTCTTTGATTTCTTTCATCAGTGTTTTATAATTTTCTATATATAGTTCCTTTGTTTCTTTAGGTAGATATATTCCTAAGTATTTTATCCTTTTCGTTGCAATGGTGAATGGAATTGTTTCCTTAATTTCTGTTTTCTCATTGTTAGTGTATAGGAATGCAAGGGATTTCTGTGTGTTGATTTTATATCCTGCAACTTTACTATATTCATTGATTAGCTCTAGTAATTTTCTGGTGGAGTCTTTAGGGTTTTCTATGTAGAGGATCATGTCATCTGCAAACAGTGAGAGTTTTCCTTCTTCTTTTCCAATCTGGATTCCTGTTATTTCTTTTTCTGCTCTGATTGCTGGCCCAAAACTTCCAAAACTATGTTGAATAGTAGGGGTGAGAGTGGGCACCCTTCTCTTGTTCCTGACTTTAGGGGAAATGCTTTCAATTTTTCACCATTGTGGATAATGTTTGCTGTGGGTTTGTCATATATAGCTTTTATTATGTTGAGGTATATTCCTTCTATTCCTGCTTTCTGGAGGGTTTTTATCATAAGTGGATGTTGAATTTTGTCAAAGGCTTTCTCTTCATCTATTGAGATAATCATATGGTTTTTATCTTTCAATTTGTTAATGTGATGTATTACATTGATCAATTTGTGGATATTGAAGAATCCTTGGCACTAACCTACAAACTTTATATAAGCACAGTTAAATGTATGCAATAGTGCACATCATAATTTTAAATATTATATCCACATTATGGTATTATTGGTATTTACATGCCTAATAATCTTTAGGGTTTTTTTTTGGAATTGTTATACAATCAATAGAAATTAACCTCCTAATTAGGAAAAAAAGGTTAATAAATGCAGTTTTTCTTTGGCAGGATCCAGAAAGAAGAATACTTTGGAAGAATATATTTAAAAATTTTTGGCAATTATTTTCCCACTTTTGAGATTCATGAACCTGTTCAGATTCCTTGCCTTTCCATTTTCCTTCCTCTCAACCATAAGTGTAAGCTTGTTAGAAATTTTGAAGATAAATTAAAATATGAATTTTAACAATGTGACAGTTACTTACTGTTTAGCAAGAAATTTCCCAAAGGAACATAATCACTAAGTATTAGCTGAAGTTGTGAGGATTTGAGGGGCAATGATGTGGGCCTTTTGATTATATATGATTTCATATCACCTTTGTTTTTATTTACCATATACAACCCTCCTCAACTATAATCACTGCATAATTAAACTGCCCAAACTCAACATCTATATAAATTTCATTTATTATCTCACCAGTTTGTGACTTGACAAGAAATAACTTGGTATTTGGTAGACTTGGCTAAAAGTGAATCTGTTCCAATTGTGTCTCATCATGCTCCAGAGACCAAGAAGTGAGCCTGTGAAAGGTTGTTGCTGAACCATGAAAGAGACCAGGATTCTTGGCCTCCGGAGGAGAAGAATTCAATCTGGGGCCAGAGACAAGGCTTGATCACTCAGAGCTTTTGTGTAATAGAGTTTTTTAAAGTATAAAAGGGATAGAGAAAGCTTCTGACATAGACATCAGAAGGGGGCAGAAAGAGTACGCCCTCACTAATATTAGCAATGGAGTTATATACTTTTAATTAGTTATTACAGTGAATCAAAAGTATGTCTGGAGGATGTAAAGACCTTACTAGACCCAGTCCCATAACTTACATTTTAAGATGACAGGATTAGCCAGAAGGTTTTTTTTTTTTTTTTTTTTTTTTTCCAGAAACTGCTCTCAAACAGGATACATTATTGTTATATAATCCTAAGGAATGTAGAGGGGAAAAAAAAAGCTTGTCCTTTCCTCCTCCTTGAAAATTCCAGACCCCTCTCTCCTTGGGGACCCCTGAACTTCTTATCAACCTGCCTAGGAATTGTCTCTCTAGCCTGGACATGTCTTTCTCAGGGTGCTTGCAGAGGTATAAGAGAATCTTCAGAAATATGCATGAAGCCTAATTTGGAACTGCTATATCATCAACTGGTAATTTATTCTGTTTACCAAGAAAGTTTATGTGGCCAAGGTTAAAGTCAAGGGGTGGAAAAGGAGCCATACCAAGCATGAAAGTATATTAAAAATTTCATACATGGTAAAGGGAATGGGTACAGCAAGGGGTGAAGTGTTGAAGATATGTTTACAGTTTGCCATATGAAACTTGTATCTATTTATTGTATTATAAAATATATTCTTTTTGAATGGTAGACTAGCTTTATTTAGGCTTATGCAATACATACTTTTCAGAATAATTAAAATCACTTATTAGTGCATAAGGTTATCTTTAAAATTTTCAAGCTAAAATATCAATAATACTGCATATATAATTGTAAACATCTATTGATGAAAGTGAAAGTGGAGAGTGAAAAAGTTGGCTTAAAGCTCAACATTCAGAAAACGAAGATCATGGCATCCGGTCCCATCACTTCATGGGAAATAGATGGGGAAACAGTGGAAACACTGTCAGACTTTATTTTTCTGGGCTCCAAAATCACTACAGATGGTGACTGCAGCCATGAAATTAAAAGACGCTTTTAAGGTTAATTAGGTCCCATTTATTTATTTTTGCTTTTATTTCCAATATTCTGGGAGGTGGGTCATAGAGGATCCTGGTGGGATGTATGTCAGAGAGTGTTTTGCCTATGTTCTCCTCTAGGAGTTTTATAGTTTCTGGTCTTACATTTAGATCTTTAATCCATTTTGAGTTTATTTTTGTGTATGGTGTTAGAAAGTGTTCTAGTTTCATTCTTTTACAAGTGGTTGACCAAATTTCCCAGCACCACTTGTTAAAGAGATTGTCTTTAATCCACTGTATATTCTTGCCTCCTTTGTCAAAGATAAGGTGTCCATAGGTGCGTGGATTTATCTCTGGGCTTTCTATTTTGTTCCATTGATCTATATTTCTGTCTTTGTGCCAGTACCATACTGTCTTGATGACTCTGGCTTTGTAGTAGAGCCTGAAATCAGGTAGGTTGATTCCTCCAGTTCCATTCTTCTTTCTCAAGATCGCTTTGGCTATTCGAGGTTTTTTGTATTTCCATACAAATTGTGAAATTATTTGTTCTAGCTCTGTGAAGAATACTGTTGGTATCTTGATAGGGATTGCATTGAAGCTATAAATTGCTTTGGGTAGTATACTCATTTTCACTATATTGATTCTTCCAATCCATGAACATGGTATATTTCCCCGTCTATTAGTGCCCTCTTTGATTTCTTTCACCAGTGTTTTATAGTTTTCTATATATAGGTCTTTAGTTTTTTTAGGTAGATATATTCCTAAGTATTTTATTTTTTCTGTTGCAATGGTGAATGGAATTGTTTCCTTAAAAGCTTCTGCACATCAAAGGAAACTATTAGCAAGGTGAAAAGACAGCCTTCAAAATGGGAGAAAATAATAGCAAATGAAGCAACTGACAAACAACTAATCTCAAAAATATACAAGCAACTCCTACAGCTCAACTCCAGAAAAATAAATGACCCAATCAAAAAAATGGGCCAAAGAACTAAATAGACATTTCTCCAAAGAAGACATACAGATGGCTAACAAACACATGAAAAGATGCTCAACATAACTCATTATCAGAGAAATGCAAATCAAAACCACAATGAGGTACCATTTCACACCAGTCAGAATGGCTGCGATCCAAAAGTCTACAAGTAATAAATGCTGGAGAGGGTGTGGAGAAAAGGGAACCCTCTTACACTGTTGGTGGGAATGCAAACTAGTACAGCCACTATGGAGAACAGTGTGGAGATTCCTTAAAAAACTGGAAATAGAACTGCCTTATGATCCAGCAATCCCACTGCTGGGCATACACACTGAGGAAACCAGAAGGGAAAGAGACACATATACCCCAATGTTCATTGCAGCACTGTTTATAATAGCCAGGACATGGAAGCAACCTAGATGTCCATCAGCAGATGAATGGATAAGAAAGCTGTGGTACATATACACAATGGAGTATTACTCAGCCATTAAAAAGAATACATTTGAATCAGTTCTAATGAGGTGGATGAAACTGGAGCCTATTATCCAGAGTGAAGTAAGCCAGAAAGAAAAACACCAATACAGTATACTAACGCATATATATGGAATTTAGAAAGATTGTAACAATAACCCTGTGTACGAGACAGCAAAAGAGACACTGATGTATAGAACAGTCTTATGGACTCTGTGGGAGAGGGAGAGGGTGGGAAGATTTGGGAGAATGGCATTGAAACATGTAAAATATCATGTATGAAACGAGTTGCCAGTCCAGATTCGATGCACGATACTGGATGCTTGGGGCTAGTGCACTGGGACGACCCAGAGGGATGGTATGGGGAGGGAGGAGGGAGGAGGGTTCAGGATGGGGAACACATGTATACCTGTGGCGGATTCATTTTGATATTTGGCAAAACTAATACAATTATGTAAAGTTTAAAAATAAAAAAAAAAAAAAGACGCTTACTCCTTGGAAGGAAAGTTATGACCAACATAGATAGCATATGCAAAAGCAGAGACATTACTTTGCCAGCAAAGGTTCGTCTAGTCAAAGCTATGGTTTTTCCTGTGGTCACGTACGGATGTGAGAGTTGGACTGTGAAGAAGGCTGAACACTGAAGAAATGATGCTTTTGAACTGTGGTGTTGGAGAAGACTCTTGAGAGTCCTTGGACTGCAAGGAGATCCAACCAGTCCATTCTGAAGGAGATCAGCCCTGGGATTTCTTTGGAAGGAATGATGCTAAAGCTAAAACTCCAGTACTTGGGTCACATCATGTGAAGAGTTGACTCATTGGAAAAGACTCTGATGCTGGGAGGGATTGGGGGCAAGAGGAGAAGGGGACGACAGAGGATGAGATGTCTGGATGGCATCACTGACTCGATGGACGTGAGTCTGAGTTAACTCCGGGAGTTGGTGATGGACAGGGAGGCCTGGTGTGCTGCGATTCATGGGGTTGCAGAGTCGGACACGACTGAATAACTGATCTGATCTGATCTGATGTGCTAAGCAAAGTATTACATTGAAAGTTGCTCAGTCGTGTCTGACTCTTTGTGACCCCAAGGACTGTATAGTCCATGGAATTCTCTAGGCCAGACTACTGGAGTGGGTAGCCTTTCCCTTCTCCAGGGGTCTTCCCAACCCAGGGATCGAACCCAGGTGTCCTGCATTGCAGCAGATTCTTTACCAGCTGAGCCACAAGGGAAGCCCAAGCAAAGCAAAGCATACATTATTTCAATTAACAGAATAACATTTTGAAGTAGCTATCTCTACCTCTATTTAAGAAAAGGAAAAAATATGAGTGCAAAAGGGTAATATAATTTGCCCAAAATAGTATTGCTAGAAAGTGGCTGAGAGAGCATTCTAAAAATCATGGCTGCCTCCTTCCTAACCCAATAGTCTTTTACAATAAGGTGAACTGCTAATAAGCTAATATCTTCTAATTTACTCTTTTTTGGTAAATATTAGAATTCTTACATCATATTTTCTTAAATCCCAGGTTGGACTAAATATATAAAAAGTATGTATCCTTTAGTTTCCTATTTGAACATATTGCTGACTTTCATACCTTACTGCATATGACATTGATATTTTCATGCTGAGAATGACATTATTTGTTGAGGAAAGAATTACAAAGTGCTGCAAAGCCATTGGTCACTTCTCATGTGTCCCTGTGGCCTCATTCTTATTTTTATGTGTGTAGGGAACATACAAGCAGGGTTGTCCCTTCCCCCATTATTTCAGGTGCATGTAGGAAAATAATGTGCTTTGTGTATGTGAATACCATATGCAATTTTGAAAAATTACTCCCTTGTCCATATTTCACCAGAACTAAAATGAGATGCCCAAGGTACATGTTCATAGTGTTTAACACCTGATCAGTTTCTTGTGATGCCTCTTATTTCAATAAAATCCTTGGAATGTTTCCAATTACAGTCACATCAATTCCCAGAATTCTTATAAAAATTTGCTTTTAATATGATCCAAAGATTAAAGTGAAGAAAGTGATATGTAAGCAAAACATTATTATAGTGGTGGCTGGAAGCAAGCATTTGTGGCATCTCAAACTAGTCCATTGTTATAGTAACATTTATTTCTCTTTTCCTGTGTGGAAATATACTCCAACCCATTTTTAATGCTTGTGCCATGTGAGTCACTATGTTAAGCATGGGGTAAACACATGAATAGACGTGAAGAGAGCCATTTATGGGTTAAGGATAGCTATGACCAGAGCAATAATGGAGGTATAAAAAGTGATATGGAAACATAAGATAGCAAGATATGACAGAATGTCATAAACTAGCTTTTGAGGTCTGAATAGGATTCTGCAATGGTACAGGTAATAAGCATCCATGGGTGACAGATCAGCAAAAACAGATGAAATGACACAATGCACAAATGTGGAGGCAAATAAAGTTGTTTGGATAGGAAAAGATGCTTGATATAATTTCAATTTTTTAAAATATACCAAGGCTTGTTTTGCGGCCTAGAATGTGGTATATCCTGGAGAATGTTTCATGTGCCCTTGTAAAGATTGTGTATTCTAGTGTTAAGAATGTGTATTCTATTGCTTTTGGATGAAGTGTTTCATATATTCAAAGTCCATGTGGTATAATGTGTCATTTAAGGGCTGTGTTTTCTTACTGATTTTTTGTCTGAATGATCTGTCCATTGATGTAATAAATGGAACATTAGAGCCCCCCCTCATTATTGTATTTCTGTCAATTTCCCCTTTTATGGAAGTCTGGATGCTATTAATATAAAACTCCTATTGGATAACATTGGAAGAACACTCTTTGACATAAATTGCAGCAATATTTGTTTTGCACCAGTCTCCTGCTGCTGCGGCTGCTGCTGCTGCTAGGTCGCCTCAGTCGTGTCTGACTCTGCGCGACCCCAGAGACGACTGCCCACCAGGCTCCCCCGTCCCTGGGATTCTCCAGGCAAGAACACTGGAGTGGGTTGTCATTTCCTTCTCCAATGCATGAAAGTGAAAACTGAAAGTGAAGTCGCTCAGTCATGTCCGACTCTTAGCGACCCCATGGACTGCAGCCTACCAGGCCCCTCTGTCCATGGGATTTTCCAGGCAAGAGTACTGGAGTGGGTTGCCATTGCCTTCTCCCACCAGTCTCCTAGATAATGGAAATAGAAGCAAAAAATAAACAAATGGGACACGATTAAACTTAAAAACTTTTGCACAGCAAAGAAGATTACAAACAAAAAGACAACCTACCGAATGGGAGAAAATATTTTCAAATGATGTGACTGACCAGGGGTTCATATCCAAAATATATAAATTAAAGCTCTTAGAGCCCAATATGAAAAAACAAAGAACCCAATCAAAAAATGGGTAGAAGACCTAAGTACACATTTCTCCAAAGAAGATATACAGATGCCCAACAGGTACATAAAGAGGTGCTCAGTATCACTAATTATTAGAATTGCAAATTAAAACTACAGTGAGTGAGGTATCAGTTCACATTGGTAAGAATGTCTACAAAACGTCTACAAATAATGAATGCTGGAGACAGTTTGGGGAAGAGAGAACCCTCCTACACTATTGGTGGAAATTTAAATTGGTGCAGACACTATGGAAAACAGTATGGAGGTTCCTTACAAAACTAAAATTGGAGCTACCATATGATCCAACAATCCCACTCTGGGCATATATCTGGAAAAGATGAAAACTAATCTTAAGAGATATATGCACTCCCAATGTTCATATATAGCATATGTTCATATATAGCAGCGCTAGTTACAATAGCCAAGACATGGAAGCAACATAACTGTTCACTGATAGATGAATAGATAAAGAAGATGTGGTATATATACACAATAGAATATTACTTATAGAAATAATGAAATAATACCATTTGCAGTGACGTGAATGGACCTAGAGATTATCATACTAAGTGAAATTTCAGACAAATATATGATATCACTTATTTCTGGAATCTAAAGAAAATGATACAAATGAATTTATATACAAAACATATCTTCATATATCTATAAAGACACAGAAAGTAAACCTACCTTAGGGGACAGACAGGTAATTTAGGAATTATGGAATAACATATACACAGTACTATATACAAAATAAACAAGATCCTACTCTATAGAACAGGGAACTATATTCAATATCTTGTATTAACTTCTATGTGGAAAGAATCTGAACATAGATATGTATAATTGAATCACTTTATTGTACACCTCAAACTAATACAACTTTATAAATTAACTATACTTCAATAAAAAGTCATTTTGAAAAAACAGAACTCATATTTGACATACCCATAAGAGAGTTCCAGAATAACAAATGTACACTAGGCCTAAAGAGTAACCAACCAAATTGGAAGAGGAAATTATCAGGTCCCCAAAAGGAAGAATCTAGGAAAATAAGTTTTAAAAAAATTGCTGGGTGAAATTTATCTTGTGGAAGAGAAATCTAGAGATTTTACATTACTTACAGAAAGAGTAAAAAGCATATGTGTAAGTAAGAAAAAAATGGAGACAGAAATTCTTACCTCCAGGAAAAATGGAAAATTGTATAAAAGAGGAAGTATAGTTACAGTGCATTACCTGGTTCTGCAGGGAATACATTTTATGGAATAACAAATCATCAACAGACATTACTGATGTCCCTGAGTGAGACCAATAAATAGCCATTCTTTTTCCTACCTTGAATATGAGAAAATTTGAGAGATAAAGACCAGCAGATTGGAAGCCAGAATACCATATGATTACTTGTAAATGGGGAAGATACAACTTAGGGAAGAGCAAAATAACCCTCCTAACTAACTTGCAGGCAAGCATGCCCACCCACCCATAGAAACCTTGGATGAGGGAACCCCTGCACCTTAGAAAAGCAAAGTGTACCCGGAAGGAGCTTTGGGAAACAGTGTTTTCTGTGGACAGGTCATTTTGAAGAGGAAGAAAGGCAGATCGAGTACAACAGTCTTCATTATTTTTCTAAACAGTTGTCAAATAAATCAAATCTCTTAGTATGGAGCTCCTGGTATTTGGCTTCCCTGGTGGAGTAGATGGTAAAGAATCTGCCTGCAATGTAGGAGACCCAGGTTAGATCCCCTGGAGGAGGGCATGACAACCCAGTCCAGTATTCTTGCCTGGAGAATTC
The DNA here is from genome assembly GCF_029407905.1 of Bubalus kerabau. Lineage (NCBI taxonomy): Eukaryota > Metazoa > Chordata > Mammalia > Artiodactyla > Bovidae > Bubalus > Bubalus kerabau. The sequence continues at coordinate 40,012,102 of NC_073647.1, read as the reverse complement.
CATAAACAGAGGAGCCTGGCAGGCTACGGTCCATGGGGTTGCAAAGAGTCAGACACGACTGAATGACTAACACACAAACTGGTATGGAGTTAAAAATAGCAGGAAACAAAGGCCAAAAGCAAGAGTAGGCCAAATGGGGCTCCATCTACTTGGAGAGCATATTAAACCTAGGCAGCGTATTAAAAAGCAGACATTACTTTGCCAACAAAGATCCGTCTAGTCAAAGCTATGGTTTTTCCACTGGTCATGTATGGATGTGAGAGTTGGACTACAAAGATAGCTGAGGGCTGAAGAATTGAAGCTTTTGAACTGTGGTGTTGAAGAAGATTCTTGAGAGTCCCTTGGACTATAAGGAGACTCAAAAAGTCAATCCTAAAGGAAATCAGTCCTGAATATGCATTGGAATGACTGATGCTAAAGCTGATCTGAAGAACTGACTCATTTGAAAAGACCCTGATGCTGGGAAAGATTGAGGGCAGAAGGAGAAGGGGATGACAGAGTATGAGATTGTTGGATGGCATGAAGAACTGACTCATTTGAAAAGACCCTGATGCTGGGAAAGATTGAGGGCAGAAGGAGAAGGGGATGACAGAGTATGAGATTGTTGGATGGCATCACAAACATGATGGACATGAGTTTGGGCAAGCTCTGGGAGTTGGTGATGGACAGGGAAGCCTGGCATGCTGCAGTCCATGGGGTAACAAAGAATTGGACATGACTGAGTGACTGAACTGACTGACTACTTGGAGAGAAAAGGAAACTATAGCCCAATTTTAAAACACTAAATTAAAATACATTTTTAAAAAGAAAAAATGCTTTTATCTGCAAATAACAGAAAAATCTAACTTTCAATGATTTTAACACACCCTCTTCCAACAACACAAGAGAAGACTCTATACATGGACATCACCAGATGGTCAACACCGAAATCAGATTGATTATATTCTTTGCAGCCAAAGATGGAGAAGCTCTATACAGTCAGCAAAAACAAGACCAGGAGCTGACTGTGGCTCAGACCATGAACTCCTTATTGCCAAATTCAGACTTAAATTGAAGAAAGTAGGGAAAACCACTAGACCGTTCAGGTATGACCTAAATCAAATCCCTTATGATTATACAGTGGAAGTGAGAAATAGATTTAAGGGACTAGATCTGATAGATAGAGTGCCTGATGAACTATGGAATGAGGTTCGTGACATTGTACAGGAGACAGGGATCAAGACCATCCCCATGGAAAAGAAATGCAAAAAAGCAAAATGGCTGTCTAGGGAGGCCTTACAAATAGCTGTGAAAAGAAGAGAAGCAAAAATCAAAGGAGAAAAGGAAAGATATAAGCATCTGAATGCAGAGTTCCAAAGAATAGCAAGAAGAGATAAGAAAGCCTTCTTCGGCGATCAACGCAAAGAAATAGAGGAAAACAACAGAATGGGAAAGACAAGGCATCTCTCCAAGAAAATCAGAGATACCAAAGGAACATTTCATGCAAAGATGGGCTCGATAAAGGACAGAAATGGTATGGACCTAACAGAAGCAGAAGATATTAAGAAGAGGTGGCAAGAATACACAGAAGAACTCTGCAAAAAAGACCTTCATGACCCGGATAATCACGATGGTGGGATCACTGACCTAGAGCCAGACATCCTGGAAGGTGAAGTCAAGTGGGCCTTAGAAAGCATCACTATGAACAAAGCTAGTGGAGGTGATGGCATTCCAGTTGAGCTATTCCAAATCCTGAAAGATGATGCTGTGAAAGTGCTGCACTCAATATGCCAGCAAATTTGGAAAACTCAGCAGTGGCCACAGGACTGGAAAACGTCAGTTTTCATTCCAATCCCAAAGAAAGGCAATGCCAAAGAATGCTCAAAGTACCGCACAATTGCACTCATCTCACATGCTAGTAAATTAATGCTCAAAATTCTCCAAGCCAGGCTTCAGCAATACGTGAACCGTGAACTTCCTGATGTTCATGCTGGTTTTAGAAAAAGCAGAGGAACCAGAGATCCAATTGCCAACATCTGTTGGATCATTGGAAAAGCAAGAGAGTTCCAGAAAAACATCTATTCCTGCTTTATTGACTATGCCAAAGCCATTGACTGTATGGATCACAATAAACTGGAAAATTCTGAAAGAGATGGGAATACCAGCCCACCTGACTTGCCTCTTGAGAAACCTATATGCAGGTCAGGAAGCAACAGTTAGAACTGGACATAGAACAACATACTGATTCCAAATAGGAAAAGGAGTACGTCAAGGCTGTATATTGTCAATTGTTTATTTAACTTATATGCAGAATACATCATGAGAAACGCTGGGCTGGAAGAAGCAAAAGCTCAAATCAAGATTGCCAGGAGAAATATCAATAACCTCAGATATGCAGATGACACCACCGTTATGGAATAAAGTGAAGAAGAACTAAAAAGCCTCTTGATGAAAGTGAAAGAGGAGAGTGAAAAATTGGCTTAAAGCTCAACGTTCAGAAAACTAAGATCATGGTATCTGGTCCCATCACTTCATGGCAAATAGATGGGGAAGCAGTGAAAACAGTGTCAGACTTCATTTTTTTAGGCTCCAAAGTCACTGCAGATGGTGATTGCAGCCATGAAATTAAAAGACACTTACTCCTTGAAAGGAAAGTTATGACCAACATAGATAGCACATTCAAAAGCAGAGACATTACTTTGCCAACAAAGTTTCATGTAATCAGCACTATGGTTTTCCCAGTAGTCATGTATGGATGTGAGATTTGGACTGTGAAGAAAGCTCAGCACCGAAGAACTGATGCTTTTGAACTGTGGTGTTGGAAAAGACTCTTGAGAGTCCCTTGGACTGCAAGGAGATCTAACCAGTCCATTCTGAAGGAGATCAGCCCTGGGATTTCTTTGGAAGGAATGATGCTAAAGCTGAAACTCCAGTACTTTGGCTACCTCATGTGAAGATTTGACTCATTGGAAAAGATTCTGATGCTGGGAGGGATTAGGGGCAGGAGGAAAAGGGGACGACAGAGGATGAGATGGCTGGATGGCATCACCGACTCGATGGATGTGAGTCTGAGTGAACTCCGGGAGTTGCTGATGGACAGGGAGGCCTGGCGTGCTGCAATTCATGGGGTCGCAAAGAATCAGACACGACTGAGCGACTGAACTGAACTGATATGCAGTATTGTGACAGAAAAAAGTGAGGTATTAAAAACAACTGGAAGTTTTTTTTTTTTTTTTTTTTACAGAATTTCATGGTATGTTTACTTAAAAACAACAATATATACAATTATCCCACGTATTTTACACATTTGAAAGGGCATATAGAGAAGCACCTTTGAAGAAATCTGTCCTTGATTGACTGCAATCCTCTTTTTCTTTTCTGTGATGTGGCCTCTCCAGGCTTTTATAGATAATTTGGTCTCTGAAGGCAGAAGATGGCAAGGTAAAATAGTTTTCCTATATTATATATCTGCATTTATAAATATATAACAGTATACATATGTGAAATGTATGCATCTAACATAAACCACCTATACTATATGTATTATTATGATATGTATTATTTTTTTAGTCCCTGCAACATAGTCATCTTCACCCTGCAGTAGTAAGGTATTCCCAAACTCTGAAAACTCATGGATTTTATGGCAGTCTGTCCATTCAATTTAATTGAAGAAACCTTTGATGATATTGGCTTTTGCTAGTTAGAGAACATTCACCGAATCCAATGCTAGACACCAAAGTGTTTTATTTTCAATATCCTTATTCATTAGCAATTCAGTATGAATTTACTGCTCACCTGTTATGTGTCAGGCACAGTGAATACAGAGGTGAACCAAACAAAGTCCCCGCCTTCCTGGAGTTTACATTCAATCAGATAACCCAATAAGAAAAGGAGTGCTCAATATACTAGTCTTTTCTAATAATTTGTCTATCATTTATGATTCAGTTCAACTCCATGTTTTCTAACAGCCTTTAGAGATATAATTTATATGCCATAAAATTCACCCGTGTAAAAAGTACCAGTCGATGGAATTCCATATGTATATACACAGACATCCTGGAGTGTGAAGTCAAGTAGGCCTTAGGAAGCATCACTATGAACAAAACTAGTGGAGGTGATGGAATGGCAGCTGGGCTATTTCAGATCCTAAAAGATTATACTGTCTAGTGAGGTGGATGAAACTGGAGCCTATTATACATAGTGAAGTAAGCCAGAAAGAAAAACACCAATACAGTATACTAACGCATATATATGGAATTTAGAAAGATGGTAAGGATAACCCTGTATGTGAGACAACAAAAGAGACACAGATGTATAGAACAGTCTTTTGGACTCTGTGGGAGAGGGGGAGGGTGGGATGATTTGGGAGAATGTCATTGAAACATGTATAATATCATATAAGAAACGAATTGCCAGACCAGGTTCAATACAGGATTCTTGGGGCTGGTGCACTGGGATGACCCGGAGGGATGGTACAGGGAGGGAGGTGGGAGGGGGGTTCAGGATGGGGAACACATGTATGCCCATGCCAGATTCATGTTGATGTGTGGCAGAACCAATACAATATTGTAAAGGAAAAAAAAAAAAAAAAAAGAGCTACACTCAATATGCCAGCAGATTTGGAAAACTCAGCAATGGCCACAGGACTGGAAAAGGTCAGTTTTCATTCAAATCCCAAAGAAGGGCAATGCCAAAGAATGTTCAGACTATTGCACAATTGTACTGATTTCACATGCTAGCAAAGTAATGCTCAAAACCCTTCAAGCTAGGCTTCAACAGTACATGAACCGAGAACTTCCAGATGTTCAAGCTGGATTTAGAAAAGGAAGAGGAACCAGAGATCAAATTGCCATCATCCGTTGGATCATCAAAAAAGCAAGAGAATTCCAGATAAGCATATAATTCTGCTTCATTGACTTTTTACTAAAGCCTTTGATTGTGTGGATCACAACAAACTGTGGAAAATTTTTCAAGATATGGGAACAGCAGACCACCATAGCTGCCTCCTGAGAAACCTGTATGCGTGTCAAGAAGTAATAGTTAAAATTGGATATGAAACAACAGACTGGTTCAAAACTGGGAAAGGAGTGTGTCAAGGCTGTCACCTTGACATGTTGTCACCCTGCTTATTTAACTTATATGCATAGTACATTATGTGAAATGCGTGGGTGGATGAATCCCAAGCTGGTATCAAGATTGCTGGGAGAAATATCAATAACCTCAGATATTCAGATGATACCACCCTTATGGCAGAAAGCAAAGAGGAACTAAAGAGCCTCTTGATAAAAATGAAAGAGGAGAGTGAAAAAGCTGGCTTAAAACTCAACATTCAAAAAACTAAGATTATGGCATCTGGTCCCATCACTTCATGGCAAATAGATGGGGAAACAATGGAAACAGTAATAGACTTTCTTTTCTTGGGCTCCAAAATCAGTGCAGATGGTGACTGCAGCCATGAAATGAAAAGACGCTTGCTCCTTGGAAGAAAAGCTATGGCCAACCTAGAGAGCATATTAAAAAGCAGAGACATGACTCTGCTGACAAAGGTCTGTCTAGTCAAAGCTATGGTTTTTCCACTAGTCACACATGGATGTTAGCACTGAACCATAAAGAAGGCTGAGCGCTGAAGAATTGATGCTTTTGAACTGTGGTGTGTGGGAAGACTCTTGAGAGTCCCTTGGTCTGAAAGGAGATCAAACCACTCAATCTTAAAGGAAGTCAACTGTGATATTCATTGGAAGGGTTGATAATGAAATGGAAGCTGTAATTCTTTGGCCGCCAGATGTGAAGAGTTTAGTCATTGGAACAGACCCTGATGCTGGGAAAGATTGAAGACAGGAGGAGAAGGGGATGTCAGAGGATGAGATGGTTGGATGACATCAACTCGATGGACATAAGTTTGAGCAAACTCTGGGAGATGGTGAAGGACAGGGAAGCCTGCAGTGCTGCAGTCCATGGGCTTGCAAAGAGGTGGTCATGACTGAGAGACTGAACAATAATACAGAGTTTTACAACTATCATTACAGTTAACTTAAAAACATTTCACCATCCTAAAATGAGACTATATACCCTTTATCAGTTATCCATCTACCTCTCTCCATAATCTCAATCCTAGCTAAACACACATTATTTTCTGTCTGTATGCATTTGTCTTTTAGGACCATTTCATATAAAATGAATTATACAGTGTGTGCTTCTTTCATTTAGCATGATGTTTTCCAGGTTCATCCATATTGTAGCATGTGTCAGTACTTCATTCCTTTTTCAGGATGAATTATATTCCATTGTATGACAGAATGCACCACAGGTATTGATCTGTTCACCAACTGCTGGGCAGTTGAGTTCTTTCCACTTTTTGGCTATTATGGATAATGCTGCTATGGACATTCATGTTTACATATTGTATAGTCATATTTTTTTTCTCTTGGGTATATTTCTAGAAGTAGCACACTATGTCATGCAGCATCTCTATGTTTAACTTTTGACAGAACTACCAGAATCCAGTCTGACTTACAATTCCAATCATATATCCTTTTCAAATATCCCCCCTTCTCCTAGAACAGGCTAAACTGTGGCTCTGTTACCTTGGAGTCAGGAGGGCAATATCACCAGGCATTTTCTGTTTCAGTCTAATGTGAGGGTCCTGATGAGATCTGAGGATTCCTGTGCCCCAGGTTTCCATCCCTCTGTGTTGCCTGAAGCCACAGTAGGCACTGGGGTCTTATGAGGTCACTGAGGGCTCAGGAGCCTGGAGTAAGGGGTGCCTTCATTTTATTCACCCCTGAAAACAGCCGTGTATTTCCTCACAGTCCCTCACCCCAGCACAAGATACTCCAGTGAACACCCCCCCTCCTTTCAGAAACTTCAGGAAATAAGCAGATATTAATCTCTACATAAGGGCACTCTGAAACTTTAAGCATGTGTGTCCAGCATCCTCTTCTTCTCCCCAAGAACAAGAGAAGAAGAGGACTGTATACAAAATGATCTCAAGAAGTAAGAACAGAGCTCGAGGAATTATGCTGCCTAACTTTGGGAAGGTACTACAAAGCTACAGTAATCTAGGCACCATGAAGTGACGTGAAGTGAAAGTCGCTCAGTCATGTCTGACTCTTAAGAATACTGGAGTGGGTAGCCTTTCCCTTCTCCAGGTGAAAGCACCATGGGTTTGGCTAAAAAAGACACGTAGAAAAATGGAACAGAAGAGAGCCCATAAATAAACCCATGCATTCACAGTAAGTGAATCTAGAACAAAAGAAGCAAGAATGTACAATCAAGAAAAGGCAGTCTCTTCAATAAGCAGTGCTAAGAAAACTGGACAGCTGCATGTAAAAGAATGAAATTAGGATATTTTCTAATACCGTATAAAAAATAAACTGAAAATGGGAAAGAGGCCTAAATGGAAGACTGAATACTATAAAACTCTTAAGAGAAAAACGTAGGGAGAACACTCTTCAACATAAATCGTGGTAATATATTTTTTGGATCTGTTTCATAAAGTAAAGGAAATAAAAGCAAAAATAAACAAATGAGATGTAATTAAACTCAAAAGCTTTTGCACAGCAAAGGAAACTACTGACAAAACTAAAAGACAACCTACTGAATCAGAGAAAATATTTTCAAATGATATTACTTATTAGGGATTAAAATCCAACATATATAAACAGCTCATACAACTGAAACAACCCGATTGAAAAATGGTCAGAAGAACTGAATTGAAATTTTTCCAAAGACAGCAAACAGGTGGATGAAAAGATGTTCAATATCACTACTATCAAGGAAATGCAAATCAAAAACATGATGAGATACTACCTCACCTGTCAGAAGTGCTATGATCAAAAAGAACACAAATTACAAATCTTGGCAAGCATGTGGAGAAAAGGGAACCCTTGTATACTGTTGGTGGAAATGTACACTGGTGCAGCCACTGTGTAAAACAATAAGGAGCTTTCTTATAAAACTGAAAATAGAACTATCGTATAACTCAAAAATTCCATTCCTGAGTATATATCAGAAAAAAAAAAACTAATTCAAAAAGATACATGCACCTCAATGTTCATAGCAGCATTATTTATAAATGCCAAGCTATGAAAGCAACTTTAGTGTCCATCAACAGATGACTGGATAAAGCCATAGAAAAATTAAATTTTGCCTTTTGCAGCAACATAGATAGCCTTGGAGGGTATTATGCTAAGTGAAATAAGTTTAAGACAAATACTGTATGATATCACTTATATATAGAATCTAAAAATACAACAAACTACTGAATATTACAAAAAAAGAAGCAGACTCACAGGATTAGTACAGAACTAGTGGTAACAAGTGGGGAGAGGGAAGAAGCAAGATGAGGGTAGGGTACAAACTATTAGGTGTAAGTCAGGTTACAAGGATGTATTGTGCAACATGGGAAATATAATCAACATTTTCTAATAACTGTAAATGGAGTATAACCTTCACAAATTGTATGAAAATACTGGAAGGAAAAAAATGCTCACACTTTACCAATCTTTGAGAGAGACAGTTTTATCCTCACTTTACTAATAAAACCTATCTGAGGAGCAGAAAGGACAAATGTTTTTGTCCAAGGCATAGAATCTGATTCACTGTAATATGATGGGCTATTCCTATAATGGTAATAACTGCATTATGCAGTTATTTGGCCGACTCTTTTCTGGTGTTACTCTCTCTAGCCTGGTGAAGTTTCTCTCTGTTCAGCTCATTTCTCTATACCTACAATATTCTACTTACAAATTATAGTCATCTTGGATTCCTCAATTTCTGATAGCTGTCTCAACTGAGCCAAGCACCAGGACTGCATGGTTTCCCTCTTCAGCACTATGACCTTGAACTTGCCTTTAGGAGATAAGCTGTGCCAGCTCTAGAGCTCCTCTTGCTTTCACTTTCTCAGTCCTGCAATTGTGGTATGTCTTAAATTGTGCAGTGTCTTAAATATTATACTCTTGAATAGATTTTTTTCTGGTTTTCTAGTTTTTATTGCAGAAAGGCAATGCCTGCATTACTTAGCATTTCATAGATAAAATCAGGAATTCTGGCATTCTATATTTTTAAAAATTCCTACTTTAGATTTTATAGATATTTTTCATACATGATACTGCTAATTTGTGGATATGAGTTTTTTCCCTGTAATTCATATTAATAGTGAACACTAGCATTTACTACTGAGACGGTAAATGTATGGTCATAGTAAGAGCTGTGTATAATTTTTTAACTTTTGGTATGTTTACTCAACATTATTAGCATTTTCACACAATATAAATATTTCATAAAGATTCAGTTCAGTTCAGTTCAGTTGCTCAGTCGTGTCTGACTCTTTGCGACCCCATAAACTGTAGCATGCCAGGCCTTCCTGTATATTACCAACTCCCGGAGTCCACCCAAACCCATGTCTATTGATTCAGTGATGCCATGCAACCATCTCATCCTCTGCTGTCCCCTTCTCCACCTGCCCTCAATCTTTCCCAGCATCAGGGTCTTTTCCAATGAGTCAGCTCTTCACATCAGGTGGCCAAAGTATTGGAGTTTCAGCTTCAACATTAGTCCTTCCAATGAACACCCAGGACTGATCTCCTTTAGGATGGACTGGTTGGATCTCCTTGCAGCCCAAGGGACTCTCGTCTTCTCCAACACCACAGTCCAAAAACATCAATTCTTCTGTGCTCAGCTTTCTTTATAGTCCAACTCTTACATCCATACATGACCACTGGAAGAACCATAGCCTTGGCTAGATGAACTTTTGTTGGCAAAGTAATGTCTCTGCTTTTTAATATGCTCTCTAGGTTGGTCATAACTTTCCTTCCAAGGAGTAAGCGTCTTTTAATTTCATGGCTGCAATCACCATCTGCAGTGATTTTGGAGCCCCCCAAAATAAAGTCAGCCACTGTTTCCACTGTTTCCCCTCTATTTCCCATGAAGTGATGGGACTGGATGCCATGATCTTTGTTTTCTGAATGCTGAGCTTTAAGCCATCTTTTTCACTCTCTTCTTTCACTTTCATCAAGTGGCTCTTCAGTTTTTCTTAAAGATTAAAGATTGGATAATAGCCAATCATATGTCTGTATACAATTTTATGAAATGACTATTAAAAGCCATATTTAATTTTATGCTTTCTAAAGTCTAGCTTCTATGCTTACTAGCAGAGCCAATTGGGCATCTTTGCTAATCTATTTCCTAATTCCAAAAATAAAGATGAGTAATTGCCGGGGTCCAGCCCTGGCTGATCCAGGGAGTTTGAAGGGGAGACGGCTTTGGCGAACTGGATACAATAGCTTTAATTAAATATTAATTAGAGATATAAAGAGTAATAGAATGAGGATAGCTCAGTAGGAAAATTCAGCGGAGAAAAGAGGCTGAATAACTTGGTTTACGTGGAAAATCAAAATAACCTGTGACATCAGGTTAGCTCTGAGCATGGAGGCCACAGGCGCCCTCTCGAATAGCGGAAGGTGCCCCACCTTAGGCACCTTCTCAAGTGGGTCTTAGAAGCCCAGGCAAATAAGTGGTTGTAGAGGACCTCTGTGCTCCAGATGGGTTTTCAGCCAGAATGTGAAAGAAAGAATGACATGGGGAGACCAAGCTTCGGTGAGCAAGGCCCATAGCTTTATTTTCAACAGGGGCTTTTATACCCTAAGTTGCACATAGAGGATAATAGGGGGTGTGAAATCATGCAAAGTCAGCAGTCTTTGATCCTTATCGAAACCAGGGTTTCTTTTCTGCAAACTTATCGTACACAAATAGTTTAGGTGATTTACATCATCTTCTGGCCAGAAGGCCTGTTAACATTTTATGACTCTGACAAAGGTTTGTCAACAATAAGACTTATTTTCTCTAAGAGTAATTATTTTAAAGTTTGGCGCCATCCTCTGAAGGTGTTAGATAAAGTTGCATTCCTATAGGGCAGAGGTGCAGTGGGTTTACAACAAAGGAAAGAATTTATTACCTTAAGGGTCTAAAGTTGCTAACACCAAGGCCACTACTTACTTTTTCTACATACCAACTATATTAATTAATACACATTCAAGGATACAATACAGGGGATGTGGAAACTTGGCAGCAAGCATTGGCTCATCAATGAAATCTTCTACTAGTTTTATTCTGACAGCTTCTAACTCTCCGAGAGGCTCTAAGCTATTTGAATATCTTAAGCCTCCCGTGCCTCTCTCTGTTGGGAGACTGTAAACAATCATATGCATAGCTGTAGGAGTCCGGGTAAACCTGTCAGGCAAGTTAGAGAGCCATCTGAGGGGTTTGGATTTAAACACTCTTATTATGCCCAGGAACTTTATTAACTGGAGCTGTAAGTTAACTCCTTTTCAGAGAGAGCGAGATGGTGGTGGGGGACAGCCCCCCATAAAGTCTGAGGTGAGAGCACAAAGCAGTAAAGTAGGCAGACTCTGGTTTTGGGGGCAGATGCTCGAGAATATCCAGGGGGACTCCTGAGGCTCGATCCCAACTTTGCGTATGCCGAGCCTCTTTCCTCATGACCTTTGCCATGGGCGGAGTTCCTCACGCTGGCTCCCGGCAAGTAATATTATCCTTTTTCAGTTTATTGTATAGATCAAATAAGATACTGCATGTAAAGCAAGGTTTACCATAGAACTACCTATCCACAATGATTTATTATTGTTTCTGATGTATATACTAAGCACTCCGTTGCTTTGGATAAATTGGAATTTATTATTTTGTAATGAACATCTTTGTGCCTGAGGGAAGGGAGGTGAATTAAGTTAGGTAGGGCCAAGTTCATATAACCTTGTTTACCATATTGAAGAATTACTGACTTGCTCTTGAAGTTAGTTTATTTTTCATATGTCCATATACATCACTCTAATTATATTTAGAGGTTTATTTTATCTCTAAATTAATTTGGAGACAATCCAAAAGTACATCAGTTTGTTAACTGACCTCTTTTCAAGCTTACAAATTCTCATCTAGTAACATAGAATATTTTCTGGTTTTATCTTTATGTACTCATATTTCTCTCCAAAATATTTTCTTTTCTAAAACTTTCACACTTTGTCTTGATTTTACTCAATAGTTTATATATGCCATCAATATTCTGAGTGGTTTATCTGTTTTGAAATTGCATATTGCTCTTTCAGGGTAGCCATTGATTTTTATATTTTTCTTTTATAACTAACTACTTTATTGATCTCTTTTAGTTTTAACAGCTTATCTATGAATTATATTTATTATTATAAGCAAACATATCAATTATAAATGATGATAGTCTCTTTTATGTCCTTCTAATAAGTCAGCCTTTGAACTCTGTTGCATGTCTTATTTTGTTTAATTTATTCTGAAATATATATTGTAGTAATGATACGCCTATCACTCTTTTCCTGGATTTAATAAGAATGCCACTAGCATTTCCTCAGTAAGTGTCATACTAACTACTGGTTTGAGATATACTGTGATACTCCTTTGTAAATATAAAAATTTTTTCTGAATTAATAAAAAATGTAAATATTATAAAAATATTTACCAGAGAAACTAAAAATCTGAGAGAAAAACATTTCCATGCAGACTATGCATTTTATGAAAATGCTTTTAACACTCATCTTACCTATAACTACATATATACCAACTTTATTCTTTCATATTACTCTGTTTATTGCATTCTATGGATATAACATATTACTTAGTGACCAGTTCATGGATATTTTGGTTATTCCAATATTTAGTTATCACAATGAATATCCTTTTATATTTACTTTGTGCATGTGTACATGGATGCTTTTCTGGGTACACTGAGGCAAAGAATGTGAATAGACTTTTAAGTTTGTGTAATGCAACTTTGTTAATACTTTAACACACTTTGCAAATTCTACAATTTCGAAAATTCCCATAGTGTTGAGGTTCCTTACATACTGACTTCAATGAATTCATTGTTTTGGTGGATAATGGATACTACTGTGAAAAAAAGAAACCACTGTTCAGCTAGAGGTTAAAACTTTAGTGTAAATGGAGTTAATATTCTTTTAACCAGGATGTTTTTCAGAGACAGAGATATTCAATATATGAAAACTTTCCTCTACATATGAAGAATAAATCTTGGATCTGAGCATAAAGATTTACTATAACCTGTGCTAATGTTAAGAAGATATAATATCATATAAGGTAAGTTCCTGTTGTACAAAAATGAGAAAAAAAGACTCTCCAATGCTGGTAAGAACATGAAAGGTGACAAAAAGGATGGGACTCTGTTGGATATAGTGTATACATCATTGAAATAGTGTTCAATGCAGATGTGAGCATTTCCTTTAAGGAAGGGACCTTTAAGGAAGAGGTCACTGAAGTGGTCCTTTAAGTGGAAGAGGTCACTGAATAGAAGTGGACAAAGCAGTATAATAATAATAATTTTAAGAGATAGGGAAAAAGCTGAAAGTTTATGATTTTTTTTTTAAATTTCCCATTGGTAGCTTGATAGGGATTGCATTGAATCTATAGATTGCTTTGGGTAATATACTCATTTTCACTATATTGATTTTTTTGATCTATGAACATGGTATATTTTTCCATCTATTAGTGTTCTCTTTGATTTCTTTCACCAGTGTTTTATAGTTTTCTATATATAGGTCTTTAGTTTCTCCAGGTAGATATATTCCTAAGTATTTTATTCTTTTCATTGCAATGGTGAATGGAATTGTTTCCTTAATTTCTCTTTCTATTTTCTCATTATTAGTGTATAGGAATGCAAGGGATTTCTGGGTGTTGATTTTATATCCTGCAATTTTACTATATTCATTGATTAGTTCTAGTAATTTTCTGGTGGAGTCTTTAGGGTTTTCTATGTAGAGGATCATGTCATCTGCAAACAGTGAAAGTTTTCCTTCTTCTTTTCCAATTTGGATTCCTTTTATTTCTTTTTCTGCTCTGATTGCTGTGGCCAAAACTTCCAAAACTATGTTGAATAGTAGTGGTGAGAGTGGGCACCCTTGTCTTGTTCTGATGTTAGGGGAAATGCTTTCAATTTTTCACCATTGAGGATAATGTTTGCTGTGGGTTTGTCATATATAGCTTTTATTATGTTGAAGTATGTTCCTTCTATCCCTGCTTTCTGGAGAGTTTTTTTTTTTATCATAAATGGATGTTGAATTTTGTCAAAGGCTTTCTCTGCATCTATTGAGATAATCATATGGCTTTTATTTTTCAATTTGTTAATGTGTTGTATTACATTGATTGATTTGTGGATATTGAAGAATCCTTGCATCCCTGGGATAAAGCCCACTTGGTCATGGTGTATTATCTTTTTAATGTGTTGTTGGACTCTGATTGCTAGAATTTTGTTAAGGATTTTTGCATCTATGTTCATCAGTGATATTGGCCTGTAGTTTTCTTTTTTTGTGACATCTTTGTCAGGTTTTGGTATTAGGGTGATGGTGGCCTCATAGAATGAGTTTGGAAGTTTACCTTCCTCTGCAATTTTCTGGAAGAGTTTAGTAGGATAGGTGTCAGCTCTTCTCTAAATTTTTGGTAGAATTCAGCTGTGAAGCCATCTGGACCTGGGCTTTTGTTTGCTGGAAGATTTCTAATTAAAGTTTCGATTTCTGTGCTTGTGATGGGTCTGTTAAGATTTTCTATTTCTTCCTGGTTCAGTTTTGGAAAGTTGTACTTTCTAAGAATTTGTCCATTTCTTCCATCTTGTCCATTTTATTGGCATATAATTGCTGATAGTAGTCTCTTATGATCCTTTGTATTTGTGTGTTGTCTGTTGTGATCTCTCCATTTTCATTTCTAATTTTATGGATTTGATTTTTCTCCCTTTGTTTCTTGATGAGTCTGGCTAATGGTTTGTCAATTTTATTTATCCTTTCAAAGAACCAGCTTTTGGCTTTGTTGATTTTTGCTATGGTCTCCTTTTTCTTTTGCATTTATTTCTGCCCTAATTTTTAAGATTTCTTTCCTTCTATTAACCCTGGCATTCTTCATTTCTTCCTTTTCTAGTTGCTTTAGGTGTAGAGTTAGGTTATTTATTTGACTTTTTTCTTGTTTCTTGAGGTATGCCTGTATTGCTATGAACTTTCCCCTTAGCACTGCTTTTACGCACTGCTGGGCATACGCACCGAGGAAACCAGAATTGAAAGAGACACGTGTACCCCAATGTTCATTGCAGCACTGTTTTTAATAGCCAGGACATGGAAGCAACCTAGATGTCCATCAGCAGATGAATAGATAAGAGAGCTGTGGTACATATACACAATGGAGTATTACTCAGCCATTAAAAAGAATACATTTGAATCAGTTCTAATGAGGTGGATGAAACTGGAGCCGATTATATAGAGTGAAGTAAGCCAGAAAGAAAAACACCAATACAGTATACTAACGCATATATATGGAATTTAGAAAGATGGTAATGATAACTCTGTGTGTGAGACAGCAAAAGCGACACAGATGTATAGAACAGTGTTTTGGCCTCTGTGGGAGAGGGAGGGGGGATAATTTGGGAGAATAACATTGAAACATTTATAATATCATATAAGAAACAAATCGCCAGTCCAGGTTTGATGCAGGATACAGGAAGCTTGGGGCTGTTGCACTGGGACGACCCAGAGGGATGGTATGGAGAGGGAGGTGGGAGGGGGGGTTCAGGATTGAGAACATGTGTATACCCGTGGTGGATTCATGTTGATGTATGACAAAACCAATACAATATTGTAAAGTAAAAAAAAAAAAAATCGTATTAAAATATTCATTTAAACTGAAAAAAAACCCCAAAAATTTCCCCTAGGGAACTCTGGAAATAAAATAGCTTTGCACAGCTTCCCAATACAAACCTGGAGTGGCTCTAATAGAGAAGGAATAGTGATTTCATGTATTTAATAAAAGAGGGTCTGGAAAGGTCCTCTCCTCAGTTTTTCCACAGTTTTCACCAGACGTAAAAAAGCCCAAGAGGGTCCCTTGAGACAGACCCTGTGGAGAGAGTAGAAGGTATTTAAACCCTGTGGAGAGAGTAGAAGGTATTTAATAACTGAGTATGATTCTCTAGGATCAAGATGGTAAAAGTCATGAGTATATATTACAGAGGCTCCAGGATGGATATCCCAAAGCTGAAGTCTAGATGGAGGATACCAATGAGTATCAGCATCAACCACATCAATAAGAACCAAGATGGGATGCCTAGTAAGAAGGAGACTTGGCTGATTTTCCTAGAGATCCTTGTATATTTCTCTACCAAGAGGAAATTCTGTACATTATAATAACTACAGACATTTCAGCAGCAGATGAAGAAAAAAAAAAAAAATAGAAGACCATATGCCCAAACCAGGAGAGGTGAGCTCTGTCTTAACCAGAAGTTAGTAGGTGTTCACAGAGGAAGGTAATTGTTGATCTAGACAGCACTCCTCTGTTGCTTCCATAATACTATGTAAATCTTCCCTTGTCCGGATGCCATTCATGGAAATGAGAAAAGGAAATGAAGTAAACCTGGTAAGTTTGAGCACGTAACTACAAAGAACCTGAGCTCACAAGAAACAGTAGCTTTTAAACCTTGGGGGATGTCCAGTTACTTTGAATGTATAAATTTATGTCCCTGGAGGCTACCAATACTGAGATGACTTATGGGTTCAGAGCAAGTAGCACTTTTGAACAAAATTCAAAAAGTATCTCTAAATTATCCTCTAAAAGTTTGTGTCAGTTTCATCCCTTTAGGAGAGTGCAAAAGTGCTTTCTTCCCCATTCAACCTGGAAGGGAAGTAAAAATTGGAGTGGGAAAGACTACTAACTCCCCAATAGATGCAAAAGTGAAAAGTACAGCAACTTTTCTTATGGCACAGTGAGGTTGTAACTCAGCTCTTCAGAGTTCCACAAAGTAATTTACAAGGTAATGCATTTCGACTTCTAGATCAGATCAGTCGCTCAGTCATGTCCGACTCTTTGCGACCCCATGAATCGCAGCACGTCAGGCCTCCTTGTCCATCACCAACTCCTGGAGTTCACTGAGACTCACGTCCATCGAGTCAGTGACCCATCCAGACATCTCATCCTCCGTCGTTCCCTTCTCCTCCTGCCCCCAATCCCTCCCAGCATCAGGGTCTTTTCCAATGAGTCAACTCTTCGCATGAGCTGGCCAAAGTACTGGAGTTTCAGCTTTAGCATCATTCCTTCCAAAGAAATCCCAGGGCTGATCTCCTTCAGAATGGACTGGTTGGATCTCCTTGCAGTCCAAGGGACTCTCAAGAGTCTTCTCCAACACCACAGTTCAAAAGCATCAATTCTTCGGCGCTCAGCCTTCTTCACAGTCCAACTCTCACATCCATACAACCTTGACTAGACGAACCTTTGTTGGCAAAGTAATGTCTCTGCTTTTGAATATGCTATCTAGGTTGGTCATAACTTTCCTTCAAAGGAGTAAGTGTCTTTTAATTTCATATGAATCCCTTAAAATTTATAAGTTCACTAAAAATGACTGAAATTAGTAAGAACCTGGTTTGTTCCTTTCCCTACACAATATATATTGAGTTGGCCAAAAAGTTTGTTGAGTTTTCCTGTAATATCGTATGAAAAATCCCAAATGACCTTGTTGGCCAACCCAATATAACTTCAATGATGTTAAAGATATTATTTAAGTGTTTCATTTTTGTAAAATAAGAAAAAGTATACCTCTGTCTTTGTTATTTGTCTTCCCTTTTAAAACATTACTTTAATTAACAGTATTCACTTCCTGCACTGACTCCACTTAAATAAAGGTGAGTATTAAAAATTCACTCGATGCATTTAAAATATTTTCTTTTCAAATGTAGGGAAATATGTACTACAAGCCTCTATCTCAATTTTATTTGCCTCAGAATCTTTATAACATCTGAGTATATTTTATATTATGAAGGGTAACAATGTATCCTTTATGATGCAAGACATCTTTAAAATACAAATAATAGAAGTAAATGGCATTAAAAAGTCTTGAACTTCTAAAAACCCAAAGTTTGGCATCTTTTGTTTTAGGATTTTCATGCACTGAACTAAAATAAGTTTAAGTTCAAGAGCGAACATTAAAATGTAACAGGAGGAAAAGAAGTTCTGATAAGATGCTACTTCTATAAATATTCTTGTTCTTTATTTTTTCAGCCTTGTTTCTTCCTCAAGAAATGATTTGCTTTTCCTTCCATCTTATTCAATTGTGACAATTTATTTTATATAAGTTGACGATTTTAAAATTTTAGGCAAAACTTTGATGGTAATTTTCGATTAAACTTGTCACAGCTGTTGACATTGTTACATGCATTATTTCAATCAATGAGTGAGTCAAGGGAAAAAGGCAAGTGTATTATGAAATTGGACCATCTTTACAAACTTCTGTTACTGTCTTGGAAAAGCCCAGTATTTTGCTACTCAAAGGCTTCTAAATACAATGGGCAGAGCTGTCATATCTTTAAGAACATTGATGGCTTTGAGTAAATGATTTTTAACTTGAATTCTCAATATCCTGGATGTTCTACTGTTGCAGTTTTCTTTGTGACACTAAAATTCTCTCATAATACTGCCTGCTTCAATTCAGAAGGGATGTATTGTAAATGCCCCTGCAGTATTAGAAATATGTGCTATTAGTCATGAAAAGCAAGAAAAATGGCAGTGGATAAATGTGAAAATATCTGAGAAACTAGAAAGACTCAAAGTGCAAGTCCTGTAGTTGGTCAGCAGAGTCCAGCAAGGGAAAGACTATTATTTGATACTGGACAAAGTTCCATTTGCCTATGCTAAGTGAATTTTTGAATAGGAGGAAGTATATGATCAGGAGGAGCTATTGGCATGGGTGGAAATGTCATGACTTGATCAGGAAACTTATAACTGTCACCATACCTCTTTCTATGGCACCTTAGACTACTTAATGTGTCTCAGCTTCATTCTTGTCATATACAAAACTGTAGTGTAACAAATTGGACAGCATATAGTACAGGGTCTCATAGATACCTGATACATTGTTGTATCCAAATATGTTTCAAGAAGGAATTATAAAAACATTGAAAATTGTTTTAATGGAAATTCTTCAGTGTAATCTCTTAAAAAAACAGTTGGCATTGTTCAGTCAAATCTCTTAAAGATTTTTCTTCATTATAACTGCAGAATGAGGTGGCAGAAAGCTTGGCTAATGTTACTCTGGGTTTAGTGGTGCCAAGGCATTGTCCTTGCCATAGGTGGTTCTGAAATACTTAAAAGCATGAATTTCTCAGAAGAGCAGTGTTTGTTTTTGGTTTGCCACAAACTTGAACAATATATGAATCTCACTGCAAGAAAAACATCTCAGACCCAAGGTGATGACTTGTTTTTAACAGCTAGTTAAATCAGCACAATCAGAAAGCTAAGAATAAGCTTCTCATATTAATAGTTCTTATACACCTATAAAAGTGAAGCATATTATCAAATTCAATAAAATCATATTTATGTAGCTAATAAAATTCAAATGCACAGTATTAATTTCATATGAAAGATGATTTTTTCTATCAAATAAATAGATCACTCCCCCCAATATGAATGTAGTAATGATTACTGCTACTGTACATATTCTTCTGTGTATTCAACATGTCAATATCACTTTGTGTCTTGTGGCAAAGTAATTTCTTATTACTTTTCTCCATTTGAACTCCTGTGAAATTTTAATTTAGACTGTGTTACATGATTTGGTTTATGCTTGGCTCAAATACATTATTTTAATTCTTAAATATTATTTCCATTTTTCCATGAATCCACAATTAAAATATGATACAACTAATAAAATTGTGTGAGAGGGCTCATTTCCAGAGTATTTTATCTAGTTGATCCAGAATGTAATTATACTTTTTTTAGATCATGAAAATGGAAAACCACAGAAAAAAATTTATTTGAGAAAACTTGCAGATACACAATAATATATATCTCTGGATGCCAGGAGTCCACAGGTTGTCATTTGAAATACTATGACATAAAATAATGATTTAATTGTGTAAACTTAAGAAACACGTATTACATGTCTCAGAAAGTGCCTTAAAACATAAGGGCATTATTTAGCTTTTGATGGGTTCATAATGTTGTCGAGCACAATAAGAGCACAACTGATTTCTATTCCTGCCTCTGTCTCATGTTTGACAGCCACTCTGTAGATAAAATCTTTTCTCTCCATCTTGAATCACAGTATCCCATAGCAGTTACACCTTGCACTATAACACATTACCAAGATTTAAGGTACACAAGTTTTATAATTTTAATTGCAGTTCTCCTTTCTCACTATAAAGTTAGCCAGATAAAACCTGTGTAAATCTGGGAAATGCAAATGAGAAATAGAATTAAACAGTGCTTAGAAGCATCCCTCTCTTTGATGACCAAGGACTAAAGAAGTAAGTCTTGTGGGCCTGACGTCCTCTTCAAAATGAGTTTTCTTTCCCAGGAGGTGACTAAGTCTATCCTGAAAATCGACCCTGTGGGCTGGCCTCGCCAGTCTTCCAGATATGCCCAGGGATATTTGAATCCTAGGAACGATATAATGTTGATCAACTGGGCCCCCATCTTTCACAATAAGAGAAAGAAGAGATGCTTGCGGCATTTTGGAAAACCAGCTATTGTTACATACTAACACAAGTGACTGACTCCCTGTGATGATTCATGGTCTCTCCTAGAAACTTGTTTAAAAGGAAAAATGCATTAGGGATACCTCTGCTGCTGCTGCTGCTGCTGCTAAGTCGCTTCAGTCGTGTCCGACTGTGTGTGACCCCATAGACGGCAGCTCACCAGGCTCCCCCGTCCCTGGGATTCTCCAGCCAAGAACACTGGAGTGGGTTGCCATTTCCTTCTCCAATGCATGAAAGTGAAAAGTGAAAGTGAAGTCGCTTGTCTGACTCTTCAGGACCCCATGGACTGCAGCCTACCAGGTTCCTCCGTCCATGGGATTTTCCAGGCAAGAGTACTGGAGTGGAGTGCCATTGCCTTCTCTGAGGGATACCTCTAAGTATTCCTAACTACACTGATATTCCAGAAATCTCCATTAGATAGATTCCTGCCTCTAAGACTTTGACTGTGTGTCTGCCATGCTGCATGTTAGGTCATAGGTGATCAATTTTCTCTCTAATCCACTCTTGTGTACTTCCAGGTAATTCCTTTAGACAATCTGCTCTGTCTCCTTTTTTACAAAATTATTTTATACTGGAGTGTTAGTTTAGGGTATAAACTATTATAGCTTAGGGTATAAACTAATATTAGCAAAGTGATTCAGTTATACATATACATGTGTGTGGTAAGTCACTTCAGTTGTGTCTGACTCTTTGCAACCCTGTGGAAAGAGTTCCTCTTTCCAGGGGATTCTCCTCTGCCCAGGGGATTCTCTAGGCAAGAATACTGGAGTGGGTTGCCATTTCCTACTCCAGGGAATCTTCCTGATCCAGGGGTCAAACCTACATCTCTTACATCTCCTGCATTGGCAGACACAGATTGAACCTGTGTCTCATGTCTTTCTTACCACAAGTGCCACCAGGGAAACCATACATATATCTGTTCTTTTTCCAATTCTTTTCCCATTTAGGTTATTATGGAGTATTGTGTAGAGTTCCCTGTGCTATATACAGTAAGTCCTGGTTGGTTATCTATTTTATATATAGTGTATATGTTAATCCCAATCTCCCAATTTATCCTTCCCTCCACCTTTCCCTTTTGGTAACCATAAATTTGTTTTCTATGTCTGTGAGTCTGTTTCTGTTTGGTAAATAAGTTCATTTGTATCATCTTTTTAGATTCTGCATGTAAACATTATCATATATTTGTCTTTGTCTGACTTACTTCACTTAGTATGATTATCTCTAGGTCCATCCGTGTTGCTGCATATGGTATTATTTCACTCTTTTTAAGGGCTGAGTAATATTCCACTGTATATATGTACCATGTCTTCTTCATCCATTCATCTATTGATGGGCATTTAGGTTGCTTCCATGTTTTGGCTACTGTAAATAGTGCTGAAATGAACATTGGGGTGTATGTGTCTTTTTAAATTATGTTTTTCTCTAGGTATATACCCAGTAGTGGGATTTTTGGATCATATGGTAACTCTATGTTTAGTATTTTTTAAGGAACCTTCATACTGTTCTCCATAGTGGCTGTACCTATTTACATTCCCACCAACAGTGTAGGGGGGTTCCCTTCTCTCCACAACCTTTCCAGCATTTATTGTTTGTAGGTTTTGCTGATGCCCATTCTGACTGGCATGAGGTGATATCTCATAGTTTTGATTTGCATTTCTATAATAATTGTCAGTGTTTAACATATTTTCATGTACTTCTTGGACATTTGTATGTCTTTTTTGGAGAAATGTCTATTTAGGCCTTCTGCCTATTTTTGTTGTTGTTGTTGAGCTGCATGGATTGTTTGTAAATTTTAGAAATTAATCCATTGTCAGCCACATCATTTGCTAAAATTTTCTCCCATTCTATGGGTTGCCTTTTTGTTTTGTTTATGGTTTCCACTGGGCTT
The DNA here is from genome assembly GCF_029407905.1 of Bubalus kerabau. Classification (NCBI taxonomy): domain Eukaryota; kingdom Metazoa; phylum Chordata; class Mammalia; order Artiodactyla; family Bovidae; genus Bubalus; species Bubalus kerabau. The sequence continues at coordinate 39,989,683 of NC_073647.1, read as the reverse complement.
CCCTGATAGCTCAGTTGGTAAAGAATCTGCCTGCAATGCAGGAGACCCCAGTGTTATTCCTGGGTCAGGAAGATCCGCTGGAGAAGGGATAGACTGCCCACTCCAGTATTCTTGGGCTTACCTTGTGGCTCAGCTGGTAAAGAATCTGCCTGTAATTCAGTGAGACCTGGGTTTGATCCCTGGTTTGGGAAGATCCTCTGGAGAAGTGAAAGGCTACCCACTCCAGTACTCTGGCCTGGAAAATTCCATGGACTGTGTAGTCTATGGGGTTACAAAGAGTCGGACATGACTGAGTGACTTTCATTTTCACTTTGCTGTGCAAAAGCTTTTGGGTTTGATTAGGTCCCATTTATTTTTATTTTCATTACTCTAGGAGGTAGATGGAAAAAATATACTGTTGTGATTTACATCAGAGTGTTCTTCCTATGTTTTCCTCCAAGAGTTTTATAGTATCAGGTCTTAAATTCAGGTCTTTAATGCATTTTGAGTTTACTTTTGTATACAGTGTTGGGGAGTGATCTAATTTCATTATTTTACATGTAGCTGTCCAGTTTTCCCAACACAACTTATTGAAGAGACTGTCTTTTCTCCACTGTATAGTCTTAGCTCCTTCATCATAGATTAATTGACTACATAGGTACATGGGTTTATCTCTGGGCTGTCTATTCTGTTCCATGCTCTACGTGTCTTGTGTGTGTGTGTGTGTGTGTGTGTGTGCCAGTACCATGCTCAGAGAAGGCAATGGCACTCCACTCCAGTACTCTTGCCTGGAAAATCCCATGGACGGAGGAGCCTGGTAGGCTGCAGTCCATGGGGTCGCGAAGAGTTGGACATGACTGAGCAACTTCACTTTCATTTTTCACTTTCATGCATTGGAGAAGGAAATGGCAACCCACTCCAGTGTTCTTGCCTGGAGAATCTCAGGGACGGGGGAGCCTGGTGGGCTGCCGTCTATGGGGTCCGTCGCACAGAGTTGGACACGACTGAAGTGACTTAGCAGCAGCAGCAGTACCATGCTATTTTGATTACTTACCTTTGTAGTGTAATCTGAAGTCAGGGAGCACAATTCCTCCAGCTCTTCTTTCTCAAGATTATTTTGACTAATTGGAATGTTTTGTGTTTCCATACAGATTTTTAATTTTTTTTGTTCTAGTTCTAGAAAAATGCCTTTGGAGTTTTGATAGGAATTCACTGTTTCTTGAATCCCATTTCCTGCTCATTTTTGATATATCCTTTATTTGGTAAAGTTCATTCTTCAAACACTCTGAAAATTATACCTAGGAGATAAACTTTTCAGATTTCAAATATTAAAAACATGTATTTTTTCCAATCAGGATAAAATGAGAATAGAATTTTACATAAGAAATAAATTTTTAACCATCTTGAAAGTTTATTCTGTTTTATATTCCATGGTTCCTGTTGAGAAATCCAAAACTGTGCAGATTCCTCATGTTCTAACGTTACCTCTTTTTTCATCTGAAATTGCATTAGATGTTTTTGCCTATCCAACATCCATTCACCCCAAATTTGTTCAGGTATTTATCCTATCCCCAGTTTTATAAGACTATCCTGATTAGTTTAAAACAATCAGCAAATCGTATTCCGTATTGGCCAGTATATGCCCCCAAATGGGCATGTGACATTAATTACCTCATCAAATTGAAGGAAAGGATGTAGGGTACATTTGGTAGAGAGGGTCCTCAATCTCCTTCTGAATTTGAACTATACACTTCGTAGCCTCCATTACTACTGTTAACTATCTTGTGAACATTAAGGAAACCAAATTTAGGGAGATCTAGAGGAAGAAGGAAGGGGTAGATGGAACTGGGGTCCTTGAAGACCTCAACTGAACTTCTGATACTATTACTGGAACCTACTCTACTTGTATACAATCTTTAATTTAGTAAGGCTTATTATTTAAGCAGGTTTTAGTGAGAATTTTTATCCACCAGTTCAAAGCTTCCTGACTGCTAGAGTAAGCTTCTGTGTTTTTACCTTTGTTCTTAGTATCCTGAAATTTCTTGATGATGTTTCCTTGTTTCAATCATTCCTTCCTTTTGCTTGACATTAATTCCTCCTTTTAATCCAGGCACTTGTATCCTTCAGTTATTAGAGGTACATTGTTTTATCATTGATAATGGCCTTCCTCTTTTTCCTCTGTTTTCTCATTCTGGACTGTCAACATAAAAGGGGTTACAGAGTCAGAAGAACCTTCTGTAATAAGAATTCTTAAATGACTTCTAGAAGATTAATAGATAAACTGCAGTTGGATTTTTATTGCCTTGAAATTGTATGCAAAATACTGTACTTAAGTACATATTCTCTATTTTTCCTGAAAGATAATCTAAAGCTACTTTTAATTTTCCCCAGAAAATCTAGTCCTTGAGTGTGACAGGACTATTAGCTTGCAAGAAAATGCAATTGTGAGCTGCTAGCTGGGTGAAGATGAGGAGTGAGCAAAAGATATGGAAAGGTTGATACTCTGTATGACATGAATGGCTATTGGATTTGCTTCATTCAAGAAAAAGGAGGCTAAAAGTTTAGTCAGCTATTTGACTTATTTAAAAGACCAAAGAAAAATATCATATCTGTTATTCTAGTGAATGGACAGCTTTGTACCTATCAGTTGGATATTATTTACAAAATGAATGAGTTCTGAGATCTTACTTTTAAGATGGAAATGAAAGAATCCTCAATAATGGAACTGAATTCACCTTGTGTGCCAAAGTCTCATCTAAGTTTTTATTATATACTGTGAGACATGTCTTCTGATAATTTTCTATGTATGGCTACATATTTACTTGAGATTTTAATGAAAAAAAGAAAATGAAACTTTTAGTGGAAAATTCTTGCAATTAGTTTCCAAAATAGCTTTCTAAATTGCTCAGTTTCAAGAATATTTTTGGCAAAGCATTATAGTAAGTACAATAATAGTTCTAAAAATCCTTAAAATCTTTCACTTTTTTTTACCGTTTAAAATTGCTATTAAGTTAATGTTGGCATCATCTCAAACAAGCCATCATTAAATAGCTTGCTTTCTATATTTTTTCTTATAAACTTGCTTCACCAAAATGCCATGCTAGTGGGCCTGCAGCTGGTTTCATATTTAAACAGCTGTAACAAGGACTCTCCAGTCATTTCCAGAACCACATAATTATAATTTTCATAGGAAGAAGTAACTTACTCCATCAGTTATACTCTTTCCTGTATCTTCAATCTCTCCCCACTATCCTGGTACCCTCTCCTCAGCTTGGAAACATAGTAGAACTGAAGAAAATCCTTCTACATTCCTCTTCTTCCTCTGGGCACTACACATTCCCATTCTTGACTCCTAGTCCAATTTTTTAAGAAGCATTCTTCTGAATGTTGATAATCAACAAGTGGGGAGAGGAAGATCATGGAAGGCAGAGGATTACAACCTGGGTTGAAGCTTTAAGACCTGAGAGCAGGAACAGGTGAGAGGGTGGAATAACTAGATTAAGCATTAATATTTGTTAAAAGGATGAGGCTCTCAGGTTATTTAGACCTGTCTTCAAATTCCTGCTTTATCACTTGATGGTCTGTCACACTGGAGAAGTGATTTAAGCTGCATAAGCCTCCATTTCCCTATGTGAAAACGAGGTAATAATAGTTGTTAGGGGGCTTCCCTGGTGGCTCAAATGGTAAAAGAATATGCTTGCAATACAGGAGACCTGGGTTCAGTCCTGGGGTTAGGAAGATCCCCTGGAGAAGGAAATGGCAACCCACTCCAATACTCCTGCCTGAAGAATTCCATGGACAGAGGAGCCTGGCAGGCTACAGTCCATGGGATCACAAAGAGTCAGACATGACTCAGCTACTAACTTTCACTTTCACAGTGGTAGAAAATGGATTTAGTTTGATAATATGAGCTTGATAAATATTTGCAGCTATTAATACTATTATATGCTGACACTCTGCTGATACTATTAACAGGAAGCTAAGTAAAACTGGAAGTACAACAGTCCATGAGCAAAACAGGTGTTGAGGGCCAGTTAATTCAAGCAATTAACTGGTGGCTCCCTGGTGGCTCAGTGGTAAAGAATCCACCTGCCAACGCAGAAGACATCGATTCAGTCCCTGGATCAGTAAGATCCCCTGGAGAAGGAAATGGCAATCCACTCCAGTAGTCTTGCCTGGAGAATCCCATGGACAGAGAGGAGCCTGGCAGGCTACAGTCTATAGGGTCACAAAGAGTTGGACATGACTGAGCATGTAACACTTTCACTTGCTCTTAGTTCAAACAAATGAGGAAAAACACAGATAGGAAGCAAGGGAGCTCAAACTTGGGACCGCATTTGGTTGACAGAGATGAAAGGATCTAAAAATATGCCTGGGCAGTAGAAACAGGATGATGGACTGCATATGAAACAGCTGTGCACAGCACCATCATCTACAGTCTTCTACAATGGAATCAGTTCAGGGATTAACTAATACTTGCTGGTCAGATTTTCTTTTCTGTTTGAGAGTATCTTGAATGTGGAAGCTGGAATCCTGTGATTCCTCCTTCAAGCTATACACTTAATGCACTAGATGATAAAATGGCCCCGGTGTTTGATTAAATTCACATGGAAACCCACAGTCAGAAAGTACACTGAGATAGAGTGTATCCTAGTGGTTGATTAGGACTAAAGTAATACTCTAGTTTTTTCAAAATGATTCCTATTCTGCCTCTTGATAATAAGTCTACATCAACTAGAAAAGTAAAGTACATAAAATCAATTTGATGAATTCTAAAGTTTTTATCCTGGTCCCAGTTAACTATTTAGAAGGCCCTTAAAATTTCAGTCACTGCCTATGATGATTAATTTTATGTGTCAATTTGAGGGGGCTGTTGTGCCCAGAGAGTTGGTTAATCATTATTCTGGATGTTTCTAGGAAGGTGGTTTTTTGGAATAAATTAACATATAAATCAGTAGACTTAACATGTAAATGAGTAGAGCACATAACATGGGTGAGATTCATCCAATCAATTGAAGACCATAAGAGAAAACTGAATCTCCCTTGTAGCTCAGTCGGTAAAGAATCTACCTGCAATGCAGGAGACCTGGGTTCAATTCCTGGGCCAGGAAGATCCCCTGGAGAAGGAAAGGACAACCCACTCCAGTATTCTTGCTTGGAGAATCCCATAGACAAAGGAGCCTGTCAGGGCTCTTGCCAGGGGGTCGCAAGAGTCGGACTTAGCGACTTAGTGACTAAACCACCTAGAGAAAACAACTGACCTTGCTTGAAGAGGAGGCGATTATGTCAACAAACTCTTGCAACTCTTCCCTGTTTCCAGCATGCTGGTCTACCCTGCAAATTTTGGACTTTCTAAGATTCTACCAACACGCGAATCAATTCTTTTAAATCTCCTTCTCTCTCCACACAAACACACATATATGTGTATACACACATATTTACATATACACATACACACACACACACACACAAGCTAATTTTTTCGCTTTCTGGCGAACCCTGACTAATATACTGCACCAGAATCAGAAATTAGCAGACCTGGGAATTGGTTGTCCAGTTGCCATGACTAATTTCTCATTTTGCTCTCTAATCTTCCTCCCTGATAAATCATCTTTGGATCTGGTTCCTTTAGAGGATAGTAGTATATGTCCATGTTGTTACTAAACCACTGCTCTCATCAGCTTTCTTTGTTCCCAGCTTTGCCTCATCCTTTAATACTGAAATTTTGTTTGGTCTTTGCTACTACTCTGTTGTGATTTCAAGACTGAGCCTTGTACTGTGTCCCCAACCCAGTACTCAGAGACTTTTGACTATGGTTTGATCTCTCAGATGTCAGAACTGCCAAACAATTAGAAATTCCAGAAATATCTAATTTACATGTTTGCCAGATTATAACAATCTACTAGGACTGGTTGAATTTTTGCAGAGGGTTTTTTTTTTTTTTTAATTACTAGCTCAGTTTTCTAGGTTGTAACTTAGCTCATACTCTGTAAGTCACTTCTATTCATGAGCCATCTACATTTCCACCTTTCTGAATAAATCACTGATACCTATATCAACACAGTAGTCACTTCTAAAAAATTGAAATTTTCTTTTCTTTGTAAGAAAAAAGATTTTGACCTCACAAAAGAAGAAGGTTTAAAGATAGGGCTGAAATGAGTCAGTGGTAGGATCAGGAAGAAACTGCAAATCCCTGACTCAGTCATTCATGATCCTACAAAATCAGTGAGTCTTTTCTAAAAATCTTACCAGGACCTAATAAATCTACTGGAGACACAGAATAACTTTTATTAAACAACATTTTGACTAAGTAATCATATGAGAAGCACAAATTAAATTTAAGTTTCAAATCTAAAGAGTAAGTTCTTCTCTAGGTACTTTCTGCTTTGAGCTAAGGACAAAATGTTATCATGACCTTGGATGTTAAATAAGCCCTAAATGTGAACTCATTTGAAAGAGCTCATAAGAAACTATTGAAACAAAGCTGAATAATTGAGCACAGCAACTGCCTTACAAGCCATTGCAGTAGAGCTCCACTCATAGTATCTGCCTAGTTTAGTTTTAATTGCCCATGTTTTTGATTTTTTGACAACCCCCAAACCCATATACTTTGGCCACCTGATGAGAAGAACTAACTCATTGGAAAAGACCCTGATTCTGGGAAAGATTGATGGCAGGAGGACAAGGGGATGACAAAGGATGAGATGGTTGGATGGCATCACCAACTCGATGGACATGAGTTTGAGCAAGCTTCAGGAGTTGGTGATGGACAGACAAGCCTGGCGTGCTGCAGTCCATGGGGTCACAAAGAGTTGGACAAGACTGAGTGACTGAACTGAAACCCATAGCAAACATGTCAGCAATCTTTCCTGAATACATTCTCTTAAGTCTATAAATTTCTTCTACTTCTTGCAATATCTATCCCTACCCTAACTTCTAGCTATCCTACTTCTGAAATGTCTTTCCTGTACCTCCAGACTGGATTAGGGGACCTGTCTTTGTGTTCCCATAAAACTATATTTATCATCAGCACTTGCCACATTGAACTGTAAGTGCTGTTTTCTTCTTTAGACTTTAGTGTCTTGAGTATGAGAATTGTGTCTATTTTATTCAAATTTCTACTATTTATTCATCTTGGTATCCCCAAGACCTAGTAAATATCTTTCTACAGGTTGTGTCCTCAGTACACTGAGCTTCTCGGGATCTGATTGCCCCAGTAAACATTACTAAATATTTCCTAGATAAAGGATGGTTGGGTAGAGAAACAGATCACTAGATGGATGGAAATACTAGCATAAAGGAAACAGGGTCTGGTCTGGACATTCAACACAGTGGAGTTGTGATCCAGGATAGAATTCTGATCTAAACGCTCAATACTTGGATATGTGTCAGGGAAATTCAATGCAAGTGTGGATTGCTTAACAAATATAAACAAACAACAGATTCAATTTTCTACCTCTATGGAATTTTTATTCTAGTGGGGAAAGGAGACAAGCAAGATGAACAAGAAAACCATAGTATATTAGGTCATAATAATTGTTAAAAATTAAAATAAAGCAGATATTTGTATGGCTCTTCCTTCTGTTGGATACTCTTACCCCAGAAATGCATATGACGGTTCCCTCAAAGGCTTCCATCTTTGCTATAATGTCACTTTCTCAGTACGGGTCTCCCTGGCATTTCTTTTTTAAAATTCCCCTACCTTTGTGACTTGCCTCTCCTATTTTTTTGCTATATTTTTCTATACAGTGCTCATCACAATCTTATTTTATTGTGTAGTATCACATCCATTTATTCATTTGGTGTTTGCTACCTCCCCTCCCCCACTACAGAGTTAGCTCCAAGATGGCAGTAATTCTTTTAACTTTTTCTGTTTACTGTTCTACCCTAGAACCTAGGGAACTCTGTGTCATACACTAACTTTCAGTAAATATTTCCTCGATAAATAAATGAATTATGTAACAAATAACCATTATCATCACTGAGAACACATATTATCTTACCAGCTACTTGGAGTATTGCTCCAAAAGATGGAATGAATGACTGTATTCTTTTGAGATTCTAATAATGTTAACTATAGCAACAATACATTCTGTAAAAATTGATGAGTTGGACTAAGAGTTAAGGAATGCAAATTATCCTTTGATAATATTTAAATTCTGAAGCAGAAGGTGCTATAATTCTTAATTAAATGCTTAAGTTAGGTTTATCATAGCTCACCTACAAATACTGTGCAAATAAATAACCTAAGTAGAGTTGTAAATTTTATGTATTGAATGTACTTTTATTATGGTATGCTGGGACTCCTTGTATAGTCAACTTTAACTATATGCTGATACCTGTTTAATAAAACTTGGAGTATGATTTTACTATCTGAAACACATAGTTTTTCTTTCAGGACATAATGATAATCATTGCTCTGACTATTGGATGCCAAGTTCTTGATCATGCATTAATTGATCACCCTCAATTATAACATCATTTCTAATGTAAATAACCTTTTCCACCATGTTTTGATTTATAATGGTTTCTAGGTAAACACAGAGGTAAAAAAATAACTGATTACTTACTTCCTTATGAAATTTATGATGAAAGAAATTTGTTGTCCATTTAAATTTTTCCATCATGTTAAAAAAATATTTGCCTTGCAAAAATCTTAAGGAGGCAAATATGTAAATGCTATCAGAATTCAGTGTGCCAAATGTCTTGTTAAAGGTATTAAAAATACCATGAATAGAGAGAAAGGAATACTGAATTTTGCTTGAGGAGTTTAGAGAAAATTTTGAGAAATCAGTACTATTTGAGCCCAGGATGAGGCATCTTTCCGGTTGAGGGGAGCTGGGTGGGTATTTCATATCAACACAGTGTCATAGGGGTAAAGGAATTACAGAAGACTTGTGCAACAAAAGTTTCAGTGAGGGCAACAGACATTTTATGAAGGTAGAGGAAGGTCTCAGTAGAAGTGAAACTAAGATAAGACAGTGAAGAATTGAGGCAAGAAAGTGAAGGATCTTGTAGTCTGTGCTTGGATTTTTATTAGAATTAGGTTTAAGGAGCAAAACATTGTGTTTTTGCAAGAATACCCCAAGTAGACATTGGAGGTTAGGTGGGGACAGAGGATATGTACACACAGTGAAAGCAGTTAGAAGGCTGGTACAATAGCAATACTGAGATGTGATGTAACGGTGGATGTGGAGAGAAGAGGTCAGATTTGAAACTTATGGCATGACTGCTTTATGATTTCAGTCCATGTTCAAGTTAGATTTGAAAAAAAAAATACATGGAACTTAAAAAAGCACACTGAAAATTTGTAAACCAGAAACACTGTAAATGCATATAATGTTATGGAGTCTTGAAATCCTGGCCCTGCTGAGCTATAGTTTCTCAAGCAGATCAAGGAAGCTGGGAGTTTAAGTGCGTAGAGGGGAACAGGAAGGAAAACACTGAATATGCTGCTAGAAATCCGGGTAAAGTTCACTGAACAAAATCAGAGTCCCTGGCATAGTGTATTTCATACAAAAGGAGGCTGAATTAATCACTGCTTAATCCCCTGCTTTTTATAAAGCTTATATACAAATGTAATTGGAGGAACCATAGAAATCCTAGGGTCTAAAATGGGTCCAAATATCTAACTGTTTTAGTGACACTATCTGCCAATTCCACATTATCTCTCTGAGATGGAAGAACCATGACCCCTGGGTTGTCAGAGCCAGGGGGAGGCCACCACAGAACTGCTTAGATAGGGATGGTTAAACAGAGGAAAGACACAAAGAACATTCTAAGAAAGACTGCCAACATAGTCATCAAATGCATTCACTGTCAATAAGGTGTAACTAATAGGAGAATCTCAGAATTATCTTTAAGTATTTTGGGAATGTCCAAAGAATTAAAGGAAAGGGACAACAGCCATTAAAAAATATAAGAAATATAAGAAAAAATATAAGAAATCATGAACCAACAACAAAGATAAAATTAAAACTGAGTTATAAAAAAGAAATTAAGAAAATAACACTTGGCCCAAAGAAGACATGGTTAAGAGGAGTATGATAACAGAAAGGAAAAATTCACTATATGATCTCAATAGCAGATCTGAGATTGCAAAGAAAGAATCAAGTTCCTTGTTATCAGATCTTACACAAAATGTGAAGTGATGCTGGATGGTGACTTGAATCTATAGAAAGAAATGAAGAGTAGCAGAAATGATAACTCTGTGTGTAAGTTTGTGGAAGGGCCATGAGGATGATTCTTAGGATTCTGTTGAAATGGAAAAGGAATACAGAGAGTGGAGCAAGTTTAGGCAGATCAGAAAGATGTTGAATTCAGCTTGGGCATGCTGAATGTGATTGTTGAGGCTCCTACAGGGCATCCCAGCAGAGATGTTCAGTAAGTTATTTTAAGTAGGGGCAGCCAAAGAAGCCACAAAAACACTAAATAGTGTCATGAAATCCAGAGGCCAAGAAAAGAGAGAAAATCTTGAAAAACTCATGGACTAGCCACACAGTATAATGTTGCATGTAGATGCAGAAGTGATAGTCTGGTTTTGGAAATGGCTTGGAATCTTCAGTTTGGAAATTCAGACAGAAATCTATGAGTATTGGTTTAGATGAAAAAAAAAAGGTAGGGGTCTTTTCCACCAAAATCCACACATTAATATCAGGACCAGGACATTCAAAAAGCAGGCCATTTTGTAGATAGAAAAGGAAAGTAGAACTTGGCACTGGAGACATTGGTCATGAAAAATGTTTTATAGACTAAAAATGTAAAAAGGATCAGCAAAAGTTTAGATCAATTCACTGATATAAGATGTAAAATAGCTGAATAAGAAGAGTCAAACTTGGTTTCTAACCTTATGAGGGCAACTTGCATTTCTTCACAGACCAAATCTTTTTGCTGCTGTCTGAACAGTCATATGGACAACTGAGAAGACTTCATACTGAATGCCTTATGCTTTATGACTTCCTGAAGCTGGAAATTGGCTGCAAGTGCTGAATACAGATGGAATCTGGCATTCATTCTAAACTCATAAGTCAAGCATAAATTATTAAAATAGATATACAGAGGAAATGCAATCAGATTTTAGTGTTATTAATCATCTGAATTTGTGAGTATATTTGTGTGACACTCTATAGTTACCCATTTAATAAGTATTAAGTATTTTGAGGTAAAAATTTTACACAGAAATATATACCATATTATTATATCTCACTGTCTGATTTGAGAACAAAACTAGTCAAACACAAATTAAAATACAGTAGGCAGGATCGTAGAGTTGGAAGAGAACTTAGATATCATCTGGTTCAGTTTACTGCCTCAATTCCCCATGGGAGCTTTCAACTCAGTTGAAGATCCTGCAGAGAGGGAAGAAGGTCCCACTATCCAAGTACTGTTCTAGGTGGTACACATGGACATTATCATAAAGTTTTCCTAATACAACTCTAGCAGGCCATTTTACAGATAAGGAGTCTAAAGCTCATATATTTTAAGTAAGTTGTCTAAAGTCACAAAGTTAGCAAGTGATGGGACCTGGATACAATACTTGTTCTTTATCTGACTACAAATTCCATAATAATGGCATCCTAATTCATCACCTTATAAGAAGCCCCTCTGCAATTATAATTATTATAAAAAAAAATTCTTCCTTGTCCCCGAAAATCAACTCCTTTTACTTCCAAATCATTCTCCCATGTGGGTGTACTTGCAGTTTGTAAAGACCATCATCATGTTATCTGCGGGTCTCTCTAAGGCATATATCCCCAGTTATCTCTACAGTTCCTCACTAAATTGGGCACAGACCTCTGTGAATGTGATGGTCTCTACATGTATTCTAGTTCTTCAGTGGCCAATTTTACAAAATACAGTAGGGCCTGAGCCTTGGTCCTCACAAGAGCAACTTTGTTCTTGAGCTCCATCTGCTGTGTAGAGCTTAACATCATCCTGTAGGAACAAACTCTTCCACTAAAGAATGACAACAGGCCCAGAGCAGAGGGGCCTAGTTCACTAAAAGGACTGATTGATGTATAAAATAGATAACCAACAAGGACCTATATATATTTGTATATATATACATACTGAATCACTGTCAGATAGTTCAGTTCAGTCGCACAGTCGTGTCCGACTCTGCGACCCCATGAATCGCAGCACGCCAGGTCTCCCTGTCCATCACCAACTCCTGGAGTTCACCCAGATTCACGTCCATCGAGTCAGTGATGCCATTCAGCCATCTCATCCTCTGTCGTCCCCTTCTCCTCCTGCCCGCAATCCCTCCCAGCATCAGAGTCTTTTCCAATGAGTCAACTCTTCACATGAGGTGGCCAAAGTACTGGAGTTTCAGCTTTAGCATCATTCCTTCCAAAGAAATCCCAGGGCTGATGTCCTTCAGAATTGACTGGTTGGATCTCCTTGAAGTCCAAGGGACTCTCAAGAGTCTTCTCCAACACCACAATTCAAAAGCATCAATTCGTTGGCACTCAGCCTTCTTCACAGTCCAACTCTCACATCCATACGTGACCACAGGAAAAACCATAGCCTTGACTAGATGGACATTTGTTGGCAATGTCTCTGCTTTTGAATATGCTACCTAGGTTGGTCATAACTTTCCTTCCAAGGAGTAAGCGTCTTTTAATTTAATGGCTGCAGTCACCATCTGCAGTGATTTTGGAGCCCCCAAAATTAAAGTCTGACACTGTTTCCACTGTTTCCCCATCTATTTCCCATGAAGTGATGGGACCGGATGCCATGATCTTTGTTTTTGTTTTCTGAATGTTGAGCTTTATGCCAAATTTTTCACTCTCCACTTTCACTTTCATCAAGAGGCTTTTTAGTTCTTCTTCACTTTCTGCCATAAGCGTGGTGTCATCTGCATATCTGAGGTTATTGATATTTCTCCTGGCAATCTTGATTCCAGCTTGTGCTTCTTCCAGTCCAGCATTTCTCATAATGTACTCTGAATATAAGTTAAATAAGCACGGTGACAATATACAGCCTTGAGGTACTCCTTTTCCTATTTGGAACCAGTCTGTTGTTCCATGTCCAGTTCTAACTGTTGCTTCCTGACCTGCATACAGATTTCTCAGGAGGCAGGTCAGGTGGTCTGGTATTCCCATCTCTTTCAGAATTTTCCACAGTTTATTGTGATCCACACAGTCAAAGGCTTTGGCATAGGCAATAAAGCAGAAGTAGATGTTTTTTCTGGAACTCTCTTGCTTTTTCCATGATCCAGTGGATGTTGGAAATTTGATCTGTGGTTCCTCTGCCTTTTCTAAAACCAGCTTGAACATCAGGTAGTTCATGGTTCACATATTGCTGAAGCCTGACTTGGAGAATTTTGAGCATTACTTTACTAGCATGTGAGATGAGTGCAATTGTGCACTAGTTTGAACATTCTTTGGCATTGCCTTTCTTTGGGATTGGAATGAAAACTGACCTTTTCCAGTCCTGTGGCCACTGCTGAGTTTTCCAAATTTGCTGGCATATTGAGTGCAGCACTTTAACAGCATCATCTTTCAGGATTTGAAATAGCTCAACTGGAATTCCATCACCTCCACTAGCTTTGTTCGTAGTGATGCTTTCTAAGGCCCACTTGACTTAACATTCCAGGATGTCTGGCTCTAGGTCAGTGATCACACCATCGTGATTATCTGGGTCGTGAGGATCTTTTTTGTACAGCTCTTCTGTGTATTCTTGCCACCTCTTCTTAATATCTTCTGCTTCTGTTCAGTCCATACCATTTCTGTCCTTTATCCAGCCCATCTTTGCATGAAATGTTCCCTTGGTATCTCTAATTTTCTTGAAGATATCTCCAGTCTTTCCCATTCTGTTGTTTTCCTCTATTTCTTTGCATTGATCACTGAGGAAGTCTTTCTTATCTCTTCTTGCTATTCTTTGGAACTCTGCATTCAGATGCTTATATCTTTCCTTTTCTCCTTTGCTTTTCGCTTCTCTTCTTTTCAGAGCTATTTGTAAGGCCTCCCCAGACAGCCATTTTGCTTTTTTGCATTTCTTTTCCATGGGGATGGTCTTTATCCTTGTCTCCTGTACAATGTCACGAACCTCATTCCATAGTTCATCAGGCACTCTATCTATGAGATCTAGGCCCTTAAATCTATTTCTCAGTTCCACTGTATAATCATAAGGGATTTGATTTAGGTCATACCTGAATGGTCTAGTGGTTTTCCCTACTTTCTTCAATTTCAGTCTGAATTTGGTAATAAGGAGCTCATGATCTGAGCCACAGTCAGCTCCTGGTCCTGTTTCTGTTGGCTGTATAGAGCTTCTCCATCTTTGGCTGCAAAGAATATAATCAATCTGATTTCGGTGTTGGCCATCTGGTGATGTCCATGTATAGAGTCTTCTCTTGTGTTGTTGGAAGAGGGTGTTTGTTATGACCAGTGCATTTTCTTGAATCACTGTACTGTATACCTAAAGCTAACACGATATTATAAATTGACTATATGTCAATATAAATTTAAATAATTTAATTTAAATAATGCAGGAAAAGCTTCTTCTAGAGTTAAAGAAAGCTGAGCGCCAAAGAATTGATGCTTTTGAACTGCGGTGTTGGAGAAGTCTCTTGAGAGTCTCTTGGACAGCAAGGAGACCCAATCAGTCCATCCTAAAGGAAATCAGTCCTGAATATTCATTGGAAAGAGTGATGCTGAAGTTGAAACTCCAATACTTTGGCCACCTGATGAGAAGAACTGACTCATTGGAAAAGACCCTGATTCTGGGAAAGATTGAAGGCGGGAGAAGAAGGGGACAACAGAGGATGAGATGGTTGGATGGCATCACCGACTTGATGGATATGAATTTGCATAAGCTCTGTGAGTTGGTGATGGACCTGGAGGCCTGGCATGCTGCAGTCCATGGGGTTGCAAAGAGTCAGACACGACTGAGCGACTAAACTGAACTGAACTGAGAGTTAAAATGATCAGCTTGATGCTTTATTGTGAATTGATCCTTTTTCATAAAAAAGAAAATGTAATGCTTTTTCAAAAGCAGAAATAAAGTTGTGTTTGTCATTATAAAAGTTATCCCTGAGATTTGAAGAACTGAGATTAAGGAGGATGCAATTATTCTCAAAGCAGGAGGATACAGTTATTTACAATGAAGAATGACATGATGGATAGGGTTACAGAAGCATCACTTAAAATTTTACATGGATACATTTCAATATGGTGATGGTTACAAAAACGTCAGTTTCCTCTGTGACAGTGCTAAGTCTTTTGGCTCAGAACCTACACGTGTGCATCTATCCTGTATCAGAGAGAATGGGCAAGCAGAGGATTTTAGAAGCAGTTTTTCAGGTTTCAGAAGTCCATCAAACAATCACATTCTTAATAACAAAGAGCAGAATTCAAAACACAGAGCAGAACCTCTTCATCTTTCTTGCCATAGCACTACTGGTATCTAATTCATCTTTCTTGTCATAGCACTACTGGTATCTAATAGGATATTATGGCATATCCAGACAGAACCTGAACCATCAAAAGTACAAATTGGAATTTTCTTGGCTAATTTGTCAGTGGAAGGGGCTTATATGAGAGAGAATACATATGTGTAACTGTGGTAAGCTACAGTCCATGGGGTCGCAAAGAGTCGGACACGACTGAGCTACTTCAAGTTCACGTGGATACTTAAACCTAAAACCTAAGAAATCCTCGTGATCCTAAATTGAATAAACTCAGAACATGTGAAACAACATATTAATATGATAGTATCCCTTAATTTTAGGATTGCTTCAAGAAGAATTTGTCACTAAGTTAAGGTGATTTTTCCTGAAGGATGAAGCACAGAAAAATTGAACTCATTGTCTCACATAGAAATGCAGATTTGGCCCAAAGGCATAACAGTTTACCTTAATTAAGTGTTACTAATCTTGAATGTTCATTATTAGTGTATTTTCTATGTTGCAAATTCCACAAGATTGGTCTTTCATCAATATATCCACATGTATGCTTTGCAATGATAAGAGAGTCACTCTCTCTTCTTGTCCATGTATGCAGAGTATAAACACAAACATGGACTTGACTGTTTAAAAAACATTTACTTCCAATCTCCTGGTTATCATTTCAAGACTCTTGTAAAATACTTAGCAGAGATTAAAACCATCATTGTAAGATACTTGGCAGAGATTAAAGCCATCATAAGTGTTTCTCAGTTAGAAAAATACTCAGTAGCTATCGGCCTTTTACATCACCTAAGGTGTTCCTAAAGAGACGAGAGGTTTGTTGATTATTTTACGTGGATTGTTACAATGTCCTGAAAAAGAATATTTTTTTGTAGAAATTTGCAAGCTGACTCTAAAATGAATATTAAAACTTGAAGGACCTAGAATTGCCTAAATGACATTTCAAAGGGAGGACCAAATTGGAGTACTATTCTGCCTGAATGCAAGAATTACTGTTAAGCTCCAGTAATCAAGATGGTATATTATTGGTATAACAATGGATAAGTAGTTCAAATGTACAAAATAGAAAGTTTAGAAATAAACCCACATATACATGTTCAATTGATTTTCAATCAAGCTGCCGGGGTAAATGCTATCCTTTTCAATAAATGGTGCTGGAACAACTTGAGATTCCTATTAAAAATGTATCTTGATGCTTATACTTCACAATGCACACAAACTCAACTGCAAATGGTTGAGATACCTAAGTATAAAATAAAAAACGAAAACTCTACCTTAGAGTAGATGACTTTTATATGACACAAAAGTAAAACATATCTAACAATATGCTGATATACAGAACATATAACTAACAGAATTCAATAGTAAGCAGGCTTTTTTGCATCTATGTTCATCAGTGATATTGGCCTGTAGTTTTATTTTTTGTGTGTGTGGCATCTTTGTCAGGTTTTGGTATTAGGGTGATGGTGGGCTTATACAATGAGTTTGGAAGTTTACCTTCCTCTGCAAATTTCTGGAAGAGTTTGAGTAGGATAGGTGTTAGCTCTTCTCTAAATTTTTGGTAGAATTAAGCTGTGAAGCCGTCTGGACCTGGGCTTTTGTTTGCTGGAAGATTTCTGATTACAGTTTCAATTTCCGTGCTTGTGATGGGTCTGTTAAGATTTTCTATTTCTTCCTGGTTAAGTTTTGGAAAGTTGTAGTTTTCTAAGAATTTGTCCATTTCTTCCACGTTGTCCATTTTATTGGCATATAATTGCTGATAGAAGTGTCTTATGATCCTTTGTATTTGTGTGTTGTCTGTTGTGATCTCTCCATTTTCATTTCTAATTTTATCGATTTGATTTTTCTCCCTTTGTTTCTTGATGAGTCTGGCTAATGGTTTGCCAATTTTATTTATCCTTTCAAAGAACCAGCTTTTGGCTTTGTTTATTTTTGCTATGGTCTCTTTTTGGTGTTGGAGAAGACTCTTGAGAGTCCCTTGGACTGCAAGGAGATCCAACCAGTCCATTCTGAAGGAGATCAGCCCTGGGATTTCTTTGAAGGGAATGATGCTGAAGTTGAAACTCCAGTACTTTGGCCACTTCATGCGAAGAGTTGACTCATTGGAAAAGACTCTGATGCTGGAGGGATTGGGGGCAGGAGGAGAAGGGGACGACAGAGGATGAGATGGCTGGATGGCATCACTGACTTGATGGACGTGAGTCTGAGTGAACTCCGGGAGTTGGTGATGGACAGGGAGGCCTGGCATGCTGCGATTCCTGTGGTCACGAAGAGTCGGACACGACTGAGTGACTGAACTGAACTGAATGGTCTGTTTGTTTCTTTTGCATTTATTTCTGCCCTAATTTTTTAAGATTTCTTTCCTTCTACTAACCCTGGGGTTCTTCATTTCTTCCTTTTCTAGTTGCTTTAGTTGTAGAGTTAGGTTATTTATTTGACTTTTTTTCTTGTTTTAAGGCATTCCTATATTGCTATGAACTTTCCCCTTAGCACTGCTTTAACAGTGTCCCACAGGTTTTGGGTTGTTGTGTTTTCATTACAACACATTAAAAAGATCATACACCATGACCAAGTGGGTTTTATCCCAGGGATGCAAGGATTCTTCAATATCTGCAAATCAATCAATGTAACACACCATATTAACAAATTGAAAAATAAAAGCCATATGATTATCTCAATAGATGCAGAGAAAGTCTTTGACAAAACTCAATATCCATTTATGATAAAAACTCTCCAGAAGGAATATACCTCAACATAATAAAAGCTATATATGACAAACCCACAGCAAACATTATCCTCAATGGTGAAAAATTGAAAGCATTTCCCCTAAAGTCAGGAACAAGACAAGGGTGCCCACTCTCACCACTACTATTCAACATAATTTTGGAAGTTTTGGCCACAGCAATCAGAACAGAAAAAGAAATAAAAGGAATCCAAATTGGAAAAGAAGAAGTAAAACTCTCACTGTTTGCAGATGACATGATCCTCTACATAGAAAACCCTAAAGACTCCACCAGAAAATTACTAGAGCTAATCAATGAATATAGTAAAATTGCAGGATATAAAATCAATACACAGAAATCCCTTGCATTCCTATACACTAATAATGAGAAAATAGAAAGAGAAATTAAGGAAACAATTACATTCACCATTGCAACGAAAAGGATAAAATACTTAGGAATATATCTACCTAGAGAAACTAAAGACCTATATATAGAAAACTATAAAACACTGGTGAAAGAAATCAAAGAGGACACTAATAGATGGAGAAATATACCATGTTCATGGATCAGAAGATATATATAGTGAATATGAGTGAATATGTGATTCACTCATTCACAATATAGTGAAAATGAGTATACTACCCAAAGCAATTTATAGATTTAATGCAATCCCTATCAAGCTACCAACTGTATTTTTCACAGAGCTAGAACAAATAATTTCACAACTTGTATGGAAATACAAAAAACCTTGAATAGCTAAAGCAATCTTGAGAAAGAAGAATGGAACTGGAGGAATCAACCTGCCTGACTTCAGGCTCTACTACAAAGCCACAGTCATCAAGACAGTATGGTACCGGAAGAAAGACAGAAATATAGACCAATGGAACAAAATAGAAAGTCCAGAGATAAATCCACGCACCTATGGACACCTTATCTTTGATAAAGGAGGCAAGAATATACAATTGAGAAAAGACAATCTCTATAACAAGTGGTTCTGGGAATACTGGTCAACCACTTGTAAAAGAATGAAACTAGAAAATTTTATAATACCATACACAAAAATAAACTCAAAATGGATTAAAGATCTAAACATAAGATCAGAAACTATAAAACTCCTAGAGGAGAACATAGGCAAAACACTCTCCTACATAAATCACAGCAGGATCCTCTATGACCCACCTCCCAGAATATTGGAAATAAAAGCAAAAATAAACAAATGGGACCTAATTAAACTTAAAAGCTCTGCACAACAAAAGAAACTATAAGCAAGATGAAAAGACAGCCTTCAGAATGGGAGACAATAATAGCAAATGAAGCAATTGACAAACAACTAATCTCAAAAATATACAAGCAACTCCTACAGCTCAACTCTAGAAAAAATAAATGACCCAATCAAAAAATGAGCCAAAGAACTAAATAGACATTTCTCCAAAGAAGACATACAGATGGCTAACAAACACATGAAAAGATGCTCAACATCACTCATTATCAGAGAAATGTAAATCTAAACCACAATGAGGTGCTATTTCACGCCAGTCAGAATGGCTGTGATCCAAAAGTCTACAAGCAATAAATGCTAGAGAGGGTGTGGAGAAAAGGGAATCCTCTTACACTGTTGGTGGCAATGCAAACTAGTACAGCCACTATGGAGAACAGTGTGGAGATTCCTTAAAAAACTGGAAATAGAACTGCCTTGTGACCCAGCAATCCCACTGCTGGGCATACACACCAAGGAAACCAGAATTGAAAGAGACACGTGTACCCCAGCGTTCATCACAGCATTGTTTATAATAGCCAGGACATGGAAGCAACCTAGATGTCCATCAGCAGATGAACGGATAAGAGAGCTGTGGTACATATACACAATGGAGTATTACTCAGCCATTAAAAAGAATGTATTTGAATCAGTTCTAATGAGGTGGATGAAACTGGAGCCTATTATACAGAGTGAAGTAAGCCAGAAGGAAAAACACCAATACAGTATACTAACACATATATATGGAATTTAGAAAGATGGTAACGATAACCCTGTATGAGAGACAGCAAAAGAGACACTGATGTATAGAACAGTCTTTTGGACTCTGTTGGAGAGGGAAAGGGTGGGATGATTTCGGAGAATGGCATTGAAACATGTATAATATCATATGTGAAATGAATTGCCAGTCCAGGTTCAATGCAGGATACAGGATGCTTGGGGCTGGTGCACTGGGACGACCCAGAGGGATGGTACGGGGAGGGAGGTGTGAGAGGGTTTCAGGATGGGGAATACCTGTACACCCATGGCAGATTCATGTAGATGTATTGCAAAACCAATACAATATTGTAAAGTAATTAGCCTCCAGTACTTTGGCCACCTCATGCGAAGAGTTGACTCATTGAAAAGACTCTGATGCTGGAGGGATTGGGGGCAGGAGGAGAAGGGGACGACAGAGGAGGAGGTGGCTGGATGGCATCACTGACTCAATGGACGTGCGTCTCAATGAACTCTGGGAGTTGGTGATGGACAGGGAGGCCTGGTGTGCTGAGATTCATGGGGTCCTGAAGTGTCGGACACGACTGAGCGACTGAACTGAATTAACCTCCAATAAAAAAAAAATAAAAAGTAAAATAAAAAATAATATTAAGCAGGCAAGGAGCCAAATTAAAATAGTAATTATTTAAGCAGATATTTCATTAAAAAATATGTAGCAATGGCTGGAAAGCATATGAAAAGATGTTCAGTTTTCATGAGAGAAATTCATTAAAAACCATGATGGGATCCATTACACACCCACTAGAATGGTTAAATAGTTGGCAAATCTAATACAGTTATGTAAAGTTTAAAAATAAAATAAAATTTAAAAAAAAAAAATGGAAAAAAAAAAAAAAAAGAAAACAACAAAATTCTGTCAAGCAAAATCCTTCAATAAAAAAAAATTAAAATTAAAAAAAAAAATAAAAATAAAAACACTAAAAAGTTTAGTTATTAATGAAGACATAGAGTGATGAGAATTCTCATACCTTGTTGCTGGGAGCATAAAAATGTGTAACCATTCTTAAGTAAGTCTTGCATTTTCTTAAAAGATTATACTTACTTCCCTGTGAACCAACAATTTCACTTCTAAGTATTTATCCAAGAGACATGAAATGTATGTCCATACAGAGCCTTGCAAATGAATGTTCATGTCAATTTTACTCATAACAACTAATAAAAGGAAACAACTCAAGAACCATCAATAGGTGAATAGAAAAACTTCTTGTGAATGCAAATCATAGAATACAGTAGAAGAAATAAACTTGATATAACAATATGAATGAATTTCAAAAAATGTTAGGCTAAATGCAGAAAGCCAGTCACAGAACTTGACATGCAGTATGACTATTTATACAAAATTCTAAAAGGAAAACTTAATCTATTGTGACAAAACACCACATGACTGGTTACCTGGGCATGGGTCAAGAGATGGAATTGACTACAAAGACCAAGGAGGGAAATTTTTAGCTGATAGAAGTGCTCTATATCTTGATTGTGGTAGTGATTATGCAAGTGTATTTGACAAGTTTCATCACAGTGTATACTTTAAATGGGTGTACTGTATTTTATACAAATTATGTATCAAGGAAATTGATAGAGAAAAAATACATTACTACCATACAACAGAGGGACTAAGCACAGAACATATTCTTTAGTTAAAGACACTACAATATTGTAAAGTAATTAGCCTCCAATTAAAATAAATACATTAATTTAAAAAAAGCCTAAGACTTGAAACCTCTTTATGACAGGCAATTTAAGATTAAAATAACAGTACCTTCTATTGCCTGTGATTGAGAATGTGACACTGATTAAAAATAAAAGCCTTGTAAATGCCATTAATAAAGCTTTTCTTGTGCATTCTATTTTCCAATTTGACATTTTCTCAATTTACCAGATTTACCAGGTGGTGCAAGTGGTAAAGAACCTGCCTGCCAATGCAGGAGCTGTAAGAGATGCGAGTTTGATCTCTGGGTTGGGAAGATCCCCTGGAGTATGGAATGGCAACCCACTCCAGTATTCTTGCCTGGAGAATTTCATGGGCAGAGGAGCCAGGTGGGTTATAGTCCATAGGGTCACAAAGAGTCGACCCTACTGACCTACTGAGCACACCCCCAACACACATATCTGTACACACACACACGTATATATTTGTGTGTGTGTGTGTGTGTGTGTGTATACACATACAGACTCATTCCATCTTGTACAATATTTTGAAGGAAGTATAAATAAAGTAGTTCAGGAAATGATGTATAATATGAGACATACACCATTCCTAGTATGGAAGTTAATAAGAGGGGCTGTCAACTAATAGCATTTACATGATAATCTTATTTCTAGCTCTCTTAAAGCAGAAATTTCACTCTTCCTAGTCAAAGGAGTGAGAAATAGTATTGATTTACTGTTATCAACTTGTATGAAACAGAGGTGAGCCTTCAGTGATCAAACTGTGAGGTGTCTGTAGAGTTGCTGGAAATCTGATTACCATGGTTAAGCTCCATTCTTTTCACTGGTTTCAAAATTATGCAGCATTTTATAGCTGAAGCTTCTATGAAGTCTGTCTCTTCACAGACCCCCACAACAGCCTTGGCAGGAATTCTCGTTTTCCTACTGGTCCCTTCAGTTCTGGATCTGCCACTGCTGGTGAAGCACTCAGAAGTAAAGGTCTCCCAAATATGCAGTGCCAGATCCAGAAATAAAGGCCAGGGCTTCTGATGACTGCAAGTGTTTTTTCCTCTATAAACCCTACCTTCTCATGTTGGCCAAGCTTACTTATTTCTGACAAAAAGGAAACCCATTGAAGGGAACTCAATGGAAAATACTTACATATATATGGATGTCTATGTCTATATCATCTATGTCTCTATTCAGTCCCAAATTTAAGAGGGACAGAGAAGGCACAGAAACAAAAATGTGTGCAAGACAGAAGTAGATAATATTAAATGCTGGAAGATATATGTTCAAATATAGTTAATTAAACTTGATTATAACTGCAAATTATCAGAGAATGGAAATGAGGGAAGCATGTGAAATAAGCCAAGCATAATCACAAGGGGGAGGGCTGGGCTTTTGGGTGGTGCTGGACATAAATTGAACTTTGGGCTAAATTAAAGTGAGCACTATGAAGTTGAGGGTCCTAGTTTTTCTTGTCCATATGGAAGTTGCACTTGTATCAATATTTGAGGCATTATAGTATACTATAGTGCTTAAAAGGCTCTGCTTTAGAATTAGATATTATTTTTTATTATTATCACCACACACAGTAGTAGTGTAGTGTTAGTTGCTCAGTCGTGTCTGACTCTTTGAGACCCCACAGACTGTAGCTCACCAGGCTCCTCTGTCCATGGGATTCTCCAGGCAAGAATACTGGAGTGGGTTGCCATTCCCTTCTCCAGAAGATCTTCCTGACCCAGGGATCAAACCCATGTCTCCTGCATTGCAGGCAGATTCTTTACCATATGAGCTACAGGGAACACACTTGGAATTAGATAGACTGAGTTCAAACTAAACAAATTTCAAGAATAATTCTTTTTCAACCACTTACCAGGTGTGTGACACTGAGCAGATTGCTTAACCTCTCTGAGCCTCATTGGTATTACAAGAAAATGCAATGGTCCTCATAGGGTTTTTTTGGAAGATTCGATTAAATAATGATATATAGTTAATTTCTCATATAAATATCAGATATGGTTATTATTATTATTAAATAATAATACTATTAAAATCCCACCCCCATATATAATACTGTCTGGCATATATTAGGTGTTAAGTAATATTTGGGAATTTAAATAAATATTTTCTTTCTGTCAATATCAAAAGATTAGGTGTAATTAGAAGGACAGGTAGAGGATCTGCTTTTCTCAAAGTGCTATTTCTTCCAAATTCCCACCACTTAGTGCTTCTGGGAAAGGCATCTCTCATCTGCTAATGTCTAAGCATATACCAACTAACCATACAGGGTTTTCCCTCAAAGAAGATCCAGACACCTCTTCTGAAACAGACATAGTGCGTAGTGCCAGACAATCAACTTACCTCCATTTCCATCATCTCACCATGCCTCCAAAGACCAACAACTGTGGGAATACCATGCTTAACCTTTTCAACATAATAGCATCTTAAATATTTTACAAAGCACATAATATTCAAGACATACAAAAGAGAATGAAAAGTAAATAGAATGGAGAACTGACCTAGTTCTTGCAACAAGTCAATAGCATTAAAACATAAATGGCAGGGAAGATCATCCTGGATTAAAAGAGATGAGTGATCTAAAAATTAAGTATCATGGCTGGACCTTCAGTGCATCTTGATTTGAATTAATTACCTGTAAAAAGCAATGGATTTTTGAGACAATTAGTGGAAGTATTTTTGTGCCCTTTTGATATACATGATACTAAGGAATTATCACTTTGGTTAAAAATAGCAATGACATTGTTATGTATTTTAAAAGCTCATATTTTGTAGATATGTATACTGCAGCATGTAGAAATAAAATGACATGTTGTTTGGGACTTGCTTTAAAATCTATTATAGCAAAGAAGAACAAAGGTAGGTGAAGAAAACATGGCAACATTTTTGATAATTGCTGAATATACAAGTACACAGGAGTTTACTTTATTAGCACCTCTTTGTATACATTGACAATAACACATATAATCAACATATTTGATAATATGAAGCCCTGAATACAATAAGTACCCATGTATCCAAACTCAGTTTAGGAAACAAAAGGCAATTCAGTTAAACTCCCTGTATCAATTACCTCCACCCCCTTCAAAAATGACCACTAGATGGATTGGGGTGTTTATTATTATCTTGTTATGCTATAGTTTTACTACAGATTTATTTATTCCTAAGAAATACATCACCTTGTTTTGTGTGTTTTTAAACTCTATATGCCAGCAAATTTGGAAAACTCAGCAGTGGCCACAGGACTGGAAAAGGTCAGTTTTCATTGCAATCCCAAAGAAAAGCAATGCCAAAGAATGCTCAAACTACTGCACAATTGCACTCATCTCACATGCTAGTAGAGTAATGCTCAATATTCTCCAAGCCAGGCTTCAGCAATACGTGAACTGTGAACTTCCTGATGTTCAAGCTGGTTTTAGAAAAGGCAGAGGAACCAGAGATCCAATTGCCAACATCTGCTGGATCATGGAAAAAGCAAGAGAGTTCCAGAAAAACATCTATTTCTGTTTTATTGACTATACCTAAGTCTTTGACTGTGTGGATCACAATAAACTGTGGAAAATTCTGAAAGAGATGGAAATACCAGACCACCTGACCTGCCTCTTGAGAAATTTGTATGCAGGTCAGGAAGCAACAGTTAGAACTGGACATGGAACAACAGACTGGTTCCAAATAGGAAAAAGAGTATGTCAAGGCTGTATATTGTCACCCTGCTTATTTAACTTATATGCAGAGTACATCATGAGAAACGCTGGACTGGAAGAAACACAAGCTGGAATCAAGATTGCCGGGAGAAATATCAATAACCTCAGATATGCAGATGACACCACCCTTATGGAAGAAAGTGAAGAGGAACTAAAAAGCCTCTTGATGAAAGTGGAAGTGGAGAGTGAAAAAGTTGGCTTAAAGTTCAACATTCAGAAAACGAAGATCATGGCATCTGGTCCCATCACTTCATGGGAAATAGATGGGGAAACAGTGGAAACAGTGTCAGACTTTATTTTTCTGGGCTCCAAAATCACTACAGATGGTGACTGCAGCCATGAAATCAAAAGATGCTTACTCCTTGGAAGGAAAGTTATGACCAACCTAGATAGCGTATTCAAAAGCAGAGACATTACTTTGCCAACAAAGGTTCATCTAGTCAAGGCTATGGTTTTTCCTGTGGTCACATATGGATGTGAGAGTTGGACTGTGAAGAAGGCTGAGTGCCAAAGAATTGATGCTTTTTTTTTTTTTTTTTAATTTTATTTTATTTTTAAACTTTACATAACTGTATTAGATTTGCCAAACTGTGGTGCTGGAGAAGACTCTTGAGAGTCCCTTGGACTGCAAGGAGATCCAACCAGTCCATTCTGAAAGAGATCAGCCCTGGGATTTCTTTGGAGGGAATGATGCTAAAGCTGAAACTCCAGTACTTTGGCCACCTCATGTGAAGAGTTGACTCATTGGAAAAGACTCTGATGCTGGGAGGGATTGGGGGCAGGAGGAGAAGGGGATGACAGAGGATGAGATGGCTGGATGGCATCACTGACTCGATGGACGTGAGTCTGAGTGAACTCTGGGAGTTGGTGATGGACAGGGAGGCCTGGTGTGCTGAGATTCATGGAGTCGCAAGAGTCAAACACAACTGAGCGACTGAAGTGAACTGAACTGAAACTCCATATAAGCAGTATCCAATTGTATGTGTTCTGCAATTTGCCCTTTTTTGGTAAATATGACGTGTGTGTGATTAATCTCTGTAGCTCCAAAATAGAGCCTTCCAATAATATCTTCCATATTCTTTTCCTGAGCAGAGCAGCATTTCTGCTAGCACTGTAGGTCCCGAGTATGCCACTCCTGGAATTCCTGCTATGCTCTCTTTATTGGTAAGAAGTTGTGGAAGTTCACTGAATTGCAATATTCTTTTTTTTTTTTTTTTTGAATTGCAATATTCTCTGACTGAGGAGCTCTGTGTCAAATAAATCTGTCCTTAATTAATGGTTAACAGAATTTCATTTCCTCCCAAATCTGTATTTCTAAAAATTTTTGTAGAATACATAGTTAATTTTCAGCTATTATCAAATTCATGTTTAACTCCCTCAACAAATAAGTAAAATAAGGCATTTCTGTTGTTCAGTTGTCCAGTTGTGTCTGACTCTTGCATCCCCATGGACTGTAAAAACAAGGCATAATGACTATACGTTGATTTAGCTATTGTTATTGTAAGAGTTGACACCAATTGGCCAAATCTAAAGATCTTGTAATATCTATATTGCCTAACTCTGTACATAAAGACAAAGATGCACAATCTATCCATGACTTGCTTCACTTGGATGTTGAGAAAGGCTCCAAAATATTCCCTGTTGTGAGCTGTCTCATTCAAGGAGATTTCCCTGCCCGTTTCCTCGAAGGGCAACAATCACCATGTGTAGAGCTTTAAGAAAGGCAGGAGATTATTATAGAATAATGTTTTAGGTCTATTCCCAAATAGTCTCGGTCACATAGGTGCTCCATAAATACTTATAGTTTTCCCTCTGATTGGAGATGCAGTAAGGACAGAGTCTCTTGAACACATTCATTGGTCATCATTGGAAGCACATTCTCAAAAAGAAAAAAATAAGCAAGTGAATGGCATCTGAATGCCTCTTCATCTCTAGGTAGCTTGTGCAGAACTGACTTTAGGATGGTGAAGGGAATATATAAGGGAAAGGCCCTTATCTTTGCTTGCACTCTGAGACTCAGTAACAAATCTACACCAAAATGTTGTGGCTCTTGGATATACAGAAAAAGGTGACAGGAGCTTTTTTCCACACCTGCCTAACAAATCCCCTTCTAAACTCCCACAGTGGCCTCAAAGAGTCTCTTCCTGCTTTTTTCCTCCCAGAGCTTGGGCCTAACTGCATTCAGATTTTTTTTTCTCTTTTGTAAGACAGAAAGCCACCACTATCCTTTGCATCTGTTGCATTTTGTAATGATCAAACTGTCTTTACTTCACTGACAATAATTTAATTATTGATGTCCTTGGCCTATTATTAATCATTGCTTCTGTGGTCAGGAAAGACAAGCTTGTTAAGTACTGCAACTTTTGGTCCATAATTTCTAATCAGAGATTTATTCTTATTGTGGTTGGCCAGCCATCTTAAAAATACAGTTTTCAAAGTCCACACACTCTCCATTAAAAATTCTCCTGTTAGGCATAACTGAGAGGGACTTTTTAAAAGTGCACCTAGATTTCACATAGCCAGTTTTCTCCAGAACCAAGGTTCCATACATTCTCTGTGGTTAAAAATTTTCTTCAAAAATTTTTTTATAATCTAATCTGTTTTGGAGTAAGAAGCCTTATGTTTATCCCACATCCCACCTCAGTGCATTTAAATCACTCGTTGTATCTGTGCCCACACACAGGAGCATTCAGATATAAAATAGTTTGGCCTTTTGTTGCTGGAATTTGTTCAGGTTTGTTCTCTTTTGGGGCTTCCCATGTGTTGCTAGTAGTAAAGAATCTGCCTGCAAGAATCTGCCTGCCAATGCAGGAGACATAAGAGACACAGGTTTCATTCCTCAGTCAGGAAGATCCCCTAGGGTAGGAAATGGCAACCCACTCTGGTATTGCTTGGGAAATCCCAAGGGCAGAGGAGCCTGGTGGGCTACAGTCCATGGGGCTGCAAAGAGTTGGATGCGACTGAGCACATTCTCTTTTCCTGTGCTCCCTTTTTGACTCTTCAATCTCACAAGACTGTATTTTCTTCTTAAATTTGATCTTAAGTACTGTTTCATCACAGTTCTCTTGTTCAGCATGGAACACCTGTACCAAGATTCATTTAGTAGGCTCTGAGAAAGCCCACATTTTCACAGCAGTTGGTAAAATGGGCTTTGACTTTGTCAGTTGCCTTGGTTCATGACCTTGTTTGATTGACTTCCTGGTATATGTCAAAGAAGGAAGATAGCTTAATCACAAGTCTCATCTTGCTCTTGTAAGATAGGATGGCTAGTTGCCCTTAGGAGGAATGGGTGGTTTAATATAGCAATGTTGTTCACTGTTCACAATAGCCAAGATAGGAACAGCCTACATGTCCATTGACAGATGGATAAAGAAGACATGATGCATATATATGATGGAATATTACTCATCCATTAAAAGCATGAAATCATGCCTTGTGAAACAATAGCTATGGACCTAGAGATGCTCATATAAAGTAAGTCAGAAAGACAAATACCATATGATATCACTTATATTTGGAATCTAAATATGATACAAATGAACCTATATACAAAACAGAAAGAGATTCATAGACACAGAGAACAGATTTCTGATTGCCAAGGGGTGGGGTGGTGGGGAGGGAAGGATTGGGAGTTTGGGATCAGCAGATATAAACTATTATATATAGGACAGATAAACAACAATGTCCTACTGTATAGCACAGGGAACTACATTCAATATCCTCTGACAAACCATAGTGGAAAATCATATGAAAAAAATATGTATATATATGTATAACTGAATCATTTTGCTGTATAGCAGAAACTAACACAATATTGAAAATCAACTGTACTTCCATAAAATTAATTTGTAAAAAATAAAGTAAATGCTCTCTTCCTTTTATCTTGTCAATGAGCTGTACACAGTACAGAAACTTTGGGACACTCATTGGGCACTTTAAAATTTTGAAGCCCTAATAAGTACAATTTTATAAATCATTGTCTCTATCTCTGTGTGTATCAATACATTTATTCACCAAGCATTCACTAATACCTCAGAATATTTCAGGCACTATGCTAAGTGATGGGAATGCAGATCTCTCAAGAAACTTATTTTTCCCCAAAATTTTATTTGAAAGTGAAAGTGTTAGTCATTCAGTCGTGTCCAACTCTTTGCGACCCCCCAGACTGTAGTTCGCCAGGCTCCTCTATCTATGGAATTCTCCAGGTAAGACTACTGGAGTATTCTAGGAGATGTTAATAGGCATTATGTAAAAATAATCTAACAATATTTCTGTGATTAAATAGGTTTAGAAAAAGATTAAACCGAGGTAATTAATTTTGTTGGCTATAGAATATCTCAGACTATGCTTTGGGAAATGATAGTCTGAAAGAAATCATATCATAGTTAGTTTAATGCCATTATGTTTTGTTGCTTCTTTTCTTCCTGGAAATACTTTTTTCCTTGAAACCTGATACTAATATAGCCACTGCAGCCTTCATGGGGTTGCTGTTTGCATGCATATCTTTCTATATCCATTTATTTTCAAGCTTCCTGTATCTTTCTATTTAAAGTATGTCTCTTGTGGATAGCTCATAGATGTGTTCTTCTGTTTTATTGATTTTGATGATCTCTGCCTTTTAATTTGCGAGTTTATTCCATTAAAATTTAATATAGTCATTGATGTAATTGTGCTGGGAATATCATGTTACTGTTTTCTATTTTCCCTTTATTTTCAGTTCCTCTCTGAATCATCTTTGTATTACTACATCTCTCTGCTTTGTTCATATTAGATATTCAATAAACATTTGTTGAATTGATTAATGAACAGTCCTGTCTTCTGTGAACACACCAGATTCCTCCAGGAAGTGTGAAATTTTTCTCCCTTTTATACTCATACAAAATTGACAAAATACCCAAACATTTCTCATAGACCCTGGGGTTTCCTGCCAAGATATTTCTAAGCCTGGCAAGATTCCTGGGATGCCTGGGACATTTGGATATGGTATGACTATTTGAGCATACACAAAAGGAACACAGTCATCTTTTTTTTCAGTGTTTCAATTGCTTATAAGGAGATAGGGGTTGACATTATAATTATTGTTAAAACTGGTTTAGAAGGAAAAGGTTATATGAAATATTTGAGTGGCTTAGGCTACCACTGTAAATTCTCAAATGGCACCAGCCTGTTTATTCATCCAATAGAACATTCCCTTTGTCTGTAAATCAGACTGGTATTTGCACTCAACACAATATTTTTATGATTCCCAAGGCTGTCAGGAGTATTGAGGGGACTGCACAGTGTGTGTTAGTGGTTGCCATTTCCTTCTCCAGGGGATCTTCCCAACCCAGGGATCAAACCCATGTCTCCTGCAATGCAGGCAGATTTTTACCATCTGAGCCAACAGGAAAGCCACAGTGGTGATGATTAAGTGTCACATTGTAGGGCAGCTGTTTGCTTTTGTGTCTTCCTTCTTCACTAGATTGTTTTCTCCATAAGGGAAGGGCCAACATCTTATTAGTATATTGCTACAAGATTCACAGTGCCTGGCAAGTAGTAGATAACTCAAATATTTGGATTTGTCAATAATTAACAGATAGAAATTCAAGAATATCTGCTGAAATATAAAACTTCCAGACATATTTGTTTCTTAAATAGGAGAAATATAACAGGGATATTCTCATGGAAAGACATCAAGCCAGTACAGTCCACGCTATGGGGTATTTGCGAGCACACAAAAAGAACACTGAATCACTTTTCCACCTTAGTGAAATTTAGACCAGGCTTTTGTTCTGAAGCATAGAGAGATAGATGACATTTTTCAGTAAAGGTCACAGTTCACCCAAGTCAAACATCTGTAGGTAATTTTGAAAATATCTGACAGCTAATCTTTTTTTTTAATTTTATTTTTTAACTTTACAATATTGTATTGGTTCTGCCATATATTAAAATGAATCCACCACAGGTATACATGTGTTCCCCATCCCGAACCCTCCTCCCTCCTCCCTCCCCATACCATCCCTCTGGGTCATCCCAGTGCACCAGCCCCAAGCATCCAGTATCGTGCATGGAACCTGGACTGGCGACTCGTTTCATATATGATATTATACATGTTTCAATGCCATTCTCCCAAATCTTCCCACCCTCTCCCTCTCCAACAGAGTCCAAAAGACTGTTCTATACATCAGTGTCTCTTTTGCTATCTCATATACAGGTTTATTGTTACCATCTATCTAAATTCCATATATATGCGTTAGTATACTGTATTGGTGTTTTTCTTTCTGGCTTACTTCACTCTGTATAATAGGCTCCAGTTTCATCCACCTCATTAGAACTGATTCAAATGTATTCTTTTTAATGGCTGAGTAATATTCCATTGTGTATATGTACCACAGCTTTCTTATCCATTCATCTGCTGATGGACATCTAGGTTGCTTCCATGTCCTGGCTATTATAAATAGTGTTGTGATGAACATTGGGGTACATGTGTCTCTTTCAATTCTGGTTTCCTCAGTGTGTATGCCCAGCAGTGGGATTGCTGGATCATAAGGCAGTTTTATTTCCAGTTTTTTAAGGAATCTCCACACTGTTCTCCATAGTGGCTGTATTAGTTTGCATTCCCACCAACAGTGTAAGAAGGTTCCCTTTTCTCCACACCCTCTCCAGCATTCATTGCTTGTAGACTTTTGGATCACAGCCATTCTGACTGGCATGAAATGGCACCTCATAGTGGTTTTGATTTGCATTTCTCTGATAATGAGTGATGTTGAGCATCTTTTCATGTGTTTGTTAGCCATCTGTATGTCTTCTTTGGAGAAATGTCTGTTTAGTTCTTTGGCCCATTTTTTGATTGGGTCATTTATTTTTCTGGAATTGAGCTGTAGGAGTTGCTTGTATATTTTTGAGATTAGTTGTTTGTCAGTTGCTTCATTTGCTATTATTTTCTCCCATTCTGAAGGCTGTCTTTTCACCTTGCTTATAGTTTCCTTTGTTGTGCAGAAGCTTTTAAGTTTAATTAGGTCCCATTTGTTTATTTTTGCTTTTATTTCCAATATTCTGGGAGGTGGGTCATAGAGGATCCTGCTGTGATGTATGTCGGAGAGTGTTTTGCCTATGTTCTCCTCTAGGAGTTTTATAGTTTCTGGTCTTACGTTTAGATCTTTAATCCATTTTGAGTTTATTTTTGTGTATGGTGTTAGAAAGTGTTCTAGTTTCATTCTTTTACAAGTGGTTGACCAGATTTCCCAGCACCACTTGTTAAAGAGATTGTCTTTAATCCACTGTATATTCTTGCCTCCTTTGTCAAAGATAAGGTGTCCATAGGTGCGTGGATTTATCTCTGGGCTTTCTATTTTGTTCCATTGATCTATATCTAATTCTTCCAAGTGGCCATAAATATGTGTGTGTTTGGGTGTAAGAGAAAGAGAGGGAGGGATGGAGGAAAGGAAGGGAAGGGAGGGAAAGGGAGAAGAATCAAGCATAAAGGGCTTATGATGGAAAGCCTTACAGCTTTTCTTCCTGACATCAGTGGCATTACTATTGAGAGAGAGAAAGGGAATTAGAACTGTCACCAAGAGGAGATCCAAAAATGAAAACATGAATTTCCTAGTTTTGCCAAACACAGTGGTTGGGTCTTCCTTAAACAATGGTCCGAAAAAAGGGAACAATTCAAAGTCAAACTTGACACAGACATTCTGCCCTCTCAAAAGGTAGCAGGGGATTTCTGTATGCTTAAGAACACAACACTTCCTTGCACTTGGATGAAGTGATATGTGTCTTTATTTGCATGAACGATAATTCCAGCTCTCATGTTTTACTTGTAGATATAAGAGGATAATATTTTAAAGTATAAAAGATTTATACAATTCAACTCTTTTAAGACATAGTTTTGTATTCATCTCTTACCATAATTTTTAAAAATTTAAAGTCTTGGCGGTCCTAAGATGGCGGAGGAATAGGACAGGGAGACCACTTTCTCCCCCACAAATTCATTGAAAGAACATTTGAATGCTGAGCAAATTCCATAAAACAACTTCTGAATGCTGGCAGAGGACATCTGGCACCCAGAAAGGCTGCCCATTGTCTTCAAAAGGAGGTAGGAAAAAATATAAAAGATAAAAAGAGAGACGAGAGGGAGGGATGGAGATCCATCCCAGGAAGAGAGTCTTAAAAAAGAGAAGCTTCTAAACACCATGAAACACTCTCACCAGTGAATCTGTGGCGAACCTTGCAACCTCAGAGGGCAACATAACCGGGAGGAAAAATAAATAAAAAATTAAACCCCACAGATTACGTGCCTAAGGCAACTCCCAGTGGAGAAGCAGTGCGGACCGTCACATCTCCCCCTAGCAAGCAGGACTGCACAGAGAGGCGTGGGCTGCATTGCTTAGGATAAGGACCTGGCCTGAATGCCCCAAGGACAATATGAGGGAACTAACTAGAGATAGCAACCCAGATGTGGGATAGCTATCAGCAAAAGTCCTAACCTAAAACACTGCCAGGCCCACTCACAGAACAAAGGACTGAGCAGAGCTAGCTGGCTGCGGACTGGCCCATCACCTGCTGGAGACAGGCAGGTGAGGGCAGCCAGAGCTAGAAGGGGGCAATCGCAGCCCCAGAGAGGCATCATTTACCAAACCACAAGCAGGCTTCGTTGCTAACCAAGACTCCTTGGGATTCTGGACAGTCGACATCCTCCAGAGGGTCGGAACCAGAGATCAGCTCCCCAAAGGAGATACACAGCACACCTGAGAAGGTGAGCCGGTTGTACACCCAGAAAACTGAGTGGCTGGGATGCAGGAGGTGGTAAGTCACAGCTCGCCAAGAACCTGGTCACCTGAGCCGCTCAGACTGGGGAAGGGCACAAAACGCAGGCCCAATCAAGTCTGCACCTTTGTGGAGTACCTGAGAACCTGAACCTGAGCAGCTTAGACCTGGGAAGTGCACTCAACCCAGGGATGGCCTCAGACAGTTCCAGGTAGAACAACCTAGAGCCTGAGCAGTGTAGACTGGGAAAGCATGCATGCCATGAGCGGGGGCAAACCTAGTGTGGCCGAGACACTGGGAGCACTCCCCACAGACGCCAGTGATAGTTTGTTTGCAGTGTTCCTCCCTCCCCACAGCACGACTGAACAGGTGAGCCTAAAAAAAATGACTACCACCGCCCCCTTGTGTCAGGGTGGAAATTAGACCCTGAAGAGGCCAGCAAACAGAAACTAAAATAAACAGAGGGAACTGCTTTGGAAGTGACAGGTGCAATAGATTAAAACCCTGCAGTTAGCACCAACTACATAGGAATGAGCCTATAGATCTTGAGAAGTGTAAGCTGGATCAAGAAACTATCTGAAAATGAACTGACCCCACACAGCCCACAACAACACAAGAGAAAGCCCTAGATATATTTTTACTATTATCATTTTTTTTAATTTTTAAATGTTTAAAAAATTTTTAAGTCCTCTATTACTTCTTTAATTTTCATTTTAATAACCTACTATTACTTTCAAAAAAGGAAAAACCGTATTTTTAAAGCAAACTTCATATATATATATATTTTATAATTTTTGTGACTTTGATTTTTTCTTTAATATTGTATTTTTGAGAATCTAATCTCTAATCTAGATTTTTAATCTTTGCTTTTTGATATTTGTTATCAATTTTGTACCTTTAAGAACCAAATCTTCAGTTCCCATTTTTACTTGGGAGTGAGATTACTGGCTGGACTGCTTTTCCCCCCTTTGGATTCTCCTTTTTCTCCACCAGGTCACCTCTGTTTCCTCCTCAGCCCCCTTCTCTTCTCTACCCAACTCTGTGAATATCTTTGTGTGTTCCGGGCTGTGGAGAACACTTAGGGAACTGATTACTGGCTGGATCTGTCTTGCTCCTTTTGATTCCCCCTTTTATCCTCCTGGCCACCTCTCTCTCTTTCCTCCCTCTTCTCTTCTCTGTGTAACTCCATGAACTTCTCTGAGGGGTCCAGACTGTGGAGAGCACATAGGGAAGTGATTACTGGCTAGCTTGCTCTCTCCTCTTTTGATTTTCCCTCTTCTCCTCCGGGTCAGCTCTATCTCCCTCCTCCCTCTTCTCTTCTCCATGTAACTCTGTGTACCTCTCCGGGTGTCTCTGACTGTGAAGAAACTTTACATCATTAACCTAGATGTTTTATCATTCATGTTGTATAGATGGAGAAGTCTTGAGGCTACTGTAAGAATACAACTGAAAACCAGAGGCAGGAGGCTTAAGTCCAAATCCTGAGAACACCAGAGAATTCCTGACTCCAGGAAACATTTATCGATAGGAGCTCATTAAATGCTTCCATACCTACACTGAAACCAAGCACCATCCAAGGGCCAACAAGTTCCAGAGAAAGACATACTGCACAAATTCTCTAGCAACACAGGAACATAGCCCTGAGCTTCAATATACAGACTGCCCAAAGTCACACCAAACCTACTGACATCTCATAACTCACTACTGGACCCTTCAGTGCATTCCAGAGAGAAGAAATCCAGCTCCACCCACCAGAACACCGATACAAGCTTCCATAACCAGGAAACCTTGACAAACCACACATCCAAGCCCACCCACAGCAAGGAACCTCCACAATAAAGAGGAACCACAAACTGCCAGAACACAGAAAGGCCACCCCAAACACAGCAATATAAACAAGATGAAAAGGCAGAGAAATATCCAGCAGCTAAAGGGAAAGGATAAATGCCCACCAAACCAAACAAAAGAGGAAGAGATAGGGAATCTACCTGATAAAGAATTCTGAATAATGATAGTGAAAATGATCCAAAATCTTGAAAACAAAATGGAGTTACAGATAAATAGATGGGAGATAAAGATCGAGAAGATGCAAGAAATGTTTAACAAGGACCTAGAAGAAATAAAAAAGAGTTAATATGTAATGAATAATGCAACAAATGAGCTAAAAAACACTATGAAGGGAACCAACAGTAGAATAACGGAGGCAGAAGATAGGATTAGTGAGGAAGAAGAGTGAATGGTAGAAATAAATGAAACAGAGAGGAAAAAAGAAAAACGAATTAAAAGAAATGAGGACAACCTCAGAAACCTCTGGGACAATGCTAAACGCCCCAACATTCGAATCATAGGAGTCCCAGGAGATGAAGACAAAAAAGAAAGGCCATGAGAAAATACTTGAGATAATAGTTGAAAACTTCCCTAAAATGGGGAAGGAAATAGTCACCCAAGTCCTAGTCACCCAAGTCCAAGAAACACAGAGAGCCCCAAACAGGATAAACCCAAGGCGAAACACCCCAAGACACATAATAATCAAATTAACAAAGATCAAACACAAAGAACAAATATTGAAAGTAGCAAGGGAAAAACAACAAACAACACACAAGGGGATTCCTTATAAGAATAACAGCTGATCTTTCAATAGAAACTCTTCAGGCCAGAAGGGAATGGCAAGGCATACTTAAAGTGATAAAAGCAAATAACCTACAACCCAGATTACTGTACCCAAAAAGGATCTCATTCAAATATGGAGGAGAAATAAAAATCTTTACAGACAAGGTAAAGCTGAGAGAATTGAGCACCATGAAACCAGCTCTCCAACAAATGCTAAAGGATTTTCTCTAGACAGGAAACACAGAAAGGGTGTATAAACTTGAACCCAAAATAACAAAGTAAATGTCAACAGAATCACACTTATCAATAATTACCTTAAGTGTAAATGGGTTGAATGCCCCAATGAAAAGACAAAGACTGGCTGAATGGATACAAAAACAAGACCCCTATATATGTTGTCTACAAGAGACCCACCTCAAAACAAGGGACACATACAGACTTAAAGTGAAGGGCTGGAAAAAGATATTCTACGCAAATAGAGACCAAAAGAAAGCAGGAGTAGCAATACTCATATCAGATAAAATAGACTTTAAAACAAAGGCTGTGAAAAGAGACAAAGATGGACACTACATAATGATCAAAGGATCAATCCAAGAACAAGATATAACAATCATAAATATATATGCACCCAACATAGGAGCACCACAATATGTAAGACAAATGCTAACAAGTCTGAAAGGGGAAATTAACAATAACAATAATAGTGGGAGACTTTAATACTCCACTCACACCTATGGATAGATCAGCTAAACAGAAAATTAACAAGGAAACACAAACTTTAAATGATACAATAGACCAGTTAGACCTAATTGATATCTATAGGACATTTAACCCCAAACAATGCATTTCACCTTTTTCTTAAGTGCACATGGAACCTTCACCAGGATAGATCACATGCTGCACCATAAATCTAGCCTTGGTAAATTCAAAAAAACTGAAATTATTCCAAGCATCTTTTCTGACCACAATTCAGTAATATTAGATGCCAATTACAGGAGAAAAACTATTAAAAATTCCAACATACGGAGGCTGAACAACACGCTGCTGAATAACCAACAAATCACAGAAGAAATCAAAAAAGAAATCAAAATATGCATAAAAATGAATGAAAATGAAAACAAAACAACCCATAACCTATGGGACACTGTAAAAGCAGTGCTGGGGGAAGGTTCATAGCAATACAGGCTTACCTCAAGAAACAAGAAAAAAGTCAAATAAATAACCTAACTCTACATCTAAAGCAACTAGAAAAGGAAGAAATGAACAACCCTAGGGTTAGTAGAAGGAAAGAAATCTTAAAAATTAGGGAAGAAATAAATTCAAAAGAAACAAAAGAGACCATAGCAAAAATCAACAAAGCCAAAAGTTGGATCTTTGAGAGGATAAATAAAATTGACAAACCATTAGCCAGACTCATCAAGAAACAAAGGGAGAAGAATCAAATCAGCAAAATTAGAAATGAAAATGGAGAAACCACAACAGACAACACAGAAATCCAAAGGGTCATAAGAGACTACTACCAGCAACTATATGCCAATAAAAGGGACAACTTGGAAGAAATGGACAAATTCTTAGAAAACTACAACTTTCCAAAACTGAACCAGGAAGAAATAGAAAATCTTAACAGACCCATCACAAGCATGGCCATAGAAATTGTAATCAGAAATTTTCCAGCAAACAAAAGCCCAGGTCCAGATGGCTTCACAGCTGAATTCTACCGAAAATTTAGAGAAGAGCTAACACCTATCCTGCTCAAACTCTTCCAGAAATTTGCAGAGGAAGGTAAACTTCCAAACTAATTATATGAGGCCACCATCACCCTAATACCAAAACCTGACAAAGATGCCACAAAAAAAAAGAAACCTACAGGCCAATATCACTGATGAATATAGGTGGAAAAAATCCTGAACAAAATTCTAGCAAACAGAATCCACAAGCATATTAATAAGGTCATATATCATGACCAAGTGGGCTTTATCCAAGCGATGTAAAGATTCTTCAATATCCACAAATCAATCAATGTAATAGACCACATTAACAAATTGAAAGATAAAAACCATATGATTATCTCAATAGATGCAGAGAAAGCCTTTGACAAATTTCAACATCCATTTATGATAAAAACCCTCCAAAAAGCAGGAATTGAAGGAACACACCTCAACATAATAAAAGCTATATATGACAAACCCACGGCAAACATTATCCTCAATGGTGAAAAATTGAAAGCATTTCCCCTAAAGTCAGGAACAAGACAAGGGTGCTCATTCTCACCACTACTATTCAACATAGTTTTGGAAGTTTTGGCCACAGCAATCAGAGCAGAAAAAGAAATAAAAGGAATTCAGATAGAAAAAGAAGAAGTAAAACTCTCACTGTTTGCAGATGACATGATCCTCTACATAGAAAACCCTAAAGACTCCACCAGAAAATTACTAGTGCAAATCAATGAATATAGTAAAGTTGCAGGAATATAAAATCAACAAACAGAAATCCCTTGCATTCCTATACACCACAATGAGAAAACAGAAAGAGAAGTTAAGGAAACAATTCCATTCACTATTGAAACGAAAAGAATTAAATACTTAGGAACATATCTACCTAAAGAAACAAAAGACCTAGATATAGAAAACTATAAAACACTGGTGAAAGAAATCAAAGAGGA
Organism: Bubalus kerabau; assembly: GCF_029407905.1. NCBI lineage: Eukaryota > Metazoa > Chordata > Mammalia > Artiodactyla > Bovidae > Bubalus > Bubalus kerabau. Next base: position 39,950,151 of record NC_073647.1, on the reverse strand, counting down.
CACTAATAAATGGAAAAATATACCGTGTTCATGGATCAGAAGAATCAATATAGTGAAAATGAGTATACTACCCAAAGCAATCTATAGATTCAATGCAATCCCTATCAAGCTACCAACTGTATTTTTCACAGAATTAGATCAAATAATTTCACAATTTGTATGGAAATACAAGAAACTTCGAAAGCCAAAGCAATCTTAAGAAAGAAGAATGGAATTGGAGGAATCAACCTGCCTGACTTCAGTCTTACTACAAAGCCACAGTCATCAAGACAGTATGGTACTGGCACAAAGACAGAAATATAGATCAATGGAACAAAATAGAAAGCCCAAAGATAAATCCATGCACCTATGGACACCTTATGTTCGACAAAGGAGGCAAGAATATACAATGGATAAAAGACAAACTCTTTAAAAAGTGGTGCTGGGAAAACTGGTCAAGGAGTTATAAAAAAATGAAACTAGAACATTTTCTAACACCATACACAAAAATAAACTCAAAATCAATTAAAGATCTAAACATAAGGCCAGAAACTGTAAAACTCCTAGAGGAAGACATAGGCAAAATACTCTCCAACATAAATCAGAGCAGGAACCTCTATGACCCACCTGCCAGAATACTGGAAATAAAAGCAAATATAAACAAATGGGACCAAATTAAAAATTAAAAGCTTTTGCACAACAAAGGAAACTATAAGCAAGGTGAAAAGACAGCATTCAGAATGGGAGAAAATAATAGCAAACAAAGAAATTGACAAATAATTAATCTCAAAAATATACAAGCAACTCCTGCAGCTCAATTCTAGACAAATTAATGACCTAATAAAAAAATGGGCTAAAGAACTAAACAGACATTTCTCCAAAGACGACATACAGATGGCTAACAAACATATGAAAAGATGCTCAACATCACTCATTATTCAGTTCATTTCAGTTGCTCAGTCATGTCTGACTCTTTGCAACCCCATGAATCACAGCACGCCAGGCCTCCCTGCCCATCGCCAACTCCCAGAGTTTACTCAAACTCATGTCAATCGAGTCAGTGATGCCATTGAGCCATCTCATCTTCTGTCATCCCCTTCTCCTCTTGCCCCCAATGCCTCCCAGCATCAGGGTCTTTTCCAATGAGTCAACTCTTTGCATGAGGTGTCCAAAGAATTGGAGTTTCAGCTTTTAGCATCAGTTCTTCCAGTGAACACCCAAGGAATGGTCTCCTTTAGAATGGACTGGTTGGATCTCCTTGCAGTCCAAGGGACCCTCAAGAGTCTTCTCCAACACCACAGTTCAAAAGCATCAATTCTTCAGCGCTCAGATTTCTTCACAGTTCAACTCTCACATCCATACATGACCACTGGAAAAACCGTAGCCTGGACTAGATGGAGCTTTGTTAGCAAAGTAATGTCTCTGCTTTTCAATATGCTATCTAGGTTGGTCATAACTTTCCTTCCAAGGAGTAAGCATCTTTTAATTTCATAGCTGCAATCACCATCTGCAGTGATTTTGGAGCCCCAAAAAATAAATTTGACACTGTTTCCACTATTTTCCCATCCATTTCCCATGCAGTGATGGGACCAGATGCCATGATCTTAGTTTTCTGAACGTTGAGCTTTAAACCAATGTTTTCACTCTTCTCTTTCACTTTCATCAAGAGGCTTTTTAGTTCCTCTTCATCTTCTGCCATAAGGGTGGTGTCATCTGCATATTGATATTTCTCCTGGCAATCTTGATTCCAGCTTGTGCTTCCTCTAGCCCAGCATTTCTCATGATGTACTCTGCATATAAGTTAAATAAGCAGGGTGACAATATACAGCCTTGACATACTCCTTTTCCTATTTGGAACCAGTTTGTTGTTCCATGTCCGGTTCTAACTGTTGCTTCCTGACCTGCATTCAAGTTTCTCAAGAGGCAGGTCAGGTGGTCTGATATTCCCATCTCTTTCATAATTTTCCACAGTTTATTGTGATCCACACAGGCAAAGGCTTTGCCATAGTCAATAAAGCAGAAATAGATGTTTTTTTTCTGGAACTCTCTTGCTTTTTTAATGATCCAGTGGTTGTTGACCATTTGATCTCTGGTTCCTCTGCTTTGAGAAATGCAAATCAAAAAGACAATGAGGTACCATCTCACGCCAGTCAGATTGGCTGCTATCCAAAAGTCTACAAGCAATAAATGCTGGAGAGCGTGTGGAGAAAAGGGAACCGTCTTACACTGTTGGTGGGAATGCAAACTGCTGCTACTGCTGCTAAGTCCCATCAGTCGTGTCCGACTCTGTGCGACCCCATAGATGGCAGCCCACCAGGCTCCCCCATCCCTGGGATTCTCCAGGCAAGAACACTGGAGTGGGTTGCCATTTCCTTCTCCAATGCATGAAAGTGAAAAGTGAAAGTGAAGTCGCTCAGTCATATCTGACTCTTTGCGACCCCATGGACTGCAGCCCACCAGGCTCCTCCATCCATGGAATTTTCCAGGCAAGAGTACTGGAGTGGGGTGCCATTGCCTTCTCTGGGGAATGCAAACTAGTACAGCTATTATTGAAAACAGTGTGAAGATTCCTTAAAAAACTGGAAATAGAACTGCCATATGACCCAGCAGTCCCACTGCTGGGCATACACACCGAGGAAACCAGAATTGAAAGAGACACGTGTACCGCAATGTTCATCACTGTTTATAAAAGCCAGGACCTGGAAGTAACCTAAATGTCCATCAGCAGATGAATGGATAAGAAAGCTGTGGTACATATACACATGGAATATTACTCAGCCATTAAAAAGAATACATTTTAATCAGTTCTAATGAGGTGGATGACTCTGGAGCCTATTATACAGAGTGAAGTAAGCCCGAAAGAAAAACACCAATACAGTATACTAACACATATATATGGAATTTAGAAAGATGGTAACAATAACCCTGTATGCAAGACAGCAAAAGAGACACAGATGTATAGAACAGTCTTTTGGACTTTGTGGGTAAGGGAAAGGGTAGGATGGTTTGGGAGAATGGCATTGAAACATGTATATTATATGTGGAATGGATTGCCAGTCCAGGTTCAATGCATGATACATGGTGCTCGGGGCTGGTGCACTGGGATGACCAGACCCGAGCACCATCCAAAGGGATGGGATGGGGAGGGAGTTGGCACGGGGGTTCAGGAGGAGGAACACATGTACACCCGTGGCGGATTCATGTCATTATGTGGCAAAACCAATAAAATATTGCAAAGTAATTAGCCTCCAAAAAATAAATTAATTAATTTAAAAAATTTAAAATCTTAACAAATGATATAAATGAATGTATATACAAAACAGAAATAGACACAGAAAATCTTTTACAGTTACCAAAGGGGAATGGGGTATAGGGATAAATTAGAGTCTAGAATTAACACACACACAGTTCTATGTATAAAATAGATAACCAGCAAGGACATATTATATAGCACTTTATTCAATATTTTGTAATAACCTACAAGGGGAAAGAATCTGAAAAAATGATATGTATATGTGTACAGCTGAATCACTTTGCTGTACACCTGAAACTAACACAACATTATAAATCAACTCCAGTAAATTTTGTCTAGAGGAGATAATAAAATTAAAAATTTAAACCTAAAGGAAGTCCTATATCTTAAACTTCACATTGTCATTGTACATCTATTATCCCTCTAGGCATAAAAAAATTGTACTGAGTATGCAATAGTTGTTTGAACGGGTAAAATTGAATAGTTTACATTGAACTGCCTGTATATCTGGCCAAATTTAAATCATCATCAAGCTGTTGTAATAATTAATTTAGCAGTGCTTGTAGGTGGGTTACAAAGATGATTCTCCAGGTAATTTTATGTCTTTATTCCAAATTTGTAGTGTAAGGCATGTGTACAAGTGCGGTTATTCAATTAATGATGATTCAGCATTGGAGGATTTCTAATAGTGACTGCAAAAATATCTTTCCATTGGAAAGAATAAAATACAACTAAATTTTCATCAGAAGCTGCTAATAAATTGGTCTTTCTGCTTCATGTTTTATATAAATCAAAGATATTCACTTATATCAAAGATGCAAAATACACTCCTGTGAATGGCTATGCCTAATAAAACAAAGTTTGGTGATATGAATTTAATAGCAAAGTGAACTGTCTTGAAATTCTACTTAGACCTATTCCTATGAATGTTTAACCTGGAAAAAAGAGAGACTACAACTAGTCCACCTGTTCAAGAAATTCACAATTCAATTAAGTCTAAGCTATCCTCTTAAAACCTAATTATGAACACAATATTTATTTTAGAATTATGCTATGTTTTAATTACTGCAGTGATCCTTCTAACAATAAATTCTAGTGTGCTAATGATTTTTGAAAGTAAGGCAGAAATATCAAAAAAGGACCTTAAATGAAGTCTGTGTAGAATATCTGCAAAATGTGTTTCTGTGGGTTGTTAGTCATAGCAACTGAGAAAAGTAAATTTGTCTTCTATGTCTCTAGTGATTAACTGAAATTCTCTCTCTCACTTTTGTGTGCCTTCATTATAATCTTAAAATATTTGATATTTAAAACTTATGTCTACACACTTTTAATGTATTGAAATACAGGGAAAAAAACGCCAACATGTTATAACTGCTTTGCATCAACAAATTCAATTGACTTCAAACACTTGATCTCATTTGATCTCGAAATGATAATATACTTGTGATAGGTTTAAGAGTGAAATGAAGATGAATAGGGGAAACACACAAAGGATTTTTTTGGGTGGAGAAATTATTATGTCTGATGTTGCAATGGTGGATACATAACATTATGCATTTGTCAAAACACACAGAATGTACAACAGGAAAAGCCAACCCCAATAGAAACCATGGACTTCTGTTACTAAAAGTGTATCAATCATTATGATTTCCTTAATTGTTAATAAATGTACCATACTAATGCAACACATTAATTATAGAGGAATCAGAAGGGGGAAGAGGGTTATATGGGAAATCCCTGTACTATCTGCTTTTTAAAAAAAAATAAATATCAAACTTTTTTAAAAAATGTAATCTGTTCATTTAAAAAAAGGAGTTAAATATGCACCAGATTTTTAAAAGCAGCCTCATTTATCCTTTGTGGATGAATTTTCTTCAAATCATATTACATTTCACCTTGACATAAATCAGCTTTTAGCATTATTTTCCAGTTCTGATTTGTGTTACCATGTAAGATTTAATATATATATATATATATATATATATATATATATATATATATGTATACACACACACACACACATTTATGTGTGTGTGTGCACTCTGTATCCTAGACTATAAATGCCAGTGGAGACCAAACTTCTGTGCCACTTGCCTTGTGACTTATTCAGCATAATTTACACGATTACAATTAATGCTATCTTTTCCCAGTGGATGTTCTCTTTAGTATTCAGAAGCCACTCTTCCAGAACTCAGGAGAGCTGATGTATACCTTTGTGCTTGACTAGCCATAAACAAGGTCTGTGCTAGTGATACCGGTGGCAGGAGAGAGCACAGATGATGGACTCACTCAAGTGGGGCTGAGAAAGTGCCTTGCAGCCTTTATGCACATAGTGGAGCCCAGGGGATACTCAGAATATGAACACAGCTGCACAGGGGCAATCAGTAGAAGATGAAAGTCTCAGGAAGTGGCTGCAGACTCACACTCCAATAAGGAAGTAAATGCTAATGATGTTAAATAAATTAAATGGGTTGCTCAAAGATCACTATTTTACTTCTTGGTGTCTATATACAGGGGGCTTCCCTGGTGGCTCAGACAGTGAAGAATCTGCCTGGAATGCAGGAGACCTGGGTTCAATCCCTGGGTCAGGAAGATCCCCTGGAGAAGGAAATGGCAACCCCTGGAGAAGGAAATGGCAATTTTTTGCCTGGAAAATTTTCTTGCCTGGAAAATTCCATGGACAGAGGAGCCTGGCAGGCTACAGTCCATGGGGTCACAAAGAGTTGGCCAATTCGAAGTTTAAATCTGTGTGATGTTGTGCTTTCTGTTTAAAGTATTAATATAACTTTCTGATTAAAGCACTTTCCTCATTAATTTCATAAAAGTACTTCAAAATGGGAATATACTTCCAGATAAATATTATGAAATTACTTTGGAGAATTTCTCTAGATTGTGTGTCTAGTAGGGCTACAGACAATGATGGCGGTTCCATGATATTGATATAATGTCCACAAATTGGGATAAAGGAAGGAAACTTCTAGACATTCTTTGTGGACAAAAACAAGCCACAGCAGTCATCATCTCATCCTATAAATATAAAAAAGTTAAGTACTTTACAGTAATATGTCTTCTACCATGGGAGTCAGGAAAAAAGAGTCGGCATACAGTGAGATTGTGAGCTCTATGCCAGATCTTCCATTCTGTGAGGGAAAGATGCACAGATCTTGGTCTATAGTGGATTTATAGCACTAGAGACTATTTACAAATGTGATTATGGACAAACTAGTATTATAATTTTTCAAGACCATATTTCTATGTGAATGTATGTATCTGAGTGCTGAAGAACTGACGCTTTTGGATTGTGGTGCTGGATAAAACTCTTGAGAGTCCCTTGAACTGCAAGGAGACCCAGCCAGTCTATCCTAAAGGGAATCAGTCTCTTAATATTCATTGGAAGGATTGATGCTGAAGCTTCAATACTTTGACCACCTAATGCAAAGTGCCAACTCACTGGAAAAGACACTGATGTTGGGAAAGATTTATGGCAAAAGGAGAAGGAGACAATAGAGGATGAGATGGTTGGATGGCATCACTAACTCAATGAATGAACTTGAGCAACTCTGGCAGATAGTGAAGGACAGGGAGATCTGGTGTGCTGCAGTCCAAGGCATTGCAAAGAGCTGGACACAACTTAGCAACAGAACAACAAGTGTGTTTATCACAAAGTAAATTCCTGAGGAAAATATAATTATTTATATCTCTACCACATTATGTACATCTGTTTATCTGATGATAATAGAAGCTCTGGGTATGGGGCTGTTGGTGACAATGTTTGCTTGACAGCATATGTCTTTAGGAATTTGCATTAGAAGTATGCCTGCTGGAGCTCATTTGAAATCACTGAAAAATCAGGGCATTTCCCCTAAAGCCAAAGTTAACACTCACTGTGAGGCTGGCGGACAATTTCCTTTCACAGAGCCTACCTATGTATAATATTTTAAGAACAGATTTAGAAGGCACGTTACAACCAGTGTAAACTCAACCTGCCATCAGAAGACATGGTCTTCTGCCTCAGCTCTGTAACTTCTAAACTGTGTGACTTCTGAATAGTAACTCAAGGCCTTTAAAAATTCATTGAGTCTAACTCACTTATTTTATAGTGGTTGAAAATAAAAATAATGGTGGCAATCTAACAACAGATAATTAAGAGAAGAAAAAAGGTTTAAATCAATAAATACCCAAATAATACTGGGATCACTTTAATTAAGGCTATTTTAATTGCCAATTCCCTACCACTGCTTATAGCCAAGCTTCCGGATGAAGCATCTATAAATCACGTCTCCCTAACTCACTCTACTTTATCTTTTGTCTCCACCATTCCACCAATACTGATTTCTCAAAGCTTTACCAGTGACTTCCTTGTTGCACAATCCAGTAGCTACATTTTCAGATCTCTTGTAAGTTGACCTCTCAAGAGCATTGTTCAGTTCTTAAGTCCCTCCTGTGGGAACTCTTATTTCTACAAGCTTCTGATACTCTGGTTCTCCTCCAGGCTCTCTGACTTCTCCTTGTTGAATGTTCTTTGTTGGTTTCACCTGATAAAGTTTATTATTAATGTCAGATTTATAATCTAACTGATAATGTTAGGTCATAATGATTTCCTTGACTCTTAGCCTTGAGGCCTTTCTTGAACCAAAACAATTACTTGCCTATGTGTTAAGGAATGACTAACATTTTCAGCCTAGGCCTCGTCTTTCACCTCCATGGATGTGACAATTTACTGAAAACCTCCATGTTGTTCCCTCACCAGCACTCTAGAGTGCCCTCCTTTACATTGTCTTTATAGAAGGTATCACAATGTTAGTATATATCTGTGTTATAGTTGGGCCAGTGTAAGTCTGGTCCATTCCACTGACAACCCTTGAGAGCAAGAAATATCTGTTTTGTTCAGCACTTTGCACATAGTAAACATTGGGTAACTGTCCAAATATCGACTCACTGCACTTTCCCCACCTTCACTGAGTTTTACTTGCTGTTGCCTCTATCTGAACTGCTTTGATTTCTACTCCCACATGGCCATCATTTGCTCCTGATTCAGGCCTCAGCTCAGATTTTATTTTCTGACAAAGGCTTTTCCCCATGATCTGATCTAAATTTGGCCAAAAGGCACATGAAAAGATACTCAGAATCACTAATTATTAGAGAAATGCAAATCAAAACTACAATGAGATATCACCTCAGACCAGTCAGAATGATCATCATCAAAAATTCTACAAGCAATAAATGCTGGAGAGGGTATAGAGAAAAGGAAACCCTCCTGCACTTTTGGTGAAAATGTAAATTGGTATAGCCACTATGAAGAGCAGTATGGGGGTTCCTTAAAGAACTAAAATTACAGCTACCATGTGATCTTTCAATACCACTCTTGGGCATACATCCAGAAAAAAACATAATTCAAAAAAATACATATTCCCCAGTGTTCACTGGAGCACTATTCACAATAGCCAAGGCATGGAAACAACCTAAGTGTCCATTGACAGGTGAATGGATAAAGAGGACATGCTATGTGTGTATATTCTTATGCATACCCATATCCACATGATGGAATATTATTTAGCCATGAAAAAGAATAAGCAATGCCATTTGCAGCAACATGGATGGGCCTAGAAATTATCATACTAAGTAAACCAGAAATCGACAAATATCATGAAATCATATATTTGGAATCTAAAATATGACACAAATGAACTTATGTGTGAAATAGAAACATATTCACAGACATAGAAAACTAACTTATGGTTACCAAAGGGGAAAGGAATGTGAAAAGGATAAATTAGGAATTTGGGATTAACAGATACATACAACTATATATAAAATAGGTAACCACCAAGGCCCTACTCTATAGCACAGGAAGTATATTCAATAGCCCATGATAAGCCATAATGGAAAATAATATGAAGAAGTATATATGCAAACCTGAATCATTTTGCTATATAGCAGAAACTAACACAACATTGTAAATCAACTATCAGCTCAGTTCAGTTCAGTTGCTCAGTCATATCCAACTCTTTGCAACCCCATGAAATTCAGCACGCCAGGCTTCCCTGTCCATCACCAACTCCCAGAGCTTACTAAAACTCATGTCCATCAAGTTGGTGATGCCATCCAACCATCTCATCCTATGTCGTCCCCTTCCCACCTTCAATCTTTCTCGGCATCAGGGTCTTTTCAAATGAGTCAGTTCTTCACATAAGGTGGCCAAAGTATTGGAGTTTCAGCTTCAGCATCAGTCCTTCCAGTGAGCATTCAGGACTGATTTCCTTTAGGATGGACTGGTTGGATCTCCTTGCAGTCCAAGGGACTCTCAAGAGTCTCCGCCAACACCATGGTTTAAAAGCATAAATTCTTTGGCACTCAGCTTTCTTTCTAGTCCAACTCTCACATCCATATATGACTACTGGAAAAACCATATTCCAATTAAAAATAAATAAAGTTGTCCCCTACTCTTACCCCAGGCAGTGCCTTACAACATTGTAGATCTTCTGAACTGGGTTTCTTGATTATTTATCTCACCAGTAAAATGCCAGAATCTGAAGGAGTAAGAAGCTACTCTGCATTATTCACCAGGGTAACCCTCGTGCCTCACATATAATACTAACTCAGGAAATATATTCATGTTTTAAGAGAATAAAAAGTTTAATCAAGTTTAAAAGCATTACCTGAAAGAAAGTGAGATCATGTGTTGTTGGGAGCTATGAGAAGACTTCATGAAGGAACACAGTTGAGTTATGGTTTGTAAGACAGATAGGGCTATATCCATCAGAGCCTAGGTGTGGACATGTCCAATTCCAGTCTGTGGGAAGAACTGGAGCTAAGGCCCAAATTGGAGACTTGGGACTTCCCCCTCCCCAATGCATGACAAATAGGTCACTATAACAAGGAAGAAAATGAAGTTGAAATTTAACAGTGAGATTATACTGTATGAAGTTTTGCATTAGAATATGTATACTAAGGAGCAGAAAGAAAGAAGGAACAGAATGGCAGCTTGATGAAATCTGCGTTTTATGAAGATAAATAAAAAAAAAACAGTGTAAAAAATAATGGTTTAGAGAGTAAAATAGGAAGTTAGGATGCTACTGCAATATTGCAACCTGCCAGGAAAGGAAGAGAGTCTGATTTTGACAAGTGGATCTGGGGAAAAAAAAAAAAAAGGTGGAGATGAAGCGAATCAAGAAGGGTTTCTTTGCTAACTGCATGTTTATGTGGACTGGAGGATGAGAAGGTTACAATCTGCTTTGATAATAACATTTATGGTGTTAAGGAGTTTAGTAGTTGGGAAAAGGGTGGTTGTGGAATGAATTAAGGTTTGGAGACAAGTTTTCTTTTTTTAATTGGAGTTTAGTTGCTTTACAGTGTTGTTGGGTTTCTGCTGTACAGCAATGTACATCAGTATACGTACTTATTGGAGACCAGTTTTGATGATTGCTTAGTTCAGTCTCTCAGTCGTGTCCAACTCTTTACGACTCCATGAACTGCAGCACGCCAGGCCTCCCTGTCCATCACCAACTCCTGGAGTTTACCCAAACTCATGTCCATTGAGTCGGTGATGCCATCCAACCATCTCATTCTCTGTTGTCTCCTTCTCCTCCCGCCCTCAATCTTTCCCAGAATCAGGGTCTTTTCAAATGAGTCAGCTCTTTGCAATCAGGTGATTGCTAGATACGTGAATTAATAAGTGAAGCTGTGGGTTCAGTGTTTGTGTCTGGGATTCAGGGAAATGAGCAGGGCTAGAAAGACATTTGGAGAAGGCAATGGCACCCCACTCCAGTACTCTTGCCTGGAAAATCCCATGGACGGAGGAGTCTGGTAGGCTGTAGTCCATGAGGTTACTAAGAGTCGGACATGACTGAGCGACTTCACTCTGACTTTTCACTTTCATGCAATGGAGAAGGAAATGGTAACCCACTCCAGTATTCTTGCCTGGAGAATCCCAGGGATGGGGGAGCCTGGTGGGCTGCCATCTGTGGGGTCGCACAGAGTCGGACATGACTGAAGTGACTTAGCAGCAGTAGCAGCAGAAAGACATTATTTAGGAATCACCTCCATGTATGGGTCCTTAAAACAGAACAATGGATAAAATTTCCCAGGGACAGAAAGAGGAGAAAGGATATAGCTAATAACTGAATATTGGAAGCTGATGTAAAAAGAAACTAGAAAACTTAAAAAAAGTACTTGATAGAATATACAGAAGAAAGAGAAGAGCCAAATTCAGCAGACATATATGACTTGTGTTTCAAAGAAATCCTCTTACAATCCTAGAAAAATGACTACAAAAGAAAGTGTCATATGGTACAGATAGCTATAAATGATCACATTGTTCCTATTTACCTGTGAAAGCTGGTGAATTTTTAATGTCAGGGATAAAGGTTGCTAATTCTGCCAAAAATGCAGTGGAACGTTGGGCTTTTCCATTGGAACTTCAATGACTTATTATTGTTCATGTTGGTGTGCTAATCCCTATTTAATGAAGCCTTTCAAGTGACAACTAGAAGTCTTGGCAATAGACAGAATTTTAGAACACTTGATAATAATGTGCAATAAATAAATTAAAATGGTCCCTGAATCTTTATGTTAAGGAGACAGCAAAAGAGACACTGATGTATAGAACAGTCTTATGGACTCTGAGAGAGAGGGAGAGGGTGGGAAGATTTGGGAGAATGGCATTGAAATATGTAAAATATCATGTATGAAATGAGTTGCCAGTCCAGGTTCGATGCACGATACTGGATGCTTGGGGCTGGTGCACTGGGACGACTCAGAGGGATGGAATGGGGAGGGAGGAGGGAGGAGGGTTCAGGATGGGGAACACATGTATACCTGTGGTGGATTCATTTTGATATTTGGCAAAACTAATACAATTATGTAAAGTTTAAAAAATTAAATTAAATTAAAAAAATTAAAAAAAAAATCTTTGCCTATATGCACTTTGCATCTGTCTTCAGATTCTAAAAGTGTATGTGTGTTCCCCTGAATTTTAACTTAAGAAAAATCAAGGGTACTCAATACAATTTTTTTTAAAGGCTGACACTGCAGATAAATTGTCTATTTAGGTTATAGTGGTATTTAGTCCTAGGGGAGCAGAGAACACAGTTACAGAATGCATTCTGTTGTGATGATATCTTTAGTTGTGAATTCTTCCATTTCAAATTCATAATTACAATGTCCCCATCCTTGAGGTTATTCTCAGCATTCAACCCTCTGATAAATTTGTCTACACAAAACGGCAGCTGGTCCACTGGCAATTGAACAGCTTTTGGTGACAAAATTTCATGATGTTTTTTAGAGGCTCTGAAAGAGAGCAGCTGCCCAGAGCTTTAGAAGCATTGTGCATGGGGCGCTTGGCTTACATTTTCTCTAGGGACAAGGAGGCTGTGTGGGGTGAGAATTGGTCAGAATTAGCAGGTAAAGAACCATCTCATGCTAAATGTTCCATTGCTGGTTTTTGTTCCTATGCTTAGTGGAATGACAGGACTTGCTATTGAGGAAAAAAAATGGTAATAAGGTGATCAGTGTAGATCAAGAAAGAAAAGTCAGGTTTTTCTAAAGTCTTTTTAAAATTCAGTCCCCAAATGAGACTATGATAGAAAAAGAAAAAAATAATAAAGCAGATGGAAAAATCCAGGTGGTCTGAAGACAGAAGCTATCTAAATGGAATTAATTCTCTTAGCACACTTTCAGGTTAGGTTTTATGAAATCTATTTGTTTCACACAAAGAAGAAACAATTTGCATCTGACCTTGTAGTGGAGAAAGATTGCTGATTGTAGGGCAGCAAGAATTGAATATGAACCTTAGAATTATTACTCTAACGCATGCTATTTTGAACATCTTCTAAATGATTCAGGCCACAGTTTTTCTGACCCAAGGAAATAACTTGCTTTAAAAATCCCCTGGCAAATTCTGCCTTATTGGAAGTAACTAAACAAAGGATGAATGGATACATTTTCTTCCCAGTCCTTTATGGGACAGAAACATTTTTGTATTGACCTTAACACTGCTACTACTACCTAAATAATCAAAGTACACAACTGTAAGAAATCCAAGGGACTTGAAACAAAAATAAAGGGAGATATTTGTGATGATGAAATCATTCTGTGTTCTGATTGTGGTACTGTTTACATGAATGTACACATGAGATAACATTGTATAGGGCTCTATGTCAACATTATGTCATTGTTGACTTTCCTGGTGGGTCAGATGGTAAAGTGTCTGCCTACAATGCAGGAGACCTGGGTTCGGTCCCTGTGTCAGGAAGATCCTCTGGAGAAGGAAATGGCAACCCACTCTAGTACTCTTGCCTGGAAAATCCCATGGACAGAGGAGCATGGTAGGCTCCTACAGTCCATGGGGTTGCAAAGAATCAGACACAACTGAGCGATTTCACCCACTCACTCACAATGTCAACATTATGTCATTGTTATTTTCCTAGTTAGGTATAGTTTCCCCCTGTGATCATTAGGTCAAACTGTATGAAGGGTACACAGGACATCTCTGTATTACCTTGGCAACTTCCTGTGAAGCTGTAGCTATAACTATTTAAAGCCAAAAAGTTAAAAAATATACAACAAAGTAAATAGAAAAATACCAAAACCCACTTCCATTACATTTTATGTCTCACCTTCTCTTCCACTAGATTTGAACATATTATGTCATACCCATAGACAGCACTTGAGTTAACTCCTCTACCTAAAGTGGATTCCTTCTATCTTGCCTCCTACCACTATTTTTCTTTACTCAACCCCCTACATTTCTCCTTCATAGCACTTCTCAGCACATAAGTAATGATATATTCATTGGTTTCATGATTTGATAAATATATATTCATCCTGCATTTAACAAATATATGTGGAGAACCTACTATGTACCAAGCTGTATTTTAGATATTGAGGATACATATAGAACAGAAAAGTCAGAAGGAATCCTTGGAAGACTAAGAGGCCTTCTCAGAGCTCATGGTCTAATATGTAAGGATGACAACAAACAAGTAAATACATATGTAACTAAGGAAAATATAAAGTAGCAATACATTTTGCAGAGAAGGCAAACCATTCAATATCACAGTAATCCAAGTCTATGCCCCAACCAGTAACACTGAAGAAGCTGAAGTTGAATGGTTCTATGAAGACCTACAAGACCTTTTAGAACTAACACCCCCAAAAGATGTCCTTTTCATTATAGGGGACTGGAATGCAAAAGTAGGAAGTCAAGAAACACCTGGAGTAACAGGTAAATTTGGCCTTGGAATACGGAATGAAGCAGGGCAAAGACTAAAAGTTTTGCCAAGAAAATGCACTGGTCATAGCAAACACCCTCTTCCAACAACACAAGAGAAGACTCTACACATGGACATCACCAGATAGTCAACACTGAAATCAGATTGATTATATTCTTTGCAGCCAAAGATGGAGAAGCTCTATATATTCAACAAAAACAAGACCAGGAGCTGACTGTGGCTCAGACCATGAACTCCTTATTACCAAATTCAGACAGAAATTGAAGAAAGTAGGGAAAACCACTAGACCATTCAGGTATGACCTAAATAAAATCCCTTATGATTATACAGTGGAAGTGAGAAATAGATTTAAGGGACTAGATCTGATAGAGTGCCTGATGAACTATGGACTGAGTTTCGTGACATTGTACAGGAGACAGGGATCAAGAGCATCCCCATGGAAAAGAAATACAAAAAAGCAAAATGGCTGTCTGGGGAGGCCTTACAAATAGCTCTGAAAAGAAGAGAAGTGAAAAGCTAAGGAGAAAAGGAAAGATATAAGCATCTAAATGCAGAGTTCCAAAGAATAGCAAGAAGAGATAAGAAAGCCTTCCTCAGTGATCAATGCAAAGAAATACAGGAAAACAACAGAATGGGAAAGACTAGAGATCTCTTCAAGAAAATTAGAGATACCAAGGGAACATTTCATGCAGAGATAGGCTCGATAAAGGACAGAAATGGTATGGACCGAACAGAAGCAGAAGATATTAAGAAGAGGTGGCAAGAATACACAGAAGAACTGTACAAAAAAGATCCTCATGATCCAGATAATCACGATGGTGTGATCACTGACCTAGAGCCAGACATCCTGGAATGTTAAGTCAAGTGGGCCTTAGAAAGCATCACTACGAACAAAGCTAGTGGACATGATGGAATTCCAGTTGAGCTATTTCAAATCCTGAAAGATGATGCTGTGAAAGTGCTGCACTCAATATCCCAGAAACTTTGCAAAACTCAGCAGTGGCCACAGGACTGGAAAAGGTCAGTTTTCATTCCAATCCCAAAGAAAGGCAATGCCAAAGAATGCTCAAACTACTGTACAATTGCACTCATCTCACATGCTAGTAAAGTAATACTCAATATTCTCCAAGCCAGGCTTCAGCAATACATGAACCGTGAACTTCCAGATGTTCAAGCTGGTTTTAGAAAAGGCAGAGGAACCAGAGACCAAATTGCCAACATGCGCTGGATCATCAAAAAACCAAGAGAGTTCCAGAAAAATATCTATTTCTGCTTTATTGACTATGGCAAAGCCTTTGACTGTGTGGATCACAATAAACTGGGAAAAATCCTGAAAGAGATGGGAATACCAGACCACCTGACCTGCCTCTTGAGAAATGTGTATGCAGGTCAGGAAGCAACAGTTAGAACTGGACATGGAACAACAGACTGGTTCCAAATAGGAAAAGGAGTACATCAAGTCTGTATATTGTCACCCTACTTATTTAACTTATATGCAGAATACATCATGAGAAACACTGGGCTGAAAGAAGCACAATCTGGAATCAAGATTGCCAGGAGAAATATCAATAACCTCAGATATGCAGATGACACCACCCTTATGGCAGAAAGTGAAGAGGAACTAAAAAGCCTCTTGATGAAGGTGAAAGAGGAGAGTGAAAAAGTTGGCTTAAAACTCAACATTCAGAAAAAGAAGATCATGGCATCTGGTCCCATCACTTCATGGGAAATAGATGGGGAAACAGTGGAAACAGTGTCATACTTTATTTTTCTGGGCTCCAAAATCACTACAGATGGTGACTGCAGTCATGAAATTAAAAGATGCTTACTCCTTGGAAGGAAAGTTATGACTAACCTAGATAGCATATTCAAAAGCAGAGACATTACTTTGCCAACAAAGGTCCATGTAGTCAAGGCTACAGTTTTTCCAGTGGTCATGTATGGATGTGAGAGTTGGACTGTGAAGAAAGCTGAGCACCGAAGAACTGATGCTTTTGAACTGCGGTGTTGGAGAAGACTCTTGAGAGTGCCTTGGACTGCAAGGAGATCCAACCAGTCCATTCTGAAGGAGATCAGCCCTGGGATTTCTTTGGAAGAAATGATTTTATAGCTGAAACTCCAGTACTTTGGCCACCTCATGCAAAGTGCTGACTCATTGGAAGAGACTCTGATGCTGGGAGGGATTGGGGGCAGGAGGAGAAGGGGATGACAGAGGATGAGATGGCTGGATGGCATCACGGACTCGATGGACATGAGTCTGAGTGAACTCTGGGAGTTGGTGATGGACAGGGAGTCCTGGCGTGCTGCGATTCATGGGGTCACAAAGAGTTGGACACAACTGAGCGACTGAACTGAACTGAACTGAATAAAATAGAGAGTTATTAGATGGCTATTTAACATTGTTGCTGTACAAGAAGAGGGAGACAGAGGATGAGATAGTTGGATGGTATCACTGATTCAATGGACATGAAATTGGGTAAACTCCGGGAGATGGTGAGGGAATGGGAGGCCTGGCATGCTGCAGTCAATGGGGTCATATAGAGTCAGATACAACTTAGCAACTGAGCAGCAATAACTTAACACTGAGTTATTAAATAGCACCAGTTAGGTACAGGGAGATAACATCTGAAGAGAGACTGAGTTATGGAGAAGGAATCAGCCACTCCAAAATCTGAGTACTGTAGGGTAGAGTTAAAGAGAGGACTTTCAAGGCAGAGGAAGAAGCAAGTAAAACTTCCTTAGTTTGGGAAAGAACTTGGTATTTTTAGTGGTTTAAGAAGAAGCCACTGCAAGAAGATCCAACCAGTCCATCCTAAAGGAAATCAGTCCTGAATATTCATTGGAAGAACTGATGCTGAAGCTGAAGCTCCACTTTGGCCACCTGTTGTGAAGAACTGACTAGTTGGAAAAGACCCTTATGCTGGGAAAGATTGAAGGCAGGAGAAAAAGGGGACGAGAGAGGATAAGATGTTTGGATGACATCACTGACTCGATGGACATGAGCTTGAGCAAGCTCTGGGAGTTGGTAATGGACAGGGAGCCCTGGTGTGCTACAGTCCATGGGGTCAGAGTCAGACACGACTGAACTGAACTAACTTAAGAAGAAGCCAGTCTATATTGAGCAAGGTGAGTGAGAAGGGCTCATAGAGATCAGAACAGAGAGGCATGAAGGAACTAGGTCATATATGGCTTTCAATGCCAGGGTAAGACGTGTACTGGAGATCCACTGGCGAGTTTTGAGATTTATGTGTTTCCTCATCATTGATGCAAGAGAGTTCCAGAAAAACATCTATTTCTGCTTTATTGACTATGCCAAAGCCTTTGACTGTGTGGATCACAAGAAACTGGAAAATTCTGAAAGAGATGGGAATACCAGACCACCTGACCTGCCTCTTGAGAAACCTAGATGCCTATAAACCTATAAACCTATAGGTCAGGAAGCAACAGTTAGAACTGGACATGGAACAACAGACTGGTTTCAAATAGGAAAAGGAGTATGTCAAGGCTGTATATTGTCACTCTGCTTATTTAATTTATATGCAGAGTACATCATGAGAAACGCTGGGCTGGAAGAAGCACAAGCTGGAGTCAAGATTGCCAGGAGAAATAGCAATAAACTCAGATCTGCAGATGACACCACCCTTATGGCAGAAAGTGAAGAGGAACTAAAAAGCCTCTTGATGAAAATGAAAGAGGAGAGTGAAAAAGTTGGCTTAAAACTCAACATTCAGAAAAAGAAGATCATAGCATCTGGTCCCATCACTTCATGGCAAATAGATAGGGAAACAGTGGAAACAGTGTCAGATTTTATTTTTCTGGGCTCCAAAATCACTACAGATGGTGACTGCAGCCATGAAATTAAAGACGCTTACTCCTTGGAAGGAAAGTTATACCAACCTAGATAGCATATTGCAAAGCTGAGACATTACTTTGCCAACAAAGGTCCGTCTAGTCAAGGCTATGGTTTTTCCAGTGGTCATGTATGGATGTGAGAGTTGGACTGTGAAGAAAGCTGAATGCCGAAGAATTGATGCTTTTGAACTGTGGTGTTGGAGAAGACTCTTGAGAGTCCCTTGGACTGCAAGGAGATCCAGCCAGTCCATTCTGAAGGAGATCAGCCCTGGGATTTCTTTGGAAGGAATGATGCTAAAGCTGAAACTGCAGTACTTTGGCCACCTCATGCGAAGAGTTGACTCATTGGAAAAGACTGATGCTGGGAGGGATTGGTGGCAGGAGGAGAAGGGGACGACAGAGGATGAGATGGCTGGATGGCATCACCGACTCGATGGACATGAGTCTGAGTGAACTCCGGGAGTTGGTGATGGACAGGGAGTCCTGGCGTGCTGCAATTCATGGGGTCGCAAAGAGTTGGACATGACTGAGCGACTGAACTGAACTGAATGATTGATGCAAACTAAGATACTTCTGCTCATAAAATATTGTGAATTATGGCAAACACTATTTTGGATGAAATATTAATTTAATTATGGACCATGTCTCTTGAGAAATATAGAATCTTCACTCCTTGGCTAATAGTCTTTTTTTAAACCTTCTGGAAGCCTCCATTTGTGTTCTAAAACTGAGAGTGCAAGTTCTAGGGCTACTGTGAATAGCTGTGGCAGCCACAGAGAACTTTCTTCACTTAGTGGCCATGGGTAGACTTTAAATGGGTCTGCAAAATTAAATCCAGATGGCTGTAGAAGATACACTTTTGATGGTTTTGCTTAGATCAAGTCCTTTCTGGAATGAAGGCCTTGAGAAGCATCCAACCCGGAAATGCCACACCAAGATCCTCTGTGCTCTACCTTACAGCACACACTGTACCTTCTGCAGGCTCCATTTCATCAGTACATCTTTATTGAGCTCCCACTGTATTCTAGGCAACTCCTTGGGAACTAGGGAGACAGTGAAGAAGCATATAAATATTGTTCTGGTGGAGCTGGTGTTTCATTAGGGAGAGCCAAGTAATATAAAGAAAAATTAAAATGAACAGAAACAGCCCCCAATTTTCTGCTAGCAATTACTCTTTCAGGAAAATGAACCCAGTTCATGTGATAATTCCTAGAGGAGGAGAGGACTATTTTAAACGAGGAGGGTGTGCACTTCACTTATAGCCTCTCTGAGGGACTAAAGCTGGGAATACGTGAGATGAGGTATCTAGTTCCTCCCCCACCCCAAAATCAGCTGTTCTGGTTAAAATGAAAGAATAAGTGTAATCAGAGCACCCGCCAGGGAATGCTCATATTTGTGTTTTAAGTTCTCTTCTAAGTCTCCTTTATATCATTTGAAACAACAATTGGGATGCCACTAGATTAACAAGATTGCAAGACTATTTCTGCCATTGATATGCTGAGATCAGAAGCCTGGTAGGGCCCCCTTGGTCAGGCTCCTCAAGCAATTTGCTGCAGGGCACCTTTAGTCATCTGTACCATCCTTTCAACCTGACCGTTTGCTTGAGGGGACTGAGATGCAATGATGACAACCTGCATAAAGATCTTGTTCAAAAAATCTTTAAATACTGCTGAAGAGACTGCTTAACAAATCTTAAAAGATAATGCTGCTGAATAATGTATTTGCAAGCACAAAAGGCAAAAAGAAAATTCTGGCATAAACATATATCAAATCAGATCAGATCAGATCAGTCGCTCAGTAGTGTCCAACTCTTTGCGACCCCATGAATCGCAGCACGCCAGGCCTCCCTGTCCATCACCAACTCCCGGAGTTCATTGAGACTCATGTCCATCGAGTCAGTGATGCCATCCAGCTATCTCATCCTCTGTCGTCCTCTTCTTCTCTTGCCTCCAATCCCTCCCAGCATCAGAGTCTTTTCCAATGAGTCAACTCTTCACATGAGGTGGCCAAAGTACTGGAGTTTCAGCTTCAGCATCATTCCTTCCAAAGAAATCCCAGGGCTGATCTCCTTCAGAATGGACTGGCTGGAGCTCCTTGCAGTCCAAGGGACTCTCAAGAGTCTTCTCCAACACCACAGTTCAAAAGCATCAATTCTTCAGCGCTCAGCCTTCTTCACAGTCCAACTCTCACATCCATACATGACCACAGGGAAAACCATAGCCTTGACTAGACGAACCTTTGTTGGCAAAGTAATGTCTCTGCTTTTGAATATGCTATCTAGGTTGGTCATAACTTTCCTTCCAAGGAGTAAGCGTCTTTTAATTTCATGGCTGCAGTCACCATCTGCAGTGATTTTGGAGCCCAGAAAAATAAAATCTGACACTGTTTCCACTGTTTCCCCATCTATTTCCCATGAAGTGATGGGACCGTGAAGTGAAGATGCCATGATCTTCTTTTTCTGAATGTTGAGCTTTAAGCCAACTTTTTCACTCTCCACTTTCACCTTCATCAAGAGGTTTTTTAGTTCCTCTTCACTTTCTGCCATAAGGGTGGTGTCATATGCATATATAATTTTTGGATATTCTGAATATACTTGTCATTTTTTTGTTTTTACTTCAGAGTTTGAGTGCACTGAGGCTTCCCTGATACCTCAGTTGGTAAAGAATCCACCTGCAATGCAGGATACCCCAGTTCCATTCCTGGGTCGGGAAGACCTGCTGGAGAAGGGATAGGCTACCCACTTCAGTATTCTTGAGCTTCCCTTGTGGCTCAGCTAGTAAAGAATTTGCCTGCAGTGCAGGAGACCTGGGTTCAATCCCTGGGTTTGGATAGATCCCCTGAAGAAGTGAAAGGCCACCCACTCCAGTATTCTGGCCTGGAGAATTCCGTGAACTCTATAGCCCATGGGGTCTACAAAAAGTTGAACATGAATGAGCAACTTTCACTTTCTTTCGATTATATTGGGTGGAACATTTTCAGTGACTGTCAGCTAAGGCCTACTTGGTCCCCAAACAAGAATCAATGTGAACTGTTAAAAAGAGCATGGCTGATCTTAGAAGCTAAGTAGGGTTGGGCCTGGTTAGTACTTGGATGGGAGAAAGAGAATAGCTGTGTGACAGACCTGAGTTAAGCCTTAGATACTTACACACTATATGACTGTGGGAAACATATGAATCTCTTTACACCTGTTTTCTCAGCTGTAAAATGGTAATGATTTTATCTACACCATGGGATTATTATAAAGATCAGAGGTAATGGGCATACAAAACTGATTACCAAACGACTCATAAAAGTCACTCCACAAAAGATAGTCATTGTAAATAATATTATTAAAATCAATACTGGTTATTGACTAAACTTTTTGATTACTTTCTCTTGATGGCCTTTGATACTTGTCAGTTGTTTGAGGATCTGCAAGAATATCATGTATGATCCAACTCTGATAAAGCACCGTAAAGGCACATCTGCAAAAACTGGAAACATGTAATTGAAATGACTGACTGTAGAGCCCTGTATATTGGTTCTTCTTAAAGACACTTAGGATTCCCACCCCCATCAAGTCTCATTGTAAGACCAGCCCAGTTGGAATCACTCACTGGACATATTTCCTTATTTCTTGGATATTATACTGAATTATCTATTCAAGTTATTGCACCTTGACATGAATTTAAGGTAAAAACACTTAGAGTAAAAATATATTCTTAGCATTGCACATAATTGATTCAAGCTGTTATTGGGTCAGAAAGAATGACATGGGCCTCCCCTTGTTAGATCTCTTCTGAGAAAAGGGATCTCAGAAATGTTTTGAGTATTTGCTGTCATTCGTCTAAGGGTCAATTGCAATGCTTTTTAAATGCCTCAGTCACTAACTTCTCATCATGGGACTCTTCAAAAGGAACTTGCATGCTTTATCTCTGAAATTAAAAGTTGGAGCAAGTAATTACTATATAATTACCATGCATTGGCCTTTTACTGTGTACCGGGTCTGTGCTAAGCGCTCCATTTTAGTCGTAATCTCATTTAATCCTCATAGCAACCTTATGGGGTATGGACTATTATTATCCCTATTTCATAGAGGAGAATACTGAGCATCAAAGATTTGAGATGACTTTGCTAAAGGCCACAGTTAGTAGCTCATCGGGGTGGAACAAATATTTGTCTATTCACTTTAAGATTAGAGCTCAGGGGAAAAAAAAAAAACTGGTTAAGCACAAGGTTTTCAGCGGCTTGATTTTATCTGTATCAATTCTGCAGATTCTTGAAAGGATTGTGGAAGGCATATTGAAAGCTGCAACTTTCTAAGAAGTGAAGAGAGGACATGTAATTGCAGGATGATAGGGTCTGGGACCTGGTAAAGGTACCCAGTGGACAAATGTGTTCTTCCACTGCATATTGGTTGAAAAGGTGTCAAGTTGATTTATGAACTCTAAAATTTCTCACAATTTCTCTAGAGACCTGGTACAAAATCTAGGGTCTGTCTAAAGAAAAAAGATAGAATGAGGATATTCAGAATCAGACAGACCACAATAGACTGAAAAGTAAATATTAATCAATACATTGATAAAGAAGGAAATAAAAAGTAGATATTCTCTATATAAATCTAAAATTGCACTTGGTCAAAAGCTACTGATAAGGGCTTCATTATGGACTGCCCATGGAGGTGATTCAGTAATGTCACTTGAGAAATGTGTCAAATGTTTGACACATTATATATTTCAGTGGGGCTGAGAATAATTTTATAGAGGTGTATATATGCTCGTGCTCAGTCATGTCCAACTTTGTGATCCCATGTTCTGTAGCCCACAAGGCTCCTCTCTCCATGGAATTTTCAGGCAAGAACACTAGAGAGGGTTAACATTTCCTACTCCAGGGATCTTTATGACCAAGGACAATAATTCACTTCAGTTTAGTCACTTAGTTGTGTTTGACTCTTTGCAACCCCATGGACTGCAGCAGGCAGTCCTTGTTGATTACCAACTACAAGAGCTTGGTTAAACATGTCCATCAAGTCAGCGATACCATCCAACCATCTCACTCTCTGTGGTCCTCTTCCCCTCTTGCCTTCAATCTTTTCTAGCATTGGGGTCTTTTCCATTGAGTCAGTTCTACTCATCAGGTGGCCAAAGTATTGGAGTTTCAGCTTCAGCATCAGTTCTTCCAAAGAACACCCAGGACTGATCTCCTTTAGAATGGACTGGTTGGATCTCCTTGCAGTCCAAGGGACTCTCAAGAGTCTTCTCCAACACCACAGTTCAAAAGCATCAATTCTTCGGTGCTCAGCCTTCTTTATAGTCCAACTCTCATATCCATACTTGACTCCCAGGAAAAGCATAGCTTTGACTTTGTTGGCAAAGTAATGTCTCTGCTTTTTAATATGCTGTCTAGGTTGGTCATAACTTTCCTTCCAAGGAGTAAGCGTCTTTTAATTTCATGGCTGCAGTCACCATCTGCAGTGATTTTGGAGCCAATAAATAAATAAATAAAGTCTGTCACTGTTTCCATTGTTTCCCCATCTATTTGCCATGAACCGAAGGCACCAAATGCCATGATCCTAGTTTTTTGAATGCTGACTTTTAAGCCAGCTTTTTCACTCTCCTCTTTCACTTTCATCAAGAGGCTCTTTAGTTCCTCTTCACTTTCTGCCATAAGGTTGGTATTATCTGCATATCTGAAGTTATTGCTATTTCTCCCAGAAATCTTTATTTCAGCTTGTGCTTCATCCACCCTGGCATTTCACATGATGTACTCTGCATATAAGTTAAATAAGCAGGGCGACAATATACAACACTGACATACTCCTTTCCCAATTTGGAATCAGTCTGCTGTTCCATATACAGTTCTAACTGTTGCTTCTTGAACTGTATACAGGTTTCTCATAAAGCAGGTCAGATAGTCTGGTATTTAAGAATTTTCCAGTTTATTGTGATCCACACATTCAAAGGCTTTAGCATAGTCAATGAAGCAGATGCTTTTCTGGAACTCTCTTGCTTTTTCTATTATCCAACAGATGTTGGCAATTTAATCTCTGGTTCCTCTGCCTTTTCTAAATCTAGCTTAAACATCTGGAAGCTCTCGGTTCACATACTGTTGAAGCCTGGCTTGGAGACTTTTAAGCATTACTTTGGTAGCATGTGAGATGAGTACTATTTTTCAGTAGTTTGAACATTCTTTGGCATTGCCTTTCTTTGAGATTGGACTGAAAACTGACCTTTTGCAGTCTTATGGTCGATGCTGATTTTTCCAAATTTGCTGGGATACTGAGTTCACCACTTTCACAGGATCATCTTTCAAGATTTTAAATAGCTAAGCTGGAATTCCATCACTTCCACTAGTTTTGTTCATAGTGATGCTTCCTAAGGCCCACTTGACTTCACATTCCAGGAATAGGAGAATCATTAGGGAACCAAAAATACCTGCTGCCCTCATGGAGCTCACACTCTAAATGGGACAGACAACCAAGTAGGCAGTTCCAATACGGAGTGGTATGTATATAGTATATAACATAAGATGTACAGGGACTGTGGAAGCTCTTGGGAAGGAAACCAAACTTTTTAAGATCATGGAAGGTATATTGGAACTGGGCCACATTTAAACCAGGGCATGAATAATAAGTATAAGTCAATCAGTCTAGATGGGAATACCAGACCACCTGACCTGCCTCTTGAGAAATCTGTATGCAGGTCAGGAAGCAACAGTTAGAACTGGACATAGAACAACAGACTGGTTCCAAATAGGGAAAGAAGTACGTCAAGGCTGTATATTGTCACCCTGCTTATGTAACTTACATGCAGAGTACATCATGAGAAACCCTGAGCTGGATGAAGCACAAGCTGGAATCAAGATTGCCAGAGGAAATATCAATAACCTCAGATATGAAGATGACACCACACTTATTGCAGAAAGCAAAGAACTAAAGAGCCTCTTTATAAAAGTGAAAGAAGAGAGAGAAAAAACTCAACATTCAGAAAACTAAGATCATGGCATCTGGTCCCATCACTTCATGGCAAATAGATGGGGAAACAGTGGAAACTGTGACAGACTTTATTTTTTTCGGTTCCAAAATCACTGTAGATGGTGACTGCAGCCATGAAATTGAAAGACACTTGCTCCTTGGAAGAAAAGTTATGACCAACCTAGACAGCGTACTAAAAAGCAGAGACATTACTTTGCCAACAAAGGTCCGTCTAGTCAAAGCTATGATTTTTCCAGTGCTATGTATGAATGTGAGAGTTGGACTATAAATAAAGCTGAGCACCAAAGAATTGATGCTTTTGAACTGTGGTGTTGGAGAAGACTCTTGAGAGTTCCTTGGACTGCAAGGAGATCCAACCAGTCCATCCTAAAGGAAATCAGTCCTGAATATTCATTGGAAGGACTGATTCTGAAGCTGAAACTCCAGTACTTTGCCACCTGATGAGTAGAATTGACTCATTGGAAAAGACCCTGATGCTGGGAAAGATTGAAGGCAGGAGGAGGAGGGGACGACAGAGGATTAGATGGTTGGATGGCATCACCGACTCAGTGGACATGAGTTTGAGAAAACTCTGGGTGTTGATGAGGGACAGGGAAGCCTGGTGTGATGCAGTCCATGGGGTTGAAAGAGTCAGACACAGCTGAGCGACTGAACTGAACTGAATCAGTCTTTCAGTGTGAAGAGTTAGTGTGTACCTGGAGGGGGGGTGGGGCGGCAGGAACAGTGACTGGCATATTGATTTCTTGGCTCCTGTAGACATATTTGGACAAGTGAAAAATAAAACTCCTCTTTCCCCACTGTGGTTGATCAGGGTCCATATTGGTTTGGACACAAGGTAACTCACTGTGTCTCTACATATTTCTCCCATCACAGATTTGGAAGAAAGTAAGGAGACTATGATTCAAGCCCTCCAATAAGGATTATGATGAATGTTTTCAGAGCAGGGTAATGATTCTTTTACCCATTCTCAGGCTTCCCAGGTGGCTCAGTGATAAAGAATCTGCCGGTCAATGCAGGAGACTTTGGTTTGATGCCTGGGTCGGAAAGATCTCCTGGAGAAAGATATGGCAACTCATTCCAGTATTCTTGCTTGGAAGATTCTATGGACAGAGGACCCTGGAAGTCTATAGTCCATGGGGTCACAAAGAGTCAGACATGACTGAGTGACTGACACAACACTTTCAGAGCAGGAGAGGATGGAGGCTAGTTTTTTTTTCAGTAAAAGAATAGTACATGGCTTTAGTCCCAGGAGATGGTGTCTTTTCTTGGATAAAGATAGATAGAGCTAGAGATTAAGGTTGATATAAATGCTAGGGGACTGACATTGCTCTCCAATACAGCACCCCTGAGAGGTGGTGGAACCTCTGAATAAGTGGTATGTGCATAGATGGATGGAATTGGGGAGGTAAAGCATGTGCTTGGTAATGACAACTAACCCCTTGACCTTGAGAGCTAAGGTGAAGATTCTTTTACCTGTTCTTGTCATAGAAATACTAGTGCTTTCTATATGAAATGGGCCACATGAACTTAGATAATGAGCATTCATAGGATGACCTCAGGAAACAAAACCAGGGCCCCTATCATGGATTTTCAGCACAAAGTAAACCTGGCATTATTTTAAAGTCAATGGAAAGGGGATCAAACAATGACTGACATTCGGTTTCCCAGGGAAATTCCCAATGGCTCAGCGGGCAGAGAATCACCTACAGTGCCAGAGATGCAGGAAACATGGGTTTGATCCCTGGGTCAGGAGGATCTCCTGGAGGAGGAAATAGAAACCCACTCCAGTATTCTTGTCTAACAAATCCCATGGACAGAAGAGGCTGGCAGGCTATAGTTCAAAGGGTCGCAAAGAGTTGGACATGACTGAGCAACTAAGCACAACAACAACAACACAAGTGTCAATTTCCCAGGAGCCAAGAGAGGGTTTTAAATCAGACTGAATTTGAATTCGAAAAATTTAGAAATGCATTTTTGCTCCAAAAAGTTAGTGTAATCCCTCTGTGTGTGTGTGTGTGTGTGTGTGTGTGTGTGTGTCCATGTGCTAAGTAACTTCATTCATGTCCACCTCTGTGTAACCCTATGGACTGTAACCCGCCAGTCTCCTCTGTCCATGGGATTCTCCAGGCAAGAATACTGGAGTGGGTTTCCATGGCCTCCTCCAGGGGATCTTCACGAACCAAGGATCAAACCCACATCTCTTATGTCTCCTGCATTGTAGGTGGATTCTTTACTACTAGTGCCACCAAGGAAGCCCTATAATTCCTTTCATACCTCATATCTATTATAAGACCCCAAAGCAAGGGAGAACATGGTATATGTTGTCAACTGAAAGTAATTCACAATTTTATGGATACAGTGTCATCTAGGCCAAAAGCTGACAAATTATTTGAGGAAATGGAAATTTATCTGGATAAGCACATCTCAGTCTTAAGAAACATCATGTGCAAAATTTGTAGGAAAGAAAGCATAGCATATTTGAGTAGCTTAAAGAAGTGTGGTATACCTATATTGCCAGTCATATTTGGACAACCATGTAAGAAATACAGAAGGAAGAATTGGGTTGGAAATTTTGTATTTTTAAGTGTATACATGGTAATAGAAATCATGAGAGTATTTGGAAATAAGAAAAGGACCTGGGAGAAAAGTGTTAATATTTACAGATGGGCAGAGAAGGGAAGCATCCAAATGAGACAGAGACACTAGAAAAATAGGAAACAAACAGGAGAATACAGCATTCTTTATGCCAAGAAACAAATATTCAAAGAAAGATTTTTGTAACCTAGCCAATTTCTGTTAAGCGTTTAAGTAAGGCCAAGGAATGAAGCCTCATTGTTAGATTGAGTAACTAGAATAATTTTGTTGACCTTGGCAAACATGATTTTCATGTTATAGTTAAGGCACAAGCCAAATTACAGTGGGCTTTAGAGTGGATAAATGTGAGGACATAGAGAAAGAAAATATTGATCACTTTGCTTTCTAGTCAAAACTGTTGGAAAGTGAAGAAAAGTATAATAACTTGAGAGTGAGGTGGGCTTCAAAATTGAAGTGTGGAGACCATATCTCCAGTGTTTATAACAAAATTATAGCTTCCTGTCTTAAAATGGAAATTTCCTAATTAAAAGGCATCATATTGTATAATGTGACTATCATATCTATGTGTTATTTAAAGCTATGTTATAGGAATCTATTGTATGTCTAATTTTACACTAGGTATTATTAGAGAGAATGAATTTATTCAACCTTGATTTATTAAACATGTGCTATATGCCAAATGCTGTGCTGGTTGCTGGTGGATGGGGAGATGCAGTACAGTATCCTCTCAAAGTCCAAAGGCTGTGGGGGTTAGGGTTGTGTATTAGAGGTCCAAGCTTCTGTATAAGCCATATTACTTCCTGAATTT
The DNA here is from genome assembly GCF_029407905.1 of Bubalus kerabau. Taxonomy (NCBI): domain Eukaryota; kingdom Metazoa; phylum Chordata; class Mammalia; order Artiodactyla; family Bovidae; genus Bubalus; species Bubalus kerabau. Next base: position 39,921,460 of record NC_073647.1, on the reverse strand, counting down.
AGACATGGCTGGGCTTGAATTTTGGTCTAGTTGGAACATAATTCCCAAAGACTGTCTATACAATGATAGCAGAGAGCTTGTCTCAATGCTGATTCCATAACCTATTTCAGCAAACTCATGTTTGAGCTCTGGGTAAGAGGAGGCTACAAGAAAAAACTGAAGAAGCTATGAACATAAGAACATAGGAATAATGAGGACCCTGGATAACATAACACATCAGCAGCTGTGGTGACTGATGGGAGAAAAGTCAGAGAGGAAGAGGAAGTCACATGGTAGCTATCATATAGAAACAGAGATCTTATTTATAAGCATCCATGAACTGCTTCATTGATCCTTTCAGATATAATTGAGGGCAGTATATTTCTAGAAGTCTGGAATTAGAATCAGTAGGTTAAAAAAGAACAAACCAACAAAATAGAGCTTAGTCTCTTTACTTTCATAAATATAACTGGAGAAATACTTGGGTCACACATGCAAGCAAAATAACCACAACACACAGTAGAATTAAATATACATCAACAAGAGGTACAAAGTAAATATGAAAATGAAAAAAAGGGCAGGATGTAATTCCAAATAGATGAACAGAGAAACCTTTATGGAGGATGTGGCACTTGCATGTAGTGGAAAGATAGGATTACTTCTTGTGATCTTATTGTCTAGTTGTACAAATATTGCACATGATCAGCACCAAGTAAATTGTTATAGGAAGCCATTTTGAAGCAAATTGAGTCAAACCAGAAGAAGGACAGAAATGGGAGAAATGGGGTTAATTTGGGAATGCTTCATGACAAGGGCTTCCTACATGAAAGGATGTTCTGTCCTAGGAAAACACTGGAAAGAATTGCTTCACAGAACAGAAAGCAATGGATTGATTGTAACTGGAATGTGGGAAGCAGGAGTAAGGTCTACAGCTCAGAAGGGCCCCTCAATGGAATTTAAATTTAATTCAGAAAACTGCTATTTGACCTCAACATTTTAGAACCTAAAATATACTCATTTTTTAACCTTATTCTGGATTTCATTCATTTTTAAACCCTATCAAAATTGTACTCATTTCTATTTGCATTTGTGTTGCCTGGATAAAGCCTTGATTCATAGCACAGAATAAGAATCAGACCAAGTAATATTTAGAATATAAGATTTTATACTTTCAAAGAGACTTACAGTTTTTAATTTAGAAAATTTTCATATAAGATGTGAAAATTTTTTTTAAACCTGCTTTTACATTTAAATTGCAATTAAGCTATTTTTCCCCAGTCAGGAACAAATCCTTTAAGAGAATCTATGTGCATTTACAAATGGACATGGAAGGTTAATACAGACCTGAATGTTTAAATTTTTTAAATAACCTTACTAAATATTTATAAATTTCTGTTTGAGGAAAATTTTTAAACATTCAACTAGCAATTTATAGTAACTGATATTTAATTAAGATAAAAGCCAATTTAAAATAGCTTAATTTTTCCAAAAGCTAAAACATTTGAATTAAATTTCATTTGAGACCACTTTTCTTCAACTTTTGAAGTTCCTTATATATACATTTGAAATTCTAAACTCCAGTCCTTTTTTCAAATCCTATTTTAATTTTGTTTTATCTAAATGCTCTACTAAGCATTTTCCATTTTGATAGGATCATAAAACCATCTCTTCTATACGGAAGGTGGGATTATAATCTAATGCTTAACTCTAAGTGAAAGGACTAGTAATTGCATATCTAAAAATAACTGGTTGTTAATCACCTGCTTTGCTTGGCCATTTAAAATTTACATATTTACAGTAAGCTTTACTCTAACTCTGAATTTTTTACTGGAAATTAATTTCCAAGCCATTTTTCCAAGGAGAAATATTTACTACTGACACTTCATCACTATTTTAAATTGAGATGGTGAAAGAGTACAAGTTGTGTTACCTCTTTTAGAATGCTCCCACTAAACATGAGATCATTCTCAGCTCTGTAATTGGTTTCTGATAGCAGTAAAAGATATGAGGACCACAAATATTGAAAAATACAGGTACCTTAAGCCATATGTACCTCAAATAAGAGTGGCAAAAAGCAAATTATCTTTTCACTGCCTTTTTGCTCTCAACCCAGAAGTGCACGCAGATGTAGGTGGTTCCAGAGGATACTGCTGCTAATCTTTCATGTGAATTTTTCTTCTTGTGGCTGTGTATGAGTCTCTCGGGCTTCCCTGGTGGCTCAGCTGGTAAGGAATCCACCTGCAATGTGGGAGACCTGGGTTCGATTTCTGGATTGGGAAGATTCCCTGGAGAAGGGAACAGCTATCCACTCCAGTATTCTTGCCTGTAGAATTCCATGGACCGTACAGTCCATGGGGTCTCAAAGAGTTGGACACGACTGAGTGACTTTCACTTTTAAGAGTCTCTACCAGTTCCTCTACAAATGTGGGTCAAGGAGTCCTCAATGAACTTGAACTTCTGCTTAAACTAAAGCTCTAATGGAGTGACAATCTTTTCAATTTTTTACCAAAAGCCTTGCCCTATTTCCTTCCCGTATGTTTAAAGCTTGATGTATTTCCTTTGCTCTTAATTTCAGCCATAGCCACTTTGCCCAGTAAATGCAGAAGAACTACCTTGACTTACCAGGGATTTAAGGAAGATGTATTTGGAGATAATGTTTAAGAGGGATAATAAAAGGATTGTTCATAAACCCTTTTCAATTTCCTGGTTCCTAACTTTTCCAGACTGAACCACAGGTAGAAGATGTCTCCTGCCATATTTAAGAGGTAGTAAGGCCCCTAATCCTTGTTTACTTCCTCCTAAATCTCCTAGGAGAGCAGAAGAAAAGGTGAATATCTAGCCGAACTCAGAAAATTACTTTTACCAACAAAACAAAACAAATGAAAACAAAAACCTCTGGTCAATTAAGGAAGCCTTTGTTGGTATTAAACATATGGTATTTCCCCTCTTTGGCCTAGTTTTGAGCATTGCAGTTGGGACTGTGAGCATTGCTTAGCTTTGTGCTGTCACTTCCATTTAATCCCTTCGTGAATCTTTCACCAAAAATGAACTCATTTTAAGATGAAGTGGTGAATTAATGCAGTTATATAATCCAGCAAAGACATCTAATTTGAGAGTGTGTCAATTAGAATGTGGCAGGGCCTCTGGCCTTTGCAATCAAAATACTAGTCTACTGTTGTACAGGGCTTTTTTTTTTTTTATCCTCAAATGCCTTTCACTAATAAAAATCTATTTTTCACTTCCCTCACATCATAGGTCAACATGGTGTGCTCTGCAACTTTCATAGATGAAGATGAAAGACAAAATGAGAGTTTAGTTCTGTAGTCTCAAGCATGGGGCCCCAGGTATCTTGAAATTCAGCTGTGGGCTTGATGCTAATTGGAGCCTTTCCAGAGGTGTGCCAGGTCATGGAGTTCAGGCTATTCAAGTAAGTGTGAACTCACTGTGGGAGTGAAGTCATTGAATATGTTGTTCCAAAGTAAATGTTAGGTTGGAAAGAGTAAGCACAGCAAAATTGGTATTTCCAAAAATCATTTTAACAAAGGTACCACAGAAACTTATTCCTGTCCTGGTTTCTAAGTGTGGTCTGTGGCTACTTTTCTGATAGAATTAACACTATGATGGTGTATGTTGCAGGTTTCTGCTTGGGCTTTTCACATTGTCAGTCTAGGACTATGACTAAAAAGGGCAATAAGGGGTCTATTCTGTGACCAGAATGAGGGCAATGTGCATGTGTCAAAGTTGGGGTAGTTAAATAGACTAGGAAGGGTGGAACAACAGTGCTCTCAGCAAAAACATTATTCTCTCAGAGAAAAGGAACTTTGTGTGAGGAGAAAGACCAATCACCTCAGAAAACCCTGTCATCACAGAGGTTTAGGAGATGGCAAGTTTATTGCTACAATCCACTCCCATTTTCTCTTTCCTACCTTATGACACTGGCAAGATTCTCCATGAAAGAGAAATTACTGAAGATGAGTTGCAAATAACAACTCTTAAGTGGCCAGAGATTACATACATGGGAACAGGGATGCAAATGATAGTTGACTTTTCATTATAAATAATAGAGGACAGAGGACAATGGGCAAATATGTTTAAAAGTACAGGAAGTAATCAACTCAACCTAGGTTATCTTCGGCAAATATACACTTCCTAAGTAAGTCAAAGAAAAGACATTTCAGGTTCTTGTCTCAGATTTCTCATGAGAAAGACTGGAGGCAGGGCACAGGGTGAGAGATCCTCCTTTGTGGTGCAGAGCAAGAAAAAGTAGACAGCAGTGATGTAGCTCCATAGAAATCATCCTCCTCTATCAGCCCTATGGAATAAGTCTTAATTCACTGGGGAAATGACAATAAGACACATCACTGTCAGGTATGGGTGAAGACCAGTTGTATCTGGGAGAAAGAAACAGAAAAATCTATCTATAGCTGAATGAAGGACAGGGACACATCCTTGTCCCAGAATAATAGAGACATACCCTACTGCTGAGGAAGGAATAGGATTAATGAGAAGGTTCCACAATGAGACCAAAGGAGACAGAGAACCTGCCTGCAACTGAGAATGAGCCAGAATATAAGAGAACATCCTCCACTCTCTATCACCAGGTTACTGAGGTTTGAGTAACAATAATCTGCTAAAAGAGTGTTAAAATAGACTTTCTTTGAGGGATATACATAAGCCTATAGCAGGAAAAGAGCAGACATTAAGGAAAACTTTCTGGAAAATCAGTTTGTACTCTACAAAGTAATACTGGAGGAATTTGAGGACTGTGGTACATTGAAAGTAATCATAGCAACAATAAACTTCTACTTGGCTCAGTGACTAAGTACATAGATAATCTTAGTCCTCCACACTGAAGACCAAGCAGAACAGAGGGGTGCTCATTTCTGAGCATATATAATATAAAACTTATTTTCTACTGTCCTAAACAAAATGCACAGATTGTAACAAAAATTATGAAATATACAAAGAAGCAAGTGAAAACATTATCAATCAACTAAACAATCAATAGAACTAGAATCACATATGATTCAGTTGCTGAGTCTATCAAACTAGGGAGTTAAAAAAGAAACAACTTTCACTAGAAAGTCCCTAATTGAAAAGAAACTATATGAATGATCATATAGAAAATATCAATAGGAATATGGAAACTATAATAAATGATCAAGTGGAAATGAAGAATAAAAAGCTAAATAAGATAGATGAAAAATTCCTTTGTCAGTTTCATCAGTAGAATTAATGCAGTCAATGAAAGAAGCAGTGAACTTGAAGACAGATCAATATAAACTACAAAAAATTACACACAGAAAAGGGGGAAAAAGAGTGTTGGTGGTGGTAGGGGGGGTGGTGGCGGAGACAAAAAAAGGTATCCCAAAACTGTGAGACAATATTAATTGCTCTGAAGTATGTGTAATTGGAATAACAGAAGGAGAAAAGGAAAATGATATGGGTAGAATAAATGCAGTATACTAAAATTGGTTGAATTTTTCTACAGTTGGTTGAATCCTTGAATGTGGAACTGCAGATATGAGAGCTGACTGCAAAGTTTATATATGGATTTTCAATTGCATGTGTAATAGGGAAGAACAAATTTGACTCCATATTGGATCTATTTCTTTTACTTTAACCTTTGTTTTCTATTGCTTTTGCTACAAGTTAATAGGTAAAGGGATGTAGCCTATAGCTTAAAGTATACATAATGGCCTATCTCTAGGGATCCTGCCTCCCATGCCTGAGTGTTAAGTCAAAATACCTATGTTTAGTTCACAGAAAACATTCTAACCAGGCCTGTGAATGACTTCAGGAAAAAAGGCAGTAACACATCCCTTCTGGAGTCTGGCCCCAAACAGAAAATATTTGCAACAACTTATCACCTTTTTCACTTACATTTGCATCTTCCACTCTTTGTTCTATAAAAGAAGCTAGCATCCAGACCCCAGCAAGATGGCTCTTTGGGACAGTAGTCCACCATCTTCTCAGTGTGCTGGCTTTCTGAATAAAGTTGTTATTTCTTTCCCCAACAACTCTTCTCTTGATTATTTGGCCCTTTGTGATGTAAGCAATATGAGCCTGGACTCAGTAACACATGGAGGGTCAGTGCTCCTAACCCCTGCATTGTATATAAAAGGGAAAATGGCTGAGAAATTTCCAAAATTAATTAATGAAACCAAATCATGTATCCAAGAAACAGGCTACACCAAGCAAGATAAATACCAAAACTAACCACACCAAGGACATCAAACTGCTGAGAAAACAAAGAAAAAGGGAAATCTTTAAGGCATTCATTTCATATAAATGAAACATTAAGAAATGTAAAATAACTGAATAATACAAACTCTCTGCCCAAAATAAAATTAACCTAATTACAGAATGATATGGGGAAAATAATAAAACATTGTATTTTATTTATTTATTTATTTTTTACCTCTACACCCATGGCAGATTCATGTTGATGTATGGCAAAACCAATACAATATTGTAAAGTAAAAAAAAAATAATAATTTATTAAAAAATTTAATATTAATAAATAGCCCAAGGATTAAACAAGAAATTACAAGAGAAAAAAGAAACTGTTTAGACTTGAGTAAAATCAAAACAAAGCATATCAAACTATGTGAATGCAATGAAAGAATGTCTTAAAAGGAATTTTTAATTTTTTTAATTGGAGGAAATTTGCTTTACAACCTAAATGGAATTTAAGGTGTAAGTCTTCATATTATAAAATAAATATCTCAAATCAATGACCAAACTTTTCACTTTAAAAAAGTAGAAAATTTATGGAACTTAAAGAAAGCAAATAGATGGATATAATAAAGAGTAGTGGAAAATTCTTCAAGAGGTGGGAATACCAGACCACCTTACCTGCCTCTTGAGAAATCTGCATGCAGGTCAAGAAGCAATAGTTAGAATTGCACATGGAACAAGACTGGTTCCAAATTGGAAAAGGAGTACTCCAAATTGGAGTACGTTAAGGCTGTATATTGTCACCCTGCTTTTTCAACTTATATTACAGAGTACATCATGAGAAATGCTGGGCTGGATAAAGCACAACCTGGAGTCAAGATTACCAGGAGAAATATCAATAACCTCAGATATGCAGATGTCACCACCCTTATGGCAGAAAGTGAAGAGGAACTAAAGAGCCTCTTGATGAAAGTGAAGGAGGAGAGTGAAAAGGTTGGCTTAAAATTCTACATTCAAAAAACGAAGATCAAGGCATCTGGTCCCATCATTTCATGGCAAATAGAAACGGTGACAGACTTTCTTTTCTTGGGCTCCAAAATCACTGCAGATGGTGACTGCAGTCATGAAATTAAAAGACGCTTGCTCCTTGGAAGAAAAGCTATGACCAACCTAAACAGCATATTCAAAAGTAGAGACATTATTTTGCTGACAAAGGTCAATCTAGTAAAGCTATGGTTTTTCCAATAGTCATGTATGGATGTGAGAGTTGGACGATAAAGTAAGCTGAGAGCTGAAGAATTGATACTTTTGAACTGTGGTATTGAAGAAGACTCTTGAGAGTCCCTTGGACTGCAAAGAGATCAAACCAGTCAATCCTAAAGGAAATCAGTCCTGAATATTCATGGGGAGGACTGATGCTGAAGCTGAAAATCCAATACTTTGGCCCCCTGATGTGAAGAACTGACTCATTTGAAAAGACCCTGATGATGGGAAAGATTGAAGGCAGAAGGAGAAGGGGCCGACAGAGGATTAGACGGTTGGATGGCATCACTGACTCGATGGACGTAAGTTTGAGCAGGTTCTGGGAGTTGGTGATAGGGAGGCCTGGCGTGTTGCAGTCTATGGGTCACAAAGAGTTGGACATGTCTGAGAGACTGAACTGAACTGAATAAAGAGTAGAGATCTACAGATTGAAAACAAAACAAAACAGAGTGAGAATCAGTGAAATTAAAGCTGATTTCTTGAGAGACTCAATGAAATTGATGAATATTTAGTTACATTAAGAAAAAAGAAGGCAAATTATACAAATTGAGAATTAAGTTGGGAACAACACTACAGGCCATGCAGACAATGACTAGAATAAAATTCCTCAATTTTATGTCATCGATGAGAAATCTACAATTAACATTAATTTTAGCATTATAAATTATAATTAACATTTAGTTGTAAAAAATTAAGCCCTTTCCCCCTATGATCAGGAACTCAGCAAATAAGTTTGCTATCAATTTTTCTAGTCTTCTCTCTAATGCAATAAGGCAAAACAAGAATTAAAAGAATTAAAGATTGGGAAAATAATTGTAAAATTCTTGTTATTCCTAGAAGATTTGCTTTATTAAAAAAAAAAACTTTATGGAGTCTAAAAAATTTTAATAATCACAACAAAAAAACTAAAACACTAATACAGAGCTAACTTAGCACAGCAGCATAACATGAAATCAACATAAAATTTCTATTTCATTTCTATTTTAGTTCTATGTACTAGTAACAAACAATTGGAACATAAAACTGAAATTACCATTTTTAACAGCACCAAAAAGTATCAAATATTTAAGAAAGTGTCTAAAGAAGATGTATAACAACAGTACACTGGAAATTACAAACATCACTAAGAGATGTTAAAGAACAGTGAAATAAATATAGAAAACTTGCATATACTGGAAGTCTCTGTATTATTAGGGAATCATTTTTCCAAAATTTGCCTGTGAGTCAATCCTTGTCAAAATTGATTTTCAAAAAATAATTATCTGAGAATGCAAAGGATCTAACATATCCAAAATGATGTTGAAAAATATGTAAAGTTCAACCTAGATTTCAAGGCTTATGCTATAGCAATCAAGGCAGTGTGGTATTAGATGAAAAATAATAGATCAGCAGAACATAATGGTTTAGAAATAGACTCACACACATATAGCCAAGTGATTTTATACCAAGATACCAGATCAATTCAATAGGGGGAAAGTATCTTTTTGAAAAAATGGTACTGGGGAATGTATGTTTACATGTGAGGGAAAAAAGCAGTGTATCAGCAAACTATATATAAAAATAAGTTTGACATGTATCATAGACCTGAATGTTAAATGCAGAAGTATACATCTCCCAGAAGAGACTATTTGAGGATATTTTGTAACCTTGTGTTGTGTTCAGTTGAGCAGTCGTGTCTGACTCTGCAGCCCCCAGGACTATAGCCTATTAGGTTCCTCTGTCCATGGAAAATTTCCAGGCAAGGGTACTGGAGTGGGTTGCCATTCTCTTCTTCAGGAGATCTTCCTGACCCAGGGATCGAACCTGTGTCTTTTGCACTGGCAGGCAGATTCTTTACCACTAGTGCCACTGGATAGGCTGGGCTATGACATTTTTCAAACTTAGGGTAGGCAAAGATACCTAAGAGAGGAACACACACGAACACACACACATCCCTTAAACAGAAAAGAAAAAAAAAGTTTTACCTGGACTTCATAAAAATTAAAAGTGTATTTTCATCAAAAGATACCATCAGGAAAACTAAGAGCAAGTGAGAAGTACAAAGAAACTCTTAGGACCCCTGCACTAAGAGACATGACCAATCCTGGAATGGCTTCCAGCAGCCTACCACCCCTTCCCTGGCTGACCCAGCTCCCTCTCTGAGTTCCTTTTTGTAAAAAAAAAATGCCTCAGGGCTGTGCAAGCCAGACAACTCAGCCCCTCTTTCTTACAGCATTTACCACAGAGAGCTTATGACTGTAAACCCTTCTGCTGTTGCTTTGAGATGTGTACATATCTCCAGCAACTCAGTCTGTTTTTCTCAAGGACTTAGACACCATCATTTGCAATGTAATCATGAAAGATACATAGGGACTTTGTCACCCAGTCTCTGTGAAAGACCTAAGTTCCATAATTGCCAGCTAGCAGATATTGTTGGTCTAATCACACCTACATAGATCAACTCTTTGGAATTTTCACTCAAGTCCTTGCTGGCTTCCCCCACTTACTGGATAAAATCTCTTTTCACCATTTTAGCTAAAGTTTGGCTTTGTTTATTTTTGACACAGTCCTAGAATGAGAATATATTTATAGTATATATATCTGATTAAATGTCCCATATCCTGGCATAAAAACAATTTATCCAAAGCAACAAAACGCTGTTACAAATAATAAATATATGTGTTTGTGTACGTGGTGTATATATGTATGCACAGACATAAATATGTGGCCAATAAGCATGTGAAAAAATCCTACTGAGATAAAATTCCACATTCAATATATTGGCTAAAATTTCTAAAAAATGTTTGACTACACCAAATTTTGGCAAGGACAAACTTTAGCAGTGGGGGTTTAAATGGTACAACCACTTTGGAAAATAGTTTGGCAGTTTCTTATAAACATACCTTTACCATATGACCCGTCAGTTCTATTCCTAGGTATTTACTGAAAAGACATGAAAACAAATGTCTACAAACTGACTTGTATAATTTTATTCATTTATATCAACCTTGTTTATAAATGTTCCCAACTGGAAGCCATCCCAAATACCTATCAACAGGAATGTAGATAAACAGATTGAGGAATATTTATATGATGGAATGCTCCTCAGCCACAAAAAGAGATTGAAAGAGATAAATGCAACAGCATAGATGCACCTCAAAAACATGATCCTGAGTGAAAGAAGCTGGATGCTAAAAGTACATACCGCATGATCAAATTTATAGAAAATACAAGAACTGTCAAAACGAATCTTTGAAGCAAGTCACTGAGAGGTTGCCTTTAGATGAGTGGTGTGGAGACTGGCTTGGCAGAGGCAGGAAGAAACTTCATGGAATGATAGAAATATTTGATGGCTTTACTATGATGGTAGTTACAGGGGTTCAAAAACTTGTCAAGTCATTGAACTGAACACTTACCATTTTATTACTTACAAAATATACCCTAATCAAAATCAAGATTAAACAAACAGGCAATTAGGAAGCAATTCGTAGAATGAAATGAGTGACTAGGTATAATGACTTTTTCTTCTATACTGGATTTTTTTAAATAAATGTACTGAGTTGCAATATAGAACACTATAAAAATAGCCTTAGTAATTTAAATTATTTTTAAAAATATCCTCACTCAAATTCTAAGTATAGCCGGAAAATTTATTTATCTCATTGGCTATTTTCTTGATTAACATAAGATTATATAAAAAGCTGAGAGACTTGGATAAGTCCTGAAGATTCTCAGTTGTTGAAATGAGAGACTAAAATACACTTAATGAATGTTAAGTCAATTTAACAATCAAATTAGATTATAGTATTAGTTAATGTACTGAATGCTTATGATGAGCTGGGTGGTTTACGTATGTCAAATACTTCATTCCTTTGAGGTAGCTACTATCTGCCTACTCATGAAGAAACTGCAGTATGGAGAGGTTATATAACTTGCTCAAAGCTATAAAGCCAAAATGTATAGCCAGGATGTAATGCCAGTTTGTCACCACTTCTATAACTGCATGGCATTGAAATATAATGTATGAAATATCAAGTGATTCACATGTAAATAAATGTTATTTATTATGTGTTTAATAAAATTTTATTTTCCTGTTCATTCACTCTATATCAGGTAAGGTGGTGGGACCAGGGGCAATCAAAGATGCTGCCTCCTCCAGGAAATTTAAGTGTCTGAGTCAAGGGAGTGTTGCAGTATTTTCAGAGGGCCATGGGAGCATATATGATCTAAGTTGTATCTGACTTAGCCTAGAAGGTGATATTTGTTCTGGCCTATAAAAGATGAAAAATAGTGTTCCAAGTGGAAAGAATGACATGTGCAGAGGTGGGGAAATGGTGTTGGAAAGGACTTGTATTTATTTTAAAGGGGACATGAGACAATACAGTAAGATAAGATGCTGGAAAGATAGGTAGGGACTAGATCATGGACAGTCTTGACTATCTATTTGAAGATTTTATCTTGTATTCCAAAGATTTACAGACTTTCTTAAAAGTATTTTTTCCCAAGGGGAAACTTATAGAGGATCCAATACATAAAATACATCAAAAAATCAACTCTGGTTGAAGTGGAGGCAAGGGCACAATTTTAATAGACCCAAGTATTTTTCATCACCCAACCTCATCAACTTTGTTCTAGAATAAAATATTTCATCTTTCATGCCAAGTAAACTCACCCCTTATGAGCCAGAATGAATGTCATATGTTCTGTTCAATTATAGTCCATTTAAGAAGAACATGTGAAAAACAGTACTGTAGACAATGGATAGTCATTTATGAGTTTTAAATCAGTTGCAGGTGAGCATCAATGATCATATTTTTGGTTGAGAAAGAGAGACTATAGTCAAGAAGGACCAAGAAAATCAGTGATATAATATGATGGTTGCAGAAATGGAGAAGAAGCCAGGTAATAAACATTACTGAAGCCTGCGACCTGATTAGATGAGAAAGAGAAAGGAAGGAGTCCCTTTCTTGGTTGGTATCATTTCCAGGGAATATTATACTCATTACAATGTAGGGTTCATTAATAGAGATGAAAATCATGAATTTTCAGAATTCATAACTGGTTATTAATTTGAAGGCAAGAATGAAAAGAGGTATCAAAAATTGATATTCAGAATTTGCTATTAAAACACTCATAAAACATCCTATTGACATAACCCAGAGAGAGCAAACACTTTTGAAAAACAAAACAACAATGCAAGAAGATTAGAATAAGGAATTCTAAACCAATTTGCTTTGAATTGAATAACTCTGTAAGAGTGAGCTTGTTTGCCCAGGAATATACTTGCTGTGGTTCTAGCTCTAGATGGAACCCACCCAGTCTCTTCACAGAATTTGTGGGTGGAAGAGGAGGAGGGGAGGATGGGGTCAAGAGATGTTTATAGTTTCCTACTCAGATGGCAACACAAAATGCTCCTATGCTCCTGACAGACATCAGGATTGTTTTTCAATATTATTTTTTTTTCTTACCTTGACCTAGTCCTGGCTTCAAGATCCTTCTCAACTCAGCACAGCTACTATCAATTCTAGTTTGCACAGGAGATAAAGCTATTTGCCATCTCTGATCTGGAAGATATATATTGAACATCCAGATGGGAAACGTGAGTCTGATTTTCAGGAGGGTGAACAAAAGTAGAAATATGTATTTGCCAATAATCAGTACAGAAATGGCCATCAGGCTATGGGTGAAAATGAGATTACCCAGAGAGAGTCCATCTTTAAGGTCTAAGGACACTTCATTCTTTGATGAAAAGGGGGCATGCCTTCTGTTTCTTTCTATTGTCCCTAGACTGAGTGCAGAGTTTAGCCTTGGGGGTCATTCACTTATTTCTTCAATGTCTCAAACTTTTTCTAAATATGGACTGGAATCACTATAACTGAATTACCGGGTGTAATGATTCTCAAAGCATGTTCTCTGTAGGAGCAGGACCAATAACCACTGGAAATTTGATAGAAATGCAAAATGTTAGGCTCCACCCCAAACCTACTAAATCAAAAATCCTGGGGATGTAACAGCAATCTGTGGTTTCATAAGCTTTCACAATGATTCTGCTTGCGCACATGCTCAGTCACTTCAGTCGTATCCAACACTTTGTGACCCTATGGACTGTAGTCCTCTGTCCATGGGATTCTCCAGGCAAGGATACTTGAGTGGGTTGCTGTACCCTCCTCCAGGGAGGAGGGATCAAAACTGCATTTCCTATGTCTCCTGCATTGGCAGGTGGGTTCTTTACCACTAGTACCACCTGGGAAGCCCCTCAGTGATTCCGATGCACACCCAATTCTGAAAGCTGATGCCTCTGGCTGAAACAGATAAGCCTATCTATTATATCCCAGTTCTGAAAACTGATGCCTCTGGCTGAAACAGATAAGCCTATCTATTATCTCTCTCAGGACCAATCTGTGGTCTATCTTGTTTCATTCTAGTTAATTTTTACACACTTAAATATGGCAAGATATAGACATACCATTCATATCTACAGGTTAATTATTCTCTTGATTTCCAAACCCCTTAATCCTTTATTTAACTCAAATGTAACAGAGTTTTATTCTACAGGCTGACTCTAATTGCTAATGATTGAAGATTTATGTCAGGAAAAATTCTGGGGGAACACATAGGGTTTGTGTGAAAGAGTGCTGTGACTAGTCGGTTAGATCCGCCATGGGGTTTATACTGAATCTTCCAATTTCCTACAAGAAGATCAGCCTTCTCAGTGTACTATAAATGAATAAATATATATATGCTCCACTCTTCTCTTTACCTATGGCATCTTCTTCCAATTCCTAATCATAAATTATTTCACTCACAGAGCCTTCTTGGCCTGAAATTCAGAAAAAAAATGTGAAAAACAAATAGGGGGCATTTATAAACCACCAGAATAATTTGCTATAAATATTAGAATGTAGAAGGAAGTTCTATGTTGTTATTTCCCTCTATGTGTTCAACCCTAAATCATCTTAGAGTTTGTTCAGCATCATGGTGAAGCTTGGTTAGCTCTTGGCTTTATGTCAGCAAATTACACTAAGGATATTTTTGCATATTAATCTAAGGACATATTTTATTAAACATCAATTCTAGAGAAGCATTGCAAATATGGGAAAATAGCCAAAACATTTTAAAATAATTTATGACATCGATGCAAGCAACAAATAATAAGTATTAAGTACTAGGTATTGTGTTAAGGCTTAGCAATCATCCTAAGTTCATGCTCCCAGAAACTTGAGAAGAATCAAGGAGCCCATGGTAGCTCACCATGCTAAAGCCTGTGAGAGTGGTAAGCCTGAGTATCAAATGGAGGAGACAGAGCATCCACTATACAGTAAGAAACCTTTCAGATGTGAACTTTCAAAGATGCAAACATGTGCCAGCCCCTGTATGCCAGCTACTGTACTGTACTACTGTACTTTTCAAAGTACTATACTGTAAGGTTTTAAATGTTTTCTAGTTTTTATGCAGTATTTGTGTGAAAGGTATTATAAACCTCATACAGTACAGTACTATATAGTTGACTGTGTTAGGTGGATACGTAGGTTAAATTTGTTGGACTTATGAACAAATCAGACTTATGAACATGCTCTCAGAATGGAACTCATTTGTATGTAGGGGACTTAGTGTATGTGAAGATAGGTTGGGAAGGATAGAAACTGAATGCTTTTGGGAAGAAGCAGAAAAAGAGCTAAGCCTGGAATGGCAAATATGAGTTATAGGGAATATGGGGGCAAAGAAAGAGCAGGCTAGCAGAGAAACTGAAAAATTAGAGGTGAGAAATAGCATGAGATTTTATTAATTACACATAGTGTCACATGGCTAGATATGAAGATGCATCAGGAGGGGAGGAAGAAGAGGGTATGACGAAATGTAAGCTGCAGAGAAGAGTAGGGGCGAGAACCAAGCAAGTCTAGGGGGAAAGTTCATTTGAGGACTAACTAGCTTTGAGTTAATTTTGATTTCTGCTTTGCCATCATTTCTCTGTGCTACTGTTCAGAGCAATCCTGGAACAGTTCACTCCACATCAATTTCATCCATTTGGAAACTGGTCTGGTAAATATAGGTTCAAAGAAATTACTTTGTCCTGGAAAATTTTGAGGAGTGAAGGTTGCTGGCATGTGTACATGGCCATTTCTTTCTGGGAAGTACTGCTGTTGGATATGGCTGCTAAGTTTCTTCTGGTGTAATGTGGGCAATTTTTATGCCTCCTTGAATTTTGATAAGTGTTACTTAATAGATTTTAGTGGACATAGATGGACCCTTTCAGAGCCCCACATTCTCAGAAGAAACTTCCATTAGCAAATCTTACCTGGTTCAAACATTCCACTGACAGAGCCCCTCTGAACCAGTTGGGGATTTCATTCAGTTGCTAATAACAGAAAACTAAAACAGAGGAGTAAACAAATGGGATGTGATTTTTCTTTTGACAGTCTACAGGTAGGAGTTCTGTGCAATCAATGTCCTAGGCTGCTTCTTTCTTTCTGGTCTGCTTCCTATAGCCTGTCTCCCACCAACAAGGTCAGCTTGTGATTTCACTGATGGTCTCTGCAACTCTATCTTGTTTCTCTTGGGGGAATAAAAGGGGAAGAAAGAGTGGGTAGGGGCAAAAATCTGCTTGCCAGCAGACTCATATCCCTCTGACAGTTTTGTTCAGAAATCCTACCCAATGACTTTGACTAATAGCACACTGGCCCAAACTGTCACATGACAGTTCTTGCAAAGGAGAAAGGAAATACTTTTTAGCAGGTCATATTGCTATCCAAAGTAAAATTGTGGCGTCATAAGGAATCAAGAGATTAAGTTTATTGGACAAACAATTCAGAATCTCTATCCATATCTAAGGTTCAGCCTGAAGTTGGCATCTGGATCTTATATCTCTGACTGCTAATTTTACTCTTCCTCTTTCAGTCTCTCAAAATGCAAATGCTCTGCCAGAATCCTCCATTTCTACAGCTCCTCCTTTGTGTTTGTTATGTTACCAGTCCTATAGTACTGAGTCACTTGCTTCTTCTTCTTGTTCAGTTGCTCAGTCCTGAACAACTCTCTGTGACCCCATGGACTGCAGCATGCCAGGCTGTCCTGTCCTTCACTATCTCCTGGAGTTTGCTCAAACTCAAGTCCACTGAGTCAGTGATGCTGCTCAACCATCTCATCCTCTGTTGTCCCCTTCTCTTCCTGCCCTCAATCTTTCCCAGCATCAGGGTCTTTTCTAATGAGTCGGCTCTTCACATCAAGTGGCCAAAGTATTGGAGTTTCAACATCAGTCCTTCCAATGAATGTTCAAGGTTGGTTTCCTTTAGGATTGAGTGGTTTGATCTCCTTGCTGTCCAAGGGACTCTCAAGAGTCTTTTTTCTTGTTAGCACACTTCTTTTTTTATCCTCTCTTCTATTTACCACTAGTTTTAAGGTATATGCTCATGTAGGTGCACATATACATCCATGTATGCAAGTGCTTCTGACTGCTTTGAGCTCATGCATAAAATAGGTATTATTTCCTGAGGCAGGCCTAAATGTTTTGTCTTTGTGTTTTACAATCTCCATTCATGAAAAAAACTCAGTTGCTTCCCAAACCCTCCTCTGCCTTTGAAAATTACCCATGAAGAAAATAGTGGGTTTTCCCATTTGTCAGGATATTAAATAAAAAGTTAAAAAAGAGACCCATGTCTTTCATAATTAGAACTTAAGTTTACACCTGTGTCCTGGAAATTAAAACTTTAAAAATAATTCCATCAGGGCTAATTAAAGGAAAGTTGGTGGTTGTGTGTTCTGGCAAGAGGTTCTTTGCAATAAGGTATTTAGAAAAGATGGAAGGATGATTTCACAGCACTGCTCTGAGTTCAGGGGAAACAAACTTCAGCTACTGGCATACTGAATATTTTATCAAGCCTAAATGCCCGAATTTATGTTGTTTTCCTTTATTCACTTGGAGATAGACAAAAATGAAATGATAAAATTAAATGACACACATTCACATGTAATGTAAAGAATCATTCAGAATAAATACAGGTCATGCTGTCTTTGGAAAAGGTTAAGATTTTAAGGTTCTCTGCAGATGTCTAGCTCCTTGGATCTGAAGAAGGGTACATGGGAGGTAATCATTTTCAAAACCAAACAGGCAGGTAGGTAATTTCTTTACAAATAAGAGGAAATGTCTGGCAAAAAATTAGGGTGATCCCAAGGTATCTCTTGGTCTATTTCCTGTCTTGTTCATTCACAACCCTGTTCTCTGGCTTGTTCCACCACCTTGCATCCTCTTTCATCCTCCCTCACCCCCACCCATGGGAAGAGTTAGAAAGTCAGTTGTACATACAGTATTTCTTTGAGTCCTCCCAACTAACTCCCTTTCCTAAAATAATTTCACATAAATGTAATGGAATATAAACTTACTCTATTTTAAAAATTCTTAGAAGATACAAATCCTGAGTTTCCACTGAGAAGATACATAAGAAAGCATTTTGCATTCTGTAAAGTATCACCTAACTGCAATGAATTGTTCTTTCCACATAAAGGTTGAATTATGTGTGTAGTGAACACTCATCTACCTAAGTCACATGCATACATACATTTCTGCATGAAAACACACACATGTGTAATCCTTTAATGTACATGAGTGTATTTCTGTTTGAGTTCTAGAATTGTCTTCACTAGATTTAAATACTTCATGCATTTTTACTTTGATAGGTAATGCCAAATTGTTGTATATATACAAAACTATATAATTTTACCAACAGTTCATGAGGTTGCTTATTCCCACATATTTTCATTAATAGTGCTCATTAGCAAATATTTTTGCTAATCTCCAAGATGAGAAATGGTATTTCATTTTCCTTTGCATTTTGGTATTAATGAGGTTGAACATTTTTATGTTTATTGACAAGTTGCATCTACTTTTCTATTAATGAACTGTTCATATTTTTTGTGCATTTTGTTGCTGGATCATTTGCATTGTTTTCCCATATTTTCAGTGATAAAGAATTTGAGAAGACAGAAAAATGACTGTGGAGAAGACATTACAGGCTTGAGAACTGCTGGAGCACTGGCATGATTGCATGAAAGTGCATGGCAGCCCAAGATCTGTAAAGTTGTCCAGCAGGTCTGAAGTGCAGGCTAAGTGAAAGTCATGGGAAATGGCATGGGGAAAATTGTTGTAGGTTGAGCCAAACCGATCAGGTTAACACTATGGATGATTCTGGGGAAATTATTTATTGATGCCAAGGTAAGAGTCTCTGCACACAAGCAATACTGTGGGTTCCTAGTCAGGCTGTGGACCACTGTTTCCCAATTACACAGTGAGACATTCCAGGTACCTTATCAAGGTGAATGATGAAAATTTACTTTAGAAAATAAGCAGCACCTCAGCAAGCAGCTGGGCTACAAAAACATCACCTGAAATAGCACACGTGCTCTTGGCAAGCCCCTAGCTTGGGCGGTCAGTGAACCTGGATTAGCTTCAGATTGATACTAACTCACTGGGTGACCTTGAGCAAACCCTATCTTAAATTCTCTGGGCTGACTCCTCTTGTTCAAAATGAGGTAGATCAGACTTTACCTGCTATCTCCATTTCTAAATCCTGCCACTTACGTATGTTCAATTCATTGGATAGCTCCACTGCAGGACAGGACTTGACTTTAATTTGCTTAATATAGAACATGAAAGATGGCTGAGAATACTGCTGTCATGTCTGTGTGATCCTTTGAACCCCATTCGGTGCCTGCCAATTAACCAGAGAAACATACTAGTAATTTTTTCAGTACCTTTCCAGGGATAAAAGAGAAAAATCTGAAATTTTCAGGGTCACGCTACCTTCTAGTTTTAAAGATATGAGCATAATTTTCAAGTCTTCAGAAAACTCTCTAAGCCTTATATACATTCTTTTGCATTTTCTCAATCAATTTGTTTTGAAACCAAATTGCTCCTTTGTCATACATGTCAAGTTATGTGTATCTTCTTATAAGTATGGTATCAGTAAGCAAGTTAGAGAAGAGTGAGACTGAGGCATGCTGTGTTGGAGGATTGAGGTATGATTTAACTATTCCCTAATGGAATGTTTCTTGCATAGTGAAATGCTATATGAGATTTTTTAAAGTTCTGATTGTTCTTTCATACATAATTGGTAAGAAAAATTGTTTCTGGATGGCTACAAACTCATGAATACATTCATTTTTATTTTAAAGTAATAAAAAAATTAAATGAAAAACAACTGACAAAATGAGGGATCTAATATTTCTAATAACGCGGGTGGCTGCGACCGGCGCATTTAGCATGGCCGAGAGGAGCTACCCCACGGCCGAGGTCAGGGGCAGAAGCCTGGAGGACCCCATGCCCAAGGGGAGGCGGCCAAGAGGAGTTACCCCACGTCCCAAGTCAGGGGCAGCAGCCGAGAGTGCCAGGCTGCGACGGCGCAGGAACGGCGGAAAGGAGCAACCCCACATCCAAGGTCAGGGGTGGCGGCTGAGAGGAGCTACCCTGCATCCGAGGCCAGGGGCGGTGGCCGGGAGGACCTACCCCATGCTCGAGGCCAGGGGCCGCAGCTGGGAGGAGCAACCCTACCTCCAAGGAGCTGTGGCTGTGCGGGCACAGGAGGGCCTAGAGGAGCTATTCACGTTCAAGGTCAGAAGGGGCAGCGGTGAGAAGATACCCCTCATCCAAGGTAAGGAGCAGCAGCTGCGCTTTGCTGGAGCAGCCGTGAAGAGATACCCCACGTCCAAGGTAAGAGAAACCCAAGTAAGATGGTAGGTGTTGCAAGAGGGCATCAGAGGGCAGACACACTGAAACCATACTCACAGAAAACTAGTCAATCTAATTACACTAGGACCACAGCCCTGTCTAACTCAATGAAACTAAGCCATGCCCGTGGGGCCACCCAAGACGGGCGGGTCATAGTGGAGAGGTCTGACAGAATGTGGTCCACTGGAGAAGGGAATGGCAAACCACTTCAGTATTCTTGCCTTGAGAACCACATGAACAGTATGAAAAGGCAAAATGATAGGTTACTGAAAGAGGAACTCCCTAGGTAAGTAGGTGCCCAATATGCTACTGGAGATCAGAGGAGAAATAACTCCAGAAAAAATGAAGGGATGGAGCCAGAGCAAAAACAATACCCAGTTGTGGATATGACTAGTGATAGAAGCAAGGTCCAATGCTGTAAAGAGCAATATTGCATAGGAACCTGGAATGTCAGGTCCATGAAACAAGGCAAATTGGAAGTAGTCAAACAAGAGATGGTAAGAGTGAACGTTGACATTCTAGGAATTGGCGAACTAAAATGGACTGGAATGGGTGAATTTAACACAGATGACCATTATATCTACTACTGCGGGCAGGAATTGCTCAGAAGAAATGGAGTAGCCATCATGGTCAACAAAAGAGTCTTAAATGCAGTACTTGGATGCAATCTCAAAAATGACAGAATGATCTCTGTTCGTTTCCAAGCAGACCATTCAATATCACAGTAATCCAAGTCTATGCCCCAACCAGTAATGCTGAAGAAGCTGAAGTTGAACGGTTCTATGAAGATCTACAAGACCTTTAGAACTAACATGCAAAAAAGATGTACTTTTCACTATAGGGGACTGGAATGCAAAAGTAGGAAGTCAAGAAACACCTAGAGTAACAGGCAAATTTGGCCTTGGAATACGGAATGAAGCAGGGCAAAGACTAAGAGTTTTGCCAAGAAAATGCACTGGTCATAGCAAACACCCTTTTGCAACAACACAAGAGAAGACTCTACACATGGACATCACCAGATGGTCAACACTGAAATCAGATTGATTATATTCTTTGCAGACAAAGATGGAGAAGCTCTATACAGTCAAAAAAAACAAGACCAGGAACTGACTGTGGCTCAGATCATGAACTCCTTATTATCAAATTCAGACTGAAACTGAAGAAAGTAGGGAAAACCACTAGGCCATTCAGGTATGACCTAAATCAAATCCCTTATAATTATACAGTGGAAGTGAGAAATAGTTTTAAGGGCCTAGATCTGATAGATAGAGTGCCTGATGAACTATGGACTGAGGTTCGTGACATTGTATAGGAGACAGGGATCAAGACCATCCCTATGGAAAAGAAATGGAAAAAAGCAAAATGGCTATCTGGGGAGGCCTTACAAATAGCTGTGAAAAGAAGGGAAGCAAAAAACAAAGGAGAAAAGGAAAGATAAAACCATCTGAATGCAGAGTTCCAAAGAATAGCAAGAAGAGATAAGAAAGGCTTCCTCAGCGATCAATGCAAAGAAATAGAGGAAAACAACAGAATGGGAAAGACTAGAGATCTCTTCAAGAAAATTAGAGATACCAAAGGAACATTTCATGCAAAGATGGGCTCGATAAAGGACAGAAATGGTATGGATCTAACAGAAGCAGAAGATATTAAGAAGAGGTGGCAAGAATACACAGAAGAACTCTGCAAAAAAGATCTTCACAACCCAGATAATCATGATGGTGTGATCACTCACCTAGAGCCAGACATCCTGGAATGTGAAGTCAAGTGGGCCTTAGAAAGCATCATGACGAACAAAGCTAGAGGAGGTGATGGAATTCCAGTTGAGCTATTTCAAATCCTGAAAGATGATGCTGTGAAAGTGCTGCACTCAATATGCCAGCAAGTTTGGAAATCTCAGCAGTGGCCACAGGACTGGAAAAGGTCAGTTTTCATTCCAATCCCAAAGAAAGGCAATGCCAAAGAATGCTCAAACTACTGCACAATTGCATTCATCTTTCATGTTAGTAATGCCCAAAATTCTCCAAGCCAGGCTTCAGCAATACGTGAACCGTGAACTTCCAGATGTTCAAGCTGGTTTTCAAAAAGGCAGAGGAACCAGAGACCAAATTGCCAACATCCGCTGGATCATCGAGAAAGCAAGAGAGTTCCAGAAAAACATCTATTTCTGCTTTATTGACTATTCCAAAGACTTTGTGTGGATCACAATAAACTGTGGAAAATTCTGAAAGAGATGGGAATACCAGATCATCTGACCTGCTTCTTGAGAAATTTGTATGCAGGTCAGGAAGCAACAGATAGAACTAGACATGGAACAATAGACTGGTTCCAAATAGGAAAAAGTGTACGTCAAGGCTGTATATTGTCACCCTGTTTATTTAACGTATAGTACATCATGAGAAACGCTGGGCTGGAAGAAACACAAGCTGGAATCAAGATTGCCAGGAGAAATATCAATAACCTCAGATATGCAGATGACACCACCCTTATGGCAGAAAGTGAAGAAGAACTAAAAAGCCTCTTGATGAAGGTGAAAGAGGAGAGTGAAAAATTTGGCTTAAAACTCAACATTCAGAAAACGAAGATCATAGCATCTGGTCCCATCACTTTATGGGAAATAATGGGGAAACAGTGGAAACAGTGTCAGACTTTATTTTTGGGGTTCCAAAACCACTGCAGATGGTGACTGCAGCCATGATATTAAAAGAAGCTTACTCCTTGGAAGAAAAGTTATGACCAACCTAGATAGCATGTTGAAAAGCAGAGACATTACTTTGCCAACAAAGGTTCCTCTAGTCAAGGCTATGGTTTTTCCAGTGGTCATGTATGGATGTGAGAGTTGGACTGTGAAGAAAGCTGAGCGCCGAAGAATTGATGCTTTTGAACTGTGGTGTTGGAGAAGACTCTTGAGAGTCCCTTGGACTGCAAGGAAATGCAACCAGTCCATTCTGAAGGAGATCAGCCCTGGGATTTCTTTGAAGGAATGATGCTAAAGCTGAATCTCCAGTACTTTGACCACCTCATGAGAAGAGTTGACTCATTGGAAAAGACTCTTGTGCTGGGAGGGATTGGTGGCAGGAAGAGAAGGGGACGACTGAGGATGAGATGGCTGGATGGCATCACTGACTCGATGGACGTGAGTCTGTGTGAACTCCGGGTGTTGGTGATGGACGGGGAGGCCTGGCATGCTGCGATTCATGGGGTCGCAAAGAGTCGGACATGACTGAGTGAGTAAACTGAACTGAACTGAATATTTCTACAACCACACTTGTAATCTTCAATTAGAGAATTTTTTAGAATTTTATAGTCTCCAGTATGGGTGGATCATTTATTAAAATACATAAACCTTTTACTTTCAAAGACATTGTTACCATCACTTTTGTTAGATGACAAATTTTGGTAACAAAGCAGTAAAAATTTCTCTATCAATTTCTTTACCAATATTTGTGATTGAGCATCAACATTTTCCAGTTATTAAAATGAATGCAAATCTCTCATAATTAAAGGGCTCTGTTTTATTTAAGAGTTTTTCTCCTCTCTGGAAATGTTTTATTGACTATGCATAAATTCTGGCTAATGCCATATTTTGATGTGTGCTCAGGAAGTTAAAATCTGTAAGAGAATTTTAATTCATGATCCCTGATTCTTGATCTTGTTTTTAATTCTTGAACCTTAAATTAATACCACAAGTAAAAACAAACAAAAACCTTCCTGATTATGAAGTAGCTAGAAGGCTTTATTTCTTAAAGCATTCCAATGGAACCAAGTCAGGATATTTACACACTCAAGAAAACACTTCTCTTCTATGTAGGATCTAATGTTATAAAAACTAATTGCTTTTTTGTTTTGTACAAGGCATTTGAAAGGCAAAAGAAAGCAATTTGTTATTCACTGACATTATCTGGACTGAAGCAAAATTTAGTTTTCCTTGTCAAATTGATATCACAACTTTCTATTTAGTGTAAACTGGTATATCATAAAGTCAACCCCAAAGCAGTTTGGGAGATACGGAGACTCTCTTTTTTTTCCCCCTCAGTGAACCCATCAGACTCAAGGTTACAAGACAAACAGTGAAGGCCCTGGGAAGCTGTAAGAGAGGCAAGAATGTGGTGGGGTTCACAGAACAGGGCAAGGCTAGCCAGCTCTCCAGAGCCCCTCTGGGTCAAAAACCAATCAGAACCGAGGGTTTTAAGAGACTCAGGAGAAGTCAATACTGTTTTCCTGAATAGGGCTGATGCACCAAATGGATGAACACGACAGCTTTAGTTAAGCACACAGTCACCAAGGATTTTCCCCTTTGCTGAATTTTGGTACTATCGACTGGAAAAGTCTATTGACAGAGGAGCACTCCTCACACAAAAGAATCTGGCTGTTATCTCTACAGTGAAATTTTTGACACAAGTTATGAGAGTGAAATAGGTCTGCACTATCATTCAGAAATGCTGCAAATTTCAAAGATGCAACTCTCATTAATACCTTCCAGATGAAAATCGAGAGACGTGACAGGTAGCTATCCTGTTTGGATTGTGTTCTGAGATCAACCAATTTACAGGCAATCTATTTCAATTTCCCCAAGTCCATCCATAGTTCAACTGTAAGTGCTTTTTAACCTCAATCACTAAAAAATAAAGCTGGGAAAACTTATTAACAACAATGACAACCAAGAAAAAAAAAATAAAAGGGCAAATAGCACCAAGTCTCCATCCTAATTCCTACTCTGATCCTGAAATAGATTTTCTTGAAGTGTAAACTTTGACAGGGCTCATGTGTCAGAGAATGGGTATTACATTGGTTACCACTCCCAGGTCAACATTTCACAGCTGGGCCTCCAATTATATTAATTTGCTTCTTTGTATGAAGTGAAAGTGTTAGTCACTCAGTTGTGTCTGACTCTTTTGCGATCCTATTGACTGTAGCCTGCCAGGCTCCTCTGTCCATGGGATATTCCCAGGCAAGAACACTGGAGTGGGTTGTTGTGTCCTTAAACAGGGTATCTTCCAGACCCAGGGATCAAACCTGGTTCTCCTGCACTGCAGGCAGATTCTTTACTGCCTGAGCCACCAGGTACCCTCCCCTTGCTTCTTTATATAGGAGAATTCAAGATAGGGTCAAAATGAAACTCAAAGCATCATCTGAAGTAGTAAACATATGGCATCCTAAAAATGGTGCTCTTCATTGCACACTCCCATCCAGAAGCTAGGGAAGGCTGTCTTCTCACTGGTAAAGTGAAGTGAAATAAAGTGAAACTTGCTCAGTTGTGTCCGACTCTTTGCGACCCCATGGACTATACAGTCCATGGAATTCTCCAGGCCAGAATACTGGAGTGGGTAGCCTTTTCCTTCTCCAGGGGATCTTCTCAACCCAGGGATCGAACCCAGGTCTCCCACATTGCAGGCAGATTCTTTATTGGCTGAGGCACAAGGGAAGTCCCCAAAAGATTCCAAATGCCACAATAAAGATGGAAGATCCCCTGTGCCAAATCTAAGACCCAGTGCAACCAAATAAATAAATCAGTTCAGTTTAGTCTCTTAGTCATGTCTGACTCTTTGCAACCCCATAGACTGCAGCACACCAGTCTTCCTTGTCTATCGCCAACTCCCAGAGCTTGCCCTAACTCTTATCCATTGAGTTGGCGATGCCATCCAACCATCTCATCCTCTGTTGTCCCCTTCTCCTCCTGCCTTCAATCTTTCCCAGCATCAGGGTCTTTTCCAATGAGTCAGTTCATTGCATCAGGTGGCCAAAGTATTGGAGCTTCAGCTTCAGCATCAGTCCATGCAAGTGAGGCCATTTTTTGACTTTCCAGTTGGTCCATCATTCCAACTGACAACTCTTGAAAATGGACAGGCCCACGTTCAAGCCTTCTGGCCTTCAAGCCTTGACCCCTTCTCTCAGTAAATCCCAGGTTGGTTTTCCTCCAGTACTGGAATGGATCACGTGCCATATAGGGTATCAGCTGTGCCTTTAGGGGCCTTGTGATCCAAACCAAGTGTCTTCACATGGTGCAGTCACCCCACACCATGAGAGGCTTATGCCACAGAGGATCCTGCAGATGCACAGTCCCCATCTCAGGCTCTCTCTGGGCTTGTTAAGGTTCAAGTGCAGTGGAAATGGAGAACTCAGATTTTATTGTCTAATTGATTCAGTTTTACTTGGGAAAATAAGATGTGGCAAGCTCAGATAGCAAGCCATTTATTAGGCCAGTTAGTGCTTACCCAAGCAAAATTATATCCCATCTATTTTAAATAAAAATATTTTTATTTCCCAAGTTCTGAATATTAGGCAGCATATACTTTTTAGGTGTCAGAGAAAATCACAATATTCAGAATAAGAAAATCCCGAATATAGAGGCTGATGCCTGCTGTATCCTTTCTTGTTCTAATCAGGATTATATAATTATAAAAAATTTTAAGATATGTTTCTACATCCCCTATATTGCCATCATGATTCAAATGTGATATTGTTCATAGCACAGTCTGAAAAGAAGCCCTAATATATACCACATACAGCTTCACATGAGGAGTAGCACCTCAAAGAAACCTTCAATTAAGTGAACAAAATTGGAGTTTTACGTGTACCCGGAATGTGGGGAGACACACAAATGTTGACAAAATGGCTCAAGCTGCTCCAGGAAGCACACTGTGTATAAAATGGTTTCTTATTTTCCCAATGAAGATCACTGGCTTAATTCACTTTTCCTTCAAAACTGCAAGTTCCTTGAAGGCATTATAGTATGCTTTGTACCTCTTCATTAAAAAAAAAAAAAAATTACCCCAATTGCTAAGAAGAGTTCTGGGCACATAATGGATGTGCAGTAAACATGTACTGGTTTTCCCAATAGACTGTAAGCTCTAGGATGGCAGGTACCAACAGGCAGTCTTGTACTTCACTGTATATGAATACAAGCCCAATATTGTAGGGATTAAAAATACAAGTGTGTGCATGTGTGCATGCTCAGTTCAGTTCAGTTCAGTCATTCAGTTGTGTCCGACTCTTTGTGACCCCATGAATCGCAGCACGCCAGGCCTCCCTGTCCATCACCAACTCCTGGAGTTCACTCAGACTCTCATCCATCGAGTCAGTGATACCATCCAGCCATCTCATCCTTGGTCATCCCCTTCTCGTCCTGCCCAATCCCTCCCGGCATCAGAGTCTTTTCCAATGAATCAACTCTTCGCATGAGGCGGCCAAAGTGCTGGAGTTTCAGCTTCAGCATCATTCCCTCCAAAGAAATCCCAGGGCTGATCTCCTTCAGAATGGACTGGTTGGATGCTCAGTTGTGTCCAACTCTTTTTGAGCCCATGGACTGCAGCCCACCAGGCTCTTCTGTCCACAGGATTTCTCAGGCAAGAATATTAGAGTTGAGTTGTCATTTCCTCCTCCAGGGGATCTTCCTCACTCAGGGATCAAATCTGGTGTCTCCTGCATTGGCAGGTGGGTTCTTTACCACTGAGCCACAGGGGTTCAAGATATTTTAATATTTACCTTCAATAAATATTTCCCTTTAATAAATCAAAAGTAAGTGAATGAATGAGCTCAGATTGCTCCAGCAATAATTGGATGTGCAAATTGTGAATAAAACTATATTTAGTCCTTCCTATTCAGACACATTTGAAGAAGAAACCTGTAAGTGTGTATCTCAATATGGTTTAATTTATTTATTAAACTTTGCAATTCATTACAAAATTGAGTCATGAAAATTTTATCCAAGAATTAAGATGTACAGATGGCAATACCTACAGCTAAGTCTGTGTTTCAAATATTGCCCTTCCTCAACTCCCTGGCCATTATGACAAGGAAATGCTTAAAAGGTCAGAGAACATGCCTTGAGAATGAGGTTTTTACTCTTAATATTGCTTGGATTGAAAGACCAAGAAAGCCCCAGGTGAATCCAGAAGAGACTTCTCACACATCCGTTTACATTAGCCAAAGGCAAGGTGTGCAATGATGTGATAAATTAGCAATTTGTTGACACTTGTATGCCTTGCATACCAACATTCACCTTACTGGAAAGACATTTATTATTCTATTATGATACTTGTGCCTGTGCTTAGTTGCTCAGTGCTGTCCAACTCTTTGCAACCCCATGGACTGTAGCCCACCAGGATCCTCTGCCCAAGGAGATTCTCTAGGCCAGAGTACTGGACTGGGTTGTCATGCCCACCTCCAAGGGATCTTCCTGACCCAGGAAGCAAACCCACGTCTGTGGCATTGCAGGCAGATTCTTTACAGTCTGAGCCACCAGGGAAATCATTATGCTACTGGTTGGTATCAGTTGGCAGCTTCCTATGAGAGACTGTTAGATGAAAGGATGCCCCCCAAAGCTGCAACCTAAAGACCAAACTCCCTCTGGTGCCTAGTCATCCAACTGTATCAGACCTTGTAATATCCATGGAAATGGCAACAGAGAATCAGCTACTTATTAATATATATGTATAGGTTTACCTTGAAACTAGACCTTGATTGTAATCAGTTCATTAAATGACTCATTCTGCAAATAGCAAAGCTTCCATTATCTTCCAGCCATGGTAGTAGATATGAGATGTACAAAGTTGAGTAATACATGTCCTCTGCTTTCAAGGATATTGAAGCAAAAGAAAAGGCTTATGGTACAACTTTGTACGCAATCCTGTGGGTATACAGAGAAAGCATGGTTCCTCACCCTGGGTGGTAGAGAAAAATTTGTGTATTTTTTTCTAAAATAAATTTATTTAAATTGGAGGCTAATTACTTTACAATATTGTAGTGGTTTTGCCATACATTGACATGAATCTGCCATGGTTGTACATGTGTTCCCCATCCTGAACCCCCTTCCAACATCCCTCCCCATCCCATCCCTCTGGGTCATCCCAGTGCACCAGCCCCAAGCACCCTGTCCCATGCATCAAACCTGGACTGGTAATCTGTTTCATATATGATAATATACATGTTTCAATGCCATTCTCCCAAACCATCCCACCCTACCCATCTCCCACAGAGTCCAAAGGACTGTTCTATACATCTGTGTCTCTTTTGCTGTCTCGCATATAGGGTTATCATTACCATTTTTCTACATTCCATATATATACATTAATATACTGTATTGGTGTTTTCCTTTAGGGCTTACTTCACTCTGTATAATAGACTACAGTTTCATCCACCTCATTAGCTGCACTGCTGCTAAGTTGCTTCAGTTGTGTCCAACTCTGTGTGACCCCATAGACAGTAGCCCACCAGGCTCCCCCATCCCTGGGATTCTCCAGGAAGAACACTGGAGTGGGTTGCCATTTCCTTCTCCATTGCATTCAAGTGAAGTCGCTCAGTCGTGTCCGACCCTTAGCGACCTCATGGACTGCAGCCTACCAGGCTCCTCTGTCCATGGGAGTTTCCAGGCAAGAGTACTAGAGTGGGTTGCCATTTCTTTATCCTCCACCTCATTAGAACTGATTCAAATGTATTCTTTTTGATGGCTGGGTAATATTCCATTGTGTATATGTACACGGCTTTCTTATTCATTCATCCACTAATGGACATCTAGGGTGTGTCTGTGTCCTGGCTACTATAAACACTGCTGTGATGAACACTGGGGTACACGTGTCTTTTTCAATTCTGGTTTCCTTGGTGTGTATGCCCAGCAGTGGGATTGCAGGGTCATATGGCAGATCTATTTCCAGGTTTTTTAAGGGATCTCATCACTGTTCTCCATAGTGGCTGTACTAGTTTGCATTCCCACCAACAGTGTAAGAGGGTTCCCTTTTCTCCACACCCTCTCCAGCATTTATTGCTTGTAGACTTTTGGATAGCAGCACTTATTGCTTGTAGACTTTTGGATAGACTTTTGGATTATGACTGGTGTGAAATGGTACCTCATTGTGTTTTTGATTTGCATTTCTCTGATAATAAGTGATGTTGAACATCTTTTCATGTGTTTGTTAGCAATCTGTATGTCTTCTTTGGAGAAATGTCTGTTTAGTTCTTTGGCCCCTTTTTTGATTGGGTCATTTATTTTTTGAAATTGAGCTGCAGGAGTTGCTTGTATATTTTTGAGATTGATTCTTTGTCCATTGCTTCGTTTGCTATTATTTTCTCCCATTCTGAAGGCTGTCTTTTCACCTTGCTTATAGTATCCTTCGTTGTGCAAAAGCTTTTAATTTTAATTAGGTCCCATTTGCTTATTTTTGCTTTTATTTCCAATACTCTGGGTGGTGGGTCATAGAGGATCCTCCTGTGGTTTATGTCAGAGAGTGCTTTGCCTATGTTCTCCTCTAGGAGTTTTATAGTTTCTGGTCTTACATTTAGATCTTTAATCCATTTTGAGTTTATTTTTGTGTATGGTGTTAGAAAGTGTTCTAGTTTCACTCTTTTACAAGTCATTGACTAGTTTCCCCAGCACCACTTGTTAAAGAGACTGTCTTGCTAAAGAGATTGTATATTCTTACCTCCTTTGTTGAATATAAGGTGTCCATGTGTGTGTGGATTTATCTCTGGGTTTTCTATTTTGTTCCATTGATCTGTATTTCTGTCTTTGTGCCAGTACCATACTGTCTTGATGACTGTAGCTTTGTAGTATAGCCTGAAGTCAGGCAGGTTCATTCCTCCAGTTCCATCATGTATATTAGCATATGTGAAATAGATGATCAGTCCAAGTTCATTGCATGAAATAGGGCACTCAAAACCAGTGCACTCAGTTTATTTTTTAAATTAAAATCCTGTAATACTAAGTGTGGGCTTCTCTGGTGGCTCGGTGGTAAAGAATCCACATGCAATGCAGGAGATCCAGGTTCAATCTCTGGGTTGGGAAGATCCCCTGGAGAAGGGAATGACAACCCACTCCAGTATTCTTACCTGGAAAATCCCATGGACAGAGGAACCTGGCAGGCTACAGTCCATGGGGTCACAAAGAATCAGACATGACTGAGCATACACACAATACTAAGTGTGTTAGTTATCACCTGCTGTGTAAAAAATTACCTCAAAACTTCTTGGCTTACAGCAACAGAATCTATTATCTCAGAATTTCTATGGGTCAAGAATCTAGGTGCACCTTAGCTAGTCCTCTGGTGCTGGTTGTCTTATATGGCTACCTCATCTCAAGTCTCAGTTGGGAAGGATCTGCATCCCTAGTTGGTTCCTTGTAGCATGCAGTTCCTTGTGGTTTCTCACACTGGAAGTTCAGGTACTCAGGATGTCTTCCTTGATGTGTAAACCTCTGGGATGAGGATATAACAACATGATTTTATTAGAATGAGAAGACAAAAAGGCAAGAGACACTGACAGCAGCAAAGTTCTAGCAGGAGGAAACTTAACCGTGGTAATAACATCCTATGATTTTTGCTGGATTCCAGTGATTCAGCTCAGTAGAAGCAAGTCAATAGGTATAGCCCACAAACAAGGGGAGTGGATTACCCAAGTTGTTAACATCAGGAGACTGGGATTACTGAGAGTCATATTAGAAGTTGCTTCCACACTGAGCATTGAGAAGTATGTAGGGAAATAAGTAATACAGCATTCTGTTGGGGAGATAGATTTGGTACCATCATTTTGGAGAGCAATCTGGCAATATTTAGAAAATAATATTGCTTATAGACTGAATGTTTGTATCCCTCCAAAATTCATAACTTGACACTCTAATCCTCTACCTGTGATGGCATTTGGAGGTAGGGCTCTAGGGAGGTAATTAGAGTTGGATTATGTCATGAGGATGGGGGTCTTATGATGGGGTTAATGCCCTTAGAAAAAAAGGAAGAGACAGAGGATAGTCCTCTCTCTGTGTGTGTACCTACTGAGCAAGGCCATGTGACAACATCAAGGAAGAAGGTCCTCATAAAAAACCCAACTATGTTGCCATCCTACTCTTGGCCTTCCAGCCTCCAGAACTGTGTGAAGTAAATGTTTGTTGTTTAAGCCACCAGTCTATGGTGTTCTTTTGTAGCAGCTTGAACAGACTAAGGATATCTACCCAAGATGTTAACATCAGGAGACTGGGATTATTGAGAGTCATATTAGAAGTTGTTTCCACACTGAGTATTGAGAAGTATGTAGGGAAATAAGTGTGAAGTAAATGTTTGTTGTTTATGCCACCAGTCTATGGTGTTCTTTTGTAGCAGCTTGAACAGACTAAGGATATCTACCCAAGATGTTAACATCAGGAGACTGGGATTATTGAGAGTCATATTAGAAGTTGCTTCCACACTGAGTATTGAGAAGTATGTAGGGAAATAAGTAATATAGCATTCTATTGGGTAGATAGATTTGGTACCATCATTTTGGAGAGCAACCTGGCAATATTTAGAAAAAAATATTGCTTATAAAATGAATGTTTGTATCCCTCCAAATCCATATATATAGATTTCTATATCTATGACATAGAAATTCTATTCCTGACTGTATATTTCAGAAAATATATGCAGAAATCCATAAAGGGACATCAATGAGAATGTTTCTCATAACGTTGCTTGTGGCAGAGGAGTGGAAAGTAAACATAAGAGTCCCTCAAGAGAGGAAAGAATGGACAAGTGATACATGGGATACTAATTCTAATGGAACATGATGCAGTATTAGAAACAATGAACTAGGGAAACAGAGAACTGCATAAGTTGAACTTCAAAGTATAAGGTAAGAAACAGAACAAGAATGATGGCACAATGCACCACATTCAAACACACACATATTTAACAGGGCTATATATTTCACAGGGGTACAAACATACATGAGGGTGTAATTCAGACACAACAGAGCAGATGCTTAATGGTGGGAAGGAAATGAGTGGCATACTCCAGGATGAAATAAAAACAGAAAAAAAAAATATAAGAAAAAGAACCTTGTAAAACTCAATGATGATAATATGGCTAGAGTCCAAGAATAGAATAAAAGTAAAAATAAAAGCAACCTTCATGACTGGGCAGTTAATTCTAATCCCTGTCTTTAAGTTGCAGAGCTGGCAGAAAATAATTTAATCAAAATTAGCAGGCTTTAATGCCAGTTGCTCTAGGTAGGGAGATGTTTATTCATGAGAAATGTCCTTTTGTTAGTTTGTAAGACTTATAGCTCCAACAATATTTAAGTTCAACTATATAGCTTTTGGAGGAATTTTGTGTAAAATATTCAAAACACTATTAATTAAGGGTGGGAGATATCAGAACAAACCACTCAGTAGGACAGAGCCTTGGAGACTAGCTCGGAGGAAAAGCGTCTTTCTCTAGCATATGTACAATCACAATTGAACATGGGGATATGAGGCCGGATGGCAGTTCTGCTTAGGAAGACTCTGTTGGGGTGTTAAAGAAAGCCCCTTCTCTATTAATTGAGCCATCTTTGCTTCATTATCATCCCCCCATTCCCACCCTCTGAGGTGTCAGGAATGATTTGCTGAAATGTCTAAGCTATATCTTGGTCTCTCCTGCAACCTGTCCTACACACAGAGATGTCATAATTTGTGCTTTGTGATGTCCAAGCCCCTCCATAGCCACCATTGGCTAGGGGAGTGCCTTGCTGACCAATCAAAACTGAAGGGTGTGGCCCCTTCATTGTCCTGGGAAGCTATATATAGAGCGTGGTCAGTAGGCCTCGGGTAGACCACTGGGAGGCTTCAATATGGCCAAGATGTCCGGGAAACCATCAGAGCCTAATACAGAGACAGACCAACCAACCTCAAGTTCCAAACAGGGGAAGATGAAGAAGGTTCCCAGTCAACACAAATCCGAAAGTGGTGGCAAAGTAAGATGACCCTACTCAAACTATACTTTTTTTCACTGATTCCCTCTCCCCCAAGAATCCTACCTTTGCCCTGCCTGGCTCACACCCACTGCACCTCAGCCCTGACTCCTTCTCATGAACTCCCCCATTCTGTCAATATCACATTTTCTACCCCCCAAACCACTGTCTTTTTGGCCTCACTCTGTTGTCCTATTGTCCTTACAGGCACTGAAGACGGCCACAAAGGTTAAAAAAACCCTTCAAAGAACTTTGAGTAAAAAGGTCTCTGAAAAAACTACCAATTCTATAAGAAAGGCGAAGAAAACTAGACAATCAACACTATTCGGCCATTATCACCGGCTGAATGAGACACTGCGTCAGAATGATCCAGAGCAGAACCAAGAGGAAGTGCAGAAGCCCATCAGTGGACGTAAAGACCTGGGGAGCCAGGTTACTTCAGAGTGAGACCGGGAACCTCAGAAATATCCATGAAGTCTGAGAAATTGCCAAGTGTGTACACATTGAATTTTACAGCAACAGGGTACACTGATGGTAATTCAATAAAAATCAACTTGTGAAAAGTTCTGTGTGTTTCTCCGAGTTCTCTTGTGGTGGTGGTGGGGAGGAGCAGGGAAGGAAGGGAAGAGATGAGTGTGTGAGGAGGGAGGGACAAGGGTCCTGCAGGGTTGGGGGCCAGACTGGCAGAATCACAGTTAACCAGACAGTGGGGGGAAGGAATGCCTCAGGACTGAGTGCTGAAGACAAATTTCTTTAACACTTCAACCCACAAGCAAGACCTAGAAGGGCTCAGCGTTTTTGTATCTAGTAGGTGGCTGGACTTTTCACTTTCATGCGTTGGAGAAGGAAATGGCAACCCATTCCAGTGTTCTTGCCTGGAGAATCCCAGGGATGGCGGAGCCTCGTGGGCTGCCCTCTATGGGGTCGCACAGAGTCGGACACGACTGAAGCGACTTAGCAGCAGCAGCAGCAGCAGCAGCAAGTGGCTGGAGGAGGGGCATGACAGAGTGTAGATAACCAGAACGTATGCGGTTTGAGGTGTGTGTTGTGTGCAGTCACTCAGGCGCGTCCAACTCTTTGTGACCCCCTGGACTATAGCCCACCAGGCTCCTCTGTCCACAGGATTTCCCAGGCAGGAATACTGGAGTGGGTTGCCATTTCCTTCTCCAGGGAATGTAGATGGCAGTATCATGCCAAGAAATAGACAAATCACTTCCAGGACACCCACCTCCAAGAAGTATGTGTGACGTTTCACCTTATGACGTCAGCAACTACAGGTCCTCCAAAAGGCCAAAAGATCTCACTCTACTAAAAATTACTGATAGGTCCCTAAGGACTAAAGTAATGGTGATAGGAAGCCACAAATGCAACACTGATTAGCCCACTTTCTAAGGAAACATGCATGGAGCAGTGGCTTTCCAAGGGCAGGTCAGTGGCAGCTGTCTCTTTTCAGGGCAGGCAATGGTCTACAGAGAACACTAGAACAGTGTTCTCCCTCCCTCAAAAAGTCTTTTGTCTTTATTCCTTCCAAAGTTGCTTTTTTTCTCTGAAGAGACGACTCTTTTAGAGGGGTTTTTCTGAAGTATAAATGACATATAATATGTTGCATATTATAAAGTAACAGTTTGATGAATTTGGTCATATGTGTACACTTGTTAAACCATCACCACAATTTTAAGTGAGAAAATACTCATCTCTCTCAGACATCTCCCCTTCCCCTTTGATAATTGTTCTCTCTTGCCCCTTTCTGCATGCCCATACTCATAATCACTGATTTGCTTGCTGTCTCCATAGATTACATTTTCTAGAATTTTATACAAATGGAACCAATATGTACTCATTTTTATCCAGCTTCTCTTACTCAGCATATTAGAGTCAATGTTCTTGGGTACATCAATAGTACACTTCTTTTTAATATTATGATTGTTGTTTTATTGAGAGTTTAGTAGCATTTAAATGATGCCACAGACTTGCTTTAATTTTATTAAAAAAAATGATCATTGTAAAGCTATGTGCAGTCCTAAGAAATAGAGAGATACCTTATCCACTTTACCCTAGTTTCTCCCAATGGTAATATTTTGAATATCTATAGTACAATATCACAATCAGAAAATTGAAAGTTTTATGATCCATTTACCTTATTCAGCTTCACCAGTTTTACGTGTACGAGCTTGTGTACATGTGTGTGTATAGTTCTATGCAATTTTATCATCTGTGTAGATTCCTGTGGTTATCACCACCACAGTCAAGATACAGGAAGTTTCCCTCCCAAGGAGCTGTCATGCTATTCATCCATATCCACAACTACCTCCCTGCTTCATGATCCCTAGAATCCAGTAATTTGTTCTTTATCTAATTTTGCCATTATAAGAATGCTACATACATGAAATTATGTTAAATAAATGAAATCATTTAACACATTTGTTAATGAGTCAACACTTCGCTTTTTACATTTGGTATAAATCCCTTGAGATCCATTCAAGTAGTTATATGTTATTATTATTATTATTTTTTGCTTTCTTTATTGGTAATATTCTATGATATGAATATACCAGTTAAAAAAAATAAAAAACACTCATTGAAGAATATTTTAGTTGTTTTGCTTTTTTGACTATTACAAATAAAACTGATATGATTGTTCCTGTCTAGGTTTTTCTGTGAAATTAATTTTTTTATTTCTCTGAGATAAATGCCCATAAGAGCAATTGCTGGGTCATATGGTAATAGAGTGCTCAGTTTTGTAAGAAATGTCCATATATCTTTCCAGAGTGGCTATACCAGTTTACAATGCCACCAGTGAGAGAGTCAATTCCTAGGCGGACTGATAAGAAGTTCAGGGTCCCCAAGGAGAGAAAGGGGTCTGGGGCTCTCAAAGTGGAGATTAGGGGTCTGGAATTCTCAAGGAAGATAAAAGGACAAACATTTTTTTCCTCTGCATTCCTTCAGTTCAGTTCAGTCGCTCAGTCGTGTCCGACTCTCTGCGACCCCATGAATCGCAGCACGCCAGGCCCCCCTGTCCATCACCAACTCCAGGAGTTCACTCAAACTCTCATCCATCGAGTCAGTGATGCCATCCAGCCATCTTATCCTCTGTCGTCCCCTTCTCCTCCTGCCCCCAATCCCTCCCAGCGTCAGAGTCTTTTCCAATGAGTCAACTCTTCGCATGAGCTGGCCAAAGTATTGGAGTTTCAGCTTTAGCATCATTCCTTCCAAAGAAATCCCAGGGCTGATCTCCTTCAGAATGGACTGGTTGGATCTCCTTGCAGTCCAAGGGACTCTCAAGAGTCTTCTCCAACACCACAGTTCAAAAGCATCAATTCTTCGGCGCTCAGCTTTCTTCACAGTCCAACTCTCACATCCATACATGACCACAGGAAAAACCATAGCCTTGACTAGACGGACCTTTGTTGGCAACGTAATGTCTCTGCTTTTCAATATGCTATCCAGGTTGGTCATAACTTTCCTTCCAAGGAGTAAGCATCTTTTAATATCATGGCTGCAGTCACCATCTGCAGTGGTTTTGGAACCCCAAAAAATAAAGTCTGACACTGTTTCCACTCTTTCCCCATTATTTCCCATGAAGTGATGGGACCGATGCCATGATCTTCATTTTCTGAATGTTGAGTTTTAAGCCAACTTTTTCACTCTCCTATTTCACATTCATCAAGAGGCTTTTTAGTTCTTCGCTTTCTGCCATAAGGGTAGTGTCATCTGCATATCTGAGGTTATTGATATTTCTCCTGGCAATCTTGATTCCAGTTTGTGCTTCTTCCAGCCCAGTGTTTCTCATGAGGTACTCTGCATATAAGTTCAATAAGCAGGGTGACAATATACAGCCTTGACGTACTCCTTTTCCTATTTGGAACCAGTCTGTTGTTGCATGTCCAGTTCTAACTGTTGCTTCCTGACCTGCATACACATTTCTCAAGAAGCAGGTCAGGTGGTCCGGTATTCCCATCTCTTTCAGAATTTTCCACAGTTTATTGTGATCCACACAGTCAAAGGCTTTGACATAGTCAATAAAGCAGAAATAGATGTTTTTCTGGAACTCTCTTGCTTTTTCGATGATACAGTGGATGTTGGCAATTGGGCTCTGGTTCCTCTGCCTTTTCGAAAACCAGCTTGAACATCTGGAAGTTCACGGTTCACGTATTGCTGAAGCCTGGCTTGGAGAATTTTGAGCATTACTTTACTAGCGTGTGAGATGAGTGCAATTGTGCGGTAGTTTGAGCATTCTTTGGCATTGCCTTTCTTTGGGATTGGAATGAAAACTCACCTTTTCCAGTCCTGTGGCCATTGCTGAGTTCTCCAAATTTGCTGGCATATTGAGTGCAGCACTTTCACAGCATCATCTTTCAGGATTTGAAATAGCTCAACTGGAATGTCATCATGTCCACTAGCTTTGTTCGTAGTGATGCTTTCTAAGGCCCACTTGACTTCACATTCCAGGATGTGTCTGGCTCTAGGTGAGTGATCACACCATTGTGATTATCTGGGTCATGAAGATCTTTTTTGTAGAGTTTTTCTGTGTATTCTTGCCACCTCTTCTTAATATCTTCTGCTTCTCTTAGGTCCATACCATTTCTGTCCTTTATTGGGCCCAAATTTGCATGAAATGTTCCCTTGGTATCTCTAATTTTCTTGAAGAGATAATTACACAACTCAGTTTAAACTCTGTACTAGGGATTATACAACAACAATGTATCTGGCTGGAGGACAGTTTCTCCTTCCTGAAAACCTTTTGACTAATCCTGATATCTTAGAATGTATATTATGGGAGTGGGTCTGGAGGATCTTTCTATTGTTAAATTCTAATCTTGTTATCATAAAATGTAAATTGCTGGAGCAGGTCTGGTAAAAATTTTCACAAACTTGAGACACTCTTTTGATTCACTGTAATAACTAATTAAAACTCCATTGCTAACACTAGCAAAGGGGTACTCTTTCTGCCCCCTTCTGATGTCTATGTCAAAGGTTTCTCCATCCCTTTTATACTTTAATAAAATTCTATTGCACAAAAGCTCTGAGCGATCAAGCCTCGTCTCTGGCCCCAGATTGAATTCTTCTCCTCCGGAGGCCAAGAATCCTAGTGTCTTTCATGGATCAGCAACAACCTTTCACCAGCAGTTCCTCTGCGTTCTCATCAGTATTCGGTGTTATCATTTTTTTTTTAATTATTTTAAGTCATTCTGGTTCACATGTAGTGATCTCTCACTGAAGTTTTCATTTGCATTTCCCTTATGGTAAGTGTTGAACATCTTTTTATGTACTCATTTGCCATCTGTGTATCCTTCATTGAGATTTCTATTCATGTCTACAGCTTACTTTTTTAACACTGGTAGAATCAGACTTTGATGAATTTGAACACAAAGCACAGGTTTCCAGGTATACAGAAATACATCTCCATTTTACAACTTCTTTTTAAAAAAAATCTCAATCTTTTTGGACAGGGATAAAATAATAAACTGTTTCTTATTTAAGCAACAAGACCTTTCTTACTGTAATCTTATGGGCTTTTTAAAGAGCTTATAATCTGAATTTCTAGAACTTCTTGTAACCGTATATATACTTTGCTTTCTACACCCACCTACCAACTAGGTGGTTATTGCCTCCTGGATTGTGGTGAGTTTTTCCATGGTTAAATGATGTCTTAATTTCTGTATCAACACAGAGCCTCTTTGTTGGACTCCATAAGTAATATTTTCTTCCTCTAGTCTGGCATTATAGTCCCTTTAGGCTTTTTGTTCCCTCTTCATGAAATACATGTAGATGCTCATGTACATCCCCTGCTTACAAGATGCTGGATCGGGAGTCCTATCCTTGACATGTAGGATCATCTATTAGAGGCTTATAGTGTGCATTTCCTTCTACTACAAATGCAATGGTCTGCATTATGACAGAGTTATTAACTTTTCTTTATTCTATCACTCCATCCATCTTTGGTCCTTTCCCATGGGGAACTGCAACTGAGTCCAGTCCTTCTAGCACACTCTACAGTAGTTGTGGTGGGTAACACTGAAAGCCTGAAACTCCCAGTCATAAAATCCAGTGACTATCTTGAAACTTAAAGTCTCATAGACAAGAGAAAACTCTACAGCCATACCATATTGAGGTTTCAAGGGATATTTCTCTATGCTCAGCAGCTCATCAATAGTCTGTCTTCTCCATTTCTTGGCCAATTAGCAAAAGAAGAACTATCATACAACAGACATGATGATAAAGGAACACCTGGCCTATAATTTCAAGTTGATATACTAGAAAAGTTCTTGCCCTCTCCCTTCACTCAGGCACTGGACTACTAGCCATACTTGAGCAGAGAGAATAGTCCACTGAAAATCACTCTGTTGGCTACATCCATTTATACGAGTTCCTGAAGTCTTATTTGTCATCATACTTTTGATGTTTATAATATCTAAGTCAGCACAAGGGGAAAATGGCAGTAGGTCCACTCATGATAGCTAAACATCACACTGAAGCTGAGTTCTACAGGGGCCCAGGCCAGTATATGGAGGTCTGGAGGGAGCACCTGATTGCAAATGTGGGGAAAATGAATCTCTTTAGCAGCATGGCTGACCTTGTTCCAATAAACATCCTCTGAATCCAGCTCTGCTGCTGCTAAGTCGTTTCAGTCGTGTCTGACTCTGTGTGACCCCATAGACGGCAGCCCACCAGGCTCCCCCATCCCTGGGATTCTCCAGGCAAGAATACTGGAGTGGGTTGCCATTTCCTTCTCCAATGCATGAAAGTGAAAAATCAAAGTGAAGTCGCTCAGTCGTGTCCGACTCTTAGCAACCTCATGGACTGCAGCCTACCAGGCTCCTCCATCCATGGGATTTTCCAGGCAAGAGTAATGGAGTGGGGTGCCACCTTGGAAAGTAAAAACAAAGGCCAAGAGAAATCACCTTTCAAATTCACTTAATACTTTTCTTTCTTCATTCTTATCAGTGAGAGTTGGAAGTCAGTCTATTTTCTCCTAGTCCAGTCTTGTTTAAGGCCTTCGTTTCTCTTCAGTGGTTTTGTGTCCTCCTGACTGGTAAACCCTTAGTATCCTTAGTCCAAACCAGATAGACTATCCTTAGGGCTGCATGTCTTTGGTAATGAGCACTGAAATTAAAACAAACAAAATAGCACACTTATGAAACAGCAAAAGAGACACTGATTTATAGAACAGTCTTTTGGACTCTGTGGGAGAGGGAGAGGGTGGGATGATTTGGGAGAATGGCATTGAAACGTGTATAATATCATATATGAAATGAGTCGCCAGTCCAGGTTCGATGCACGATACTGGATGCTTGGGGCTGGTGCACTGGGACGACCCAGAGGGATGGTATGGGGAGGGAGGAGGGAGGAGGGTTCAGGATGGGGAGCACATGTATACCTGTGGTGGATTCATTTTGATATATGGCAAAACCAATGCAATATTGTAAAGTTAAAAAATAAAATTAAATTAAAAAAAAAATAGCACACTTAGGGTTTCCAGTTCTCAAATAATTTTCTCTAGTGTGTGAGTCCTTGTTGTTGTTGGCCTGTTCCTTCTTAAGTCATTATGCCTCCTTCTCCAGTTTTTATACTCTTTTTAAGAGTTTCTCTGTCTGATTTCTGTCTATAACGTTTTTAGCAATAAAATGATAACCCCAGGAATAAAGGAATCATACAGGTTCACCACATGTACTTATTGTGGGTCACAGATGTAGTCCATTTTCTAGTTGGATTTTTAAATTTTATCACTATTGAATGTCAAGAGTCCATTATACATTTTTGGCTTCCCTGGTGACTCAGACAGTAAAGAATCTGCCTGCAGTGTGGGAGACCTGGGTTCAATCCCAGGGTCAGGAAGATCCCCTGGAGAATGGAATGGCAACCAACTCTAGTATTCTTACCTGGAGAATTCCATGGACAGAGGAACCTGGAGGGTCACCATCTATGGGGTTGCAGAGTTGGACATGACTGAACAACTAACACTTTATACATTTTAGATACAATTCCTTTGTCAGATAATGTTATTTATATTTTTCCCAGCCTGTAGCTTATGTTTCATCATCATTACAGCATGCTTTACAGAGTAAAAGTTATAATTATGTTTATGAATATTTCCTTTTATGTATCATGCTTTTGGTGTCTAAGGACTTTCAGTTGGTCTTAGGCACTGAACATCTCTAAAATTATAGAGTTTTGCATTTAATCCATGATTTGTCCTTTGTTTTTGTATAAGGTATAAGATTTGGGCCAAGGTTCTTTTAAAAAATTTAACTATAGATGTCCAATTGCTCTAGGAAAATCTGTTTAAAAAGGCTACTCTTCCTCCATTTTCCTTTTTATCAAAAATAGTTGAGAATATTGTTTTGAGTCTATTTCTGGATTCTTTATTCTGTTCCATTAATATATGTGTCCACCCCTCAGCAAACACCATGCTACCTTCAGTATTGTGACTATATAGTAAACCATAATACTAGGTAGAGAGACTCCTTCCACTTTATTCTTGTATTCTTTGTAGTTTTATTATCAGAGTAATACTGGCTTAATAAAAAGGGATGAGAAATGTTTTCATCCTCTTTGATTCTGTGATAGAAATTGTAAATTGACATTTACTCTTCTTTAAGTGTTTGGTAGAGTTTTCCAGTGAAATCATATGGGCATGGGTATATTTCAGGACAAAGTGTTTGGTAGAGTTTTCCAGTGAAATCATATGGGCATGGGTATATTTCAGGACATAAGCCACAAATTCAATCTATTTATTGGTTATATATATTGCCTATATAACATGGTTGGGGCGGGGGTTATGGTAATTTGGGATTATTTCAAAGGATTGATTCATTTCTTCTAATTTTTCAAGTTTACTAGTTAATAACCGCATCTACCTATTATCCATTTAATGACTGCAGGATATGTGGTGACATACCCTGTTTTATCCCTGATATCCATCATTGTCATCTCTAACTTTCTCTTTTCAGTCTTGCCAAAGGTTTATCAATTTTATTGATTTGGGTGGAATAAATAGAGAAAGTCAATAAGAAAATAAAACATTCTTCCTTTCAATTTCATTGATTTCTGCTCTTTATTAATTTCCCTCCACTTGCTTTGGGTTTTTCCTCTTTCCCCTATATTCTTTAGGTAAGAACTTAGGTCTCTGATTCAAGGCCTTTCCTTTTTTCTAATGTAAGCATTTAATGTGATAGATTTCTCAGTGCTACTTTAGTTGCATTCCATATATTTCGATATGTCTTTTCATTTTCATTCAATTCAATGTCTTTATTAAAGGTTTTCCTTTGAGATTTTGTCCTTAACCTATGGATTAATTACAAACATACTTAATTGCCAATTGTTTAAAGATTTTCCTGTTGTCTTTCATATTTACGGAATTCTAGTTTGATTCCATTATGCTTTGAAAATATGTTCTGTAGGATTTCATTGTCTTCAACTTGTTGAGGCTCATTTTATGGCCCAGCATAGAGACTATCGTGGTATGTGTTCTGCAGAGACCCTTGAAACGAGTGTGTACTTTGCCGTTGTTGAGCAGAGTGTTATATATATATAAATTAGGTCCTGTTGGTCTTTGTATTCTTCAGTCATTCTCTTTGTTGATTTTCTGCCTAGTAGTTCTATCATTTGCTGAGTGTTAGGTGTTTGAAGTCCAAGTATAACTGTGGCTAGGTCAATGTCCTCTTTCAACTCTTGTCAGTCTTTCCTTTATATGTATTTGGAAACTCTGTTGCTTGCTTGATACACATTCAGTTGTATCTGTGGTGGATTGATACTTTAATAATCATGTAACATCCCTCTTTGCTCTTAGTGATTTTTATTGCTATGATGTCTACTTCATCTGATACTAATACAGTTATTCCTACTTTTTATTTTAATTGTGATAAAATACACATAACAAAATTCATCATCTTAACCATTTTAAAGCATCATTTCAGTAATATTAAATCCATTTACATAAGAAATCTCAAAACTGTTTTCACCTAGGAAAACTGAAATTGTACCCATTAAGCAACAACTCCTTAGTCCCCTTCCCTCCATTTCTCCATTCAACTTTCTGTTTCTATGAATTTAACAACTCTAGGTTGTTGTTGTTTAGTTGCAAAATTATTTCCAACTTACTGTGACCCCATAGACTGCAGCATGCCAGGCTTCCGCGTCCTTCACTATTGTCTGGAGTTAGCACAATCTCATGTCCATTGAGTCCATGATGCCATTCAACCATTTCATTCCACTGTTCCCTTCTCCTCCTGCCCTCAATCTTTCCCAGCATCAGGGTCTTTTCCAATCAGTTCATTCTTTG
This sequence comes from Bubalus kerabau, assembly GCF_029407905.1. Taxonomy (NCBI): domain Eukaryota; kingdom Metazoa; phylum Chordata; class Mammalia; order Artiodactyla; family Bovidae; genus Bubalus; species Bubalus kerabau. The sequence goes on along the minus strand of NC_073647.1, from coordinate 39,877,373 downwards.
CATTATGTGGCCAAAGTATTGGAGCTTCAGCTTCAACATCACTCCTTCCAATGAATATTCATAATTGATTTCCTTTAGTATTGACTGGCTGGATCTCTGGTTGTCCAACGGACTCTCAAGAGTCTTCTTCAGGAGAGAACAAGATGGCTGAATAGGTGGATGTGGAGTACATCTCTCTCCACCAATACATCAAGAATACACCTCAGACACCGAAGTGCATGCAGAACACCAGCTGAGGGCAGACAGGAGTATCTGATGAGCAGAAAAGAATATACAGAACCATGCAAAACTCGGTAGGACAAAGGAACTAGGGGGAAACACAAGAGTGTTAGTGGGACTGGACCTGCATTCGGAAGGTGAGGGAACTGAAGCAGGGGTCTGATCCCCTCACTGGGGCAATTGTCTGAGTCAGAGGAGAAACATTTAAGGCTGAGAGTGAAACAGCTGATCTGTGGCAGCCTAAATGGAATGAGAATCAGACATTCCTTGCTGCAGCCATACATACAGCAGACAGGGACACAGGTCCCCTGGAAGGTGAAGCTTCTGGGAGCTGGAATTTAGGAATTGTGTAGCAATTCCAGGGCAAGGGTTGCCATTGACTGTGGACAGACAGATCTAGGGGATGTGAGTAAGGGGACTGTGGTGGGAAATGCCTGTGGAGGAAGGCCAGGCAGCCAGGGAAGCAAGGTGATACTACTGAGTCATCCATAGGGGGTGGAGCCATCACCATAGCCTCTCTCCCCACACTAGGATCAGCAGCTGAACAATAGAGAGATTGGCCCGTCAGGCACCTGACTCACTGAACTACAGAGTAGGAACCCACTCAGGGTGCCCCTTTAAGTGCCTGAAACACCAATCTACAGAGTAGGACCCCAGCCAGGGGGGCTCCTCTATATGCCTGATGCACAGAACAACAGAGCAGGACCCCAGGCATGGGAGCCCTCTAAGTGCCTGAACAGGCAGAGCTACAGAGAAAGACTGGCCAAAGAGGCCTTCTGATAGCCAGCTGCAAGAGGCTCGAAAAAAGAAAAACAAACAAACAAAAAAAAACAAACAAAAAAAACTCTGATAGGGCCATAAATCCTAGAGCAGAGGCAGTCTGTGTCCCAGCACACTTGGCACCACCAGGGTCCCTGCAAGCCAAGCACCTGCGCCACCTTTATGCTCAACTCTTACTGGGGCAGAGCTGCTGCAGGCAAAAAAGATTCTTGCATCTGTGCACACAGGGTCACTTTGGTCATGTCCGACTCTTTGCGACCCTGTAGACTGTAGCCTGCCAGGCTTCTCTTTCTGGGAAGGGGTTTCTCCAGGCAAGAATACTGGAGCGTATTGGCCAATACTGATTGCCATACCCTTCTAGAGCACTATATTTCCTGCTGCCCTAGCTACCAACTTCCCTGAGTACTTGGTGCTGCCAGAACTCCTGTGACCCAAACAGCTGCACCGCCTCCACACCTGGCCCTCATAGAGGCAAACCCAAGGCCTCCAGGGAAGCTTCAGAAGCAGTCCCCAGTGGACAACCCACACGCAGAGGTGGAAATAAAACTACAGTTGAAACCCAGGGGCAGTGTGGCTAAGGAAGAAGACCCTAAACCTTCCCACCAGCTGTACAACCTGTAGATTAAATCTCAGACTCTGCCTATGGAATATATAAAAGGACATTGAAAACACTTACGAAAGAAAATACACTAGTTCTGATAGCTGTGGACATTGTAGGCAAGAATACACAGGAGTAGGACCAGATTAGAATCTGAGCTGCCCCCACAGCAGGTCCAGAAATCAGCACAGAGTTGAAGGGTATCCTAAGGACATGAGGTAGACTGTGACTCCCAGTGAGAGAAATGACTCTAACAGCAGTGACTCAAGAAAAACATTTATTATTCTTATGTTTAGACTTGTACTGTAGATTCTTTTGGATTTTATTTTTCCTTTTATCCCCCTCTGTTGTCAGTTCAGTTCAGTTGCTCAGTCATGATCAAGTTGGGTTTGTTCCAGGGATGCCAGGATTCTTCAATATTCTCAAATCAATCAATGTGATACAGCATATTAACAAATTGAAAGATAAAAACCATATGATCATCTCAATAGATACAGAAGAAGCCTTTGACAAAATTCAGCACCCATTTATGATTAAAACTCTTCCAAAAATTGGCATAGAAGGAACCTACCTCAACATAGTAAAGACCATATATTATAAGCCTACAGCAAATATTCCCAATAATGAAAAACTGAAAGCATTCCTCCTAAGATCAGGAACAAGACAAGGGTCTCCACTTTCACCTCTATTATTCAACATAGTTCTGGAAGTCCTAGCTACAGCAATCACAGAAGAAAAAGAATTAAAAGGAATCCAGATTGGAAAATAAGTGAAGTTCACAGTGTTTGCAGATGACATGATACTGTACCAAGAAACCCTAAAGATAGTATAAAGAAATTACTAGAGCTAATCAATGAATTTAGCAAAGGTGCAGGATACAAAATCAATACACAGAAATTACTTGTATTTGTATATACTAATAATGAAAAATCAGAAAAAGAAATTAAAGAATCAACCCCATTCACCATTGCAACAAAAAGAATTAAATATCTAGGAATAAACTTACCTAAGGAGACAAAATAACTGTACACAGAAAATTATAAGACATTAATGAAAGAAATCAAAGATGACACAAACAGATGGAGAGATATTCCATGTTCCTGGGTAGGAAGAATCAATATTGTGAAAATGACCATACTAAAAAATGCAATCTGCAGATTCAATGTGATCCCTATCAACTTACCAGTGGCATTTTTCACTGAACTAGAACAAAAAAATTCACAGTTTTATGGAAACACAAGACCCCGAATACCCAAAGCAGTCCTGAGAAAGAAGAATGGAGCTGGAGGAATCAACCTTCCTGACTTCAGATTACACTACAAAGCTACAGTCATCAAGACAGTATTTTACTGTCACAAAAACAGAAATACAGACCAGTGGAACAAGATAGAAAGCCCAGAAATAAACCCATGCACCTATGGGTAGCTTATTTTTGACAAAGGAGGCAAGAATACACAGTGGGGCAAAGACAGCCTCATCAATCAATAGTGCTGGGAAAACTGGACAGCTACATGTAAAAGAATGAAATTAGAACACTTCCTAACACCATACACAAAGATAAACTCAAAATGGATTAAAAACCTACATGTGAGACCAGAAACTATTAAACTCTTAGAAGAAAACATAGGCAGAACACTGCATGACATAAATCAAAGCAAGATCCTATTTGACTTACCTCCTAGAGTAATGGATATAAAAAGAAATGTAAACAAGTGGGAACTGATTAAACTTAAAAGCTTTTGCACAGCAAAGGAAACATAAGCAAGGTGAAAAGAAAACAATCAGAATGGGAGAAAATAATAGCAATTGAAATAACTGACAAAGGATTAATTTCCAAAATATACAAGCAGCTCATACAACTCAAGACCAGAAAAACAAACAACCTAGTCAAAAAGTGGGAAAAAGACCTAAACTGACATTTCTCCAAAGACATACACATATCTAAGAAACACATGAAAAGATGCTCAACATGGCTTATTATTAGAGAAATGCAAATCAAAACCACAATGAGATATCACCTCACACCAGTCAGAATGGCCATCATCCAAAAGTCTACCAACAATAAATGCTGGAGAGGGTGTGGAGAAAAGGGAATGTTCTTGCACTGTTGCTGGAAATGTAAATTGATACAGTCACTATGGAAGACAGTATGGAGATTCCTTGAAAAACTAGGAATAAAACCACCATATGACCCAGCAATCCCACTTCTATGCACATACCCTGAGGAAACCAAAACTGAAAGAGACACATGTATCCCACTGTTCATTGCAGCACTATTTACAATAGCTAGACCATGGAAGCAACCTAGATGTCCATCAACAGACGAATGGATAAAGAAGTTGTGGTACATATTCACAATGGAATATTACTCACATTAAAAAGGAACACATTTGAGTCAGTTCTAATGAGATGGATGAACCTAGAACCTATTATACAGAGTGAACTAAGTAGGAAAGAGAAAGATAAAAATTATCATATTCTACCACTTGTAAGAGAATGAAACTAGAACACTTTCTAACACCATACACAAAAATAAACTCAAAATAAATAAAAGATCTAAACGTAAGACCAGAAACTATAAAACTCCTAGAGGAAAACATAGGCAAAACACTCTCTGACATAAACCACAGGAGGATCCTCTATGACCCACCTCCCAAAATATTGGAAATAAAAGCAAAAATAAACAAATGGGACCTAGTTAAAATTAAAAGCTTCTGCACAACAAAGGAAGCTATAAGCAAGGTGAAAAGACAGCCTTCAGAATGGGAGAAAATAATAGCAAATCAAGCAACTGACAAAGAATTAATCTCAAAAATATACAAGCAACTCCTGCAGCTCCATTCCAGAAAAAAAAAAAAAAAAAAAAAGACCCAATCAAAAAATGGGCCAAAGAACTAAACAGACATTTCTCCAAAGAAGACATACAAATGGCTAACAAACACATGAAAAGATACTCAACATCACTCATTATCAGAGAAATGCAAATCAAAATCACAATGAGGTACCATTTCATGCCATTCAGAATGGCTGTGATCAAAAAGTCTACAAGCAATAAATGCTGGAGAGGGTGTGGAGAAAAGGGAACCCTCTTACACTGTTGGTGGGAATGTGAACTAGTACAGCCACTATGGAGAACAGTGTGGAGATTCTTTAAAAACTGGAAATAGAACTGCCATATGACCCAGCAATCCCACTGCTGGGCATACACACCGAGGAAATCAGAATTGAAAGAGAGACGTGTACCCCAATGTTCATCACAGCACTGTTTATAATAGCCAGGACATGGAAGCAACCTAGATATCCATTGGCAGATGAATAGATAAGAATGCTGTGGTACATATACACAATGGACTATTACGTAGCCATTAAAAATAATACATTTGAATCAGTTCTAATGAGGTGGATGAAACTGGAGCCTATTATACAGAGTGAAGTAAGCCAGAAAGAAAAACACCAATACAGTATACTAACGCATATATATGGAATTTAGAAAGATGGTAATGATAACCCTGTATGCGAGACAGCAAAAGAGACACAGATGTGTAGAACAGTCTTTTGGGCTCTGTGGGAGAGGGCGAGGGTGGGATGATATGGGAGAATGGCATTGAAACATGTAAATTATCACATGTGAACAAATCGCCAGTCCAGGTTCGATGCATGATACAGGGTGCTCGGGGCTGGTGAACTGGGATGACCCAGAGGGATGGGATGGGGAGGGAGGTAGGAGGGGGGTTCAGGATGGGGAACTCATGTACACCCATGGCTGATTCATGTCAATGTATGGCAAAACCAATACAATATTGTAAAGTAAAAAAAATAAATTAATTAAAAAAATCACATTCTAACACACATGTATGGAATCTAGAAAAATGGCACTGAAGAATTTATTTTCAGGACAGCAATGAAGAAACATTCATAGAGAGTAGACTTATGGACATAGGGAGAAAGGAGGAGAGGGTGAGATGTACGGAAAGAGTAACATGGAAACTTACATTACCATATGTAAAATAGAGAGCCAATGGGAATTTGCTGTATGGCTCAGGAAACTCAAACAGGGGCTGTGTATCAACCTAGAGCAGTTGGATGGGGAGGGAGATGGGAGGGAGTTTCAAAAAGGAAGGAATATATGTATACCTATGGCTGATTCATGTTGAGGTTTGACAGAAAATAACAAAATTCTATAAATCAATTATTCTTCAATAAAAAATAAATAAATAGAAAAAAATAGAATCTTCTTGAGCACCACAATTTGAAAGCATCAATTCTTCAGCACTCATCCTTCTTTGTGGTCCAGCTCTCTCAACGATACACAACTACTGGAAAAACCATAGCTTTGACTATACAGCTCTAGGTATCTCATATAAATGGAATCATACAATATGTCTTTTTATAACTGGTTTATTCATTTGGCATAATGTTCTTAAGGTTCACAGATGCTGTAATAATGTGTCACAATTCCCTTCCTTTTTTATGGCTAAATAATATCACATTGTATGTACAGACTACATTTTTTTTTTATCAATTCACCTATTAATAAAAACTTGAGTTACTTCTATCATTTGCCTATTGTGAATACTGCTGCTATGAGCATGGGTATACAAATGTGTCTTCAAGATTCCTGCTTACAGATCCTTTTGTGTATATAGCCTAAAATAAAATTGCTGGAACATATGCCAAATTCCACTTTCTCTCTCTCTCTTTTTTTTTTTTTTTGCAAAACCTCCCTATTGTTTTCCATAGTGGCTGCACCAATTTATAGTTTCACCAACAGTATACAAGGGTTCCACTTTCTCCACATCAGCTTGTGCTGAGATTGAGTGCTTGGAGTTGCTGAAGAGTTTTTCTCAATGTTGGTTTGCTATTCTTAGTTTTTGGTTGCCCCTATATGTCTGCTCCATACAGAAAGTCTCTCATGATTTTGCCAGTCACCTAGTGCCAAATGCTTTTATTTCTTATTCATTGGTAGGTTAGCAGTACAGAGAGCGAGTTCTCTATTCTCCTAGTAAAACTTCAGTCTTAGGTAGGCCCTGTAAGCCTGGTCTTCATAGTTGGGCTCTTCAGCATTTCTAGCCTTACTCTTTGTGATGGTTAGACTATACCTTGTTATACATCTTTTGTGGGAGATTGATTCTACCTCATCACACAGCAGTAGATGCTTACTGCATATTTTTATCACCTATAAAGCAATTTTTTTGGGGGGCAGGAAATCATGCTAGGTAATCTTGGTGGTACGGAAGGTTACAGGTCTGAATGAACATGTAAAAGAAAGAAAGAAAGTGAAGTTGCTCAGTTGTGTCCAACTCTTTGAGATCCCATGGACTGCAGCCTACCAGGTTCTTCCATCCATGGGATTTTCCAGACAAGAATACTGGAGTGGGTTGCCATTTCCTTCTCTAGGAGATCTTCCTGACCCAGGGATTGAACCCAGATCTCCCACATTGTAGGCAGACACTTTATTGTGTGAGCCACCAGGGAAGAATGAACATGTACCTGTGTGCTATTAGTGGAAACATCTGTGTGGCCTGAAAAGTCATCCAGTGTCACATTTAGCTTGAAACTGCTACTTTGGATACTGGTAGATACATTAGTATCTGAGAGCTATTATTGCTGTCATTATTACTGTCTGGAACATTCCAGGAGGATGGCACTTGACACTAGTTGCTTGGACTAGAGTCTTCTCTGATAGAATGTGTTTGGTACATCAATTGTTATTCATTTACTGATGATTCTATCTGCACCTATGTACACAGAAAGTATCAAAGGCAAAAAAACTAGTGCATGCTGAGAGCAGGCCTATTTAATGATCTGAGTAGTACAGCTTTGTTATTGTAAAAAACAACAGTAACCTGGAGACACCTTTTCCACACTTCTGTCATAAAGTTATCTCTACCATCAAGATAAGGTGGTAACCACTGATCTGCCTATATAAAAGTGGCCTCCCTCATTCACCATGCATGCATTCAGTCCTTATCAGGTGGCAAGTACTCTTTGGGGTGCTGGAAACAATTATACTACAGAAATGACTGTCAAGTAACTTTGCAATTAAAAGGAAACCAGGTTCTTCAAGGCCCCCTGAATTTCACCTAAACCTTTCAGTTCAGTTGCTCAGTGGTGTTTGACTCTTTGTGACCCCATGGACCACAGCATGCCAGATTTCCCTGTCCATCAACAACTCCCAGAGCTTGCTCAAACATATGTCCATCCAGTCAACGATGCCATCCAACCATCTCAATTTCTGTCATCCCCTTATCCTCCTGCCTTTAATCTTTCCCAGCATCAGGGTCTTTTGCAATGAGTCCGTTCTTTGCATCAGGCTGAAAAAGTATTGGAGTTTCAGCTTCAGCATCAGTCCTTCCAATGAATACTCAGGACTGATTTCCTTTAGGATAGAATGGTTGGGTCTCTTTGCAGTCCAAAGGACTCTCAAGAGTCTTCTCCAACACTGCAGTTCAAAAGTATCAATTCTTCAGAGCTCAGCTTTCTTTATGGTCCAACTCTCACATTCATTCATGACTACTGGAAAAACCATAGCTTTGACTAGATGGACCTTTGTCAACAAAGTCACATCTCTGCTTTTAAATATGCTGTCTAGTTTGGTCATAGCTTTTCTTCCAAGGACCAAGAATCTCTTAATTTCATGGCTGCAGTCACCATCTGCAGTGATTTTGGAACCCAAAATAATAAAGACTGTCACTGTTTCCACTGTTTTCCCATCTATTTGCCATAAGGTGATGCCATGATCTTAGCTTCCTGAATGCTGAGTTTTAAGCCACGTTTTAAACTCTCTTCTTTCACTTTCATCAAGAGTCTCTTTAGTTCTTCTTCACTTTCTGCCATAAGGGTGGTATTATCTGCATATCTGAAGTTATTGATGTTTTTCCCTGCAATCTTGATTCTAGCTTGTGCTTCATCCAGCCTGGCATTTTACATGATGTACTCTGCATATAAGTTAAATAAGCAGTGTGACAATATACAGCCTTGACCTACTTCTTTCGCAATTTGGAGCCAGTCTGTTCTTCCATGTCCAGTTGTAACTATTGCTTCTTGACCTGCATACAGATTTCTCAGGAGGCAGGTCAGGTGGTCTTATACACCGATCTCTTGAAGAATTTTCCACTGTTCATTGTGATCTGCATAGTCAATAAAGCAGAAGTAGATGTTTTTCTGGAACTCTCTTGCTTTTTCTATGATCACACTAAAACTCTCTTGCTTTTTCTATGATCCATCTAAACCTTAAGAATTCCTTAAAGCTGCCATCATATCCACTTTTGAGAAATGTGATACTCAATCTCTGGCCCAAAGCTGTTCCTGTTTCACTTAATCTAGTTGACCCAGGCTGGAATTTTTAAAAGTAGTAATTTTTTTTTCAGAATTAATGGAAGAAATACATCAGAATAAGTTAGGAAGCAAAAACTTGTCAAACTTGCCAATTCAAAGTTCTATTCCAAATATTGTCACATTCTAAGGACTGCAACAACATCCCCAGCACCTGACCATCTTCCTACTCCCTCACCTCTTGTCATCTTCTTCACTGACTGAAGTGTCAGCTAGCTGTTCACACCACCTTCTTCTCAGAGAAATACAAGCAACCATATTTTAGCTACATGACTCAGCCTTTTTATGTGGTTTTGGTCTCCAAAAACCTACTTTTTTCAGAGGCAAATGATAGGATAGTTATTTTTCATCATCAATTATCTCCATCATTATGAATAATTTTGCTGCCTTCCAAATTTCTGACAGCACATCTTATGTTTTCTCTAATTAATAATTAGATTTTATCAAATTGTCCATTTTGATTATCTTTTCAATGTGACAATGCTTGGAACACTTTTAATCTATATTTTCAATCCAATAATTTATGTTGTTATATTTAACAATTCATCTCTCATGGTTCCTTTTGTCCTTTTAGTATTTTTAACTTTTTGAATTTCATCTTCAGTTCACTTATTTTCTTCAACTTTAATGATGAAATTCTTTTGGACTATGAATTTTCTCATATGTACAGTTTGCCCTTAATTAATAGTAATACTGATACCTAAGGGCTTACTATATGTCACCTTTATAAATATTCTAATATATTTATTTAATCCTCCAAGAATCTTACTGTATAGGAAACTGCATAGAGGTTTTACATTTTCTCATATTTACACCAGATCACACTAGCAGTGGACGGCAGAGCCAAATTGGAATTCAGGCAATCTGTATTCAGGTATTGTCCTCCAATCATCATAATCTAAAAAGTACTCTAGAGCAGTTCCTGTGTTTCCCTTTGCCCCACAGAAAATTCTGGCTACGATGTGGTGGCTATTTATGTTATCCTGGTGCAAATCAAGACAAATAGCAATATAAAATCCCTTTGAGTCTTCATAAACTGTTAACAACTACATTTTGGAAATCTATTTGTCAACAGGAAGAATATTTCTTTAAAGTGTGATCATGAGTAAATATTTCCAGGAAATCTTAACACTAAATACCAATTGTTGAATTAGTTATCAAACGTTCATTTCTCCTCACTTCAGACTGTGTGACCCTAAAACCCTTCCACCTCAAATATCCTCCATACATACAATATATCATTAGGTGGCTTCAACCAAGTTTTAAGAAAAATTTCTGTTCTGCAGTAACCTATAACAATTATTGTAAATAAATATATTACTGAATTTTGAAAAACAAACTTTCAATGATTGGAAGCAAGGAGATATTTCTAGTCAAAATAATTTAGATATTTTTCCACTTAAAATTAACTTCCTATCAAATCTCCATCTTGGAGAATTATGAAAGTAATGACTCAGATTTATGTAGGTAATATATCCTTCATAAAGAAGCTAAATGAAGATTTTTGTGATGAATAGCATCTAAAACAGTTTTTTTTTTCTGTCATTAGAAAAGAACCTACAATTGAGTGTACAGATCTATAAATAAGCTCACATTGGATTAAGTTGAATACGAATAACAATTCAACAAACATTAGCACTTATCATCATATGTGTATGCTGAGATATGGTAAGGTTCAACACTTTTTTCATTCACATGAAATTAAAAGATGCTTACTCCTTGGAAGGAAAGTTATGACCATAGATAACATATTAAAAAGCAGATAGCATATTAAAAAGCAGAGACATTACTTTGCCAACAAAGGTCCGTCTAGTCAAGGCTATGGTTCTTCCAGTGGTCATGTATGGATGTGAGAGTTGGACTGTGAAGAAAGCTGAGCACCAAAGAATTGATGCTTTTGAACTGTGGTGCTGGAGAAGACTCTTGAGAGTCCCTTGGACTGCAAGGAGGTCCAACAAGTCCATCCTAAAGGAGACCAGTCCTGGGTGTTCATTGGAAGGACTGATGCTGAGGCTGAAACTCCAATCCTTTGGCCACGTCGTGCGAAGAGTTGACTCATTGGAAAAGACCCTGATGCTGGGAGGGATTGGGGGCAGGAGGAGAAGGGGATGACAGAGGATGAGATGGCTGGATGGCATCACCGACTCGATGCATATGAGTTTGGGTGAACTCTGGGAATTGGTGATGGACAGGGAGGCCTGGCGTGCTGTGATTCATGGGGTCGCACAGAGTCAGACACGACTGAGCAACTGAACTGAACTGAATCTTTGTTCTCTTATAGGGCTTGTATTTGTACATTATGAGTATGATTTTTAACTTTTATATTTTAATTGAAAGATAATTGCTTTACAGAATTCTGTTGTTTTCTCCAAAAAATCAACATGAATCAGCCTCAGGTGTACATATGTCCCCATATGATTATTCAATGCCTTTTTAGGATACTATAACTGAAGCCAACTTAATCTATCATTATCATTACCCCAAAACTAAAACTTCCTGACATATTATAAAAATAAATTTTCTTAAAATGACACATAGCATTGCCTAAAAAACAGTATTTACAAGACTATTTGCAATGTTTTATGTAAATATCTAAATGGGGAGACCAAGAGACTGACACTTCAGCCACATAAAACATGCTTTGAGATGTCTTTCCTACTACTTCCTTTCTGCCATATTGGGAAATTCCCCTGGTGCCATCTAGAAAAACATTTACTTCCCTTCTTGTCCGTACCATTATCATTTCACTATTTGCTCTATTCCAAACAAATATTGAACAAAAATTGAAAATGAGTATACTCCAAATTGGCCTTTCAATTCTCCCTCTTTTTCAAATCAGAGAGTGGACAGAATGAAAACATCCATCAATGCAAAGTCAATAACACTTGGAAAAAAAAATGTTGTTTCTTGTTTCCTTAATCACTCTTCTAATTACTTTCCAAAAAAAGTCTGACTTTGAGGACTATGATATGACCTTCATTTTGACTTTATCTTGAGTCAAATCAGAAGTTTCATACACTTGGTATGTCAGCTTCCACTACTTGAAAAAGTAATTTTGATAGTGGCAGCCTGAGTGATTGCTTTTAACTAAGGGTAGGGAAAGTTAAAGTGAAGTCGCTCAGTCATGTCTGACTCTTTGCGATCCCGTGGACTGTAGCCTACCAGGCTCCTTTGTCCATGGGATTATCCAGGCAATAGTACTAGAGTGGATTGCCATTTCCTTCTCCAGGGGATCTTCCGGACCCAGGGATTAAACCGAGGTCTCCCACATTGTAGACAGACGCTTTACTATCTGAGCCACCAGGGAAGTCCTCTCAACCATTTCTTAATTCAGCCCAATGCACTGGTTTTTCACAGTCACATAAGCGAAATATTTGGCTGAGGACCACCACTGCAAATCAGTTATCCAAACCTATATGTTGTGGTCTGTTTTCTTTCTGGCCTGTACACAGTCATGCCTTATATTGAACCATTTTGAATTGATGGAAGTTTCCTATTCATATTACAATATTGCATTTGAATCTCTATACTGCATTTTTTGAAAGAATATTATTCAGAACTTATTCTGAGCACTCCTGTAGTACCCTACTCCATAAAGAGTCTGTCAACCACACACAACATTTCCTGTTTTCAATATCTCATCCATTGTTCACACTCAAAAAGGCAGTGAAGATAAGGCTCAACATTCAGTGCGAGTCCTGTCTTCTACTGAATACTGACCTTAAACATTCCTCTTGCACTTTGTGCACACAGGCCTGGACTTAATTATCCTACAAGATACTAAAATATGCATATAGAACTTTGAAATCACTCTTTTAATCATAATAATAATTCATTCAGAACAAGATATTTATATAGCTTTTCCTCCAAAAGTTATATGTTAATATGGCAAAAGAGTGTCTTCATTTTGGAAGAATTTAAATACCAACTTAACTAAGTGATTAAGATGATTATCACTAACGAAAGAAAAATTGACATCTACTATACCTACTGACGGGAGAAGGCAATGGCACCCCACTCCAGTACTCTGGCCTGGAAAATCCCATGGACGGAGGAGCCTGGTGTGCTGCAGTCTATGGGGTCGCTAGGAGTCGGACACGACTGAGTGACTTCACTTTCACTTTTCACTTTCATGCATTGGAGAAGGAAATGGCAACCCACTCCAGTGTTCTTGCCTGGAGGATCCCAGGGACGAGGGAGCCTGGTGGGCTGCCTTCTATGGGGTTGCACAGAGTCGGACATGGCTGAAGCGACTTAGCAGCAGCAGCAGCATACCTACTGACAGGGTGCAATAAGAAGAACACGGAATTTTTTCAGTGTTAATCCTGCCTAAAATGTTTAACCTAAATCTATCATGAGGTGATATCAGATAAATTTATATTAAGAGATTCTACAAGTGGCTTTTATTCTTTAAAAATTTCAGCATCATTAAAAACTAAAGAAACAACTAAATGCTATGAGAGATCTCAGGTGTGTCCTAAATGAGGAAATTTAACTATGAAGATTATTATTTGGATATGTGCAATTTTGACAATGGAGTTTGAGTTAGAAGAAGGATCAGAAAACTTTTTCTGTAAATGATCAATTATTAAATAGTTATAGCCTTATGGGTCATATGGTACCTGCTATAATTATTTAATTGTGTTGTTGTAGCTCAGAAACAGTCATATACAAAATGTCTCTAATATTGAATAAATCAAAAATCCCAACAATACCCTGATTTTAAAAGATATACTTATTAATGGCTGAGTAGTACTCCATTGTGTATATTTACCACAGCTTTCTTATCCATTCATCTGCTGATGGACATCTAGGTTGCTTCTATGTCCTGGCTATTATAAACAGTGCTGTGATGAACATTGGGGTACACGTGTCTCTTTCCCTTCTGGTTTCCTCAGTGTGTATGCCCAGCAGTGGGATTGCTGGATCATAAGGCAGTTCTATTTCCAGTTTTTTAAGGAATCTCCACACTGTTCTCCATAGTGGCTGTACTAGTTTGCATTCCCACCAACAGTGTAAGAGGGTTCCTTTTTCTCTGCACCCTCTCCCAGCATTTATTGCTTGTAGACTTTTGGATCTCAGCCATTCTGACTGGTGTGAAATGGTATCTCATAGTGGTTTTGATTTGCATTTCTCAGATAATGAGTGATGTTGAGCATCTTTTCATGTGTTACAGAGTGAAGTAAGCCAGAAATAAAAACACCAATACAGTATACTAACGCATATATATGGAATTTAGAAAGATGGTAACAATAACCCTGTGTATGAGACAGCAAAAGAGACACTGATGTATAGAACAGTCTTATGGACTCTGTTGGAGAGGGAGAGGGTGGGAAGATTTGGGAGAATGGCATTGAAACATGTGTAATATCATGTATGAAAAAAAAATAAACATCAAAAAAAACCCCGATATACTTAAAGCAAAAAATAAAAAATTGCTATAAATAAAGGTATGGGGAAATGAACGAGGCACATACAAACCACAAGATTTAACAGCACACAGAAACAAGTTCTTTGAACACAGTATGACTAAGGTAGTATTTAAACATGATCACAGATTATTAGACTCTTTCATTCAAGAGTAGAGTGCTGTTTCCATCTCCTTGAATCTGCACTAACTTGGGATGACTTCAACCAGTAGAGGACCATGGATGCCACTCTATATGCCTTCTGACTGACTCATAGAAAAGTCAAGCCTATTAAGTCTTGAATCTCTATGTCTTTTAGAATACCTGCTGTCCATATGCTTCCTCTGGGAACCCATTTGTCAGGATGTGAGAAACCAAATACAAAGTCCACATAGTCACTACAGCCTACTATCCCAACTAAGCCCAGCCCATGGCTCAAATTTGAGAGAAAGTTCTAGAAGATCTTATAGATACCTTCCTCCAGATACTCTAAGCTCTGGGATCATGTTGTTCGATCAGTGGTATTTGCACATGGACAAGTTTGCCTTGTTTTCCACAGAATGACCCACCTAAAACCTGATTTGATACAACATTTAGCATTTCTGGAGAATTCATTTGAGAAGAATCTATCTGAAGAGGGTTGCTATATTGATTAAAAACTGAAGCTGAAGATAAGTGCCCTCTCATATGTCCTTCTTAGAATTCAATGTCAAGAAAACAGCCATTTGGGTAGCTGAAATTGTTTACTTCTTTTCATCAGAAAATCACACAATATTATCCAGTGGATCCAGCTTTTTGTTTGAACTACTAAATTGATTTTTCTCAGTTTCTATACTTCATTCATTCCAGATTCTAACCTGATTCTCTCTCCCTTCTTTAAAATAGGTTCTCGTATGTACATTAATTTGTATTTGTGTGTACTCATTTTTTTTTGCATTTTAACTGTACTTCTCAAGAAATATTTTCATATGTTATCATAATCCTTTTAGAAATAGGCATGGTATAATTTATAAGTAATTCAAATCTCTTAAATACCACCTGGAAAATGAGTTATTGCCAGGCTGAACATTCAGATAAATCTGCACAAGCTTTAATCAAATCCACCAAGTCATAAGCCATGGATTTGGTTTACTCTATAGGCTAAACTGACACTTGTTTCCACAAAGAAATAAGTGATTTAAAAAATCTACTAAGCTCTTTATAGCCAATCTCAGGGTACAACAAAAATAACACAGGCTCATGAGCTCATTCCTCAATATTGAGCTTTGAAATATCTTGGCCAAACTAGACAGCTGTGTACAATGTAACTCTGAGGATTAAAATGGTGCAAATAAAATGATGTATAAAGCAATTTATTCCAAATGAACTTGTAGTGACTGCCTGAGTCTTTATTCTTTTGAGCCTTTGATCTTGATACCTGAAATGACTCAGCCTGCACATCAATAAGGTTTGATCAAAAACAATAACCTAGAAGTCCAGACAGGGGTAAATACAACTACTACTAAGAGCAGGCTTCAGTCCCCCTTGCTACATTTATGGAGATAAGAGGCATTATAATTTTAATCAATTATTAGTTTAATTTTTTTCAAAAAAATATGTAGAGCCCTAATATCAAAAAGAGGAAAAAGCAAAATCAGCTGAAACACAGATAAGAGGCCCTAAAACATGGTTCAAACAGGTCCCATTTGGCTATCTCTATTCTGATGACTCACTGTTCTTACTGTATTTGGTTCTACTGAG
This sequence comes from Bubalus kerabau, assembly GCF_029407905.1. Taxonomy (NCBI): domain Eukaryota; kingdom Metazoa; phylum Chordata; class Mammalia; order Artiodactyla; family Bovidae; genus Bubalus; species Bubalus kerabau. The sequence continues at coordinate 39,861,293 of NC_073647.1, read as the reverse complement.
GAAAATACTGATCACAGAGACCAAACCAGCACCCAGGAATTCATATGTTTATATAGAGATTAATATGAAAGAAAGAAATCTGAAAAATATATAAACAAGTTTTTGAAGATCTCTGAATCTAAACAGAAGTGACTGGCTTATAGGATTAAATGAAGTATTCTGTATATTGAAGCACAAAAGAGGTTCAATAACTTCTAGGAGAAAATCAAAATAAAATATTCTGTAAAATTAGTTCTTAAGTTATAGACAGTTTACAGTTGACATAATTCACCATTATTTTTCACTTTAAAGTTAAAAATAACTAAAAATGAGTTGAAACTACTTTCTGATTTTATTGAGATATGTAAGTATATAAATACATGTAAGTATATAAATACATTTGTTATAAACTATATAAGTATACAAATATATAATAACATATAAACATGATCTGTATTGTATATTATAATATATAAACATTTTAAATTGCATATATTTAAGGTTTACAATGTGATTATTTGATATCCTATACACTGTGAGAATATTTGATATCCTAAATTGCCAACATCTGCTGGATCATGGAAAAAGCAAGAGAGTTCCAGAAAAACATCTATTTCTGCTTTATTGACTATGCCAAAGTCTTTGACTGTGGGGATCACAATAAACTGTAGGAAATTCTGAAAGAGATGGGAATACCAGACCACCTGATCTGCCTCTTGAGAAATTTGTATGCAGGTCAGGAAGCAACAGTTAGAACTGGACATGGAACAACAGACTGGTTCCAAATAGGAAAGGGAGTACGTCAAGGCTATATTGTCACCCTGTTTATTTAACTTATATGCAGAGTACATCATGAGAAACGCTGGACTGGAAGAAACACAAGCTGGAGTCAAGATTGCCGGGAGAAATATCAAGAACCTCAGATATGCAGATGACACCACCCTTATGGCAGAAAGTGAAGAGGAACTCAAAAGCCTCTTGATGAAAGTGAAAGTGGAGAGTGAAAGAGCTGGCTTAAAGCTCAACATTCAGAAAACGAAGATCATGGCATCAGGTCCCATCACTTCATGGGAAATAGATGGGGAAACAGTGTCAGACTTTATTTTTCTGGGCTCCAAAATCACCGCAGATGGTGACTGCAGCCATGAAATTAAAAGACGCTTACTCCTTGGAAGGAAAGTTATGACCAACCTAGAAAGCATATTCAAAAGCAGAGACATTACTTTGTCAACAAAGGTTCGTCTAGTCAAGGCTATGGTTTTTCCTGTGGTCATGTATGGATGTGAGAGTTGGACTGTGAAGAAGGCTGAGCACTGAAGAATTGATGCGTTTGAACTGTGGTGTTGGAGAAGACTCTTGAGAGTCCCTTGGACTGCAAGGAGATCCAACCAGTCCATTCTGAAGGAGATCAGCCCTGGGATTTCTTTGGAAGGAATGATGCTAAAGCTGAAACTCCAGTACTTTGGCCACGTCATGTGAAAAGTTGACTCATTGGAAAAGACCCTGATGCTGGGAGGGATTGGGGGCAGGAGGAGAAGGGGACGACAGAGGATGAGATGGCTGGATGGCATCACTGACTCGATGGACGTGAGAGTCAGTGAGCTCTGGGAGTTGGTGTTGGACAGGGAGGCCTGGCATGCTGTGATTCATGGGGTTGCAAAGAGTCAGACACGACTGAGCTACTGATCTGATCTGATAGATCCTCAAAAACGACAGAATGATCTCTGTTCATTTTAAAGGCAAACCGTTCAATATCACACTAATCAAGGCCTATGCCCAACCACCAACGCCAAAGAAGCTGAAGTTGAATGATTCTAGGAAGACCTACAAGACCTTCTAGAACTAACACCAATAAAAGATGTCATTTTCATCATAGGGAACTGGAATGCAAAAGTAGTTAGTCAAGAGATAACCTGGAGTAACAGGCAAGTTTGACCTTGGAGTACAAAATGAAGTGGGGAAAAAGTTAACAATTTTGTCAAAAGAACACACTGGTCATAGCAAACACCCTCTTCAAACAACCAAGAGATGACTCTACACATGGACATCACCAGATGGTCAATATCAAAACCAGATTGATTATTATATTCTTTGCAGCTGAAGATAGAGAAGCTGTATACAGTCAGCAAAAACAGACTGGGAGATCACTGTAACTCATTGCAAAATCCAGACTTAAAATGAAGAAAGTAGAGAAAACCACTAGGGCATTCAGGTATGACATGAATCAAATCCCTTATGATTATACAGTGGAAGTGAAAATAGATTCAAGGGATGAGAGCTGATAGAGTGCCTGAAGAATTATGGACGGAGGTTCATGACATTGTACAAAGGTGGTGATCAAAACCATTGCCAAGAAAAGAAATGCAAAAAGGTAAAACTGCTGTCTGAGGAGGCCTTACAAATAGCTGAGAAAATAAGAAAAGTGAAAGGAAAATGAGAAAAGGAAAGATATATCTATCTGAATGCAGAGTTCCAAAGAACAGCAGAGATATGAAAGCCGTCCAATGTGATAAATTTAAAAATAGAGGAAAACAATCAGATCAGATCAGATCATCCGCTCAGTCATGTCCGACTCTTTGTGACCCCATGAATCGCAGCACGCCAGGCCCCCCGTCCATCACCAACTTCTGGAATTCACTTATACTCACGTCCATCGAGTCAGTGATGCCATCCAGACATCTCATCCTCTGTCGTCCCCTTCTCCTCTTGCCCCCAGTCCCTCCCAGCATCAGGGTCTTTTCCAATGAGTCAACTCTTCACATGAGGTGGCAAAGTACTGGAGTTTCAGCTTTAGCATCATTCCTTCCAAAGAAATCCCAGGGCTGATCTCCTTCAGAATGGACTGGTTGGATCTCCTTGCAGTCCAAGGGACTCTCAAGAGTCTTCTCCAACACCACAGTTCAAACGCATCAATTCTTCAGTGCTCAGCCTTCTTCACAGTCCAACTCTCACATCCATACATGACCACAGGAAAAACCATAGCCTTGACTAGACGAACCTTTGTTGACAAAGTAATGTCTCTGCTTTTGAATATGCTTTCTAGGTTGGTCATAACTTTCCTTCCAAGGAGTAAGTGTCTTTAATTTCATGGCTGCAGTCACCATCTGCAGTGATTTGGGAGCCCAGAAAAATAAAGTCTGACACTGTTTCCCCATCTATTTCCCATGAAGTGATGGGACCTGATGCCATGATCTTCGTTTTCTGAATGTTGAGCTTTAAGCCAACTTTTTCACTCTCCACTTTCACTTTCATCAAGAGGCTTTTGAGTTCCTCTTCACTTTCTGCCATAAGGGTGGTGTCATCTGCATATCTGAGGTTCTTGATATTTCTCCTGGCAATCTTGATTCCACGTTGTGCTTCTTCCAGTCCAGCGTTTCTCATGATGTACTCTTCATATACGTTAAATAAACAGGGTGACAATATAGCCTTGACGTACTCCCTTTCCTATTTGGAACCAGTCTGTTGTTCCATGTCCAGTTCTAACTGTTGCTTCCTGACCTGCATACAAATTTCTCAAGAGGCAGATCAGGTGGTCTGGTATTCCCATATCTTTCAGAATTTCCTACAGTTTATTGTGATCCCCACAGTCAAAGGCTTTGGCATAGTCAGTAAAGCAGAAATAGATGTTTTTCTGGAACTCTCTTGCTTTTTCCATGATCCAGTGGATATTGGCAATTGGATCTCTGGTTCCTCTGCCTTTTCTAAAACCAGCTTGAACATCTGGAAGTTCACGGATCGCATATTGCTGAAGCCTGGCTTGGAGAATTTTGAGCATTACTTTACTAGCGTGTGAGATGAGTGCAATTGTGCGGTACTTTGAGCATTCTTTGGCATTGCCTTTCTTTGGGATTGGAATGAAAACTGACCTTTTCCAGTCCTGTGGCCACTGCTGAGTTTTCCAAATTTGCTGGCATATTGAGTGCAGCACTTTCACAGCATCATCTTTCAGGATTTGGAATAGCTCAACTGGAATTCCATCACCTTCACTAGCTTTGTTCATAGTGATGCTTTCTAGGGCCCACTTGACTTCCCATTCTAGGATATCTGGCTCTAGGTCAGTGATCACACCATCGTGATCATCTGGGTTGTGAAGATCTTTTTTGTACAGCTCTTCTGTGTATTCTTGCCATCTCTTCTTTATATCTTCTGCTTCTGTTAGGTCCATACAATTTCTGTCCTTCATTGAGCCCATCTTTGCACGAAATGTTCGTTTGGTATCTCTGATTTTCCTGAAGAGATCTCTAGTCTTTCCCATTCTGTTGTTTTCCTCTATTTCTTTGCATTGATCACTGAGGAAGGCTTTCTTATCTCTTCTTGCTATTCTTTGGAACTCTGCATTCAGATGTTTATATCTTTCCTTTTCTCCTTTGTTTTTTGCTTCCCTTCTTTTCACAGCTATTTGTAAGGCCTCCTTAGACAGCCATTTTGCTTTTTTGCAGTTCTTTTCCATGGGGATGGTCTTGGTCCCTGTCTCCTGTACAATGTCACGAACCTCATTCCATAGTTCATCAGGTACTCTATCAGATCTAGACCCTTAAATCTATTTCTCACTTCTACTGTATAATCACAAGGGATTTGATTTAGGTCATACCTTAATGGTCTAGTGGTTTTCCCTATTTTCTTCAATTTAAGTCTGAATTTGACAATAAGGGATTCATGGTCTGAGCCACAGTCAGCTCCTGGTCCTGTTTTTGCTGACTGTATAGAGCTTCTCCATCTTTGGCTGCAAAGAATATAATCAATCTGATTTCGGTGTTGACCATCTGGTGATGTCCATGTGTAGAGTCTTCTCTTGTGTTGTTGGAAGAGGGTGTTTGTTAATACAAGTGCATTTTCTTGGCAAAACTCTATTAGTCTTTGCCCTGCTTCATTCCATATTCCAAGGCCAAATTTGCCTGTTATTCCAGGTGTTTCTTGACTTCCTACTTTTGCATTCCAGTCCCCTATAATCAAAAGGACATCTTTTTTGGGTGTTAGTTCTAAATGGTCTTGTAGGTCTTCATAGAACCGTTCAGCTTCTTCAGTGTTACTGGTTGGGTCATAGACTTGGATTACTGTGATATTGAATGGTTTGCCTTGGAAACGAACAGAGATCATTCTGTTGTTTTTGAGATTGCATCCAAGTACTGCATTTCGGACTCTTTTGTTGACCATGATGGCTACTCCATTTCTTCTGAGGGATTCCTTCCCTCAGTAGTAGATATAATGGTCATCTGAGTTAAATTCACCCATTCCAGTCCATTTCAGTTCGCTGATTCCTAGAATGTCAACATTCACTCTTGCCATCTCTTGTTTGACCACTTCCAATTTGCCTTGATTCGTAGACCTGACATTCCAGGTCCCTATGCAATATTGCTCTTTACAGCATCGGACCTTGCTTCTATCACCAGTCACATCCACAACTGGGTATTGTTTTTGCTTTGGCTCAATCCCTTCATTCTTTCTGGAGTTATTTCTCCACTGATCTCCAGTAGCATATTGGGCACCTACTGACCTGGGGAGTTCCTCTTTCAGTATCCTATCATTTTGCCTTTTCATAATGTTCATGGGAAAAACAATAGAATGGGACATACTAGAGAGATTTCCTCAAGAAAATTAGAGATACCAAGACAACATTTCATGCAAAGATGGGCACAATAAAGAACAGAAATGTTATGCACATAAAAGCAGCAGAAGATATTAAGAAGACATGGTAAGAGGTGGGATTTCCCTGGTGACTCAGATGGTAAAGTGTCTGCCTACAATGCAGGAGACCCCTGTTCAATCCCTGGGTCGGGAAGATCTCCTGGAGAAGTAAATGGCAACCCACACAAGTATTCTTGCCTGGAAAATCCCATGGACGGAGGAGCCTGTTAGGCTGCAGTCCATGGGGTCTCAAAGAGTCAGACACGACTGAGCAACTTCACTTTCACTTAAAAGAAGCAGAAGATACTAAGGAGAGGTGGCAAGAAAACACAGAAGAATTATACCAAAAAGTCTAATAATCCAGATGACCATGATGGTGTGATCATTCACCTAGAGCCAGACATCCTGGAATGTGAAGTCAAGTGGGCCTTAGGAAGCATCATTACGAACAAAGCTAGTAGAGGTGATGGAATTCCAGCTGAGTTTTTTCAAATCCTAAAAGATGATCCTGTGTAAATTGCTGCACTCAACATGCCCAGCAAATTTGGAAAACTCAGCAGGGGTCACAGGACTGGAAATGGTAAGTTTTCCTTCTAGTCCCAAAGAATGTTCAAACTACCACACAATTGCATGCATTTAACAGGCTAGCAAAGTAATGCTCAAAATTCTCCAAGCTAGGCTTCAACAGTATGTGAACTGAGAAGTCTTAGGTATTCCAGTTGGATTTAGAGAAGGCAGAGGAACCAGAAATCCAATTGCCAACGTCTGTTGGATCATTAAAAGGGCAAGAGAATTTCAGAAAACAAACATCTATTTCTGCTTCACTGACTATGATAAAGCCTTTGGGTGTGTGGATCACAACAAACTGTGGAAAATTCTTAGAGATGGGAATACCAGACCACCTTACCGGCCCCCTGAGAAACCTGTATGCAGATCAAGAAGCAACAGTTAGAACAAGACATGGATTAACAGTGTCATTCAAGTTGGGAAAGGAGTATGTCAAAGCTGTATATTGTCACTCTACTTATTTAACACTTATGTAGAGTACATCATGCAAAATGCCATGCTGGAAGAAGCACAAACTGCAATCAAGATTGCTGGGATAAATATCAATAACCCCAGATATGCAGATGATACCACCATTATAGCAGAAAGTGAAGGGAACTAAAGAACCTCTTCATGAAGGTGAAAGAGGAGAGTGAGAAAGCTGGCTGAAAACTCAACACAGAAAAACTAAGATCATGGCATCTGGTCCCATCACTCCATGGCAAAAAAATGGGGAAACAATGGAAACAGTGATAGACTTTATTTTCTTGGGCTCCCAAATCACTGCAGATGGTGACTGCAGCCATGAAATTAAAAGTCACTTGGTCCTTGGGAGAAAAACTATGACCAACCTAGACAGAATATTAAAAAGCAGAGATATATCTTTGCTGACAAAGGTCCATCTAGTCAAAGCTATGGTTTTTCCAGTAGTCATGAATGGATGTGAGAGTTGGACTATAAAGAAGACTGAGCACTGAATAATTGATGCCTTTGAACTGTGGGGTTGGAAAAGACTCTTGAGAATACTTTGGACTTCAAGGACATCCAACCAGTCCATCCTAAAGGAAATCAGTCCTGAATATTCATTGGAAGGACTGATGCTGAAGCTGAAGCTCCATTACTTTGGCTACCTGATTTGAAGAGTTGACTCACTGGTGAAGACCCTGATGCTGGGAAAGATTGAAGGCAGGAGAAGAAGCAGATGACAGGGGACGAGACATTTGGATATCATCACCAACTCAATGGACGCAGGTTTGAGCAATCTCCAGGAGCTGGTGAACAACAGGGAAGCCTGGAGTTATGCAGTCCATGGGGTCACAAAGAGTCAGACAGAAATGAGCGATTGAACAACAACAATACACTGTGACATGATTACTACCAGCAAGTTGATTGATGAGAAAATAGCTATTTTGAGTTGCTCCTTAGGCATTTGACAGTATGACAACCCTGCTCACAATCAAAGTCTAGATTTTTAGATAAGATCTGAGTTTAGGTTTAATGCCCCAAGTTTCTGCTTTGGTTTTCCTGGAACATTTTTTAAAATAACCACTTAGAGATGAGCCCACAAAAAGTTAGTGATGTCCACTCCTACCATCTTGTAAGTACTAGGTGCTTGCTACCCTGCTCTCAATCTCCTGCTTGCTCATTGCTGGGGACTGTTCTGCCATCACTATTTATAATATATAGAGAGGGGGTTGGGGGGAGACACTCAGTGCATTTTGTAATAACCCTCAAGAATAAGTTTGTGGTTGGCCTAGTCTTCACCTTCTCCAACTTTTCCAGGATTATAGGCAATATGATCAATACAGTCCTTCTTACCACAGAAGTATTTGAGTAAAATATAATTTAATCATTGGAAACACATGCCAATTGTACCTGGAAAATTTTCACGTGGTCTGCCACACACACTTGGAATCAAGACTGTAACCATTGGGTGTCCACCCTCACCTGTGCAGGTAAGTGGCCATTGAGTCCATTTTCCCCCAGGGCTTCAGTTTCTGTACATCACTTCTAACCCTACCCCAATATACAGAGGGATTAGATCATCTATAGCATAACTCTGATATATTCTTGACCACTTATGCTATAGAGACTACTCATCTTCCTCCTCTTTTGGGCATCTCCTAGTCTGAGGTGGGGGTAACCACTGAATTGCAAAGTTTGAAGAACAGTGAATGACTATGAATTATAATTCCATCAACAAAGATGAGGAACCAAGCAGAATTCAATATAGTACAAAGGAAACATATAGCAGCAGAAGGTGCTCCAATGATTATATTTCAGCTTGTTGGAAAGATGGGCATTCTCTCTCTGGTGGTCCTTCTACTTGGAACTAATAAAACAGTCAAGTACAGGAAGCATTTCCCACAGCCATTACTGCAGTGTGCTTTATGTCAATCCTCGCTGCCTTTTGTGTTCATTAAACTTCAGGAAACAAACACAAACACATAAAATGCTTTCGGACAGCCTCCCACTTTGCCATTTGGAACCTAGATGTTTCAATCACCTCACTCTTTCTGTCTGCATCAGCTGCCATGTAGTGCAATGAATGAGACCAGCTGCAATAACAAATCGAGAAAAAAAAAAAAAAACCAATAAAACTCTTGGCATTTGCTTTGGGCTGCCTGTTCTATGGGCAAGAGCAGATGACAGGCTCTGTGCCTAGATTATTTTTTAACTCCTGAAGAACTCTGACAAAAGCTTTGGTGGACAAGGAAAATATCAGGAATTGATCAAGGCTTACATCCATTTGGCATTGTTTTATGTAAAATGCACACTGGAAAACATGCTAAGATCCTTTTTGCTTCAATCCTAATATGCAGTTGAGTGATTGAAATTTCCCTCCTTCTGGTTGGGACCATAAAAATCAACAACCTAGATAGCAAATGTTTTGTTTGACTACTGCATTACTAAAAGATCTATGAAAAATATTAAGAACAAGTACTTCTTTATACTCATAAAAGGGCAGTGAAAAAAACTGCAAAATCCCTTTTTATTTCTTGCCAAGGGCAAGAAAACATAAGTATAAAGAGCAAACCAACCACAAACAGCATGGCTATCACTACACATTCTTCAAGTTTATGCATTATGTAATGAAAAAGGCTTTCCAGAAAAACAAACTGTAAATACATCTCAGAGAAAAATGGAAATGAGGGGGGGAAAAACTAAGGTATTCTTTTATGTAGGAATCTCTTTTCCTTCTTGCCTTCCTATCAAAGGAGATAACCCATACAAGGGAAAGTAAATCTTTTTGAAGGGTTCTAGTTAATCTAAAGAGATGATATTTCTTAATGAAAATGTTGAACCAAAGATAACAAGCCAGGCAGCATGATGTACCAAAGCTCAGGGCTAGGTTCAACATTCCCAAGGCAAAAGAAATTCAGTGATAGGAGGGATATCATGACCTGACTGTGGCTCAGATCATGAACTCCTTATTGCCAAATTCAGACTTAAATTGAAGAAAGTAGGGGAAAACCATTAGACTATTCAGGTATGACCTAAATCAAATCCCTTATGATTATACAGTGGAAATGAGAAATAGATGTAAGGGACTAGATCTGATGAAAGAGTGCCTGATAAACTATGGACGGAGTTTCGTGACATTGTACAGGAGACAGGAATCAAGACCATCCCCAAGAAAAAGGAATGCAAAAAAGCAAAATGGCTGTCTGAGGAGACCTTACAAATAGCTATGAAAAGAAGAGAAGTGAAAAGCAAAGGAAAAAAGGAAAGATATACCCATTTGAATGCAGAGTTCCAAAGAATAGCAAGGAGAGATAAGAAAGCCTTCCTCAGTGATCAATGCAAAGAAATAGAGGAAAACGATAGAATAAGAAAGACTAGAGACATCTTCAGGAAAATTAGAGATGTCAACAGAATATTTCATGCAAAGACGGGCTCGATAAAGGACAGAAATGGTATGGACCTAACAAAAGCAGAAGATATTAAGAAGAGGTGGCAAGAAGACACAGAAGAACTGTACAAAAAAGATCTTCATGACCCAGATAATCACGATGGTGTGATCACTGACCTAGAGCCAGACATCCTGGGATGTGAAGTCCAGTGGGCCTTAGGAAGTATCACTACGAACAGAGCTAGTGGAGGTGATGGCATTCCAGTTGAGCTATTTCAAATCCTAAAAGATGATGCTGTGAAAGTGCTCTACTCGATATGCCAGCAAATTTGGAAAACTCAGCAATGGCCACAGGACTGGAAAAGGTCAGTTTTCATTCCAATCCCAAAGAAAGGCAATGCCAAAGAATGCTCATACTCCCGCACAATTGCACTAATCTCACATGCTAGTAAAGTAACGCTCAAAATTCTCCAAGCCAGGCTTCAGCAATACGTGAACCGTGAACTTCTAGATGTTCAAGCTGGTTTTAGAACAGGAAGATGAACCAGAGATCAAATTGCCAACATTCACTGGATCATGGAAAAAGCAAGAGAGTTACAGAAAACATCTATTTCTGTTTTATTGACTATGCCAAAGCCTTTGACTGTGTGGATCACAATAAACTGTGAAAAATTCTGAAAGTGATGGGAATACCAGACCACCTGACCTGCCTCTTGAGAAACTTATATGCAGGTCAGGAAGCAACATACAGAACTGGACATGGAACAACAGACTGGTTCCAAATAGGAAAAGGAGTATGTCAAGACTGTATATTGTCACCCTGCTTAATTAACTTATACGCAGAATACATCATGAGAAATGCTGTGCTGGATGAAGCACAAGCTGGAATCAAGACTGCCAGGAGAAACATCAATAACCTCAGATATGCAGATGACATCACCCTTATGGCAGAAATTGAAGAAGAACTAAAGAGCCTCTTTAAAGAGGAGAGTGAAAAAGTTGGCTTAAAGCTCAACATTCAGAAAACTAAGATCATGGCATCCAGTCCCATCACTTCATGGCAAATAGATGGGGAAACAGTGGAAACAGTGGCTGAATTTATTTTGGGGGGCTCCAAAATCACTGCATATGGTGGTTGCAGCCATGAAATTAAAATATGCTTACTCCTTGCAAGGAAAGTTATAACCAACATAGACAGCAGAATAAAAAGCAGAGACATTACTTTGTCAACAAAGGTCCATCTATCAAGGCTATGGTTTTTCCAGTAGTCATGTATGGATGTGAGAGTTGGATTATAAAGAAAACTGAGTGCCAAAGAATTGACGCTTTTCAACTTTGGTGTTGGAGAAGACTCTTGAGAGTCCCTTGGACTGCAAGGAGATCCAACCAGTCCATCCTAAAGGAGATCAGTCCTGGGTGTTCATTGGAAGGATTGATGTTGAAGCTGAAACTCTAATATTTTGGCCACCTGATGTGAAGAGCGGGCTCATTTGAAAAGATCCTGATGTTGGGAAAGATGGAAGGCCGGAGAAGAAGGGGACGACAGAGGATGAGATGGTTAGATGGCATCACCAACTCAATGGACATGAGTTTGGGTAAACTCTGGGAGTTGGTGATGGACAGGGAGGCCTGGAGTGCTGCGGTTCATGGGGTTGCAAAGACTGAGCAGCTGAACTGAACTGAATTTGTAAACCATGAAAGTAAGCATTCTGTCTCCTTTGAAGTGTAAGTACTACCAACTTTTATAAATTTAAAGTATGCCTTAATGAGCTAAGAAGCTTATTAAATCAAGAATAACATAATCCTTCTCCTAGATTCTGATACATTTGTGGAAGAAGGGAAAACATGCCTTTAAAATATCTGAATATTTTCTTAACCAAAGAAGCTGCCACTGAGTAGGAAAGTCCAAAATTGTGCTTGCTGTTGACATGCTACTCTTCACATTATCATGGCTATTTACACAAATTTTTATATTGATTTTGAGGAAAAAAAATGTGTTTTTTTTAAGTTTTGACATTTTAAAATTATTTTTTAAAATGTATTTATTTTTTCACTTTACAATATTGAATTAGTTTTGTCATACATCAACATGCATCCACCACGGGTGTACACGTGTTCCCCATCCTGTACCCCGCTCCCACCTCCCTCCCCATACCATCCCTCTGGGTCATCCAAGTGCACCAGCCCCAAGCTTCCTGTATCCTACCTTGAACCTGGACTGGCGATTCATTTCTTATATGATATTATACATGTTTTAATGACATTCTCCTAAATCATCCCCCCCCCACAGAGTCCAAAAGACTGTTCTATACATCTGTGTCTCTTTGCTGTCTCGCATACAAGGTTATCGTTACCATCTTTCTAAATTCCATATATATGTGTTAGTATACTGTATTGGTGTTTTTCTTTCTGGCTTACTTCACTCTGTATAATAGGCTCCAGTTTCATCCACCTCATTAGAACTGATTCAAATGTATTCTTCTTAACGGCTGAGTAATACTCCATTGTGTATATGTACCATGGCTTTCTTATCCATTCATCGGCTGATGGACATCTAGGTTGCTTCCATGTCCTGGCTATTATAAACAGTGCTGCGATGAACATTGGGGTACATGGGTCTCTTTCAATTCTGGTTTCCTCGGTGTGTATGCCCAGAAGTGGGATTGCTGGGTTGTATGGCAGTTCTATTTCCATTTTTTTAAGGAATCTCTACACTGTTCTCCATAGTGGCTGTACTCGTTTGCATTCCCACCAACAGTGTAAGAGGGTTCCCTTTTCTCCACACCCTCTCCAGCATTTATTGCTTGTAGACTTTTGGATTGCGGCCATTCTGACTGGCGTGAAATGGTACCTCATTGTGGTTTTGATTTGCATTTCTCTGATAATGAGTGATGTTGAGCATTTTTTTCGTGTGTTTGTTAGCCATCTGTATGTCTTCTTTGGAGAAATGTCTATTTAGTTCTTTGGCCCACTTTTTGATTGGGTCGTTTATTTTTCTGGAATTGAGCTGCAGGAGTTGCTTGTATATTTTTGAGATTAGCTGTTTGTCAGTTGCTTCATTTTATAAAATGTAGCTTTATTTCAAAATAGTCTCTTATCGTACTTTCTCCAACTCTTAAATGATAAATAAATGTAAAAAAGTATTTCAAAGATGGTTAGCTCTGCTATCTTCCCATTGCTTAACTCTTATCACCCTCCAGAGTGGAAGGGTAGAAAGTGGGAAAACAAGTGAAAATGAACTGACTCTCTAGAGACCAATATTGGACACTGGTGATACTGCTTTCTGTACTTCCCTTTATTCTACTGTAGCAATACTTCTATTTTCCTGTTCCACTTTAAAATGTCAGTTATTTATTATTATTATTTTGGTGACTGAGACTATCAAAATCCAAATGTGTTCACTGTAAAAAATACATACAGCTTTATATAGCTAAATCTTATTAACCACTTATCATGTGGTAGTCACTGACCTAAACTATGTACTCACTCACTTCTCATTTAACCCTTACAACAAATTTAAGAGGTATGGGCCCTTTTCCATTTTTTTTAATTTTATTTTTATTTTTTATTTGTGTGTTAATTTTATTTATTATTATTATTATTTACTTTACAATATTGTATTGGTTTTGCCATACATCAACATGCATCTGTCACGGGTGTACACGTGTTCCCCATTCTGAACCCCCCATAGGATAATTACTTTACAGTAAATATAGTGATGGTTTCTGCCATACATCAACATGAATCAGCCACAGGCATACACATGACCCCTTCCTCTTGAACCTCCTTACCGAACCCAAAGCTGGTGCCCTTTTCCATTTTATAGATGATAAAATTGAGGCAAAGGAAGATTAGGAAATTTATGGAAATAAAATTGGAAGAAAAAAGACCTTGGGCTATGTGCTGTGAAGGATTGACAAATGTTATAATCTATCAGATAAACCATGACAGGCTAAGTCAGGCTAAGTTGCTCCAGTCATGTCCAACTCTTTGCAACCCCATGGACTATGCAGTCCATGGAATTCTCCAGACAAGAATACTGGAGTGTGTTGCCATTTCCTTCTTCAGGGGATCTTCCCGACCCAGGGATTGAACCTGGGTCTCCTGCATTGCAGGCAGATTCTTTACTGTCTGAGCCACTAGGGAAGCCCAATCATGACAATTATATACAAGTCATGACACAAAAACCTATGTATAAAAGAATGAAATATAGCCATAGAGATATAAACTGAAAAATTCCAGTCCAACTTAAGCAACTGCTTAGTCAATCAGGTGCCTGCACAAACATATACAGCAACACACTCAGATCCTTTATATAAGGAGCTGGGGAAACAAATAATTGTGAATGAGGAGGAAAGGGGAATGGGAAAATATTACAGCAAGGAGACAGATTGGCACACATATTGTCAAATGACAAAAATAGTGCTAATGAGTAATAGATGTGATGTCCTTTATTCAAGGGAAAACAATCCCAGGATTGGGGGAGTAAAGTACCTCACAAGCAGTAGAATACTGTTTCAGGGGGGTTTGGGGCAAGAGCCATTTTCCCCTCCTAAAGTTTTGGCCACACTGTGTGGCATGTGAAATCCTGGTTCCCCGACCAGGCTTAAAACTTATGTCCCCTGCAGTGAAATCACAGAATCTTAACCACTGGACTGCCAGGGAATCATTTTAATTTTTTTTTAATACTTTGTTTTAAAGAACATTAGAAGATGCAATGGGCTTCCCAGGTGGCACTAGTTGTAATCAATCCACCCACGAGTGCAAGAGACATAAGAGATACAGGTTCAATTCCTGGATCAGGAAGATCCCCTGGAGAAGGAAATGGTAACCCACTCCAGTATTCTTGCCTGGAGAATCACATGGACAGAGGAGCCTGAGGGGCTACAGTCGATGAGGTTGTAAATAATCGGACACAACTGAAGCAGCCAAGCAAAGAAGTCACAATATGGAAACAGTGTGATTGGCTAGGAGGTTGGGATTTCCTTATAAGGCTAGCAAGTTGTATTTTCTAGGGTTAAAGTGAACTAGCTAATACTGAGTTGGAAGATTGGGATTGATATATGTTAGGTTTCCCTAGACAGGTGTTTCTAGTAAGTGCAGGTTGACTCGGCTTTAGATTTGTGGTGTGGACAGGACCACCTGGGTGGTGTCCATTTTGAGGTACTGATATATAAATTAACCTTATCACTATTTATAGATTATATGGCCCAGTGCAATTGCTAGAGCTGGGCTAAGATTTATCACTAACAATACAGAGACCAAAATGGGGTGCAAGCTAAACAGCAGAACTACTGACATTTTTGACATGACATTTTTGATATGACAGATCTGTGTTTTTCAAGACTATTCTGTGCACTTGCAGGACATTTAGCCACTGTCCTCTAAATCATAGACTGGTTGACTGTAGCAGACCCCAGCCTTTGTGACAACCACGATGTGTTGACACATTTCAAAATTCTCCCAGTTGAGGATCTCCAAATTACAGAATTTATGTCATTCACCATCTTCTATTTAGAAAACAGTAATCAATTACTACAGAGTAGATCTGATTCTCAGTGCTTTTTTCATTGGAATGTTACTTAAATGTATATAAATAAAACTAAGTACAAATTTATTTTGTTAATTCTCACAGTACTGTAAAACAAAGTAAACTTTATAATTAAATGATAAAATCATAATACTTATGAGAGCACTGTGTGAAACACATATAATGATATTGACTGCCATGGCCCACGACTTAGGGCTTTCTAAATACCTATAATACCAAGAATTGTGTTATGTCAAAATTCTTCCCATCATTTTTCTATTGTCAACCCATTTTCAACATCATTTTTCTATTGTCAAGTCATTTTAAACTTTTCATTTGTACAGTATTCCATTGCATAATTTGGTCTACATTGGTGAAAATGCATAACTTAGATACGAAAACCACACCTAGTGTCTCCTCAATAGTTCAAGTACTAAGTAGTAGTACTTGGTGCCAACACAATTACAAAACTGAACACAAGTACTGACATTATGTGGCAATATTCAATTAAAAGATGGTTCGTCAGGAAATTTGGAGGTCTCCAAAGGAAAAAAACTTTCACAGATTCACTTGCTTCATTAATGGAATTTTTCTAAGCGATTGTTAACTCTTTCTGTTATTTGTCCCTCATATGTGCAGCCTAAGATAAATTACACAGTTCTTTGTGGAGGTGTACACCAACTTTCCAATTTAAAGAATAAGGGATACTAATAAATACTAAAAACTTAAGTGAGCTATCATCAGTGTCACCAATCACACCATGTGGTAAGCATCCTTTGTATCTTTGCATATATACTGAAAACAGCCCTAAACATAAAAATTGGGTTTATGTTGTCATCTCCTCCTTGCATACAGAGTGACCTTATTCCTGCATTATTTTTATTTAAAGGATTCCAGTTGGCAAGAACATTCTTGATTCTAGAAGAGTTTAGACTCCAGCATATTTTATACATAATCCTCTGAGACTTTAGTAAAGTCTACACAAAGCTTACTTTGTGCTTTATTTCTATAGACTAGTAAGCACTTCCCAAAGTGTATTCCTCAGAATCCTAGCTTTGCTGTGAATCAGTTGGTATTTGCAATATTATGATTTATAAGAAGTACATACTTTGATCATATATTTCTCATGCATAGCTAGTCTTTGTCTACATTTCTTTTCTCACAGCTCCCTAAACCCTTGGAATTTCCTGAGTGATAAGAACAATGGCACCATCTTTTGTTATAATATCTAGTCTCTTGTTCTCCATTCCTGAAAATGCTTCAGGGCCATGAAAGTGAAATGCCTATCTTGTTATTTACAAGAAGCTCCTTCCCACCACTACTGGCTTTATGTTAATGAGGTGACTTCTGGAAAACACCTGAAGATGGGGGCTGCTTGCCAAGGGAAACTAACCAATGAATAGAGGGTGGAACTTTAAGTCCTACCCCCTGATTTTCAAGGAGGAGAGAGGGGCTGGAGGTTGAATCAGTCACCGATGGTCAATGATTTAATCAATTGTGCATAGATAAGGCAGTTGCTATTTAGCTGTTAAGTCCTGTCCAACTTTTTGCAACCCCATAGACTGTAGCCCACAGGCTCCTCTGTCCATGGGATTTCCCAGTCAAGAATACTGGAGTGGGTTGCCATTTCCTTCTAAAAACCCAAAAGGAGCTTATAGGTTTGTGCACATATAGAGGTGTGGGAGGGGGGTGCACCTAGGGAAGGCCAGCAAGCCCCACACCCCTTCCCCATGCCTTATCCCACACATCTCTTCTATCTGGCTGTTCCTGAGTTACATCTTTTTATAATCAACTGGTGATCTAGTAAGTAAAATTTTTCTGCGTTCTGTGAGCCACTGTAGGAAATTAATTTAAACCAAATAATGAACCTCTGATTTATAGCCAGTTGTTCAGAAACACAGATGATAACCTATACTTTCCACTGGCATCTGAAAGGGAGGTCAGTTTTGTAGGACTGAGCCCTTGAGGAATGTGAGAGAAAGTGATGCTATCTTTAGGTAGTGTCAGAATTAAGTTAAATTGTAAGACATCCCACTGGGGTCATAGAATGGGTTGTTGGATGTGTGGGTGATCCTCCTGTGGACTTGGTGACCAGAACCCCTTTTTAGTGTTCTCATGAAAAAAAATGTCATCAATTGAAACTGTGTAAGAAAGCAATATCAACAACCTCAGATATGCAGATGACAGCACTCTAAGGGCAGAAAGGGAAGAACTAAATGAGCCTTTTGGTCAGGGTGAAAGAGGAAAGTGAAAAAGTTGGCTAGAAACTCAGCATTAAAAAAACTAAGATCATGAATTCAGTCCTGGCACTTCATGGCAAATAGAAGGAGAAAAGTGGTAGCAGTGATATATTTTCTTTTCCTGGGCTCCAAAATCACTGTGGATGTTGACTGCAGACATGAAATTAAAAGACACTTGCTCCTTGAAAGGAAAGCTATGACCAACCAAGACAGAATGTTAAAAAGCAGACATCACCTTGCCAACAAAGGTCTGAATAGTCAAAGCCATGGTTTATCCAATAATCATGTGTGAATGTGAGAGTTGGATCATAAAGAAGACTGAGTACCAAAAAACTAATTCTTTTGAATTGTGGTGCTGGAGAAGACTCTTGAGAGTCCCTTGGACGGCAAGGAGATCAAACCAATTGATCCTAAAGGAAATCAGCCCTTAGTATTCATTGGAAGGACAGATGTTGAAGCTCTAATACTTTGACCATTTGATGCAAAGAACTAACTCATTGGAAAAGACCCTGATACTAGGAAAGATTGAAGGCAAAAGGAGAAGGGGACAGCAGAGTTAAGATGGTTAGATAGCATCACCAACTCAATGGACGTGAATTTAAGAATTCATGAATTTTCTATCTCCAGGAGATAGCAATGGACAGAGGACCCTGGCATGCTGCTGTCCATGAGTTCACAAATAGTCAGACAAACTTGGCAAATGAACAAGAAAACAATTAAGTCCTTTATTACAGGACATTTTAGAATTTTGAACGTGCTACAGTACATTGTACATCTCAAAATGAATATGTATTCTCCACTTTATTTGACCATAAAAACTTTAGTATTTCTATCATATTATCATAATACATTTCAAATATCATGATTCTAAAACAATGTTACTGTAGCTAGCTAAAGCTCAAATAGTGTAATAAAGCAAGAAATAATTTGGGAGCAATGTTTGGCTTGACCACTTACTGGCTTACTATCCAGAACAAAAGCTTAACTTCTTCAAGCCTCATTTTCCACTTCTGAAAACATGGATCATAATCAAAATTATCTAATAGGGTTGTTAAGCAGATTAAACATAGTATGTACAAGAAGCTAGCAATCAGCATTAGCTACTACTATTTCTCATAGGCAATTTGATTGCCTCCTTCTCTCTTTACTACAGTACTAATTCACCCACTCATCTGTGTAATTGCTGAAAGTTAACCAAAAACAGTTATGAAAAATACTAATTAAAATATCAATTTATTCACTCATTCATTCAACAGATAATTATTGAAAACCTATTATGCATTGTGAAGTAAAAGTCGCTAAGTTATTTCTGACTCTTTGAGACCCCCATGGATGGTAGCCACCAGGCTCCTCTGTCCATGGGATTCTCCAGGCAAGAATACTGGAGTGGGTAGCCATTTCCTTCTTCAGGGGATCTTCCAGATCCAGGGACCAAACCTTCATCTCCTGAATCTGACAGGCAGATTCTTTACTGTCTGAGCTACCACTATGCATTACTCACTGTGTTAAATTGTGAAGCTGGAGAGATGAGTGTGACATCGAGTTACCATCATTGAGATGCTTGTGACTTCATATGAGACAGGGCCATGGAAACAGATCAGAACACAGTGCTGGTTCACAGAATTCCACTCTCTGTAATGTGCAGATCTTATACAGAAGAAGGTGTAATTGACTACATAGAGGGAAAGAGAGGCAGATATGGCTTCCTGGAGAGGTACTAGATGAACCTGAATTTGAAAGAAAACTCATGGGGTTGAAGGTAAGACAAATGGGGCAAGGAAGTCACTCTAGGCTCAGGAAATACCACAGAGGCTTGAAACAGCATTGTGTGTCCTAGACATTTTAGTTCATTATTCTATAGAAAAAAGCATGAGGAAAATGGTAAACAGGACTGCAGAAACCACCATCCTTATACAATAAACACATGCAGCCTCTCTCAAATTTTGCCTTGCTTTGCATTTCATTGTACAATTTCCTTCTTGGTGATTCATATAATCAAATCTCAATTATAATAAGTAAAGCTGAGTTACTGGATACTTACTATGTGCCAGGCAGCATCTTAAGCTCTTTATATTTGGAAACATTTAATTCTCATGAATCTGTGGGACTTCCCTGATGGCTCAGCACTAAAGAATCTGCCTTCCAAACAGGAGATGTCAGTTAGATCCCTGGGTCAGGAAGATCCCCTATAGAAGGAAATGGCAACCCACTCAAGTATTCTTGCCTGGAAAATCCCATGGACAGAGGAACCTGGCACGCTACAGTCCATGGGGTCGCAAAGAGTCAGACAGAACTGAGCATGCATGCAAGAGTCTCTGAGGTATACACTGGTAATACTACTTTACAAATAAGAGAATCAGCCAGGAAGCTGTTAAAGCTTGTTCAAGTTCATGAAGCCAGTCAATGATGTCAGTCAGAATTGACATGGGCTCCAGAGCCTATGCTGGGAAAGACTGAAGGCAAAAGGAGAAGACAGCGACAGAGGATGAGATAATTGGATGGCATCACCAAATAAATGGACACAAACTTGAGCAAACTCTGGGATATACTGAAGGACAAGAAAGCCTGGATTACTGTAGTCCATGTGACTTCAGAGAGTTGGACACAACTTAGTGACTGAACAACCACCACCAGAACTTATGTTCTTATTCCAAGCCATTCTCTGTCTTCCTGGCATTTTATGTGCTCTGCCTATCTTCCCTAGCAAATGTGGCACGCTAACTTTTCAATGTTGTTTCTCAATGTTTTGCCTATTTCCTTCATGACACCTATTCCAACTTGTAATTACTTTTATTCTCTTGTTGTGATTTTTTTTTTAATGTCTCCCTCTAGATATACCCTGATCCCTGGGTCAGGAAGATCCCCTGGAGAAGGAAATGGCAATCCACTCCTGTACTATTGCCTGGAAAATCCCATGGACAGAGGAGCTTGGTAGGCTACAGTCCATGGGGTGGCAAAGAGTCGGACACGACTGAGCGACTTTCCTTTCCTTTCCTTTTTCTATATATACACTGGCTTCCCAGGTGGCACTGGTGGTAAAGAATCCACCTGCCAATGGAGGAGACATAAGAAATGAGAGTTTGATCCATGGGTCGGGAAGATCCTCTGGAGAAGGGCATGGCAACCCACTATAGTAGTCTTGCCTGGAGAACCCCATGGACACAGGAGCCTGGTGGGCTATAGTCCATGGGGTTGCAAAGAGTTGGACATGACTGAAGCAACTTAGCATGCATTCTATATACAGGGTCTTTGCCTCTAGTTCACCACTGAACTCCAAGTCTTGGCACAGTATTTAATATATAGTAAGCATTCAGTGAGTGTGGTAAGTGACTTTCCATTTTAAAAAGACAATCGGGAGGGTTAGCAGAAAAGCTCTGTTTCTAGCACAGAATTTTCTAATCCAAGACTGCTCATGGCATAATTTGAATGCCTTTAAACAAAGCATCTGTTCTACCATAACATGTATCTGCTTCATAGATTTGGAAGAAAACTTTTTTTAAAATAAAATACTGGTTGTTCATAAGATCAACACTCTCCAATCTCTAATCCTGCCCCAAATAAAAACCAGCATCACAAGTAACTGTGTGAATCATTCTTGCTCTCCCTTGTTGTGAAATAGGAAAAGTCTCCATTCACTTGGCTAGGCAGTTTTTTGTTCCATGATAAATATTCCTTTTAAACCAGGGAAGTCAGCTCTAGCTGCTATAGATGTTTTATTTGGCCAACATAGTAGCCTTTTAAGGACTGAACTTCAAGATCTTTATATTGAGCGTGCATTCCCCAATCTAACAAAGGTTAGGAAATTCCCTGCTGCCTTATACCTGACTCTGTGAAACAGTTAACTGAAATACTGGCAGCAGAGCAAGATAATGCAAGCCACATACCTGTTTGAGAAACCAATCTGGCATCATCTTTTAAATACAAAGACACTTACTCTTTGACCCAGCAATCTTCCATAATTTGGGGTCATTTAAAAAAAAAAACTGGCTTCCAGCCAATTGACTATTGACTAATTGGCCTCCTAGCATTCAGTAAATGTTAAGCATTATTTGAGTTTTTAATTATTGGCCATAGGAAATGCTGTGGTGCCCTGCCTATATAACCTTACAGGACAAAGGCACTATGTTCCCAGCTTCCAGGAGCATTAGCTGTGGATGGCTCACAGCTGCAGTCCCTTCTGAGCATTGGTCTTGGTCTAAAAGGATTGCCTCCCTGAAGGTTATGTCTCTCCCCCAAGGGCAGTCAACATCCAATAACAGATCAGTACAGGACTACAAAGGCCCAGGTCCCCAGCCTCACTTCTGGACCACTGTGAAAGGCCAGCCCAGCAACAGAGCTGCTTGTTGGGTCAGAAGAGAATCTGGTATAACTCCATCATGACTTGCCTTCTCCCTCTGCTCAGTCCTGTCCCCCTACCCCCACCTCCCTCGCAGGTGTTGTTTTCTATTGTGTATCCTCCCCAGTCAATCTCCCAAAATGCAAATTTCCTTCCTGGAGTCTGTTTCTCAGGAACCCAATCTAACACACTAGTGATGCAGAGTAACATTTTAAAATAAAAACTTATCTTTTTAGGTGTTTTGCAAACTGCAAAAGAAATACATACTTGCATCTCCTGAAACAACAAAGATGTCTCTCACCATGTTCCATAGAAGTAAAGGTTCTATCGCCTAAAAACACAAAGCCATTTATTAGAACTATTCTCATGGGATCACAAACCTGGGAATGACCCTCCACTCTCTAAGTGAGAGAAAAAAATAAATGACTCTGCTGCACTAATACCATGGACCACTATGCATAATTTTGAAAACTTGACTTGGAGGGATTTTGTGAAGTTTTGCTAAGCAAGATAAAACAAAGATGGAAAGAAACATGTTATTTTATGATCCCATGTTTAAAGCAGAGAATGATAAACTAGATGTCTATGAGTGTTGTGGGTGTACAAGTACACGTGTGTATACCCATGTGAACATGGAGAAAAGTAGAGGAGCTACCATGGGTTTGTGGGTGGGACCATATAGATGGAGTACGTTGTTTCACATGTTATAAGAAGCACAATCATTTGTAATTTGAAAAACATCTGACCAAGAGAAATTATAATTGAAGTTTAAATTTCCACATCTCTAAATGCAAAGTTAAGCACAAATAGTTTACAGTCATTGAGTCCTGGGAGCAGGTCCATTTGTTCGAGAGCAATTTACTGAAATTCAGCCTACCAGATGGAAAATTTGCCAAATTATTGTTTAAGTTCTAGATGGATATTGTTTAATTTCTTTTTATTTTGTACCTGATTCCATGTGGCTCTTTTTTACAATTTTGGTTGTACAGGAGTCTGACAATTTCCAGTTGGTTTTCAGTGAAAAGTATTCTACATATAGATATATTTTTAATGTCTTTGTGGGAGGAGGTGAGTTACATGCCCTGCTATTCTACCATCTTTGATGTTCTCCTCAAAATGTAATTTACATATTTAAAAAATGTACAGGTCTTACATGAAGTTTTATATCTTTTGTCAATTATATCTGCCTACATAACCAACACCCAAGACAGGATACAGAGCATTCAATTACTCCCACAAATCCTTGGCACTCCTTTCAGTTTGATTCTCATCTCTACTTAGTCAGGCAAAAAGTAGTCAGGCAACTACTTTTTGATTTCTTGTACTTCATACAGATAGAAACTTACAATATTATCTTGGCATGTTTAGATTCTCTAGTCAAGTTAAATTTCTGAGGTTTATCATCATTATTCCAGGTGTCAATTGTTAACTTTTTTTTTTTGGAAATAGCATACTTTTGTGTGAATTTACCAAAATGTATCCATTCTCCTGCTGAGGACCATTTTTTTTTGTATTATGAATAATGATATGAATATTGTGTACAAGTTTTTATGTGACTATATACATTTCCTTTTGATAAATACTTAGGAGAGGAATTCTGGGGTCATAGGTAGATGTAGGTTAACCTTATAAGAACTTGCCAATCTATTCTCCAAAACAGTTGCACAATTTTTTCCCTAAGATTGTTAACTTGAGCAAGCTCCTTTCTGGTGTTTTCAGTCTATCAACTTTAGACGTTCAAGTAGATGTGAAATTGCATCTCATGGCATTTATAAGTTTTGTTTCAATGGTGATATTCAGCATCCTTTCATGTGTTTATTTGCCATGCATATATATTCTTTTGTCAAGGATTTGTTAATGTTTTTGTCCTAATACCAACTTCTAATAATTATTTTTATATCTCTTACACAACTTCTAAACTATTAAAAGAAAAAAGCATTATACAGAAGTTAATCCCAAGTTAATAAGGCTTTACACAAAGCCTATACTTATAATTAAAATAGTAGTTGCCTGGCATACTACCTTACCACTCACAGGGCTTTATCAGCTCTTAGCTCCTTCTTGTATTATTTTCCTCATATATCTAAATGATATGCATATACTGTTATTGTTTCTCACCAAATGTAAACATTTTCTATTTTCTGTCCTATTAGGGAAAAAATGAGGATTTTTATTTCTTCTACCATGATCATACACTGAAATTTTCCTGTGATAAACATAAATATGTCACAATTTTATTAAATTGATATTCAGCATTTATATTACAACTATGTAAGTTGTTTATGACACACTCATATTCAGTACACTGATTGCTTTTTGTTATAGTTTTCTTTTAGAATTTATAACTGCTTTATTTTTTTTACTTTGCAATTTTCTATGAAACTATCCCTATCAACCCCCCTCCCTAGTTTTTAACTATACTATATAAATTCTTCAATGAGAGTAAATATATCAGGTAATCACTTTTTTATTATTTTTTTTGGACAGTACAACATGTGAGATCTTAGTTCCCCAACCAGGGATCAAACCATACCCCTTGCAGTCTAAGTGTGGGGTCTTAACCACTGGACCATCAGAGATGTTCTTATCAGATGATCAATTAACTCAACTTTGTGGGGGAGGGGAGCTGTCCCTCCCCTAGAGAATGACATTCATTTGCTCCACTCTGAGCTGCTTTTTCTGAGGCCTAATACACAGATCTCAACATACGATTCTCATTCAACATCACCCATACTCTCTCATGTTGTCTCTGATGTGTTATTCTTTTAAGCAATTTTTTGATATATTCTTTATTTTTGGTTTAATCTCTACTTTTGGTTTCCTTGGTGGCTCTACTTTCAGAGGAGTACGTTTCAGAAATTCCGGACAAAGAGGCTGTGAAAGGAAATTATTTGAGATGTGTACTTTTGAAAATATATTAATTCTATCTTCATATTTGTATGAGAGTTTGGCTAATATACAATTCTAAGTTAGAAGTATTTAACCTTGGGAAGTATTAGGGCATTTTCAGTTGTCTTGTATATCACAGTACTGTCACAGAAAATTCTGATGGCATTATGATCACAAGGTACAAGTACTTTAGAGAGCTATTTTTCATTATTGACTAAGGATAACCACTAAGTCCAGACAAATGCACACACTCTGACCCAGCAGTATACACCATAAAACATGTTAATGAAAATATATTTGTACATGGATATTCATAACAGTATTTTAAACAGCCAAAGATTTCAACTTACTCAAATGCATTTGAATAGTTCAACATATAAATTGTGCTATAATTATACAGTGGAACACTATACATCAAATTGCCAACATCCGCTGGATCATGGAAAAAGCAAGAGAGTTCCAGAAAAGCATCTACTTCTGCTTTACTGACTATGCCAAAGCCTTTGACTGTGGGAATCACAATAAACTGTGGAAAATTCTGAAAGAGATGGGAATACCAGACCACCTCACCTGCCTCTTGAGAAATTTGTATGCATGTCAGGAAGCAACAGTTAGAACTGGACATGGAACAACAGACTGGTTCCAAATAGGAAAAGGAGTACGTCAAGGCTGTATATTGTCACCTTGTTTATTTAACTTATATGCAGAGTACATCATGAGAAACGCTGGACTGGAAGAAGCACAACGTGGAATCAAGATTGCCAGGAGAAATATTAATAACCTCAGATATGCAGATGACACCACCCTTATGGCAGAAAGTGAAGAGGAACTCAAAAGCCTCTTGATGAAAGTGAAAGTGGAGAGTGAAAAAGTTGGCTTAAAGCTCAACATTCAGAAAACGAAGATCGTGGCATCCGGTCCCATCACTTCATGGGAAATAGATGGGGAAACAGTGTCAGACTTTATTTTTCTGGGCTCCAAAATCACTACAGATGGTTACTTCAGCCATGAAATTAAAAGACTCTTACTCCTTGGAAGGAAAGTTATGACCAACCTAGATAGCATATTCAAAAGCAGAGACATTACTTTGCCAACAAAGGTCCATCTAGTCAAGGCTATGGTTTTTCCTGTGGTCATGTATGGATGTGAGAGTTGGACTGCGAAGAAGGCTGAGCGCGGAAGAATTGATGCTTTTGAACTGTGTTGTTGGAGAAGACTCTTGAGAGTCCCTTGGACTGCAAGGAGATCCAACCAGTCCATGCTGGAGGAGATCAGCCCTGGGATTTCTTTGGAAGGAATGATGCTGAAGCTGAAACTCCAGTACTTTGGCCACCTCATGCGAAGGGTTGACTCATTGGAAAAGACTCTGATGCTGGGAGGGATTGGGGGCAAGAGGAGAAGGGGACGACAGAGGATGAGATGGCTGGATGGCATCACTGACTCGATGGACATGAGTCTGGGTGAGCTCCGGGAGTTGGCGATGGACAGGGAGGCCTGGCATACTGCGATTCATGGGGTCGCAAAGAGTCGGACACGACTGAGTGACTGATCTGATCTGATACAGCAATAAGAATGAACAAACTATAACACAATGACACAGAGAAGTTTCAAAATGTTAAGCAAAAGATTTCAGACATGAAAAGATATATGCTACCTGATGCCATTGTAAAAACTGCAAAAGCTTGTGAATTTGATATTTTCAGTTAAAAATAAGGATAGTGTTAGCATTAGCCATGGGCAGTGATTGGGAGGGCACCGTGGGGGGGCTTTTGTGAAACTGCTGAAGTTCCGCTTCTTGATCTGGGTGGTAGTTACATGCAAGTGTTAAATTTTTGAAAATCAAGCTATACATATATGATTTGTTCACTTTCTTATATAGAAGTTATACTTCATTCAAATTTCTCCCCAAGGTTGACAACTTTGACCAAGGTTTTTAAGTTTTATATTTTAGAGTAATTTTAGCTTTACAGATGAGTTTTTGAGATAGCACAGAGATCCTCTTCACCATGGTTCCTATAAAATTTACTTCTGATATAATCATATTTTTCAAACCTAAAAGATTATTAAAGGTACAGCACTATTAGCTAAATTATAGATTTTCTATTTCAGTTTTTCTGCTAATATCCATTTTTTAGGATGTGACTGAGGATACCACATTGCATTTGACTAAGTAATTTTTAATACATTTGATAAAAGTTTCCTATATAAAATTTTAAACACAGTTTGTAAAAAAACAAAGAAATCACTTCAATACCAAACACGAACAGAATTGTTACATTTTATGATGGAAGAGGATCCAGCAATTATACTTGAAGAGTGTCTCAGTTCAGTTCAGTCACTCAGTCATGTCCGACTCTTTGTGATCCCATGAATTGCAGCATGCCAGGTGTCCCTGTCCATCACCAAATCCCAGAGCTTATCCAAATTCATGACCATAGAGTTGGTGATGCCATTCAACCATCTGATCTTCTGTCGTCCTCTTCTCCTCCTGCCCCCAATCCCTCCCAGCATCAGGGTCTTTTCCAATGAGTTAATTCTTCACATCAGGTGGCCAAAGGATTGAAGTTTCAGCCTCAGCATCAGTCCTTCCAATGAACACCCAGGACTGGTCTCCTTTAGGATGGACTGGTTGAACTCGCAAGAGTTTTCTCCAGCACCACAGTTCAAAAGCATCAATTCTTCAGTGCTCAGCCTTCTTCACAGTCCAACTCTCACATCCGTACATGACCACTGGAAAAACCATAGTCCTGACTAGAGGGACCTTCATTAGCAAAGTAACGCCTCTGCTTTTGAATATGCTATCTAGGTTGGTCATAACTTTCCTTCAATCTTTTAATTTCATGGCTGCAAAAACCATCTGTAGTTATTTTGGAGCAAAAATAAATAAATAAATAAATAAATACAGTCTGACACTGTTTCCACTGTTTCCCCATTTATTTCCCATAAAGTGCTGGGACCAGATGCCATGATCTTAGTTTTCTGAATGTTGAGCTTTAAGCGAACATTTTCACTCTCCACTTTCACTTTCATCAAGAGGCTTTTTAGTTCCTCTTCACTTTCTGCCATAAGGGTGGTGTCATCTGCATATCTGAGGTTATTGATATTTCTCCCGGCAATCTTGATTCAGGCTTGTGCTTCTTCCAGCCCAGCATTTCTCATGATGTGCTCGGCATATAAGTTAAATAAGCAGGGTGACAATATACAGCCTTGATGTACTCCTTTCCCAATTTGGAACCAGTCTGTTATTCCATGTTCAGTTCTAACTGTTGCTTCCTGACCTGCATATAGGTTTCTCAAGAGGCAGGTGAGGTGGTCTGGTATTCCCATCTCTTTCAGAATTTTCCACAGTTTATTGTGATCCCCACAGTCAAAGGCTTTGGCATAGTCAATAAAGCAGAAATAGATGTTTTTCTGGAACTCGCTTTCCCTTTTGATGATCTAGCAGATGTTGGCAATTTGATCACCAGTTCCTCTGCCTTTTCTAAAACCAGCTTGAACATCTGCAAGTTCATGGTTCATGTATTGTTGAAGCCTGGCTTGGAGAATTTTGAGCATTACTTTACTAGCGTGTGAGATGAGTGCAATTGTGTGGTAGTTTGAGCATTCTTTGGCATTGCCTTTCTTTGGGATTGGAATGAAAACTGACCTTTTCCAGTCCTGTGGCCACTGCTGAGTTCTCCAAATTTGCTGGCATATTGAGTGCAGCACTGAGCGAACTAAAATGGACTGGAATGGGTGAATTTAACTCAGATGACCATTATACCTACTACTGTGGGCAGGAATCCCTTAGAAGAAATGGAGTAGCCATCATGGTCAACAAAAGAGTCCAAAATGCAGTACTTGGATGCAATCTCAAAAATGACAGAATGATCTCTGTTCATTTCCAAGGCAAACCATTCAATATCATGGTAATCCAAGCCTATGCCCCAAACTGTAATGCTGAAGAAGCTGAAGTTGAATGGTTCTATGAAGACCTACAAGACCTTTTAGAACTAACACACCAAAAAGATGTCCTTTTCATTATAGGGGACTGGAATGCAAAAGTAGGAAGTCAAGAAACACCTGGAGTAACAGAGAAATTTGGCCTTGGAATATGGAATGAGGCAGTGCAAAGGCTAATAGAGTTTTGCCAAGAAAACACACTGGTCGTAGCAAACACCCTCTTCCAACAACACAAGAGAAGACTCTACACATGGACATTACCAGATGGTCAACACTGAAATCATATTGATATTATTCTTTGCAGCCAAAAATGGAGAAGCTCTATACAGTCCGGAAAAACAAGACTGGAAGCTGACTGTGGCTCAGATCATGAACTCCTTATTGCCAAATTCAGACTGAAATTGAAGAAAGTAGGGAAAACCTTTAGACCATTCAGGTATGACCTCAATTAAATCCCTTATGATTATACAGTGGAAGTGAGAAATAGATTTAAGGGACTAGATCTGATAGAGTACTTGATGAACTATGGACAGAGGTTCATGACATTGTACAGGAGACAGGGATCAAGACCATCCCCATGGAAAAGAAATGAAAAAAAAAAAAAAGAAAAAAAAGAAAAGAAAGAAAAGATAAATGGCTGTCTGAGGAGGCCTTACAAATAGCTGTGAAAAGAAGAGAAGCCAAAAGCAAAGGAGAAAAGGAAAGATATTCCCATTTGAATGCAGAGTTCCAAAGAATAGCAAGGAGAGATAAGAAAACCTTCATCAGTGATCAATGCAAGAAATAGAGGGAAAAAAAAAAAAAAAACAGAATGGGAAAGACTAGAGATCTCTTCAAGAAAATTAGAGATACCAAGGGAACATTTCATGCAAAGATGGGCTCAATAAAGGACAGAAATTGTATGGACCTAACAGAAGCAGAAGCTATTAAGAAGAGGTGGGAAGAATACACAGAAGAGCTGTTCAAAAAAAGATCTTCAACGACCCAGATAATTACGATGGTGTGATCACTCACCTAGCACCATACATCCTGGAATGTGAAGTCAAGTGGGCCTTAGAAAGCATCACTATGAACAAAGCTAGTGGAGGTGATGGAATTCCAGTTGTACTATTTCAAGTCCTGAAGAATGTGTAATTACATAGTTATATGTGCTATGATTGCCAATGTTATATGATAAATATTATTTATTTGATAAAATTGGATGAATACTTTTATCTCAATGGTATTAATGTTACATATATGTAAGCATATAAAAACACTTTTGTGCAAGTGTATTAAGATGACAGTGGTGGTTATATTTGGGTTGCATGAATATGTGAGATTTTTATATTCCCTTTATGGTTTCTTGAGTGGTGACTCCTCTCAACAAGATCACTAAAGAGTATTCATATTTAATGTTCCAATGTGGGAGTTAGCCACCATTTTCTGTAAAGGGCCAGATAGTAATTATTGTAATAGATTTTGCAGACTGTATGGTCTCTGTCACAATGACTGCTCAACTCTGCCATTGTGTGAAAGCAGCCGCAAACAATGGCATAAAGACTCATAAAAGTAATGGGAATGACTTTGAAAGGTTGTTGCTGACCCACAAAAAGATGCCAGGATTCTTGGCCTCTAGAAGAATTTAATCTGGGGCCAGAGACGAGGCTTGATCACTCAGAGCTTTTGTGCAGTAGAATTTTATTAAAGTATAAAAAGGATAGAGAAAACTTCTGACATAGACATCAGAAGGGGGCAGAAAGAGTACCCCCTTGCTAGTGTTAGCAATGGAGTTATATACCTTTTAATTAGTTATTATAATGAATCAAAAGAATGTCTCAAGTTTGTGAAAAATTTACCAGACCTACTCTAGTAATTTACATTTTAGGATAACAAGATTAGAATTTAACAATACAAAGATCCTCCAGACCCACTCCCATAATATCAGTTCAGTTCAGTCACTCAGTCGTGTCCAACACTTTGCGACCCCATGAATCGCAGCACACCAGGCCTCCCTGTCCATCACCAACTCCCGGAGTTTACCCAAACTCATGGATATACATTCTCAGATATCAGGATTAGTCAGAAGGTTTTCAGGAAGGAGAAACTGTCCTCCAGCTGGATACATTGTTGTATAATCCCTAGTACAGAGTTTCAAGTGAGTTGTGTAATTGACTGAACCTAAGGAATGCAGAGAAAAAAAAAATTTGTCTTTTTCTCCTTGAGAATTCCAGACCCCCAATCTCCACTTCGATAGCCCCAGACCCCTTTCTCCTCCTTGGGGAACCTGAATTTATCAATCTGCCTAGGAACTGACTCTCTCAACTTGTTCTAACAAAACTTTATTTACAAATATTTGGCCTGCAGGCTGCAATTGCCCAGCTTTTTTCTAAAGCATTTCTCCCATTCACCCAGAATGATAATTACTATGTACTGTCCTTGGAAAACTGAGAAGTTATTCCAATAATTTGTATTGGGCTTATTTCTTTCATGGAACTCTGAGAAAGTTTGCTGCATTTTCCAAATTCTTAGAAACCAGCAGCTATTTCCTATATAATCAGTGTTTTAAGTAACATGCATTTTAAATGAAATTGATTATCATATAGAGGAGGGACAAGAAGAGTTCAAGATGAGAATGGATGCAAAAGCTGAACCGAAAATAATATCCAGAAGTAAGGAGGAATACTGGGTATGGAAAAACACAAATAGATCTTAGATATTAAGAAAGCTTGATGAAGTGATGACATTGATTGTGAAGGGAATGGAATTACTGCACTGATTCTGACTTGTGTATTTGGTAGATGGTAGAAGCATCTACTCTAAA
Source organism: Bubalus kerabau (assembly GCF_029407905.1). NCBI lineage: Eukaryota > Metazoa > Chordata > Mammalia > Artiodactyla > Bovidae > Bubalus > Bubalus kerabau. The sequence goes on along the minus strand of NC_073647.1, from coordinate 39,829,550 downwards.
TGAGAAATATGGACATAGAGGAATAGAAGATAAGTACAAATTGAAGGATTTCTCTAAATGCCTGGTTTAGAGACTCCAGTGATGGTATTATCTAAGTGTTCTCTGGTAACAGCCCATTACTTGCGTCTTGATGAATTGATAGATGGCTATGAGCCAGGACCCCTTATATTATATCTCATATTAAATGAACACTTTAAAGACTTTTGAACAAGTATGAGATCAGGCTAATTAACTATAACATACATATGTTTGGGTAGTGGAAAGCAGAGTCATTTTAGTATCTACCAAGATAAGAAAAAAGCATCCCACCTATCTTTATTTCCTTGTAATATCACCTTTATAAAAATCCTCTATCATTCCCTCTATCAAGTGAAAAGAAAAGTTGGACAAGAGATGAATTACTTTTAACTGGAAAGTCTTATGTCTGTATTAATGACATTTCACATTTATTAAAATATATGTTAAATATTTTATGATTAAACTATGACATGTATACAATAAGCATACATAAATTCACTATATAATCTCTCAATGTATGACAATCTCCATGAAAATGGAAAGATACATTGATAAAAGAACTAACCCAAACAAGCAATATATATATATATATATATATATATATATATATATATATATATATAAAACCATGACAAAATTCACGGAAATAAATCAGCTTTGTCATCAACATTCTCTTTCAAAGGCATTCTGGATCCAATCAGTTGTCACAGATCCTTCTCCATGCCTTTGACATCTGCCCCTCATCCCCATTCCCAGAGCCCCTGTACCAGCACAGGCTCACATTTCTATTCTTTTGTGACTCACACTCTCCATACCTGTTAATCCCCCTGCTCTACTGCTGCCAGAATTCATGTTGAAGCTTTCAGTCATGATGTCACTCCCTCACTACAAAAGCTCATCTCCGCACCTGTGGCAGCCAAATTAGATCACTTGCACTTCCCAGAACCCTCCCTCACTCGTCAATATCTGGCAATGCTCCATTTCTTAATGCTATGCATTCTTTCCCATTGATCTCCTTCTCCCTTTGTCATTATCTGTACCTGTCAATGGAGAAGGCAATGGCACCCCACTCCAGTACTCTTGCCTGGAAAATCCCATGGATGGAGGAGCCTGGTAGGCTGCAGTCCATGGGGTCGCTAAGAGTCAGACACGACTGAGCGATTTCACTTTGACTTTTCACTTTCATGCATTGGAGAAGGAAATGGCAACCCACTCCAGTATTCTTGCCTGGAGAATCCCAGGGATGGGGGAGCCTAGTAGGCTGCCGTCTATGGGGTCACACAGAGTCGGACACGACTGAAGTGACTTAGCAGCAGCAGTACCTGTCAAAATCCTTCACAACCCTCAAGGCTTGTCTTAAAACTCTCTAAATTTGTTCTTTATTGGACCTTTGTAACTAGGTTGTCTAATCGTAACTTGTATTACTGATGAAACTGGAGAATGAGCCTGGACAGCATAGAAGTGGGCTTTCTCAACCTGGGGAAAGCGTTGAAAGTGGAAATGTTAGATGCTCAGTTGTGTCCACCTCTTAGCAACTCCATGGACTGTAGCCCACCAGGCTCCTCTGTCCATGGAACGCTCCAGGCAGGAATACTGGAGTGGATTGCCATTCCCTTCTCCAGGGGATCTTCCCAACCCAGAGATCGAATCTGGGTCTCCCACATTGCAGGTAGATTCTTACTGTCTGAGCCACCAGGGAAGCTTTAGATGGCACATAAGAGACATCAGTCAAATAAGCACAGAAGAAAAATGATATGACCTACATCAAAGCAACTTTCCCTGCGTCTATAGTTGTTTGATTCTTGCTGTATTGTAAGCCTCAAGAGAACCTAGACTGTGCTTTAAATCTCTTGGTGTACCTGAAAGAGCCTATAGGAATGCCTTTCTCATTGTCCACACTACACTGAATCAATTTCAGCATGACCATGTTTGGATAGTTAGCCACACATACTTCACATAGTTCTGACACTGGCATAACTGCTTCTTCTGGGTCACTGGACATCATACACATTGTTTTCTAAGTGTCCTTTCCTATTTCTAACCAGCATCCTTGGGTTGTACTACAACGGGCCACAGAAGGACTGAGGTCAATATAACACATGGCAAAAAGGCTAATTAGTGAGAAAATTTTCACATACATTTCTTTAAAATTAGCTGGCAGAATGAGACACCTGTATGCAAAATGAACACAGGCAGGAGCACCAACTACCTGACCAGAACAATACAGTAGCGGAAAAAGACACGGCAGAAATAGAAATGTGTTGAGATATATATATATATATATATATATATATATATATATATTACTTCAGCTAATGAAGCTGCGTTCCACAGAAGCTGAAAAGAGAAGCTAGTTTATCTACTAACTTATTATACTTTCTTTGTGAATAAAAACAAAATAAACTTGGAAATAACAAATAGGAAAGAAATGCTTTAATTAAGTAGAAATATAATATAGAAAAGCAGACTTTCATTACAGCCCAATGACTATATGGGCTATATATATGGGCTATATGCCTTTGGCCAAAAATAGCATATGCTAACACTGCTCAGGTCATGTTTAATATTACACGGTTGAACCTTCCATTCCCAAATGGTTTTTAAGTTTCTATAGTACTTACTTAGCTATCTGAAAACACATGATTTATCTATTTGGGCTTGATACTAGTGAGAACAGATAGAAAGCAATCACGGCTAAATGTAGTTATTGATAATGCCCATCCATAGCGTGGAAAGAGTTCTCTCTCCAAATGTCTTATTTCCCCTGTTTCAAGCCAACGTGAAAATTTTTTAGTTTTAGTGAGGACTGAGCCCCACCTCATTATAGAAAATTGTCTACTTTGTTGTACTAATCTTCACAAAAATCAAAATGAAAAGGATTTTAGGAATTCTGAGAAAACTTGACTCAGAATTTTAGAGTTAGGAGGAATCCTAGATATAAATATATCAATTCCTTTCTCATACATCACCTGAATCATGAGAATGTCTGAGCCAGGATAGGATACCAAGTTTGTGGCACTGAGGCCAGTGCTGTTTCCAATTAAATTTTCTTTTTTTTTTTAAATTTTATTTTATTTTTAAACCTGAAACACTGTATTAGTTTTGCCAAACATCAAAACGAATCCCAATTAAATTTTCTGCAGAGAGTGAACTTTGTCTCTTGGTTTCAGGACCATTATTTAAATAACCCAAGTAAAAATAAAGGGCTTCAAATTTAAAAGGACTTCCAAGGCACTCAATTTTTCTGTACAAATATATAAATTTTAAAAATCTTGGCCTCTGATATTCCTGTTATGAATCTTGGCTTTTATGTCTTTCTTGCACGTGATCACCTTTCAGTCCACAGGAATAGAAGCCAACACATAGCAAACCTATAACAGTTATCTGGATGTATTTTCCAAATGTTCTAATCCTTTTTCAGCTCAAAATGAAAGCTACCACAACTAGAAAGATTTTTCTGAGAAATTTATGCATAGTTCTTAATAATGCCACTCTAACCTATTGACTTGGGGAAAAAAGGCCTTATCATCACTCAGGTTCCTGACAGTGTTGTATTAATCAGTCATGTCTGACTCTTTGCCACCTCAGACTATAGCCCACCAGGCTCCTCTGTCCATGGGATTCTCCAGGCAAGAATACTGGAGTGGGTTGTCATTTTCTTCTCCATTGCATCTTCTTGAATGAGGGACTTAACCTGGGTTTCCTGCATTGCAGGCAGATTCTTTACCATCTGTGCTACCAGGGTAAGTCTGAACCAAAATTAATTATAGTCACAAGCCATTTCCCCACAAAATTACAGATTTAAGGCCTCCTCTATGTCCCACCACAAATGCCTTCCCTGGCATCTAGATCACTCAAAGAAACTCCTGGATGTCAAAGCAGTCCTAGTGGTTTCCTAGATGATAGCTGAAAACTCCATTGAAAATGTAGGGGTATTCTTTCTTAGAAACCTTCACAGCCAGCTGACAGAGCCTAAGAATGCCAGCATTTTGCCAGAGTTTAATGTATTTGAGGAGTTCTATAATACACGAAGAATATGGAAGGAGGAGAGCACTTAAAGTCACTTTTTTTGGGGCTGCACCGTGAGGCATGTGGGATCTTAGTTCCACAACCAGGGATTAAACCCATGCTCCCTGCAGTGGAAACACAGAGTCTTAACCACTGGGAAGTCCCTAAAGTACATTCTATAACAGGGATAACATGACCTTCAATTCTCTTAATAAAAAAATTAGTCACCTGTGCTTTTTAAGGTTTTCAAAATACTTTCCCTTATCAGTTTTATATGACTCATGCACTAAGTTAAGATAAGCCTGTTTTATTATCTCCACGTCTAGATAAGGAACTTAGGTTCAGAGAGATGAAATGACTTGCTAAAGGGCATGGCAGAAATGGGACTAAATAGTCTTATAATACTGCTGTCTCTTAAAAAATATTGAAAGGAAATACTGAGAAGACAAATGCATTTGATAATTGACAGGATCAGAGGACACTTCAAATATATGTTATTGATGAAGTCTGTTAATTCCACATCTGTTGAGGCCCTTTAATGGATCAGAACCTGGTGGTCCGGAGTCAACCAATAGGAAAGTAAAGGAGAGAGAAAGAGACTGATATTCCTTGGTTTACGCAGAAAGCCAATAAAGCCCCTGTACGGTGCTTGCTCTGTTCACAAAGGCCTCAGGCACCCTCTCAAGGGGGTGAAGGCGCAGAGCACCTTCTCTAGAGGGTCTTAGAAGCCTAGGCAGGAAAGTGAACCCAGAGGGCCTCTGAGCTCCAGGGGATCAGCCTGAAAAAGAGAGGGATAGAGAGGGGTGCGGGGAGAGAAAGAGACAGAGACAGAGAGAGAGAGAAAGCAAGACACAGGGACCAAAGCTCTGATGGAGCAGAGGTGTTTTAATCAACATGGTGTGGGCATATATACTGTAGATATTCTCAGCAAAGATAAAGATTAAAATTCCAGACTTACAAAACATAGGTGATCCATATTAGAGAGAGAGTTTTAAATAATCACTTTTACCATATGATTCATAAAAAGAAAGAGGGTACTTATCACCATACAGAAAAACTAAGGAAGGAAATTCCTGGATTCCTCAGCCCCGGGGAGAGGCTTTTGTCTCCTCTTAATTCCTGAATATTCAGGAATTAATAAGGAACAGAGAATTCCTGTCAGATCCAAAACAGTACACAGGAAGCCTCCTGTTAAATGCTTCCTGACACATATCCATTAGACATTTCCCAATGGTATTATCATCAGTAGCATTACTGTTAATATCATTATACCCACATAGCCAAACATTTTCATAAGTCTCCAGCCTGTAAGTCCTTATCACACTGAATGACTGACTACTCAGCTTGCCCATCAATCAATAAATGCTCAGCTTCTCTTTCTCCTACACCCATGACATTTGATCATTCACAAAACCCTGCCAATTCTGTCTCTTCAATAGCTCTCTCTATGTTCTGGTTTTCATTCTGACACTAAGAGACCTAGTTCAATCCCCATTACCTTTCACCAGAAATCGTATCACACCCTGAACTGCTCTCCTCAGCCCCTAGTTTTACCCTCTCTCAATGCCCTTTAAACTTCTGCCAGAATATTCTTTTTGAACTCAGACCTTCTCCCCTCACCCCAAAACAAACACAATAACACTTAATCACAATCACCTTTGATTACTTCCAGGACAAAGTACAAAATCTTGAGTGTGAACAAAACAAAACAAGTTCTTCATATCTCAATCCAAGCTAACTTCCCATTCTTCTCTCTGAAGATTTATTTTTTTTCTCTACAGTGCAGGAATAGATGATTTCTAAGATTCCCTTCCAGCCCTGACATGCTGTGATTTGCTAAAGGAAATGGCTCTTGAGACATCACAAAAAAACCTTGTTTCTGAACTTTCAGAAATATCTATGTTAGGGCAGAGTAGCAAATTTTAAACACAAATCAGGAAAGTGCTACCAGACAAGAGAGGAGGCCAGCTATTGACCCAAGTGGAGTAAACCAATCCAAAGATAACTTCATTTATTCTGCAAGCTGCAGCCCCAAATTAGCATTAATATGATTTCCTACCCAGGAGCCCTGTGTATTCAAGGGCCATTGGGTTGGGTTCTCTAAGGGGCTGAATTTAGAGGTGAAGCTATTACTTGCAGTAAAAATTAATTAGTTGTGGTAGGAAAAGGAAGAATGTGAAACAGTACATCTGCAGAAAGTAGCTTGAGAAGGCTATTCACTGATAGGGGCAGCCACGGAAAAAGACAGAAGACTCCCTCACTCTCCCCTCCCATCCATTCTTCACCCGGCAGCTTGAAGAACCTTTTTTTTCCAAATGCCATTTCCCTCATGATAACCTGCAGTTGGTCTGAATTAGATGCATTTAATAGTGACTTAATGAGATCTATTTCATAGCTAATGTGATTGGCCAGGCAAAAACTGATTATTATTTTAGATTAATCAGCTTTTCAGTAGGTTCTGTGACCACATGTAGACACAGTAGGCTAGTGTAACTGATCAAACTGGAACCCCATTTAAACTATAGGCTGATTCTCTTCCTTCTTGGCTTCTCTAGGTATTTCCTTTCAAAGGCAGCCTTGAGCCCGTAGCCCCTCAGGCACACTGCCAGACTGAAGTAGACATTGTTACCAAGCTCTGAGAACTCTGGGAATCTCTGCATTTTATGCTCAGAGAAATCCAGCAACATTTTCCCAAGCTTATGTATCATTCAGAGAGAAAACAAAGAGGAACAGACTACAGTTCAAGTTTGTGGGAAAAAAAGGTCATTCAAAATAGCCAAACCTTACTTGGATGGGAAATCATAGACTCTGTTTGCATGAGGCAAGAGAAGGAAATGGAGACATTTTGGAATAAGTTACTGAGGAAATTGTTAAACGTTAGAAAAAAAAAGGTAATCAACTTATTGGATTCAGAGAGTTGCATTTACTACTCTTCTCAAGAGAAAGGCAGAGCTGTAAGTTCCAGATTTGGGGGTTTTCCTCATTACTAAAAACAGACAATTTAGGCACATTTGATTATTGTTAAACATAAGTTTCTATTAGTTTTATTTAAATTGACTTTTTCAAAGATTGCTTACAACTAAAAATTTTAAACACAGCTTAATATTAAAGTGGAATACTGATATCAGAACATATTTTACTTGAATAGGACAAAGCAATTAGTGAAAAATTCTAGAAAAAAAGACTTAGAAGCTCATTCTTCTCTGAATTTTAGTGTTTAAATCTCAGAAAGAGTTAAAAGCTTTATTTTGTCTTAGGAAAAGCCTGATCAAGACTCATATATTGAATTATAAGCATGATAAGTGAGCAATGGTTACTCATGTAAAACCCCTTGAAGATTTAGGGGTAGTGCTAGAAATCATGCTTATCATAAAAAGTCTCTTCTTTTCATGGCACATTTTCTGACATAGGATAGCTGACAGAAAAAGAGGGTTTTAGATGTTATGACTGAATTTCAAGGATTTGATCCATTTCTTTTGAGCCATGAAATGAGTTTTCTTTTTGGCTTACTTTAAAAAAAAAAGAAAAGAAAATGAGTTTTCTTAGTTTCAAAAAGTTGGAGACATTTTTATATGTTAGCCTTTCTTTTCCTCTGGATTTTCAACTACTTACAAATAGTGTTCCAAATTTTGATATGATCACTCATCTCCATTCTAATTTTCCAAGTTAAAGTAAATAGTAATTAAAAAAACTTATTAGATTCTGTTCACAAAGGTATGAGGACTGGATGTAGAATAAATGAGAAAACTTAATATGTAAAACATGGAAAATAATTTCATAACATGAGATAACTCTAATCTCTAATCAGTTTATCTGATTAGATATACAGAGATAACTCTAATCAGTATATCAGATAAATGTCACTAGTTGACAATGATAACAAATAGAATAAATTCAGATATTACCCTTTTAAAACATATTTATTCAGATATAATTCCCCCTTTTAAAGTGCAATTCACTGCTTTTTATTGTATTGACAAAGTTGTGCAACTGTTACCAAAACCTAAGTTTAGAACATTTTCATTAACCCAAAAGGAAACCCTGTACACATTAGTAGTCACTTGAGAATTACCTGTCAAAACATCTTACAAAGACCCAAGTACAGAATTATTTTCTTAATGCATGTCATTCAAATAAATAGTTGCTCCTATTGGTTTGGTAGTTTGTAAAGTAATTTGGCTGGTTTAGGGAAAAGATCATAGCTAACCAAGATTACCTGTGAACTTTTGTCAAAATTTCTTTTTAATGAATAAACTAAACAGAAAAAAAAAACCCTTATATTTAGAGATACTTGAAAAAGTCTTAAGACTCATCTTACATTTAGCAACAGAAAGAACCACCAACCAATTGTAAAATATTGAATATAGTGAAAAAGTTCCTTCATCTCTACCTGAGTGTTATGGAGGTTTCTGTGTTCATCTGACCAAAAAATGTGTGGGGTCGGGGGGGAATCAATATGATTTTCTGTATAGGCATGGTATTGAAAACATAATAAAACAGAGGCAGCCAATGTTAAGGACTAAATTGTGTCCCCAAGAATTCATATGCTGAAGCCCCAATTCCCAGTGTGGTTGTTATTGGGAGATATGATCTTTAGAGAGATAACTAAGGTTAAGTGAGGTCATAAGAGTGGGGTTGTAATCCAATGTAACTGGTATCTATTGAAGAAGAGGAAGAGATATCAGGGTGTGGCTGTCCACAATCCAAGGAGAGAGGCCTCAAGAGAAATCAAACTTGCCAACACATGGGTCTTGGGATTTCCAGCCTCTAGAACTGAGAAATTTCTGTTGCCTAGACCACTGATTTGTGGTATTTTTATTTATAATTTTATTTTATTTTTAAACTTTACAATATTGTATTGGTTTTGCCAAATATAGAAATAAATCCACCACAGGTATAAACGTGTTCCCCATCCTGAACCCCTCTCCCTTCTCCCTCCCCATACCATCCCTCTGGGTCATCCCAGTGCACCAGCCCCAAGCATCCAGTATCGTGCATCGAACCTGGACTGGCGACTCGTTTCATACATGATATTATACGTATTTCAATGCCATTCTCCCAAATCATCCCACCCTCTCCCTCTCCCACAGAGTCCAAAAGACTGTTCTATACATCAGTGTCTCTTTTGCTGTCTCGTATACAGGGTTATTGTTACCATCTTTCTAAATTCCATATATATGCTTTAGTATACTGTATTGGTGTTTTTCTTTCTGGCTTACCTCATTCTGTATAATAGGCTCCAGTTTCATCCACCTCATTAGAACTGATTCAAATGTATTCTTTTTCATGGCTGAGTAATACTCCATTGTGTATATGTACCATAGCTTTCTTATCCATTCATCTGCTGATGGACATCTAGGTTGCTTCCATGTCCTGGCTATTATAAACTGCGATCAACATTTGTGGTATTTTTATATAGCCACCTTAATCAACTAATACAGCCATAAAAACAAAACATTTTATAGCTTTTGAATATGGTGTCTGTGACATGGATATAATGCTGTTCTTAGTTTTACAAAGATTCTAAAACTAAAGTAGTGGCAATTCTAAGGTCATGCGAGCTATGCCAAATAATATTTAGCTTTTTCACTAGGTAATGTAACAGTAGATATCAAGGATAAATGGGAATATAATACTACAAATGAAATGAAACCACTAGTTATGGAAACTGTTAAACTTAGAGTTATTTTCTTTAAATCACAATTTCACTCATTTAATAGTTTGAGTGAATTCCGGGAGTAGGTGATGGACAGGGAGGCCTGGCATGCTGTGATTCATGGGGTCGCAAAGAGTCAGACACAGCTGAGCGACTGAACTGAACTGAATAGATTTTCATTGAGAGCCTACTATGTGTTTATATACTATGCTAGTGGATGGAGATACATAAATGAATACACAGCCAATTCAGTAACTAATGTGTGCTCAGTTGCTAAGTCATGTCTGACTCTTTGCGACTCCATGGACTGTAGCCCATCCAAGGCTCAGACTCTGTCCATGGGATTTCCTAGGCAAGAATACTAGATTGGGTTGTCATTTCCTTCTCCAAATACATACTATAGTGAGAGAAACAAAAAGTAAACAAGCACATAAATTACAATTAAAATATTTGTTGAGGTCATAAAATAAAGTGAAAGTGAAAGTGAAGTCGCTCAGTCATGTCCGACTCTTTAGGGCCCCATGGGCTGTAGCCTACTAATATGAGTATGACGTCAAGGACTATTTCAAAGTGTAGGGTTCAAGAAATATTAATTTTAATGAACTTCAGGTGAAAAATGGATACAGTTTGTCCCCTACATATGAATGATTGCCATTCCGAGAGCATGTTTACATGTCTAATTTGTTAAGTCCAACAAAGTTAGCATAGGTACCCAACTAACGCACTTGGCTATATAGTACTGTACTATAATAGGTTTATAATACATTTCACACAAAAAATACATAAACACAAATATAAAAGAAACATTTTACAGCACAGTAGCTTGAAAAGTACAGTAGTTCAGTACAACAGCTGGCATACAGGGGCTGGCATCTCGTGAAAAGGCAAGAAAATTACTGACTGGAGGAGGGAGTAGGTGGGAGATGGTAGAGCTGAGCTTTCATCAATCAGCATAGGAGATGAAGGGCAAGCTGCAATTTCATGCATGACTGAAATTGATGGCACAGGTTCCGGTTCTTGCTGGAACCAGATGCACGTTTGTGTCTTTGCAAGTTTACAACTTGTAAGATTATATGTAGGGAACTTACTGTGTAATATTAGTCTTGCCAAAAATGGAGTAAAGTGTTACAGTTGTAATGAAGAAGCAAAAATGGGACAGGATTCCTTTTCTTTCTTTTTCTTCTCTGATTGCTAAGGCTAAAACTTCCAAAACTATGTTGAATAGTAGTGGTGAGAGTAGGCAACCTTGTCTTGTTCCTGACTTTAGGGGAAATGCTTTCAATTTTTCACCATTGAGGATAATGTTTGCTGTGGGTTTGTCATATACAGCTTTTATTATGTTGAGGTGTGTTCCTTCTATTTCTGCTTTCTGGAGGGTTTTTATCATAAATGGATGTTGAATTTTGTCAAAGGCTTTCTCTGCATCTATTGAGATAATCATATGGTTTTATCTTTCAATTTGTTATGTGGTGTGTTACATTGATTGATTTGTGAATATTGAATATCCTTGCATTCCTGGAGTAAAATCCACTTGGTCATGATGTATGATCTTTTTAACATGTTATTGGAATTCCATCACCTCCACTAGCTTTGTTCGTAATGATGCTTCCTAAGACCCACTTGACTTCGCATTCCAGAATGTGTGGCTCTAGGTAAGTGATCACACCATTGTGATTATCTGGGTCATGAATATCTCTTTTGTACAGTTCTGTGTATTCTTACCACCTCTTCTTAATATCTTCGTAATATTTATGTCCTCTATTGTGTCCATCTTTGCATGAAATGTTCGCTTGGTATCTCTAATTTTCTTGAAGAGATCTCTAGTCTTTCCCATTCTGTTGTTTTCCTCTTTGTCTTTGCACTGATCACTGAGGATGTGATCACAAATTTTAAGCGTTTTTTTTTTTTTTTTTTGCCTCTCAACTCTTTAATTTTTATTTTATTTTGCTATTATCTGAGTTTTCTTCTCTTGTTTCCCTTTCTCTTGTGTAAAATGACCTATAGGACTAGTTTTGGAGTACAAAATGACAACCCACTCTAACATTCCTACTTAGACAATTCCATGGACAGAGGAGCCTGTCAGGCTATAGTCCATGGGGTCGCAAAGAGTAGGACATGACTGAGCACACACAGGACTAGTTTTTACTCTTTAGGCATCTCCCACGGAATGTCTTCCTGTTAAAGTTTTCCACAGAATACTGCTTGGATTTTAACACACAAAATGCATGGAGTAAATTTATTTCTCAACTCAATGTTTTGTTTTGTTTTTTTTCTGGCTACTGCTTTTATAGGAAAACTTAATGTTACCAAAACTGAGTACCATATTTTAAACATCTTTTGAGTTGCATTCTAGACATAATTTGTAGAGTATTAGTCACATGTTGCAATCTTTAAAAGTATACCAATTGTCAACCAAGGGAATGTGAGTCATGAAAGTTCTTTGTACAAATAGAGGCCATGTAACAGCAGTTATTAACATTTAAAACCATTTTAATTCAGTGACCAGGAAGTCATGTTTTAAGCATTTCACATAGCACATAAGCTATTTATGTATTACCATTTTTAATCACTTTAAAGGAAGCTGGTTAGGAGCTTGGGCTTAATATGAAATACATTATATTGTTTCCTATTTAAATGATGGAAAATTAGTTCCTAGTTAGTGTTTTCAGGGCAAATTACTTTTAAGAGTAGATTACTGGTATAAAGTGAGAGCTGTCCGTACACCAAGCCTTTCTATAATCATAATCCCCCCTTGAACTGTGATTTAGTCTAATCAGTGCTGGATTTCCTTCTCCTTCCCTTTGCAAACTCATGAGTTATATCAGGATTTTGTGATTGAAGTGCCAGTAAGTCTAGGTCTTACTAGTGTAGATCTAGTATTATTTTGCCTGAAATTGTCTGTCTACATAATGTCCATAAAACCAGTTAAAGTGTGGCAAGTTCAGTGAAACTTCAGTGTGTTGGTGATTACTTGCCAAATAGTTGATTGACTTTATTTACCTGCTTTTCAGTCAAAACGGTATGTGTAAAATATCAGGTTGGCCAGAAACTTCATTCTGGTTTTTCTGTAACATCACACAGAAAAGCCTGAATGAACTTTTCAGCCAACCTAATACCTAAAATACTGACCATGCTACTAGTGAAGCCCATCTCTAATCTGGGGCATGGTATAGTGCAAGAAGTAACTTCTCATGGCCAAGACAGGAATGGAGGAGATGCTGCTAATATGTCTACTGTCTGAATACATGAAACACCACAGTATTTCTACACAAAAGCCTTGTTTGTTTGAATTACATGAGATAATGCTAGAAGTCGATTCAACTACCAGTGAATAAAATGAGAAAGTCTTTCTATTCAATTCCCAGTTCTCATTGTGTTGGATATCAGATATATGATAAACTATAATAAGTCTCCTATGGAGAAAATGGCCCTCAAAGTACTATTTTTTGTTGTAGTTTACAAAGTCTTTCACTTTCTGAGTTCCTTCACACTAGGATCAAATACAAAATAAGAATCCTGGTGTCTTAGGTGACTTTGAAGGCAAAAAGAAATTGTAGGTTCCTAAAAATAATTCGCAGAGATGCAAAAGCATAAAATCAGCAATTAATACAGTATTTAAAGATCATCCTGTCCCACTTTTATAAGTATAAGATGTAAGTTATCAGTTTTTGGCTCAGAGACTCTTTGGATCATTAGTTTAGTTCTGTAATTACTTGAACACTGTTTTAAAGCCCACCTCAGTGTGCATGCTACTCTAAAACATACAATTATATCATTAGAAAAATTCTTATCTGAGAGTCAGAAAATAATTTAAAACTCCCACATGGAAATCACACTGTACTTTAGATTTCGATGGCATTTTCATTTTTTCAGGTGAGATAAATATAACTTAATTTTCGTCTTTAAAGATGGTGGTGTTATTGAATATGAAATCACAGAAATTCTTTTTTATTGTGACATTTATGTTTTTTCCTAGGGGATAGAAAAATGTCCATGAAGTTTACATATACTTGCATTTATATTTTTATTTCTTTGAAAATCTGGTAATCTCCAAGGGAATCTTTAGAATGATAGAATGTTTAAAATTTTACTATAAAAGAGATCATTGTTATTGGGCTGGTACTGTCAACTGTCTACATAATATCACATCTTATCATTATAAGTATTTTTTCCTCAGATTCTTTGTTTTCTACTTTTTTAGGTTTAAAAATGGTAGGCCAAATAATTGAAAATATATTGGTCAGATTGGTGGACATCCTGAACATAAACAACCAGTGTCATGGAAGTATCCAAAGAGAACTTTAAGTCAGCCATGCAAATTTCTGATCAGGGAGTAAGTGACGTTGATTTTAAAATGTCCCTTCTCTATTTCATCATGAGATTTTTGGCATTACTCTCAGTTGCCTTAATACGAAAGGTTAGGGTCAAGGTTAAGAAAGTCAAGAAGCCCTAGATGACTTCTAGAATACCTCAAGATATTACTTAAGGGGGGAAAAAAATCACCAGAGGTTCTGCTCTGGCTGTGCACACCCTTGCCATTGTTAACAAAGACACTAATTGTGCTCTGCAGTCCATTTTGAATCAGTTTGATTATGTGGTGTGTGGTAGGGTTTGAGGTTCTTTTTTTTTCTATACAAATACCCAGAGACTCCACCACTCTTAATTGCAAAGGCTGCCTTTTCTCCATTGAATTACTTTGGCAAATTTATTAAAATATTTGAACATACATGGCTGGTTCTAATTTTGCAATCTCTATTCTGTTTCAATGATTTTTTTTTCTCTTTCTCTGGACATCATGACCACATTGTCTTGGTTACTGCAGCTTGATATTAAGTCTTCAAGCTATATGAGGCCTCCAACTCTATTCTTTTTCAAGAATTCTTGGTTATTTTACATGCATTTCATGTTCATAGAATTGTAGAACCAAGTTGTCAATTTCTATAAAACTTTTGGGTTTTTTGGGGGGAGTAGTGTCAGTATTGAATCTATAGATCAGTTTGGGAACAACTGATTATTTTGTTTCCCAACACATGGACACATTGTACTTTTCCCAATTATTTAAGTCTTATTTCCATCTAATTTCAGTTTCAAGGGCTTTTAAAGTACTTTTTAGTACAAGTCTGCTTGTGGCCATTTTTTTCAGCTATTGCCTATCTGAAAATGTCTTTAGTCTCAAACATGTTTAAATGATAGCCTTTGTTATGTATACAATTATGGATGAATATATTTTTACTATTTTTTATTAAAATATAGTTGATTTACAATACTGTGTTAGTTTCATTTACAGCATAGTGATTCAGTGTTGACACTTTTGCAGACTATATTTTGTTATGGTTCATTACAATATAATGGGTATAATTGCTTGTGCTATAAAGCAAATCCTTGTTGATTATTTTACACATAGTAGCTTATATTAATTGTATACTTTGTATTTGTCCCTCTCCTCTTTGGTAACCATGAATCCACTTCCTATGCCTGTGAGTCATTTTCTGTTTTCTATATACTTCATTTGTATTTTTTTAGATTCCACATATATCAGTGATATCATACAGTGTTTGACTTATTTCACTAAACATAATATTCTCTAGGTCCATCCACATTGCTACTAATGGCAGTATTTCATTTTTTTCTGACTGAGTAATACTCCTAGACACTCATGGGCAAGTCTGGGTTAGTCTCCTGTGGGGTCACTGCTCCTTTTCTCTGGGTCCTGGTGCACACAAGGTTCTGTTTGTGCCCTCCAAGAGACTGTTTCCCCAGTCCTGTGTAAGTTCTGGTGGCTCTATGGTGGGGTTAATGGCGACCTCCTCCAAGACAGCTTACACCATACTGAGGCCTACTGAACCGAGAGACCCTGCCCCTGCAGTAGTCCACCTCCTCAGGAGACACTCAACACAGTTCTGTCTCAGTCTCTGTGGAGACTCAGGGTCCTGGTGTGCATAAGGTATGTTTGAGCCCTCTGAGCGTATCTGGTGGGTATGGGGTTTGATTTTAAATGTGATTTTGCCCATCCTACCAGCTTGCTGGGGCTTCTCCTTTGCCCTTGGATGTGGGGTATCTCCTCAAAGTGGGTGCAGCGGCACTTAGCCACAGCTCTACCAACTTGCTGGGGCTTCTCTGCCCTTGGATGTGGGGTATATCCTCACAGTCACTCCAGCACTGTGCAGCCACCACTGCAGCACAATGTAGCCAGCCCCCCCACCTTTGGTAGTTACCAGAAAAATTTTAATTATAAATGTGGATTGCTTTATATTTCCAGTGGATGGGGTATTATGTAAAACAGGGCTCCCCAACCCCTGTGTCACAGAAAAATGATTCAATTACTGCTAAACCATCTCTCTCACCTCCCATTCCTGTACATGGAAAAATTGTCTTCCATAAAGTCAGTCCCTGGTGTGAAGAAGGTGGGGACCATAGCTCTAAATAGTGAACTCCTGAATGCAGAGTTCCAAAGAATACCTAGGAGAGATAACAAAGCCTTCCTCAGTGATCAATGAAAAGAAATAGAGGAAAACAACAGAATGGGAAAGACTAGAGATCTCTTCAAGAAAATTAGAGATATCAAGTGAACATTTCTTGCAAAGATGGACACAATAAAGGACAGAAATGGTACGTACCTAACAGAAGCAGAAGATATGAAGAAGAGGTGGCAAGAATACACAGAAGAACTGTACAAAAGATATTCACGACCCAGATAATCACAATGGTGTGATCACTTACCTAGAGCCACACATTCTGGAATGCGAAGTCAAGTATGCCTTAGGAAGCATCATTACGAACAAAGCTAGTGGAGGTGATGGAATTCCAGTTGAGCTATTTCAAATCCTAAAAGATGATGCTGTGAAAGTGCTGCGCTCAATATGCCAGCAAATTTGGAAAACCCAGCAGTGGCCACAGGACAGGAAAAGGTCAGTTTTCATTCCAATCCCAAAGAAAAGCAATGCCAAAGAATACTCAAACTATTGCACAATTGCTCTCACCTCACACAGTAGTAAAGTAATGCTCAAAATTCTCCAAGACAGGCTTCAATGATACGTGAAGTTCCAGAAGTTCAAGCTGGTTTTAGGAAAGGCAGAGGAACCAGAGATCAAATTGCCAACATCTGCTGGATCATCAAAAAAGCAAGAGAGTTCCAGAAAAACGTCTATTTCTGCTTTATGGACTATGCCAAAACCTTTGCCTATGTGGATCACAACCAACTGTGGAAAATTCTGAAAGAGTTGGAATACCAGACCACCTGACATGCCTCTTGAGAAATCTGTATGCAGGTCAGGAAGCAACAGTTAGAACTGGACTTGGAACAACAGACTGGTTCCAAGTAGGAAAAGGAGTATGTCAAGGCTATATATTGTCACCATGCTTGTTTAATTTATATGCAGAGTACATCATGAGAAACACTGGGCTGGATGAAGCACAAGCTGGAATCAAGATTTCTGGGAGAAATATCAATAGCCTCAGATATGCAGATGCCACCACTCTTATGGCTGAAAGTGAAGAAGAACTAAAGAGCCTCTTGAAAGTGAAAGGGGAGAGTGAAAAATTTGGCTCAAAGCGCATCTTTCAGAAAACTAAGATCATGGCATCTGGTCCCATCACTTCATGGCAAGTAGATGGGGAATGGTGGAAACAGTAACAGACTTTACTTTTTTGGGCTCCAAAATCACTGCAGATGGTGACTGCAGCCATGAAACTAAAAGATGCTTACTCCTTGGAAAGAAAGTTATGACCAACCTAGACAGCATATTAAAAAGCACAGACATTACTTTGCCAACAAGGTCCATCTAGTCAAGGCTATGGTTTTTCCAGTGGTCATGTATGGATGTGAGAGTTGGACTGTGAAGAAAGCTGAGCACCGAAGAATTGATGCTTTTCAACTGCGGTGTTGGAGAAGACTCCTGAGAGTCCCTTGGACTGCAAGGAGATCCAACCAGTGCATCCTAAAGGAGATCAGTCCTGAGTATTCATTGGAAGGACTGATGTGGAAGCTGAAACTCCAATCTTTTGGCCACTTGATGTGAAGAGCTGACTCATTTGAAAAGACCCTGATTCTAGGAAAGATTGAAGACAGGAGGAGAAGGGGGCGACAGAGGATGAGATGGTTGGACGGCATCATTGACTCAGTGGACATGAATTTGAGTAAACTCCAGGAGTTGGTGATGGACAGGGAGGCCTGTCATGCTATGGTCCATGGGGTCATGAAGAGTCAGACACAACTGAGTGACTGAACTGAAAATTTGTGAAGTACAAAATGTAAGAAAAATTCTGACTTCCTACTGTGCATGTGCACATGCGCATGTGTGTGCCCACACACACATATACACAGATATCCTCTTTAACTCCCTTGTCCTGTTATACTCTTGATGCACCTGCTATACACATGGCAAGCCTTGGATCAAGCCAGCTATTTACCCTCCATATTTATTTTGCATTATACTGAATATTATGAGATAATGCATTTATAATGAATAGTTGTTGATTTTGTTTGGCTTAGATTCAGCTTCAGGTGACCCAGACAACAACAACAAAAATGTCTTATGCCAGTTTATCTCATATAAATGATTCAATAGGTAGTTATTCTCCAAATCTAAACCCATGAATTCAAAGTCTTGATTCAGGTCAGCTACTTAAGTTCTAGTCATTACATCCACATTGCAGCTTGCAGGAAGAAGGTTGGGTAAATAAGGTTGTGCCCTCCCCATTTGAGGACATGTCTAGAAAATTTCTGATTACATTTCTATGTACATTCAGTTATCAAAAAGTCATGTGTTCACATTTAGGTTTAAAATAGTCTAAAATGTAGTACTTATTCTGGATAGCTACATAGCCAAATAAAAATCAAGTTTTCTACCAGTAAATGAAGTGAAGAGGCACATTTAGGGACAACTAGGATTTTCTCTAATATCACTGTAAGTTCACTATCTTAGAGTTTGGCAAACTATAGTCCATGGTCAAATTCAACCTGGGTTTAAAGTTTTATTCCCACAGCCATACCTATTGTTCCTGTATCATACATGACTGTGATTGGGCTACAATGGCAGAGTTGAATAGCTGTGGCAGAGACCATATGGGCCTGTTAAGGGTAAAGTATTTACTGCCTGGCCTTTAAAGCCAAAAATATTCTGACTCCTTATGACGAAAAGTCAGCTTTTTCAGTCCCTGTTACTTCCTTTTCATCTCTACATCTTTTATGTGGAATTTTCGTAATTCTTAAACAATGGTGTTCCCAAGGAATTGGCCTTTGTTTTAATCTTGCTGTGTATAATCTACCAGGGCAATCTCATTTGCCAAACAAGGAAAATGCCTTTGCTTGGAGCTGATGGTATTGTTCTGATGGGAGGCAAGCAGAAGTAGAAACACATCACTTCCTATTTTAATTTGGCATTCTCTATTAAGCAAAGTGTTGCTTATACTGAAAGAAAAAACCTTAAAGATGGTTAAAAAGATTGTAAGATGGTACAGAGCTCTTCTTAAGGCATCTCTTGGACTATTCAAATCATATCTCAAGGGATTGAAAGAATATATACATGAGTTTGCCTAATTATTATAGGTGATATTTGAATAATCAAGGAGAATGAGATTTTGAAATGTTTGAGACTTATGATATTCTAATTTTCCAGAAGAAAAATGTGCTTTCTACCAAGGTTATCCAAGCAATATTTACACTATTTCCATAAAGATTCTGGAATGATGTATTAAAGAGATGGCATGTGAGCACCAAAATGTTAAAAGTGAATAAAAATCTAAATATGAGCATTAGATTTAATATTTTACTCTGCCATTAAGCACTGTCTATATAATATCTAATACTGCCAATAAAGTCAAAATAAAAATTAATAATTAAGATACATTAAAGTATATTTTCCTTTTCAGTAGGCTTTTGAAATATACCTATTATGATATCAGTTTAAGGTAAGTTTTTTTATTGGGTTGGCCAAAGACTTTATTCAGGTTTTTCCATAAACTGGTATGAAAAAACTGAACAAAGCTTTTGGCCAACCCAACAGTACTGACAACTGAAAATCTTTTTTGATATTATTTAACTGTTTTATAGTGTCAAGCAGCACTTATTTTCATCTGTGAAAATTGAGGAAATAAATTTTGTAGGAAAGTTATAATCCAAATATGCAAAGTCACATGAGTAAATAAAATACGGTTATAATAAAAAAAAAAATGAGGGTATGTCAAGGTGGCTCAGATGGTAAAGAATTTGACTGCAATGCAGGAGATGTGTGTTCAATCCTTGGGTTGGGAAGATTCCCTAAAGAAGGGAACAGCTAGTCATTCCAGTATTCTTACCTGGAGAATTCCATGGACAGAGAAGCCTGATAAGCTATAGTCCATGGAGTCAAAAAGAGTAGGACACAACTGAGAAACTAACACTTTCACTACCCTTTCACTTTCATGTAAAAATAAAGCACTTTTTATGGATCATTTCTAATTGATTATCTCCCGTCATTTAGTTGAGATTGGATTTGATGCATGAATTATCAAAATATAAGTCCTAGCAACTGTATTTAATTCTTCAATTTTGGCAGCTCTCAGTAGCATAGCACATTATCACTAGCATTTGTATTGAGGCCAACTAGAATTGATGTATCAAACATGTCAAAAATAGTGCACCTAGAATGTTATGGCAATGACCATCATAAAAAAATTTTTTTTAGTCAGAACAGAGTTTTTTCATTGGTGATCCAGATTTCCTCAATTTTATTGATGTAGTTACAACTCCAGTTAAAAATACTACACTTTGAGAGAACATGACTCATAAACAAACTGAGAATTAAATGAATAACTTCAGATATTCGGTCCCATTTATTTTGTGTAATTGCAGAATGGCAACTTGGCTTTACTGGTCTTTAGGTAGTAATATCATCTTTTTAAAATCAATAACATGGTGATTCCCACTGAAATAAAGTCACCTAAGGAGTCCACACTGAAGCTAAGCATGTGATTGATGTGTTTACTGCTCTTGAAGTATAGGTGTTGGACATAGTAAGAACCATTTATATCATTTCCTATGGGCCAGGAAATGCCTCAGGCTTTATATGCATAATCCCCCTAATTCCTCAAAAGTCTGTAATGTAGGTTCTAACTGGAACTATAATTTTTCTCATTTTGCAGATGAGAAAATACAGAGACTCACTGCTCTCACAGGTAGTGATAGACCTTAGATTCAACCCATATTTATCATCTGATCTCAAGACTCATAATATGCTATGAAATAACACGATACTTACCAGAAAAAAAAAGTGCTGAATTCCAAAGATAACATTACAAATAGAAATGTGTGTTATTTCAGTGATGAGTTTTGTTGAAAGACAAACAGGGGTGTCTTTTTTAAACTTCTGAAAATGTCTAGTTCTCTATATGTTGTGACCTTGCCTATTCTTATAGTTGTGTCTCCTGCCACTTTCCCATCCATACTAATTGCTTCAAGCATTTCAGAGATTGTATTTCCTCCAAAACATGATGTTCATTCCTGTCTCCATATCTTTCCACAGGGCTTTTGTCTAGGATATTCTTTCCACGATTTCTCAAGATGGTAAATTCCTAATCATCAATTAGAATGCAGTCAAACTGCCTCATCCTCCAGCAACTAGCAGAGTTCAGAGGGTTACAAATGGGTGTGACCTTCTTCCTGCCCATCTTAGATATTTGGTACCTTCAAATATCTTTGTTTATAAAATCCTTCCTCTGCTAGCACACTATACTACATCTTTCCTTGCTTACTCAAGAACCTCACTTGCCACAATTTTTCTTCACTCTCCACACCTATGTTTCTTCTCCACTGGAGCTTTCCCATCAGTGTGAGAAATTTCAATTATTTCTTCTACAATTACTTAAAGTTCTTTTGACCTAACTTCACTCACCGTTCATTGCTTTCTCTGCCCCCTTTTATGATAAACTCATGAAAAGTTGTCTATACTTGGTACTCTATTCTCACCTGCTAAGATACCTGAATCCCTTGCTTGGTCCACTCCAAGACCATCAGTCATTGCATTCCTCCAAGGTTCCAGAGTATTCTCAACTCAGAGCCTTTGCACTTGTTCCTTCTAACTAGAGGGCTCTTCCCCAGGCATAAACCTCCTCACTCCCTTTTGGACTCTGCTCAAATTTCACCTTCCTAGTGAGGCATGGACTTAGTGCAATTAAAAAACAGCACCCAGCCCCAAACATTCTATAACTTCCCTTTATCTGCTTAAATTTTTTCTCTAGTAATTCCCATCTTATTAACTGTATGTTTATTTTTTTTTTAATTTGGTCATATCCCATTACTAGAATTCAAGTTATTTGAAAAGGGGGACTTGTTTTATCTACTTCTCTATCTCCAGTGGCTAAAGTCATCCATGGCACATAGTAGATCCTCAAAACTTGAACTAAATATTTTACTGACTAATTGAATGATGGCTTTTTAATTTTTATCAAGTGCAAATTGAATTTTATATAATTTTATTCCTTGTTAAGTTATTCATCCTTTTTCCCATAGTTTTCTCATAATTAATAAAATTTTGTATTGAATAGACAGAAAAGGAAATGTAAGTCTTGAAATAGTGAGCCTTTGCTTGATCATCATCTTCAACACAAAACTTTTCTCCCTCTTAATCCAAATGTAAAAGAAATTAATAACATTTATGAAGCACTTACTATGACTAAGGTATTGAATCAGTTTGCCTGCATGATATCAAGACATAAAACAACTCTACTGTAAGTCTTATTTTACAAATGAAAAGCTGAGGTTCAAGGTGGGTGCAATAACTTCCCCAAGGTTACAAAGATGAGAAATGCTGAGCTAGAACTTGAACATGTTGCTCCTGGAATCTAGAGACTGAACTCACAACCATCAAGACAAGTGCTTGATTAGCAACTCATACTACACCACTACATTCTAAATAAGATGATATCAATATAATTTATAAATATAGGGGTATAAGTGGAACCTACTTGTATTATAAAACAATGTTATGATGAAAAAACTTGATAAGACTTCTTTCAAAAATATCTTTGATTTGGAGGAGTTAAAGGTATCTTATTACCATTTAATTTTTAAATAGTGACATATCACATTTTCATAGCACTTTAGAGCTTAAGTTATTCTTGATACTTATTTTCCTCTCAAAAATCTTGTGATATAAATAGCCCCATTTTTCAGCTAGGAAAATAATGACTAGATGAGTCAGTATCAGCCAACTACAAATCCACTGATTTTTATTTATTTCAAACTCAAACATTACAAATCCAGAGTAAGGTAGGAGAATCATTCAATATAATGCTGGAACTTCTAGGCTGAGTATAGGGTGAGGCTGGGTATAGAGTGACAGGTTATCTCAAGCATATATTATATAGTGATAACCCATCAACAGTAAATTAATTTTTAATTTGCCTTGATTCAATAGCTTTAACACTATCATTTATTAGGAGTGTTTGGCACAAAATGGAATAGATACAAAAAAGGTAATATAGTGTGGAAGGATTTAGCATCTCTCATATGCAATAGCAGATATGGAAAGCAAGGGTGGCAATGGTCACCCTCACAGATTTCATTCTGGGCTTCTCTGGTGCCTCAGAGGGTAAGGAATCTGCCTACAAAGCAGGACACCAGGATTCAATCCCAGGGTTGGGAAGATCCCCTAGAGTAGGGAATGGCAACCCAGTCCAGTATTCTTGCCTGTAAAATCCCATGACTGTGGAGCCTGGTGGACTGCACTCCACGGGGTAGCAAAGAGTCGGACATAAGTAGTAACTAAAAATGAAGAAATTAGACATTTTCATTTCCTAATCTTTTATCTAAGGGCTTCCCTGGTGGCTCAGATAGTAAAGAATCTGCCTGCAATGCGGGAAACCTGTGTTCTACCCCTGGGTTGGAAAGATCCCATGCAGAAGGGAACGACTACCCCTCCAGTATTCTGGCCTGGAGAATTTCATGGACAGAGGAGCTCTCAGGCTACAGTCCATGGGGTCACATAGGGTCAGATAATACTGAGCAACTTTCACTAAAGGTAAAGAATTTCCTCATGATTTACATATAATCAAGGATAATATTTCATTGAGAAATTTATATCTAAATCACATGTACCTGTAGCTTGAGTTTCATCTCAAGAAAGCTCTTGGAATTTAGATTCAAATCTCCTTTGGCCCTTGCCTAAATTGCCAGTAATACAGAACTTTTTGAAATCCTGGCATTTTCTATGAAGTATACTTTTGTGTTACATTTTGAGCTAACTGAAAGCATTCTTCACAGATTACTATTAACCAGTTATGGTCAGAAGCACACTCTGCCAGCAGTTATACCTTGTATTCTGTTGAAGTGCTATACAAATTCCTGAGAACACTGGGCATAATTTCTAACCTTATTTTATTTTATTATTTTTAATATAAATTTATTTATTTTAATTGGAGGCCAATTATTTTAGGTGCACCAGCCCCGAGCATCCTGTATCATGCATTGAACCTGGACTGGTGATTCGTTTCACATATGATATTATACATGCTTCAATGCCATTCTCCCAAATCATCCCACTCTCACCCTCTTCCACAGAATCCAAAAGACTGTTCTATACATCTGTGTCTCTTTTGCTGTCTCGCATACAGGGTTATCATTACCATCTTTCTAAATTCCATATATATGCATCTAACCTTATTTTAGTGGGATCATATACAGTAATAAAAAGGTCATCCAGATCATTTGATTAGATGGTGTACAAATGACAGTGTCATTGACATTTTGTGATACTATCAGTTCAGTTCAGTTCAGTCGCTCACTCGTGTCCGAATCTGCGACCCCATGAATCGCAGCACGCCAGGCCTTCCTGTCCATCAACAACTCCCGGAGTTTACTCAGACTCACGTCCATCGAGTCAGTAATGCCATCCAGCCATCTCATCCTCTGTCATCCCCTTCTCCTCTTGCCAACAATCCCTCCCAGCATCAGAGTCTTTTCCAATGAGTCAACTCTTCACATGAGGTGGCCAAAGTACTGGAGTTTCAGCCTTAGCATCATTCCTTCCAAAGAAATCCCAGGGCTGATCTCCTTCAGAATGGACTGGTTGGATCTTCATGCAGTCCAAGGGACTCTCAAGAGTCTTCTCCAACACCACAGTTCAAAAGCATCAATTCTTCGGAGCTCAGCCTTCTTCACAGTCCAACTCTCACATCCATACATGACCACTGGAAAAACCATAGCCTTGACTAGATGGACCTCTGTTGGCAAAGTAATGTCTCTGCTTTTGAATATGCTATCTAGCTTGGTCATAACTTTCCTTCCAAGGAGTAAGTGTCTTTTAGTTTCATGGCTGCAGTCACCATCTGCAGTGATTTTGGAGCCCCCAAAAAATGAAGTCTGACACTGTTTCCACTGTTTCCCCATCTATTTCCCATGAAGTGATGGGACCAGATGCCATGATGTTCATTTTCTGAATGTTGAGTTTTAAGCCAACTTTTTCACTCTCCTCTTTCACTTTCATCAAGAGGCTTTTTAGTTCCTCTTCACTTTCTGCCATAAGGGTGGTGGCATCTGCATATCTGAGGTTATTGGTATTTCTCCCGGCAATCTTGATTCCAGCTTGTGCTTCTTCCAGCCCAGCATTTCTCATGATGTACTCTGCATATACGTTAAATAAACAGGGTGACAATATACAGCCTTGACGTACTCCTTTTCCTATTTGGAACCAGTCTGTTGTTCCATGTCCAGTTCTAACTGTTGCTTCCTGACCTGCATACAGATTTCTCAAGAGGCAGGTCAGGTGGTCTGGTATTCCCATCTCTTTCAGAATTTTCCACAGTTTATTGTGATCCACACAGTCAAAGGCTTTGGCATAGTCAATAAAGCAGAAATAGACGTTTTTCTGGAACTCTCTTGCTTTTTTGATGATCCAGTGGATGTTGGCACTATAGATATATCTAAATATTGCATACTTCAATTTTTAATTTTTTACTATAAATTTATTTTAATTGGAGGTTAATTACTTTACAATATATTATTGGTTTTAGCATATGTCAACATGAATCCACCACAGGTATACAGAGCAATTTGGATAGAAGAAACAAAGGTAATTCCAAAACTTGCAAACAACTGAGGTAGCTGACCAAAAGCTTGAGTGAACACTTCAAGAAGTGATAGTGATTTGAGTTCCTTCAATACTTCGCACTAGCTGAAAAGCATGCATGGTAACAACTTGAACTGCCATTCATTGATACATCAAGTCATTCACTCATTCATGTATTTCAGGATCATTACCCACACTCAAGGCACTTTGACCTGTGGCCAAATAATATGCTGTAAATAAAATGGACTTTAAAACATAAAATTAATAAATCAAACATTGAAGTATATCTCCTACATGATTACTTAAATATTAATACACAAAGTAAACAAGGCTATGCCATTCCATTTCATGATAGAAGAGGTGAAAAGGAAAGCTGTGAAAAGACAGCCAGCCAGTTATTGTGGAAAGGATATTGCACAAGGATATGCCAAGTGAAATTAGTCCAACTCTTAATTCAAATGCTAACCCATTGTCTTCTCCTGAAAAGACATCACAGCTGCCTGACCGTCTATCAGTGTTGTTATAAAGAACAAAAATGTAAAATGAAAGCACTATATAAACCATGTCACTATATAAATCTCTTTATTAATGTGATGCCATGATATTACAGTAAAAACAGTATATGTTAGTTTAATATCAGAAGCAAGAATATTAAAAAGGGATATTGAAACAAGATCCATTAAAGTGGGATCAAGAAAGAAGACATATCCAGTGTCAATATCTTGAGTGCTGTGGAGTCAGTGTTACGGATCATGGTTTTCTACTGAGATCAGATTCTCTATATTATTATATAGATAGTAATACCTATTATTTTGTGATGTTTAGTAAATAAATGTGCAAGTAATATAAAAAGGTAGCACAAAAACTAAATCCAATTTGTTTAATTAATGATAAAGTAACAAGATTTAACAATGATTTATATCAACAGCTCAGTTTTGATTTCAGGAGGTACCAAAATGTCATGGTTAAGTACAGTCAAGCCAGAGTGCCTCGGTTCAAATCTCACAGTCACTACTGAATTTCTCTGCCTTGATTTTCTTACCCTTATGTAACAGGTAAAATAGCCCCTATCCTACTGGGTTAATATAAAGATTAAATGAGTTAGGGTTTGCAAATTGCTTAGAATAGTGCCATGCATGCATGCTAAGTGGCTTCAGTCATCTCTGACTCTGTGACCCTATGGACTGCAGCCTGCCAGGCTCCTCTGTCCATGGAATTTTCCAGGCAAGACTACTGAAGTGGGTTGCCATGCCCTCCTCCAAGGGATCTTCCTGACCCAGAGATCAAACCTGTGTTTCTTATTGGCAGGTGCATTCTTTAACACTAGTACCACCTGGAAAGCCATAGAATAGTGCCAAATAATACTAAATATTATGGAAATTTTTGTTATTATAACTCTATTTTCCAAAATCTTAAATTTGATCTACATCTGTGATGATAGATGATATGCTTATTTAACTTAAATGAAGAGTACATCATGCGAAATGCTGGGCTAGATGAATCACAAGCTGAAATCAAGATTGCTGGGAGAAATATCAACAACCTCAGATATGCAGATGATACCGCTCTAATGGCAGAAAGTAAAGAGAAACTCGGAGAAGACAATGGCACCCCACTCCAGTACTCTTGCCTGGAAAATCCCATGGATGGAGGAGCCTGGTAGGCTGCAGTACATGGGGTCGCTAAGAGTCGGACACGACTGAGCGACTTCACTTTCACTTTTCACTTTCATGCATTGGAGAAGGAAATGGCAACCCACTCCAGTGTTCTTGCCTGGAGAATTCCAGGGACGGGGGAGCCTGGTGGGCTGCCATCTATGGGGTCGCACAGAGTTGGACACAACTGAAGCGACTTAGCAGCAGCAGCAGCAGCAGCAGCAGCAAAGAGAAACTAAATAGCCTCGTAATGATGGTGAGAGGAGAGTGAAAAAATTGACTTGAAACTCAACATTCAAAAAATCTCCCACTTTCCATCTTTCCTAGCATCAGGGTCTTTTCCAATGAGTCAGTTCATCACATCAGGTGGCCAAAGTATTGGAGTTTCAGCTTTAGCATCAGTCCTTCCAACGAATATTCAGGACTGATTTCCTTTAGGATGGACTGGTTGGATCTCCTTGAAGTACAGGAGACTCTCAAGAGTCTTCTCCAACACCACAGTTCAAAAGCATCAATTCTTCTGTGCTCAGCTTTCTTTATAGTCCAACTCTCACATCCATACATGACTACTGGAAAAACCATAGCTTTGACTAGATGGCCTCTAAGATCATGGCATCTGGTCCCATTACTTCATGGCAAATAATAAAGGGAGAAAAGTGGAAGCAGTGGCAGATTTTATTTTCTTTGGCTCCAAAATCACTGCAGCAGATGGTGACTGCAGCCATGAAATTAAAGGATCCTTGCTCCTTGGAAGGAAAGCTATAAGAAAACTAGACTGCATATTAAAAAGCAGAGACATCACTTGGCCAACAAAGGACCATATAGTCAAAACTATGTTTTTTCCAGTAGTCATGTATGCATGTGAGAATTGGAGTGTAAAGAAGTTTGAGTACCAAAGAACTGATGCTTTCAAATTTTTGGTGCAGGAAAAGGCACTTGAGAATCCCTTTGACTACAAGGAGCTCAAACCAGTCAATCCTAAAGGAAATCAACCCTGAATATTTGTTGGAAGGACTGATGAGCCAACAAGTTTCATGACCTGATGCCAAGAGCTGACTCACTGAAAAAGACCCTGAAGCTGGGAAAGATTCAAGGCAAAAGGAGAAGGGGGCAGCAGAGGATGAAACGGGCTACATAGCATCACTGACTCAATGGACACGAATTAAGCAAGTCCGGGAGATGTGGAAGACAGAGGAGCCTGGAATGCTACTATCTATGGGGCCACAGAGAGTCAGAAAGGATTTAGTGACCAAACAACGACAACAATTTAGTATTATTGCAGAGAAAATATTTCACCTTCCAAGAATAAAAATTAAAAATTACTTATTAGTTGAGATGTGCAGAGAACATCTGATACCAACCAGCTGTTAAAAACAAAAACAAAAACACTTCCATATTTCCAAGTACAGGCCAGGAGAAAATAGTGGCATTACCAAAGTCTTTGATGCTTAGATAGAATATAGTTAGACTGACTTTTGGTATACATACCACTGATTACTCTGTATGCAGTTATGCAAACTATTCTCTAATGTCAGCACCTGCAGTTTAACAAGTGGCCATCTGCTTCTAAAGGACTTGGTTGCTGCTGCTGCTAAGTCGCTTCAGTTGTGTCTGACGCTGTGCGACCCCATAGATGGCAGCCCACCAGCCTCCCCCGTCCCTGTGATTCTCCAGGCAAGAACACTGGAGTGGTTTGCCTTTTCCTTCTCCAATGCATGAAAGTGAAAAGTGAAAGTGAAGCCGCTCATTCGTGTCTGACTCTAAGTGACTCCATGGACTGTAGCCTACCAGGCTCTTCCATAGGATTTTCCAGGCAAGAATACTGGAGTGGGTTGCCATTGCCTTCTCCAAAAGGACTTGGTTAGGTTTAAGAAATTGGTTAGGTTTTGCCCTGCTGCAGATTTTGAAAATGTTTTCAGAGTGGGTCCCCTTTAGTAGATAGAATTTATAAAACCCTAATGTAAGATTAGAACATAGACAGCATATTAAAAAGCAGAGACATTGCTTTACCAACAAAGGTCTGCCTCGTCAAAGCTATGGTTTTTCCAGTAGTTATGTATGGATGTGAGAGTTGGACTATAAAGAAAGCTGAGAGCCAAAGAAAAGATGCTTTTGGACTGTGGTGTTGGAGAAGACTCTTGAGAGTCTCCTGAACTTAAAGGGGATACAACCAGTCCATCCTAGAGGAAATCAGTCCTGAATATTCATTGGCAGGACTGAAGCTAAAGCTGAAGATTCAATACTTTGGCCACCTGATGCGATGAACTGACTCATTGGAAAAGACCCTAATGCTGGGAAGATTGAAAGCATGAGGAGAATGTGATGACAGAGGATGAGATGGTTGGATTGCATCACCAACTTGATGGACATGAGCTTGAATAAGCTCTGGTAGTTGGTGATGGACAGGGAAACTTGGTGTGCCCCAGTCCATGGGGTCCCAAAGAGTCGGACATGACTGAGCGACTGAACGGAACTGAATGTAAGATTGAACCCACCTATAAACCCAAGATATGTTTCTTTATTGCCATGTCCTGAATGAAATAGAGGACTTGATATATACTGTAATTATAAATAAAATGTTGTGGCTGTCTAAAATATAGTTAGTATGCAGAATAACTAAACTCATTTTTTTAGTTTTCAAAGTTGTTTGAGAATTCACATATACTCTGATAGTTAATTTTTAGTAGCACCATTCTCTAAGGAGAACTCCAAAATCAGGAACTAAAGATATATCTTAACCCTCTACCACAGACAGTAAATGTTCTCAAAGCAAACAGGAGACTCAGGTCAGCCTAGCCTAGACAAAAAATTGCGCCTGTGACAAAGATACAATGATACGAAGGAAGCTACTTCTTTTGTGTGTGCAGGTCATCCAAGCCTCTATTTAAGCAGAACTTCTGCAATCTTAAGAAACAAAAATTTTACAGACCAAATTTTTTTTTATAAGCGCAGTATTTCAGTTTATGTTGAAAAACAATTTTTAGACCAACCAGGACTTCACTTTGAGATGGCTTGCAAATTGTTTAACCAACATACAGATTATATTTTTCATGAGCAGATTCTTTATCTGAAGAATGGCAATAAAAAAGATAACCTGACTGACTAATGGCTATAAGCTGTAATATCCTGATATATCAATAAAAAGAGATAGCCCAGAATGGACACCACATGAATGGATCTTAGATGGGACCCAAGGAAACTGGTCTATCCTTTTTCCAAGTTCCAGAAAATATCTTTAGATATCCTAATATCATAGGTAAGGCTCTAATCATAAACTTGTTTCACCATAAACTTGCTTTCTCTGCTTCTGGTCCAGAAAACATTTTATAACAATGGTGATATTTACGTTGACTTCATGCATTATGTGTTGACCATAAAATCATTTCCTTTGACTTTTATATAAAAGATGACAGTCGAGTAAGTCTCCAATTCTCAAATGAAATATTTATAGAATCCCATAAATATATCAAAAGTTATATTACAAATGCAAGTCAAGAATGTTAATTCAGGTCCTGACAATCCCAGAAAAAAAATTACACAAAATAGGCATGGGGAACTCATACATAATACAAGACAACAGGTAAGACGATAGGAAGAGATTCCCAGTTATATTCCATAAAGTACACATTCCATTGTCTCAGGACATCAGAACTGATTTCTAAAGAGGCATAAAAGGCTCTTTTTCCTCTTCGCCTCCATCATGACCATTAATATTTCCCCCCTTTTTGTTCTTGAAATGCAGTGAAATAAGCAGCAGAACATATAGGATATGTCTCACAGTATTCTCAAGCTTCTCCTGCAAACGTATCGACAGGATAAATCCTGGGAAAAGGGCCATCTGTACTGTAGTTTGTCTTTCATGACTTTCTTCAAGGGAAAAATTATAGACTCTAAATATTCAGACATTAATATTCCTGTGTAGAATCAGATAGCTGGCCCCCAAAAGTTAATATCCCTTTATAGAATCAGATAACCAGGCAATAGAGGGAAATAAGATACCTCCCCCTCAGTCTAGCAATACCAGGCCATTAAAGTATACCAGACTTCAGAAATAATGGTAAACAGTTAGGTATCTCAAGCAAAAAATCAATGTAATATCAAAGAGAAAGAATGCTAGGAGCACTCGTGGAACCTGAGGGTAATCAAAGAGAGATAATCTGTATTGTTTAATGGAAAACCATAGATGTGAATGAAACTCATTATTTCAAAACTAATGAAAGAGAAACGACAAATAATGAGCCTTTCAAAAAATTTCATAGTCAAGGGATAAAGAAAACAAACCTATGCTTGAGAAAAACTTCATCTAATAAGGAAACTTTAGTGACCATCTGCTTTATATAATCACTTTAAATCAAGAAAAAAGCAACTTAGATAAGCAAGTGAAAAAATGAAATAAAATGTGTAAGAGACTAATGGGAAAAAAGTCACTTCAAGGTACAGAATATTAAAGAAAAATGGGTATCAGAAGAGTTCAACCAAGCCAAATAAAAATGCTGGAATAAAAGTTTGCATCCAAAACCAGAAACAACAAAAGTGACTCAATAGATTGTTAGATCAATGATGCAACATTCAAACCCTAGATAGTAACATTATTAATAAAGTACTTTGATCCAAAAACTGTTGATAAGAGTTTAAAGTATTATAGCATTTTGGAAGGCTATATCCATTCAAGTCTTCTGCTCTTTTTTGTGATGTTTGTTTTTTAATATTGAGTTGTATGAGTTGTTTATGTATTTTGCATATTAATCCCTTGTTGGTCATATCATTTATAAATGAAAGATTTACACATCATGCCCAAGATTCCAAAAAATTATATGATGGTAGATGCCAAACCAGAGCCTTGTTTCCTGACTACCAGTGTTTTATCCTATAGCAGTGTGGTACATTCTTAAATGCTTTGCATCTAGACAGAAATAAGTCTAAATTCCGAGATTCTCTTTTATAGCTGTATGGCTGTGGCCATATGAAATGAATTGCAGTTAACTCATTTTAAAACAGGAAAGAAATAATTACTTCAGAGTATTATGGTGAAGATAACATATGAAGTACCACCCACAGTTGTTATAATCTTGTAAGTACTCAAATATTTATTGTTTTAAGTCAACAACTGTTCAGTTAACACTTACTTATGATCCAGGCACAATGCTAAATGTTGAGGTTTTAATGCTTAGCGAGACACATGTAGATTCTATCCATACCAAACTGAAAACCCAGTGGGAGAGATAATAAAAACAATTACTATGAAGAAAACAGATGGATTGCAGTGGTAGAGAATAATGACAGGGGGAGATAGGTAGTGATAAAGAATGGTTAAAAGGAGTAACTGAAGAAGTTAATGATGGTACACCAGCATGAGCAGATTGACCAGTCTAGATTTGAATCATTACAGCTTGAACTAGTATGTTGACAATGAGGAGCGAGTTGACAGAAGGTGAGGTTGGGAAATAGAGTAAACATGATTTCTTGATAAGACAATAAGAGAATGAAAATAGTGGATGAGTCAGATTTCTGGCTTTATTAACTGGGTAGATTTCTGAGATCCCTATTAAAAAGTCCAAGTGGAGACCTCTGAGGAGCCTTTTGGATTTAAATCTGTAACTCAGTGAAGAGATAAAGCACAAGATATAACTTTACGTATTCATTAGTATATAGATGGTAGCTGAAGCAAAGGAGATACATAGATCACTTAAGGATAGAAAGCACAAAGTATGAAGAGGGCTCAAGGTGTAGCCCTGGAGCATTTGAATAGTGAGTTTTAAAAAAAAAACAAAACAGTGCAAGACAGATAAATGTTTTATGAAGTTCAAAAATCTTGAGTATGACATCACTTTAGTCAAGAGAAGATCATTTCTAGAGGAAGTGGTTCATTGTTTAATAATCAATGAATATTTTTTAATCATAGTGAAAACAATGTTTAAAATTCATGTTTCTTTTCTTTTTGCCAGTGAAGTTGGCTACCTCCCTTTCTTATGGGCTCCATTTGTCTATCTGGCCATTAATTAAAGAAACAAAAACCCACCAATGAATTCAAAATTAATTATATGGGGGAAAGTTTCCATTCCTCCATAAAAATGTCTTCACTGCATTCTTTTTTATTGTGGTAAAAACACAAATTTACACTTTTAACAACTTCTACTTGTACATTAAATTGTTAAATATGCTCATTATTGTACAATAGATCAAGAATTTTAATCTTGCAAGATGGATACTCTATATCCATTGAACAACAATTCCCTATATCCCTCTCTCCCCAGTTCCTGGCAACCACCATCCTACTTCATTTCCATAATTTTACTACTTTAGATGCCTTCTAGGTGGATTCATACAGTATTTGTCCTTTTGTGATTGTCCTTTTATACCACTTAGCATAATGTTCTAAAGGTTCATCCATATTGTCACATGAAAAGATTTAAGACTAACATCCCAGTGTTTGTATATACTACATTTTCTTTATCCATTTATCCATTAATGTCTGGTGTGTCCGAGGTCATCTCATTGTGATTTTGATTCTATTTCCCTGATGCTTAATAATGTTGAGCATATTTTTATGTGCTTGTTATCCATTTGCATATCTTCTTTGGAGATATGTCTATTTAATCCCTTTGCCAAACCTTTAATTGGGTTATTTGATTTCTTAGAGTTGTAGGGGTTCTTTATAGATTCTGAATATTAGTCTCTTATCAGACATGGTTTGCAAACATTTTTTCCCATTTCATAGGTTACCTTTTCACTCTATTTTTTTCCCCTTATGCTCAGCAGTTTATAAGGCTGATGTGCTCATAATTTACTTTACTTTTGTTACCTGTGCTATTGATGTCATGTTGAAGTTTCATTATGCAGTTTTTAATCTATTAACATTTCACTAAGCTTTTGTTTTTACTATTTTGAAATCGAGGGTACTTAAATGTTAAACTGACATGTCCAGTGTACTTTTCATCTCTACTGAAAAATCACAGTAAGATTTTAGATTTTATGTGCAGTACAGGCTTTCAGAAATCCTTGGCCATAAACCCAGGCCTGTCTGGCCTACTCTAGCACAACTATGGCCTGCTTAATTAATGGCCACTCTGTGGTGACATCAATAATGTGTTCTACAATTCAGTGACTTGAGCAATCAACAGGATTTTACTGAGATCAAGGGATCAAGGACTGATTAAATTTAAAGTATGAAAAATTAGGAAAAAAACTGAATTAATATAACTTACAGATAGTTTATTCTTTGAATGCGCTGAAAGACAAGTCCTAAGTCTACTACAACAAAAGTGTTCATCAAGGTCACTGTCCTAACCAATACACAGAAATCAATAGTCTTTCAACTGATAAATGATAGCTAGCTTAAAAATTAAATAAACCTCTAATTTCTAAAGAAACAGATGTGAAACATACAGAAGTAAACTCAATATGAAATGCATAAACTGTACTGAAGAAAGCTATAAAACTTAATTAAGACAGAAGAGAAGACATGAGTAAATAGAGAAGCATATTTTGCTTTTGGATTGGGAGATACAACATAGTAATAGTGCCAATTATTCCAAATTAAACTATAAATTTTATGCAATAGCACTTGAAATTTAAACAATTTTGGAACTTGACAAAATGAGAGTAAAATTTATGTGGAAACAAACATTAGAGCTTACACAGCAAAATTTTGAGAAAGGAGACTGACTGGGCCCATCAACTCTACTAGATATTAAAATTTATTACAAAGCTGCAATAATTAAGGCAGTATGTTAGTGGCTCAAGAATAGACTGACAGATTGTTCTAACTGAAGAGTACAGAAAAAGGTTTTCCTTTAAATATAGAAATATTTAAAAATAGAAACTTGAGTTTTACCTGAAGTTAAACCTCTTAGAGGCTCAATGAAGACTGAACTAAAAATCTCACTTCTTAGTTGGCCAACAGCCCAAAATTTAATTACAGTAACTATTAATATTAAGTGGCAATCCCTACCAAAGTACTGATAATCCCTTCTACCCAATACAATTTTTATTTCCACGGCCATACATCTAGACTTTACTCATATGCTATTTTTCTCTCTCGCTTGAGATATATATATATAGAGAGACACATACATATATGTGTATATATATGGTTGCAAGAATATAAAAAGATAAATATGCTCAATATTAATAGCATTTCATGAACATTTTCCCATTTTTCCATATAACCCTAATAATGAGTAATTTAACAGTTCTATATCATTCTAGAGTGAAAATGTTTTAAAAATTTAATTTCTTCTATATTCAATTTTTTCAGTTCATTAAATAAACAGCATAAAGCTGTTTATCTTTTCCAATTATTCTCTTGTAATGTATTTTGGAAGCTACATTTCTATAACAAATGTTTAAGTAAATTACCATCTGAAACTATGGTATGAATGTACATTAAGGTGTTTAACTACATTTTCATCATGTATTTACTTTTTCCATTTCCATAGTGAAAAGATCTTGATTGTATCTTAATCCAAGTTGCACAAATTGATAGTGATGCTGACCAATTTTATATTATATATGTAGATAATTTTGTTTTAATTATTATCCACATAGGCATTTGTTTCTATATATATCTGAGGTTAAGTACAGATCATTCACTGTTAAAAACCAGAAAACTTAGTCATGTTATATCTGATAGAAAACTTTTCAATTAACCAGTGATAAGCCCAATAAAATTTAACACAATCCAAAAGGATACATGTACTCCAACGTACATTGCAGCATTGTTTACAATTGCCAAGACATGGAAGTAATGTAAAAGTCCATCAACTGCAGAATAGATAAAGAAGATGTGGTACAACTATACAATGGAATATTACTTAACCATTAACAAAGAATGAAATAATGCCATCTGCAGCAACATGGATGGACCTGGAGACTGTCATAATGAGTGAAGTCAAACAGAAGAAGAAATATCATATGGCATCCCTTAAATGTGGGATCTAAAAAATGATACAAATGAATTTATTTACAAAACAGAAAGACTCAGAGTATGAACTTATCATTGAGGTAGTGGGAGGGAGCAGTGGGAAGGACAGAGGGAAGGGATAGTTAAGGAGTTTGGCTGAACATGTACACACTACTATATTTAAACTGGAAAACCAACAAGGACCTATACCATATAGCACATGGGACTCTGCTCAATGTTATATGGCAGCCTGGATGGGAGGGGAGTTTGGGGGAGAATGGATACATGTATATGTATGGCTGAGTCCCTTCACTGTTCATCTGAAACTATCACAACATTGTTAATCTGCAATGCATGTGTGCATGCTGTCACTTCAGCCATGTCCAACTCTTTGTGATCCTGTGAACCATAGCCCACCAGGCTCCTCTGTCCATGAGATTCTCCAAACAAGAATACTGGAGTGGGTTGCCATGCCCTCCTCAAGGGGATCTTCCGAATCTGTGTCTCTTACATCTCCTGCATTGGCAGATAAGTTCTTTACCACTAGTGCCACTTGGGAAGCCCTAATTAGCAATACTCCAACAAAATATAAAGTTTTTAAAAACTTAGCTTTATAAAAAATATTAATGGATATTACAGATTTCCAATAAATATATACAAAGACTTTTTTTAAAAGATCAAACAGCAAAAAACTAAAAATACCTAAGTGATGAAAATGTAAAAGGGAAATGGGAAGACAAAAAGTTACTTAGGTAAAGGGTTCTCAGGAGTAGCCCTGATAGTTTGTCCTTATAATAAAGGGACATCTAGGAAAAAGCAGCAAGAGAACAACAAACTGCTTTCTAGAAAAAGATGAATTACTAACACTGACTCAAGGACAAACAGAAAATCCGGAGACCTATAATCATTTTAAAATTTCATTAGTATTCAAAAATCACTAATAAAGCACCATACTATTGTTACCAAACATTCTAAGGATAAATAATGTATGTAGGATAGAGTTTAAGAGCAGAGATAC
Source organism: Bubalus kerabau (assembly GCF_029407905.1). Classification (NCBI taxonomy): domain Eukaryota; kingdom Metazoa; phylum Chordata; class Mammalia; order Artiodactyla; family Bovidae; genus Bubalus; species Bubalus kerabau. The sequence continues at coordinate 39,792,250 of NC_073647.1, read as the reverse complement.
TGAAGAGCTTCTAGATTCATTTTATGAAGCCAATTCAACCTCCATACAAAGCCAGATAAGGATAATCTATGGAAGGAAAATAATTGGCAAATTTCATAGTAATTGAACATTTTTGCAAAAAATCTAGTGTGCAGAACACCCAGTAACACATTTATGTAAATTTTGGCCATAAACCAAATATAGGATTATTTGTTTTATGTATAACTGCCAATATAATATATAATACATGTATTTAAAAATATGGATATGAAAGCTCATCTTAGCTTCAGTAGAGTGGTTAATTTGGATAGAGATAAAGAAAGGGATCAGGGAAGGTAATAAAGTAGGTTTCAAATGTGTATCTACTTTTTTAAATAAATGAAATTCCAATGCAAATACTGCAAATGTTAACATTTGTCCAACACGACTTAGGTCACATATGTTTATTATTCTTTGAGCTTTTCTACAAGTTTGAAAACTTTCATAATGAGAATTGTGAATACAGACTGTTGATCTCCATAACAAGAGAAACCTCAAATGATTTCTCTCCTGATCCCACTCCAGTCAGTTTAAGAGGAAGAGACATTGGAAACTGCAAGTATAAATAACCATTTCAAAAGGTTTTACTTAAAGGGGGAACAGAACAATATTGAAATAGGTGGAGGGAGATAAAGGGTCCAAAGAAAGGCTATGGAAATATGGCAGGAATAGTATATTTTATGCTGAAGGAAATATGCAGTAGTGCAAAAGCTAATTCAAGAGAGGGAAGAATTTCTGGAAGTATGTCCTCAATTAGGTGAAGGGGAATGAGATTTACTATGGTAGACAGGTCAACTGTAGACACAGATGCAGGTAGTTGATAATGATGTTGGGGGCTTGTAGAAGTTGTCTTCTGATTGCTTGGCTTTTCTTGGTTAGGTAGGAATACATAGAGGAAGTGGAATATGGAAAGCTGGTAGTACTTCCAGGCAGTATTAAATAATCATCTGAGGAGAGGTGTTATGAATTTTAAGTGAAAACTATTGTATGCTTAAGTGTTTTCCAACAGTCACGTTCAGCTGCAGGAGTATAGGTGGGGAAGAATTTAAGTTAAAATGAGGGTTTTGCTTTTTTCTTGGATGACTAGAGAGGGCAAGAGGAACAAGAAAGCTGAGTATAAGCAAGTGATTACAATGACAGACCTTGGAACTGAAGCTGAGTATTCAGAAGATAAGGACATGGGGCAGGTGACGGACAAGATAAAGGTGGCAGGATCAATGGGTTTGAGGTCCCAATGAGGGTTAAATATGGTTGGAAGTGTGTAGGAGAGAAGGTGACCTGAAAATACAGGTGTTCTTGGTCACAGACTGAGATTTATGAAATGGAATTTATAGAGGGCTCTAGTTTATTGGTAATGACACTCTCTACAAGAGCAACATGGGAGTGAGTGGCTAAGGCAGAGTGGAGGACAAGATCCTTTGGTGAAGAAGAAAGTAAATCATGGATATTGGGAAGATCACCCATGGGGATATTAAAATCAAGGATTATGACAGGAGTTATGACAAGCTGGTTTTAGCCAAGATGAAAAATCCCCATATTCCAGGTCTCCCCTTAGACAACTAAAAAAATCCAAGAAAAGGAAAATGGAAAGCTGCATAGGGACCTTGCAACTTGAGGAATGACACAGTAGTGTGTTCTCTGTTTTGTAATTGTTTTCATGTATCCTGAACAGGGCACCTAAGAAGCCTTCAACCCAAGCCATCAACAGGCACAGATAAAAATGATTTAAAAAAAGCCTGTTTCCCCAAGCCAAAGGACTTGAAAAACAATGGCCTCAGAACAGAAAGCCTTTTAGACAATACCCATCTGGCTCCAGTCAAAACACTAATGGCAAATGCACAGCCCCTTTTCCGGTTTCAGCTGGCCTGAGAAGGAAATCCATATTCTCAACATTTCCCCCCCAAATGCACAAAAATGCTGGTGAGTGTCCCTGTTCCCCTAGTGGTGTCGTGTTGGTAAAACCATGAGGAGATCACATCACCCAGCCCACACTTAGAGGCAGGTGATGGTCTGATTGATCGCCTAAGTTAGAGTAGGTGCAGCTGAGCAAGGAGCTGCTCTTTCATCCCCTACCCAATAGAATTAGGTGACACTGTTAGCACAGATAAGCAAGCTGAGCTTCAACTCCCACATAGCCACAAGCAGACTTCACAATGATGCATGAGTCACAGCGAATCAGCACTCTTCTTCCCTCCCACCCATCCCAAGTTTCAGCAGATCTAGCATGTAGCTGACCCTCCACCCTCAATTGGCAGCAACAAGACTCAAGGAGGTGGTAAGGGGAGTGGACACAATTTCCCCTTCCCCACCACTGGTGTCAGTGAGGCCCAATGGGGAACTTACTATCCACACCCAACTGGAAGCAACAGACACACTGAATATGGTGTGAGGCAGTGTGATTCAGCATGACCGTGATTCTCCCTGCCCTTGTGTCAGTGGGTAGGACACTGAACACCCACAGCCAAACAGCATCAGTAAGGTATAAGGAAGTGCTGCCAGGTGAGGCTAACAACTTTACATCCCCCTCCCTCAGTGGCATGAGCCCAGGGTGTAACTGAGCTTACACCACAAAGAAGGACCAAGGAACGAGACACTGTAAATTGGGCCCCAATTTCTGTGAAGATGTCAGTAATCTTGGTGGGCAAGCTGAACTTCCACTCTATGCATGCATCACGAGGCTGTTTGTCAGGACTCCACATTTGCTGGAGAGGTGTTGGTGAGACACAGGGAAGTTGAACCCCTGCATCCACCAGAATCTTGCACTACATCTTGACAGGGGAAGTCCCTGCTAAGAGGCAGTATTAAATATGATCCACAGTATTGGAATTCAACATCTTAGTCTGTTCAGACTGCTGTGACAGGATATCATAGATTAGATGGCTTCAGTTCAGTCACTCAGTCATGTCTGACTCTTTGCGACCCCACTGACTCCAGCATGCCAGGCCTACCTGTCCATCACCAATTCCTGGAGTTCACTCAGACTCATGTCCATTGAGTTGGTGATGCCATCCAACCATGTCATCCTCTGTCATCCCCTTCTCCACCTGCCTTCAATCTTTTCCAGCATCAGGGTCTTTTCAGATGACTCAGTTCTTCCAATTAGGGGGCCAAAGTATTGGAGTTTAAGCTTTAGCATCAGTCTGTCCAATGAATATTCAGTACTGATTTCCTTTAGGATGGACTGGTTGGATCTCCTTGCAGTCCAAGGGATTCTCAAGAGTCTCCGCCAACACCACAGTTCAAAAGCATCAATTCTTTGGCCCTCAGCCTTCTTTATAGTCCAACTCTCACATCCATACATGACTACTGGCAAAACCATAGCTTTGACTAGACAGACCTTTGTTTGCAAAGTAGTGTCTCTGCTTTTGAACATGCTGTCTAGGTTGACCATAACTTTTCTTCCAAGGAGCAAGCATCTTTTAATTTCATGTCTGCAGTCACCATCTCCAGTGACTTTGGAGCCCCCCAAAAATAAAGTCTGTCAGTGTTTCCATTGTTTCCCCATCTATTTGCCATGAAGAATTACTCACAGTTCTGGAGGCCAGAAGTCCAAGATCAAGGCGCCAGCAGATCTCGTACCTGGGTCATAGATGGCAGTCTTTTCACTGTGTCTCACATGGAGGAAGGGGTAAGTAATCTCTCTGGGGCCTCTTTAATGAAGGCATAGATCTTGTTCATCAAGGTTCTGCCCTTGTGTCCTAATCCCCGACTCCCCAAAGATCTCACCTCCAGATAACAGCATGATGGGAATTTGGTTTCAACATATTAACTTCCAGGTAACACAAACATTCAGTTTATAGCAACATTCCCCCAAAGCTAGGATATAAAAATAAAAATTAATCAAGAACCAGGAAAAAATAAACTCAACACAAATCAGAAAAAGCAACCAACAAATCCCAAAGACATACAGTGTATGTTCCCCAACCACAGAGGAATCTAACTGGAAGTCAACAATGTCAAAAAAATTCTTTAAGGACTTGAAAATTAAACACTTATAAATAATCCCTGAGTCAAAGAATAATTCTTAAGGAAAATAGAAATACATAGAGCTTAATGACAACAAAAATACCATATGTCAAATTACATAGGACACAGCTAAATCAGTGCAGAGTTAAATTTTTAATATTAAATCCTTAGATTAGAAAGGAATAATCAAAAATCAATAATTTCCCACATCAAGAAATTAGCAAAGGGCAAAATTCTACGCAAGAAGAAAGTAAACAAAAGGAGCAGAAATTAATAAACTGAAAATAAAGAGCTATAGAGAAGAATCAACAGAAAAGCTGTTTTTTTAATATCAGTAAAACTGACAGACCTCTAAAGAGACCAATAATTTAAAATTTTAAAACATAGAATTCCAACATCAAGAATGGAAAAAGTAATATCACTATGGATCTTGCAGTCATAATAAGGATAGTAAGGGAATGTCATGAACAGCTGTAGGTACACACATAAATTGGAAACTGAGGAGAAATGGACAAATTCCTTGCAAACCACAAAGTCAAACTACTGAAGTTTAACTAAAATTAAGCAGACAATCCGAGTCGTCCTCTAACCATTAAAGAAGTTGAATTGGCAGTTAAAGAACTCCTGCAAAGGAGATCTCCAGGCCCAGATGGTTCACAGAATTCCACCAAATATTTAAAAGGGAATTGACTCCAAATTTACATAATTTCTTCTAGAAAGCTGAAGAGGAGTCACTCCTCAACTCACCTTATGAATTTAGTGTTACCCTGTTACTAATATCAGGCTGAAGTAGAAAGGAAAAAAAAAATAAATGAAAACGGAAAAATCTAGGTCAATATCTCAAACAAAGCTGCCAAATTCATCAAAAAAATATTTGAAAATCAAACCTGGCAAAGATAATTACCATGAGCAAGTTGTTTTTATTCTAAGTGTGTAAAACTAGTTCAACATTTGAAAAGTCAGTTAATGTAATCCACCATATCAAGAAGATTAAGAAGAAAAACCACATAACTTTAGTAACTGTAGAACAAACATTTGATAAAATCCAATGCCTATGACGATTAAAAAAAAAAAAAAAAAACTCAGACAACCAGGAGAAGAGCACTTTTTTTCATTCTCACAAATAGCCCACATCTCAGAACCAACAATTGTACATCAAATACTTTCTTGTTTTTGGAATATTTTTGACTTACCATTTGCTGCACCCCCCTACCTCTATGTCTGATGCATCGCTGACATTCTTTAGCCACCCTCTCCTATTTATAAGGTACATGATTACATTGTGCCCACCTGGATAAGGTAGGCTCCACTCCTAATTTAAGGTCACCTGATGACTAACCTAATTATATCTGCAAGTTGCTTTACAGCAGTACCTAGTTTAGTACTTGATTGAATAACGAGGTATAGCAATCTTGGAAATTTAAAGTTATGCCTAAATTCAGAAAAATCTCCATATGGACAGGGACTGCTGCTGCTGCTGCTAAGTCGCATCAGTCGTGTCCAACTCTGTGCAACCCCATAGATGGCAGCTCACCAGGCTCCCCTGTCCCTGGGGTTCTCCAGGCAAGAACACTGGAGTGGGTTGCCATTTCCTTCTCCAATGCATGAAAGTGAAAAGTGAAAGTGAAGTCGCTCAGTCGTGTCTGACTCTTAGTGACCCCATGGACTGCAGCCTACCAGCCTCCTCCGTCCATGGGATTTTCCAGGCAGGAGTACTGGAGTGGGATGCCATTGCCTTCTCCGATGGTCAGGGACAGGAAGTCTTAAAGGATGAATTCTATTTAACTATTTTCCTTTTTCTATTCCTATATTTATTAAATACTTACTGAATATATGTACTCAGATTGTGCCAGATGAAAAGGATAAAGAGGTGAATAAAATCCAGTCCCTGCCTTTGTGGATCTGGTAATCTTGCAGCAAATACCTAGAGGTAAAATTTGTGGTGGATCCCAAGACATGAAAAGACATGATGCAGGAAGAAGAATGCACTGGGGCAAGTGCTGTGACAGCTAAAAAGAGGGCCACCTGAACCAGATTAAAGAAGAACAACGTTTACAATATATAGTTTTCCAGACTTAAGGTTATATCTAAGAAATGGGAGGCAGGTGAAGAAATCTTAAGGCAGGGTATGTGAAGCCTGGATAGAGATAACAGGGATTTCCAAAAAAAGAGTATAGCTCAATGGGAGTGGTTTTGCTGGGAGGTTGGAGAAGGACAGTAATACTCTAGGTTTCTGGTCCATAGTAACCATCCTTGCTGTGTTTCTTATTTGAAATATATAAGATAAATGTTTCTATTTTTTAAATTAATTTATTTTTATTGAAGGATAACTGGTTTACAGAATTTTGCTGTTTTCTGTCAAGCTGAAGAATTTATTTACAGGGCAACAATGGAGAAACAGACATAGAGAATAGACTTATGAACACGGGGGAGGGGAGGAGGGGATGAGATGTATGGAAATGTTTGTATTTTATAAGCAATAACTTTTAAAATTATAATTGTTGATAGTATATTTTCTTTCTGTCATTCTTTTAACTATTGAAGGGAAAGAGGGATGTTGAAAGTTAGGTAAAATTGAGTTATACAAACAAAACAAATATTACCCTATGACCTCTGGGCACATATTTAAGTCCGTCATTTACAGGAACCACTGCAGCGCCCAGTTTGTACAGTTCATACTACTGGGATCCTATTTTTCCTCCCCAAATAAAATTTCCCTCCATAAGGACTTTTCTTTTTCTTTTTAACTTCTCTTAGGAGGAACATCTTGGGGTGAGGAGACATTTCACTGTGGGGCAAGTGAAAGACTCCTGAAGAAAACAGTAGGAGTGACTATTTTGACATTGACCATACTGTCTTAAAATGTTTTGGATGAAAAAAAAAAATGGCCCATGAAAACAAAATCCAGTCTAGCACCAAATATCCTGGTTCCAGGTCAGGAAAACATTGTACTTAGTGCACATGTAATCTAACTGGCTATATTCAAAATGTTCTACAGATATTATTTTAGGTATAATGTGTGTCATGATCTTCCATTTAAGTCTGAATTTGGCAATAAGGAGTTCATGATTTGAGCCACAGTCAGCTCTCAGTCTTGTTTTTGCTTACTGTATAGAGGTTCTCCATCTGCGGCCGCAAAGAATATAATAAATCTGACTTCGGGATGTGTAATGGCAACCATTCGAGAAGGCAATGGCAACCCACTCCAGTACTCTTGCCTGGAAAATCCCATGGACAGAGGAGCCTGGTAGGCTGCAGTCCATGGGGTCGCTAAGAGTCAGACATGACTGAGCAACTTCACTTTCACTCTTCACTTTCATGCATTGGAGAAGGAAATGGTAACCCACTCCAGTGTTCTTGCCTGGAGAATCCCAGGGACAGGGGAGCCATAGGCTGCCGTCTATGGGGTTGCATAGAGTCACACACGACTTAAGCGACGCAGCAGCAGCAGCAGCAGCAGCAGCAGCAGCAGAGTCTTCTATTGTGTTGTTGGAAGAGGGTGTGTGCTATGACCAGTGCATTCTCATAGCAAAAATCTATTAGCTTTTGTTCTGCTTCATTCTGTACTCCAAGGCCAAATTTGCCTGTTACTCCAGGTATTTCTTGACTACCTACGTTTAGCATGCCAATCCCCAATAATGAAAAGGTCATATTTTTGGGGTGTTAGTTCTAGAAGGTCTTGTAGGTCTTCATAGAACTGTTCAAATTTAGCTTCCTCAGCATTACTAGTTGGGGCATAGACTTGGATTACTGTGATATTGAATGGTTTACCTTGAAAATGAACAGAGATCATTCTGTCATTTTTGAGATTGCATCCAAGTACTGCATTTCAGACTCTTTTCTTGACTATGATGGCTACTCCATTTCTTCTAAGAAATTCTTGCCCACAGTGGTAGATATAATGGTCATCTGAGTTAAATTCACCGATTCCAGTCCATTATAGTTCACTGATTCCTAAAATGTCGACGTTCACTCTTGCCGTCTCCTGTTTGACCACTTCCAATTTGCCTTGATTCATGGACCTAACATTCCAGGTTCCTATGCAATATTGCTCTTTACAGCATCGGGCTTTACGTCCATCACCAGTCACAGGTGGGTGTTGTTTTTTCTTTGGCTGCATCTCTTCATTCTATCTGGAGTTATTTCTCCACTGATCTCCAGTAGCATATTGGAAACCTACCGACCTGGGGAGTTCATCTTTCAGTGTCCTATCTTTTTGCCTTTTCATACTGTTCATGGGGTTCTCAAGGCAAGAATAAAGAAGTGGTTTGCCATTCCCTCTCTGGTGGGCCATCTTTTGTCAGAACTCTCTACCATGCCTGTCTGTCTTAGGTGGCCCTACAAGGCATGGCTCATAGTTTCATTGAGTTAGACAAGGCTGTGGTCCATGTGATCAGCTTGGTTAGTTTTTTATGATCATGATTTTCCATCTGTCTGCCCTCTGATGGAGAAGGATAAGAGGATTATGGAAGCTTTTTGGTGGGAAAGATTGACTGAGGGAAAAGTGGGTCTTGTTCTGATGGGTGAGGCCATGCTCAGTAAATCTGGAAAAAATTGAAGAAAGTAGGGAAAACCACTAGACCATTCAGGTATGACCTAAATAAAATCCCTTAAAATTATACAGTTAAAGTGAGAAATAGATTAAAGGGATTAGATCTGATAGACAGAGTGCCTGAAGAACTATGGATGGAGGTTCATAACATTGTACAGGAGGCAGGGATCAAGACCATCCCCAAGAGAAAGATGTGCAAAAGGCAAAATGGTTGTCTGAGGAGGCCTTACAAATAGCTGAGAAAAGAAGAGAAGTGAAAGGCAAAGGAGAAAAGGAAAGATATACCCATTTGAATGCAGAGTTCCAAAGAATAGCAAGGAGAGATAAGAAAGCCTTCCTCAGTGATCAGTTCAAAGAAATAGAGGAAAACAATAGAATGGGAAAGAATAGAGATCTCTTCAAAAACATTAGAGATGCCAAGGAAATATTTCATTCAAAGATGGGCACAATAAAGGACAGAAATGGTATGGGCCTAACAGAAGCAGACGATATTAAGAAGTGGCAAGAATACAGAGAAGAACTATACAAAAAAGATCTTCATGACCCAAATAACCATGATGTTGTGATCCCTCACATAGAGCCAGACATCCTGGAATGTGAAGTCAAGTGGGCCTTAGGACACATCACTACAAATAAATCTAGTGGAGGTGATGGAATTCCAAATGAGCTACTTCAAATCCTAAAAGATGATGCTGTGAAAGTGCTGCACTCAATATGCCCGCAAATTTGGAAAACTCAGCCATGGCCACAGGAGTGGAAAAGTCAGTTTTCACTGCAATCCTTAAGAAAGGCAATGCCCAAAAATGCTCAAACTACCACACAATTGCACTCATCTCACACACTAGCAAAGTAATGCTCAAAATTCTCCAAGCCAGGCTTCAGTACAACATGAACCATGAACTTCCAGATGTGCACGCTGGATTTAGAAAAACAGAGGAACCAGAGATCAAATTGATAACATCTGTTGCATCATCAAAAAAGCAAGTGAGTTCCAGAAAAACATCTACTTCTACTTTATTGACTATACAAAAGCCTTTGACTGTTGTGGATCACAATAAACTGTAGAAAATTCTGAAATTCTTTGCCAACAAACGTCCATCTAGTTAAAGCTATGATTTTTCCAGTAGTCATGTATGGATGTGAGAGTTGGACTATAAAGAAAGCTGAGCACCAAAGAATTGATGCTTTTGAACTGTGGTGTTGGAGAAGGCTCTTGCGAGTCCCTTGAACTGCAAGGAGACCCAACCAGTCCATCCTAAAGGGAATCAGTCCTGAATATTCATTGGAAGGACTGATACTGAAGCTGAAGCTCCAATACTTTGACCATCCGACATGAAGAACTGACTCATTTGAAAAGACCCTGATGCTGGGAAAGATTGAAGGCGGCAGGAGAAGGGAACGACAGAGGATGAGATGTGTGAATGGCATCATCGACTCAATGGGCATGAAGTTGAGAAAGCTCCAGGAGTTGGTGATGGACAGGGAAGCCTGTCCTGCTTCCATCTATGGGGTCGCAAAGAGTCAGACACAACTCTGCAACTGAACTGAACTGAACTATGTGTCATGAATAGTTTCAAAATGATTTAAGGCTTCAGTTTCAGTTCAGTTTAGTTGCAACTGAACTGAACTGAACTATGTGTCATGAATACTTTCAAAATGATTTAAGGCTTCGTCACTCTTAAATGGACTTCCCAGGTGACACTAGTGGTATAGAACCCATCATCCAATGCAGGAGATATGAGATGCGGGTTTGATCCCTGGGTCAGGAAAATCCCTGAAGGGCATGGCAATCCACCCCAGTATTCTTGCCTGGAGAAGCCCATGGATACAGCAGCCTGACAGGCTACAGTCTATAGGGTCACACAGAAGCTACTTAGCATGCCCACACACTTAAATAGTGCAAAATGAGAGATGATTAGACAAAGGCCATCTTAACATTCAGTTCCAGTTCTAGTTCTTCCAGGAAGTCTTCCCTGACCCTGCTCTCTTTCAGCTATTAATGCTGAGCCAGGGGCCTCCTCTTTTTCTGTCTGACCATAAGGCCCAGTGCTTCTTTCTGTTGTAGCATATGTCTCCTGAAGGTGGGGGAGTGTTGGTATTTTAAGATGGACCTTAGTCCCCACATGAACAATTGAAATGAATATACTTGAAAGTGAAAGTCGCTCAGTTGTGTCTGACCCTTCGCTGTCACGGTCTTCATAGACTGGGACCTGGGGACTAGAGTCGATGAGAAAAGGACGCAGGGGACCCAAGTCTCGAATGAAACAAGGGTACTGTATTTGCAGAAATGCATGCTGATATATATTCAATAAAATGATTACTTGGCCATTAAAAAGAATGAAATTCCACTAGTTGCAACAAAATGGATAGTCTTAAAAGGTCACCGAAGGGAGTCACTGAAGGGAATCCAAGCAGGTACTCTTTCCCATGATCTCAGTCCTGAGAAGTGCATGCAGCTCTGTTTGTTCCTGTTTTCCAGGAATTGATAAGGAACAGAGAGTCCTTGAGAAACAGCACACAAAGGAAGAAAACAACATATTGGATTCCTTAAAGTTGAACATCCCCTGACACTTCGTGACTCTATGGACTGTCTAGTCCATAAAACTCTCTAGGCCAGAATACTGGAGTGGGTAGGCTTTCCCTTCTCAAGGGGATCTTCCCAACCCAGGGATAGAATTGAGGTCTCTGGATTGTGGGAGGATTATTTACCAGCTGAGCCACAAGGGAAGCCCCAAAATACTGGACTGGGTAGCCTATCCCTTCTCCAGCAGATCTTCTCGACCCAGGAATTGAACCAGGGTCTCCTGCATTGCAGGTGGATTCATTACCAACTGACCTATCAGGGAAGCCCTGAGTACACTTGAAAATTGAGATAAACCCCACATTGGGCCCCTGGTCTGGGAAGTAGGAACTGTCATGTTAGGGAAGACCATACAGAAACCCCTGAAATCACCTGAAAATGAGTCTAAATCAAAACAATACCTTATAATCATGAGGGAGGATATGGTTAAGATTAGTGACATCATCAAACATCTGAAGGATACAGGAGTCATAGCCTTTATATTTCTATTTAATTTTCCAATCTGGACCCTGCAGAAAATGGTCGGATCCTGAAAAATGACTGAATACTACCAAAAGTAGTAATCTTGATTGTAGAAACCGTGTCAGACATGGTATCTTTGTTGCATGTTCAATCGTGTCCAAATCTTTGTGACTCTATGGACTGTAGCCACGAGACTCCTCTGTCCATGGGATTCTCCAGGAAAGAATAGTGGAGTGGGTTGTCAATTCCTTCTCCAGGGGATCTTCCTGACCCAGGAATCAGACCCATGTCTTTTGCCCATGTTGCCTGCATTGCAGGCAGATTCTTTACTGCTGAGCCACCAGGGAAGCCCTTTGCCAGAGCATATTAATAAACCCTCTGATGCATCCCATGCCACCACTGATTCAAGGGAAATACTCTTTTACATTCTAATTAGCAAAGTGTATCAGAAATAATTTTCATTTATATAGAATCAATAGCATGCATTTATAATATCATGGCTCTGTTAACCTTCTTGCACTCTGTAATAATCTGAAGAAAAAAACAAATGTTTTTCCTTGGATTTACTCTTAATTTTCATATATAAGATATAGCAATGTGAATTATATTTATCTTGTAATATATATTTTTTTAAAACTCAGATCTGCACTTACACTAGCCAAATTTTCCAAGAATTAAACAAGGAGGAATCAAGTGGAGATCCTGGGGATTAAACCCAGGATCTTATACATGCAAAACATGTCCTCTACCACTGAGCTACATCCCCAGACTGGTGTAATGCTTGGTAATAAATCTTGTCAGTGTATAACCAAAGAAATATTCCTGAACCAAAAATTTTACTTAAAAAACAAATACTATGTCATATGGATATAATTTTGATAAAGGAAATTGGAGAATATTATAGACAGTAGTTCAATTATGGCTTCATAAGAAATATAATATTTTATCCTTCATAGAGGGACTAAAGCCACAATTAACAAATGATTTTCAAAGAGGTGAGAGCAGGTTATATCAAGAAAACAAAGACAGAGGTATGATGATCCAGAAATTCATTCCTTTATGAGGATCCAATTAAATTATGTATTATTTACATATTGCATTATAAAAATGATATAAGCTCACTATTGATACTTTAGAATATATATGTATAATATCTGAGATAACAGCTTTTCCACATAAGGTTACTTTTTTCCAGTCTGTCTTTTAGAATGAATTGGATATACAGCTCTCTATTCTGTTTTAGTCCTATTTGCATTATCTAATCTACATTTTCCCCACATTTTTCCCAAATAAAATTTAAAGGTCTGAATTTTACACAATTATATGAATGTGCTCTAATTTATTTTATCCCGTTCCCTACACTTAAATGTTTAAAGTTTTCTATTTCTCCTTCTTATACAATAACTCTGGGGAGGCCATCAGTATTTATTAATATATGTCTGCATTTTTGATTATTTCCTTATAATATAGTCCCCAAAGTGTAATTTCTACATTATAATGATTGAGATTTTTTGAACACTGCTATAGATTGCTGTTTGTCTCCATAAGTTTATAAAATTTGTACTAAAGTTCAAACAGCAATATTTGGTGCTTTTTTTCATAATACCTTGTCATAACTGAGTATCTGTATCCTTTTAGAATTCAATAGGTAACAAATGGTATATCATAAATATTTAGTTTTGCATTTCTGTGATCATAGTTTTCAATGTTTATTTCATAATTTTAATTTTGGATATATATACCCATGACTTGTTTAGTTCCTACTTTTCAAATCAGAATCTCAGGTTTCTTATTAATATATGGAGTTTTAATAATAAAACAATTTAAAATGCTTTTAAAATTTCCAAACATTAAAAAAACAAAAATCCTCTTTCCCCATATGTATCTATTGATAACACTTGTCTTGATAGTACAATTTTACTTCATATAACATTTTCTGATCAATAATCAACACTGAATTGACAAGCCAGGGTTCTCATTGCAGACTCCACCATATCTTTCTGTGTGACCTTGAAAATGTAGACAACAGATTTGATTCTAATGCAGAGACAGCAGGTGCCCACCCATTCATCCATTCACTCATTTATTCATTCTTAAGTCTATTATTTTAATTAGTACCCCATGGAGAGAACTTGGAAATTTCCCATCCCTACACCTCTCCCAAAGCTGCTGGATGCCTGAAATGTAACCATTAGAGAATCATTTTAGGGATTATTGATCTGGAGACAGAGCTATCAAGAGGTTCAACTATAAAAAGTCAAGCAACAGGCAAATAACTGGCTCCTTCTAGCCATTCCATTCCGTTCTTCCACTCCCCTCCAGTACACCAAGCAGAGCTTTGGGGAAAATTCCTTCTGTAGGGTCTCTTATCCCTGTCTTCTCATTTCACAGCTTTTGATTTATATTGGGAGGATCATGGTGAGGTTTCATGAGATTTATTTGGAAGTAAAGGAGGGTTGCTTTCCTGAACATTTGTAGGTAAGAAGCTCAGGATACAGAGTATTTCATGCCCACTCATTTATGAGGTATTGGAGTAGGAGTCCCATTACCTTTCTCCTGAATAAGAGTATCTTCCTCTTCTGGGTGGTAGGTGGGTTTGGGATCTGGATGCATCTGTCTCAGGGCTAGGACTAAGGTGAAAGATCAGGACAGAGCCTAGGTTAGAATGAGGGAAGTAACTAAGCTATGTGAGTGCAGGGTTGGATCCTGTATTTATGTAAAATTTTGTCCGTCATAGATTTTTTCATTGATTTAGAATTTTTAAAACATGACATTAAAATAATGTACATTTTAATTTACTTTTATTTTCTTTTTTTGCCCTGTTGTGCACCTTGTGGGATCCTAGTTTTCCAACAGGGATCAGAACCTGTACCCCCTGCAGTAGAAGCACGGTTTTAACCATTGGACCACCAAGCAAGTCCGATTGACTGACGTTTTCATGACCCCTAAAATTCTGTGTCCTTGTTGAGTGTTTCAGATGCTTGAGCCAAATCCTGGCCCTGACTTTATTTCCTAGAGATGGAAGGGGCTTATCATTACCTGCAAGCTCAGTGTTAACCAGAGCTTGATGATTCCCAAATCTGGTCCATAGCTGTCACTTTAAGAGACCATTTTGGCTTTCTTCCATATTGATCTGCTCTAGCACTGGGTGATTTCCACAAGTTTGAGTCTATGCCCTGGTCCATCTCTGTCTTGTGACAACTTAGCAATTATTTCTCATTTGGCATTTATCTTGGTTGAACAATAAGACAAGAGGAAAAGATAACATGTACTCCAGAACCTTCCACAGACTTTGGTTCAGTAAGTTAACATAGGTGGACTTGGGGATGATGGGGAGAAGGACATATTTCTTTCAGGTTCTGAAGTGGCAGGGGCCTGCAGAAGATACACTATTAAACATGGATTCCCAAGCCTAGTTTCATATTACAATTACCTGAAGAACTTTCAAAAATACCTATATCTGGGTTCTAACCTCAGCCTTTCACCTAATTGGCCCAGGGTAGGGCTGAGTAAATGGGGTTTTGCAAAGCTCCTCAGAGGACATTATTGTGAAACCAAACTCGAAAATCACTATGTCTGGATGGCGGAGGAATAGGACGGGGAGACCACTTTCTCCCCCAAAACTCATTGAAAGAACATTTGAACACTGAGAAAATTCCACAAAACAACTTCTAAATACTGGAAGAGGACTTCAGGCACCCAGAAAGGCAGCCTTCCAAAGGAGGTAGGACAAAATATAAAAGATAAAAAGAGAGACAAAAGAGGTAGGGATGGAGATCTGTCCTGGGAGGGGAGTCTTTAAAAAGACAGAAGTGTCCAAACACCAGGAAACACTCTCACCAGAGAGTCTGTGGCGAGCATTGGAACTTCAGAGGACAACATAACCGGGAGGAAAAATAAATAAATAATTAAAACCCACACATTACGTGCCTAACGGCAACTCCCAGGGGAGAACCAGTGCAGATGCTCACATCTGCCACTAGTAAGCAGGGACTGGACAGGGAGGCGTGGGCTTCATTGCTTAGGGTAAGGACTGGGCATGAATGCCCTGAGGGCAATCTGAGGGAACTAACTTGAGATAGCAACCCATACTGTGGGATAGCTATCCTGCAAAAAGCCCTAACCTAAGACACTGCCAGGCCCACTCACAGAACAAAGGACTGAGCAGAGCTAGCCGGCTGTGGATCAGCCCATCCCCCACTGGAGACAGGCAGGCGAGGGCAACCAGAGCTGGAAGGGGCAACTGTGGCCCCAGAGAGGCATCCTCTACCAAACACCAAGCAGGCTTCATTACTAACCAAGACTTCTTGGGATTCTGGATGGTCGACATCTGCCGGGAGGGTCGCAGCCAGAGATCAGCTCCCCAGAAGAGACACACACGGCACACCTGAGATGGCACACCAGTTGTACACCCAGAAAACCGAGCGGCTGGGGCCGGGGAAGCGATAAGATGCAGCCCCCAACTGGGGATGACCGCGCTTGCCAAGCACCTGGTCACCTGAGCTGCTCAGACCTGGGAAGGGCACAAAACACAGGCCCAACCAAGTCGGCGCCTTTGTGGAGTACATCAGAACCTGAACCTGAGCAGCTTAGACCTGGAAAGTGCATGCAACCCAGGGCCCACCTCAGAAAGTTCCTGGCAGAGCAACCTAGAGCCTGAACAGTGTAGACTGGGAAAAAGCACACACAGCTTGAGCAGGGGCAGACCCAGTGTGGCCAAGACACTGCAAACACTCACCATACATACCAGTGATGTTTGTTTGCAGTGTTCCTCCCTCCCCACAGCATGACTGAACAATTAAGCCTAAAAAAGTGACCACCACCGCCCCCTTGTGTCAGGGTGGAAATTAGACACTGAAGAGACCAGCAAACAGAAGAAGCTAAAATAAACAGAGGGAACCCTTTGGAAGTGACAGGTGCAATAGATTAAAACCCTACAGTTAGCACTGACTACATAGGAAGGGGGCTATAGATTTTGAGAAGTATAAGCCGGATCAAGGAACTATCTGAAAATGAACTGACCCCACACTGTCCAAAACAACACCAGAGAAAGTCCTAGATATATTTTTACTATTATCATTTTTTAACTTTAAATTTTTTTAATTTTTAAGTCCTCTATTTCTCCTTTAATTTTCATTTTATAAACTACTATTACTTTGGAAAATAAAAGACCCTATTTTTAAAGCAAAATTCATATATATATATATATTATAATTTTTGTGACTTTGTTTTTTTCTTTAATATTGTATTTTTGAGAATCTAACCTCTACTCTAGAGTTTTAATCTTTGCTTTTTGGTATTTGTTATCAATTTTCTACCTTTAAGAACCCAATCTTCAGTACCCATTTTTACTTGGGAGCGTGATTACTGGCTTGATTGTTCTCTCACCCTTTTGACTCTCCTTCTTCTCCACCAGGTCGCCTCTACTTGTCCCTCCCCCTTCTCTTCTCTACCCAACTCTGTGAATCTCTTTGTGTGTTCCAGGCTGTGGAGAACAATTAGGGAACTGATTACTGGCTAGATATGTCTCTCTCCTTTTGATTCCCCCTTTAATTTTCCTGGCCACCTCTGTCTCCTTCCTCCCTCTTCTCTTCTCTGTGTAACCCCATGAACATCCCTGAGGGATGAAGACTATGGAGAGCACATAGGGAAGTGATTACTGGCTAGCTTGCTCTCTCCCCTTTTGATTCCCCCTTTTCTCCTCCTGGTCACCTCTATCTCCTTCCTCCCTCTTCTCTTCTCCATGTAACTCTGTGTACCTCTCCAGGTGTCCCTCACTGTGGAGAAACATTTCATCATTAACCTACATTTTTTATCATTGGTGTTGTATAGATGGAGAAGTCTTGAGGCTACTGTAAGAATAAGACTGAAAACCAGAGGCAGAAGGCTTAAGTCAAAATCCTGAGAACACCAGAGAACTCCTGACACCAGGGAACATTATTGATAGGAGCTCATCAAACGCCTCCATACCTACACTGAAACCAAGCACCACCAAGGGCCAACAAGTTCTAGAGAAAGACATACCAAACAAATTCACTGGCAACACAGGAACGTAGCCCTTAGCTTCAATATACAGGCTGCCCAAAGACACACCAAACCCACTGACATCTCAAAATTCATTATTGGACACTTCATTGCACTCCAGAGAGAAATCCAGTTCCACATGCCAGAACACTGACACAAGCTTCCCTATCCAGGAAACCTTGACAAGCCACCCATACAACCCATCCCACAGCAAGGAACCTCCACAATAAAGAGGAACCACAAACTGCCATAATACGGAAAGGTCACCCCAAACACAGCAATATAAACAAGATGAAAAGGCAGAGAAATTTCCAGCAGGTAAAGGAACATGATAAATGCCCCCCAACCAAACAAAAGAGGAAGAGATAGGGAAGCTACCTGTTAAAGAATTCTGAATAATGATAGTGAAAATGATCCAAAATCTTGAAAACAAAATGGAGTTACAGATAAATAGCCTGGAGACAAGGATCGAGAAGATGCAAGAAAGGTTTAACAAGGACCTAGAAGAAATAAGAAAGAATCAATCAATAATGAATAATGCAGTACATGAAATCAAAAACACTGGAGTGAATCAACAGTGGAATAATGGAGGCAGAAGATAGGATAAATGAGGTAGAAGATAGAATGGTAGAAATAAATGAAGCAGAGAGGAAAAAAGAAAAAAAAAGAATTAAAAGAAATGAGGACAAACTCAGAGACCTCTGGGACAATGTTAAATGCCCCAACATTTGAATCATCAGAGTCACAGAAGAAGAAGACAAAAAGTAAGACCATGAGAAAATACTTGAGAAGATAGTAGTTGAAAACTTCCTTAAAATGGGGAAGGAAATAGTTACCCAAGTCCCAGAAACCCAGAGAGTCCCAAACAGGATAAACCCAAGGTGAAACACCCCAAGACATATGTTAATCAAATTAACAAAGATCAAACACAAAGAACAAATATTAAAAGCAGCAAGGGAAAAACAACAAATAACACACAAGGGGATTCCCATAAGGAATAACAGCTGATCTTTCAATAGAAACTCTTCAGGCCAGAAGGGAATGGCAGGACATATTTAAAGTGAAGAGAGAGAAAACCTACAACCCGGATTACTGTACCCAGGAAGGATCTCATTCAAATATGAAGGAGAAATCAAAAACTTTACAGACAAGCAAAAGTTGAGAGAATTCAGCACCATGAAACCAGCTCTCCAACAAATGCTAAAGGATCTTCTCTAGACAGGAAGCTCAGAAAGGGGGTATAAACTCAAACCCAAAACAACAAAGTAAATGGCAATGGGATCATACTTATCAATAATTACCTTAAATGTAAATGGGTTCAATGCCCCAACCAAAAGACAAACACTGGCTGAATGGATACAAAAACAAGACCCCTACTTATGTTATCTACAAGAGACCCACCTCAAAACAAGGGGCACATACAGACTGAAAGTGAAGGGCTGGAAAAAGATATTTCATGCAAATAGAGACCAAAAGAAAGCAGGAGTAGCAGTACTCATATCAGATAAAATAGACTTTAAAACAAAGGCTGTGGAAAGAGACAAAGAAGGACAGTACATAATGATCAAAGGATCAATCCAAGAAGAAGATATAACAATTATAAATATATATGCACACAACATAGAAGCACCACAATATGTAAGACAAACATTAACAAGTATGAAAGGGGAACTTAACAATCCAATAATAGTGGGGGATTTTAATACACCACTCACAACTATGTGTAGAGCAACTAAACAGAAAATTAACAAGGAAACACAAACTTTAAATGATATAATAGACAGTTAGGCCTAATTGATATCTATAGGACATTTCACCCCAAAACAATGAATTTCAACTTTTTCTCAAGTGCACATGGAACCTTCTCCAAGATAGATCACATCCTGGGCCATAAATCTAGCCTTGGTAAATTCAAAAAAATTGAAATCATTCCAAGCATCTTTTCTGACCACAGTACAGTAAGATTAGATCTCAATTACAGGAGAAAAACTATTACAAATTCCAACATATGGAGGCTGAACAAAACACTGCTGAATAAACAACAAAACACAGAAGAAATAAAAATATGCATACAAACCAATGAACATTAAAACACAACAACTCAAAACCTATGGGACACTGTAAAAGCAGTGCTGGGGGAAGGTTCATAGCAATACAGGCTTACCTAAACAAGCAAGAAAAAAGTCAACTAAACAACCTAACTGTACACCTAAAGCAACTAGAAAAGGAAGAAATGAAGAACCCCAGGGTTAGTAGAAGGAAATAAATCTTTAAAAATTAGGGCACAAATAAATGCAAAAGAAACAAAAGAGACCATAGCAAAAATAAACAAAACCAAAAGCTGGTTCTTTGAGAAGACAAATAAAATTGACAAACCATTAGCCAGTCTCACAAGAAACAAAGAGAGAAAAATCAAATCAACGAAATTAGAAATGAAAACGGACAGATCACAAGAGACAACACAGAAATACAAAAGATCATAAGAAACTACTATCAGCAACTATATGCCAATAAAATCGACAACTTGGAAGAAATGGACAAATTTTTAGAAAACTACAACTTTCCAAAACTGAACCAGGAAGAAATAGAAAATCTTAACAGACCCATCACGAGCACGGAAATTGAAACTGTAGTCAGAAATCTTCCAGCAAACAAAAGCCCAGGACCAGACGGCTTCAGAGCTGAATTCTACCAAAAATTTAGAGAAGAGATAATACCTATCCTATTCAAACTCTTCCAGAAAATTGCACAGGAAAGTAAGCTTCCAAACTCATTCTATGAGGCCACGTTTACCCTAATACCAAAACCTGACAAATATGCCACAAAAAAAGAAAACTACTGGTGAATATCACTGATGAACATAGGTGCAAAAGTCCTTAACAAAATTCTAGCAAACATAATCCAACAACATATTAGAAAGATCATACATCATGATCAAGTGGGCTTTATCCCAGGGATGCAAGGATTCTTCAATATCTGCAAAACAACCAATGTAATACACCACATTAACAAATTGAAAAATAAAAAGCATATGATTATTTCAATAGATCCAGAGAAAACCTTTGACAAAATTCAACATCCATTTATGCTAAATCCCCTCAAGAAAGCAGGAACATAGCTCAACATAATAAAAGCTCTATATGACAAACCCACCGCAAACATTATCCTCAATGGTGAAAAACTGAAAGCATCTCCCCTAAAGTCAGGAACAAGACAAGGGTGCCCACTCTCACCACTACTATTCAACATAGTTTTGGAGGTTTTGGCCACAGCCATCAGAGCAGAAAAAGAAATAAAAGGAATCCAAATTGGAAAAGAAGAAGTAAAACCCTCACTGTTTGCAGATGACATGATCCTCTACATAGAAAAACCTAAAGACTCCACCAGAAAATTACTAGAGCTAATCAATGAATATAGTAACGTTTTAGGATATAAAATTAACACACAGAAATCCCTTGCATTCCTGTACACTAACAATGAGAAAACAGAAAGAGAAATTAAGGAAACAATTCCATTCATCATTGCAAAGTAAAGAAAAAAATACTTAGGAATATATCTATCTAAAGAAACAAAAGACCTAGATATATAAAGCTATAAAACACTGGTGAAAGAAATCAAAGAGGATACAAATAGATGGAGAAATATACTGTGTTCATGGATTGGAAAAATCAATAAAGTGAAAATGAATATACTACCCAAAGCAATCTATAGATTCAATGCAATCCCTTTCAAGCTACCGACGGTATTTTTCAGAGAACTAGAACAAATAATTTCACAATATGTATGTAAACACAAAAAACCTTGAATAGCCAAAGCAATCTTAAGAAGAATGGAACTGGAGGAATCAACCTGCCTGACATCAGGCTCTATTACAAAGCCATAGTCATCAAGACAGTATGGTACTGGCACAAAGACAGAAATATAGATCAATGGAACAAAATAGAAAGCCCAGAGATAAATCCACGCACCTATGGACACCTTATCTTTGACAAAGGAGGCAAGAATATACAATGGAGAAAAGACAATCTCTTTAACAAGTGGTGCTGGGAAAACTGGTCAACCACTTGTAAAAGAATGAAACTAGAACACTTTCTAACACCATACACAAAAATAAACTCAAACTGGATTAAAGATCTAAACATGAGACCAGAAACTATAAAACTCCTAGAGGAAAACATAGGCAAAACACTCTCCAACATAAACCACAGCAGGATCCCCGATGACCTATCTCCCAGAATATTGGAAATAAATGCAAAAATAAACAATAATGTACAACAAAGGAAACTATAAACAAGGTGAAAAGACAGCCTTCAGAATGGGAGGAAATAATAGCAAACGAAGCAACAGACAAAGAATTAATCTCAAAAATATACAGCAACTATTGCAGCTCAGTTCCAGAAAAATAAAAGACCCAATCAAAAAGTGGGCCAAAGAACTAAACAGACATTTCTCCAAAGAAAACTTACAACACATGTTTGTTGGCTAATAAAGACATGAAAAGATGCTCAACATCACTCATTATCAGAGAAATGCAAATCAAAACCACAATGACGTACCATTTTATGACAGTCAAAATGGCTGCTATCCAAAAGTCTACAAGCAATAAATGCTGGAGAGGGTGTGGAGAAAAGGGAACCCTCTTCCACTGTTGGTGGGAATGCAAACTAGTACAGCCACTATGGAGAACAGTGTGGAGATTCCTTAAAAAACTGGAAATAGGACTGCCTTATGATCCAGCAATCCCACTGCTGGGCATACACACTGAGAAAACCAGAATTGAAAGAGACACGTGTACCCCAATGTTCATCGCAGCACTGTTTATAATAGCCAGGACATGGAAGCAACCTAGATGTCCATCAGCAGATGAATGGATAAGAAAGCAGTGGTACATATACACAATGGAGTATTACTCAGCCATTAAAAAGAATACATTTGAATCAGTTCTAATGAGGTGGATGAAACTGGAGCCTATTATACAGAGTGAAGTAAGCCAGAAAGAAAAACACCAATACAGTATACTAATGCATATATATGGAATTTAGAAAGATGGTAACAATAACCCTGTATACTAGACAGCAAAAGAGACACTGATATATAGAACAGTCTTTTGGACTCTGTGGGAGAGGGAGAGGGTGGGATGATTTGGGAGAATGGCATTGAAATATGCATAATATCATATACGAAATGAGTCACCAGTCCAGGTTCGATGCACGATACTGGATGTTTGGGGCTGGTGCACTGGGACGACCCAGAGGGATGGTATGGGGAGGGAGGAGGGAGGAGGGTTCAGGATGGGGAACACATGTATACCTGTGGCAGATTCATTTTGGAAAAAAAAAAAAAAAAGAAACTGGAAATAGAACTGCCATATGACCCAGCAATCCCACTGCTAGGCATATACAATGAAGAAATCAGAATTGAAAGAGACACATGTACCACAATGTTCATCACAGCACTGTTTATAATAGCGAGGACATGGAAGCAACCTGGATGTCCATCAGCAGATGAATGGATAAGAAAGCTGTGGTACATATACACAATGGAATATTACTCCGCCATTAAAAAGAATACATTTGATCAGTTCTAATGAGGTGGATGAAACTGGAGCCTATTATACAGAGTGAAGTAAGCCAGAAAGAAAAACAACAATACAGTATACTAATGCATATATATGGAATAGAGAGAGATGGTAATAATAATAATAACAATGCCATTCTCCCAAATCATTTCACCCTCTCCCTCTCCCACAGAGTCCAAAAGACTGTTCTATACATCTGCATCTCTTTTGCTGTCTCACATACAGGGTTATTATTACCATCTTTCTAAATTCCATATATATCGTTAGTATACTGTATTGGTGTTTTTCTTTCTGGCTTACTTCACTCTGTATAATAGGCTCCAGTTTCATCCACCTTATTAGAACTGATTCAAATGTATTCTTTTTAATGGCTGAGTAATATTCCAGATAATCACGATGGTGCGATCACTCACCTAGAGCCAGATATCCTGGAGTGGGAAGTCAAGTGGGCCTTAGAAAGCATCACTACGAACAAAGCTAGTGGAGGTAATGGAATTCCAGTTGAGCTATTTTAAATTCTGAAATATGATGCTGTGAAAGTGCTACACTCAATATGCTAGCAAATTTGGAAAACTCAGCAGTGGCCACAGGACTGGAAAAGGTCAGTTTTCATTCCAATCCCAAAGAAAGGCAATGCCAAAGAATGATCAAACTACCCCACAATTGCACTCATCTCACACGCTAGTAAAGCAATGCTCAAAATTCTCCAAGCCGGGCTTCAGCAATACGTGAACAGTGAACTTCCCGATGTTCAAGCTGGTTTTAGAAAAAGTAGAGGAACAAGAGACCAAGTTGCCAACATCCACTTTATCATCTAAAAAGCCAGAGAGTTCCAGAAAAACATCTGTTTCTGCTTTACAGACTATGCCAAAGGCTTTGACTGTGTGGATCACATTAAACTGTGGAAAATTCTGAAAGAGATGGGCATACCAGACCACCTGACCTGCCTCTTGAGAAATCTGTATGCGGGTCAGGAAGAAACAGTTAGAACTAGACATGGAACAACAGACTGGTTCCAAATAGGAAAAGGAGTACCTCAAGGATGTATATTGTCACCCTACTTATTGAACTTATATGCAGAGTACATCATGAGAAAGGCTGGGCTAGAAGAAGCACAAGCTGGAATCAAGATTGCTAGGAGAAATACCAATAACCTCAGATATGCAGATGCCACCACCCATATGGCAGAAAGTGAAGAGGAACTAAGAAGCCTCTTGATGAAGGTGAAAGTGGAGAGTGAAAAAGTTGGCTTAAAACTCAGCATTCAGAAAACTAAGATCATGGCATCTGGTCCCATCACTTCATTCGTAGTAGATGGGGAAACAGTGGAAACAGTGTCAGACTTTATTTTTCTGGGCTCCAAAATCACTGCAGATGGTGACTGCAGCCATGAAATTAAAAGACGCTTACTTCTTGGAAGAAAAGTTATGACCAACCGAGATAGCATATTCAAAAGCATTACTTTGAAGACATTACTTTGCCAACAAAGGTCCATCTAGTCAAGGCTATGGTTTTTCCAGTGGTCATGTATGGATGTGAGAGTTGGACTGTGAAGAAAGCTGAGCACTGAAGAATTGATGCTTTTGAACTGTGGTGTTGGAGAAGACTCTTGAGAGTCCCTTGGACTGCAAGGAGATCCAACCTATCCATTCTGAAGGAAATCAGCCCTGGGATTTCTTTGGAAGGAATGATATTAAAGCTGAGCCTCCAGAACTTTGGCCACCTCATGAGAAGAGTTGACTCATTGGAAAAGACTCTGATGCTGGGAGAGATTGGGGGCAGGAGGAGAAGGGGACGACAGAGGATGAGATGGCTGGATGGCATCACTGACTCGATGGACGTGAGTCTGAGTGAACTCCGGGAGTTGTTGATGGACAGGGAGGCCTGGCATGCTGCGATTCATGGGGTTGCAAAGAGTCGGACACAACTGAGCGACAGAACTGAACTGAACTGAATGCATATATATGGAATTAAAAAGATGGTAATGATAACCCTGTATGAGAGACAGCAAAAAGGACACAATCTTTTGGATTTTTTTTGGAGAGGGTGAGGGTGGGATGATTTGGGAGAATGGCATTTAAACATGTATATTATTATATGTGAAATGAATCGCCAGTGTAGGTTCGATGCATGATATAGGGAGCTCAGGGCCAGTGAATTGGGATGACCCAGAGGGATGGGAAGGGGAGGGAGGTGAGAGGCGGGTTCAGGATGGGGAGCCATGTACACCTGTCGCGGATTCATGTCAATGTATGGCAAAACCAATACAATATTATAAAGTAATTAGCCTCCAATTAAAATAAATAAATTTATATTTAAAAAAGAGAAAATCACTATGTCTTTTATCAGTCAAGTGTCAGTGGAAGCTCACTCTGAAGGGTGTGGGAAGCACACTATTATGGATCTGAAGATTCCAGTGAATAGTTTCTCAGGGTTTTGGTGAAGAAAGATCTTGTACAGCTAAAACTGGTAACAGTGAGAGGGAGGGTGGGGAAAAGGTTTCAATATCTCCATAAGATTTGGACAGGGCTACATCTCAATAATATTCATTATCAATGCTGGGAGCTGAATACTGTTTTTCCCACTGAGTGACAAAATTTTGTTGAGGTGCGTTTTTTGTTTTTTAATATAAGCCTCCTTTGTGCTTATAATCATAAAGAATCTCACCAATTGAGTTTCTAAACACATTTTAGACATTTACCAAAGAGCTTCTTCCAAAATATGTATTATCTTGGGGGCACACCTATTAGATATTTTGATGTGTGCATTGAATACCTCGAGAGACATGTTTCTGCTGCAATTTTTTAGGCTAGAAGGTAAAATTTCTAGTAAACATCAATCTCAATTTCAAAGTCATCACCCCTTGCCTTCAGAAAATCCCCTCCATTTTAGAGTTGGAAATAAGAGAGCACCGATGTGGAGAGGGGCTGATATTGCTTCTCAAGTCATCAATGACCATAATGATGAGAAGAAGCTGGAATAGTTTATATCTTCATTACCCTAATAGGACTTTGAGGACTATTAGGGTAATGAAGATTAATAGTTCCATTATTCTTTCACTTTCATGCTAAACCAAAGCCACAGATCATTGAGGAGACAAAGGTAGTCCAAACATTATGTAATTGTCATTGACTGAGAACAATGAAATACTCCATTTGGTTCCTTGCACTAAGTTTGATTTCAGTCTCTGCTGGATAAGTAGAACTTTCACTGGTGTAGATGATACTGCTGAAAATGATCACCATACTGTCCTGTATTCTGAAGTTTATCAAAAGCAGCCCCCCCTTTTTTTTTGAGATGTCTTGAGAGTCATGAAAGGATGGGATGTCAGGGTTGTTTCTCTCTCCAACATTTTGCCAACTTTTGACCAAATTTTTGGTCTCACCATGCAGCTTGTGGGACCTTAGTTCCCTGACCAGAGATCAAACCCATGCCTTTGGCAGTGACAGTGCAGAGTTCTAACCACTGGACTGCAAGGAAGTCCCTGGAATTCTTGATAGAATAATTTTCTGAAACTTTGCACTAAGGTCAAATGACTTCCACTGTGAGGTTTTGAGTTATGGTAATTTTACCCAAAGAAATATTGGTGTAGTATACTTTTTGTCTTGTTTCACAACAGCATAATGGAAGTTTGCCTGGTTCTTTTCCTAAACTGCTGCATGAACTTAAGGAGGTCACTTCCCTTCTTGGGGCCTCAGTTTTCACGTCAACATGCTGGAGTTGAAGTGCATCATCTGAGAGCTCCCATCCAACTCTAAATATTCTATGGATTTGATCATTTCTAATTTAAATCCGGTGAAGTAATGCATGCAGTTTTTACTTTGTATCTAGGAATACAAAATAATTTTTCTGACAACAAATTCAGCCTATCAATGCTATAATGTTATCTTTGAACTTTCTCAAATTTATTTTTTTCTAAAGAACTCAAAGTACTTTGACATTTCTTAGACTTTATTATCTCTAAGGCTGAGTCTAAACTTTATTTCACTAATTCTCACCATGGTTGTTCAAGCAAAGGTGATAGGAAGGTTATTATCCTTGCTTCACAGGTGAGAAAAACAAGGTGAGTTAAATTACATTCTTCAAGGCATTGAGGGATAAAAAGAAAAACAAGGACAAGGAATCCGCCAGTATGGAGAAGAGAAGAGGGACAGAAACAGAGACTGCTGGTAGCTGAATTTGGGTATGGGATGTGGGGACAGAGCCTATACAGGGCCTGTCGTCAGGGAGCTCCTTGAAAATGAAAGAGTGTGAAGTAGCAGGAAGTAGTTGTCAGATGATCACAATTATGTCTGCCCAGCCCAGGCTGTAAGAACTTTTCTAAGAATTAGATGCTAAGTGTGAAAGTGGACCTAGTAAGTTTTCTAACCTAATGTTTTACCCAATACCTAATTTTCCTCTAGAAGAAGCAACAATCGCAAAGTGCTATAGTGCCTGGTATGTCCTACACATTATCTTAGTTAGATATTCAGAGCAGGTACTACTATTGTATCCATTGTACAACTAAAGAAGCTGGAGTCTTGGTCCAGATCACACAGCCTTTAGGTGGTAAATCTAGCACATGAATCTAGATCTGTCCCATCTCAAATCTGTGCTTTACAGAAAAAAAAAAAAAAATTGCATGCCAACGCTTCTCCAATAACCAATATTCTAAAAGCTTATAGTATTATCACTTCTATCTGCATACTATATTGCTATTAAACATCAATCTCAATCTCACCTACTGTATATACCTAGTTAGAAAAACCCTTTATTGTTTTCTTTCTATGAAAAGAATGAGCCGTGATATGAAACAACTATAAATGGTATGCAATGTCTCAGAAATCCACTGCACTTTATTTCAACAAGTATGTGGGAAGGCCTCATTTGTACCACATGATATGCAGAGAAATATGAATATGAAGATAAATAAGACAACTCCTAACTTCAAAAAATTTATAGTCATGGCAATAGGTCCCTTTATTGGGCATAACAATGTGGGTGGCTTCATTGTATCCCACTTATTGGGAGTGACAGCACAGATCCTGAACATTGATGTTTTTTCTGTGTATCCTAGGGATCCTATGAGAAGTTATCTAAAGAGCAGTTTCCTTCTATAAATGATTTTCTTGGGCAGCCTCCACTGGTTGTTTCCTCAGGGCTGCAACCACTTTTTAGTGACTGTTGTGAAGAAACATTGAATAAATAATCAGTTGGAAAAGCCCTGAATCAAGGCAGAGGAAGGAGTATGTATGTATTCCAGACATGTGAAATAACATTAGCAAAGACTGAGTCTTCAATGGTGCAAAGTTTAAGGTTGGCAAGAAGTGGCTATTGATGAGGAGAAAAGTATAGGGGTAGAGATCAAAGCAGTTCTATAGAAGTATAAGGAAATATGACGAGAGTAGATTTCTTAAGTTGTGGAATACCATGTGGAATACCAAAAAGCACTTAAATACTGATATGAACAAAATGGAAAGACATTAATCATTGCAGTTCTGAAGGTTGGGATCATTGCATACATAGTAGTTTTCTATAATCCAGTGGTTTCCAAAATGTGATTCATGGAACACTTGATTTTTATGGAGTCCTCTCATTAGCCACCTCTGTAGAGTTAATATTGGGTTGGCCAAAAAGTTTGTTTGGGTGTTTTCCATAAAATGATATGGAAAAGCCTGAATAACTCTTTTGGCCAACCCACTATTTATAGTTAGTTCTATCTAGGGTCAAAATAATGTATCGGATCAGATCAGATCAGATCAGTCGCTCAATCGTGTCCAACTCTTTGCGACCCCATGAATCGCAGCATGCCAGGCCTCCCTGTCCATCACCAACTCCTGGAGTTCACTCAGACTCACGTCCATCGAGTCAGTGATGCCATCCAGCCATCTCATCCTCTGTCGTCCCCTTCTCCTCTTGCCCCCAATCCCTCCCAGCATCAGAGTCTTTTCCAATGAGTCAACTCTTCACATGAGGTGGCCAAAGTACTGGAGTTTCAGCTTTAGCATCATTCCTTCCAAAGAAATCCCAGGGCTGATCTCCTTCAGAATGGACTGGTTGGATCTCCTTGCAGTCCAAGGGACTCTCAAGAGTCTTCTCCAACACCACAGTTCAAAAGCATCAATTCTTCAGTGCCCAGCCTTCTTCACAGTCCAACTCTCACATCCATACATGACCACTGGAAAAACCATAGCCTTGACTAGATGGACCTTTGTTGGCAAAGTAATGTCTTCACAGTAATGCTTTTGAATATGCTATCTAGGTTGGTCATAACTTTCCTTCCAAGGAGTAAGCACCTTTTAATTTCATGGCTGCAGTCACCATCTGCAGTGATTTTGGAGCCCAGAAAAATAAAGTCTAACACTGTTTCCACTGTTTCGCCATCTATTTCCCATGAAGTGATGGGGCCGGATGCCATGATCTTCGTTTTCTGAATGTTGAGCTTTAAGCCAACTTTTTCACTCTCCACTTTCACTTTCATCAAGAGGCTTTTTAGTTCCTCTTCACTTTCTGCCCTAAGGGTGGTGTCATCTGCATAGCTGAGGTTATTGATATTTCTTCCAGCAATATTGATTCCAGCTTGTGTTTCTTCCAGTCCAGCGTTTCTCATGATGTACTGTGCATATAAGTTAAATAAACAGGGTGACAATATACAGCCTTGACGAACTCCTTTTCGTATTTGGAACCAGTCTGTTGTTCCAACATGGAGCTAACTGTATTTCATAGCAAAACACACATGAGGGTTTGATAATACAAAAGGTAAGATAAATTATTCAAAAGTTATAGGAATTAAAAGCTTCTTATGCAATTTACTTAAACTTTAAATAAATTTTAAAAGCATGGACTATGGATGTCAAGTAATATTTCCATCGTTGCCTAAAGGTATATTCTTAAGAGTTGCAAAGCAGTCTTTGTTTCAAAATTTTGTGGCAACAGACAAGATTGACATTAAACTGAATAATTCATCAGCTAAACTTTGCTCATAGCCATTAGCAGTAATTCTGATGAGGATGCATACAGAGAACTTGTTCAAACTTTTCTCCTAATTTTAGCATTGAACTTGAACTGTTCCTGATTCAGATTTCACATGTTTGTCAGGATCTTTAATCTCCTTTTAGAAAAAAAAAAATCCAATAAGAATTCATAGACTTGAGAAAATATTCTATATTTATTTTACATATGAAATATACATGGATTAAAAATGCCGGATCCCTATATATTTAACATAACTTTATCAGATCCTCTTTGTGAAAGTACATCTTGAATCCCATAGAAAAAGTTTAAGAAATATGTACTGAATATTTATAGTTTTATACTATCTGCCTATATCCAGTCTCAGTCTTCTCCATACAGTATTCCTTAGAAGCAGAGAAATAAGAAATGTTAATTTCCTCATTTTTGGATGAATGCATTAAGGCTCCAAGAGTTTAAATGATTATCCTAAATTTACATGAATAATTCAGTGTTAAAACCAGCACAGCATGCAGGTTACCAAATCCAAGTTCAATGCTCATATGTCAAATCAGAATGTATTTTATGATTCATAATATAAATTCTTCAAAAATACTTTGAGGCATTTTATAATAGATGCTGCTGCTAAGTCACTTCAGTCGTGTCCGACTCTGTGTGACCCCATACACGGCAGCCCACTAGGCTCCCCTGTCCCTGGGATTCTCCAGGCAAGAACACTGGAGTGGGTTGCCATTTCCTTCTCCAATGCATGAAAGTGAAAAGTGAAAGTGAAGTTGCTCAGTCGTGTCTGACCCTCAGCGACCCCATGGACTGCAGCCTTCCAGGCTTCTCTGTCCATGGGATTTTCCAGTCAAGAGTACTGGAGTGGCATGCTATTGCCTTCTATGATAATAGATGCTACATACAAACAAAAATCATAACAGGAATAAAAAAGAATAAGATAATAAATATACACGAAGTTATAAACTAATCTATATCCTTTGGTCAAGAGTTTACTGTGGATTTAAATTTCCTTGCAGCAAAGTCGAATGTTATATAATTTGTATCATTTGCCAAATAGAAAAATAAAGGCAACGTGATATCATGTTACAACCATGCTAAAATCCCCAATGGCTTTCCATTGCACTTACAGATAATTCAGACTTCACATGTAGCCTACAAGCACAACATCCTTTGGCTCCTATTATTTTTCTAGTCTCATCAAGTATTACTTTCCCCAGTGTTAACTACATTTTAATCTTTCTGTTCCTTCATATGCCACACTCATTCCCATCTTCAGCTCTTTGGACTCACTATTCAATCCACTGGCAATACTATTCACCCAGATAGTCACATGACTTGTTGTTCAGTCACTCAGTCATGTCTGACTCTTTGTGACCCCATGGACTGCAGCATGCCAGGCTTCCCTGTCCTTCACCTTCACCATTCACATGACTAGCTCTTTCTTATTATCTAGGTCCTAGGTCAAAAATCTTAGCTTTTCCTTCAAGTCTCAAAGAAAACATAACTGATCATCTCATCTAAATTAGTCATTTTCCCAGCTTCTCCCTAATTAATTACCATGCCCTATTTTCTTCACAGCACTTGATCCTCTCTGAAGTCTTCACATTTATCCTAATGTTTGTTTATTTCTCTTCCCCTCCAACTTGAATGAAAATTTCACAAGTGTCAAACACTCATGTCTTTTTTCCCCTCACTGTTGGATCTCCAGCACCAAGGTCAGAGCCAACTGGCCGCTCAATTGTAAATGAATAAAGTCATTTAGATGAACTCTTCTTAAAACTTAATCCTAAAATCTCATGCATTCTTAAAATGACTTTGAAAACATGATATGATGTGGCTTTAGCATCTACTTTTAGAATATGAAGCCACCATCAGTAGAGATGGGGGAGAATAAAGAGAGAGTTTATGGCAGACTGGTGAGTAAAACTAATATGTAATTGAAGGCCAACTAGACAAGAGCCTTTGAAGGAGATTAACATGCAATGTCCAGGGACAGGAAAACACAGCAAGGTTTGTGTTACAAAATCAAAGTGACAGGAAGATTTTAAAAGCAAGTCATGAATAGTGTAAATGTATATAAAGTACTCAACCAATTTTTCAACACAAATACTAGTGGTAACCTAGGTAAAAGTAAATTCAGGGGAGTAGTTATGGTGATGATTAAAATCATATTGTACCTGGATTCATGGGAAAATATAGGATGAAATTTCAACATGAAAAATAGATGGCAGGATTTTGTGCTAGATATTTTTAAAGTATATTTGTACTGATCTGATTTGATCTCTTAAAGAATCTCAGTTTACCTCTCCACTCAAGTATCTGCATTAGAGGAGCACTGCCTTCTGATAAGATACTGAATTGGATATTTGCAAATAAATTGGAATTTTCCCCACCAGTCAGGCTTTTAGATACTTGAATACCTACATATTGTAAACCTTAATCTTTTGCCCTGGATCAATATTTATAGATTATACAACCATTCCCACTTATGACCTAATTTCAGACCCTTCACTTACATCTGTGTTGGCCTTTGACCACTCTAGTTTGTCAGTGTCATCCTACAATGTGATTTCTAGAAATATTTAAGGACATCACTCACCTTTTCAAATATCTGTAATAGTTCCACATTGCCTCATTCATTTTGACTTATAAGACCTTCAACTCTGACTTTAGCAAATATTCTTAGCCATTATTTCCCTTTCCCCTCTATTATTTACGATACACAGTCTAGACCAGAGGTCACCAGACTTTTTCTGCAAAGGCCCAGGTAGTAAATAGTTTTGCTTTACAGATCATATGGTCTCTGTTGCAACAGATCAACATGTAATAAACAATAGGTAGTATTTATATGCTAGACAATACATTAATGACTACCTTTGTTTCACTAACACTTTTGTTATTGCTCAGTTGCTTAGTCATGCCTGACTCTTTGTGAACCCTTGGACTGCAGTGCGCCAGGCTTCCCTGTCCTTCACCAACTCCCGGAGTTTGCTCAAACTCATGTTCATTGAGTCCATGATGCCATCCAACTAACTCATCTTCTGTCATCCCCTTCTCCTCCTGCCTTCAATCTTTCCCAGCATCAGCATCTTTTCTAATAAGCCAGCTCTTCGCATCAGGTGGCCAAAGTACTGGAGTTTCAGTTTCAGCATTAGTCCTTCCAATGAATAGTCGGGGTTGACTTTCTTTAGGATTGAGTGGTTTGATCTCCTTGCTGTCCAAGGAACTCCAGCACCACAATTTGAAACAAAGCATCAATTCTGTGCTCAGTCTTCTTTATGATCCAACTCTAACATCCATACATGACTACTGGAAAAACCATACGTTTGACTATATGAATCTCTGGTTCCTCTGCCTTTTCTAAATCCAGCTTGAACATCTGGAAGTTCTTGGTTCACATACTGTTGAAGCCTAGCTTGGAGAATTTAGATCATTACTTTAGTAGTGTGTGGAATGAATACAATTGTGTGGTAGTTTGAACATTCTTCGGCACTTCCTTTCTTTGGGACTGGAATGAAAAGTGACCTTTTCCAGTTCTGGGGTCATTCTAAAGGAAATCAGTCCTGAGTATTCATTGGAAGGACTGATGCTGAGGCTGAAACTCCAATATTTTGTCCACCTAATGTGAAGAACGGACTCATTTGAAAAGACCTTGATGCTGGCAAGATTGAAGGTGGGAGGAGAAGGGGACAACAGAGGATGGGATGGTTGGATGGCATCACCAATTCAATGAACATGAGTTTGAGTGAACTCCAGGAGTTGGTGATGAACAGGGAGGCCTGGAATGCTGCAGTTCACGGGGTCACAAAGAGTTGGACACGACTCAGCGACTGAAATGAACTGATCTTTGTATCATATACTCCCAACATCAGATCAGATCAGATCAGATCATTCGCTCAGTCGTGTCTGACTCTTTGCGACCCCATGAATCGCAGCACGCCAGGCCTCCCTGTTCATCACCAACTCCCGGAGTTCACTCAGACTCACGTCCATCGAGTCAGTGATGCCATCCAGCCATCTCATCCTCTGTCGTCCCCTTCTCCTCTTGCCCCCAAGCCCTCCCAGCATCAGAGTCTTTTCCAATGAGTCAACTCTTCGCATGAGGTGGCCAAAGTACTGGAGTTTCAGCTTTAGCATCATTCCTTCCAAAGAAATCCCAGGGCTGATCTCCTTCAGAATGGACTGGTTGGATCTCCGTGCAGTCCAAGGGACTCTCAAGAGTCTTCTCCAACACCACAGTTCAAAAGCATCAATTCTTCGGCACTCAGCCTTCTTTACAGTCCAACTCTCACATCCATACATGACCACAGGAAAAACCATAGCCTTGACTAGACGAACCTTTGTTGGCAAAGTAATGTCTCTGATTTTGAATATGCTTTCTAGGTTGGTCATAACTTTTTTTCCAAGGAGTAAGTGTCTTTTAATTTCATGGCTGAAGTCACCATCTGCAGTGATTTTGGAGCCCAGAAAAATAAAGTCTGACACTGTTTCCACTGTTTCGCCATCTATTTCCCATGAAGTGATGGGACCAGATGCCATGATCTTCGTTTTCTGAATGTTGAGCTTTAAGCCTACTTTTTCACTCTCCACTTTCACATTCATCAAGAGGCTTTTTAGTTCCTCTTCACTTTCTGCCATAAGGGTGCTGTCATCTGCATATCTGAGGTTATTGATATTTTTTCCTGGGAATCTTGATTCCAGCTTGTGTTTTTTCCAGTCCAGCATTTCTCATGATGTACTCTGCATATAAGTTAAATAAACAGGGCGACAATATACAGCATTGACGAACTCCTTTTCCTATTTGGAGCCAGTCTGTTGTTCCGTGTCCAGTTCTAACTGTTGCTTCCTGACCTGCATACAAATTTCTCAAGAGGCAGATCAGGTGGTCTGGTATTTCCATCTCTTTCAGAATTTTCCACAGTTTATTGTGATCCACACAGTCAAAGGCTTTGGTATAGTCAATAAAGCAGAAATAGATGCTTTTGTGGAACTCTCTTGCTTTTTCCATGATCCAGCGGATGTTGGCAATTTGATCACCAGTTCCTCTGCCTTTTCTAAAACCAGCTTGATCATCAGGAAGTTCACGGTTCACATATTGCTGAAGCCTGGCTTGGAGAATTTTGAGCATTACTTTACTAGCGTGTGAGATGAGTGCAATTGTGTGAGTTTTGAGCATTTTTGAGCATTTTTTGGCATTGCCTTTCTTTGGGATTGGAATGATAACTGACCTTTTCCAGTCCTGTGGCCACGGCTGAGTTTTCCAAATTTGCTGGCATATTGAGTGCAGCACTTTCACAGCATCATCTTTCATGATTTGGAATAGCTCCACTGGAGTTCCATCACCTCCACTAGCTTTGTTCATAGTGATGCTTTCTAAGGCCCACTTGACTTTACCTTCCAGGATGTCTGGCTCTAGCTCAGTGATCACACCATCGTGATTATCTGGGTCGTGCAGATCTTTTTTGTACAGTTCTTCTGTGTATTCTTGCCATCTCTTCTTAATATCTTCTGCTTCTGTTAGGTCCATACCATTTCTGTCCTTTATAGAGCCCATCTTTGCATGAAATATTCCTTTGGTATCTCTGATTTTCTTGAAGAGATCCCTAGTCTTTCCCATTCTATTGTTTTCCTCTATTACTTTGCATTGATCACTGAGGAAGGCTTTCTTATCTCTTCTTGCTATTCTTTGGAACTCTGCATTCAGATGTTTATATCTTTCCTTTTCTCCTTTGCTTTTCACTTCTCTTCTTGTCACAGCTATTTGTAAGGCCTCCCCAGACAGCCATTTTGCTTTTTTGCATTTCTTTTCCATGGGGATGGTCTTGATCCCTGTCTCTTGTACAATGTCATGAACCTCATTCCATAGTTTATCAAGCACTCTATCTATCAGATCTAGTCCCTTAAATTTATTTCTCACTTCCACTGTATATTCATAAGGGATTTGATTTAGGTCATACCTGAATGGTCTAGTGGTTTTCCCTACTTTCTTCAATTTAAGTCTGAATTTGGCAATAAGGGGTTCATGGTCTGAGACACAGTCAGCTCCTGGTCTTGTTTTTGCTGACTGTATAGAGCTTCTCCATCTTTTGCTGCAAAGAATATAATCAATCTGATTTCGGTGTTGACCATCTGGTGATGTCCATGTATACAGTCTTCTCTTGTGTTGTTGGAAGAGGGTGTTTGTTATGGCCAGTGCATTTTCTTGGCAAAACTCTATAAGTCTTTGCCCTGCTTCACTCCCAACATAGGACATTATAATAAATGGAGACCCCATTAACATGGTTGAAATCATGCTTTATCATATTCTGGTTCTCTTGGGCTTAACAAAAATCTTATTAGTTTATTTCAAACCTACAGTACACTCTTCTTTGGGTAAACATCTGATTCAAAATACTCATGTCTTCCTTTGTAAAATCTTCAGTACTGAGAGGAAACCAGAACTAATGATGAGATGAACTTTTGATCTTAACTGTAGCTGACTGATCCATACACTAAATCTCTACAGAGCATTTATAAACATTGAAATAGAGACTATGAGTCTTCAGAGCAAAATCATATCAATGTCAGAATGTTAAGAAGACACACAATATTCTACTGTTAAAGTAGAACATCCCAGATCCACTATGACCCCAACCCTTCCTGTGTCTTTCTATCAAAGTCTTTCACTGAAACTCTAAGACACAACAGTATCCTTTCAGTATATTTAACATTTTGCTAAAACATCAATATGAGTTTCCTCTGCTTGCTAAAAGAAACTTTCTATTTCCTTGTCACTATTAGATTTTTACTGTTCTGGCATAGAGGGAAATACCGCAATATTTGAATCATTTTTCTTTCTCTTAGGGCTTCCCTGATAGCTCAGTCAGTAAAGAATCTCCCTGCAATGCAGAAGACCCTGGTTTGATTCCTGGGTCAGGAAGATCCGCTGGAGAAAGGATAGGCTACCCACTTCAGCATTCTCAGGCTTCTTTCTTGGCTCAGCTTCTAAAGAATCTGTCTGCAATGCAGGAGACCTGGGTTTGATCCCTGGGTTGGAAAGACCCCCTGGAGAAGGGAAAGGCTACCCACTCCAGTATTCTGTCCTGGAGAATCCCATGGACTATACGGTCCATGGGTCACAAAGTGTTAGACACAACTGAGCGACTTTCACTTTCACTTCTTTCTCTTAAGAATATATTGATATCACACCCACGCCACAAGCTTTTGGCCTAAATCATTTTATCTTGTTTTTGCACTACATAAAACCCTCCTTATTATCACTTTCTTTGAACCTGATATTTGTGTAGCTGGATTTTGAAACTCAAATATTTTTGCTAAAGTTTCTATTATTGCTAAATTTTTAGTTCATTCATTATGCCAGGCTATTATATTAATATTTAGTCCTGCCAGAGACATACCTTTTTTTTTTTTTTTAAAGAAACTGTTTCTATACTAAATTTCTTAGGGATCTTGCAGTTAGGTAGTTGAATTTTGGCCAATGTCATGTGGGTAACCATGAAGTGTATCACTTGTAGACCTGACCTGTAAAATATATATGATTCTGCTCAGTCGTATTGGACTCTTTGAGCTCTTCTATCCAGAGGATTTCCCAGGCAAGAGCACTGGCGTGGGGTGCCATTTTCTTCTCCAGAGGATCAGGGACTGAACCCCCGTCTCTTATGTCTCATGCATTGGCAGGCAGGATCTTTACCACTAGTGCCACCTGGGAAGCCCTGTAAAAACACATCTGCAATTTTTCACCCTCTCTGCTCTTGTCTCCCAGACAAATACAAATGATTCATCGAAGGACTCTAAAACCTAAAAAACAATGGAACAAATAGATAGAAAGAACTTGTGTCCTTGAAAGACTGCGTGAAATAGATCACTGGTTTGTGATCTTTGAGGAAAAATTAAACATTGAAAAATAGAGATTGTTTGTAGCAGCTGCCAAATACCAACAAATCTATACTTAAGTAAGGAAAGACTGTATTCAAAAAGACTATCAGAATCAGGAAAACACACTGACTTTAGGATCTGCAAAGTATCTCAAGATCAAACAGTAAAAGCTTTTTTTTTTTTTTTTTTTTTAAAATAGGAAGGGTTAAGAGAGTTAACTGGAACTTCATGAGGAAGGGAGACAAGCAGTGGGCGTGAGAAGGTAGAAAAATTCAGGACTTCAACAATAAAAGAGTCTCTGCAGTCAAACAATTCAGAGAATGTGTAATAAAGAAGGATGTCTGCATCTTACTGCTTGCTTAAGCAAGGGAGAACCAAAGTTCAGGGACCTCTATGGGGGAGAAAAGCCTGACAAAAGTTTGGTCAAGTCAGTCGTTAGATCACATGCATTTGCTCATAGACTATCCTGATGAAGACCATCTCTCTCCTCAGCTTTGTCTATTCCGTGAAGTGAGTGAACATGCAACTGGGCACTTGTTAAACTTCATGTTACACATATTCTGGGAAGGCTCAGCCCCCTTTAATAGTATCAAGAGGTTAGAGAGAGCTACTGTAACAGCAGGCTTAGAAACTCAAGCCTTTGTTGAAAGCCTCTCTAAAGAATGAATTCTTCCATCTCCCATTTCAGAGTTGCCTCCTCATTGTAATGCCAAGAGATGAAAGGAATAGGATAGCATAGTAAGAGAAGAGACAAACAGAAGATACAGAAAAAATATTCTTGAGCTCCCAACTGAATCTGTTTTTCCCACGTTATTTATAAAAACGTCTCCCAAATTCTACCATACTTCTTCCTCTTGGCTGAACAACCTAGCTACATTTGTTATTCTACCCTAAATGCTATTTACTTTATTCGCATGCTGTTGATTCATGATAATGGCATAGGATGAGGAAGAATACCAGGACCCAGGGCAATTGAGAGTAGTGCTTGCAGTCTGTTGACTAAGAATTTGCTCCATTTAATCCTATTCCTATTCATCTGGCTACAAGGTTTTTTAGCTCATTTTTTTTAGTTCCCTGAAGTGCAAAACTTATTTAATCTCTTCCTGCTCATATTGCCTGTATCTCTATGAATCTTGCTGATGAAAATTGAGTAGTATAAACCCACATTCAGCTAATCCCACTCATTTAGTACATTTATTTTAATTCACAAAGGATTTCCAAATATATAAATGTATGATGATACCTTCCTGTTTATTTTATATCATGTATAATCAAACATAATGAATAAACTTAAACTTAATATAAAAAATTTCCTGTTTTACCACAATGCTTCTCTTCATGTAAATGTGACCCACCATTTTCCAACCAATTACATCTGTCTTTCACACTTTATTTCCCTATAAAAAGAACATTGTTTCTATATTTTCCCATTACCCTTCACTTCTTGGAGACTCTTGTACTTAGATTTAAATAATATTATTTGGGTAAAATTCTAATAGGTAAGAATTTTTGTATTATATTGCAAGTTCATCATTAAAAGGATATTGCCTATAACCTTATATTACACATTAAGGCCTATCTCTGGGAATGCTGTCTCCCAGGTAATGAGTTTTAAGCAAAAATACTTTTGTTTAGCACACAAGAAACATCCTGATCAGGGCCACCTATGAATAGCTACAAAAAGGAAGAAATTAACACATCCTCTCCAGAGGCTGACCAGAAACAGTAAATGTTTAATTTTACTTTAACAAAATTCAGTCGCTTAGTCATGTCCGACTCTTTGTGACCCCATGAACTGCAGGAAGCCAGGCCTCCTTGTCCATAACCAACTCCTGGAGTTTGCTCAAACTCATGTCCATCGAGTTGGTGATGCCATCCAACCATCTCATCCTCTGTCGCCCCCTTCTCCTCCTGCCCTGAATCTTTCCCAGCATCAGGGTCTTTTCAAATGAGTCAGCTCCTTCGCATCAGGTGGCCAAAAGATTGGAGTTTCAGCTTCAACATCAGTCCTTCCAATGAACAGCCAGGACTGATCTCCTTCTGGATGGACTGGTTTGATCTCCTTGCAGTCCAAGGGACCCTCAAGAGTATTCTCCAACACCACAGTTCGAAAGCATGAATTCTTCGGTGCCCAGCTTTCTTTATAGTCCAACTCTTACATCCATACATGACTATTGGAAGAACCAGAGCCTTGACTAGACGGACCTTCCTTGACAAAGTAATGCTTCTGCTTTTTAATATGCTGTTTAGGTTGGTCATAACTTTCCTTCCAAGGAGCAAGCGTCCTTTAATTTCATGGCTGCAATCACCATCTTCAGTGATTTTGGAGCCCCAAAAATAAAGTCAGCCACTGTTTCCACTGTTTTCAAGTTTAAGAGAAGCTTGAATTCTAACTTAGGGAAGATGATTCTTTGGGACACGAGTCCACCATCTTTTCAGTCTGCCAGTTTCCCAAGTAAAGTCACCATTCCTTTCCCCAATAACTTGTCTCTCTTTTTATTGAGCTGTCATGCAGTGAGAAGTATGATCAGGACTTGGTAACAAAATGTATATTTGTTATGTTTTGTTTTGTAGATTACAAAAAGATTAAGACAGTTTGGATAATTATAGTGATAACAAAGCCAAGAGCTGATATACTGGGTTCTAATTTAACTTTACTAATTTCTTGAATATAAGAACTTTCAATCAATTTTAAAATATATTTTAAAAATAAGTATATATTGAATATCTCTTTAACTTTTTAACTTAACTATGCTATATGCCATATTCAGAATTAGCAATTAACACTTTGAAATTTAAATTGGCTTAAATGGAATTGGCCTAGAGAAACCTCCCTGTCAATATCATCTTGACAAACTATCACTGACCTCTTACATTCAAAGCCATATAAGAAATTCAGCAAAATAAGAGATTTAAGGTAACTTGCCTGCAAGAAAGTCTATTTCCCTCCCCCCCACTGGAGAGTTTAATTCAAATTTTGTTTTCAGTGGTACTGCTAAGCAAAATCACCAGTGTAACAGTTTGAAGAAACATGTATATTTTCAGAAGCAGCAGATAGGGAGAAAAAGTGAAATGAAAGAAATAAAAAAAACCCAATTCAAATAAAAGAAAGAAAGGAAAATAATCAAGGAAAAATTGTAATATGATAAGATAGAAATGAAAATAAGTTAGAAAATAAAATAGAAAATCCAAGTATATTAGTAATTACAATAAGGACAAATGGACTGAGAATGACTTGAGCAACAAAATTTACAGGCTTACCCTCATACTCCAAAATTTAAAAAAAATCATTCTTTTCAAGCATATGTGAAAAAATTTATAAAAGTTAACCTCTTATTAGGCTATCAACCCCATCAACAAATTTCAAAGTATTTAGTGACACCCAGACTGATTTTCTGACCTTGATGTATTCCAATTAGAGATGTTATAAAAAGATGACATTAAAATATACATTTGGAAACTCAAAAACACGTTCATATAAAAAACAAACTATGATGAAAATTAGAAAGCATGTAAAAATAGGACCAAATACAAAATAACAAAACCTGTTAGATGCAGCTAAAGTGCCCCTTTTATATTAAAAAAAAAATAAGTGAAACTGAGTTAGCTAAAATTAGAAAAAGAAACATAATATTTAAGTCAGAATAATGAAAAAAATTTAAATACAAAAACAAATATCAGAATAACACAGCTAGGCAATCAGTATGACTAAAAGGGAGAGAAGTAAGTGTCATAGTTGTCAGAGGGAATGAAGGGGACCAGATGATGCAGAGCCACTCAGGTCACAGTGAAGGCTTTGCCTTGTACTCTGAATAAGCTAGGGAGTCTTGGGAAGGTTTTAAAGAGACTAGTGACATAATCCAGAGAAGGCAATGGCACCCCACTCCAGTACTCTTGCCTGGAAAATCCCATGGACAGAGGAGCCTGGTAGGCTGCAGTCCATGGGGTCGCTCAGAGTTGGACAGGACTGAGCGACTTCACTTTCACTTTCACCTTCATGCATTGGAGAAGGAAATGGCAATCCACTCCAGTATTCTTGCCTGGAGAATCCCAGGGACAGGGGAGCCTGGTGGGCTGCCGTGTATGGGGTCACACAGAGTCAGACACAACTAAAGCGACTTAGCAGCAGCAGCAGTAGTGACATAATCTAATTGATATCTTATATTGAGACTAAACTAAAGTGGGGCAAGGACATAGTCAGGGAGACCATTTAAGAGATTATTGCAGAAGAAGGAAGGGAGGAGAACAGACGGCGGAGGAGTAGGTGAACATGGAGTACATCTCTCTCCATGGATACATTGGGAATACACCTTCAGACACAGAAGTGCATGCAGAACACCAGCTGAGAGCAGACAGGAGGACCTGACCAGAGGAAAAGAATATACAGAACCATGCAAAACTTGGTAGGATGAAGGAACTAGGGGGAATAATCAGGAGTGTTAGTAGGGCTGGACCTGCCCTTGGGAGGTGGGGGAACTGAATCAGGGGTCAGATCCTCACAACAGGTCAACTGTCTGAGTCAGAGGAAAAACACTGAAGCCTGAGAGTGAAACAGCTGATCTGTGGCAGCCTAAATGGAATGAGAATCAGACAGTTCTTGCCACGGCCATACATACCCTGAACAGGGAAGCAGGTCCCCTGGAAGGTGCAATGGCTAGAAGCTGGAATTCAGGGATTGTGGAGCAATCCCAGGGAAAGCGTTGCTATTGACTGTGGAGAGATGAATCGAGGGGATGTGAGGGAGGAGGTTGTGGTGGGAAATACCTGTGGAGGAAAGCTGGGCAGCCGAGGAAGCAAGGTGATACTGCTGAGTCATGCGTAGGGGGTGGAGCCATCACCATAGCCTCTCCTGCCACATGCCAGCATCAACAGCTGAACAATAGAGAGGCTGGCCCATCAAACGCCTGACACACTGAACTACTGAGCAGGACCCCACCCAAGGTGTCCCTTTAAGTGCCTGATGCTCAGATCTACAGAGTAGGACCCCAGCCAGGGAGTGCCCTCTATGTGCCTGACGTGCCGAACAACAAAGAAGGACCCCAGGCAAGGGAGCCCTCTAAGTGCCTGAATGGGCAGAGCTATGGAGAAAGACTAGGCAAAGAGGCCTTCTGATCACCAGCTACAAGAGGCTTGAAAAAAGACTCCAATAGGATCATAA
Source organism: Bubalus kerabau (assembly GCF_029407905.1). Lineage (NCBI taxonomy): Eukaryota > Metazoa > Chordata > Mammalia > Artiodactyla > Bovidae > Bubalus > Bubalus kerabau. The sequence goes on along the minus strand of NC_073647.1, from coordinate 39,749,082 downwards.
CTCCTGTGGTGGGGGCAGTCCGTGTCCCTGCACACTTGGCCCCACCAGGATCCCCGCAAGTCAAGCAGCCATGCCACCTTCATGCTCAACTCTCACTGGGGCAGAGCTGCCACAAGCAAAAGAAAAAAAAAAAAAAAAAAAGAGAGAGAGAGAGAGACTAGTGTCTATGTGTGCAGGGTTACTTTGGTAGTGCCCGACTTTTTGTGACTCTGTTGACTGGGACCTGCCAGGCTTCTCTGTCAGGGAAGGGGGGTTCCCCAGGCAAGAATGCTGGAGCGTATTGGCCAATTCTGGTTGCCATACCCTTCTGGGGCACTATATTTCCTGCAGCCCTAGCCGCCAACTCTTCTGAGTACATGGTGCTTCCATAATCCTTGTGACCTAAGCAGCTGCACCACCTCCACACCAGACCCTCACAGGGGCAAACCCAAGTCCTCCAGGGCAGCTTCAGAAGCAGTCCCCAGTGGACAAACCACATTCAGAGGTGGAAATAAAAGCACATTTGAAACCCAGGGACAGTGTGGGTAAGGAAGAAGACCCAAAACCTTCCCACCAGCTGTAAAGCTGCAGATTAAATCCATATGATCAACTAGGTAGACTCTGTGTCTATGGAATATATAAAAGGTCACTGAGAGCTCCCACCAAAGAAAATTCACTAGTTCTGGTAGCTGTGGACAACAGAGTCAAGAACACATAGATTAGAATCTGAGCTGCCCCTACAGCAGGCCCATAGATCAGCACAGTGTTGGAGGGCATCCTAGGGAGTTTAGGTGGCCCATGACTCCTAGTGAGGCAAAGGACTCTGACAACAGTGACTCAAGACAAACATTTATTATTATGTTTTGAATTGCTCTGCATATTCTTTTGGATTTTTTTTTTCTATTTTTCCCCCTTTTTCCCCCTCTGCTGTGTCTGTCAATTTTATTGTCACTATGAAATCTAATTTAGCTTTTGAGCTTTTTTTGGTCACAATTTTTATTGCTGTTATAAACCTGTGTCTACATTGGGCTTTTGAAGTTCTGTGGAGTTTTCTTTTTTATTCCACTTTATTCTTTCTTCTTCCATTGTTTAAAAATCTTTTTTTTTAATAAATTCAATTTTTAATTTTTTAAAAAACCTACTGTATTTTCTACATTTAATCCTTTGTTTGCCTTTCCTACTGTTCTTTTCCCCTTGCAGTTAATCTTTAATGTATATAAATCTTCTTCATCTACCAATATTTAACTTTGCCTATCTATTCTTTCTTTCTTTTCTTTTTTCCTTTCCTCTCAACATATTTGTTAGTTTTATCTTCATTGCTTTATTCCCCAGTTGGTACCTTGCTTTAGTTTTGTTTTCCAGTTTGTACTTTAGTTAGCTTTGTTCTTAACTGGTAAATATGATTTTTGATTTACTTTATTCACTGGGGCAATCTATTGTACTTTATTTTTGTTGGACTGTTTTCACCTTGTTCATGGGTGTATATGCATATGTGTATATCCCATTATTTTAATTATTATTTGCCTGATTTTGAAACTGATATTTGTCTGGGGTTCATCTTTGTTGTCTCGTTTTTGGATATTTGTTTTAATCTCACTTAAAGCCATAACAAACCTCTTGTGGAATCTTCATTCCTGACCAGAGATCAAACCCTGAGCCTTTGGAGTGGGAGCACTGACTCCAAGACCCTTGACTACCAGAGAACTAACCCTAGGGACTATCAAATAGTGAGAACTCACATAAAGGAAACCACTTGAATACAAGACCCAGCATCACCCAACCAACATTTGCATCCTGTGCAGGACACCTCATGTAAACAACAAGAAACAAATGCAACAAAAATACAAACTCAATCATCAGGAGACAGGATTAACACCTCACTTAGCCTTGCCCATGAGAGGAAAAACAAACAATCAATAAAAAACTCAGCACAAATATCACCCTTTATGAAGCTTACACAAATCACTGGACTAACCTTAGGAGGGCAGAAACCAAAAGGAAGAAAGAATTCAAACTGGAACCCTTGGAAAAAGAGACCTCAAACACAATAAGTTAAAAAAAAAAAAGATAATGAAAAGGCAGAGAAATACTACACAAATGAAGGAACAAACTAGAAATACAGAAGTCCAAATAAATGAAAAGGAAATAGGCAAACTACTTGAAAAAGAATTCAGAATAATGATAGTAAAGATGATCAAAAACCTTGAAAACATAATGGAGAAAATGCAAGAATCAATTAACAAAGACCTAGAATAATTAATGAATAAACATGCAGAGACAACACAATTACTGAAATTAAAAATTCTCTAGAAGAAATCAATAGCAGAATATCTGAAACAGAGAACTAATCAGTAAGCTTGAAGATAAAATGATGGAGATAACTTCTGAAGAGCAGAATAAAGTAAAAAGAACAAAAAGAACTGAGGATAGTCTCAGAGACCTCTGGGATAATATGAAATGCACCAACATTCAAATTATAAGGGTCCCAGAAGAAGAGGAGAAAAAGAAAGGGTATGAGAAAAAAATTTTGAAGAGATTATAGTTGAAAATTTCCCCAACATGGAAAAGGAAATGGTCAATCAAGTCCAAGAGGCACAAAGAGTCCCATATAGGATAAACCCAAGGAGAAACATACCAAGACACATACTAATCAAGCTAACAAAGACTAAACACAAAGAGAGAATACTGCAAGCAGCAAGGGAGAAGCAACAAGTAACATACAAGGAAAACCCCATATGCTTAACATCTGATCTTACAGCAGAAACTCTGCAAGCCAGAAGGGAATGACAGGACAATTTAAAGCAGTGAAAGGGAAAAATCTACAATGAAGATTATAGTACCCAGCAAGGATCTCATTCAAAATTGATGGAGAAATAAAAATTTTTCAGACAAGCAAAATTTAAGAGAATTCAGTACCACCAATCCAGCTTCACAACAAATGTTAAAGGGGCTTACATAGTCAAGAAATACAAGAGAAGAAAAAAGATCTACAAAATCAACCCCAAACAATTAAGAAAATGGCAATAGGAACATATATATCAATAATTACTTTAAATGTAAATGGATTAAGTGTTCCAAGCAAAAGACACAGACTGGCTTAATGGATACAAAAACAAGACCCATATATATGCTGTCTATAAGAAACCCTGGAGAAGGTGATGGCACCCCACTTCAGTACTCTGGCCTGGAAAATCCCATGGATGGAGGAGCCTGGCAGGCTGCAGTCCATGGGGTCACGAAGAGTCGGACATGACTGAGCGACTTCACTTTCACTTTTCACTTTCATGCATTGGAGAAGGAAATGGCAACCCACTTCAGTGTTCTTGCCTGGAGAACCCAGGGATTGGGGAGCCTGGTGGCCTGCCGCCTATGGGGTTGCACAGAGTTGGACATGACTGAAGAGACTTAGCAGCAGCAGCAGCATAAGAAACCCACTTCAAACCTCAAGACACATAGACTGAAAGTGAGAGGATGGAAATATATATACCATGCAAATGGGAAGCAAAAGAACGCTGGAGTAGCAATCCTCATATCAGACAAAATAGACCTTAAACTAAAGAAGATTACAGGAGATAAGTAAGGACACTACATAATGATCAAAGGGTCAATCCAAGAGGAGGATGTAACAATTGTAAATATCTATGCACACAACATAGGAGCACCTCAATACATAAGACAAACACTAACAGACACAAAAGGGGAAACTGACAGTAACACAATGATAGTAGGAGACTTTAACACCCCAGTCACACCAATGGACAGATCATCAAAACAGAAAATTAATAAGGAAACACAAATCTTACATGATACATTAGATGTGATGGATCTCACTGATATCTTCAGGATATTCCATCCAAATGCAGAAGAATACACCTTCTTCTCGAGTGCACATGGAACATTCTCCAGAATAGATCACATCTTGGGTCATAAATCAAACCTCAGTAAATTTAAGAAAATTGAAATCATATCAAGCATCTTCTCTGACCACAACACTATGAGACTAGATATCAATTACAAGAAAGAAACTGTAAGAAACACAAATACATGGAGATTAAACAACACATTTCTAAATAACCAACAGGTTACTGAAGAAATCAAAAGGAAAATAAAAAAAAATTTCTAGGAACAAATGACAATGAAAACACGATGACTCAAAATCTATTGGATGCAGCAAAAGCAGTTCTAAGAGGGAAGTTTATGGCAAAACAATCCTACATCAAGAAACAAGAAAAACATAGATTAGACAACCTAACTTTACACCAAAAACAATGGGAAAAAGAAAAATAAGAAAAGCCCAAAATTAGTAGAAGGAAAGAAATCATAAAGATCTGAGCAGAAATAAATGAAAAAGAAATGAAAGAAATAGTAGTAAAGATTAATAAAACTAAATGTTGGTTCTTGGAGAAAATGAACAAAGTTGACATGCCTTTAGCCAGACTCATCAAGAAAAAAAGAGAGAAGAATCAAATCAGCAAAATTAGAAATGAAAAAGGAGAGGTTACAACAAACAATGCAGAAATGCAAAGGATTATAAGACTATTATGAACAATTATATGGCAATAAAACTGATAACCTCAAAGAAATGGACATATGCTTAAAAAAGTTCAGTCTTCCAAGACTGAACCAGGAAGAAATAGAAATTATGAACAACCCAATTACAAACACTGAAATTGAAGCTGTGATCAAAAATCTCCCAAAAAAACAAAAGCCCAGGACCAGATGGCTTCACAGAAGAATTCTATCAAACATTTAGAGAAGAGCTAATGCCCATCCTTCTAAAATTCTGTCAAAATATTGCAGAGGAAGGAGCACTCATTCTATGAGGCCACCACCACCCTAATACCAAAACCAGACAAAGACAACACACAAAAAATAAAACTACAGGCCAATATCACTAATGAACATAGATGCAAAAATCCTCAACAAAATTTTAGGAAACAGAATTCAGCAACACATCAAAAAGCTCATACACCATGATCAAGTTGGGTTTATTCTAGGGATGCAAGGATTCTTCAATATATGCAAATCAATCAAAGTGATACACTATATTAACAAACTGAAAGATAAAAACCATATGATAATCTCAATAGATGCATAAAAGACTTTGAAAAAATTCAGCACTCATTCATGATTAAAATTCTTCAAAAAAATGGATATAGAAGCAACCTACCTCATCAAAGTAAAGGCCATATATGATAAGCCTACATCAAACATTATTCTCAATGATGAAAAACTGAAAGCGTTCCGCCTAAGACCAGGAAGAAGACAAAGGTGTCCACTTTTACCTCTATTATTCAACATAGTTCTGGAAGTCCTAGCTACAGCAATCACAGAAGAAAAAGAAATAAAAAGAATCCAGATTGGAAAAGAAGTAAAGCTCTCACTGTGTACAGATACTGCACATAGAAAACCCTAAAGATAGTATCAGAAAATTACTAGAACTAATCAGTGAATTTAGCAAAGTTGCAGAATACAAAATCAATACAGAGAAATCACTTGCAATTCTATATACTAACAATGAAAAATTAGAAAGAGAAATTCAGGAATCAATACCATTCACCATTGCAACTAAAAGAATTAAATATCTAGGAATAAACATACCTAAGGAGACAAAAGAACTGTACACAGAAAATTATAAGACATTAATGAAAGAAATCAAAGAAGACACAGATGGAGATATTCCATGTCCTTGGGTAGGAAAAATCAATATTGTGAAAATGACTGTATTACTAAATGCAATATACAGATTTAATTTGATCCCTATCAAATTACCAAAGGCATTTTTCACAGAACTAGATCAAAATTTCACAATTCATATGGAAACACATATGACCCCAAATAGCCAAAGCATCTGCATATCTGAGGTTATTGATATTTCTCCCGGCAATCTTGATTCCAGCTTGTGCTTCATCCAGCCCAGCATTTCTCATGATGTACTTTGCATATAAGTTAAATAAGCAGGGTGACAATATACAGCCTTGATGTACTCCTTTTCCTATTTAGATCTAGTCTGTTGTTCCATGTCCAGTTCTACCTGTTGCTTCCTGATCTGCTAATAACCTCAGATATGCAGATGACACCACCCTTATTGCAGAAAGTGAAGAAGAACTAAAGAGCTGCTTGATGAAAGTGAAAGAAGAGAGTGAAAAAGTTGGCATAAAGCTCAACATTCAGAAAACTAAGATCATGGCATCCGGCCCCATCACTTCATGGCAAATAGATGGGAAAACAGTGGAAACAGTGACTGACTTTATTTTTTTGGGCTCCAAAATCACTGAAGATGGTGACTGCAGCCATGAAATTAAAAGATGCTTACTCCTTGGAAGGAAAGTTATGATCATCCTAGATAGCATATTAAAAAGCAGAGACGTTATTTTGCCAACAAAGGTCTATCTAGTCAAGGCTATGGTTTTTCCAGTAGTCATGTATGGATGTGAGAATTGGACTATAAGGAAAGCTGAATGCAGAAGAATTGATGCTTTTGAACTGCAGTGTTGGAGAAGACTCTTGAGAGTCCCTTGGACTGCAAGGAGATTCCACCAGTCCATCCTAAAGGAGATCAGTTCTGAGATCAGTCTGGAAGGACTGATATTGAAAATTAAACTCCAGTACTTTGGCCACCTGATGTGAAGAGCTGACTCATTTGAAAATACCCTGATGCTGGGAGGGATTGGAGGCAGGAGGAGAAAGGGACGACAGAGCATGAGATGGCTGGATGGCATCACCGAATCAATGGACATGAATTTGGGTAAGTTCTGGGATTTGGTTATGGACAGTGAGGCCTGGAGTGCTGCAGTCCATGGGGTCACAAAGAGTCAGGCACAACTGAGCGACTGAACTGAACTGAGCCAAAGAAGAATGGAACTGGAAGAATCAACCTTCCTGACTTCAGTTTATACTACAAAGCTACAGTCATTAACACAGTATGGTACTGGCACAAAAACAGAAATATAGACAAATGGAACAAGATAGAAAGCCCAGAAATAAATCTATGCACCTATGTGTAACTTATTTTTGACAAATGAGGCAAGCATATGCAATTGGATCAAAGACAACCTCTTCAGTAAATGGTGCTGTGAAATCTGGGCAGCTACATGTAAAAGAATGAAATTATAACATTTCTGAACACCATACACAAAGATAAACTCAAAATGGATTAAAAACCTAAATATAAGACCAGAAACTATAAAACTCTTAGAGGAAAACATAGGCAGAACACTCGATGACATAAATCATAGCAAGATTTTCTATGACCCACCTCCTGCTGCTGCTACTGCTGCTAAATCACTTCAGTCATGTCCGACTCTGTGCGAGCCCATAGACAGCAGCCCACCAGGCTCCCCCATCCCTGGGATTCTCCAGGCAAGAACACCAGAGTAGGTTGCCATTTCTTTCTCCAGTGCATGAAAGTGAAAAGTGAAAGTGAAGTCGCTCAGTCATGTCTGACTCTTAGCAACCCCATGGACTGCAGGCTCCTCCATCCATGGGATTTTCCAGGCAAGAGTATTGGAGTGGGGTGCCATTGCCTTCTCTGTGACCCACCTCCTAGAGTAATGGAAATAAAAACAAAATAAATAAGTAGGACCTAATTAAACTTAAAAGCTTTTGCACAGCAAAGGAAACTATAAGCAAGGTAAAAAGACAACTCCCAGAATGGGAGAATGTAATAGCAAATGGAACAACTGATAAAGGATTAATTTCCAAAAAATACAAGCAGCTTATATAACTCAATGCCAGAAAAACAAACAACCCAATCAAAAAGTCGGAAAAAGACTTAAAGAGATATTTCTCCAAAGAAGACATACAGATGGCTAGCAAACACATGAAAAGATGCTCAACATTGCTAATTATTAGAGAAATGCAAATCAAAACCACAATGAGATATTACCTCACACCAGTCAGAATGGCCATCATCAGAAAGTCCACAAACAATAAATCTTGGAGAGGGTGTGGAGAAAAGGGAATGCTCTTGCACTTTTGGTGGGAATGTAAATTGTTACAGCTATTATGGAAGATGGTATGGAGATTCCTTAAAAAATTAGGAATAAAACAACCATATGACCCAACAATCCCACTCCTAGGCATATACCTCGAGGAAACCAAAATTGAAAAATACACATGTATCCCATTGTTCATTTCAGCACTATTTACAATAGCTAGAACATGGAAGCTACCTAGATGTCCATCAACAGATGCATGCATAAAGAAATTATGGTACATATACACAATGGAATATTACTCAGCCATAAAAAGGAAAACGCATTTGCATCAGTTCTGATGAGGTGCATGAACCTAGAACCTATTATTCAGAGTGAAGTGAGTCAGAAAGTGAAAGATAAATATCATATTCTAACATATATATACAGAATCTATAAAAATGAAGATTTTATTTACAGGGCAGCAATAGAGAAACAGACATAGAGAATAGATTTATGGACATGAGGAGAGGGTGAGAGCTATGGAAAGAGTAACATGGAAACTTACATTACCATATGTAAAATAGATAGCCAACAAGAATCTGCTGTATGGTTCAGGAAACTCAAACAGGGGCTCTGTATCAATCTAGAGGGGTGGGATGGGGCGGGAGATGGGAGGGAGGTTCAAAAGGGAGGGGATATATGTATACTTATGGCTGTTTTGTGTTGAGATTTGACAGAAAAGTACAAAATTCTATTATCCTTCAATAAAAAAATAAACTAAAAAAAGAGGGAGTGGATATATATATATATATATATATATATATAGACACATACACGCGCACACAAATGCACACATAGCTGATTCACATTGTACAGCAGAAACTAACACAATACTGTAAAGCAGTTATCCTCCAATTAAAAATAAGCTCTTTAAAAAAAGATTACTTCAATAATCCAGGGAGAGATGGTGGTGGTTTAGGCCAAGTTAATGGCAGTGGGAACAGCTAGACGCACTCAAATCTGGAATATATTTCAGGTATAGAGCTGATAAGATCAGCTCATGAACTGTAGGAGACAGGAAGAATGAAAGAAAAGCAGGCCCCAGAAAGGGCCGCAAAAGAAATTTATAATTATTGATAAACTGGATGGTGTAAGGCATGAGACTCTAGGAAAAAGTCCAGAGGGAACAGTTCATAATCTTGAAAACAAGATATGATCCTGGGGTTGGAAAACCGACCCCAGACTGTTTCCCAACTGGCATCTGAGAGACACATGTTTTACATATCTGGAGGAAAATCTATAGATAAGAATATTAGTCTTAGTTACTGATTTGTTATTGATTACTGTTTCTAAGTTACTCAGTGGTTAGTGATCACTTTGTTCTTTGCCCCTGAAGGCCACATGAGTTATAGCTTAACTCCCTGCACATTCTTTCCTTCACAGCTGAGAGTATAATAAAGCTGGCTTGGATTCTGTTTTGGCACCTTTACCTTGGAGCGGTGTTGGTCTCCTGAGCCTCTCTTTTCACTGAATCCTTGTGTCTTGTTTCCCATTCTCCCACCATATCACGCTTTTGGAAACCCTGCTTGTCGATCCTGTCTTGACAATGAACAATATATAGAGTGTGAGAGAAATGTCAAGAACGATAGTCCTCTTTGGACTGGATAGAAGTTGTCATTAATCAAGATGGGAAGTACTATAGGAGTGATTTACATGATTTGGTACATATTAAGCTCAGGTTGGAGAAGGCAATGGAACCCCACTCCAGTACTCTTGCCTGAAAAATCCCATGAACGGGGGAGCCTGGTAGGCTGCAGTCCATGAGGTCGCTAAGAGTTGGACACGACTGAGCGACTTCACTTTGACTTTTCACGTTCATGCATTGGAGAAGGAAATGGCAACCCACTCCAGTGTTCTTGCCTGGAGAATCCCAGGGATGGGGGAGCCTGGTGGGTTGCCATCTATGGGGTTGCACAGAGTCGAACACGACTGAAGCGACTTAGCAGCAGCAGCAGCAGCAACAAGCTCAGGTTATTATCAGATAGTCAGATGAAGATATCAAGCAGGCAGTTGAAAATATAGGTTAGGATTCACACATTATTTTTAACATAGCTAAGTCTTTACATATAACTTGAGTATGAAGAGTAGTGACTTAGATATCATTAACTTATGGTAACACTGCAATCAATTATCCTCATCCTATTCTATCTGAGAAGATCCCCTGGAGTAGGAAAGGGCAACTTGCTCCAGTATTCTTGCCTGAAAAATCCCACAGGGGATTCTGGTAGGCTATAGTCCATGGGGTTCACAAAGAGTCAGACATGGCTGAGTGACTGAGTGGACACATGCAGACGTGTATACTCCAGGATCACAGTGAATCCTCAGACTGACAGAATGTATAGCCTTTTAATTCTTCTGACTCAAGATCCAAACATTTAACTAGGGCAGGACATTCAAATACAGTGCAGAACTATTTTTGAACCAGTTTCTTAAAATTTTATCAATGAAAATTTTATCTTCCTAATTAAGCACTTATAATTGTTGGTTGAAATGGCACTTTTCAAGTTGGTAACTATTTTTGAAAATCTGAAATCCCTAAACATGTTTTAAAAATAATTAGCACTCAGTAAATTGGTCCAAGTTACAGTTTCATGGTCAGTTCTCTTTATTTAGATTCCACAGTTGTTTTCCTGCAAGAGAAGATTAAATATAACACTTGAAACAGTTATTCAAAACAAAATTAAAAAAAACAAACCTGTGACCAGTACAAGGCCTAAATTTATTCAATGCTTTCTAATATTTACTCTTAATCTTCGTTCTCTCTTTAATCATTTCTTGGGATAGTCAATGAAAAACTTTCCTGCCCAGTATCACTCCAATCACTCCATCCCATCTTGAAAGGATTTTGCTTCAAGACCTTTATTCTTTTGGTGCCGGATGGCACAACTGCAAAATATTGTCAAAATTTGCCCTTTGTTCTTGAAAGTCTCCAGTACACTAAAAATCCTCTTAAATTTCCCCACTTTACCTTGATGGTCTATTTACATGTAATGGGTCAGGATGCTTTTTCAGATATCATTAAGTATTCCACCTAACTTTAAATGCAAGTCTTTAATTACCCGAAGCTTCCTCCATCTCTGCAAACAGTTAATTTTCTTCTTCAGATTCTGATTTCCTCCCATAATTCAACTGTAGCCTGGCAGTAAAATCTGTTTGCTTATTATTTTTCACAAAGATCAGTCTACCTCTATCCATCAGGGCATCACTTCCTGTAACTTCTTGGAAACAACACTTTTTTGGCTCATTAATAACCCAAGGCAATACTGACCTGTCTGCTTGGTCCCCTTGGAAGAGCTCCATCCATTATTGTCTATATTTGTTGTTTTCCAACATGGTCACATTCTCTTTAGTGAAAGGTCGGAGAGCTTGGTCTTCTATGAAAAGAAAAAGGAATAACACAATTTCAGGCAGTAGATTAACAAACACAGAAACAAGAGAGTTCAACTGATCTTAATAAGGAGAAGCAGTAGTTCTATTGTGTCATAATCTATACTCTGTGCCATTAATAGAGTTGTAGCTAGAAGTTAGAAAACACAGATCTTAGCACAAAGGGAAAAAAGCCAAAGTTCTCTTGAATAGCATCCAAGCCCTTCTCTCTCATGAACGCTTAAAAGGCATATGCATGGCTTCACCCTATATTATTGCTCATCTCTGGCCCACACCTTTGTCCATTGTCATGTCATAAGCATGAAGGGAAGCAGTAACCAGGGCAACCTAGGGTGGCATGTGCAGAGCTTATCATGACCAAAACCTCTTTTCTATTTAGTCTCAAATTATGTTCCTTGCTAATCTGACTTCTAAGGTCATATAAACATGGAAGTATAAAGTAGCTTCTTCCTTGTCTTGCCTGTATCTTGTCTTGATGACAAAAATGTGTTTTTATTAATAAAATCCTGGATTTTAGCCCACCAGAATCCTCTGTTCATGGGATTTTCCAGGCAAAAATACTGAAGTGAGTTCCAAGCCCTCCTTCAGGGTATCTTCCTGACCCAGGGCTTGAACCCACATCTCTTGTGGCTCCTGCTTTGCAGGTGGATTATTTACCACTGAGACGCCAAGAAGCATATATATATATATATATATATGTGTGTGTGTGTGTGTGTGTGTGTGTGTATACACGTATATATAAGTTAAATAAGTAGGGTGGCAATATACAGCCTTGACGTACTTCTTTTCCTATTTGGAACCAGTCTGTTGTTCCATGCCCAGTCCTAACTATTGCTTCCTGGCCTGCATACAGATTTCTCAAGAGGCAGGTCAGGTGGTCTGGTATTCCCATCTCTTTAAGAATTTTCCACACTTGATTGTGATCCATACAGTCAAAGGCTTTGGCATAGTCAATAAAGCAAAAATAGATGTTTTTCTGGAACTTTCTTGCTTTTTCGATGATCCAGTGGATGTTGGCAATTTGGTCTCTGGTTCCTCTGCCTTTTCTAAAACTAGCTTGAACATCTGGGATTTCACTGTTCACGTATTGCTGAATCCTGGCTTGGAGAATTTTAAGCATTACTTTACTTTCTAAAGGAGATCAGTCCTGGGTGTTCATTGGAAGGACTGATGTTGAAGCTGAAACTCCAATACTTTGACCACCTGATGTGAAGAGCTGACTCATTGGAAAAGACCCTGATACTGGGAAAGTTTGAGGGCAGGAGGAGAAGGGGACAACAGAGGATGAGATGGTTGGATGGCATCACTGACTCGATGGACGTGAGTCTGAGTGAACTCCGGGAGTTGGTGATGGACAGGGAGGCCTGGCATGCTGTGGTTCATGGGGTCACAAAGAGTCACACAACTGAGCGACTGAACTGAACCGAACTGAACACGTATATATATGCACACATACATATACACATCTCCAGGATCTCTACCTCAGGAATTGATAACTACCAATAGACCTTTGTGTAATCACCAAAATAAAAATAATAACCATAACAAGAATTCCCAGTAAGTTATATCCCCTCTCATTGCAGTTATCAGTAAGCAGGACAGTCAGCCTTTGTTCAACTAATAAAAGAGAAAACAATCTCTTTAAAACAGTCTTTTATCACCGTGTAAAGACACATTTAAAGTGTAGAGTCACAAAACATAACTACTTTTATGTTGAAATCTTCTACTCAGTTCACTGCAAAAAAAAGTGTTATGTTAAACAACTTCTCATATACCCTATGGACATGCTCTATCCAATACCATAGCTAAATGCTGGCCAAAGAAGCATATAGAATTATCAGTGTTAATTGGGAAGCTATTCCATTATATACAGCTATATAAAATATATAGATATTCCTTTGTATATAGATATCCCATTGTATATGACAGTAAAACAATCTGACAGTCCTTTGCTGTCAGTACCATAGCCACTAGTGACATAAAGCTACTAAGCACTAAAAATATGGCTGATTGTGATGTGCCACTAGTATGAAATGCACAGCATATTTTGAAGACAAATTATTGCATTTTATATTGAGTACATGCTTTTAATGACACTATTTGTCACTATATTGGATATATTGTATTAGATAAGAAAAAATATATTAAATAATTTCACTCATTACCTTTTATCTTTTTTAATGTGGTTTCTAGAAAATTTAGAATCACATACAAGGATACACAAATTGGACATTGCTGCTCTGTACTAATTTGGAGCATATGGTAGGTAACAGTTTTGAAAATCCTTTGACTGCCTGTCATCTCCCTTAATATCATGTTTTTCAAAGGAAATTACTATGAAATATAGTTTGCTTATTGTAGTATGTACTAAACAATTCCTTATTTAATGAGGGAATCTGTTTGAAGCTACATAAAATGTTACATCATTTTCTCAGAGTTTAAAACATGATACTGGTAACTTTTATTAGATTCCAATTGGCATCATTGGTTGATAATCATTGTGTGTGATTCTCAACACACAAGACAGATAACTTAAATGCTGGAAACACATGGGGAGATACTCCATCTTTTCAGTCAGTGCTATATTTTCCCTCATTTTCAATTAGCACAAGCAATTTTCTTGACATAGTAGCAGCACAACATGACTACATATGCTAGGTGATGTTGTGAATTCACTGAATGAATTCATACCGTGAGATTTCCCTTGGAGATTAAATTACCTTTGAAATTCTTCTGCTGAAGCACCATGATTTTCTCTTCCACTCAGTTCTTGGCCTGCAACCCTTAGTGATGTAATTTCATCCGAGAAAAAATGCATCTAAATGGCTGTGTGGTACTCTCTGAGCACTGCTTAAGTCCAATATCCACAAATATTATCAATGATTTTTGTTTTAGTCTGCTTTGCCATTCATCCGGCTGTCCTCATGAACTATGGACAGAAAAGGATGAGAATCAGTAGTGGCCTCTTTCCTCAATATCAGGCATAGCAGATTTTCTTAAACAAAGGCATGAATGATATGAGCTCTGTTTTTAAGCTAGGATTTTTCTTCATTTTGTTAAAGTTGTGGAACAAACATATTCTATCAGACTCTTAAAACTTAGGGAGACTTTGACCAGGTGTATCACTTCTACAAGTGATGGAATGAATACACAGAAGAACTGTATAAAAAAGATCTTAATGAACCAGATTACTATGATGGTGTGTTTAGTCACACAGAGCTAGACATTCTGGAGTGTGAAGTCAAGTGGGCCTTAAGAAGTACTGCTGTTAATAAAACTAGTGGATGTGATGAAATTCCAGCAGAACTATTCAAATCCCTAAAGGATGATGCCATAAAAGTTCTGCATTTATTATGTCAGCAAATCTGGAAGAGCTAGCAGTGGCCACAGGACTGGAAAAGGTCAATCCTCATCCCAATTCCCATGAAGGGTAGTACCAAAGAATGTGCTAACCTTTGGACAATTGCACTCATCTCCCATGCTAGTAAGGTCATGCTTAAAATTTTGCATGCTAGGCTTCAGCATTATGTGAACCAAGAACTTCCAGATGTCCAAGCTGGGTTTAGAAAAGGAAGAGGAACTAGAGATCCAATTGCCGACATTCATTGGATCATAGAGAGAGAAAGGGAATTAAAAAAAAAAAAACACAGACAAACAAACACCTATCACAGACAAACAAATATCATTGACTACACTAAAGCCTTTGAATGTGTGGATCATGACAAACTGTGGAAAGCTCTTAGAGAGATAAGAATACCAGAACATCTTACCTGTCTCCTGAGAAAACCTGTTTGTGGGTCAAGAAGCAAAAGTTACAACCCTGTATGGAACAACTGATCAGTTTAAGATTGAGAAAGGAGTGCAACAGGGCTGTCTGCTGTCACCCTGTTTGTTGAACCTATACACTGAGCACATCATGAGAAGTGCCAGGCTGGATGAGTTACAAGCTGGAATCAAGATAGGCAGGAGAAACATCAGCAACCTCAGATAAGTGGATGATAGCACTCTAATGGCAGAAAGCGAAGAGGAACTAAAGAGCCTCTTGATGAGGGTGAAGGAAGAGAGTCAAAGAGCTGGCTTAAGACTAAATATTTCATGCCAGTCAAAATGGCTGTGATCCAAAAGTCTACAAGCAATAAATGCTGGAGAGGATGTGGAGAAAAGGGAATCCTCCTACACTGTTGGTGGGAATGGAAACTAGTACAGCCACTATGGAGAACAGTGTGGAGATTCCTTAAAAAATGAAATAGAACTGCCATACGACCCAGCAATCCCACTGCTGGGCATACACACAGAGGAAACCAGGCTTGAAACAGACATGTGTACCCCAATGTTCATCGCAGCACTGTTTATAATAGCCAGGACATGGAAGCAACCTAGATGTCCATCAGCAGATGAATGGATAAGAAAGCTGTGGTACATATACACAATGGAGTATTACTCAGCCATTAAAAAGAATACATTTGAATCAGTTCTAATGAGGTGGATGAAACTGGAGCCGATTATACAGAGTGAACTAAGCCAGAAAGAAAAACACCAATACAGGATACTAACGCATATATATGGAATTTAGAAAGATGGTAACGATAACCCTGTATGCGAGACAGCAAAAGAGTCACAGATGTGTAGAACAGTCTTTTGGACTCTGCGGGAGAGGGAGGGGGGGATGATTTGGGAGAATGGCATTGAAACATGTATAATATCATATATGAAACTAATCACCAGTCCAGGTTTGATACAGGATACAGGATGCTTGGGGCTGGTGCACTGGGATGACCCAGAGGGATGGTATGGGAAGGGAGGGGGGAGGGGGGTTCAGGATTGGGAACAGGTGTACACCCGTGGCAGATTCATGTTGATGCATGGCAAAACTAATACAATATTGTAAAGTAATTAGCCTCTAATTAAAATAAATAAATTTAAATTAAAAAAAAAAAACTAAGATCATATCATCCTGCCCCATTAATGCATGGCAAATAGAAAGGGAAAAGCTGGAAGTAGTGACAGATTTCTTCTTCTTGGGCTCCAAAATCATTGTGGACGGTGATTGCAGCCATGAAATCAGAAGATGATTGCTTCTTGGCAGGAAAGCAATGACAAATCTAGACAGTGTATTGAAAAGTAGAGACATTACTCTGCCAAAAAAGATCCGTATAGTCAAGACTATGGTCTTCCCAGTGATCATGTACAGTTTTGAGAGCTGGACTGTAAAGAAGGCAGAACCCCAAAGAATTGATGTTTTTGAATTGTGGTGCTGGAGAAGACTCTTGAGAGTCCCTTGGGCAGCAAGGAGATCAAATCAATCTAAGGGAGATCAAATCTGAGTAATCACTGGAAGGACTGATGCTGAAGCTGAAGCTCTAGTATTTTGGTGGTCATCTGATGTGAACAGATGGCTCATTGGAAAACTCTGATGCTGGGAAAGATTGAGGGCAGAAGGAGAAGAGGACATCAGAGGATGAGATGGCTGGATGGCATTACTGATGCAATGAACATGAACTTGGGCAAACTCCGGGAAATGGTGAGGGACAGGAAGGCCTGGCATGCTGCAGTCCATGGGGTCGCAAAGAGTCAGACACAACGGGATGACTGAACAACAACAACATCAGTTCTACACAGTACTCTTTTCTGATTTCCTCTGATATATCCCTTATTGCTGGACAAAGACTGGATCTGCGACATACCGAATAGCCTGAAGGAAATGATAATTTCCCTTAATTATCTAGATATGTGATTCACTCATCTAGGTCATTTACTCATGCATCTAGAAAAGACAAGTACAATTTTTCAGTTTTGAATTATTATTTTGGTTTCATCTAGATCCAGTCATGTTTTAAGTTCTCACTCACTTCTAGGTGAACATGCAGATTTCAATATTGATATGGAATTGTGTTGTCTGAAAATACAGATTTATAGATAGACTTAACACAATTCCATATCAATATTGAAATCTGCATGTCCACCTAAAAGCAAAACATACACTCCAAAATCAGATTGGGTAGCACTCAATGCCCTGTGGAGTGATTCCAGGGGAGTGCAGAGCACACAATTTCTGAAAATACATATTAAATATGTGTAATTGTTGCAAGATTTGGGGCAGCATGTATTGTGCTTATGGATAAATGCAAGTAAGATAGTATTTAGAGGATATGGTGGTTACACCTAAGAGTAGAATAAAGCTAAAATGGTTTTGAGGTCAAAACATTCCAATAATAGACACTTGAAATCTTAGTGTCTCTGGTATTCATCCAAAATTGTGGGCGTGTTTCTTTCTTGTATGTTTGCAATGATTATGGTTGCTTTATTCAGGAATTCTCAAATTTATTATAACCACAGAATCTTGTTCTGGGGTTAGCAAACTTTTTCTGTAAATGTAGCAGGAAAATGGACAAGTATTTTCAAATTTGTTGGCCATGTAATCTCTGTTGCAACTCTTCACTTCTGCCATTGTAGCATGAAAACAGCCATAGTCAATACATAAACTGTTGGGCCTGGCTGTGTCTCAATAAAACTTTATTTACAAAAACAGGTGATGGGCTGAAGTTGGATGTTAAGTGGTAGTTTGTCAACCCCTATTTCATTCCAGTGAAATCTCACATCAAATCCTGATATATTGTAATAGTTATGAGCTGAAGTTCAAAAACACGGGTAGGTGTGTAATAATACTACATTTGTTTATTCCCATCATCTTCCAAATAAAAACTTGTATAACACCACTTGATAGCTAATTTTATCTCAGTAATTCTTGAATTTTATCCCTACCCTCCCTCCATGATTTTATCTAGCAGCGATATAAAGCAGTGAGTTGGAGTAAGTGGGCCTCATAGTTCACATGTCATCTGTTTGTACTTGTAACCAGTAAAACCTCCATAAACAGACCTCTTCACTCCTCTGCTGCTGCTGCTAAGTCACTTCAGTCGTGTCTGACTCTGTGCGACCCCATAGACGGCAGCCCACCAGGCTCTGCCATCCCTGGGAGTGGGTTGCCATTTCTTTCTCCAATGCATGAAAGTGAAAAGTCAAAGTGAAGTCACTCAGTCGTGTCTGACTCTTCACGACCCCATGGACTGCAGCCCACCAGGCTCCTCCATCCAAGGGATTTTCCAGGCAAGAGTACTGGAGTAGCTTGCCATTGCCTTCTCCATCTTCACTCCTCACTCTCTGCTATTTGTTGCCATGCTTGAAGCACAGGTATAGGTGGAAACACTGGGAAACTCCATAGGCACACCACGCAGACATTATGCACAATGGCTTGGCACATACTTGGGGTGCCTCTAGGGTTGTTTTTAATGTATTTTTTAAACTGCTTTATTGACACATACAAAGCTGTACTTATTTAGTGTACACAACTCGATGAATTTGGGGATAAGATATGCCTGTAAAATCACCACGATCTCGGTCATAAACACATCCATTCCATCTCAAGGTTTCCTCTTGCCTGTTTTATTGCTGTTATTTGTGTGCGTGTGTGTGTGTGTGTGCACGTGTGTGTATGTTGTGGTAAGAACTCTTAACATAAAATCTATCCTCTTAGCAAATTTTAAGTATACAATATAGTTTTGTTAGCTACAGGCACTATGGTCATTAGTAGATCTCCAGAAGTTACACATCTTGTATGACTAAAACTTTGTCCCCTTTGACCATCCCTCCCCATTTACCATTCCCTGCATCTCCTGGCTTCAAGAGTTCTGAACCTAGGGTTTGACAAATGGATCTTTGCAGGTCACAATAAGGCTGCTTGCTTTTTTCCAGACTATCAGGAGCGTCTCTCTGACCAATAAGATCCAGATATAAAGTGCTAACATGATTAGGTTGGCCCCATCTAGACCACCTCCCTTAATAAAGTTGACTGTGGCATATAACATAACCTAAATACAGGACTGGTAACAAATCATGTTCAAAGTTCCAGAGATTACACAGGGCACGTATATTAGGGGATGAGAATCTTAGAAGACATCTTAGAATTCTGCCTAGAACATTTGTGCAGATACCTGGAACTCTAGAGTTCCTCATACCCCAATTTGAAAATCCCCATCTTACATGATCATGGATTGCTTTTGACTGGAGAAGGCAATGGCACCCCACTCCAGTACTCTTGCCTGGAAAATCCCTTGGACAGAGGAGCCTGGTAGGCTGCAGTCCATGGGGTTGCTGGGAGTCGGACACGACTGAGCGACTTCACTTTCACTTTTCACTTTCATACATTGGAGAAGGAAATGGCAGCCCACTCCAGTGTTCTTGCCTGGAGAATCCCAGGGACAGGGGAGCCTGGTGGGCTGCCATCCATGGGGTCTCACAGAGTCGGACACAACTAAAGCAACTTAGCAGCAGCAGCAACATTACAGAAGGGTCTACTTTGTTCACCCTCGGTTGTCATTATCTGTTATTAATCCTCAAGAATAGCAAGTTGAGTTAGAAAATACATTCTTCTTTGATTTCTTAAAAGATAAAATTTCCTCTTAGTTTCCTGAAATCAGCATCTTTATTTGGTTACATTTTTCCTCACTAGAAATATTTTCAGCAAATTGAACCTTGCAAATATGATTAAAATAACTCTAGAATTTAGGAGTTCTCCTTCCTGTAGATAGGATGAATACACTCATTTAAATTAATGTATATTAAAGGTACACTTCTCTTTCTATTCAATTTTCTTTCTCTATCTCATTTACGCATTCATTTAAATTTTTTTTCTGAGTGAGAGATGCAGATTCTTGAGATAGTGAGTGAGTGGATAATGACATAAGGATAATGCTTACAGTAAAAGAAGACTCAAGAATGGAACTCAGGGCTGCAATAATATTTAAGAAGAGACTAAAGAAAAAGGATCTCACATAAGCTCATGCTAAGCAGTGGCCAGAAACCAGTCAAAGAAGCAAAATAGCAACATCATCAATCTCAACAGAGAGGTCATGGCACTAACCATCAGGAGACACAACTAGAAGGATAACGGTGTCTTTGAAGAATCTGCCAGAGTTCTGTCATGAGAACACTAGCTATCCTAGATACTCTGAGCAAATATAGGGATTTAGCTATCCTAGATACTCTGAGCAAATATAGGGATTTAGAGGCTTATGCACCTATTGAAAGCCTAGGGGAGAAAAGAGGGCTATAGCTGATTTTCTAGGAAATCTGGAAAAAGAGTGGTTACTAGGACCCCAACACCATCAATAATTTCACCTGCTTTCAACCCTGAAGATGATCCAGAGGCTGCCAATTTCTAAACTTATGCCCACACACACCGACAGAGAATAATGGCTTCTCTTTCTAGTCCACATCCCAAATCTCATGTGAGTGGCTTTGTGTTTATTTGCTCAGTCATGTCCAACTCTTTGCGACCCCATGGACTGCAGCATGCTAGGCTCCTCTGTCCTTCACTGTCTCCGAGAGTTTGCTCAAATTCATGTCCATTGAGTTGGTGACACCATCCAACTATCTCATCCTCTGTCATCCTCTTCTCCTGCCTTCAATCTTACCCAGCATCAAGGTCTTTTCCAATGAGTTGGCTCTTAGATCAGGTGGCCAATGTGAGCAGCTAGAAGAAGGAGAATATAACCCAGAATGGCGGAGACAAGTGATTCTGGGAAAGGCAATTTCAGGTTGATGTAGAGAGAAAGGAGAAGGGGGTGGACAACTCACCCAGTGGTAAAAGACATTCCAGTAAACTCTTTAAAAGTTGATTACTAACATTTTTGAGTCTTTTATATATACTAGCACTCCATTAGACATTGTATATGCCTTATCTCTTTTAATGTGATGTACGTATTCTTTTTGCAAACATAGCAAATTGAAGACCCAGTGGGTCAAGTTTACTCAAGATTACATGGTTAATAAATGCAGTAATGGTGATAGAAATCCAAGTCTATCTTCAAAACCACTATGTATTCCAACTGATTACCTACATTATATCCAATAAAGTAAAATACAACTGACAAAGTTACATAAAATGATGAAAATTTCCACTTTCAATATGTTCATACTGTATAAAGGTCAAAGATATCTTGAACAACAACATGCATTCCATTCTGTATATTTATATTCTTAATAACTACAAGCTTTAACATTAAATCCTTAGGAATGACAAGTGTACTCTGACAGGCCTTGCCTCCTCGGTCTCCCCCACAGCTGGGACCATTTCAGTCATGTGATTTCTCCAGAAAAGCAGACCCTCTAAGGTTACCCCATTCCCTGCTTTAGTATAAAATCCTGGATCTGAGTAAACTTCTTAGAAAGGGGACTTTAAGTACGGTACATATTTTGGGATAACTTGTTATTAAATTAGTTGCCAAAAAATTAGGATTGATTTCAGTCTTTAAAAATCTTTATTGTGATCTTACCAAGATAAACACATCTCATTTATCCAATTTGGCTGAATATATAGATTGGAGATTGGAATTTGTTGTGTATCTGCAACATGGCCAATTACATTAATTAGAGAGTAGGTCCATGATTCATTATTGAATTTTTTTCCTGATATGATTAATACACAACAAAATATTACTTTTGCTGTTGTATTTCTCAAAGCAGCAAACTATTTGAACATCATTATTATTTTGATAATTTAATGACTTAATTTTTAATTCATTTTTAATGGGACAGGAAACTTCATCCCAATATGTTATGGAAATCACAGCTAAAACTGTGTTTTGGTCAGACTGATATTATTTTTCCTAAGAACTGCTTCATTATCATAAGATTTGAACTATGGTTATATTTAGATTCCTCACTAGCTCTTTCAAAGTATATATTTCTATTGATACCAACAATTTAACCTTATAATTTCCAAGAGTATTTAAATTCTCTCAATGTATATAGGAGATAAAGTTGAAAACAATTCAGTGGAATTTTAAGGGTTGAAGAGCTTAGGGGATCATAAAAACTCCTGAATTAAAAAAAAAAAGTTAACATTGAGTTAGACCTTTTGGAAGAAACTCCACAGAATGAGGTGAAAACCTGAGCAGTTATATAAATCTAATTGTAAGATATAATGATTATATATAGAAAAATAAATCATCATACAGAAGCCAAACAAACCATAAAAGTACATTAGGTTTTACTCGACAATTATAAATTATTTTGCTTCATTGAATTTTCAAACTGATTTTGTTAATTTTCATTTCACTCTGCTTTGTTGAGTTTCCCTCATAGCAGAGTAGTAAAAAATATGCCTGCCAATACAGCAGACACGGTTTCTATCCTTGGGTAGGAAGATGACCTGGAGAAGTATCCCTTTCCAGCATTCTTGCCTGGGAAAGCCCTTGGACAGAAGCGCCTGGTGGGCTACAGTCCATGGGGTCGTGAAAGTGTTGGACACGACGGAGTACATAGCACACATGCGCATGCACACACATACATATGACAAAACTTCAATATCTCATTTCAGTTCACTTAAGTTCAGTCGCCCAGTTCAGTTCAGTTCAGTCACTCAGTCATGTCCGACTCTTTGCCACCCCATGAATTGCAGCAAGCCAGGCCTCCCTGTCCGTCAACAACTCCAAGAGTTGACCCAAACTCATGTCCATCGAGTCAGTGATGCCATACAGCCATCTCATCCTCTGTCGTCCTCATCTCCTCCTGCCCCTAATCCCTCCCAGCATCAGAGTCTTTTCCAATGAGTCAACTCTTCGCATGAGGTGGCCAAACTATTGGACTTTCAGCTTCAGCATCATTCCTTCCAGTGAACACCCAGGACTGATCTCCTTTAGGATGGACTGGTTGGATCTCCTTGCAGTCCAAGGGACTCTCAAGAGTCTTCTCCAACACCACAGTTCAAAAGCATCAATTCTTCAGCACTCAGCTTTCTTCACATTCCAACTCTCACATCCATACATGACCACTGGAAAAACCATAGCCTTGACTAGATGGACCTTTTTTGGCAAAGTAATATAGCTGCTTTTGAATATGCTATCTATGTTGGTCATAACTTTCCTTGCAAGGAGTGAACATTTTTTAATTTCATGGCTGCAATCATCATCTCCAATGTTTCCACTGTTTCTCCATCTATTTGCCATGAAATGATGGGACCAGATGCCATGATCTTAGTTTTCTGAATGTTGAGCTTTAAGCCAACTTTTCCACTCACCTCTTTCACTTTCATCAAGAGGCTTTTTAGTTCCTCTTCACTTTCTGCCATAAGGGTGGTGTCATCTGCATATCTGAGGTTATTGATATTTCTCCTGGTAATCTTGATTCCAGCTTGTGCTTCTTCCAGCCCAGCATTTCTCATGATGTACTCTGCATATAAGTTCAATAAGCAGGGTGACAATATACAGCCTCGACGTACTCCTTTTCCTATTTGGAATCAGTCTGTTGTTCCATGTCCAGTTCTAACTGTTGCTTCCTGACCTGCATACAGATTTCTCAAGAGGCAGGTCAGGTGGTCTGGTATTTCCACCTCTTTCAGAATTTTCCACAGTTTATTGTGATCTGCACAGTCAAATGTCTTTGCTTTTTAATATGTTTTCTAGCTTGATCATAGCGTTTTTAACAAGGAGCAAGTGTCTCTTAATTTCAAGGCTACAGTCAGCATAAACAAGATTTTTGAGCAAAAGAAAATAAAGTCTCTCACTCTTTCGATTGTTTACCCATCTATTTGCCATGAAGTAATGATCATGGCACCTGGTCCCATCCCTTCATGGGAAATAGATGGGGAAACAGTGGAAACAGAGTCAGACTTTATATTTTTGGGTTCCAAAATCACTGAAGATGGTGATTGCAGCCATGAAATTAAAAGATGCTCACTCCTTGGAAGAAAAGTTATGACCAACATAGATAGCATATTCTTTTTTTTTTTTTTAATTTTTAAATTTTACATAATTGTATTAGTTTTGCCAAATACCAAAATGAATCCGCCACAGGTATACATGTGTTCCCCATCCTGAACCCTCCTCCCACTTCCCTCCCCATACCATCCCTCTGGGTCATCACAGTGCACCAGCCCCAAGCATCCAGTATTGTGCATCGAACCTGGACTGGCAACTCGTTTCATACATGATATTTTACATGTTTCAATGCCATTCTCCCAAATCTTCCCACCCTCTCCCTCTCCCACAGAGTCCATAAGACTGTTCTATATATCAGTGTCTCTTTTGCTGTCTCGTACACAGGGTTATTGTTACCATCTTTCTAAATTCCATATATATGCGTTAGTATACTGTATTGGTGTTTTTCTTTCTGGCTTACTTCACTCTGTATAATAGGCTCCAGTTTCATCCACCTCATTAGAACTGATCCAAACGTATTCTTTTTAATGGCTGAGTAATACTCCATTGTATATATGTACCAAAGCTTTCTTATCCATTCATCTGCTGATAGACATCTAGGTTGCTTCCATGTCCTGGCTATTATAAACAGTGCTGCGATGAACATTGGGGTACACGTGTCTCTTTCCCTTCTGGTTTCCTCAGTGTGTATGCCCAGCAGTGGGATTGCTGGATCATAAGGCAGTTCTATTTCCAGTTTTTTAAGGAATCTCCACACTATTCTCCATAGTGGCTGAACTAGCTTACATTCCCACCAACAGTGTAAGAGGGTTCCCTTTTCTCCACACCCTCTCCAGCATTTATTACTTGTAGACTTTTGGATCGCAGCCATTCTGACTGGTGTGAAATGGTACCTCATAGTGGTTTTGATTTGCATTTCTCTGATAATGAGTGATGTTGAGCATCTTTTCATGTGTTTGTTAGCCATCTGTATGTCTTCTTTGGAGAAATGTCTATTTAGTTCTTTGGCCCATTTTTTGATTGGGTCATTTATTTTTCTGGAGTTGAGCTGTAGGAGTTGCTTGTATATTCTCGAGATTAGTTGTTTGTCAGTTGCTTCATTTGCTATTATCTTCTCCCATTCTGAAGGCTGCCTTTTCACCTTGCTAATAGTTTCCTTTGATGTGCAGAAGCTTTTAAGGTTAATTAGGTCCCATTTGTTTATTTTTGTGTTTATTTCCAATATTCTGGGAGGTGGGTCATAGAGGATCTTGCTGTGATGTATGTCAGAGAGTGTTTTGCCTATGTTCTCCTCTAGGAGTTTTATAGTTTCTGGTCTTACATTTAGATCTTTAATCCATTTTGAGTTGATTTTTGTGTATGGTGTTAGAAAGTGCTCTAGTTTCATTCTTTTACAAGTGGTTGACCAGATTTCCCAGCACCACTTGTTAAAGAGATTGTCTTTAATCCATTGTATATTCTTGCCTCCTTTGTCAAAGATAAGGTGTCCATATGTGCGTGGATTTATCTCTGGGCTTTCTATTTTGTTCCATTGATCTGTATTTCTGTCTTTGTGCCAGTACCATACTGTCTTGATAACTGTGGCTTTGTAGTAGAGCCTGAAGTCAGGTAGGTTGATTCCTCCAGTTCCATTCTTCTTTCTCAAGATCGCTTTGGCTATTCGAGGTTTTTTGTTTTTCCATACAAATTGTGAAATTATTTGTTCTAGCTCTGTGAAGAATACTGTTGGTAGCTTGATAGGGATTGCATTGAATCTATAGATTGCTTTGGGTAGTATACTCATTTTCACTATATTGATTCTTCCAATCCATGAACATGGTATATTTCTCCATCTGTTAGTGTCCTCTTTGATTTCTTTCACCAGTGTTTTATAGTTTTCTATATATAGGTCTTTAGTTTCTCCAGGTAGATATATTCCTAAGTATTTTATTCTTTCTGCTGCAATGGTGAATGGAATTGTTTCCTTAATTTCTCTTTCTGTTTTCTCATTATTAGTGTATAGGAATGCAAGTGTTTTCTGTGTGTTGATTTTATATCCTGAAACTTTACTATAGTCATTGATTAGTTCTAGTAATTTTCTGGTGGAGTCTTTAGGGTTTTCTATGTAGAGGATCATGTCATCTGCAAACAGTGAGAGCTTTACTTCTTCTTTTCCAATTTGGATTCCTTTTATTTCTTTTTCTGCTCTTATTGCTGTGGCCAAAACTTCCAAAACTATGTTGAATAGGAATGGTGAAAGTGGGCACCCTTGTCTTGTTCCTGACTTTAGAGGAAATGCTTTCAATTTTTCACCATTGAGGATAATGCTTGCTGTGGGTTTGTCATATATAGCTTTGATTATATTGAGGTATGTTCCTATTCCTGCTTTCTGGAGAGTTTTGATCATAAATGGATGTTGAATTTTGTCAAAGGCTTTCTCTGCATCTATTGAGATAATCATATGGTTTTTATTTTTCAATTTGTTAATGTGGTGTATTACACTGATTGATTTGCGGATATTGAAGAATCCTTGCATCCCTGGGATAAAGCCCACTTGGTCATGGTGTATGATCTTTTTAATGTGTTGTTGGATTCTGATTGATAGAATTTTGTTAAGGATTTTTGCATCTATGTTCATCAGTGATATTGGCCTGTAGTTTTCTTTTTTTGTGGGATCTTTGTCAGGTTTTGGTATTAGGGTGATGGTGGCCTCATAGAATGAGTTTGGAAGTTTACCATCCTCTGCAATTTTCTGGAAGAGTTTGAGCAGGATAGGTGTTAGCTCTTCTCTAAATTTTTGGTAGAATTCAGCTGTGAAGCCGTCTGGACCTGGGCTTTTGTTTGCTGGAAGATTTTTGATTACAGTTTCAATTTCCGTGCTTGTGATGGGTCTGTTAAGATTTTGTATTTCTTCCTGGTCGAGTTTTGGAAAGTTGTACTTTTCTAAGAATTTGTCCATTTCTTCCTCGTTGTCCATTTTATTGGCATATAATTGTTGATAGTAGTCTCTTATGATCCTTTGTATTTCTGTGTTGTCTGTTGTGATCTCTCCATTTTCATTTCTAATTTTATTGATTTGATTTTTCTCCCTTTGTTTCTTGATGAGTCTGGCTAATGGTTTGTCAATTTTATTTATCCTTTCAAAGAACCAGCTTTTGGTTTTGTTGATTTTTGCTATGATCTCTTTTGTTTCTTTTGCATTTATTTCTGCTCTAATTTTTAAGATTTCTCTCTTTCTACTAACCCTGGGGTTCTTCATTTCTTCCTTTTCTAGTTGCTTTAGGTGTAGAGTTAGGTTATTTATTTGACTTTTCTCTTGTTCCTTGAGGTGTGCCTGTATTGCTATGAACTTTCCCCTTAGGACTGCTTTTACCGTGTCCCACAGGTTTTGGGTTGTTGTGTTTTCATTTTCATTCGTTTTTATGCAAATTTTGATTTCTTTTTTGATTTCTTCTGTGATTTGTTGGTTATTCAGCAGCGTGTTGTTCAGCCTCCATATGTTGGATTTTTTAATAGTTTTCCTCCTGTAATTGAAATCTAATCTTACTGCATTGTGGTCAGAAAAGATGCTTGGAATGATTTCTATTTTTTTGAATTTACCAAGGCTAGCTTTATGGCCCAGGATGTGATCTATCCTGGAGAAGGTTCCATGTGCGCTTGAGAAGAAGGTGAAATTCATTGTTTTGGGATGAAATGTCCTATAGATATCAATTAGGTCTAACTGGTCTATTGTATCATTTAAAGTGTGTGTTTCCTTGTTAAGTTTCTGTTTAGTTGATCTATCCATAGGTGTGAGTGAGGTAGTAAAGTCTCCCACTATTATTGTGTTATTGTTAATTTCCCCTTTCAGACTTGTTGGCATTTGTCTTACATTTTGTGGTGCTCCTATGTTGGGTGCATATATACTTATAATTGTTATATCTTCTTCTTGAATTGATCCTTTGATCATTATGTAGTGTCCTTATTTGTCTCTTTTCACAGCCTTTGTTTTAAAGTCTATTTTATCTGATATGAGTATTGCTACTCCTGCTTTCTTTTTGTCTCTATTTGCGTGGAATATCTTTTTCCAGTCCTTCACTTTCAGTCTGTATGTGTCCCTTGTTTTGAGGTGGGTCTCTTGTAGACAACATATATAGGGGTCTTGTTTTTGTATCCATTCAGCCAGTCTTTGTCTTTTGGTTGGGGCATTCAACCCCTTACCTTACGTTTAAGGTAATTATTGATAAGTATGATCTTGTTGCCATTTACTTTATTGTTTTGGGTTCGAGTTTATATACCCTTTTTTTGTTTCCTGTCTAGAGAAGATCCTTTAGCATTTGTTGGAGAGCTGGTTTGGTGGTGCTGAATTCTCTCAGCTTTTGCTTGTCTGTAAAGCTTTTGATTTCTCCTTCGTATTTGAATGTGATCCTTGCTGGGTACAGTAATCTCTGCTGTAGGTTATTTTCCTTCATCACTTTAAGTATGTCCTGCCATTCCCTCCTGGACTGAAGAGTTTCTATTGACAGGTAAGCTGTTATCCTTATGGGAATCCCCTTGTTTGTTATTTATTGTTTTTCCCTTGCTGCTTTTAATATTTGTGTTTTTGTGTTTGATCTTTGTTAATATGATTAATATGTGTCTTGGGATGTTTCGCCTTGGGTTTATCCTGTTTGGCACTCTCTGGGTTTCTTGGACTTGGGTGATAATTTCCTTCCTCATTTTAGGGAAGTTTTCAAATATTATCTCCTCAAGTATTGTCTCACGGTCTTTCTTTTTGTCTTATGCTTCTGGGACCCCTATGATTCGAATGTTGGGGCGTTTAACATTGTCCCAGAGGTCTCTGAGATTGTCCTCATTTCTTTTAATTCATTTTTCTCTTTTCCTCTCTGATTAATTTATTTCTACCATTCTATCTTCTACCCCACTAATCCTATCTTCTGCCTCCATTATTCTACTATTTGTTCCCTTCAGAGTGTTTTTGATCTCATTTATTGCATTATTCATTATATATTAACTCTTTTTTATTTCTTCTAGGTCCTTGTTAAACCCTTTTTCCATCTTCCCAATCCTTGTCTCCAGGCTATTTATCTGTGATTCCATTTTGATTTCAAGATTTTGGATTATTTTCACTATCATTATTTGGAATTCTTTATCAGGTAGATTCCCTATCTCTTCCTCTTTTGTTTGGTTCCGTGGCCATTTATCCTGTTCCTTTACCTGCTGGGTATTCCACTGTCTCTTCATCTTGTTTATATTGCTATGTTTTGGGTGGCCTTTCTGTATTCTGGCAGTTTGTGGTGTTCTGTTTATTAGGTGTTTCCTTACTGTGGGTGGGATTGTATGGGTGGCTTATCCAGGTTTCCTGGTTAGGGAAGCTTGTGTAGGTGTTCTGGTGGGTGGGGGTAGACTTATTCTCTCTGGAGTGCAATGAAGTGTCCTGTAATGAGTTATGAGATGTCAGTGGGTTTGGAGTGACTTTGGGCAGCCTGTATATTGAAGCTCAGGGCTATGTTGCTGGAGAATTTGTATGTTATGTCTTATTCTGGAACTTGTTTGCTCTTGGGTGGTGCTTGGTTTCAGTGTAGGTATGGAGACTTTTGGATGAGCTCTTATCAATGTTCCCTGGAGTCAGGAGTTCTCTGGTGTTCTCAGGTTTTGGACTTAAGCCTCCTGCCTCTGGTTTTCAGTCTTATTCTTACACTAGCTTCAATACCTGTGGTGGATTCATTTTGATATCTGGCAAAACTAATAAAATTATGTAAAGTTTAAAAATAAAATAAAAAAAAATAAATAAAATTGGAAGAGAAGAGAAAAAAAAAAGACTTCTCCATCTATATAGCACCAGCTATAAAACATCTAGGTTAATGATGAAAAGTTTCTCCACAGTGAGGGACACCCAGAGAGGTTCACAGAGTTACATGGAGAAGAGAAGAGGGAGGAGGGAGAGAGGTGACCAGGATGAGATGACTTGGAATCTAAAGAGGAGAGAGCAAGCTAGCCAGTAACCCCTTCCTTATGTGAGCTCCACAGTCTGGACTGCGCAGAGATGTTCACGGAGCTATACAGAGAAGAGAAGAGGGAGTAAGGAGACAGAAGTGGCCAGGAGGATAAAGGGGGGAATCAAAAGGAGAGAGACAGATCCAGGCAGTAGTCAGTTCCCTAAGTGTTCTCCACCATCTGGATCACACAAAGAGATTCACAGAGTTGGGTAAAGAGGAGAAGGGGGAGGGAGGAGATAGAGGCGACCTGGTGGAGAAAAAGGAGAGTCCAAAGGGGGAGAGAGCAGTCAAGCCAGTAATCTCGCTCCCAAGTAAAATGGGTACTGAAGATTGGGTTCTTAAAGGTAGAAAATTGATAACAAATATCAAAAAGCAAAGATTAAAAATCTAGAGTAGAGGCTGGATTTTCAAAAATACAATATTAAAGAAAAAGATAAAAAAATAGTCACAAAAATTATAAATAAATATATATATATATATATATATATATATATATATATATATATATATAAAGTTTGCTTTACAAAATAGGGTCTCTGTCTCTCTCTTTTTTTTTTTTTTTTGCAAAGTAATAGTAGGTTATAAAAATGAAAATTAAAGGAGTAATAGTGGACTTAAAAAAATAAAATAATGATAGTAAAAATAGTAAAAATATATCTAAGACTTCCTCTGGTGTTGTTGTGGGCAGTGTGGTATCAGTTCATTTTCAGATAGTTCCTTGATCTGGCTTATATTTTTCAAGATCTGTAGGCCCCTTCCTATGTAGTTGGTACTAACTAGAGGGTTTTAATTTATTGCACCTGTCACTTCCAAGGCGGATCCCTCTGTTTTAGCTTCTTCTGTTTGCTGGTCTCTTCAGTGTCTACCTTCTGCCCTGGCACAAGGGGGCAGTGGTGGACACTTTTTTAGGCTCACTTGTTCAGTCCTGCTGTGGGGAGGGAGGGACGCTGCAAACAAATAACACTGGCGCGTGCTTGCAGTGTCTCGGCCACAGTGGCTTTGCCCCTGCTCATGGTGTGTGTGCTTTCCCTGTCTTCACTGCTCAGGCTCTAGGTTGCTCTGCCGGGAACTGTCTGAGGCCAGCCCTGGGTTGTATACACGTCCCAGGTCTAAGCCGCTCAGGTTCATGTACTCAGGTAGTCCTCAGAGGTGCAAACTTGGTTGGGCCTGTGTTTTGTGCCCTTCCCAGATCTGAGTAGCTCAGGTGACTAGTGTTTGGCAAACGTGATTGCTGTGACTTATCGCCTCCCCCATCCCTGCCGCTTGGTTTTTTGAGTGTACAACCCGCACACATTCTCAGGCGGGTGTTGGCCGTCCAGAATCCCAAGAAATCTTGGTTAGCAACAAAGTCTGCTTGTAGTTTGGTAGATAATGCCTCTCTGGGGCCGCGATTACCCCCTTCTGGCTCTGGCTGCTCTTGCCTGCCTGTCTCCGGAGTGGGATGGGCCGGCCTGTGGCCGGCTATCTCTGCTCAGTCCTTTGTTCTGTGAGCGGGGCTGGCGGTGTCTTGGGTTAGGGCTTTTCGCGTGGTAGTTATCCCACAGTCTGGTTTGCTATCCTGAGTTAGTTCCCTCAGATTGTCCTTGGGACATTCAGGCCCGGTCCTTACTATAAGCAATGCAGCCCGCGCCTCCCTGCCCAGCCCCTGCTTGCTAGTGGCGAATGCAGGCATCTGCACTGCTTCTCCGCTGGGGGAATTACCGTTGGGCACGTAATTTGTGGGTTTTAATTATTTATTTGTTTTCCCTCCCAGTTACGTTGCCCTCTGTGGTTCCAAGGCTCGCCACAGACTCGGCAGTGAGAGTGTTTCCTGGTGTTTGGAAACTTCTCTCTCTTTCAAGACTCCCTTCCCGGGGCTTTCCTGGTGGCTCAGATGGTAAAACGTCTGCCTGCAATGCGGGAGACCCGGGTTCAATTCCTGGGTCGGGAAGATCCCCTGGAGAAGGAAATGGCAATCCACTCCAGCACTCTTGCCTGGAAAATCCCATGGACAGAGG
The DNA here is from genome assembly GCF_029407905.1 of Bubalus kerabau. Classification (NCBI taxonomy): domain Eukaryota; kingdom Metazoa; phylum Chordata; class Mammalia; order Artiodactyla; family Bovidae; genus Bubalus; species Bubalus kerabau. The sequence goes on along the minus strand of NC_073647.1, from coordinate 39,717,064 downwards.
AGCCTGATAGGCTACAGTCCATGGGGTCGCAAAGAGTTGGACACGACTGAGCAACTTCACTTTCACTTCACTTCCCGGGACAGAGCTCCATCCCTACCCCTTTTGTCTCTCATTTTATCTTTTGTATTTTTTCCTACCTCCTTTCGAAGACAATGGGCTGCTTTTCTGGGTGCCTGATGTCCTCTGCCAGCATTCAGAAGTTGTTTTGTGGAATTTTCTCAGCGTTCATATGTTCTTTTGATGAATTTTTTGGGGAGAAAGTAGTCTCCCCATCCTATTCCTCCACCATCTTAGGACTGCCCCCCTGTATTAGCTTTAGAAAGGAAAAAAAAAAAAGTTATTATTCACAGGTAAGCTTCAGCAAGACAATCTACAAGACAGCATTTTATATTATAAAGATAAATGGGAGCTTCAAAATTTCCCAGATATTAGACCAACCATTTAATTCATTCATTGAACAAATATTTATTAAACACAAACTATATACCAGCATAGTTATAGACACTGAGAACCCAGCAGTAAACACAAAAGTATCTTCCCTCATGAAATTTATATTCCAGCAAACAGACAGGAATCAGTAGTGCTCCTGTACATCAATGAAAGGTAAAACAAATCTATTTAAAATATTAAAATTACATTAATAGCAAGACAATAAATACCTAGGAATGAATATTTAAAAGTTCGAGTCCCTTATGAAGAAATTCATAAATTTTATCCAAAAACATGAGCAGACATAAATATCTATGTTCTAGAATGAGAATAAACATGTGATAGTTCTCAAATTAAGACATGAATTCAATCTCTAGATCTCAGTCAAAAAACCCAACAGGTTTTCTCAAAGGCTGAAAAGCTGATCCAATAATTCATATGGCAGAGCAGGACAGACTATTCATGGCATTACTCATGTGTATGCTCAGCCAAATCTTCCCTTGCCTTCTTTCTCAGTGTTAGAGTGTTAGTCACACAGTCCTGTCTGACTCTTTGTGACCCCATAAATGTATGTAGCCTGCCAGGATCCTCTGTTCATGGAATTCTCCAGGCAAGAATACTGGAGTGGGTTGCCATGCCCTCCTGCAGGTGATCTTCCCAACTCAGGGATCAAACCCACGTTTCCTGCATTGCAGACAGATTCTTTACCACTGAGCCACCAGGGAAGCCCCAAGAACACTGGAGCCATGACCTCCTCCAGGGGAATCTTCTCAATATTGTGTATATGTGACACTAAAACATCTAGTTGATTCAGTTGATTTAGTCCAAGATTAGTCAATATAAGAGGAAAAATAAACATAAAAAAGCATCATTTAGAGAATTCATTGCTTTTTGACTAGTTTATTAAGTAGAAATTATTAAATGGCTATCATGAGACAGAATTGTGCATACTTTAGTAAGTTGCAAGTAACATTTCATAAGCAGCCTCATTAGAATAGCTTTGGAATAATTTTCCATTAGAATAGAAGATTTATGGTCATCTTTCATTAGGTGAAAGAGAGGGGAAAAACTGGCAGATTCTTCCCTACCTAAAATACTGCTTTCTAAAATGGTTTTAACTTTGGCACAACAATATGACATAATGGAAAAGAAGACAAATGCAGGCAAATGCAGCTTATTTCCCATAAAATGAGAAAGTACCCTTGTAACTATAAAACTATTCAGAATGCTAAAAATTAGGTCATCTTAGTATAATTTAGCCAATGAAACATCCTGATACCACAGGAAGACCAGGAAAAAAACACAAATAGCACTATCTTCTTCATTTCAATTGATAATATTAACTGTGTATGATGGACTGGGAAAGATTCAACCTTTCTTCCCCTCTGACAGAGAAGTAGATACTTATAATCACCATTGCTTTTTAGAGATTCTCTACTTCTATGAACATTCATTCATTTAAAAGAAAACATTTATTGGTTGCTAAATCTTGCTAATAAGTCAGACACATTGCCTTATTGATAAGTTATGTGTTGCTGCTTAACAAATAACACCAAAACTTAGTGGCTTAAAACGACAGTAAATTTTATCTCTTATTGTTTCTCTAGGTCAGAATTTCCAGTGTTCACTTCACTGGGCAGTTATGGTTATATGTTTCTCAATCAGATGTCAATCATCTAAAGGTTTCACTGTGGCTGAGATATGTTTCCAAGGTCACTCAATTGCATAACTAGCAAGTTCCTGCTGGCTGAGAGCAGGAGAGTACTGTTCTTCTCTATGTGGTCCTAACCACAGGGCTACTTGAGTGTTCTTCTCATGTGGCAGCTGACTTTTCCCATTGCAAGTGATGGTAGAGCAATGTGGAGGCATGTTGCTTTTTACAACAGCCTTGGAAATCATAAACTACCACTTTTGTCATATCCTATTGATTACAGTCAGCCCTGATTTACTATGGGAGAGGAAAACATAGGGGTATAAACACAAACACAAAGATCATTGGAAGCCATATTGAAGTTTGTTTCTATACCTTCTTTCCAAACAGCTCACATAATGTAATTCCAATACAGTATGATAAGCGCTATGGCATACAATTTTTAATCCTTAGATTTGACTATCCCTAGAGAAAACTAGATTTTTCCAATTATTCTTCTCCAAAGACCTAAGATACAACAGGGATTTAAGACCCCCAAAACACTCACCTTATCCTAACTTTGCTTTTGGAATAAAGGCTGCCAAATCTGAAGAGCTGTTGTTTACAATTTTTTTTTTATCATTTTGACAAGGAAGAAGTTAAATTTTTAATATCTCAGAGAAGATGGCATTTGAGGTTAACACTGAAAAAGTCAAACAAAATGCTTAAGGCAAGCCTATATTTCAAAACTAGCATATTGAAACAGGAATGATGCTTTAGAAATCAGATTTTAAACTTAACCTGGTTTTCAGTTTAGCTTCCTAAAAATAATATTCCAATTTAAAATCGGTTTTATAATTGCCCTTTAGAGGATTAACTTCATAGCTGTTGAGAATTACTGGTATCCCCAAATGCTGTACTACTCAAATATCATGTTTTGAGCTCAAAGTATAACCATTTCTCCCAAAGGTCTCTTCTAATTGGACAAAACTGTACATGTGGACAAGGGAAGAAGAGGGAACACAGTTTCACCTGTTTGTCCCTCTCCAGGTTAATTAATGGGCTTATGATGCTGAGAATGATGGATATCAGAAGCATTGCCTAATTAGGTAAAGAGAGTTCAAATGGGAAAACAGGTAGTAATTATTAAGGGGCAAGTGCTTGAGTGTGTTTTGAGGAACTTTACTAGAAAGGAAGAGTAGGAAATCTAAAAGCCAAAATCCCAGAGCTTTGCCTCCAGTACAATAAAGACTCTTTTAGTGCTTTCATGCTCCTTTGTAATAAAGAAAGTTTTCACAGCAAAACCATGTTATGATTCTTATCTAACTTAACCTAACCACTTGCTATTCAGTTGTTTTGTATCTGCTAGGGGCAATTGCTAGAGTCCCAAGAGAGGTGAAAAGCGGACTCTACCCCTTACTTTCAGGATGCAACCACTTAACTTTCTACACAAAGTAGAGTGGTGTTCGGAGATTAGAACATAAGCTCGCAAAGCTTTACCCATTCACTTATAGCCATAGCTCTAATATGCTATTCAAAAGAGCCTGATGACTTATTGGAAGTGAATTTGTATTTGTCTCTTTCTTTCCAGTTTGGATTGAGTCCCTATCTTGTGTCCTGTATCTGATTACTTTGTAAATATGTTAATGTCCTATTTGGACTGGCTATCCTGATGCTCCCGAGAAGGCAATGGCAACCCACTCCAGTACATTTGCCTGGAAAATCCCATGGATGGAGGAGCCTGGTAGGCTACAGTCCATGGGGTCGCTAAGAGTCGGACACGACTGAGCGACTTCACTTTCACTTTTCACTTGCATGCGTTGGAGAAGGAAATGGCAACCCACTCCAGTACTCTTGCCTGGAGAATCCCAGGGACGGGGGAGCCTGGTGGGCTGCTGTCTATGGGGTCGCACAGAGTTGGACACAACTGAAGCGACTTAGCAGCAGCAGCAGCAGCATCCTGATGCTCCAAGCTTCCCTTGCTCAGCTGGTCCAGAATCCTCCTGTGATGCGGGAGACCTGGGTTTGATCCCTGGGTTGGGAAGATCCCCTGGAGAAGGGAAAGGCTAACCACTCCAGTATTCTGGCCTAGAGAATTCCATGGACTATACAGTCCATGGGGTTGCAGAGTCGGACACAACTGAGCCACTTTCACTTTTCCTGATGCTCATCTTTCCTTTCTTAAAGCAACTTGCTTCATTGCTTGGCCAGTTCCTGATGACATCACATCAGTTAAGTTCAGTTCAGTCACTCAGTCATGTCCGACTCTTTGTGACCCCATGAATCGCAGCATGCCAGGCCTCCCTGTCCATCACCAACTCCCAGAGTTCACTCAGACTCACGTCCATCAAGTCAGTGATGCCATCCAGCCATCTCATCCTCTGTCGTCCCCTTCTCCTCCTGCCCCCAATCCCTCCCAGCATCAGAGTCTTTTCCAATGAGTCAACTCTTCTCATGAGCTAGCCAAAGTACTGGAGTTTCAGCTTTAGCATCATTCCTTCCAAAGAAATCCCAGGGCTGATCTCCTTCAGCATGGACTGGTTGGATCTTCTTGCAGTCCAAGGGACTGTCAAGACTCTTCTCCAACACCACAGTTCAAAAGCATCAATTCTTCGGCGCTCAGCTTTCTTCACAGTTCAACTCTCACATCCATACATGACCACTGGAAAAACCATAGCCTTGACTAGACGGACCTTTGCTGGCAAAGTAATTAATGTCTCTGCTTTTTAATATGCTGTCTAGGTTGGTCATAACTTTCCTTCCAAAGATTAAGCGTCTTTTAATTTCATGGCTGCAGTCACCATCTGCAGTGATTTTGGAGTCCAGAAAAATAAAGTCTGACACTGTTTCCACTGTTTCCCCATCTATTTCCCATGATGTGATGGGACCAGATGCCATGATCTTCGTTTTCTGAATGTTGAGCTTTAAGCCAACTTTTTCACTCTCCTCTTTCACTTTCATCAAGTGACATCACATACTAGGACTTAAAATCACATCTTTACTCACTATACTTGTCATTTGTTACTTTTCTTAGTTCGTTTTCAGCTGTTATCTGAATGCACTTGAAGGCAAATCTTAGTATCCTTGTTTTCTATGTATTTTTTGAGGCTGCTTCTCTATCCCACAGTCAGTTCTGTGGGATAACTGGTATTTTTTAAATACCTTTTATCTTTTTTGCTTAAGTCAACTAGAATTTGCTTCTATTGTTTGCAACCAAGAACATCAACTGAGACTGAGAGTAGAACAGTGAGTTCCATGCCACAGGTACCCAGGGATATACTAAAAGCTAGGATTACTCAGTGTAGACTGAATGCCATGATAGATCCTATGAATATTTACAGATAACATCCAGTATCGCATGGCATACAGTGACAAAGCAGATTATTAAATTAGACATCTAGGCATCCAGAATGTGTTAATCATTGAAGGTAAAATTTGGGGGGAGTGGTGTCACTTTTTAGGACACAGGCAGACATTCAAGGATCCTGGCACAGAGGTGGCTGCTTCCAACAGTTCTGGACATGTTATGGAAAAAGAACAAGATTTTCAAATCCCTACATCTAGAATCAAGGCAAAGATTTATTAAGACCATGATTGTAAACAAATCTATTGTCTCTCACATTTATGGGGTTCAGAATAAAACCCAATACTTAACGTGATCCTGTGAGTTGTCAAATCACAACTGCAGTTAAATACACAGCCTCACCCATTCCATGGAGAAGGCAATGGCACCCTACTCCAGTACTCTTGTCTGGAAAATCCCATAGACAGAGGAGCCTGGTGGGCTGCAGTCCTTGGGGTCGCTAAGAGTTGGATACGACTGAGCAACTTCACTTTCAATTTTCACTTTCATGCGTTGGAGAAGGAAATGGCAACCCACTCCAGTGTTCTTGCCTGGAGAATCCCAGGGTCGGCGGAGCCTGGTGGGCTGCCGTCTATGGGGTCGCACAGAGTTGGACATGACTGACGCAACTTAGCAGCAGCATCACCCATTCCATACTAGAAATGTTATGGCAATGAACAGAAACAAGTTGGTCATGGATAATAGCAAGGATACAGAGGTCTCAGAGTATCCCCAAACCCAAATGCCCACAACCAAATATCCCTACCTCTCTTAGAAAATATAAGTATGTAACCTATGGATACAGAATCAAGCTATTAAGATGATTAATTTCAAATGTTTTACCTAACACACAGAGAACTGAACAGAGAGTTCACCATAAGCAAGTATCATTGAGATTTATAGTTAGTCTTCAGACTTTAATTGTTTATGAAATTCTGTGAAAGGCTCTCAGTCATGTCCAACTCTGAGATCCTATGGACTATACAGTCCATGGAATTCTCCAGGCCAGAAGACCAGGGTGGGTAGCCTTTCCATTCTCCAGGGGATCTTCCCAATCCATGGATCGAACCCAGGTCTCCCACATTGCAGGCAGATTCTTTACCAGCTAAGCCACAAGGGAAGCCTTATGTCCATGTAAAAATAATTGTTAAAGAAGAGACTATAATGGTAAAACATGATTCTTTGAAAATAATGAGTACTGATAGCTATACTGCATTAATATGGTTTATGAAATCCAGAGGTTGATGGGAGGGGAAAGAATCACATAGTTTCTTTCACGTGGTAAGAAAAAATTAGACAAAACATTACAGAAGCAGAACACCTTGAAACAGAGCAGTTGAAATCTCTGTTTGTGTCTTTAGCCTCCCAGTTGCTAACTGCTGCTTGCTTCTTTAGAGTACCGCCCTGTTTTTGTGCAGATCTGGAGTGAGCCAGTTATATTTTTAATGGGAAACATATTGGAAGATTTCTCATTCTATAATTCTCTCCTCTCTGATTTTCCCCCTCAGTATCCATTCACTCTAACAGCCACACACTGGCTTCTAGAGGATCGGTCCAGTAAGGCCGCCACTTTTTTTCAGCCAAGTGGGAAGTGTTTTCAGCTGTTCATGCATGCTTCCCTTTTTTCCAGGGATCACATCCCTTAAAAGAGTTTCCTTTTCTCCTTCTATTCCAGAAGAATTCATTCCTCAAAACAGTAAACGACCCAAGCAAGGCAGCTTCCCATGTCTGGGATCTGAAAGAAGCTATGGTGGCACAAGGAAAGGTGTCCAAGCCTGACTAATGTGAAGTGGGTGTCACCATGGCAGGGAAGCCCAGCCTGGGGAAGCAGAAAGCAAGTGGAAGAATGAGGGTATGTGCAAAAGAAGGATGGCCAGTGCAGTCTGTCAGAACACAAGCAGAGTGGGCGTGGCATCCAAAGGGCATGAACAGCAAAGTGTAGTACAAGACCTTAGAAATGGGAGCTCTGGATTTGACCCCTGGCTCTGTTGCATTGTCTATGACTTTGCCACCATCACTTAATATCTTGGCTACTTTTTTAGACATTGAGCCATATATATGCTGACCTTATCTAGCTCTGATGGTTGATAAGAGTTTAAAATGAAACTGAAGTAGCATCAGCACTTATACTCTATACATAATGTATGTACATATATCCTACATGTACTATATACATGTGGTCATATAAATAAAATTATTTTGAGAATGGTAGTGCATTATACAAATGAGTTACTGTCTATTGGTAATAATGATTTTTCTCAGAAAAATCAGAAAACATCTTGCAAAACACATCATCCATTACTATTGAGTTCTTTTTCAAAGGTTTGTGTAACTCCACAGGAGACAGATCACAAGCTTTGGAATTTGTATCCCAGCTCTACCAGATACAAGATATTGAGCAAGTTATTTAACTTTCTGAGCTTTGATTTTGATATCAAAATAATCACACAGCTTCATTATAAGAAATATATGTTACAATACATGGACCCAGAAGTTAAAGGAACATTATTACCAACTTGGGAAAGCTAATACCAACTTCTGAAAACTTAACTTACTACCATTGGGAAATTTAGGTACCAATTCATTTTTATGCAGTTTTCAACATACTAATTAATATTGAATATTTCCTTATGTGACATTTTCTTCTATTTGTAAATGATCACTGTTTTTAAAACATCTTAAAAAAACCAAAACATTATCGCATATCCTTAAAGATCAAGAATTTGTGAAAGATTGTTAGAAAAAGAATGCCTAATAATTGATTAATCCCAATTCAAATTAAGTAGAGCATATGAGCAGAGCCAAACTAATAGCAAGGAAATAATGTTTTTCATATCTATTTTTAAAATGCCATTTGTGGATAATAACAAGAGACTGACCACTATTTGTTTGGCCACCTCATCATTTTGATAACTGCAAGTCTATTCACTTAAAATGTGAAAGGCTGACATTTTTAGTCAATAGTTTGAAATGCTAATGTTGTGTTAATCTGGGAGCAAATCATTTCCTATTTAAATGGATCGATTTTGTCCAGGAGAGAGTTGTAATCTCTAATGATGTGGTAACTCATTTAGAAATAATTTGAATGGCTGTGAAACCAAAGGGTCTGTCACTGAAAGAGAACAGGCAATAGTTTCAGAAAAAGGTTTAATAGAAAATACATGTCAGTTGGTGAACATTTATTGTCCTTAGTAATAAATAATATCTATGTATGCTAATAATATGGTACTAAATAAATACAAAAATCATGGCAAAGAAAATGGTAAAGATTAGTACACTTGACTGACCTTTCAATAAAATTTCTCTTTTTCCCAGAAATTGCAATTATTCTTGCCAGGAATCTCTTAAATTGCAAGAATATCAGAAGGAGAAACTAGAAGCAGTGCTTGTAAGAGATACATATTTAGTCTGATGATGAAGCCTTTAAACAAAGGCTTTACCTGCCACATCTGTTTGGCTCATCTGATTTTTTATTCTAATTGCCTCTAACTATCATAAAACATTATGAAGCTATCATACTTAAGCACAAAGGAAACACAAATGCTTTTTATATGGATATTAGAACAACCATCCCTCACACACGGGGCTTCCCAGGTGGTGCTAGTGGTAAAGAACCTGCCTGACAATGCAAGAGACTCAGGAGAGTGGGTTTGATCCCTGGGTCAGGAAGATTCCATGGAGGGAGGGCAGGGCACTCCAATATTCTTGCCTGGAGAAAACCATGGATGGAGTAGCCTGGTGGGCTACAGTCCATGGGGGTCACAAAGAGTCAGACATGACTGAAGTGATTTAGCACACACACACGAACCCCCACATAACCTATACAACTAAGGCTATCTAGTACCAGGGACAGACGCAGAGAAAGCAGGTGAACTGATTCAGGACCTTGTTGCTAATACATAAATATAAGAACGTTCCATGGCAATATGTGAGACATACTACTCCTTTCAAAAAAATCACTGTTTATGTGGAATCCAAATTTAACAGGTCATCCAGTTTTCCTTTTGACTTATTGCTACTGCTGTTGTTGCTTTGTTTTAGTTTGCTTTTTGGCTGAATCTTCTAACCTTAACTCAGAAACTTTAGTTCTATACTCGACTCTGCTGCTTATTAACAGTATGATCTTGGTTGAATTGCTTTCCCTTGGATTTCCAAATTCTTCAGCTAGACTGCTGCTGCTAAGTCACTTCAGTCGTGTCCGACTCTGTGCAACCCCATAGATGGCAGCCCATCAGGCTCCCCCATCCCTGGGATTCTCCAGGCAAGAACACTGGAGTGGGTTGCCATTTCCTTCTCCAATGCATGAAAGTGAAAAGTGAAAGTGAAGTCGCTCAGTCGTGTAAGACTCTTAGCGACCCCATGGACTGTAGTCTACCAGCTCCTCCACCTATGGGATTTTCCAGGCAAGAGTACTGGAATGGGGTGCCATTGCCTTCTCCTTCAGCTAAACTAATGATATGCAATTTCAAGTTTTGTATTTTTACTCTGACGAAAATCTCCACACTTAGAGAATCATTTCCAGATCACTTATGGATGACTGCTGAACAATCTATTGATTATCTGAAGAAACGTTACAATTTGGTGACTGAGGATAAAATTAACCCTGGTGGCTTTAGTTATTCAGAGGAGAGATGACATCAGATTAACAGTCAATATTCTGTCTTTGTAATGACCTTGAAAATGGCCAAGCCTGCTCCTACTCAAACTATAAAATGTTTTAATTCTATTATCCTCCCTCCCTCCCTAAATCTCCTTGCTTTGAATATCATGTTATCAGGTTAAATTACTCCCTGTTGCAACCATTTGTAGACTTCAGTGTCACTCACTATCATTCCTGGAGATTTTATCTCTTGGCTGTCACTCTCTCCGTTACTACTCCAACCATAATTCTTGGTAATTTCATTATCCACATGGATGATAATTCAAATACCCTGAAAGTACATTTCTTTGATTTCTTCTTCCCAAATGTTTCTATCTTCCACCCTGTGTTATCCCCTTACTCCCATGGGTATACCCAAGACCTCCTTAGAACCAAAGATGTAACCACTCCATAATTTCAAACATTCCATACTGTCTACAGAATACTTCCTATATTTGCAGTTCACTTCTTCCAGTACTGCAGCTCAAATTATTTCCTTCCAACCAAGGCCCAATATCCTTAGTAACTTCTCACTATACCTTGCCCTTTCATGTCTTCATTTCCCTCTAGTTTAAATTTCACAGTCCATCCATATGTTAGACATTACATCTATTAATATCTGGTTTTCTTCCACTTCTGGAAACTGAGAAAGATTATCATTCTATACCTCTTGAAGTTAGGCAAGGTCCTTAATGCTGCTAGACAATTTTAAGGTATTTCTGTAATTCACTCCTTCCCAGACTCTCTTATAAAATTATTTTGTGCCTTATCCTTGTACTTCAAATATCCAACACTTCCTTCTCAACCTTTTCTCATATGATGGCATTGCTTGAAAAAAATGAAAGAGGGGGGACAGACAGATGAGTCCAGAAAAGAACCTCACAAGTTATGACAACCCAGATTATATATACCCAATAAATACACACATAAGTTCTGCCTTTCTTCTTGTTAATAGTAGCACATTGCCCACATCCCACTGAAAGGTCATCTCCTCCTCTTTGCCTCAAGACCCAAACTCAGAAAGAGAACAACACTCTTCCAATCCTCCCTCTTTCCAAAATCATAATTTTCTTCTCTGTTGGATTTATCGCATCAGCACACAACGTGCTATAATTTCTCCTATCATCTCAAACTGCTTCTGACCTTACATCTACTTGTAGCTACACCCTTCTTCTCTGCTCCCCTTAACCTCAAATTTCCTCACATGGCTTGCCCTACACTCCAAGTCTCCAGTTCTTATCCTCCCATGCTATCTTGGGCCAATTTCAGTCAGGCCTTCAACTCTCACCATTACACCAAAACCATACCTGCCAATGTAACAGATAACCTTCATGGATTTAAACCCAGTCATTGTCTCACTCCTTGTCTTATCTAACCTATCAGCAGCGTTTGACACACTTGATCTATGAAACCTTTGCATAGTCTCTTAACTTTGCTTCCTTGACACCACACTCTCCTAATATCCTTTCTATGGCTGTGGTCATTTCTCCTAAGTTTCCATAGCAAATTCCTCCTCATCTCACTAAACTTCCAAGGGTGGGAGGACCTCAGGGCTCATTTTTAGAATGGTTTATCACTTATTTGGTGATATTGTCCATCCTTGCAGCTTTAAATATAACTATCCACAGACAACTCCAAAATATATATCTCTATCCTGAACCTCTCCTCTAAAGTAAAAACTCATATATATTCTTGGATAAATAATGGCATCTCAAACATAACCTATACCAATCATGCTCCTTCTTTTTCCCAAGCCTGTTTCTCACATAGGTTTCCCAGTCTTAGCTCCATCCTTTACATTTCTCAAGCCAAAAACTTAGAGTTATTATTAACTTTCTCACATCCCATATTCAATCCATTAGGAAAAGTATATTTTCTATACCTTCAAAATTTCCAGAATTGAATTATTTTCCCCACTTCTTCCACTGATTGTTTTTCAACCTAGCTGTCACTGTGTTTTGCCTGGGTTATTTTAGTATCATCTTAACTGCTGTCCCTCTTTTGATTATTGCCCCTTATAGTATATTCTGAACACAGAAGCCAGAGCAATGCTTCTAAAACTAAGTAGATCCTAGCATTTCTCCTAGACAGCATATTACAAACCAGAGACATTGCTTTGCTGACAAAAGTCCATCTAGTCAAAACTATGGTTTTTCCAGTAGTCATGTACAGATGTGAGAGTTGGACCATAAAGAAAGACGAGCACCAAAGAATTGATGCTTTTGTACTGTGGTGTTGGAGAAGACTCTTGAGAGTCCCTTGGACTGCAAGGAGATCCAACCAGTCCATCCTAAAGAAAATCAGTCCTGAATATTCATTTGAAAGCCTGATTCAGAAGCTGAAGCTCCAATACTTTGGCCACCTAATGCAAAGAACTGACTCATTGGAAAAGCCCCTGATGCTGGAAAAGATTAAAGTCAGGAGGAGAAGGGGATGACAGAGGGTGAGATGATTGGATGGCATCACCGACTCGATGGACATAAGTTTGAGCAAGCTCTGGGAGTTGGTGATGAACAGGGAAGCCTGGCATGTTGCAGTCCATGGGGTCACAAAGAGTCGGACATGACGGAGTAATTGAACTGAACTGAGCATTTCTCCATTAAAACCTTCCAGTATCCCTTCATCTCACTCAGAAAAACCAAAGTCCTTGCAATGGCTATAAGGCTTTCTGTGATTTGGCTGTGTTATCTCTTTCACAAGCCAAGTACTTACTCACTCTGTTTTCAGAAACACTATTGTTCCTGAAGTCAGTCAAGCACTTCAGAAACTTATTTCTCTTCTGTGGCTGTTGCATTGACCCTTCCCTATACTTGAGAATGCTATTTCTCCAGCTAGCTGCATGACACACTCCAATGCCTCTTTGACGTTTTGTTCAAATATCAGCTTCTCAATGAGGTTCTCCCTGGGCACCCTATTTAAAGTTGTAATTTCTGTCCTGCTAACTGGCGCCCCCATCCTCCTCTACCCCACTTTAGTTCTCTCCATAGAACCTTATAATATAAAAATAATACAAGTTAGAAAGCATAGAGAGAGGGAAAATAATTTTAAATAGAAGTCACTCTCCTCACCACCAAGACACATCCTTACCATCCTGATACTGCTTTCAGATTACACTGTAAAACTGTATTAACACCTACTTTTCAGTTAACATATAAAAATTTTTCTATTGGAATAAATATTAATTTATCACATCATTCAGTTCTTTTAAATTGTGGTAAATTATGTTTCAGCAAATTGTTGTCCTGAACTGTGTCATAGTCTCATCTTGTGCATCCACAGGTCATCTGCCAAACCCTAAAAAGTTTGACACATAAATATAATTTGAATATAAATATAAATAATATCTTGTAATAATCTTGTAATTATATAATATATAATACAATATAATAATGTTTGGCATAAGTATAAATAGAATATAAATATTATTAGAATATTGTGTGCATTTTATGAAGCTATTTAACTCTTATTCACAGAGATGAAATTTACCACTTGAAAGTATTTATGAAGTAGCTACTGAATCTGACTTTTGCATACTGAAAGGTATGTTTACTGAAATTCCTAATTTTGTCAGACATATACTGCTAAGTATATTCATTGTTAATGAGACACACACGATACATTTTAATAATTGTAAACAATCAGGGCTCTTTTCAATAAATCACTCACTTTTGTCTACTTCGGTTTTTTCTATCTATACATTTTCATTATTCTAGAAAGGGCAATATGACACAGAAATGTGAAGACCCAAATTTCAAAAAGTTTCTCTCTTAGTAAACTAAAGATGCTAACTTGATACCTACCCACACTCAAAGTACCAACACACGTGTAAGGTAATGTAGCTGAATAAGATTTACATCAGAGTAGGAGTCTGTGGTGTTGGAGAAGACTCTTGGGAGTCCCTTGGACTTCAAGGAGATCCAACCAGTCCATCCTAAAAGAGATCAGTCCTGGGTGTTCATTGGAAGGACTGATGCTAAAGCTGAAACTCCAATACTTTGGCCACCTCATGCTAAGAGCTGACTCATTGGAAAAGACTCTGATGCTGGAAGGGATTGCGGGCAGGAGGAGAGGGGACGACAGAGGATGAGATAGCTGGATGGCATCACCGACTCGAAGGACATGAGTTTGAGTAAAGTCCGGGAGTTGGTGATGGACAGGGAGGCCCGGCGTGCTGCAATTCATGGGGTTGCAAAGAGTCAGACACCACTGAGTGACTGAACTGAACTGAAGAGTCAGGAGGTCTTGAACTCCATTCCTAAGTCTTGCAGCTATTCTGCTGTGTGACCTGGGCCAGTGGTTCTCAAATGTAACTTATTTTGTCCCCCAGGGGACAGTTAGCAATATCTGAAGACAGTTTTCATAATCACAATTAGGGTGTTGCCACTGGGATCTAATGAATAGAGGCCAGAGGGGCTGCTTGATATTCCACAATGTGCAGGACACACCCACACTTAGGACAAGGAATTACCCAGCTCAAGACATCAGTACTGCCAAGATTAAGAAACCCTAAATTAAGCAAATCACTTTCTTTCTCTAGGTTTTGGTTTCCAAAAGATTTTCACCATGTCTCAAAAGTTAAAGTGTGAAAGCGTTAATCACTCAGTCATGTTCAACTCTTTGTGACCCCATGGACTATAGCCCACCAGTTTCCTCTGTCCATGGAAATTTCCAGGCAAGAATACTGAAATGGGTAGCCATTTCCTCCTCCAGGGGATCTTCCCGACCCAAGGGTGGAACCCGGGTCTCCTGCATTGCAGGGAGATTCTTTACCATCTGAGCCATCAGGGAAGCCCATGTCTCAAAAACTCTCCACTAATAAGCTCAATATAATGAATTGCACATGTGGAAGAGTATTAAGACATTCAATACAGTTCAAAATGACTTAGAAGCAGCAGTTATTTTCAAACCCATTTCAGAAGCATCTGATACAGAGATAGGATAAATGTGACTTGCTTGAGAAAACCTGGCAAAAGAATAGAATGCTGGTCTCTGGGACTCCCAGTCAACTGGACTGTTAGTCTCATCACACAGCTTCCAAGAGACAACGTGACATTGTGAGAAATGCCTGGCCAGAAATATTTGCTAATGTTTTGGTAACAAACTATTAATACAATACAATACCTGTTTTGATTCTTTTATCTGTATAGAGTGAGTAAAGTTTTCCTTCTCATTTCTGTATTGCCTTCAGAGACCTCAGGCACTTGAGTTTATCCAACAGTCCATTCGATTTTTGTCTGTGTTGCTTATTCAAGTGTTTCTCCATAAACCCCAAGCCACAGTACTATTAAATAATTGATTGCACAGATCTACCTTTCACATTTTACAGATCAGTATCAAAAGTTTTATGTCCCATGGAGTTCTTTTATGGAAAATGATAACATTGCATGCTGCTGCTACTAAGTCACTTCAGTTGTGTCCAATTCTGTGTGACTCCATAAATGGCAGCCCACCAGGCTCCTCCGTCCTTGGGATTCTCCAGGCAAGAACACTGGAGCGGGTTGCCATTTCCTTCTCCAATGCATGAAAGTTAAAAGTTAAAGGGAAGTTGCTCAGTCGTGTCCAACTCTTCGCGACCCCATGGACTGAAGCCTACCAGGTTCCACCGTCTATGGGATTTTCCAGGCAAGAGTACCGGAGTGGGGTAGATAACATTGCATAGCATATTTTATTTATCTACTACTGACTTGATTGACCTCTTATTAGGGAATTTACCATATATACAAGATCCTACAAACTGTATAAATTGTAGTCATTTTAAAAGTACTTTAAGGGGACTTCCCTGGGTGTTCAGTGATTAAGACAACATGCTTGCATTGCAGGAGGCATGGGTTCGATTCCTGATCCAGGAACCAAGATATCACATGTCACACCATGCGGCCAAAATAAATAAAGTACTTAAAGAGGAATAGCGCCACACACACTGGCTCTTCCTGTTACACCATCAGAAGCCCAATAAAGATACAATTTACAGTGCCTAGCTGTTCAAAATATTTGTACTGTATATATACACTTTTGTTGTGAGAAACAGATGTAAAGGTTTCAGAAGTCCATCATATCTAGGTAACCAACTAACTCTGATGGCTTTATGGGAAGCATCAGTTCAGTTCAGTCGCTCAGTCGTGTCCGACTTTTTGTGACCCCAAGACTCGCAGCACGCCAGGCCTCCCTGTCCATCACCAACTCCCAGAGTTCACACAGACTCACGTCCATCGAGTCAGTGATGCCATCCAGCCATCTCATCCTCTGTCGTCCCCTTCTCCTCCTGCCCCCAATCCCTCCCAGCATCAGCGTCTCTTCCAATGAGTCAGCTCTTCGCATGAGGTGGCCAAAGTACTGGAGTTTCAGCTTCAGCATCATTCCCTCCAAAGAAATCCCAGGGCTGATCTCCTTTAGAATGGACTGGTTGAATCTCCTTGCAGTCCAAGGGACTCTCAAGAGTCTTCTCCAACACCACGGTTCAAAAGCATCAATTCTTCAGCTCTCAGCTTTCTTCACAGTCCAACTCTCACATCCATACATGACCACTGGAAAAACCATGGCCTTGACTAGACGGACCTTTGTTGGCAAAGTAATGTCTCACCTTTTCAATATGCTATCTAGGTTGGTCATAACTTTCCTTCCAAGGAGTAAGCATCTTTTAATTTCATGGCTGAAGTCACCATCTGCAGTGATTTTGGAGCCCAAAAAAACAAAGTCTGACATTGTTTCCACTGTTTCCCCATCTATTTCCCATGAAGAGATATAGGTTACCAATTATCATCTCTATTGGAGCTGAATTACCCTTATTAAATAAAGCTAGAAGATTCAAGACAGTGATTACTAACTGCTCCTGAACTAGTTGTGACCAGTTATTTAGTTTCAATTTTAAAGCCACCCATTATTTGACAAAAAGTGTCACTGAAACAGGCAGCTGAGACCATCACTATTTCTATTTTATTTTAAACTGGAGGTTAATTTGAGATGTTGTGAAAAGCAAAGGGAGAAATACACTTTTCAGGCCCAACATCTTTAATGGATAAGGAAAGCTAGCTTTGTATCAAGTAAGCACCCCATTAGACAAATGGCAGACAAGGACATGGATCTGAGAAGGGTGATTTTACTTCACTTTTTAAAATTGAATTTATTTCCAAAATTTACTTACTTTAATTGAAGGATAATTGCTTTACAATGTTGTGTTGGTTTCTGCCATACCTCAACATGAATAGCCATAGATACACATATGTTCCCTCTATCCTGAACCCCCTTACCACCTCCCATCCCATCCCACCCCTCTAAATTGTCACAGAGCACTGGGTTTGAGCTCACTGTGCCATGCAGCAAATTCCCGCTGGCTATCTATTTTACATATGGCAATGTATATGTTTCAATACTACTCTCTCAATTCATCCCACCCTCTCCTGCTCCCTCTGTGTCCACAAGTCTGTTTTCTATATCTGCGTCTCCAGAGAAGGGTGATTTTAAGTTGGGTTTTGATATCTCATCCTCTTGAGAGAAGGACAGACATTCTATTAAAGGGATACCTTGCTGGGCTAACAGAGAGGTGCCACTTGAAACTTCAGCTGTACCTGGAAAAGACTCATGTATGTGCAAAAAGAAAAAAAATTTAATCATGTTTATTATGAAAGACCACCCCAAATGAAATTACAAAGTAATTAACTTCTAAATTCTAATGTTATATTTTAAACAGAAAGTGATGCATGCATGTGGCTAAGTTGCTTCAGTCGTGTCTGACTATGTTTCCTATGAACTGTAGCCTGCCAGACTCCTCTGTCCATGGGATTCTCCAGGCAAGAATACTGGCATGGGTTGCCATTTCCTTCTCCAGGGTATCTTCCTGACCCAGGAATCGAATCCAGGTCTTCTGCATTGCAGGCAGATTGTTTACCACTGTGCCATCAACTTAATTACTGAAAATTTCATGTGAAATTCAGATATTTCATTTTTTGTTTGCTTTTTTTTTTCTTTTAAACTTGTTATTTTGTATTGGGGTATATAGCTGATTAACAATGTTGTGATACTCTCAGGTGAACAGCAAAGGGATTCAGCCATACAAATACCATTCTCCACATACAAAATCCATTCTCCCTCAAGTGAGACAAAATAGTTTCAATCCTCATCTGCCTGTGAAATACATTCAGGGATAAACTATTTAGAGATGATAACACTGACTTTAAGCTGATTGGTATAAGAAATTTTCTTTTTTTTTTTAATTTTATTTTATTTTTAAACTTTACATAACTGTATTAGTTTTGCCAAATATCAAAATGAATCCGCCACAGGTATACATGTGTTCCCCATCCTGAACCCTCCTCCCTCCTCCCTCCCCATTCCATCCCTCTGGGTCGTCCCAGTGCACCAGCCCCAAGCATCCAGTATCGTGCATCGAACCTGGACTGGCAACTCATTTCATACATGATATTTTACATGTTTCAATGCCATTCTCCCAAATCTTCCCACCCTCTCCCTCTCTCACAGAGTCCATAAGACTGTTCTATACATCAGTGTCTCTTTTGCTGTCTCGTACACAGGGTTATTGTTACCATCTTTCTAAATTCCATATAGATGCGTTAGTATACTGTATTGGTGTTTTTCTTTCTGGCTTACTTCACTCTGTATAATAGGCTCCAGTTTCATCCACCTCATTAGAACTGATTCAAATGTATTCTTTTTAATGGCTGAGTAATACTCCAATGTGTATATGTACCACAGCTTTCTTATCCATTCATCTGCTGATGGACATCTAGGTTGCTTCCATGTCCTGGCTATTATAAACAGTGCTGTGATGAACATTGGGGTACTCGTGTCTCTTTCCCTTCTGGTTTCCTCAGTGTGAATGCCCAGCAGTGGGATTGCTGGGTCATAAGGCCGGTCTATTTCCAGTTTTTTAAGGAATCTCCACACTGTTCTCCATAGTGGCTGTACTAGTTTGCATTCCCACCAACAGTGGAAGAGGGTTCCCTTTTCTCCACACCCTCTCCAGCATTTATTACTTGTAGACTTTTGGATCGCAGCCATTCTGACTGGTGTGAAATGGTACCTCATAGTGGTTTTGATTTGCATTTCTCTGATAATGAGTGATGTTGAGCATCTTTTCATGTGTTTGTTAGCCATCTGTATGTCTTCTTTGGAGAAATGTCTATTTAGTTCTTTGGCCCATTTTTTGATTGGGTCATTTATTTTTCTGGAGTTGAGCTGTAGGAGTTGCTTGTATATGCTCGAGATTAGTTGTTTGACAGTTGCTTCATTTGCTATTATCTTCTCCCATTCTGAAGGCTGTCTTTTCACCTTGCTATTAGTTTCCTTTGATGTGCAGAAGCTTTTAAGGTTAATTAGGTCCCATTTGTTTATTTTTGCTTTTATTTCCAATATTCTGGGAGGTGGGTCATAGAGGATCCTGCTGTGATGTATGTCAGAGAGTGTTTTGCCTATGTTCTCCTCTAGGAGTTTTATAGTTTCTGGTCTTACGTTTAGATCTTTAATCCATTTTGAGTTGATTTTTGTGTATGGTGTTAGAAAGTGTTCTAGTTTCATTCTTTTACAAGTGGTTGACCAGAGTTCCCAGCACCACTTGTTAAAGAGATTGTCTTTAATCCATTGTATATTCTTGCCTCCTTTGTCAAAGATAAGGTGTCCATATGTGCGTGGATTTATCTCTGGGCTTTCTATTTTGTTTCATTGATCTGTATTTCTGTCTTTGTGCCAGTACCATACTGTCTTGATAACTGTGGCTTTGTAGTAGAGCCTGAAGTCAGGTAGGTTGATTCCTCCAGTTCCATTCTTCTTTCTCAAGATCACTTTGGCTATTCGAAGTTTTTTGTTTTTCCATACAAATTGTGAAATTATTTGTTCTAGCTCTGTGAAGAATGCTGTTGGTAGCTTGATAGGGATTGCATTGAATCTATAGATTGCTTTGGGTAGTATACTCATTTTCACTATATTGATTCTTCCAATCCATGAACATGGTATATTTCTCCATCTGTTAGTGTCCTCTTTGATTTCTTTCACCAGTGTTTTATAGTTTTCTATATATAGGTCTTTAGATTCTTTAGGTAGATATATTCCTAAGTATTTTATTCTTTCCGTTGCAATGGTGAATGGAATTGTTTCCTTAATTTCTCTTTCTGTTTTCTCATTATTAGTGTATAGGAATGCAAGGGATTTCTGGGTGTTGATTTTATATCCTACAACTTTACTATAGTCATTGATTAGTTCTAGTAATTTTCTGGTGGAGTCTTTAGGGTTTTCTATGTAGAGGATCATGTCATCTGCAAACAGTGAGAGCTTTACTTCTTCTTTTCCAATTTGGATTCCTTTTATTTCTTTTTCTGTTCTGATTGCTGTGGCCAAAACTTCCAAAACTATGTTGAATAGTAATGATGAAAGTGGGCACCCTTGTCTTGTTCCTGACTTTAGAGGAAATGCTTTCAATTTTTCACCATTGAGGATAATGTTTGCTGTGGGTTTGTCATATATAGCTTTGATTATGTTGAGGTATGTTCCTTCTATTCCTGCTTTCTGGAGGGTTTTGATCATAAATGGATGTTGAATTTTGTCAAAGGCTTTCTCTGCATCTATTGAGATAATCATATGGTTTTTATTTTTCAATTTGTTAATGTGGTGTATTACACTGATTGATTTGCGGATATTGAAGAATCCTTGCATCCCTGGGATAAAGCCCACTTGGTCATGGTGTATGATCTTTTTAATGTGTTGTTGGATTCTGATTGATAGAATTTTGTTAAGGATTTTTGCATCTATGTTCATCAGTGATATTGGCCTGTAGTTTTCTTTTTTTGTGGGATCTTTGTCAGGTTTTGGTATTAGGGTGATGGTGGCCTCATAGAATGAGTTTGGAAGTTTACCATCCTCCGAAATTTTCTGGAAGAGTTTGAGCAGGATAGGTGTTAGCTCTTCTCTAAATTTTTGGTAGAATTCAGCTGTGAAGCTGTCTGGACCTGGGCTTTTGTTTGCTGGAAGATTTTTGATTACAGTTTCAATTTCCGTGCTTGTGATGGGTCTGTTAAGATTTTCTATTTCTTCCTGGTCGAGTTTTGGAAAGTTGTACTTTTCTAAGAATTTGTCCATTTCTTCCTCGTTGTCCATTTTATTGGCATATAATTGTTGATAGTAGTCTCTTATGATCCTTTGTATTTCTGTGTTGTCTGTTGTGATCTCTCCATTTTCATTTCTAATTTTATTGATTTGATTTTTCTCCCTTTGTTTCTTGATGAGTCTGGCTAATGGTTTGTCAATTTTATTTATCCTTTCAAAGAACCAGCTTTTGGTTTTGTTGATTTTTGCTATGGTCTCTTTTGTTTCTTTTGCATTTATTTCTGCTCTAATTTTTAAGATTTCTTTCCTTCTACTAACCCTGGGGTTCTTCATTTCTTCCTTTTCTAGTTGCTTTAGGTGTAGAGTTAGGTTATTTATTTGACTTTTTTCTTGTTCCTTGAGGTGTGCCTGTATTGCTATGAACTTTCCCCTTAGGACTGCTTTTACCGTGTCCCACAGGTTTTGGGTTGTTGTGTTTTCATTTTCATTCGTTTCTATGCAAATTTTGATTTCTTTTTTGATTTCTTCTGTGATTTGTTGGTTATTCAGCAGCGTGTTGTTCAGCCTCCATATGTTGGATTTTTTAATAGTTTTCCTCCTGTAATTGAGATCTAATCTTACTGCATTGTGGTCAGAAAAGATGCTTGGAATGATTTCTATTTTTTTGAATTTACCAAGGCTAGCTTTATGGCCCAGGATGTGATCTATCCTGGAGAAGGTTCCATGTGTGCTTGAGAAGAAGGTGAAATTCATTGTTTTGGGATGAAATGTCCTATAGATATCAATTAGGTCTAACTGGTCTATTGTATCGTTTAAAGTTTGTGTTTCCTTGTTAATTTTCTGTTTAGTTGATCTATCCATAGGTGTGAGTGGGGTATTAAAGTCTCCCACTATTATTGTGTTATTGTTAATTTCTTCTTTCATACTTGTTAGCATTTGTCTTACATACTGCGGTGCTCCCGTGTTGGGTGCATATATATTTGTAATTGTTATATCTTCTTCTTGGATTGATCTTTTGATCATTATGTAGTGACCATCTTTGTCTCTTTTCACAGTCTTTGTTTTAAAGTCTATTTTATCTGATATGAGTATTGCTACTCCTGCTTTCTTTTGGTCCCTATTTGCATGGAAAACCTTTTTCCAGCCCTTCACTTTCAGTCTGTATGTGTCCCCTGTTTTGAGGTGGGTCTCTTGCAGACAACATATGTAGGGGTCTTGTTTTTGTATCCATTCAGCCAGTCTTTGTCTTTTGGTTGGGGCATTCAACCCATTTACGTTTAAGGTAATTACTGATAAGTATGACCCCGTTGCCATTTACTTTATTGTTTTGGGTTCGAATTTATACACAATTTTTGTGTTTCCTGTCTAGAGAATATCCTTTAGTATTTGTTGGAGAGCTGGTTTGGTGGTGCAGAATTCTCTCAGCTTTTGCTTGTCTGAAAAGCTTTTGATTTCTCCTTCATACATGAATGAGATCCTTGCTGGGTACAATAATCTGGGCTGTAGGTTATTTTCTTTCATCATTTTAAGTATGTCTTGCCATTCCCTCCTGGCTTGAAGAGTTTCTATTGAAAGATCAGCTGTTATCCTTATGGGTATTCCCTTGTGTGTTATTTGTTGTTTTTCCCTTGCTGCTTTTAATATTTGTTCTTTGTGTTTGATCTTTGTTAATTTGATTACTATGTGTCTTGGGGTGTTTCACCTTGGGTTTATCCTGTTTGGGACTCTCTGGGTTTCTTGGACTTGGGTGATTATTTCCTTCCCCATTTTAGGGAAGTTTTCAACTACTATCTTCTCAAGTATTTTCTCATGGTCTTTCTTTTTGTCTTCTTCTTCTGGGACCCCAATGATTCGAATGTTGTAGTGTTTAATATTGTCCTGGAGGTCTCTGAGATTGTCCTCATTTCTTTTAATTCGTTTTTCTTTTATCCTCTCTGATTCATTTATTTTTACCATTCTATCTTCTAATTCACTAATCCTATCTTCTGCCTCTGTTATTCTACTATTTGTTGCCTCCAGAGTGTTTTTAATTTCACTTATTGCATTATTCATTATATATTGACTCTTTTTTATTTCTTCTAAGTCCTTGTTAAACCTTTCTTGCATCTTCTCAATCCTTGCCTCCAGGCTATTTATCTGTGATTCCATTTTAATTTCAAGATTTTGGATCAATTTCACTATCATTATTCGGAATTCTTTATCAGGTAGATTCCCTATCTCTTCCTCTTTTGTTTGGTTTGGTGGGCATTTATCCTGTTCCTTTATCTGCTGGGTATTCCTCTGTCTTTTCATCTTGTTTAAATTGCTGTGTTTGGGGTGTCCTTTCTGTATTCTGGCAGTTTGTGGAGTTCTCTTTATTGTGGCATTTCCTCGCTGTGTGTGGGGTTGTACAGGTGGCTTGTCAAGGTTTCCTGGTTAGGGAAGCTTGTGTCGATGTTCTGGTGTATGGAGCTGTATTTCTTCTCTCTGGAGTGTAATGAAATGTCCAGTAATGAGTTATGAAATGTCTATGGTTTTGGGGTGACTTTGGGCAGCCTGTATCTTGAAGCTCAGGGCTGTGTTCCTTTGTTGCTGGAGAATTTGCTTGTTATGTCTTTCCCTGGAACTTGTTGGCCCTTGTGTGGTGCTTGGTTTCAGTGTCGGTATGGAGGCGTTTGATGAGCTCCTGTCAATTAATGTTCCTTGGAGTCAGGAGTTCCCTGGAGTCAGGGTTTGGACTTAAGCCTCCTACTTCCAGTTATCAGTCTTAATTTTACAGTAGTTTCAAAACTTCTCCTTCTATACAGCACCACTGATAAAACATCTATGTTAAAGATGAAAAGTTTCTCTACTGTGAGGGTCACTCAGAGAGGTTCACAGCGTTACATGGAGAAGAGAAGAGGGAGGAGGGAGTTAGAGGTGACCCAAATGAGATGAGGTGGAATCAATAGTGGAGAGAGTGGACTAGCCAGTAGTCACTTCCTTATGTGCACTCCACAACTGGACCGCTCAGAGATGTTCACAGAGTTATACAGAGAAGAGAAGAAGGAGGAAGGAGACAGAGGTGGCCAGAAGGATAAAAGGGGGAAATGAAAAGGAGGGAGACAGATCCAGCCAGTAATCAGTTCCCTCAGTGTTCTCCACCGTCTGGAACACACAGAAATTCACAGAGTTGGGTAGAGTAGAGAGGGGTTAGGGAGGAGATACAGGTGACCTGGTGGAGAAAATGGAGAGTCCAAAGGGAGAGACAGCAGTCAAGCCAGTAATCTCGTACACTAGTAAAAAATGGGTCCTGAAGATTGGGTTCTTAAACGTACAAAATTGGTAACAAATACATAAAAGCAAAAATTAGAAATCTAGAGTAGAGTTTGGAATTTCAAAAATGTGATGTTAATGAAAAGAAGAAGGAAAAGAAAGAGAGAAAAAACGAACAAAGAAAAACAAACAAGGTCGTGAAAATTATAAAGAAACTACAGGACCAAAATTGATAACTAATACCAAAAAGCAAAAGTTAAAAATCTAGAGTAGAGTTTGGAATTTCACAAATACAATGTTAAAAAAAAGAAGAAGAAAAATAAAGAGAGAAAACAAACAAACCAACAAAAACAATGTCGCAAAAATTATAAAGAAAATACAGGTACAAAATTGATGTCAAATACCAAAAAGCATAAATTAAAAATCTTGAGTAGAGTTTGGAGTTGCAGATATACGATGTTATACAAAAGAAGAAGAGAAAGAAACAGAGGGGAAAAAAGTCACAGAAATTATGAAAAAAAACTATAGGTACAAAATTGATAACATATACCAAAAGGCTAAAATTAAAAATCTAGAGTAGAGTTTGGAATTTCAAAAATACAATGTTAAAGAAAAGAAGAAAAAGAAAAAGAAAAAAAACACAGTCAAAAAATTATAAAATATATATATGAAGTTTGCTGAAGAAGAATAAAATATAGGGTCTTTTTTTTGGCAAAGTAATAGTTATAAAAGTGAAAATTAAAGAACAATAGAGGACTTAAAAAAATTTTTTTAATTAAAAAAAAGAAAAAGAAAAAAAAAAGAAAGAAAGATTGATCGTAAAAATAGTAAAAATATATCTAGGTCTTTCTCTGGTTTTGTTGTGAGTATTGTGGGTTCAGTTCATTTTTGGCTAGTTCCTTGATCCGACTTATATTTCTCAAGATCTATAGGCCCCTTCCTATGTAGTCCGTAGTAACCACAGGGTTTTAATCTATGGCCTGTAGCTTCCAAGGCGTTTCCCTCTGTTATAGCTTCTTCTGTTTGCTGGTCTCTTCAGTGTCTGGTTCCCGCCCTGACACAAAGGGGACGGTAGAGGACACTATTTTTTTAATTTTATTTAGGCTCACTTGTTCAGCCGCGCTGTGGGGAGGGAGGGAGGGATGCTGCAAACAGATAACACTGGCGTGCGCTCGCAGTGCCTCAGCCACACTGGGTCTGCCCCCGCTCACGGCGCGTGTAGCCTCCCTGCCCACCCTGCTCGGGCTCTAGGTTGTTCCACCGGGAACAATCAGAGGCCGGCCCTGGGCTGAGCTCCCAGGTCCAAGCCGCTCAGGTTCAGGCACTCGGGTAGTCCTCAGAGGCGCAGACTCCGTTGGGCCTGCGTTTTGTGCTCTTCCCAGATCCGAGCGGCTCAGGTGATGAGGTGTTTGGCGGGCGCCAATGCTGCGACTTATCGCCTCCCCGCCACTCGGTTATCTGGGTGTAAAACCGGCGCACCTTCTCAGGCAGCTGTTGATCGTCCAGACCCCCAAGAAGTTTTAGTTAGCAAAGAAGCCTGCTTACAGTTTTAGAGATAGTGTCTCTCTGGGGCTGCGATTGCCCCCTTCTGGCTCTGGCTGCCTGTCACCGGAGGGGGAAGGTCTGCAGCCGGCTATCTCTGTTCAGTCCTTTGCTCTGTGCGCGGGCCTGGCGGTGTCTTAGGTTAGGGCTGGCTTTTCGCGTGGTAGATATCCCACAGTCTGGTTTGCTAGCCCAAATTATTTCGCTCAGATAGCACTCAGGACAATTCAGCCCAATTCTTACTCTAAGGGACACAGCCCGCGCCGCACTTCCCTGCCCAGCCCCCGCTTGCTAATGCCGTGTGCAGGCGTCTGCGCTGCTTCTCCGCTGGGGGAGTTACCGTAGAGCTCACAATCCGCGATTTTTAATTGTTTATTTTTTTTTCCCCTCCCTTTTATGTTGCCCTCTGTGCTTCCAAAGCTCGGCACAGATTCGGCAGTGAGAGGGTTTCCTGGTGTTTGGAAACTTCTCTCTTTTTAAGACTCCCTTCCCGGGACGGAACTCCATCCCTCCCTCTTTTGTCTCTTTTTTTGTCTTTTATATTTTTTCCTACCTCCTTTCGAAGAGTTGGGCTGCTTTTCTGGGTGCCTGATGTCCTCTGCCGGCATTCAGAAGTTGTTTTGTGGAATTTACTCGATGTTTAAATGCTCTTTTGATGAATTTGTGGGGGAGAAAGTGTTCTCCCCGTCCTACTCCTCCGCCATCTTGGCTCCTCCCTCAAGAAATTTTCTAATCTGAAATTATATAATGCCATCATTATAGTTAACATACTGAATTTAACCTTTTTTCAACAAGATGAAGATGTGGGGGGTATTGGGGAATCATGGACCTTTTTATGTATTAAGTTTTCTATATAATGCTTCCAGAGAAGTAACTGAGCAGTCTGCCCAGTGCTTTTACTTTTGTGTTTGTTTTTGTTTAATCAGTAAGTCGTGTCCAACACGTTTACAACCCCTGTGGACTGTAGCCTGCCAGGCTTCTCTGTAAATGGGATTTCACAGGCAGGAAAACTGGAGCAGGTTGTCATTTCCTTCTCCAGGTAGATATTTCATATCTTTTAAATTAAGTAAATATATTGAAAGTTTCTGAAAGTAAAATCAATGTAGATTTTGATTTATGTTGGGGAAACATGAGGGATCCTAATGGAGTTGTGTGACATCTCCATAGTTCTGCATCTTCATGCTACACTGGGGAGCTGATCTTAAGTGTCTTGATTTCTTTCTATCAATTGCAACTGTGGATTACCTTCTTGCTTTGGATCCTGGTCACTGAAGTTTTCATTCTCCTTATCTGGCCATTCTGCTCACTTCTGTTCCTTCTCTTATACCCTAAATGTATGTGCCTTCTTCAGAACAGAACAAGTCACTGACTTTCTTCTCAATATTGTGTTCCTTAGCAGTTATAGTCTCTTATCTCATAGCTTCAAATACCACTATCAGTAGCATATCCCTTATGCCACCTCACACAGCTAATGCATCTGTACTAGCTCTTTCATCTAATGTGGTCATCACTACATTGGTACATCGACATAGCCCTGTTAAATGTCTTGTTTGAAAAAACTCAGCAAAAGAAAATAGAATGTTGATCACCTGAGTCACCAAGCAACTGGACTGTCAGCTTTCTCATATTGCTTCTAAGAGGTGATGTGACATTGTAAGAAAATGCCTGGCTGATATGCTGTGCTTAGGTTTTGGTCATGAACTAGAACAAGATTTTTTTCTGTATAGCCTAGGGGAAACTTTCCTCCACAAATTTATATTGACTTCAGAGACAGCATGCACCTGAATTCGTCAAACAGTCCATTTGATATCTTTTTCATGTTGTTAACTCAAGTGTTTTCTGTACGAATCCCAAGCCAGAGTAAATATTCCTTGTTCTTCAGATAACTTGGAAGCTAACCCTGCTGCTCACTGATTTGTATTTTTGTTGCCTACAGGGAAAAGTAATTATATCAAGATCAGCTCTTTTTTTCATTGATTGCTTACCTTGCACTAGACACAATTACTCTGTGAGGTGAATGTTTTTTTTGTTTTGTTTTGTTTTGTTTTGAGTTGAGTTGAGTATTATTATTACCAACACACAGATAGGAAAACTAACCTCCAAAGGTATCATACAACCTCTCCAAAGTTGCATAGAAAGTGGCAGGGTCGGGATTCAATTCAAGTTATGAATTCAAAACCTAGTCCCGTGCCACAATGCATTAGCAGGCAAAGTCTGTTGTTAATTGTCCTGCTTACTTGCTTATTTAGAAGCTCTCTCCCTAGCATGGCTGTTGGATTACCTCACGTAAGAGTTTAAATTAGAATGGGGTTTGAATCTCAGGGAAACAAAAAAATTTTGTGACTTGCTTTATTGCAATATTCACTTTGTTGCAATGGCCTGGAACGGAATCTACAATATCGCAGAGGCATACTTGTACTGCCAATGAAAATAATCATCAACTTGGAATTCTTCAATTTAATAATTAACATGTTCTTTAAAAGGAAAGATCGATTAAAAGCATATACAAACTAAAAAACTGAGAGGATTCACTGCCAGTCAAACCATATAAAAGAATAAAAGGAACTTTCAAGAAAAAAGAAAATCATATGAGCCAGAAATCAGAAAATAGAGGGAAGCCTGAAAACCAAGGGAAAATTCAGGTAAAACTAAATAGTGATCATACAGAAGCAGTAAGTTCCTACAGGCTATAAAATAAAATTAAATGAAAATAAAAGCACAGATGATGGAAAAGGGTAAATTTGCAAAAAATGTTGACAGCAACATTGTAATAATAAGAAAAAGAAAGAAAGAAAAGAGAGAGAAAGAGAAAAAACCCAATTTCTGGTAACAAGAAAATGGGTGGCTAAATAATGCAAAAGGCTTATGATGATCCAACATATAAGTGAAAAAACAAATAAGCTACTTATTTACACATCAGCATAAATAAATCCTAGGTTTATTTTAGTAAAATAAAGGTTTATTTTATTTTTATAAAATAAAAAGTTATTTTTATTTTTATTTTAGTAAAATAAAGGTTTATTTTATTTTTTATTTTTTTTTACTTTGTATATGTTTTTAATCTATCTTTCCTTTTAAAGAACATATTAGTTATTAAATTGAAGAATTCCAAGTTGATTAGTTTCATTGGCAGTACAAGTATGCCTCTGAGATATTGTAGATTCCATTCCAGGCCATTGCAACAAAAATAAGGTTGGCTGAAAAAACAAGATGACAACTAGCTACAGTATGAGATCATTTTCCCAAAGATTAAAAAAGTGAACAATATACTGTTTAAAGATGCTTATAAATATAGTAGATATTAGAGATACCAAGAAATTAGAGACACCAAGGGAACATTTCATGCAAAGATGGGCTCAATAAAGGACAGAAATGGTATGGACCTAACAGAAGCCAAAGATATTAAGAAGAGATGGCAAGACTACACAGAAGAACTATACAAAAAGATTTTTATGACCCAGATAACCACAATGCTGTGATCACTCACCTAGAGCTAGACATCCTGGAATGTGAAGTCAAGTGGGCCTTAGGAAGCATCACTATGAGCAAAGCTAGTGGAGGTGATGGAATTCCAGTTGAGCTATTTCAAATCCTAAAAGATGATGCTGTGAAAGTGCTGCACTCAATATGTCAGCAAATTTGGAAAAATCAACAGTGGCCACAGGACTGGAAAAGGTCAGTTTTCATTCCAATCCCAAAGAAAGGCAATGCCAAAGAATGTTCAAACTATCACACAATTGCACTCATCTCACATGCTAGCAAAGAAATGCTCAAAATTTTCCAAGCCAGGCTTCAAAAGTACATGAAACATGAACTTCCACATGTTCAAGATGGATTTGGAAAAGCCAGAGGAAACAGAGATCAAATTACCAACACCACTGGATCATAAAAAAAAAAAAAAGCAAGAGAGTTCCAAAAAAACATTTACTTCTGCTTTATTGACTGCACCAAAGTCTTTGACTGGGTGGATCATAACCAATTGTGAAAAATTCTTCAAGAGATGGGAATACCAGACCAACTTACCTGCCTCCTGGGAACTCTGTATGCATGTCAATAAACTACAATTAGTGTCAGATATGGAACAGACTGGTTCCAAATTGGGAAAGGCGTTTGTCAAGCCTGTATATTGTCACCCTGCTTATTTAACTTATATGCAGAGTGCATCATGTGAAATGCCAGATGAAGCACAAGATGGAATCAAGATTTGGGGAGAAATATCAATAACCTAAGATACGCAGATGGCACCACCTTTATAGCAGAAAGCAAAGAAGAACTATAGAGCCTCTTGATGAAAGTGAAAGAGGAGAGTGAAAAAGTTGGTTTAAAACTCAAGATTCAAAAATTTAAGATCATAGCATCCGGTCCCATCACTTCATGGCAAATAGATGGGGAAACAATTGAAACAGTGACTTTATTTTCTTAGGCTCCAAAATCACTGCTTATTGGGACTGCAGCCATGAAATTAAAAGATACTTGATCCTTGGAAGAAAAGCTCTGACCAACCTAGACAGCATGTTAAAAAGCACAGATGTTACTTTGCCAACAAAAGTCCATCTATTCAAAGCTATGGTTTTTTCACTAGTCATGTATGGATGTGAGAGTTGGACTATAAAGAAAGCTGAACACTGAAGAATTGATGCTTTTGAACTGTGGTGTTCGAGAAGACTCTTGAGAGTCCCTTGGACTGCAAGGAGATCCAACCAGTTCATCCTGAAGGAGACCAGCCCTGGGTGTTCATTGCAGGGACTGATGTTGAAGCTGAAACTCTAATATTTTGGCAACCTGATGCTTAGAACTGACTCATTGGAAAAAGAGCCTGATGCTTGGAAAGACTGAAGGCAGGAGGAAAAGATGATGACCTAGGATAAGATGATTGGATGGCATCACCGACTCAGTGGATATAAGTTTGAGTGAGATCTAGGAGTTGGTGATGGACATGGAAGCCTGGCATGCTGCAGTCCATGGATCACAAAGAGTTGGACACAACTGAGCAACTTAACTGAACTGAACTGATTTAAAAAGAAAATCAAAGGTAAACATAAATTTGGGGGAGTGTTTATCACTTTCAGGTGAGGCGGGACAGGGACACAGGAAAAATAAAAGAATAAAGGTACCTGCAAAGGACTTGGGAATCTTCTGCTTCCTAAATTGATTTTCAAGTTGTTAGGTGTTCATTTTATTTTTAGCCTCGAAGGCAATGGCACCCCACTCCAGTACTCTTGCCTGGAAAATCCCATGGATGGAGGAGCCTGGTAGGCTGCAGTCCATGGGGTCGCTAAGAGTCGTACACGACTGAGC
Source organism: Bubalus kerabau (assembly GCF_029407905.1). Lineage (NCBI taxonomy): Eukaryota > Metazoa > Chordata > Mammalia > Artiodactyla > Bovidae > Bubalus > Bubalus kerabau. The sequence continues at coordinate 39,685,897 of NC_073647.1, read as the reverse complement.
GACTTCGCTTTCACTTTTCACTTTCATGCATTGGAGAAGGAAATGGCAACCCACTCCAGTGTTCTTGCCTGGAGAATCCCAGGGACGGGGGAGCCTGGTGGCTGCCGTCTATGGGGTCACACAGAGTCGGACATGACTGAAGTGACTTAGCATAGCATAGCATTGTACAAAACTGTCATTCTTTGCTATGTACTAACTTTTTGTTAGATGATGGAAACAAACATTTACTAAAGACAATATTCATATTGTGGAAAACATTTGAAAACTTAAATTTGCAAACATAATATTCCCTGTTTCAACTGGCAGTACTTTGAAGAGATAACATAGAATTGTTAGTTAAAAGCTTTGCATGTTTGACCACATAAGTTGTGCTCTCTAAGATAAAATCAAGTTTCATGTTTGATCAACAAACTTAATGAAACGAAAATGTGTACTGCTTGAAGAATCATGGTATTTTCTATAATTTTCTGAACATCTGTGTTTTAAGGATGAACTTGCATAAATGTTAAAAAAGCAAAAGAGGCTATATTTATTCAAAAGCACTATCCATTGCTCATTATAAGCTTTTGTTTTTTAAATGTGTACAAGTTTGTTTCAAAGTCACTGGATCCTCAGATGTTTTGAAAAGAACAAAAAGAATGAAAACAAATTTTGAGGTAGAAGAGAACAGATGAAACAGCTTCAGAAGTACATAAAAGGCAAAATAAAATAAAAAGTAAATGATAAGAATAAATAAAAAGAAACTTAAAAAAAAGAAACATAAATCAACATAAAATAAAACAAAATAATCAAATAAAAATAAAGAAACATAAAGCTAATAAAAATAAAATTAAAAAAAAAGAAAAAGGAAAATTACAATAGTACTACTGATTGTTTCAACAGCGAGGCTTCATCCTTTTCGAATCTTAGAGTAAGTAATTTGAAATTTTAAATAAATAAGCTTACATTTATTTACTCTGGTTCTAGAACTATTCTCAGGCTATGACTGAATTCACTGCTGGTCATAATTATTTATCAGCTCTCTAATGTGAGCCAGCTTGTTGTAGAGATATTGGCATCTGAGTTTTTCTTTAAAATAATTGTGATTCATCCGTTTCATCTTCTGATATTCTAGTGAGATTTTTTTATTAATATCTTCATATTCTCTTGAATCTGGAGGAAACTTCTCCTTTTGTGACGTTAGATAAACAAATATTTTAGAAAAAGGCATCAACTTTTCATGTAAGGCCTTATATTCCTCATAATCTACTCTAAATTCCTTCTCATAACGCTCACGTTGCTCAGAGGAAATTATAGTGACGTAGCTAGTCAGAAAATCTGGAAGCTCAGATGTTGAACAAGTCTTCCCAGTGGGAGTGCAAACCTTTGCAACTTCTTCACTTGAATTTGGTTTTGCACCTTCATCTTGTCTTTCACTATCTGTCTGCTGTTTCTCCAAAATCTTAATACTGTACTCTTTGCATTTTGCTTTATATTCTGTAAATTTGTATTTGAATTCCTCACTAGTCAGTGAATGCTGTTTCTCCATATGCTTCGGATACTTCATTGTAACTGAAATAGAGGTTACTGTTTGCACAGAGTGTTTATTCTGCTGGCACTCAAAAATTCTACTGCTTTGACTAAACCTGTCAACAGGTGGGTCTTGAGTCTCAGGTCCTTCTGTAATGCTAGAATAACTACACTTAGAATAGACAGGCTGAAGATAATTTGAAGTCGGAAGGTGGATGTTCGGCAATGATGGAGAGCTAAGATTGGTGGTAGATTCAGAGTATGGTGGGTGACCCATGGCAGATATTTCACTAGTGTTATTCAAACAATCACTTGATGCTGGCTGTTGTTTAGTTGTCAGGTGAGATATTCTAACTTTTTTGTTCTTTGAATAATCAATGTCAGCTGAATTGTAAAGTTGTTCCTGAGAATGAAAAGATATTTCATCTGTACTAGAATCTATAGAAAATTGTGGATGGTCGGTGCCAGTAACATTGAGAAGTGGATATACTTTTCTGGAAAGCACTAACTCCAATGTCTGCCTGTCCACCTCATTGTACCCAGGCCAGTCTTTTTGGAGCTCTTTAAAAACACAATTCTTTAAAGAATATGAACGATTCTGAGTATTCAGATGAGCTACTTCCTGCAAAATTTTTCCAAGGGAGTCCTTCTCCTCTTCAGTCATTCCGTCTCTCTGAAGTCGAACAAGAAGTTCATGTTTCTTGTAGTCCTTCAGTGCTAATAAGTGAATAACCCTGTCCCGATAGGTTCGTGCATGAACACTATAGGGCACGCGTGATTTACGGATTGTGTAAGCCAGGTTCATAGGAGTTGTTCTTTTTCTCTCAGGCACTGGATCTGGAATGACTTGAGGTGCTTTCCGAATTGGCACTGTGTTTGCTACACATGGTCTTACGTACTTTGGTTTGTTGTATGATTTCTTGTCTGCCTGGCTTTTTCTCACTTGCATCAAGAGCTCAGAGTAGATTGCTGTACAGTCTATCTCGTTTTCTTGCATCTGATACAAGCAACTGGGCTGCAAAGGATAACAGCTGGAGACATCTTGTTGCATATGGTCTTGATGGTTGTCTTTATTCACATTTGACAACTGAAAGTGAAATCTGTATCCTTTAGCAGGTGAAGTGTCTGGGGGAATTTTCATAAGCTCTGGGAGTCCTTGGAACGGAAGATAAGACTGAGGCATTACTGAGTTTCCATGGTTGCCACTGGAATCAGTTGCCTGAATGGCTGGCCTGGAAAGCTGCCTGGGTAGCACAGAGCCATGGGCTTGCCTTGGCTCTATACAGTCTGCCTCATCCACTGCCACCTCTCTTTCCTGAAGCACCACTTCCCCCACTTCTCTGCCTCTGGAAGCTTTCATATAGTCATATCTGTAAAGATCAAAGTTTACACAGTAAAATACTTCAGAAAAGAATGCCTTTCTTTGGCTGAAAATGTTTCTCTTAGGCTGTTGTTTATAAAACTAAGAGACTTTTCGCCCATGTAACAAAAGCAAGAAGTGCCTGGTTGACATAGAACTTGGAGAGGTAAATATGATGGAAAGATCTAATCACTCTCCTATGTTTTTCCTTTCACATTTTTCATTCCTCTTCAGGAGGAACTGTTAACCTTAAGTGGAAAGTGCTGAATTATTCTCTGAGCTCAGTACATAATCTCTTCCCAGTAAACCCAACATCAAGCAGAAGTACTTAATGGGAGGATTAACAGAGGTCTCAAGCTTATGGAAACTAGAGAGGGCTTCCACATAGTATAATTAATATTAATTTCTCCTTGCATTTACTCTGACATGCACGTGGGCTGTTGAATCCTCCTTGGAATTGGAGCCTGCCCTACCAACAGGCGATCTCACTTGATAGCTAAACACACTATTTTGTTTAAATAGTGGGTAAAAGCCAACAGTTCAGAGGTGCTCATTTCTCTTTCTCAACTATCACCAATGAGTAGAAGGACTTTTCAGCTCCTTAGCTTGCCCCTTCTGTGCATTATTCTGCTTATTTGCATTCTTCCTAAAGATGATCCTTAACAGATCACAGGGTTACCCAGGTAAAATTGCCCATGCTGAAATAAATCTTGCAGCCACTCATGCTAAAGACATACAGTGGAATTACTGAATGCACACAGATTATAAGAAATTCCAACCAGTTCCAACAAATTTCACACTAAAAAAATATAAGGCACAATTCTCCCTCCTCAATGTCTTCACATTCCTAGCCCATCTTATTCTCAGATTTGTCAACCTTTACTGATGGCAGCATCTTTCACCTTATCACACAACTAGAAAACCTCAACGTCATCTTCTGCTACTCCCTCAAATATACTTCTCATTAATTTCCCTCCAAAACAATTATTAAGCCACCAAATATATCATTCATCCAATAGATAGCTATCTAATATCTATCATGTGCCCAACAGTACTCTAGATGCTTGGGAATATGGCAATGAACAAAACAGAAGCAAACAAAAATCCTTGTTCTCATACTGCTTACATTCTTACCAAGTCTTTCTGCATAACATTCAAATCCACCCCTTCCTCTCCCACACTACAGCTATTGTCCTAATTTAGGCCAAAAGTATCTTATCCAACATCATGTCCTCTCTTCCTAACTTGATTTCTTGCCTGCCATCTTTTCTTCTTTCTGTCTTCAAAATATCAACTATGATTCCAATCAACTGTACTCTAAAACAAGTCATAGTTCTCATTACTTAAAGAGTAAAATTAATGAAAATGTGCTCAATATCACTAATTATCAGGGAAATGCAAATCAAATCACAATGAGCACCTCAGACCTGTCAGAATAGCTATCATCTAAAAGACAAGAGATAACAAGTATTGGTCAGGATGTGTGGAAAAATGAACACTCATGAACTGTTGGTGGGACCATAAATTTGTACAATTACAATGAAAGACAGTATGGAAGTTCCTTAATCAGTTAAAAATAGAGCTACCATGTGATTCAGCAATCCCACTCCTGGGTATATAGTCAAAGGAAATGTGAATGACATCTCAAAGACATATCTCCACTCCCATGTCCATTGCAGCATTGTTCACAAAAGCAAAAACATAGAAACAACCTAAATGCCCATCATTTGTTGAGCAAATGAGGGCATCATCAATACTCTCTACTTGTCTCATTCATATTAGGTTCAGCCCATTAAATTTCTACTCATCCATCCATATGACCTTCCTCTACTCAAAACTAATACTTCCCTTCATGACAGTCCCAAAGCACAGTGGGTCTATGAAAAACACCACACATCTTATCATTTATTACTCATGTGTCTGTCTCCTCTACTAGATTCTGATTCCATACCTGTGGCAACTACATTCTACAAATTTGCATGACCCTTCTTTTTTGTCCCTAGTACCTCCCTCTAGAATTAGCAGGTGCAAAGTAGAAGGCACTCTCTAAAATATTTGTCAAAAGAATGACTAATAGTACCTTTGCTTTTCTCCTGGCAAAAATATATTACTGTCACACCAAGAGGTTAGATTAAGTCTGTTAATGACAGTGAGATGTTCTGTTCCTCTTTAAGAATTTTTTCATGTTCTTGTTAATGTCCCAGTATTTTTGTGTTTTAAAAAGTGAAATCACTGTTGCAGGGAGAATGCAAAATACTTCAGAAAAACCAATTAACTACTGAAATATATTCAGCCATATAATGTTCTAATGTATGTACAAATGCTTTTTTTTTTTATTCTTCTTGGAGACCTCTAGTAGGCACAGAAAGTAATAATATATCCTTCACTATCTTTATGCAAAATCTGGAAGAATAAAATACTTCTAGGATAGTTCTATTCCCACAGGAAATAACAACAAAAAAATATTACTTAGTAAGAGACTGGAAAGGGAGGCATAAATATCAAAATAGTACTAACATACATAAAAGAAGACTTGAAAACATGAAGAAAGATTTCATGATTTCTGAAAAGATAACTGAATATTGTAAAGATGTCAAATATTTCCAAATTATTACATGCATTTAGTAAAATCACAATAAAAACTTCAGCAGGATTATTTTCTTTAAATCTATCAAAATTATTATAAAATTCAACTGCAAGAAGAGTGAAAAGAATTTCCACAAGGGAGCTGATAACATGAAGCTACAATAAGACAGTAAGGAACTATCATAACACTTTGAAAATGAGTAGAAGTGAACATATATCTGACATAGCCCAAGAATTTATTTAATAAATCATTTAAAAGACCACCAGTAATAAATGTAGAAGGGTAGATCATTGCATGAACACTGCTTAAACAAGTTATCAACATTTTAGAAAAAATACCAAATTCGAGTCTTCTTTCAAAACAATGTAAATTCCAATGTATCACAGAGTTAAAAAAAAAAAAGCTTAAATATACCAGAAATGCAACATTGTAAATTAACCATAGTTCAATACAAATATTTTTAAAATAATAATAAATGTTCATATACACACAAAATAAAACCATAATATAACAAAATAATTAGAAGTTAAATGTACTGGCAACAATAACATAGGAAAAAAATGAGCATAATTTATTGCATACACAATAATTGTCATATTAAAGTACACTAAAATTCTATCTCATTAAGGTCAAAAATTGGTATCAAAGTAAAGAAAGCTTGAGAAATAAAACTAGATTTCTCTGGAGGCACACAGGACTGTATAATAATTGCAACCCAAGTAGGAATGCTGAAAAGTTATTTGTATAGGCTTTAAGAAAAAGCTAATCGATCAAATTATTGAATACTATCCTAACTTTCTTATTAAGTAGGTAGCAGTAATAAATTATATTCTAAAAATTGACTTTCTCTTCCAGAGGTCCCAAGATGGTGGAGGAATAGGAGAGACCACTTTCTCCCCAACAAATTCATCACAAGCTCATTTGAAAGTTGAGCAACTTCCACAAAACAACTTCTGAATGCTGGCAGAGGGCACTAGGCACCCAGAAAGGCAGTCCAATCTCTTCAAGAGGAGGTAGTACAAAATATAAAAGACAAAAACAGAGACACAAAATTTAGTGACAGAGACTCATCCTTGGGAGGGAGTCGTGAGGAGGAAAAGTTTCCACACAGTAGGAAATCCCCTCACAGGTGTATGTAGGGGGAGTTTTGGAATCTCAGAGGGCAACATAACCAGGAGGAGAAAAAAAAAAAAAAAAAGCACAAAATACACACCTAACCACAACCACTAGGGGAGACAGAAAAGTGGCTCAGATGCTTGTGTCCACCACCAGTGAGTGGGGACTGGGCAAGGAGGAGCACACTCAATCATCAGTCCTTAGGGTAAGGACCAGGCCTGAATGCCATGAGGACAATCTGAGGCAGTAATGTGAGACAGCAACCCAAACCCTGGGATCACCAGAGAGACAAAAATAAAGGACCATTTCCACAAAAGGCTCTAAGGCCTCATGATGACCCCTGGTAGACTCACAGAACAAAGGATTGAGCAAACTGACTGCCATATAGGGCCCTACCTCCCAAAGGCAGAGAGGCAGTTGTGCAACAGCCAGAGCTAGAAGGCAAGGGGTTGCGGCAATCTTGTCCCAAGAGACTGCATCTTCCACCAAACTGTGAGCAGGCTCCCAGTTGCTAACCATATCTTCCTAGGATCCTGGACCATTGACATCTGCCAGGAGTGTCAGAGCCTGAGATGAGCCCCCAGAAAAGACACATGGCACACCTGGGACTGTGCTCTCATGGCACACCCAGGAAACTAAGTGTCCAGGACCAGGGAGGTGAATAAGATGGATGGCCCACCTGGGACAGTGTGCTTGCCAAGCACCCAGTCAACTGAGCTGTACGGAGCTGGGAAGGGCACAAAATGCACAGCCCATCTGGGTCTGTGCCCCTGTGAAGCACATGAGAACCTGAGTGCTTAGTCCTGGGAACTGCATGAAATGCAGGGCCCACTTGGGACAGTGCCCCTGCAGAGTACCCTGGAGCCTGACCAGTGTAGACCTGGGAAGTACACACTTCATTGGGCTGTGGCAAACCCAGTGTGGTCCATCCACTGCGAACACTACCCACACATGCCAGCAGTATTTGTTTGCAGTGTTCCTCCCTCCCCACAACACAACTGAACAAGTGAGTCTAAATAAGTGGCCACCTTCACCTGCTAGTGTCAGGGCAGCAATTAGAAACGGAAGAGACTTGCAAACAGAGGAAGCCAAAATAAACGAAGGGGGAACTGCTCTGGAAGTGACAGATGCATCAGATTAAAACCCTGCATTTAATACTGGAGATTGTGCATTTGAGGGGCACCTATAGACCTTGAGAACAAGTACAAGCTGGAACAAGAGACTGTCTGACACTGAACTGACTCCACACTGCCCACAACAGCTCCAGAGAAATTCCTAGATGTATTTTTACTATTATCACTTATTAATTTTTTTAAATTTAGTTCTTTATTACTTCTTTAACTTTCATTTTTATAGCCTACTATTACCTATCCAAAAAAACCTTATTTTTAAAAACAAATTCCACATATTTTAAAAATTGTTTGTGATTATGTTTTGTATTTTTTATGTTGTATTTTTGAGAGTCTAACATTTATTCTAGGTTTCTAATCTCTGCTTCTTGACATTTCTTTATCAATCTTTTACCTCTAAGAATTTAATTTTCAGTATCAATTTTCCGTGAGGGATTTGATAACCAACTTGATTGCTCTCTCCCCTTTTGACTCTCCCTTTTCTACTCCAGGTCACCACTATCTCCTTCCTTCCTCTTCTTTTCTCTATATAACTCTGTGGATCTCTCTGGGTGTTCCTGGCTGTGGAGAATTGTTTTGCAAATAACCTAGGGGTTTTATCTTCTAGGCTATATGGATGGAGAAGTCTTGAGGCTACTGTAGGAGGAGGACTGAAAGCCAGAAGCAGGAGGCTTAACTACAAAACTTTAGAACAATCAGAGAACTCCTGACTCCAAGTAACATTAATAGACAAGAGCTCACTCAAAAGTCTCCACACCTACACTGAAACCAAGCTCCAGCCAAGAGCCAACAAGTACCAGTGAAAGACACACCATGTTAATTCTCCAGCAAAACAGTAACATAACCCTGAACATGAAAAGATGGGCTGCCCAAAGCCATGCGAAACCTATAGACATCCCAAAACTCACTACTTGATACATTACTGCACTCCAGAGAGAATACATCCAGCTCCATCCACCAGAACACAGACACAAGCTTCCCCAACCAGAAAACCCTGACAAGCCACTAGTGCAACCCCACCCACAGGGAGCAGACTCCACAATTAAGGGGAGCCATGAACTTACAGCCTGCAGAAATGGAACCCCAAACACAGCAATCCAAACAAAATGAAAAGGCAGAGAAATATTCAGCAGGTGAAGGAACATGATAAAAACCCACCAAACCAAACAAAAGAGGAGGAGATAGGGAGTATACCTGAAAAAGAATTCAGAATAATCATAGTAAAGATGATTCAAAATCTTGAAAGCAAAATGGGGTTACAGATAAATAGACTAGAGACAAGTATTGAGAAGATGCAAGAATGTTTAGCAAGGACCTAGAAGAAATAATGAAGACTCAATCAATAATGAATAATGCAATAACTGAGAGCAAAAGCACTCTGGAGGGAACCAACTGTAGAATAACTGAGAGAAGAGAGGAAAATTGAGGTGGAAGAGAATGATGGAAATAAGTGAAATAGAGAGGAAAAAAGAATTAAAAGAAATGAAGACAATCTCACAGACTTCTGGGAAAATGTCAAACACCACAACATTCGAATCATAGGTGTCCCACAAAAAGACACAAAGAAAGGGCATGAGAAAATACTTGAGGAGATAATAGTTGAAAACTTCCCTAATATGGGGAAGAAAATAGCCACCCAAGCCCAAGAAATGCAGAGTCTCAAACAGGATAATCCCAGGGTGAAACACCCAAAGACACACATTAATCAAACTAACAAAGATCAAACACAAATACTAAAAGCAGCAAGGGAAAAGCAACAAATAACACACAAGGGGATACCCACAAGGATAACAGCTGATCTTTCAATAGAAACCCTTCAGGCCAGCAGGGAATGGAAGGACATACTTAAACTGATGAAAGAAAATCCTACAACCAAGATTTTTTACAGACAAGAAAAAGCTGAGAGGATTCAGCACCACCAAACCAGCTCTTCAACAAAAGATAAAGGATTTTCTCTAGACAGGAAACACAGACAAGGTTTACAAAAATGAACCCAAAACAACAAAGTCAATGGTAAAGGGATGCTACTGCTGCTGCTAAGTTGCTTTAGTTGTGTCCGACTTTGTGCGACCCCATAGACAGCAGCCCACCAGGTTCTGCCATCACTGGGACTCTCCAGGCAAGAACACTGGAGTGGGTTGCCATTTCTTTCTCTAATGCATGAAAGTGAAAGTGAAGTCGGTCAGTCATGTCTGACTCTTAGCGACTCCATGGGCTGCAGCCTACCAGGCTCCTCCATCCATGGGATTTTCCAGGCAAGAGTACTGGAGTAGGGTGCCATTGCCTTCTCTGGGTAAAGGGATAATACTTATCAATAATTACCTTAAACATAGACAGGTTACATGCTCCAACCAAAAGACAAAGACTGACCGAATGGATACAAAAACAAGACCCCTTCATATGCTGTCCACAAGAGACCCACCTCAAACCTAGTGACACACACAGACTGAAAGCAAAGGGCTGGAAAAACTTATTTCATGAAAATGGGGAGCAAAAGAAAGCAGGAGCAGCAATACTCATATCAGATAAAACAGACTTTGAAATAAAGACTGTGATAAGAGACAGAGAAGGACACTACGTAATGATCAAAGGATTAATCCAAGAAGAAGATACAACAATTATAAATATATATGAACACCTCAATACACAAGGCAAATGCTAACAAGTGTATAAGTGACACGATAATAATGGGGGGACTTTAATGGGGGATAATAATGGGGGACTTTAATACCTCACTCACAACTTTGGATAGTTCAACCAAACAGAAAATTAGCAAGGAAACAGAATCTCTAAATGATACAATGGGCCAGTTAGACTTAATTTATATCTATAGGGCATTTCACCCAAAAACAGTGGAATTCTACTTTTTCTCACATGCACAAGGAACATTCTCCAGGATAGATCACATCCTGGGCCATAAATTTAGCTTTGGTAAATTTTTAAAAATTGAAATCATTTCAAGCATCTTTTCTGATCATATGGTGTTAAGATTAGATATCAACTACAGGAAAAAACCAGTCCATTCTGAAGGAGATCAGCCCTGGGATTTCTTTGGAGGGAATGATGCTAAAGCTGAAACTCCAGTACTTTGGCCACCTCATGCGAAGAGTTGACTCATTGGAAAAGACTCTGATGCTGGGAGGGATTGAGGGCAGGAGGAGAAGGGGACGACCGAGGATGAGATGGCTGGATGGCATCCCTGACTCGATGGACGTGAGTCTGGGTGAACTCCGGGAGTTGGTGATGGACAGGGAGGCCTGGCGTGCTGCGATTCATGGGGTTGCAAGGAGTTGACATGACTGAGCGACTGAACTGAACTGAACTGACAGGGAAAAAAAAACTATTAAAAATACAAACATATGGAGGCTAAACAACACACTTCTGAATAACCAACGGATCACAGAAGAAATCAAAAAGGAAATCAAATTATGCATATAAACAAATGAAAATGAAACCACGACAACCCAAAACATATGGGATTCAGTAAATGCAGTGTTAGGAGGGAGGTCCATAGTGATATCAGTCTACCTCAAGAACAAGAGAAACATCAAATAAACAACCTAACTTTACAACTAAAGCAACTAAAAAAAAGAAGAAAAGAACTCCAAAGTTAGTAGAAGGAAAGAAATAATAAAAATCAGACCAGAAATAAGTGAAAAAGAAATGAAGGAGACTGTAGTAAAAATCAGCAAAACTGAAAGCTGGTTCTTTGAGAAGATAAAATAGACAAACTGTTAGCCAGACTCATCAAGAGAAAAAGGGAGAAGAATCAAATCAATAAAATTAGAAATGAAAATGGAGAAAACATAACAGACAACACAGAAATACAAAAGATCGTAAGAGACTACTATGAGCAATTTGGGAGATAGGGACAAATTCTTAGAAAAGTATAACCTTCCAAAACTGAACCAGGAAGAAAGAAAATCTTAACAGACCCATCACAAGCATGGAAATCGAAGCTATAATTAAAAATCTTCCAAATATACAAAAGCCCAGGACCAGATGGCTTCTCAGGTGAATTCTACCAAAAATTTAGAGAAGAGCTAAAACATATCCTACTCAAAATCTTCCAGAAAATTGCAGAGGAAGGTAAACTGCCAAACTCATTCTATGAGGCCACCATTACCTTAATACCAAAACCAGACAAAGATGCCCCCCAAAAAGAAAACTACAGGCCAATATCACTGATGAACATAGGTGCAAAAAATTCTCAACAAAATTCTAGTAAACAGAATCCATCAACACAGTTAAAAGATCATACACCATGACCATGTGGGCTTTATCCCAGGGACACAAGGATTTTTCACTATTCACAGATCAATCAATGTGATACACCATATTAACAAATTAAAAGATAAACAACATATGATTATCTCAATAGATGCAAAGAAAGCCTTTGACAAAATTAAAAACCCATTTATGATATAAAACTCTCCAGAAAGCAGGCATAGAAGGAGTATACCTCAACATAACAAAAGCCATATATGAAAAACCCACAGCAAACTTTATCCTCAATGGCAAAAATTTAAAACCATTTTCTCTAAAATCAAGAAAAAGACAAGGGAGCCCACTCTCACCACTATTATTCAACATAGTTTTGGAAATCCTAGCCATAGCAATCAGAGAAGAAAATGAAGTAAAAGGAGTCCAGATTGGAAAAGAAGTAAACTATCACTCTTTGCAGATGACATGATCCTCTATATAGAAAACACTAAAGACACCACCAGAAAATTACTAGAGCTAATCAATGAATATAGTAAAGTTTCAGGATATAAAATTAACACACAGAAATCCCTTGCATTCCTATACACTTGCAATGAGAAAACAGAAAGAGAATTTAAGGAAATAATCCCACTCACCATTGCAACAAAAAGAATAAAATACTTAGGAAAAATTTTACCTAAAGAAACAAAAGATCTACATATGTAAAAAACTATACAACACTGATGAAAGAAATCAAAGATGACACAAATCGATGGAGAAATATATCATGTTCTTGCTTCGGAAGATTCAATATAGTGAAAATGAGTATACTACCCAAAGCAATCTATAGTCAGTGCAATCCCTATCAAGCTACCAAAGGTATTTCTCACAGGACTATAACAAATAATTTCACAATTTGTATGGAAACACAAAAAACCTCGAATATCCAAAGCAATCCTGAGAAAGAAGAATGGAACTGGAGGAATCAACCTGCCTGACTTCAGACTACACTACAAAGGTACAGTCATCTAGACAGTATGGTACTGGCACAAAGACAGAAATATAGATCAATGGAACAAAATAGAAAGCCCAGAGATAAACCCACACACCTATGGACACCTTATCTTCGACAAAGGATGCAAAAATATACAATGGAGAAAAGACAATCTTTTTAACAAGTGGTGCTGGGAAAACTGGTCAACCACTTGTAAAAGAATGAAACTAGAACACTTTCTAACATCATACATAAAAATAAACTCAAAATGGATTAAAGATATAAATGTAAGACCAGATACTATAAAACTCTTATAGGAACAGATAGGCAGGACACTCTCTGACATAAATCACAGCAAGATCCTCTATGAACCACCACCTCCCAGAGTAATGGAAATAAAAACAAAAATAAACAAATAGGACCTAATTAAACTTAAAAGCTTTTGCACAATGAAGGAAACTATAAGTAAGGTGAAAAGGCAGCCTTCTGAATGTGAGAAAATAATACCAAACAAAACAACTGACAAATAATTAATCTCCTAAATATAGAAGCAGCTCATGCAGCTCAATACCAGAAAACTAAACAACCCGATCAAAAAATGGGCCAAAGAACTAAACAGACATTTCTCCAAAGACATACAGATGGCCAATACATGAAAAGATGCTTAACATCACTCATTATCAGAGAAATGCAAATCAAAACCACAACGAGGTACCATCTCATGCCAGTCAGAATGGCTTCCATCTAAATGTTTATAAACAATAAATGCTGGAGAGGGTGTGGAGAAAACTTACACTGTTGGTGGAAATGCAAACTAGTACAGCTACTATGGGGAACAGTGTGGAGATTCCTTAAAACCTGAAAATAGAATTGCCATATGACCCAGCAAACCCACTGCTATGCATACACACCAAGGAAACCAGAATTGAAAGAAACACATGTACCCCAATGTTCACTGCAGCACTGTTTACAGTAGCTAGGACATGCAAGCAAGTTAGATGTCCATCGGCTGATGAATGGATGAGCTAGTTGTGGTGCATATACACAATGAAATATTACTCAGCTTTAAAAAAGAACACATTTGAGTCAGTTCTAATGAGGTGGATTAAACTGTAGCCTATTATACAGAGTGAAGTAAGTCAGAAAGACAAACACCAGTACAGTATATTAATGCATATATATGGAATTTAGAAAGCTGGTAATGATGACCCTATATGCAAGACAGCAAAAGAGACACAGATGTAAAGAAGATTTTTGGAGTATGTGTGAGAAGGTAAAGGTGGGACGATTTAAGAGAATAGCATTGAAACATGTGTATTACCATATGTAAAATAGATGACCATGGCAAGATTGATGCATGAAGCAGGGCACTCAAAGCTGGTGCTCTGGGACAACCCAGAGGGATGGGGTGAAGAGGGATGTGGGAAAGGGTTTCAGGATGGAAGGACACATGTACACCTGTGGTTGATTCATGTCAATTTATAGCAAAAACCACCACAATATTGTAGAGTAATTATCCAGCATCCAGTTAAAATAAATTATTTTTTAATTTAAAAATAATTGAATTTCTCTTAAAGTGTCTAGCTTGCCTTGTTATTACCATGGAATAGATGTTTAGTTCACAAGGCACTGTGTGATTTGTTGAGATGACAAGCAAAATGACTACACATTAATGTGTTTTGAAAGGCAACTAGACAATCACTGTCCCATTTTGTCAAGCCATTCATAATTCTACCCTGCTGCTGCTGCTGCTAAGTTGCTTCAGTCGTGTTCGACTCTGTGCGACCCCATAGACGGCCTCCCACCAGGCTCCCCCGTCCCTGGGATTCTCCAGGCAAGCACACTGGAGTGGGTTGCCATTTCCTTCTCCAATGCATGAAAGTGAAAAGTGAAAGTGAAGTCACTCAGTCGTGTCCGACTCCCAGAGACCCCATAGACTGCAGCCCACCAGGCTTCTCCGTCCATGGGATTTTCCAGGCAAGAGTACTGGAGTGGGGTGCCATTGCCTTCTCCGATAATTCTACCCTGCTCTCCAGCAAATGCTGAAGCAGCTAATATGACAAAACATTATGAATCGATCTTAGTATGCTTTGGTGATGCTTCAAAACCTGCCTTTGACCACCGTGCTTCACTCCAGTCAATCTAACAAGGCTGCCAAACTCTAAACTCTGGGCAGTCCTCTGTAAGAGAGTAGGCACCATGGGGAGCTATTCCTCCCCCCTTACATCAGGTATCCTCGATCTTACTGATATCCATCCCATACCATTTACTAGTTTTGTAGTCAAACAGAGTAGTAACCCGTTAGATCCAGTCTGAATCATTTGCCAGTTATCAAACCTCTTCAGACCTGGCCTAGTTTAGGACTAAATTCTCCCATTTCTCACCTATCCATTGTCCTGATCCAAATTCTGAGCTCCAGGAGAGCTCTACTATCTCCTCCATGTGTCTTCACACTGTTATGAACTTCGTTTGGTACAGAACCAAGTACAATCCTTTCCTTCTAGAACTCTGACATCACAGGGAGCAGCCCCTCTCTAGCATGACTCATCTTCCACCTTAAAGTGAAACCCCCTTTTCCTATAAGATGCTGTTTATCTACAACCCTTTCAAAATGAGCCCACTTCTTTTCTCTGACTCTTTGTACCTATGAGTTGGAAAATTAGAATATTTTCTTCCTTGCTTTCTAGTGATAATAGGAGAACAACTGATTGCATGGGGAGCTGTGCCTCCTCCCTTACACCAGGTATCCTAGATCTTACTGATATCCATCCTATATCATTTACTAGTTTTGTAGTCAGAGTAGTAACCAGTTAGATCCAGTCTGAATAATCTGCCAGTTATCAATCCTCTTCAGACCTGGCCTAGTTTAGGACTAATTCTCCCATTTCTCACCTATCCATTGTCCTGATCCAAATTCTGAGCTCCAGGAGAGCTCTACTATCTCCTCCATGTGTCTTCACACTGTTATGAACTTCGTTTGGTACGGAACCAAGTACAATCCTTTCCTTCTAGAACTCTGACATCACAGGGAGCAGCCTCTCTCTAGCATGACTCATCTCCCACCTTAAAGTGAAACCCCCTTTTCCTATAAGATGCTGTTTATCTACAACCCTTTCAAAATGAGCCCACTTCTTTTCTCTGACTCTTTGTACCTATGAGTTGGTAAATTAGAATATTTTCTTCCTTGCTTTCTAGTGTTAGTGATAGGAAAACAATCAATTACTCATTCACTCATGAAGTTACCCCCTCTGCTGAGGTACAAACCAGCTAGTTATAATCCTTATACCATAAAACTCCTAACTCTGGTCTACTCTCTCTGGTTTACTCACAGCACTCTTTTCTCAGGAATATTGGCTTCAGCCATACTGACTTTTCTTTGTTTCCCTAAAACATACCAGTCTCATTCCTACCTTGAGGACTCTGTATATTCTGGTTCCATGCTGGCTGTATTCTCATTACCAATCTGCCTCCTATGCCTCCACAGACAACTCTCTCTGTCAGCAAAGCCTGTAGTCATTTTTTTTAGTCCCAGTTTAAGCACTCTTAATAAAGTATCTATTAGTCAGGGACTCAGCAAGAAACAGATGGCATGTCCAAACTAGAATAATTAAAGAAGTTTAGGTTAACTAAGACACTATTTACAGACATGGACATATATAGGCAAATTTCAAGAGACTCCATACCCTAGGGCAACTAACACCACTACAGCAGGAGACAAGGTAGGAGGGAATTAAATGGTAAGTGTGACATGGAGAAGCACAGATAGTCAAGGAACAAAACCAGCCCAAGACAATCATGTGAGGAGGGAGCTAGAGAAATGAATATATCTACCTTTTTATCCTGTCTTGTTCTATTCTACCAAACAATCCCCACTAGCCAAACTCTACCAGAAATTAGAGCACACTGTGTATTCCATACAGGTCAGCTTCCTGTAACAGAGCAGATCTTCACTGATACTCTGGAACAAATCAGTTTTCCCTATTAAACACTATGTAGCACTCTGTATTTATTTTCTTTATAGATAACTAAGTATATATGTTGTCCTTTTAGTAAAAATACTCATCCTTAGGTATTAAATTATTGGAAGGAATTTTATATATTTTATAATATACAGTCTATACATTTTATAATACACAGCCTAATGTTTTAGCTCACAAATATGAATTTGTGACAGCATTCACATTTCTCTTGCTACATATATACCAGTGAAAGTGAAAGTCACCCAGTCGTGTCTGTCTCTTTGTGACCCCATGGACTATACAGTCCATGGAATTTTCCAGGCTAGAATACTGGAGTGAGTAGCCTTCCCCTTTTCCAGGGGATCTTCCCAAACCAAGGATCGAACTCAGGTCTCCTGCATTGCAGGCATACTCTTTACCAGCTGAGCCACAAGGGAAGCCCAGTAGTCAATGCCAAAGTCCTCCACAACACTGCAGAACATGCTAATAACACTGATGGCTTCAAAAGGCAATATTTCCATCAAAATTTGAAGGCACAGACTTGTGTTTATTAGGCTCATGTTTCTGGGTATGCATATGCACTGATTATAGATTAACATTATTCTTTGTAATGTTTCTTGTTTTTTGATTCAGAATTTCATAGCTTTATGGAATAAATTCTTCTCTGTACTCAAATTCCTTTCCTTAAATTTTCCACAGTAATCTGCTACAGTGCTATGATATGTTTTCCTGAAAATACCATGAAATAGAATATAAGTCCACAAAGACATTTGGAAATGCCCTCTTGGAAGAAGTGTGTGGAGTTTGATTAATTCAGTACTTCTCTTGTGTAGAAACCATTTCATGGGAAGATTATGCCCCCACCTTTCTACCTCCCTGAAATTGCCTGACTCAGTGCTGAGATCCTTTTTCCGACCAAAGTCATGTTGTATCTTTTTCCCCCCTAATTCTCTAAGTAAAGAGTGAGAAAAGTCAACTATCAAGACCCATCCTTTACAGGAACCTGAGATAGTAGCCATTCTCTTGTATTCTGTTTGATCTCCTCAACACTGATAGCCATTTACCTTTTGATTTTTAAGAAGTTTTGCTTTCCATCCAGAACTGAATATTACAAATGCAAATATTCTTCAAAGCCCTGATTATAGTTCTAAAAATGCCTCCTTGCTAAATGAAATACCATTAAGACTGAAATTTCCCCAATCATGTGATAATGCTAAGCCCATTCTCAAATGACCTTTTGGACAACTGTAGGAATTCTTTGTGCTGCCCAGTAAAGACTAGCATGCATAGGGCCAAACGGGTGTTTGCTGAATCAGTGCAGTAACACTGTGTTTTATCACTGTTTTTAGCAGCCAAGACTACACAGTCAAAAATGAAATATTCTAAACAGTGACTCCATTTCATTAGCATAACTTCTGAATATAATTTAATCTGTTTCAGACTTTTGGCTCAAAGTCACTTTAATATCCTCATATTTTTCTATATTATAGTCTATTTTATGAGCTTTCATGAATTAAAAAAAATACCATTAAATAAGTATTCTGGTCTTCTTCCTGATGCTTTCAATTTGAGATTACATCTTTATCAGATTAGGAGAACTATCAAAGAGGGACAAACTCATTCAGATAATATGGGGGACTAGCCATGTTTTTAAAGTAATGTTAAGCTGGTGTTTTCATCCACTGAACCAATTCCTTGGGTTGGTCATGTTTTAGAGATGGTTAGCTGGATTCAACATAGAATGCTCTATGAGTAACCTCAAAGGGTAACAATGTCTCTCTATGATCTTACCATAAACTGAACCACAAAAATCTGACCAGGATTATCAAAAGTCAGTAATTACATAGTATCATTCCTTAGACTAATAGAGTTTTGCCAAGAAAATGCACTGGTCATAGCAAACACCCTCTTTCAACAACACAAGAGAAGACTCTACACATGGACATCACCAGATGGTCAACACTGAAATCAGATTGATTATATTCTTTGCAGCCAAAGTTGGAGAAGCTCTATACAGTCAACAAAAACAAGACCAGGATCGTGAACTCCTTATTGCCAAATTCAGACTGAAACTGAAGAAAGTAGGGAAAACCACTAGACCATTCAGATATGACCTAAATCAAATCCCTTACTACTATACAGTGGAAGTGAGAAATAGATTTAAGGGCCTAGAACTGATAGATAGAGTGCCTGATGAACTATGGACTGAGGTTCATGACATTATACAGGAGACAGGGATCAAGACCATCCCCATGGAAAATAAATGCAAAAGAGCAAAATGGCTGTCTGGGTAGGCCTTACAAATAGCTGCAAAAAGAAGAGAAGCAAAAAGCAAAGGAGAAAAGGAAAGATATAAGCATCTGAATGCAGAGTTCCCAAGAATAGCAAGAAGAGATAAGAAAGCCTTCCTCAGTGATCAATGCAAATAAATAGAGGAAAACAACAGAATGGGTAAGACTAGAGATCTCTTCAAGAAAATTAGACATACCAAGGGGATATTTCATGCAAAGATGGGCTCGATAAAGGACAGAAAAGGTATGGACCTAACAGAAGCAGAAGATATTAAGAAGAGGTGGCAAGAATACACACAATAACTGTACAAAAAAGATCTTCAAGACTCAGATAATCACGATGGTGTGATCACTGACCTAGAGCCAGACATCATGGAATGTGAAGTCAAGTGGGCCTTAGAAAGCATCACTACAAGCAAAGCTAGTGGAGGTGATGGAATTTCAGTTGAGCCATTTTAAATCCTGAAAGAGGATGCTGTGAAAGTGCTGCACTTATTATGCCAGCAAATTTGGAAAACTCAAAACTGGCCACAGGACTGGAAAAGGTCCGTTTTCCTTCCAATCCCAAAGAAAGGCAATGCCATAGAATGCTCAAACTACTGCACAATTGCACTCATCTCACACGCTAGCAAAGTAATGCTCAAAATTCTCCAAGACAGGCTTTAGCAATACCTGAACTGTGAACTTCCAGTTGTTCAAGCTGGTTTTAGAAAAGGCAGAGGAACCAGAGACCAAATTGCCAACATCCCCTGGATCGTGGAAAAAGCAAGAGAGTTCCAGAAAAACATCTATTTCTGCTTTATTGACTATGCCAAAGCCTTTGACTGTGTGGATCACAATAAACTGTGGAAAATTCTGAAAGAGATGGGAATACCAGACCACCTGACCTGCCTCTTGAGAAACCTATATGCAGGTCAGGAAGCAACAGTTAGAACAGGACATGAAACAACAGACTGGTTCCAAATAGGAAAAGGAGCACATCAAGGCTGTATATTGTCACCCTGCTTATTGAACTTATATGCAGAGTACATCATGCGAAATGCTGGGCTGGAAGAAGCACAAGCTGGAATCAAGATTGCCGGGAGAAATATCAATAACCTCAGATATGCAGATGACACCACACTTATGGCAGAAAGTGAAGAGGAACTAAAAAGCCTCTTGATGAAGGTGAAAGAGGAGAGTGAAAAAGTTGGCTTAAAACTCAACATTCAGAAAATGAAGATCATGGCATCAGGTCCCATCACTTCATGGGAAATAGATGGAGATACAGTGGAAACAGTGTCAGACTTTATTTTTTGGGGGCTCTAAAATCACTACAGATGGTGACTGCAGCCATGAAATTAAAAGACACTTACTCCTTGGAAGGAAAGTTATGACCAACCTAGATAACATACTCAAAAGCAGAGACATTATTTTGCCAACAAAGGTTCATCTAGTCAAGGCTATGGTTTTTCTAGTGGTCATGTATGGATGTGAGAGTTGGACTGTGAAGAAAGCTGAGCGCTGAAGATTGATGCTTTTGAACAGTGGTATTGGAGAAGATTCTTGAGAGTCCCTTGGACTGCAAGGAGATCCAACCAGTCCATTCTGAAGGAGATCAGCCCTGGGATTTCTTTGGAAGGAATGATGCTAAAGCTGAAACTCCAGTACTTTGGCCACCTCATGTGAAGATTTGACTCATTGGAAAAGACTCTGATGCTGGGAGGGATTGGGGGCAGGAGGAGAAGGGGATGACCGAGGATGAGATGGCTGGATGGCATCACTGACTCGATGGACGTGAATCTGAGTGAACTCCAGGAGTTGGTGATGGACAGGGAGGCCTGGTGTGCTGCAATTCATTGGGTTGCAAGGAGTCGGACACGACTGAGCGACTGAACTGAACTGAACGATTCCTTAGACATTAGTCTGACTAATTCTGCTGGTGAATATACCAAATGTTTCCTTACTTTTCCTTTATACTCAAAGAAACAAAGCTTGAAAGGACTTCAGCTTATTTTAGTCAATCCTTTCCTTTTATAGCTGAGGAGGAAACTGATGTCCAGAAAAGAGAAAAAAGATACCGTAGATAACAGTATTTTCTATATCTCAGGTCATCCTATTCCTCACTCAATGTTCTGTGCACATTTAGAATATGAATGAAATCAGATAATGATAAGAAAGTTACAGTCATAGAAGTAAATTGAGAATCTGAAAGCTGTAGTGGTTTAGAGTGTTCAACATGGAAAGAAGTCATTTCAGTTGATCCAACCAACTCCTCACCCTGTATCTTAAGCCCAGAGTGGCATGAATGAAACATTCACTATAATACAGTTGCCTGTGTGCATAGATCCATGAGTAATGTACTGTAGTAATACTGACTTTGTTATATGTGGGACATCATAAAAAATCACAAAACATTGGATCAACCACACAATTATGTTATATCCAGTTCTGCCAGTGTCAGAATTACATGGCCAAAAATGCCCAGAGATGAACTGAACTGAATTTATGGAAAATTTGACCCCAATATGTCTTTGAACAATGTAAGTAAACTTTTTTCAACCTCACCTCTTAATTTTGATGAAATTCTCTTTTGAGGCGATCTCAAAATAATTCCAACACCAATTTCCATAAGCCAAATAAATTACAAGGAAATTACTTAGGAAACACGTGAAAGATTAAGGATAGAAACAGTGACAAAAATTAATTGATTTTTTGACTTCAGTAATCTGTGACTGGATAAATCAGATGACAGGAGCCTCGGGTTTCAAACTAAACTAGATATCTTGAGAGAAATTTAAAGTAACATCCATGAAAATGCTCATTGAGTGTGAGCTTCATATAAAGGCTGAAATTTGGTATTTTATATATAAAATAGAATGGAAAAATAGTGATATGTGCATGTAATTACCAACTTCTATTACCAGAGTTACTATTTATATTATGAGAGGAATGCATATTACAGCAGAAAGATCCCAGCTCTTCAATTAAGATAGACCTGGCTTTAAAATTCGACTTCATTCCATATTGTGAAATTAATTAACTTCCCAGAAGTAAAAATTCCTCAGCTATAAAATATAGATCACTATATTAACTCACCAATTGCATTTTTACATCAAATTTGTCAGTAAATGGTAACTGAATCATGTAATGAATAAAATCACCCTAATATCATCTCAGTCACTAAAATTAAAAAAGATGCTGGAAATGCCAAATATATAAAGTAAAGATGAGACATTTTTAGCACATTGATATTTCTCTACTTGCTGATCAGAGTGTTTTATTACTTTTGGAAAGTAACCTCTCTATGACCATCAGCACTTATTTTTGAGTTATTCACTTTTCTTTCAAACATAAATCAAAGACATCAAGTAGAATTTGAAGTATATAACAAATACATACACAACCTTATGCAAAATATTTTCTTTGAGTCACATCTTAAATTACTGGAAACTGAATAACCATGCTGGTGTGTATTTTGTCTTAATAAAACAAGAAGAGAAAAATATTAGGGAGGCATAGACTGAATATAAAACTGTTTAAATGTCTCATTCCTTAGTACTTTTCATAGGCTACACAATGTCCTGAGAGGATTCATTGTGAGAAAAATATCATTCACAGCTTCAAGACCTTACTCTGGAAGGAACTAATGAGGAAATAAAATTAGAAAGTGAGACTTCATCTTCACTTTCAAATAAGTAGTCTTAAGTTTTCTTCTTATGGAAAAACTTTAAATTATCTTGTTACAAACATATGTGAACCATCCAATTTTGCAATTTTCAGGTGAAATCCAGCACTTTACACAAATCTGTGTGTAAGAGTGTAGAGACCATCTAATCTTAAACTGTGACATTATCCACTTAAGTCTTTGACCAGCCCATTCCCAGAGGAGTTTAGAAAATCTTTCACTACTGGACAATGTATTTTGTAGCCTATTTTCAGTGTTTATCATGACAGTAGTTTGGACTCTGGTTCAGTCCTGGAAGAAAAGAAAGAAGGAGTCCATTGGTCTGGACTCCAAAGTTGAGCATCTTACCACCTTTTACAGTATTCAGAATAAGCCCTGAAGCACAATGTTCTCATCTCTTACCTTGCTTTTTATGAAGTATCTTAAGTCAGAAATTGGAAAGGAATTTAAAGGCAAGCCAGTATTAGAATGGAAAGAGCCTCATGCACACTTTTCCAACATCTCTCTGAACATTTTGAAAGAGTTTTAGAATAGAGACAGAATATGACTCAAAATACATTGATGGCCTTATAGGAAAAAAAAAAAAAAGATGTTTCTGCCTCCCCCCACACCCCATCATTGCACACTGGAAGGAGTCTCTCAAAACAGACATTTAAGGTAAAGCACTTCGTTTGTTTTATTCACTGCTGTAACTTCTGCTGGAGCAACATGCATTTTCATATAACTTACTTGTTAAAAATTTTAAGCCAAAAAAAATCTCTATGCAGTTTCTTGTAGTGCCTGACCAGTATGCCTTTGTGTTAGCATTGTTATTTTTTTTTTTAATTTGTTGAATTAAAAACTATTGCATGGGTTTTATTTAAAAAAAAAACAGACATTTGTACACATTCTAAACTGAAATTATATTGGAAAAAAGTATCCTGTCTTAGCTAAGAAAACAAAGGGAAATGTAATTATGATTAATCAACAAAGATCCTTAAGAGGGAAATAAAAAACCAAATTTCCAGTCCTTACCCTTAAACACACAAGAAATTTCTCAAACTATAAAAGGACAACTTGAATAAGGTGAACACTACAATATAAACCTTAAGCCTATCATAGTTACACAAAATCAAACTTCTCAGGGGTGGTTACCTCTAATAATTCATGAACATTCCCCATGTTCTGGTCCATAGTAACCATCCTCAGATCTTTAACCAATGTGTATGTATATGTATGTATATATGTGTGTGTATGTATATATATATATATATATATATATATATATATATATATATATATATCCTCCTTTGTGATAGCACACTCCCTAACTTCATAGAAAGATTTACTATGCAAAAAAAAAAAAAAAAAAAAAATCACCAGGTAAAGGGATCTCCTGATCATCTGTTCCTCAGAATCATCAAAACTCCTTTATTCATAAGATCAGAGCTACAGTTGTGTCTAAATCAAGCCAAAATGGAAGATCTCAAAGAAGTAAGAGCCTTTTTTGAGGGAAAAATAATCTGATATAGGTAGGATTATTGGGACTGAAACCATGGACGTTCAGACTGCCCGATTTAAATCTCTGTCAAAACTCATATGATACCCACATAAACCATAAGCTACAGAAGTACAGAATAGCTAGAAGCCTATTAGAAAAAGTATCTAGGTTTTCTATCAGTCTTGTAACTGATAGAAAACGTTGTAGTTTTCTATCTTTCTATCAAGCTACTAACCTCGTAGTCAGAAAACACATTGTGCAGAGATGTAGATTTGTTTGCAGCTTCAGAGTCATAATTAAAGTAGCCATTCTCTGCTCTCCTACAGCACACAAACCAAATTCTATTTTCCAATAGCAAAATATTTCTAGGTATCCAAACTCATTATGCTCATCAGAGATTGCTGCTTAGCTAGAGGCAAGAGGGTAAATATATATACCAGTAGCAGACAGGAGAAGGCAATGGCACCCCACTCCAGTACTCCCGCCTGGAAAATCCCATGGACGGAGGAGCCTGGTAGGCTGCAATCCATAGGGTCGCTGAGGGTCGGACACGACTGAGCGACTTCACTTTCACTTTTCACTTTCATGCATTGGAGAAGGAAATGGCAACCGACTCCAGTGTTCTTGCCTGGAGAATCCCAGGGACGGGGGAGCCTGGTGGGCTGCCATCTATGGGGTTACACAGAGTCGGACACGACTGAAGTGACTTAGCAGCAGCAGCAGACAGAAATTGGGAGTTTGTTCACAATTTTGGAATGAGTTCACAATTTTGGAAATCCAATTATCTGTGGTCAACAGATAAATAGAAATTAGACTTTAGAGAGGTCTTCATCTCTAAGCCCTCACTAAGATCCTAACGCCTATTATAGCTCAAGAGACTAAATCTTTAGAGAGGTTCAAAGAGAATATTATAGAATGCCAGACATTGAGTCTAAGTCAAGAAATGATTGCTAAGAGAAATCTGTATTCCAACTCCACAAGGATTACTCTGAGTGACGATCCCTAACAGAGACCTCAAGCTTCTACCCAGGACTTCTGGACCAAGTTGATGACCAGCTTCCATCCAAGATCAATGAAACAAGATGATATATTGTCATGTTTTAATCTGTTTTTTATCTCAATTTTCGTAGCTATATTCTGTCCTCTTACTGTAGTAAGGCTATTTCTAAATATGTTATTTAGTGATTTTTAATCACTTCTTGATGTGAACCCAACAGCTAGTTACAATTTACATGTGAACTAGGTAACACATAAAACCCACACTGACTGGTTTATGCACATTTTCCTTTCAGTTCAGTTCAGTTCAGTTGCTCAGTCATGTCCGACTCTTTGCAACTCCATGAATCACAGCAAGCCAGGCCTCTGTCCATCAACAACTCCCAGAGTTTACCCAAACTCATGTCCATCGAGTCGGTGATGCCATCCAGCCATCTTATCCTTTGTTGTCCCCTTCGTCTGCCCCCAATCCCTCCCAGAATCAGGGTCTTTTCTAATGAGTCAACACTTTGCATGAGGTGGCCAAAGTACTGGAGTTTCAGCTTCGGCGTCAGTCCTTCCAAAAAAATCCCAGGGCTGATCTCCTTCAGAATGGACTGGTTGGATCTCCTTGCAGTCCAAGGGACTCTCAAGAGTCTTCTCCAACACCACAGTTCAAAATCATCAGTTCTTCGGTGCTCAGCTTTCTTCACAGTCCAACTCTCACATCCACACATGACCACTGGAAAAACCATAGCTTTGACTAGACGGACCTTTGTTGGCAAAGTAATGTCTCTGCTTTTTAATATGCTGTCTAGGTTGGTCATAACTTTCCTTCCAAGGAGTAAGTGTCTTTTAATTTCATTGCTGAAATCACCATCTGCAGTGATTATGGAGCCCCTCAAAATAAAATCTGACACAGTTTCCACTGTTTTCCCATCTATTTCCAATGAAGTGATAGGACCAGATGCCATGATCTTCGTTTTCTGAATGTTGAGTTTTAAGCCAATTTTTTCACTCTCCTCTTTCACCTTCATCAAGAGGCTTTTTAGTTCCTCTTTACTTTCTGCCATAAGGGTGGTATCATCTGCATATCTGAGGTTATTGGTATTTCCCCCAGCAATCTCGATTCTAGCTTGTGCTTCTTCCAGCCCAGTGTTTTTCATGATGTACCCTGCATATAAATTAAGTAAGCACGGTGACAGTATACAGCCTTGATGTACTCTTTTTCCTATTTGGAACCAGTCTGTTGTTCCATGTCCAGGTCTAACTGTTGCTTCCTGACCTGCATATAGGTTTCTCAAGAGGCAGGTCAGGTGGTCTGGTATTCCCATCTCATTCAGAATTTTCCACAGTTTATTGTGATCCACACAGTAAAAGACTTTGGCATAATCAATAAAGCAGAAATAGATATTTTTCTGGAACTCTCTTGCTTTTCTGATGATCCCGTGGGTTTTGGCAATTTGATCTCTGGTTCCTCGGTCTTTTCTAAAACAGCTTGAACATCTGGAAGTTCATGGTTCACACATTGCTAAAGGCTGGCTTGGAGAATTTTGAGCATTACTTTACTAGCGTGTGAGATGAGTGCAATTGTGCAGTAGTTTGAGCAGAAGTGCAGCCGAGAGGAACTACCCCACGCCCAAGGTCAGGGGCGGCAGCCGAGAGGAGCAAACCCACGTCCAAGGAGTGGTGGCTGCATGGGCACAGGAGGGCCAAGAGGAGCTACTCCACGTTCAAGGTCAGGAGGGGTGACCTCGTCCAAGGTAAGGAGCAGAGGCTGTGCTTTGCTGGAGCAGTTGTGAAGAGATACCCCAGGTCCAAGGTAAGAGAAACCCGAATAAGATGGTAGGTTTTGCAAGAGGGCATCAGAGGGCAGACATACTGAAACCATAATCACAGAAAACTAGCCAATCTGATCATATGGACCACAGCCTTATCTAACTCAATGAAACTAAGCCATGCCATGTGGGGCCACCCAAGATGGATGGGTGATGGTGGAGAGGTCGGACAGAATGTGGTCCACTGAAGAAGGAAATGGCAAACCACTTCAGTATTCTTGCCTTGAGAACCCAATGAACAGTATGAAAAGGCAAAATGATAGGACACTGAAAGAGGAACTCCCCAGGTTGGTAAGTGCACAATATGCTACTGGACATCAATGGAGAAATAACTCCAAAAAGAATGAAAGGATGGAGCCAAAGCAAAAACAACACTCAGGTTTGGATGGGAGTGGTGATAGAAGCAAGGTCTGATACTGAAAAGAGCAATATTGCATAGGAACCTGGAATGTTAAATCCATGAATCAAGGCAAATTTGAAGTAGTCAAACAGGAGATGGCAAGAGTGAACATTGACATTCTAGGAATCAGCGAACCAAAATGGACTGCAATGGGTGAATTTAACTCAGATGACCATTATATCTACTACTGTGGGCAGGAATCCCTTAGAAGAAATGGAGTAGCCATCATGGTCAACAAAAGAGTCCAAAATGCAGTGCTTGGATGCAGTCTCAAAAACGACAGAATGATCTCTGTTCATTTCCAAGGCAAACCATTCAATATCATGGTAATCCAAGTCTATGCCCCAAGCAGTAATGCTGAAGAACCTGAAGTTGAATGGTTCTATGAAGATCTACAAGACCTTTTAGAACTAACACCCAAAAAAGATGTCCTTTTCATTATATGGGACTGGAATGCAAAAGTAGGAAGTCAAGAAACACCTGGAGTAACAGGCAAATTTGGCCTTGGAGTATGGAATGAAACAGGGCAAAGGCTAATAGAGTTTTGCCAAGAAAATGCATTGGTCATAGCAAACTCCCTCTTCCAACAACACAAGAGAAGTCTTTACACATGGACATCACCAGATGGTCAACATCGAAATCAGATTGATTCTATTCTTTGCAGCCAAAGATGGAAAAGGTCTATACAGTCAGCAAAAACAAGACTGGGGGCTGACTGTGGCTCAGATCATGAATTCCTTATTGCCAAATTTAGACTGAAATTGAAGAAAGTAGGGAAAACCACTAGACCATTCAGGTATGACCTAAATCAAATCCCTTATGATTATACAGTGGAAGTGAGAAATATATTTAAGGGACTAGATCTGGTAGATGAACTATGGACGTAGGTTCATGACATTGTACAGGAGACAGGAATCAAGACCATCTCCATGGAAAAGAAATGCAAAAAAGCAAAATGGCTGTCTGGAGAGGCCTTAAAAATAGCTATGAAAAGAGAAGCAAAAAGCAAAGGAGAAAAGGAAAGATACAAGCATCTGAATGCAGGGTTCCAAAGAATAGAAAGGAGAGGTAAGAAAGCCTTCCTCAGTGATCAATGCAAAGAAGTAGAGGAAAACAACAGAATGGGAAAAATTAGAGATCTCTTCAAGAAAATTAGAGATACCAAGGGAATATTTCATGCAAAGATGGGCTCATTAAAGGACAGAAATGGTATGGATCTAACAGAAGCAGAAGATATTAAGAAGAGGTGGCAAGAATACACAGAAGAACTGTACAAAAAAGATCTTCATGACCAAGATAATAATGATGGTGTGATCACTGACCTAGAGCCAGACATCCTGGAATGTGAAGTCAAGTGGGCCTTAGAAAGCATCACTACGAACAAAGCTAATGGAGGTGATGGAATTCCAGTTGAGCTATTTCAAATCCTGAAAGATGATGGTGTGAAAGTGCTGCACTCAATATGCCAGAAAATTTGGAAAACTCAGCAGGGGCCACAGGACTGGAAAGTGTCAGTTTTCATTCCAATCCCAAAGAAAGGTAATGCCAAAGAATGCTCAAACATTGTCCTTTGAGTACCACGTAATTTCCTTTGGAGACAGATCCTTGTAATAAACCAGGTGATTTCCTGGGTAACTGAAGTTAATTGTTTAGTGACTTTTAAGTGACACACACACACCAGAAAAAAAAAAAAGCCTACCTTTTTTAAGAAAGAGGAGCATAAGTTAAAAAAAATTTGATTTGATGTTTTCAATTTTTAAGTAGGAGAAAGAAAGTGAAGTTGCTCAGTTATGTCCGAGTCTTTGCGACTCTATGGACTGTAGCCTACCAGGCTCCTCCATCCATGGGATTTTCCAGGCAAGGGTACTGGAGTGGGTTGCCATTTCCTTCTCCAGGGGATATTCCCGACCCAGGGATCAAACTCAGGTCTCCCATATTGCGGGCAGATGCTTTACCGTGTGACCCACTAGGGAAGTGTGATTTTTATTAATAAGTAGGGGAAATTATTAATAAAAATCACACTCATATAGTTACATAATTTTAGATGGACAATAAAAGTTGGATTATATATTTTTTTCTGAAATGATATGAATGCCTATTTGTAGATATTTTTCATTTGTTTTGAGAAAATCAAGGGTGAAGATAATAAAATAGAAAGTTCCCTGTCATGTAGCCAATCAAAAAAAAAAAAAAAACTATATTTCCAGGGACTTTGATTTACTGGTTCAAATGTGATATCTTAATAGCAGGCTTCACTGGTGGCTCAGTGGTAAAGAATCTGCCTACCATGCAGGAGATCCAGGCTCGATCCCTGGGTTGGGGAGGTTCCCTGGATTAGGAAATGGCAACACACTCCAGTGTTCTTCCCTGGAAAATCCCATATACTGAGGACCCTGGCAGGCTACAGTCCATGGAGTCACAAAGAGTCAGTCACTAGTGAGCACATACACACTCACACACACGCACATACTCATACACAATCCTAAATGGCAATGCTTTCTCCTGAAAAAAAGTGGAGGAAATGTAGGCTTTGTGTTAAAGGTAAGCAATGGACAGAGTGTTAGGAGTCCTGGGTTTTGGTATTACCTTAGACTCTCTAAATGTGTCAACTCAAGTGATTTTTTCTTTAACCTCTTTTGGACTTAGTTTCAAATTCTAAAATATTAGATGGTTAGACTAGATGGTTGACATGGACCCTTATAGTTCTGCAATACAATGAATGGTTATGAATATTTAATTTCAGTTTCTTAGTCATCTGTAAAAACAGTTTTAAATACAAGCTCTGTGGAAGGAAATTTTCTCTACAGTAGCAACTACCAGGATTGTGTTACTCTGTGACAGCAGAGCTGGGAGTTTTCAGCACAGGTGAAGATGCTTATTATCTTACCACTGTGTACCATCACAAATATAGGCAGATGGCATTCCTGAATCAGAGACAGTAAAACAAGGTGCTTGTAAACAAAGGGGAGAAAAACCATGGACTCTATTTATTCTGCCTTAACCAGAGTTCACTTTTCTTTAGCCAGTCAACAAATCAAGAGAGTTTTAATTGTTGGGTATAAAAAAACCAATGGGAAATGTCCATTTGCTTTGAAGATTCCATAGTATCATGAGGAAAGGAAAAAATGAATTCAACTAGATGTGATACAAAAGTGTTATAAATGTGATCATGGAGTTAAAACACAGCTTATATGAACACAAGTTAAAGATAGAATAAAAATTTCTTATCTGCTATATTTAAGAGGGGTAACAGCAAGGAGTGTGCCTCTCTTTTGTGTTAACTCCAACCATACCAGTCACTTTACCTGCATGGACCCTATAATTACGCTACACTAAATTTGCCATATTCCCCTTTCATAACTATGCCATTATATACATCATTCCCTCTAAAATCTCTACCCATCCCCCACCGTTTGAAAACTACAATTCAACCATCTATAACCAGAAACATATCCTGATTTTCTTAGGCAGTAGCTTACCACTTCCAGCTCCTTTCTTCACTTATAACCCTATTAGATCATTTACCAGATTACATTATAATTTATCTATTAACATATCCGTATCAAGCACCTCCAGCCAAAATGATAGTAAAAGCCATCAAATTTGCAAACCATCTTTTGTTACTAGAATTCAACTCACTTTATGTGTTAATTTTACTCCAAATGTTACTATTCTAATCAGTAGTCCCTTTGTTCTAACCATAGTATTTTGATAGTTTTGCAATAAATACATTTATAGAAATGCTTAAATATCCTTATAGAGTGTAAATAAGCTTTTTAAAAATATGAGTTACTTGGAGTCAGGAAACATGTGATTATTACAGCACAGTTTCATATATTAAATAAAGAAATTAATGCTACTTTGTAAATAAATTTCAAATTTGAGTAAGTGAGAAAAGCTTCATGGAAAATAGAATCTTTGAGC
Organism: Bubalus kerabau; assembly: GCF_029407905.1. NCBI lineage: Eukaryota > Metazoa > Chordata > Mammalia > Artiodactyla > Bovidae > Bubalus > Bubalus kerabau. The sequence continues at coordinate 39,654,464 of NC_073647.1, read as the reverse complement.
CAGAAGCTGAAGTCTGGGTTTTCAGCATGCCTGTGAGAGTAAAAGAAAGGGAATCTAGGTAAAGGGGGTAGGTAGCCTGAGCAACGGAGAAGGCGATGGCACCCCACTCCAGTACTCTTGCCTGGAAAATCCCATGGACGGAGGGGCCTGGTGGGCTGCAGTCCATGGGGTCGCTAGGAGTCAGACATGACTGAGCTACTTCACTTTCCCTTTTCACTTTCATGCATTGGAGAAGGAAATGGCAACCCACTCCAGTGTTCTTGCCTGGAGAATCCCAGGGACGGGGGAGCCTGGTGGGCTGCCATCTATGGGGTCGCACAGAGTCGGACACAACTGAAGCAACTTAGCAGTAGCAGCAGCAGCAGCCTGAGAAAATGTGTAGGCTATGATTACGAAAAGGACGATTAGCCTCATTTGGTAGTTAACAAAAGACCCTGGTGCAGTGGAATGGGAAGTGAGGCTAAAGAGAAGCTATGAGATACCTTAAATGCCATGCTGAGGAATTGACAGTTAATTATGTATACAATGAAGAATCTAAAGCAGTTTATAAGGAACCATGCTAAGAGGATATATATATTTTTGAAATTCATTTTTCTAGAATGGGGATTTGATTGGAAAGAGTCTGAATGGAAGCCGAGAGCATTAGAAAGGTATGATATTAACTTAGGAAAGAAATTATGGTGGCCTGTCCTGAGACAGCAGTAGTGGGTATGGAGAAAATATATATATAAATAATGATATGTGTAACACTTGGTCATTAGATGCCAGTGGTGGAGAAGATGATGGAGGAGTCAACAGTGACTATGAGGGATTTTTCACCTTTTTGTTTTGAAGTAATTGTAGATTCACAGAAAGGTACAAAGACAGTGTGGTGGTAGAGAGAGATGCCATGCAGCCACAACCTTCACATGGTTCACCCCACCCCCTTGGCCCATGGTTACATCTTATATAATTAGAGGACAATATAAAAGCCAGGAAATTAACATGTGTGTGAAGTGTGAGTATATTACTTTGTCATTTCATCATATGTGTAAATTTGTGTGAAGTTCACCATGACAATCAAGACACAAACTATTCAATCACCACAAACGTCACCCTCATATTACCCCTTTATAGTCAAAACTATCTCCCTGAGCCTCACCACTTCTAAACCCTGGGAACTACTAATGTTCCTCTAGCTCCATAATTTTATCATTTGAGAATGTTATATAAATAAAGTCATGCCGTTTGGGACCTTGTAATTCTGACCACCTAGGGCTCTCACAATTATCTGAATCCTGACACCTCTACCTGGAGTTAATATTTAATATCAGATCCCATAAGTGAAAGGGCTCATTCCCACAAGACTAACCTCAACTTCAGATGCCAGCCACAGAGAGGTTACCCAGGCTACCCAAACTTCTTCCTATACAACTAAAATTTTGAGGGTGCCCACAATCATCCCCTCAGTTTCATTAATTTGCTAGAATGGTTCATACAACTCAGAACAGCACTTTACTTACATTTGCTGTTGTTGTTCAGTCACTGAGTCATGTCTGACTCTTTGAGACCCAATGCACTGCAGCATGCCAGGCTTTCCTGTCCATTACCATCCCCCCAAAGTTTGCTCAAACTCATGTCCACTGAGTGGATGATGCCATCCAACCATCTCATCTTCTGTCATCCCCTTCTCCTCTTGCCCTCAATCTTTCCCAGCATCAGAATCTTTTCCAATACAAGTTTCTTATAAAGGATATTGCTCAGGAACAACCAAGCAGAAGCCAAATGCACAGGGTGAGGGTTGGGAGCCAGAGGAGGTGAAAGAGCTTCTCCCCACGTAGTACCTCAGTGTTCACACACCCACAAGCTCTCTGACTCTCACTGTTTAGTTTTTATAGAGCTCAAGGTCCAGTCCCGCCCATCCCCCCACCTTCTCACAAGTAGGGGGTGGGCATAAAAGTTCCAACCCCCTAATCACTGTTTCTGGTGACCAACCCCAACCCAAGGCTATCTAGGATCCCCATCCTAGGTCATCTCATCAGCATAAATGCAAGCGTGATTGAAAGGGCTTGGTATAAATAACAAAATACTGAGTGGGCCAAAAAGTTCATCCAGGTTTTTCTGTAAGATGTTATGAAAAAGCAAAAAGAACTTTTTGGCCAACCCAATACATTCCCTATTGCTCAGGAAATTCCAAGGATTGTAGGAGCTCTGTGCCAGGAACTGGGGACAAATATCAGGCTTCCCAGGTGGCCCTTATGGTGGAGAACGCACCTGTCAATGCAGGAGACGTAAGAGATGCAGGTTCGATCCCTGGGTTGGGAAGATCCCCTGGAGGAAAGCATGGCAACCCACTCCAGTAATTTTTCCTGGAGAATCCCATGGACAGAAGAAGCTGGCAGGCTACAGTCCATGCGGTGGCAAAGAGTAGGACATGACTGAAGCAACTTAGCACACATGCATTTATATATATATATCAGTTCAGTTCAGTTCAGTTCAGTCACTCAGTTGTGTCCGACTCTTTGTGACCCCATGAATCGCAGCACGCCAGGCCTCCCTGTCCATCACCAACACTCAGAGTTCACCCAGACTCACGTCCATCGAGTCAGTGATGCCATCCAGCCATCTCATCCTCTGTCGTCCCCTTCTCCTCCTGTTCCCAATCCCTCCCAGCATCAGAGTCTTTTCCAGTGAGTCAACTCTTCGCATGAGGTGGCCAAAGTACTAGACTTACAGCTTTAGCATCATTCCTTCCAAAGAAATTAATCTCCTTGCAGTCCAAGGGACTCTGAAGCGTCTTCTCCAACACCACAGTTCAAAAGCATCAATTCTTTGGCGCTCAGCCTTCTTCACAGTCCAACTCTCACATCCATACATGACCACTGGAAAAACCATAGCCTTGACTAGACAGACCTTTGTTGGCAAAGTAATGTCTCTGTTTTTCAATATGCTATCTAGGTTGGTCATAACTTTTCTTCCAAGGAGTAAGCGTCTTTTAATTTCATGGCTACAGTTACCATCTGCAGTGATTTTGGAGCCCCCCCAAAAAAAGTCTGTACAGGAGACAGGGATCAAGACCATCCCCTTGGAAAAGAAATGCAAAAAAGCAAAATGGCTGTCCGGGGAGGCCTTACAAATAGCTGTGAAAAGAAGAGAAGCGAAAAGCAAAGGAGAAAAGGAAAGATATAACCATCTGAATGCAGAGTTCCAAAGAATAGCAAGAAGAGATAAGAAAGCCTTCCTCAGTAGTCACTGCAAAGAAATAGAGGAAAACAACAGAATGGGAAAGACTAGAGATCTCTTCAAGAAAATTAGAGATACCAAGGGAACATTTCATGCAAAGATGGGTTTGATAAAGGACAGAAATGACATGGACCTAACAGAAGCAGAAGATATTAGGAAGAGGTGGCAAGAATACACAGAAGAACTGTACAAAAAAAATCTTCACGACACAGATAATCACGATGGTGTGATCACTCACCTAGAGCCAGACACCCTGAAATGTGAAGTCAAGTGGGCCTTAGAAGGCATCACTATGAACAAAGCTAGTGGAGGTGATGGAATTCCAATTGAGCTATTTCAAATCCTGAAAGATGATGCTGTGAAAGTGCTGCACTCAATATGCCAGCAAATTTGGAAAACTCAGCAGTGGCCACAGGACTGGAAAAGGTCCGTTTTCATTCCAATCCCAAAGAAAGGCAATGCCAAAGAATGCTCAAACTACTGCACAATTGCACTCATCTCACACGCTAGTAAAGTAATGCTCAAAATTTATATATATATATATATAAAACCATATATATATCATTATATATATACCATATTATATATATATATATAATACAATGCATTATATATATAATACCATTATATATATAATGCCATTTATATATATATTATACCATGGATCTTTTCAGATGGACTTTTTCACACAGCAAAATGTACCTGAGATCCATTCAAGTTGTTGTATCAACAGTTGGTTTCTTTTTGTTAATTTTATGCCATGGTATCTATGTACCCTATAGTTTGTTTAATCATTCAACCATTAGTTAATACCTGAATTGTTTCTCGTTTGGGGCTGTTATGATTAAAACAGCTAGGAACATTCATCTACAGGTTTTTTAATATTTAGTTATTTATTTATGTGTTTTGGTTGGTGGCTCAGATGGCAAAGAATTCACCTGCAATGTGGGAGACCTGGGTTTGATCCCTGGGTTGGGAAGATCCCCCAGAGGAGGGCATGACAACTCACTCCAGTATTCTTACCTGGAGAATACCCGTGGACGGAGGAGTCTGGTGAGCTACAGTACATGGGGTTGCAAAGAGTTGGACACAACTAAGCGAGATAGATAATATGTTTTGGTTGCACTGTTTCTTCCATGCTGTGCTTGGTCTTTTCTCTAGTTGAAATGAGCGATGGCTACTCCTGGTTGCAGTGCACAGGCTTCTTCTCATGGTGGCTTCTCTTGTTTCAGAACATAGGCTCTAGGTTCATGGACTCAGCAGTTGCAGCATGTGAGCTTTAGTTGCATGTGGAATCTTCCTGGACTAGGGATCAAATCCATGTCTCCTGCATTGTCAGGTGGATTCTTATCCACTGCATCAGCAGGAAATCCTTCAACTACAGGCTTTTGTGTGGACATAAACCTTCATTTCTCCAGGATAAGAGTCGTTTTGGAGGATCATTGTCAGATCGTGTGATAACTGTGTTTAGTTTTATTTAATAACTTGCCAAATTATTTTCCAGCATGGCTACAGTATTTTACATGTTTTTACATATAGTATTTTACAGCAATGTATGAGATACAGTTTCTCCACATCCTCAAAAGTTTGTGGTATTGGCAAGCTTTTCTTTTTTTTTTTACTTTTAGCTGTTAGATGTAGTTATGTCTCATTATGGCTGTAATTTGCATTTCTGTAATAGCTAGTAATGCTGTACATCTTTTAATGTGCTTATTTGCCATCTGTATGCTCTCTTTGGTGAAATGTCTCTTTATGTCTTTTGTCCATTTTCTTATTTGGTGGTTGTTTTACTCTTAAGTTTGAGGGTTTTTAAATTCTAGACATAAGTAATGTGTAAGATATGTGGATTACAAATATTTTAATCCAGTCTATAACTTTGTTTTTCATTCCCACTGCAGGGCTTTTTATAGAGAAAAAAGTTTTATTTATTTTTTTATGAAGTTCAATTTATTGTAATAAAAATGGGCCATGTTTTCATGTTGAGGAAAATATCAGAATCTAGGGACAGGTGAAGAATTATGTCACAATTCTTTTTGAGTAAAAAATGTATTATACTGACAGAAATAATGTCTGTATCCCTTGTCTATTACTTCAAAATTGTTTTCTTATATGGATGCTGAAATAATCATTCTGGATAAGAGTCTTTCTACATGTTTGAATGTAGATGAGTACAAATATCTGGAGAGGTGGGGAAAGTGAGTAGTTCTGAAAAAGTGATCCACTTGTCCCACTTTTGTGGACTTGGTGTAAACTGTAAGTCCTGGGTAACAGAAAACCTTTGCAGTATGGCTATAAACCAAAACAATGCAATTCAGATTTTCCTTTAAAAAAGTTTATGGAGTGGGAGTTCAGGGTTAGAAAATGTAAACTTTTATATAGAGAATGGATAAATAATAAGATCCTACTCTATAGCACAGGGAACTTGACTCAATTTTCTATGATAAACCATAATGAAAAAGAATATTTTAAATGAAGATTGTGTGTGTATATATGTGTGTGTTCATGTGTATCTAACTGAATTACTTCACTGTACAGCAGAAATTAACACAATATTGTAAATCAACTTTACTTCAATTAAAAATTGGGAAAAATTTATGATATGTGATTATGTTCATAATTTACAACTTCATCATACCCAGTTATTTTAGGTGGCTCAAAATAGTACATTTAACTTGGAATAAGACAACTGTAAATGTATTCATTGATTTATTTCTTCATTCATTCTTCTACTCATTTGTACAACTATCCACTCAACTCACATTCTTTGAACATCTACAATATTCCTGGCATTGTCCTTTCTACTGGGAACACAGCAAAGCACATCTTTACCTCATGATCTGTAAGCTCACAAACCAGTAAGGAAAATGAGATGTATATATGTATATACAAAGAATTATAGCTCAGGCAATACAAAATATGAAGATTTATTATTTTACATTCATTCATTGAGAAAATTTCCTGACCACCTATTATATACCAGAGGTTGTGCTAAGTGCTGGGTGTACAGACACTGATACTTTTTGAATGTGTTTTTGTTATATAAAGTTTTCTAAAGGATAAATTTTATTGAAGTAATATTAAACCATGTAATTATATTTAGGATGGTTCAAAAAATATATCCCCATACTGGTCATTAACTTAAGAGGTGCTCCTGTAGTGTATCTCTAGGGTGACTTTTAGGGAGAATAAGTGTTATTGGATGACTTTTAGAGACTGAGTCAAACATATCTGTTCTATCACCCTTTCTGCTTCATAAATTTGGCTGTGTCAAGTATATGTGGCCTACACATGGTCAGTATAAAACAGCTAAAAGAAACCATTACATGCTTATAGTCAGGAAAGATAATGTCTGGTGAAAGATGAAGGATCTTCATTTCCATAATTTTTTCACAATGGAAAATTTTCTTTTTTCTTAGATTAAATCAAAACTGTTAAGCACTCTCTTCCCAAAAATAATTCAGAGATTAATAATACTTTCTCATTTATACAGAAAAAATGGACACAGTGAATAACAAAGAGGGCTCTAAATTGACAACTTGAATTTAGAGACTGTCCAATGGAGGAAAACCAACCTTAGAAATACAAATAAAGACAAATAAAGACTGTGTAGTCAATGTATGAACTTAGGTAACTGCAGGCAGCATGACCAAGAATTCCCTGCCACCAATGCAGGAAAAATAATATGAAGCAACAGTCACATCAATGCAGACAGTAACAAAATGCAGATTATCATGAGGCACAGAAGACAACTGATAAATAATACATAACCAAAACAACCACACAACTAGACCCAGACTAGAATTGTGTGTGTGTAACATATATATGTAAATATGTATATGTATATGTGTGTATATATATTATATATTAATATGTATATCTTACTATTTATTTTACATACACATATATATTCACACCCACGTGTGTGTGTGTGTGTATATATATATATATATATGTATACTATCCCACTTTATATATTCATCCAACTAATCTCATAGTAAAATAGTTTAAGGTATTATTACAATATTGCTTTCAAGATTCTGGTAAATGAAGGGGTAAATGAGATAATCATCCTATTTTGTAACAAGATTTATTCAAGTCTAAGAGGAGCACTCTGGAGAAGGCAATGGCACCCCACTCCAGTACTCTTGCCTGGAAAATCCCATGGACGGAGGGGCCTGGTGGGCTCCAGTCCGTGGGATCACTAAGAGTCGGACATGACTGAGCCACTTCACTTTCACTTTTCACTCTCATGCATTGGAGAAGTAAATGGCAACCCACTCCAGTGTTCTTGCCTGGAGAATCCCAGAGATGGGGGAGCCTGCTGAGCTGCCGTCTATGGGGTCACACAGAGTCGGACACGACTGAAGCGACTTAGCAGCAGCAGCATGAGGAGCACTCATTACCTAGCACTGGCAAATAAATCCTTGGTGTTTGTGCTGCCTTAAGAAATCTTTTTGGGATTTATTTACTCAAAAATGCTGTTCTTGTGCTTCTTAATATATAATGTATTGAAGAAAGAATCCTGCCCTAAAGTTTTTGCAAGCAGGCTAAGGGAAATGGATAGTCTTATCCCTGTGTCAAGGAAAAGAGGAATCTCCACGTATGCAGGGGTGACCACAATGGCAGCTTGTTACAGTAGTTTCCAATAATGGGAAAGTTAATAAATATGACTGTTAATACTATCAAGTAAGATGACTGTCAACACAAATTCAGGTCCTGGAAGGTAGTTTGGGAATCTTCCATTTCTAGGAATGAAGTAATAGAATGTAATAGAATTTCTACTATTCTAATAGAAATAGAATGAATTTCTTGAGGGACCAAAAAGGAAAATTAGGCAGAGAAACAAGAAAATATTCAAAAAGAATAATGCTAAAGCCCAACTAGGGCTTCCCACTCTTATTCTCTCACCGTGAAGCTCCATTTACTGTCTAAAATATTCTCCATTGTCCACTTAGCGGTACACCCTTCTGGGCTCAACTTGGATACCATTTCCCCTGGATAAGATTACAATGATCCACAAGCTGTGGGTAAAGTGCTATGTTCTATGTTCCCCAGCACCCTGACTTCTACCATAACAATATTGCATGCATTGTAATTGCCTACTTATTCATTTGTATACTATTCTAAGTTATAGTATACTGCTATATCATACAAATGGAGTAACCCTCATAGTCAACAAAACAGTTGAAAATGCAGTACTTGGGCGCAATCTCAAAAATAACAGAATGATCTCTGCTGTTCCCAAGGCAAACCATTCAATATCAGAGCAATCTAAGTCTATGCCCCAACTATTAATGCTGAAGAAGCTGAAGTTGAAGAGTTCTATGATGAACTATAAGACCTTCTAGAACTAACACCCAAAAAAATGTCCTTTTCATCATAGGAGACTGGAATGCAAAACTAGGAAGTCAAGAGATACCTGGAATAACAGGCATGTTTGGCTTTGATGCACAAAATGAAGCAGGGCAAAGGCTAACAGAGTTTTGCCAAGAGAACAGAGTGGTCATAGCAAACACTCTCTTCCAACAACACAAGAGATGACACTACACATGGACATCACCAGATGATCAATACCAAATCAGATTGATTGTATTCTTTGCAGCTGAAGATGGAGAAGCTCTATACAGTCAGAAAAAAAAAAAAAAAAAAAAGGACTAGGAGCTGACTGTGGCTCAGATTGTGAACTCCTTATTACAAAGTTTAGATTTAAATTGAAGAAAGTAGGGAAAACCACTAGGTCATTCACTTCAGTTCAGTTCAGTTCAGTTGCTCAGTCGTGTCGGACTCTGCAACCCCATGGACTGCAGCACACCAAGCTTACCTGTCCATCACTAACTCTGGGAGTTTACTCAAACTCATGTCCATTGAGTTGGTGATGCCATCCAGCCAACTCATCCTCAGTCATCCCCTTCTCCTTCTGCTTTTGATCTTTCCCAGCATCAGGGTCTTTTCAAATGAGTCAGCTCTTTGCATCAGGTGGCCAAAGTATTGGAGTTTAAGCTTCAGCATCAATCCTTCCAAAGAATATTCAGAACTGATTTTCTTTAGGATGGACTGGTTGGATCTACTTGCTGTCCAAGGGTCTCTCAAGAGTCTTCTCCAACACCACAGTTCAAAAGCATCAATTCTTTGGTTCTCAGCTTTCTTTATAATCCAACACTCACATCCATACATAACTACTGGAAAAACCATAGCTTTTACTAGATGGACCTTTGTTGGCAAGGTAATGTCTCTGCTTTTTAATATGCTGTCTAGTTTGGTCATAAATTTCCTTCAAAGGAGCAAGCATCTTTCAATTTCATGGCTGAGTCCTCATCTGCAGTGATTTTGGAGACCCCCCGAAAATAAAGTCCATCATTGTTTCCATTGTTTCTCCATCTACTTGCCATGAAGTGATAGGACCCAATGCCATGATCTTAGTTATCTGAATGTTGAGTTTTAAGACAACTTTTTCACTCTCCTCTTTCACTTTCATCAAGAGGCTCTTTCATTCTTTGCTTTCTGCCATGAGGGTGGTGGCATCTGCATATCTGAGGTTATTGATATTTCTCCCAAAAATCTTGATTCCAGCTTGTGCTTCATCCAGTCCAGCATTTCTCATGATGTACTCTACATACAAATTAAATAAGCAAGGTGACAATATACAGCCTTGAGGTATTCCTTTGCTGATTTAGAACCAGTCTGTTGTTCCATGTCCAGTTATAACTGTTGCTTCTTAACCTGCATATAGATTTCTTAAGAGCAAAGTAATGCTCAAAATTCTCCAAGCCAGTCTTCAAAATTACATGAACTGTGAACTTCCAGATGTTCAATCAGATTTAGAAAAGGCAGAGGAACCAGAGATCAAATTTCCAACAACCACTGGATCATCAAAAAAGTGAGAGGATTCCAGAAAAACATCTACTTCTACTTTATTGACTATGCCAATGCCTTTGACTCTGTGGATCACAACAAACTGTGAGAAATTCTCTACTTTATTGACTATGCCAATGCCTTTGACTCTGTGGATCACAACAAACTGTGAGAAATTCTTATAGAGATGGGAATACCAGACCACCTTACCGGCCTCCTGAGAAATCTATATGCAGGCCAAGAAGCAACAGTTAGAACTGGACATGGAACAACAGATTGGTTGCATATCAGGACAGGAGTACATCAAGGACATTCAGGTATGATCTAAGTCAAATCCCTTATGATTATACAGTGGATGTGACAAACAGATTCAAGGGATTAGATCTGATAGACAGAGTGCCTGAAGAACTATGGACGGAAGTTGTGCCATTATATAGGAGGTGGTGATCAAGACCATCCCCCCCAAAAAAATGCAAAAAGGCAAAATGGCTATCTGAGAAAGCTTACTAATAGCTGAGCAAAGAAGAGATGTGAAAGGCAAAGGAGAAAAGGAAAGATATACCCATCTGAATGCAAAGTTCCAGTGAATAGCAAGGAGAGATAAGAAAGTCTACCCAAGTGACCAATGCGAAGAAATAGAGGAAAACAATAAAATGGGAAAAACTAGAGATCTCTTCATGAAAATTAGAGATACCAAGGGAACATTTCATGAAAAGATGGGCTCAACAAAGGACAGAAATGGTAGGGACCTAACAGAAACAGAAGATATTAAGAACAGATGGCAAGAATAGAAAGAAGTATGCAAAAGGATCTTAATGACCCAGATAACCACAATTGTGTGATCACTTACCTAGAGTCAAACATTCTAAAGTATGAACTCAAGTGGGCCTTGGGAAGCATCAGTATGAACAAAGCTAGTGGAGGTGGAGAAGGCAATGGCACCCCACTCCAGTACTCTTGCCTGGAAAATCCCATGGATGGAGGAGCCTGGTAGGCTGCAGACCATGGGGTCACTAAGAGTCGGAAACAACTGAGTGACTTCACTTTCACTTTTCACTTTCATGCATTGGAGAAGGAAATGGCAACCCACTCCACTGTTCTTGTATGGAGAATCCCAGGGACAGGGAAGCCTGCTGGGCTGCCGTCTATGGGGTCGCACAGAGTCGGACACGACTGAAGCGACTTAGCAGCAGCAGCAGCAGCAATGGAGGTGATAGAATTTCAGCTGAGCAATTCAATCTCAAACCCTAAAAGATGATGCTGTGAAATTCCTGCGCTCAATATGCTAGCAAATTTGGAAAACTCAGCAGTGGCCACAGGACTGGAAAAGGTCAGTTTTCATTCCAATCCCAAAGAAAGACAATATCAAAGAATGTTCAAAGTGAAAGTGAAGTCGCTCAGTTGTTTCCGACTCTTTGCAACTCCATGGATTGTAGCCCACCAGGCTCCTCCATCCATGAAATTTTCCAGGTAAGAGTACTGGATTGGGTTGCCATTTCCTTCTCCAGGGGATCTTCCTGACCCAGGGATCAAACCAGGGTCTCCCGCATTGCAGGCGGATTCTTTACCATCTGAGTCACCAAACTATCACACGGTTGCATTCATTTTACACACTAGCAAAATAATGTTCAAAATTCTCCAAGCTAGGCTTCAACTAGCTTGTGAAATGATAACTTCACATACTAGGCTTCAACTGATATGTGAAATGAGAACTTCCAGATGCTCCAGTTGGATTTAGAAAAGGCAGAGGAACCAGAGATCAAATTGCCAACATCCGTTGGATCATAGAAAAAGCAAAAGAGTTCCAGAAAACCATCTACTTCTGCTATATTGACTACACTAAAGCCTTTGCCTGTGTGGATCACAACAAACTGTGGAAAGTTCTTCAAGAAATGGGAATACCAGAGCACCTTACCTTGGGATTCCCTGGTGGCTCAGAGAGTAAAGAGTCTGCCTGCAATGTGGGAGACCTGAGTTCAATCCCTGGGTAGGGAAGACCCCTTGGAGAAGAAAATGGCAACCCATTCCAGTATTCTTGCCTGGAAAATCCCATGGATGGAGGAGGAGCCTGGCAAGCTACAGTCCATAGGGTCACAAAGACTAGGACATGACTGAGGACTTCACTTTCACTTTTACTTGCCTCCTGAGAAATCTGTATGCAGGTCAAGAAGCAACAATTAGAACTGGACAGAGAACAATGGACTGGTTCCAAACTGGGAAAGGAGTATGTCAAGGCTGTATACTGCCAGCCTGCTTATTTAACTTGTATGCAGAGTACATCATGCGAAATATCAGGCTAGATGAAGCACAAGCCAGAATCATGATTGCCAGGAGAAATATCAATAACCTCAGATATGCACATGACATCACCCTAAAGGCAGAAAGTGAAGAGGAACTAAAGAGCCTCTTGATGAAGGTGAAATAAGAGATGAAAAAGCTGGCTTCAAACTCAACATCCAAAAAAAAAAATATCATGGCCTCTGGTCCCATCACTTTATGGCAAATAGATGGGGAAATGATGGAAACCATGACAGACTTTCTTTTCTTGGGCTCCAAAATCACTGCAGATGGTGACTGTCACCATGAAACTGAAAGACATTTGCTCCCTGGAAGAAAAGCTATGAGCAACCTAGAGAGCATATTAAAAAGCAGAGATATTAGTTTGACAATAAATGTCTGCATATTCAAAGCTATAGTTTTTCCAGTAGTCATGTATGGATGTGAGAATTGGACCATAAAGAAGGCTGATTGCTAAAAAACTGATGCTTTTGAACTGTGGTGTTGGAGAAGACACTTAAGAGTCTCTTGGACTGCATGGAGATCAAACCAGTCAATCCTAAAGGAAATCAGTCCTGAATATTCATTAGAAGGACTGATGCTAAAACTGAAGCTCCAATACTTTGACCACCATATGTAAAGAGCCAACTTATTTGAAAAGTCCCAGATGTTGGGAAAGATTGAAGGCAGGAGTTGAAGGGGATGACAGAGGATGAGATGGTTGGATGGTGTCATCAATTCAATGGGCCTGAGTTTGAGCAAGCTCCAGGAGGTGATGAAGTACAGGAAGCCTGGTATGCTGCACTCCATGGGGGTCACAGAGTTGGACATGACTGAGCAATAACAACATTCCAAGCTCTGGTGTCTATGGAAGTAGGAAAGACTTTTTTCTTGTTTACCATTGTATTTAGCACAGTATTTAGTCCACAAGAAATTATTAATAACCATTTGATGAATGAGAAGAAATGAATTATTCCTCTATGTGCCAAGAATCACTCTGGGTACAGTGCCTATTACCTGATTTAAATACTAATGTCAGATTTTGACTTCAGGATGTGGGGGACAGTTTTGGAGGCATCTACTTAGTATTGCTGTCTGTGATACCTCTTAACAAGCCAAGTATACTATTTGGATGTCACTCCAATTAACAAGTATGTCAACTTCAATCAAACTTGAGAACTGGAGTAATGAATACTGGGTGGTTTCTGGAGAACCAGCAGATCCATTGTAATCAAGACAGTACTTCATTTACTGGGTTACGGGAAAACCCAAATGAACTCTTTGGCCAACCCAATATTACCTGGCTTAGAAAATCCTACTCTAGCAAGGAGACCATGATGATATCTCAGGTTTCCAGATATTAATGTCTACTCAGAATGTGTGCCCATGGGAATTCCCTGATTGTTCAGTAGTTAGGACTCCATACTTTCACTGTCAAGGGACTGGGTTCAAACATTGATCAGGGAACTAAAATCCCATAAGCCATGCAGCATGGCCAAATAAAACCCAAACCAAACCAAAACCAAACCAGAATATGTGCCCAATATTCCACAAAATGTTGAGTATTCCCTTTTCCTCAGTGTAAATTCATCCAAGTAAAAATAGCCACAGGTCCACTTAGGAAAGGCCTGGAAATATCATTACAGTATACACGGCCATTGTGTGGCATGGTCATTACTCCTAGAGATCCTTCAAAGTCTTCAGTTAATGGGTTATACATCTGAAATTGGCTCAGATTCAGGTACTGAGCAAGGGATCATGAATTTTTATTGGACCAATGACCACCAGCCTCCTGTTCCTCCATTCTTGCCATTTTTTCTAGTTGTAGATATTAAGCAACACCCTGTTGTCTACCTTCTGTTTTGTTCTTATTAATAGTTCCAATATGCTCTATTAATCTCTACAGATTCTTTAGGTCAAGCCCCTTGTTTGCTTCTCCAAACTTGGTGGTCACTGTAGTAATTTTATCATCATGGCTTCTGGCAATTAAGCACTGCCACCTGGCCGCTATTATTTGGGAGCCTCATCATTCCCTTGAATACTAAAAAAACTCATCTCTGTGATCACTTCTATAATATAAGCCCTGGTCTGCAGAAGCGAGTCAACACTAACTGGTGTCCTTTCATGAACACACAAAAATGTGTCATCTGGGCCCTTCTGTGAAAAATCACCATCTAGAAAATCTTTTGGCATCATGTATCATATCTGTTCAAGCATGCTCATGTCCCTAATATTTTTTTTTATTGCTTCATTGTCATCTCCCAGAGTAACTTGGAAATTTCTATTTCACTCTATGTGTGCCATTGCTTTCTCCTGGTCTCTAAAGAGCCATCCTAACAGCAATTTTGGTCCATCCATTGAAGTCCTCACAAAAGTGTTAAATTCCTTGTTTTGGAAAAAAAAAAAAAAAAGCCCCCGTGCTCCATATCAATGAAGTCTTATCTGGTATTCTGATCTGAACCTGTTGATCAAGTACCTCTGAAGTCCAATCCTTAGCTCCTGCCAGTACACACTAGCTAATTTTGCAGCTCTTTTGAATGGTAAACTCTTTCCTCCATTATCAATCCCCAAACTTTCCTAGCTATATCTTGCTGGGACTTAGTCCTAATTATTGGTCTGGCAACCAAGAAAGTAGGTGGTGGCTGTTCCTAAGGGGATCACCTCTTGCCTGCATGAACAAGGTCTCTATAGAATCCTCTGTAGAGAAGGGAGAAAGAGGTTACCTTTTCATATTAGTGAGTGCTTGGAGACCTCTACAAGCTCTGATGTTTCAGGGGTGTCTTCAGAGACAAAATTCTAAGGGGCATACACTTAGACAAACATCCTCCTTTCATATTTTAGGGGCCAAGGTCCTGAACTTAACATAACAAACTAACCCTGAATAAGCATAAAAATGCCTCTGGAACTCTGGAACTTCAGCTATCAAGTCTTGAGTCTGTCTTCAAATGTTTGCTCTTCCACTGTAGGAAAAGACCTCTTTGTAAGCTATCAGCAAGGTTCTCTGGCTCATACTCTTAGATCATAACTATTTCTTAACTACCCTCAGTAAATCCTTCTTCAAGGTGGTAAAGAACTAAAATATTGCCTGCCATATCAGTAAACAAAGGATGTCACAGTCATCAGCAATTGCAAGCCCGCAATCAGTGAGCTGACGAGCCCTGAAGGAATTCAAGGAGGAAAAGAACACCTGCCACCTAGCAGTCAGCTCCTGCAGCCACCCACAAGGTGCACCTGGAAGAAACTCAGGATGAGAAAGCAAAAGACTTTGGCCCCAGATAGCTGAGGTGCATATCCAAGGAGTTATTTCAGTGAGCCCAGACTCTTGCATCTTCCCATACATAGAAAAGAGCTAAAGTCCTTAACTTGAGATGCCTGGTTTTCTTTTATTATTAACAATAATCATTTGATGTTCTAACTACCTGGTCTTTTATTGTAGAAACTCCTATATATCCTGGCTTCCCCCTTGCCTAATCAGAACAGTTTATCAGCATTATCTGAGATGCTGTGTCCCGGGCTTAAGTCATCAGTTTTGTCCACCAAATAAAATATAACTGTCAACTTTTAGGTTGTGCATTTTTTTTCAGTCAACAGTGGTGTGCATGCGTCCATGCTAAGTCACTTTAGTCATGTCAGGCTCTTTGCGATCCTATGGACTGTAGCCTGCCAGGCTCCTCTGTCCATGGGATTCTCCAGGCAAGAATACTAGAGTGAGTTGCCATGCTTTCCTCCAGGGGATCTTCCTGACCCAGGGATGGAAACTGTGTCCCCTGTGGCTATGAAATTAAAAGATGCTTACTCCTTGGAAGAAAATTTATGACCAACCTAGACAGCTTATTAAAAAGCAGAGACATTACTTTGCCAACAAAGGTCCATCTAGTCAAAGCTATGGTTTTTCCAGTAGTTGTGTATGAATGTGATAGTTGGACTATAAAGAAAGCTGAGTGCTGAATAATTGATGCTTCTGAACTGTGGTGTTGGAGAAGACTCTTACGAGTCCCTTGGACTGCAAGAAGATCCAACCAGTCCATCCTAAAGGAAATCAGTCCTGATTATTCATTGGAAGGACTGATGCTGAAGCTGAAGTTCCAATACTTTGACCACCTGATGCAAAGAACAGACTCATTTGAAAAGACCCTGATGCTGGGAAAGATTGAAGGCAGGAGGAGAAGGGGACAACTGAGGATGAGATGGTTAGATGGCATCATTGACTCAATGGACATGAGTTTGAGTAAACTCCGGGAGTTGGTGATGGACAGGGAGGCCTGGTGTGCTGCAGTCCATGGTGTTGCAAAAAGTCAGACACAACTGAGTGACTGAACTGAACTGAACTGAACTGAACATCACCTAGGAAGCCCCCATCAGTGCCAGTATGATTCAATGATGCATAATCAATTCTACTGTTCTTCTAGATATTGCACCCTTCCCCACCACACACACACACCCCTACCAAATCTTTCGAATGCCTGAAACTTCACTCTAGCTAGTGCATTCCTCTCACCAATACATTCTCTGATATCATCACTGATGAAATCTCCAGTAACTGGGCCGTCCATGTCGTGCTCATGGCTTGTCCTTACCTCATGTTTCACTCAGGAAGGTACTCAGCTTTCCAGCCAGGCAATGAGTGATCCAGGCTCTAAACCCATCTTACCATTTTTTATTTCTCAGACCATTCCTGCCCCCTGACCCATGTCAATCTGGGTTCTTCGAGAAGTAGATGTAGAGGTAAGATTAAAAACATGAAAGAGATATATTGTTAAAGGGGGAAGGGGTGGAATAAACAGGAAAAGAGTTTAGACTGATGACAACATAGTACTGAGATATTCTCAACCTGATCAGTGAAGGGGCTCCAGGCAAAGGTTGTTCATTAGAGGAGGCCCACATCAGACAAAGATGCTCTGGCTCTGGGACCCCTGTTGCTATCAGAGCTTAACTGGAGGAGTCCCTGGGGGAAGTATAGCCTGGAACAAAGGACCATAGTGAATCCAAAGACAAAGCAGATACAGGCTGTCAGGCTACTGTGAGCCCTGCAGCATGCTCTCTTAAAGGGATATTTGAGCAACACACCCATGTGACAGCCACACCTGGAACATGCTCTGTACTATTTCCCAGGAAGGTTCCTGCAGCCTCACAAATGGATCTATTTTAAGTTTCTTCTCCAAGCAGGAAAGTCTCCTCCTTTAGAATGAGGCTTTAAAATGTTACTCTTGAAGAGAGAAATCGGTTACCACATAAACTGCAGCTCAGAGGATTCAGGTGAAATAGCAGAAAACTCGGAGAAGACAATGGCACCCCACTCCAGTACTCTTGCCTGGAAAATCCCATGGATGGAGGAGCCTGGTAGGTTGCGGTCCATGGGGTCTCTAAGAGTCAGACACGATTGAGCGACTTCACTTTGACGTTTCACTTTCATGCATTGGAGAAGGAAATGGCAACCCACTCCAGTGTTCTTGCCTGGAGAATCCCAGGGAAGGGGGAGCCTGCTGGGCTGCCGTCTCTGGGGTTGCACAGAGTCGGACACGACTGAAGCAACTTAGCAGCAGCAGCAGCAGCAGAAAACTGCTGAGTCATCCTTGAGGTCCCAGGCTAAGGCCAGGAATGTTGTCATTGCTAAGAAGGCTGAAGTAAGTAATGGCCATCCCAGGGAAAGTCAGCCCACATCACAAGGAGCAAGACTAATTTAGAAAGCCAAACACAAGATACAGACCATGCCAGCATTATCCTCTTAGCAATAAAGCTCTGAAAATGATCACATGCATTCCCTCCAGAGTGATGAGACACTGACCCCCCAAAAAGCCCAGCCTGCACACTTGCAGGATACTTGGTGACCATCACTGGCTAGGGTCAAGGGCTCAGGGATACAGACATAAAGCAATGACTGAATTGTTTTTTTTTTTTCATAATGGTCACTTTTTGCAACCTTACCATGTCTAAGTCCATGGCCTGTCAGTGAGTTATAGTCACCCACAAACCCCCACAGAGGTGCTTGACAAATCATGGAACATCCTTCTAAGGTCTTTGATTCTACACTCAGAAAACACCTACCAAACACCAAGTATTTGCTGCACAGTGTGCCAGGCACTGGGGATACACAGCATTGCCCTCGAGCAGATCAACAGAATTAGCAGTTGGCAGACTGGTTCTCATTGGAAAAGATCACAGTCGATGGGGTTGCAAAGAGTTGGACACGACTGAGTGACAGAAGAACAAGATTGGTTCTAGCCTAATGTATTGGTGTGGCTAGCTCTCACAATTCCTCAAAATTATATTTGCTAAAGGTAATTTTCTGTTTGGTTTTTGTGAAGATCAAATGAGACATGAAAATATCTGGAAACTAGAGAATTCTATACACATTTGAGGAGTAAATAGTATTTATATGACAACTATTTTTTGATGGCTTTCTGCTTCTTTCACCAGCTCTATGCTCCAGAGCTCTGGGGCATAACTGGTCAAACTATTATTTTTAACTTTTTTAATTTAAATTTTTGTTTTATTTTTATGCCACACAACATGTAGGTTCTTAATTCCCCAACCAGGGATCAAACCTGTGCCCCCTGTAGTGGAAGCACAATCTCAACCACTCGACCACCAGGGAAGTCCTGGTCAAACTATTTTAGAGCCATGAAATTAAAAGATGCTTACTCCTTGGAAGGAAAATTATGACCAACCTAGATAGCATATTCAAAAGCAGAGACATTACTTTGCCAACAAAGGTCCGTCTAGTCAAGGCTATGGTTTTTCCTGTGGTCATGTATGGATGAGAGAGTTGGACTGTGAAGAAGGCTGAGCACCGAAGAATTGATGCTTTTGAACTGTGGTGTTGGAGAAGACTCTTGAGAGTCCCTTGGACTGCAAGGAAAGCCAACCAGTCCATTTGGAAGGAGATCAACCCTGGGATTTCTTTGGAAGGAATGATGTTGAAGCTGAAACTCCAGTACTTTGGCCACCTCATGCGAAGAGTTGACTCATTGAAAAAGACTCTGATGCTGGGGGGGATTGGGGGCAAGAGGAGAAGGGGATGACAGAGGATGAGATGGCTGGATGGCATCACCGACTCGATGGGCGTGAGTCTCAGTGAACTCCGGGAGTTGTTGATGGACAGGGAGGCCTGGCGTGCTGCGATTCATGGGGTCGCAAAGAGTCGGACATGACTGAGCGACTGATCTGATCTGATCTGACATGGGTAAAGTTTCTCTCATTAGTGAAAATGTTTTCATCAGATTGACCATTGCTGAATTAACAATTCTGTACATATTTTAGACTTCTATTTTACTTTTAAACACTTTGGGGGATATAGACTATAATGTTTATACAATCTGACTAATTCAGATTAAATGACAAATTGAAAACCTGAATGTTTTCTTTTTTTTTTTCATACATGATATTTTTCTTTCCTCAACTGTTTGCTCTGAAAAAGTTAATTCTAATAAAACTCCATTAATAATACTCAAAATTAATAATTGGGTTCAATTTCTAGCTGTGAAGTGTGAAGAAAATTAGTTTCAAAAATAAAATAGCAAATATATATTTAATTATTTAAATTTAATTAAATTATTATGTATTTTATAACTTAGTAAACTACTTTTCTTCACATTTCATGACCAAAAATGAACCAAAATATTTTTAGCATACAGTTTACATATACACATGTGTAGAACGTCATGAGAACAGTGTAGTCAGGGTACAGGAGGTTAAAGCAAAGTCACAGTGAACTCTCTAGCCAGATTTGCAAGGAAGGGAGCTATCAATTTTTGAGGATGAACCTAATCTAAGATTTGATAGGTTTAGAGGACAAAATGGTGAAATATGAAATTCACTGAGTTGAAATTTGGAGGGTTGCAATATTTACTGGCTTCATATTTTCTTCTGGGAAATATTTGAGAAGAGAATAACCCTTCTGAGAACAAGAAATAAGTATAATATAATAAGAATCTACTGTATAGCACAGGGAACTCTACTAAATACTCTGTAATGGTATATATGGGAAAAATTTGAAAAAGAGTGGATATATGTATAATTGATTCACTTCGCTATACACCTGAAACTAACACAAAATTGTAAATCAACTATACTCTAATAAAAAATTTAAACTCCTGTTTAAACTTATATAGTAAAAATTCACAACCTGATGTAAAAGTAAGAATGAAGTTTTATTATTTGATTCTCATTTGCTTTCAATGAGTCCATATGATTAAATGAGTGGAAAGGCAAAAAAAAAAAAAAAAGAAGAAGTACAATATGGTAATAGAAAAATAGAGGTTTTTACTGTTAAAGAGTACCCTCATTCATAGATAAATACTCACTTTGGCAAGATAGGTGTGAAACATTCTGTTAGATTGTGGGATTATTTAGCTCTCATTGTGCTTGCTAGAGGTCCCACTTCTAATTTATACAGTCAGTTATCTTAGTCACAGCATGAGGTCTTACAGCTGGGCAAGCCGTTTTGGCAAAAAGTCTAAGGTACTGAGACTGAGGAGGGCCAATGGGAATTAAGTTGGCTGGGGGCCTGGGTACCTCAAGGGCATCTCACACGAAATCAGTTAATTTTCAGTACTTATATAGATGTTAGTAACTTCCTGCCTCTATTTCTAAATGGGATAGGGAAATCTTGGCTGCCTGTGAACTTGTCATAGCAACAAAGAACGATTTCATTCATCTCACCCAGGAATAGCTTCTGGTGTGTATGTGTACAGTGATAGAAGCTCGTTCAAGTGAATATTGGTTTGGGAGCTTTGGGGATTATGAAAAGAGGGCACAGCTGTGATTCTTCGGTGGCTAGGTGAATGAAGGCAGCCATCTAAGAGGGGTGGAGGAGCCAGCTGGAATGGAAGCAGGAGCAGTAGTGGCAGGAAAGATAAAGCTTAAGACCCTGGGAACCAATACACACAAGCTTCCCTCTAGCTCTTTACTGTTAAGTAGATTTCCACTGGAGGCCATCCAGAAAGGATTCCAACCTCTTATGCAGCCCCTTACAGCAGAGAAAAAACTAATAGTGGGGGTGGGGGAGACTGGGGGAAGTGTGGTAACACCAGACAAGGAGTCAAGAGAACAGAGGGAAATTCTGCTTCCCTTAGAGAGCTTTGGCCAATTCACTCCACCTCCCTTTGCTTTACTTTTCCTCATAGATTACAATGGTTAATAAGGTAGATTCTAAAGCCAGATTTTACCAGTTCAGAGCCCAGCCTTGACATTTGTCAGCTGTGCATCCTACAGCTAATAGTTAGCACCTTTCTAAAATGAGGATATAATAATCATGCCTCAATTTAAACTCCCAAGTTGTTGCTAAGTCGCTTCAGTCACATCTGACTCTTTGCTCCGAGTTGTTACGAGGATTCAATAAGTGACTATAAAGTAGTGAGTGCTACAGAATCATTTGTTGAATTATATAATACTGGGGACATTTGCCAGAGGAGATCATCTAGAACTTGTTATTCTCTCATCATGAGACAAAGCCATGAAATTCTGAAAAACAGAGCATGAAAGAGCTGTCTGCATTGGGAGAAGGGAAGGACCAGGGTGAAACCCTTTTCAAGATAGTAGATGAAAGATACTTTGCAGGGCATTTTGGAAGAGATTGACATATTTTATATTCTTTGCAATTCTCTGAAAGCCCAGACATGAAAACTGTGAGCAATTCTGAGCAATAATTGTTAACAGCCACAATACAAAGATGCAACCATTTCTTTGTGAGATGAAATACGTGTATTACAGAGGAAGTTTACTTAATTCAAAGTTATTTCCAGACACAAAAATTCTGCCTAAGTTATGCAATCAATCACCATATGGAGTTCTATATTCACAATATGAGTTCAATTATTCACAGTTTCTAACTTACTTGATTTGGGGCCATATATTTTAAGGTTTCTGAAACCTAAAATTTAATATGACAGTTTCTCTTTTCTACGTATCCAATATTAAGTCATCTTACAATTTTAAAATATTACAATTGATGGCACCTTGAAAGAGAGATACCATAGAATCTCTCATTCACCAATGGCTCTGTGTTGCAGAATTTCTATTTCTGACTGGTGTAACTTAAAGGACTGGGTCTCCCTTCACCATATCAGCCTCTATTTACATAGAAGCTTTACCCAAGATGAGGTGGGCCAAGTACTGTTGTTGTTTAGTCTCTAAGTCATGTCCAACTCTTTTGCAACCACATGGAATTTAGCCCACCAGGCTCCTCTGTCCTTGGAATTCTCCAGGCAAGAATACTGGAGTGGGTTGCCATTTCCTTCTCCAGAGGATCTTCCTGACCCAGGGATCAAACCCACATCTCCTGCACTGGCAGGCAGCTTCTTTACCACTGAGCCACCAGGGAAGCCCAGGCCAAGTGTACTTGGACCCAATAGCCCCAGCTACGTCTTGCCCATAGGGTGAAGGTTCCAAACCAGAATAGCAAGGTGAAATGACCAGGGGCTAACCATCACAGCTCAGTTCCCCCATTCAAAGACCAAGAGGATACTTCAGGAGAAGCAAGTCACTGTCCTTGCCCGCCCCCTCTCTGGTGCAGTGGTACCGAGGCTCTGCTCAGGTGGAGAAGCAGGACATAAGAGCAGAGATATCCATAGCTCTTCCTAAGCAAACTGACTTTATTTTGCATAGAATATAGGAAAGTTCATAGATAAGGGAATTAAGGAAAACAATGGAAGTCTAGGTCGTAACCAACAAATGAAACAGTAGATTCCACCTAGAATTTTAAGGGAGAACAACAGAAAAAGAAACCAAGAAGAGCCCTTCTGAAGTCACAGAAAGGCTCAAAGATTGGAAACTCCGAGTGTTTCAATCATGAATTTGGCTGTCCCTAAAAGGTAGGCCAAGTTTATGATGTTTTCCAGCTATATTGAGATGTAATTGACATACAGCATTGGGTAAGTTTAAGGTATACAACTTCATGATTTGGTTTACATGTGTAGTGCAAAATGATTACCACAATAATGTTAGTTAACACATCCATTATCTTACGAAGTAACTATTGTTTAGGTATCTAGTGAGAAACTTTAAGATTTACTCAGCAGCTTTTGAGCATACAGTGCAGTATTCTTAACTGTGATCACCATACTGTATATAAGATCCCCAAAGTTATTCATAACATAACTGAAAGTTTGTATCCTTTGAGCAATATATCTTCATTTCCCCTATCCCAGAGATCCTAACAACCACCAATCTACTGTTTCTATGAGTTCATATTTTTAGATTCCACTCATAAGTGAAATCATACAGTATTTATTTTTCTCTGTTAGGCTTATGTCACTTAGTATAAACTCTCAAGTTTTATTCATGTTATAGGAAATGTCAGGATTTCCTTCTTTTATGGCTGAAAGATATTCCATTATGTGTGTGTGTGTGTGTACACACACAACATTTTCTTTATGCATCCATCTACTTTGGCCACCTCATGTGAAGAGTTGACTCATTGGAAAAGACTCTGATGGTGGGAAGGATTGGGGGCAAGAGGAGAAGGGGACAACAGAGGATGAGATGGCTGGATGGCATCACTGACTCGATGGATGTGAGTCTCAGTGAACTCTGGGAGCTGGTGATGGACAGGGAGGCCTGGCGTGCTGCAATTCATGGGGTCACAAAGAGTCGGACACGACTGAGCGACTGATCTGATCTGATCCATTGACAGATACTTACGTAGTTTCCATTTCTTGGCTATTGTTATTATCACTGCAATGAACATAGAATTGAAGATAACCCTTCAAGATAGTATTTTCTTTTCCTTCCAGTATACACCCAGAAATGGGATTTCTAGATCATACAGTAGTTTTATCGTTAATTTTTGAGGTGCCTCCATATTGCTTTATTTGTAGAAACTGTACAAATTTACATCCCCACTTTTCTCCTCATTCTCAACAACACTTGTTATTTCTTGACTTTTTGATGATAGCCAATCTAACAGATGTGAGGTGATATCTCATTGTGGTTTTGATTTACATTTCCCCGAGATTAGTTATGTTAGGCACCTTTTTTAATACACCTGCTAACCATTAGTATGTCTTGTTTGGGAAAATGTCTATTCAAATCTTTGCCCATTTTAAAATCAGATTATTTGTCTCACTGTTATTTGTATTGGTTCCTCATATAATTTGGATATTAACCCCTTCTCAGATATGTGGTTTGCAAACATTTTCTCCCATTTGGTAGTTTGCCCTTTCAATTTTTTTGGTTGTTTCCTTTGCTGTGCAGAAGCTTTTTATAGTTTGATGTAATCAAACTTGTTGTTTACTGCTTTTATTGCTTGTAGTTTGTGTGTCATATCCAAAAAATCATTGCCAACGCTGATGCTAAGAAGCCTTTTCTTGTTTCCTTCCAGGAGTTTTATAGTTTCAGATTTTACATGTCTTTAATCCATTTAGAGTTAATTTTTGTATGTTGTGTAAGATATCAGTCCAATTTCATCCTTTTCCATATAATTTCCTCATTGAGTATTCTTGGCTTTCTTGTCAAATGTTAGTTGATGGTATATGTGTGGATTTACTTCTGTACTCTAAATTCTGTTGCATTGGTCTGGGTGTCTGTTTTATGCCAGTACCATACTGGCTTTTTATTACTATACCTTTGTTATGTAGTTTGAAAACAGAAAATGTAATGCCTTCAGCTGTATTTTTTCTTACAATTACTTCTGGATATTTGGGGACTTTTGTGATTCATAAAATTTTTCGGATTGATGTATCTATTTCTGTGGAAAATGTCATTGGAATTTTGATAGGGATTGCATTGAATCTATAGATGTCTTTGGATAGTGTGGACATTTTAATAATAATATTATTATTCTGATGTATGTACATAGGACATTTTTCCATGGACTTGCCTCTTCAACAATTTCTTTCATCAATGTGTTATAACTTGAGGTGTACAGACTTTTTAGCTCATTGTTTACATTTATTTTTAAGTATTTTATTGCTAGATGCTCTTATAAATATGATTTTTCTTATTTCTCTTTCAGATAGTTGTTTGTGTAGATAAATGAAACTGGCTTTTTTTAAAAAATCTTTTGGCATGTGTCTGTTTCATAAGTACCATCAAATACTAGAAATACAAGGAAACATCCTCAACTTGTTAAGACTAGTTATAAAAACACACAGCTAGCATATTTGTTTTATACATGGGTAAAGGATAGCCTCTGTATATTTGCCTTTTGTTCTTTAGTTTTTCATAGCAGGTTAGGAAGCCCACTGGTACCAAACTCAATTTTTTACACATGCAATTGCTTTAAATATAACTTTAAAAGGAAGATTTTTAGCTATTTAGAGCCTTTCTGCTTTTCATATTCTGCAAAACTGCACCCAATATCTGCTGGTCATAAGTAAAATAAACCCTGTGTCTATTAATATACCACAACCACTACTAGCCTTTGGAGCTCTCTGACACAGAATCCCATGCTACTGAGTAACATCACCTAAACACATAAGCCCCCTCTCCAAGTACCCTCTTGGAAGAGAATCCTTTGCCCTCTCTTCTGGGTGGTGAACAAGCCCTCCTGTCTCTGGACAGTCTCCTGCTCTAAGGAATTTCCCCTCTCATGCAATTCTGTCTAAACTTTGCCCAATAAAACTTATTGAGCAATACTGCCACCTCATTGTCATGTTTTTTTTTCCTTTGATTAAGTCCCAAAATATGATTAAGTCCCAAAATAAGTCCCAAATAAATAAGTCACCATATACTTGGGCTCCCCTGGTGGCTCAGATGGTAAAGCGTCTGCCTGCAATGCGGGAGACCTGGGTTCGATTCCTGGGTCAGGAAGATCCTCTGGATGAAGGAAATGGCAATCCACTCCAGCACTCTTGCCTGGAAAATCCCATGGATGAAGGAGCCTGATAGGCTACAGTCCATGGGTCGAACAGAGTCGGACACGACTGAGTGACTTCACTTTCACTTTCACCATATACTTACTGGTAAAAGATTGAACACATTTTCCATAACATCAGGACTAAGAAAAGGCAATACATCTTGCCACTTGTATTCATTTGCTTGGTCTCCCACAACAAAGTACCATGGACAGGACAACTTAAACAACATAAACTGTGAGAAATCACAGTTCTGGAAAATAGAAGTCTGAGATCAAGGAAACAGTTGTGTTGGTTTTTCTGAGGGCCATGGGGGAAAGATCTATTCCAGGCCTCTCTCCTTGGCTTGTGGATGGCCATCTTCTCTGTGTCTTCACCTATTCCTCCCTCTGTGTTCAACTTCCCTCTTCTTGTAGGAACATCAGCTCAGTCGTGTCCGACTCTTTGAGACCCCATGGACTGTAGCCTACCAGGGTCCTCCATCCATGGTATTTTCCAGGCAAGAATACTGGAGTGGATTGCCATTTCCTTCTCCAGGAGATCTTCCTGACCCAGGGATTGAACCTGGATCTCCTGCATTGTAGGCAGACGCTTTACCGTCTGAGCCACCAAGGAAGATATATTGGGTTAGGGTCCATCCTAATGACTTCATTTTAATTTAATTACCTCTGTGAAAAGCCTGTCTCCAAATATGGTTACATTCTGAGGTACTGAAGTTTAGAATTTCAACATATGAATTTAAAAGACACTTGATCCTTGAAAGAGAACCTATGAATAACCTAGACAGCATATTAAAAATCAGAGACATCACTTTTCCAACAAAGTTCTGTATAGTCAAAGCTATGGGTTTTCCAGTAGTCATGTATGGATGTGAGAGTTGGACCATAATGAAGGCTGAGAGCTGAAAGAATTGATGCTTTGAAATTGTGGTGCTGGAGAAGACTCTTGAGTGTCCCTTGGACAGCAAGGAGACAAAACCAGTCAATCCTAAAGGAAATCAACCCTGAATATTCACTGGAAAGACATGCTGAAGCTGAAGCTCCAATACTTTGATCACAAAGTTCTTTGATGCAAAGAACAGACTCATTGGAAAAAACCCTGATGCTGGGAAAGATTGAAGGCAAGAGGAGAAGGGGGCGACAGAGGATGAGATGGTTAGACAGCATCACTGACTCAGTGGATATGAATTTGAGCAAACTCCAAGCGATAGTAAAGGACAGGGAAGCCTGGCGTTCTGCAGTCCATAGAGTTGCAAAGAATCGAATGTGACTTAGTGACTGAACAACAACAATATTCATATGCTAGTCCTTCTACAAGGAACCCGGAACAGCTAAAACAAACTTTAAAAGGATGGACAAAGAGTGTTCATACCTCCTAATTCAAAACTTACTACAAAATGATAGTACTAAAGCAAGAGAGTGTGGCAGTGGTGTAAGGGTAAACATTTAGATCCATGGCATTGACTTGAGAGTCCAGAAATATATGTTACATTTTTATGTATTTATGACAAGAGTTCCTAAACCACACCATGGGAAAAGAGCAGTCTTAAAAAAAAAAATAGGTGAGTTTACATAAAAATCAACACTTTCATTTTCACTTGAAAAATTAGAAGTTATCACAGCACTGGATCTGGATTTTTGCTCAAGGGCGGGGAAGAAATATGAGTAGATGTGACTCTCTTTAAACAATGTCTGATCTCTTCACTTACCAAACTCACACTCCATTGTAAGTCATTCATTTGATCTGTCTGATTTCTCATCTGGGGAGTGGTTAAATGCTGAGGAGTGTGTTAAAATCTCCAAACTATAAAGTGTATCTAAGTAAGTTTTAGTACTATCAAGGTGTATTGTTACTTAGAAAACTCCCTAATACAGGAGCTAGAAAAGTTCTTATTGATTGTGTATCTATCTAGGACCTCTCTCAACTTACCTTTCTAATTGTATAGTAACTAGCCTGATTTCTGGTATTAAGTCAGATGACCTCCACTTTTGATCAAGTTGTACCTGATATCTGAAAATAAGGACTTCTAGTAACTGTACTGATCATTTTTCAAACTTGAAAAATTAAGGAAATATCTATATATTTATTGAGCCAAATTTTCATACACATTTCTTCAGTCAGGCAAACCTTTTCACCAATATAGACATAGTATTGCTATAATATTTGCTGATATGACATTAAAGAAAATTGCACTAGTATTCACATGGGAACAACAATCTATCTCCTTTACATTAAGGACAAATTTTTTTTTTTATTTAGACAGAATAGCATTACACACTTTAGTAGAATAGAAATTACAGTGATTTATACTATATTGTGTGCTGGTTTTTAAAAATGCAATAAGATGATATTAATAATTAATTACACAACAGGAACTAATTGCCTGTCAGAGGGTGATATGTAGTGGGAGTACTAGAAGGGAAAAAAGTGAATACTATATTGCTATCATAAACATTCACTCAATGCTCCTACACAGAAACACACACACACACACACACACACACACACACACAGTCATGAAAGGAAGGAAGGAATATAAAAATATTTTCAATGCAAAGATGCAGATAGTGACTTAAAAAGCAAAAATATATATATATTTTTTAGATAACAGTAACAACTATATTACCTAGAAAAGAGAATTCAAAACCTGTTTCTTATTACCATCCAAACAATATAATTAACCATTAAATATACTACTGATATTTCACACTGTAAATTTATTTTCTATGTTACTAACTGCACGTTCCTACATATAATAAAACTACCAGTATGAAAAACTGACAATGGGTTCTCCCTTAAGTTTCTCTCGAAATAAGCTTAGACAACATGAATATAATAATTCCTGGGGAAAGTGCACTGCTTCTGTGGAAGTATATGTGCAAATACAGTTTTTTTTTTGAAATATGTTTTAAAAAGCAGAAGTCACTAAGTAATATTATTTCTTAAACTTATTGTGCAATATCTTTTGCTTCCCAGAAAATTATAGGTATTGACATTCAACCAAGATGAGTACACTAACAAGTTGTTTATCTTGATCAAAAGTCACAATAATGTAAAACAAAAGTTCTACAAAATATAAAATGAGTGTTCCTAGGAATTATTTTAGACATTGGAATCCAATGAGTTTACGAAGGAAACAAAACAAAGAACAATGGAGACAAAGGTCAACAAAAAAAAATAGACTGTTTCAAAGACCATTTACTTGAATTTACTTAATTTAGTTGAAATTGCTTACTATATTTATTCAACTCACTTCTGAGTGGTCTCAAAACTTGGTAGGAAGGGACGAATTAATTCCTAAAATGTAATTTATGAGTTAAAAATGACAATGTAAGGATTTACATTATTCAAAATAAATAGTTCAAAAAGGTATGGCAAAAACCATCACAACATTGTAAATTATTCTCCAATTAAAATAAATTAATTTAAATAAAAAAGGAAGTATGATAACTTGCTGTCCAAAAAAGAATATATCAGGTTCAGAGGGAATCCTTGGGAGAAAATTAGAGGAACCAAAGTGATAAGATTATGAAACAGATCAGAGCATAAACTCTTGAGAAAGGAAGAGCAATATTGATTGGGTACTGTGTCAGGAGGGAGTTAGACTGAAGGGAGAGCATTGCCAGTTGCAGCAAAATGCACTACAAGTGGATGCCATCCATTTTCCCCAAATCAAGAACCGTATTGTTGGAAGTCGCAGCCAGACAGATTTTAAGCCAATTTAAAGGAAGATTTTCTAAGACGCTTTTAACTGGTCACCTTGCCTCTGACATTAACTTACTGCCATCCATCTTTTGCAAAGCATCCAGAATTATCTGAGACATAGCTTCAGCCATGTCATTCTGCATGAGGTAAAGAATGAGCTATAATGTTACTAAATATCAATATGAAAATATAATTAGCAAGGAAGTAAAAGATGTTAGAAAAATTCACACTTTGCCCTCTCCCTCCCAGTAGTGGACTCTGTTCTTAAGGATTTAAATGTCATTGCTTCTGCATAATTGCTTTTCTTTGTTCATTTTGTGCCATAATTAGAATATCTATTTAGGTTTCATCTGTGGCCTTGTTTAGAGTCAGTTAACCATAAGAAAAGAGCATACAACCTGGGGTCCTGGTTTGGATTATCAACAATGGACATAGTAGGATATTCCAGAACTATATTTAACTGTGTTGTCATTGTTCAGTCAGACCTGTTAACCCATCCCTTTCCCTGCAAATCACTAAAATCTTATCATGAGAATGATTAAGTCAAGGAGAGAAATTGAGGGGAAGTTTCTGTAATTTGGAAATTATGACATTTTGGGGAACACCTCCTTTCTCTGAACAGAGGGTATAATTTGACTACCATGTGGCAGGAAA
Source organism: Bubalus kerabau (assembly GCF_029407905.1). NCBI lineage: Eukaryota > Metazoa > Chordata > Mammalia > Artiodactyla > Bovidae > Bubalus > Bubalus kerabau. The sequence goes on along the minus strand of NC_073647.1, from coordinate 39,623,961 downwards.
CAAATGAACAATAAAAACTTTTAAAATTTTGCTGGAAGAAATGCATGAACACATGAGAGATGAGCTTTCATCTCATAATGATTCCCCTGACTTTGGAACTGTGTCCAAAGTACTTAACAGTATATTCCAGGCTCTCTAGAATCTGGGCTCCTTAGCTGCATATGTTCATTTATGAAACCCTGAACTCTAGGCCTCTACCTGTATTGTTTCCTTTATGGGAAATATCATTCAACTCCTGTGCCCACACTATCTATCTAGTCATTTTTCACAAGTGAATTGTCTCCTCTTTTATGAAGTCTTTCATAATCCAACTTCCCCCTTTAGAGAACTATACCCTGTATATGTTCTTTAAAATCTACAGTATTTCCATGCACTTACCTATCCATATTTGTTTCCATCGACTAAAGTCAAGTCATCGAGGGCAAAGATTTTGCCATTAGAATGCTGTTTTTCTCATTAGTGCTTAGTATTGAGTTCAGTTCAGTTCAGTCACTCAGTCATGTCCAACTCTTTGTGACCCCATGAACTGCGGTGCTCCAGGCTTCCCTGTCCATCACCAACTCCCAGAGCTTACTCAAACTCATGTCCATCATGTTGGTGATGCCACCCAACCATCTCATCCTCTGTCATCCCCTTCTCCTCAAAAATTTACCTGTTATATGACAGTTTAAAAAACAAAATTATGAACTAATATTTTTCCTTTTCAGTAAGAATAATTGATATAACAGTGTGATGAAATATTTGAATTGTGTGTTCAATGAATACACGGTATCTGTATCTTGGGGGGTATAATATAGATCAAAATGGAGAACATTTCAAGTATCCTGTAAAGCTCTTCTAGTGTTTCAACAAGTCAATACTCTCCCAAAGTTTAAAACTATATCCTCTGACCTCTAATATAGGACCATAAATTAATTCCACATTTTCTTGAATTTCATGTAAACAACATGTGTCCTTATCATCACATCTCTGTCACTCAGCATGTCTGGGAAATTAACCAATATTGTTGCCTGTCATCAATTATAAAAATACACAAATATAGGGAAATGTATTTATCTTTTCCACTGTTGATGGACTAATAGCTGTTTCCAGGTTTAAGCTATTATGTATACATCTAGAGAACACTCGTGTACAAGTATTTTGGCAGATAAGCTGTCATTTTGTTTGATTATATACCTAGGAAGAAAATTGCTAGGTCACAGCATATACATATGTTTAGCTTCAGTAGACACTGTCAAACATATTTCCAGTGAGACTGAACCAATTCTTACACTCACCAGCAGTATCTGAGTATTTAGTTGCTCTGCACCCTTGCCACACTTCATGTTGTGAAGTCCTTTTCATTTTAGCCATTCAGATGAGGGTTTATTGTTATCGTGTATCTTTACTTTGCAATTACATGATGATTAACAATACTGAATAACTGTTCATATACTTATTCAACATTTATCACCTTCCACAAAGGTCCTGAGTTTATCTTTCTTTTTCCTAGCTTTATTGATATATAACTGACACAGAACATTGTGTATGTTTAAAGTGAAGAGGAACTAAAAAGCCTCTTGATGAAAGTGAAAGTGGAGAGTGAAACAGTTGGCTTAAAGCTCAACATTCAGAAAATGAACATCATGGCATCCGGTCCCATCACTTCATGGGAAATACATGGGGAAACAGTGGAAACAGTGTCAGACTTTATTTTGGGGGGCTCCAAAATCACTGCAGATGGTGACTGCAGCCATGAAATTAAAAGACGCTTACTCCTTGGAAGGAAAGTTAGGTCCAACCTAGATAGCATATTCAAAAGCAGAGACATTACTTTGCCAACAAAGGTCCGTCTAGTCAAGGCTATTGTTTTTCCTGTGGTCATGTATGGATGTGAGAGTTGGACTGTGAAGAAGGCTGAGCACCAAAGAATTGATGCTTTTGAACTGTGGTGTTGGAGAAGACTCGAGAGTCCCTTGGACTGCAAGGAGATCCAACCAGTCCATTCTGAAGGAGATCAGCCCTGGGATTTCTTTGGAAGGAATGATGCTAAAGCTGAAACTCCAGTACTTTGGCCACCTCATGCGAAGAGTTGACTCATTGGAAAAGACTCTGATGCTGGGGGGGGGGGGGGATTGGGGGCAGGAGGAGAAGGGGACGACAGAGGATGAGATGGCTGGATGGCATCACTGACTCGATGGACGTGAGTCTGAGTGAAATCCGGGAGTTGGTGATGGACAGGGAGGCCTGGCGTGCTGCGATTCATGGGGTCGCAAAGAGTTAGACACAACTGAGCGACTGAACTGAACTGAAAGTGTACATTATGAGGTAGTCATATGCTTTATCTCATAAAGTGTACAGTGTGATGATGTAAAACACATAAATATTATGAAATGCTTACCACAAAAACATTAGTTAACAATTCTCACTTCACATAATTACCATCATTAGAGAAATGCAAATCAAAACTAAATTGAGGTATCACATCAGCCAGAATGGCCATCATCAAAATGTTGACAAATAACAAATGCTGGATAGAATGTGACGAAAAGGGAACCCTGCTACACTATTTGTGGGAATGTAAATCGGTACAGTCACTAGGATGAACAGTGTGGAGATTCCTCAAAAAACTAAAAATACAGTTGCTGTATGATCATGCAGTCACACTCCTGGGCATATACCCAAAGAAAATTATAATTCAAAAAGATACATGCACCCCAGTGTTCATTGAAACATTATTAACAGTAGCCAGAAGCTACCTAAATATCCATCGACAGATGAATGGATAAAGATGTGATACATATATATAATGGAATATTACTCAGCCATAAAAATAATGAAATAATGCCATTTGAAGCAACATGAATGGACCTAGATGATCATACTAAGTGAGGTAAGAAAGAGCAAGACAAGCATATGATATCACTTATATGTGGAATCTAAAATAAACCTGACAACAATGAACATATCTATGAAATAGTAATAGACTTGGAGACATAGAGAACAGACTTCTGGTTGCCAAAGGGGAGAGAAAGAGGGATGCGGAAGTGAAGGATTGAGTCTAGGATTAGCAGATGCAAACTATTCTATGTAGGATCGATAATCAAAAAGGACCTACCATACAGCACTAGGAAATATATCCAGTATCCTGAGATAAATCATAATGAAAAAGAATATGAAAAAACAATATATGTGTGTATAACTAAATCACTTGGTTGGACAGTAGAGATTCACATATTATAAATCAACTATACTGCAATAAACTAAAAAGAAGAACGTAGGCCCTAGATGTTATAATGAGACAATAAGTCTCCTTATTCTTTAAGTCTCTTTGACTTGGATATTCTATTACTTGTAGCCAAACCACCTTGATGCACTTAGCTTGCAGAAAATTCTAAGTTTAGGATTTTCATGTGAATGTTCTACTAAAACTAACAAAGTCTGGACACTTAAAGTTCATTCTTAAGACTAACAACAGAATGCCTCCCAAAAAACATCTAGATACTTGCTGTGTAAGCATCCTTGATATTTAATTTCCTCTAGTAAAAACCTAAGCAGTTAAATTTTAACTGACTGTAGAAAAGATAACTTTCAATCATCGTTTTGGATACAAGGTAAAGCCTTTAAAATGTTAGTTGCTTTTTTTTTATTATTATACTGAACTCATGACATGAAATTAGATATGAATATAGTAATCAGAATATGATGGTTTACTGTAGTACCTTAGACTGATTTTCATGCCTTGCTACATTGATAATCTAGCTCAAAACTCTGTTTTACACAGAAAATTAAACAATACAAGGCTGACCTAAATTTTAAAATGCAGAGACAAGATAATTTGTGATCTCCTGAAATATCCCATTCTAGAATCATTAACATGCAATAAACTTTTGAGTTTAGAATCATTAACAAAAGTAAAATAAAATAAAACACTTTGTTTCTTTGCTTCAAGTGCAAAACAAAGCAGTTCTTGACTTTCCCAAGGGAATAAATCCATTTAAGAAGTGCAGACAATATTGTAAAGTTAAAAAATAAAATAAAATAAATTTAAATAAATAAATTTAAAAAAAATTTAAAAAAAGAAATGCAGAAGGAGCTTCTAAGCTGTGTTCATTTCAGTTTAGTCACTCAGTCATGTCCAACTCTTTGCAACTCCATGGGCTGCAGCACGCCAGGCCTCCCTCTCCATTGCCAACTCCTGTAGTTTACTCAAACTCATGTCCATTGAGTCAGTGATGCCATCCAACGATCTAGCCCTTTGTCACCCTCTTCTCCTCCTACCTTCAGTCTTTCCCAGCATCAGGATCTTTTCCAGGGAGTCACTTCTTCACATCAGGTTGCCAAAGAATTGGAGTTTCAGCCTCAGCATCAGTCCTTCCAATGAATATTCAGGACTGATTTTCTTTAAGATGGACTGGTTGGATCTCCTTGCAGTCCAAGGGATTCTCAAGAGATTTCTCCAACACCACAGTTCAAAAATATCAATTCTTAGGTGCTCAGCTTTCTTTAGTCCAACTCTTACATCCATACATGACTACTAGAAAAACCATAGATTTGAGTAGATGCACTTTTGTTGGCAAAGTAATGTCTGTTTTTTAATATGCTGTCTAGGTTGGTCATAACTTTTCTTCCAAAGAGCAAGCATCTTTTGATTTCATGGCTGCAGAAACCATCTGCAGTGATTTTGGAGCCCCCCAAAATAAAGCTTGTCACTGTTTCCCCATCTATTTGCATGAAGTGATGGGACCAGATGCCATGATCTTAGTTTTATGAATGTTGAGTTTTAGCCAACTTTTTCACTCTCCTCTTTCACTTTCATCAAGAGGCTCTTCAGTTCCTCCTCACTTTCTCCCATAAGGGTGGTGTCATCTCCATAATGTGAGGTTATTGATATATCTCCCAACAATCTTGATTCCAGCTTGTGCTTCATCCAGCCCAGAATCTAGCATGATGTACTCTGCACATAGTAGGAAAGTCAAGAATGTAGGAAGTCAAGAAACACCTGGAGTAACCGGCAAATTTGGCCTTGGAGTACAGAATGAAGCAGGGCAAAGGCTAATAGAGTTCTGCCAAGAGGATGCAATGGTCATGGCAAACACCCTCTTCCAACAACACAACAAAAGACTCTACACATGGACATCACCAGATGGTTAACCCAGAAATCAGATTAATTATATTCTTTGCAGCCAAAGATGGACAAGCTCTATACAGTCAGCAAAAACAAGACCGGGAGCTGACCGTGGCTCAGATCATGAACTCCTTATTTCCTAATTCAGACTTTCATTGAATAAAGTAGGAAAAACCACTATACCTTTCAAGGATGACCTAAATTAAATCCCTAGTGATTACACAGTAGAAGTGTGAAATAGAGTTAAGAGACTAGATCTGATAGACAGAGTGCCGATGAACAATGGACAGAGGTTCATGACACTGTACAGGAGACAGGGAGCAAGACCATCCCCAAGAAAAAGGAAAGCAAAAAAGTCAAATGGCTGTCTGAGGAGGCCTTACAAATAGCTGTGAAAAGAAGAGAAGCAAAAAACAAAGGAGAAAAGGAAAGATATACCCATTTGATTGCAGAGTTCCAAACAATAGCAAGGAGAGATAAGAAAGCCTTCCTCAGTGATCAGTGCAAAGAAATAGAGGAAAACAATAGAATAGGGAAGACTAGAGATCTCTTCAAGAAAATTAGAGATACTAAGGGAATATTTCATGCAAAGATGGGCACATTAAAGGACAGAAATGGTATGGACCTAACAGAAGCAGAAGATATTAAGAAGAGGTGGCAAGAATACAGAGAAGAACTGTACAAAAAGATCTTCATGACCCAGATAGTCACGATAGTGTGATCACTGACCTAGAGCCAGACATCCTGGAATGTGCAGTCAAGTGGGCCCTAGGAAGCATCACTACAAAGAAAGCCAATGGAGGTGATGGAATTGCAGTTGAGCTATTTCAAATCCTAAAATATGATGCTGTGAAAGTGCTACAGTCAATATGCCAGCAAATTTGGAAAACTCAGCAGTGGCCACAGGACTGGAAAAGGTCAGTTTTCATTCCAATCCCAAAGAAAGGCAATGCCAAAGATTGTTCAAACTACCACAAAATCACACTCATCTCACATGCTAGTAAAGTAATGCTCAAAATTCTCCAAGCCAGGCTTCAGCAATACGTGAACCATGAATTTCCAGACATTGAAGCTGGATTTAGAAAAGACAGAGGAACAAGAGATAAAATTGCCAACATCTGCTGGATCATCAAAAATGCATGAGAGTTCCAGAAAAAACATCTATTTCCTCTTTATTGACTATGCCAAAGCCTTTCACTGTGTTGATCACAACAAACTGTGGAAAATTCTTAAAGAGATGGTAATGCCAGACCACCAGACCTGCCTCTTGAGAAATCTGTATGCAGGTCAAGAAGCAACAGTTAGAACTGGACATAGAACAACATGCTGGTTCCAAATAGGAAAAGGAGTACATCAAGGCTGTATACTGTCACCGTGCTTACTTAACTTATATGCAGAGTACATAATGAAAAATGCTGGGCTGGATGAAACACAAACTGGAATCAAGATTGCTGGGAGAAATATCAATATCTTCAGATATGCAGATGCCACCACCCTTATGGCAGAAACTGAAGAAGAACTAAAGGGCTTCTTGATGAAATTGAAAGAGGAAAGTGAAAAAGTTGGCTTAAAGCTCAACATTCAGAAAACAAAGTTCATGGCATCTAGTCTCATCACTTCATGGCAGATAGATGGAGAAACATTGGAAACAGTGGCAGTCTTTATTTTGGGGGGGCTCCAAAATCACTCCAGATGGTGACTGCCACCATGAAATAAAAAGACACTTCTTGGAGAAAAGTTATGACCATCCTAGACAGCATATTAAAAAGCAGAGACATTACTTTGCCAACAAAGATATATCTAGTCAAGGCTGTGGTTTTTCCAGTAGTCATGTACGGATGTGAGAGTTGGACTGTGAAGAAAGCTGAGCGCCGAAGAATCAATGCTTTTGAACTGTTGTATTGTGAAGACTCTTGAGAGTCCTGTGGGTGGCAAGGAGATCCAAACTATCTATCCTAAAGGACATCAGTCCTGAATGTTCATTGGAAGGCTTGATATTGAAGTTGAGACTCCAATACTTTGGCCACCTGCTGAGAAGAGCTGACTCATTTGAAAAGACCCTGATGCTGGGAAAGATTGAAGGAGAGGAGAAGGGGACAACAGAGGATGAGATGGTTGGATGGCATCACTGATTCAATGGACATGTGTTTGAGTAAACTCTGGAAATTGGTGATGGACAGCAGGCCTGGCGTGCTACAGTCCATAGGGTCACAAAGAATTGGACACGACTGAGCATCTGAACTGAAATGAACTTTGCATGTAAGTTAAATAAGGCAGATGGCCATATACAGCCTTGACATATTCCTTTCCCAATTTGGAACCAGTCTGTCATTCCATGTCTGGTTCTAACTGTTGCAACTTGAGCTGCATACCGAATTCTCAGGAGGCAGGTCAGGTGGTCTGGTATTCCCATCTCTTTCAGAATTTTTCAAAATTTGTTGTGATCCACAGTGTCAAAAGCTTTAACATAGGCATTATAGCAAATGTTTTTTTGAAACTCTCTTGCTTTTTTGATGATCCAACACATGTTGGCAATCTGATCTCTGGTTCCTCTGGCTTTTCTAAATGCAGCTTGAACACCTTGAAGTTCAGTTCACATACTGTTTAAGCCTCATTTGGAGAATTTTGAACATTACTTTTCTAGCATGTGAGATCAGTGCAATTGTGTGGTAGCTTGAACATTCCTTGGCATTGCCTTTCTTTGGGATTGGAATGAAAACTCACTTTGTTCAGTACTGTGGACACTGCTAGCTTTCCAAATTTGCTGGCATATTGAGTGCAGCACTTTCACAGCATCATCTTTTAGAATTTTAAATAGCTCAGCTTGAATTCTATCACCTCTTCTAGCTTTGTTTGTAGTGATGCTTCCTAAGGCCCACTTGAGTTCGCATTCCAGGATGTCTGGCTCTAGGTGAGTGATAACACCATCATGGTTGTCTGGGTCATTAAGATCTTTTTTGTGTAATTCTGCTAAGTATTCCTGCCACCTTTTCTTAATATCTTTTGCTTCTGTTAGGTGTATACCATTTCTGTTCTTTATTGTGCCCATCTTTGCATGAAATGTTCCCATGGTATCTCTAAGTTTCTTGAAGTGATTTCTAGTCTTTCCCATTCTATTTTCCTCTATTTCGTTGCATTGATCACTGAGAAAGGCTTTTTTAAAATCTCTCAATGCTATTCTTTGGAACTCTACATTCAGATGGGTATATCTTTCCTCTTCTCCCTTGTCTTTCACTTCCCTTCTTTTCTCAAATGTTTGAAAGACCTCCTTAGACAACCATTTTGCCATTTAGGATTTCTTTTTCTTGGGGATGGTCTTGATCACTGCCTCCTGTACAATATCACAAACCCCCCTCTCTGGTTCTCCAGGCACTCTCTGATCTAATCCCTTGAATCTATTTGTCACTTCCAGTGTATAGTAGTAAGGGATTTGATTTAGGTCATACCTGAATGGTCTAGTGGTTTTCCCTACTTTCTTCAATTTAAGTCTGAATTTGGCAATAAGGAGTTCATGATCTGAGCTACAGTCAGCTCCCAGTCTTGTTTTTGCTAACTGTATAGAGCCTCTCCATCTTTGGCTGCAAATAATATAATCAATCTAATTTCTGGGTTAACCATCTGGTGATGTCCATGTGTAGAGCCTTCTCTTATGTTTTTGAAACTGTAGAATCTTCTCTTCTGATGTTGGAAGAGGGTATTGGCTATGACCACTGTGTTCTCTTGGCAAAACTCTGTTAGCATTTGCCATGCTTCATTTTGTACTCCAAGGCCAAATTTGCCTGTTACTCCAGGTATCTTTTGACCTCCTACTTTTTCATTCTAGTCCCCTTTGATGAAAAGGACATCTTTTTTTGTTGTCGTTAGTTCTAAAAGGTTTTGTAGTTCTTCATAGAACCTTTCAACCTCAGCTTCTTCACCATTAGTGATTGGGGCATAGACTTGGATTACTGTGATATTGAATGGTTTGCCTTGGAAACGAACAGAGATCATCTGTCATTTTTGAGCTAGTACCCAAGTACTGCATTTCAGACTCTGTTGTTGACTATGAGGGCTACTCATTTTCTTCTAAGGCATTCTTGCCCATAGTAGTAGATATAATGGTCATCTGAATTAAATCTGCCCATTCTGGTCCATTTTCATTCACTGATTCATAAAATGTCGATGTTCACTCTTGCCATCTCCTGTTTGACCACTTCTAATTTACCTTGATTCATGGACCTAACATTCCAGGTTCCTAAAGGAATATTGTTGTTCATAGCATCAGACTTTACTTACATCACCAGTCACATATACAACTGGGCATTGTTTTTGCTGTGGCTCCATCTCTTCATTCTTTCTGCAGTTATTTCTCCACTCTTCACCAGTAGCATATTATCCCCCACAAACCTAGGGAGTTCATTTTTCAGTGTCGTACCTTTTTGCCTTTTCATACTGTTCATGGGGTTCTCAAGGTAAGAATACTGAAGTGGTTTGCCATTCCCTTCTCCAGTGGACCACGTTTGGTCAAAACTCTCCACCATGACCTATCCATCTTGGGTGGCCCTACATGGCATGACTCATGGTTTCATTCAGTTAGACAAGGCTGTGGTCTATGTGATCAGTTTGATTAGTTTTCTGTGACTGTGGTTTTCATTCTGTCTGCCCTCTGATGAATAAGGATAAGAAGCTTATGGAAGCTTCCTAATGGGAGAGATGGACTGTGGGGGAAACTGGTCTTGTTCTGATGGGCAGGGCCATGCTTAGTAAATCTTTAATCAAATTTTCTGTTGATGGGTGGAGTGGTGTTCCCTCCCTGCTGTTTGGCTTGAGGCCAAACTATCCACCACAGGAGACTCCTGGACACTCACAGTCACTTGTGACTTGTGGCTCCATCTCTTCATTCTTTCTGCAGTTATTTCTCCACTCATCACCAGTAGCATATTGGCCCCTACAAACTTGGGGAGTTCATCTTTCAGTGTCATACAGTCGCTTGTGGGTACACTCCTTCTTTCTCCTGGGTCCTGGTGCACACAAGGTTTCGTTGTGCCCTCCAAGAGTCTGTTTCCCCCATCCTGTGGAAGTTCTGTAATCAAATTCCACTAGCCTCCAAAGTGAAATTCCCTGGGGGTTCTCAGCCCTTTTGCCACATCCCCAGGTTGGGAAATCTGTTGTGGATCCTAGAACTTTCTATCAGTGGGAGAATTTCTTTGGTGTAATTGCTCATGTATGGATATGAGCATTGGACTATAAAGAAAGCAGATCACCAGAGAATTGATGCTTTTTAACTGTAGTGTTGGAAAAAACTCTTGAGAGTTCCTTGGACTGCAAGGAGATCAAACCAGTCAATCCTAAAGGAAATTAGTCCTGAATATTCATTGGAAGTACTGATGGTGAAGCTGAAATTCCAATACTTTGGCCACCTGATGTGAAGAACTGACTCACTGGAAAAGATCTTGATGCCGGGAAAGATTGAAGGCAGGAGGAGAAGGGAACGACTGAGGATGAGATGGTTGTATGGCATCACTGACTCAATGGACATGAGTTTGAGCAAGCTCTGGGAGTTGGTGATGGACAGGGAAGCCTGGCATGCTGTAGTCCATAGGGTCTCAAAGAGTCGGACATGACTGAGTGACTGAACTGAACTGAAATTGTTCTAGAGTTTGTGGGTCATTGGCTTGGCAGCTCTATTGTGGGGCTAATGGCAACCTCCTCCAAGAGGGCTTATACTACATGACACGTGTCCCAGGTTTGCTTCAGTGAGAGTCCCTGTCCCCACAGCAGGCCACTGCTGACCCATGCCTCCACAAGAGACACTCAAACACTCAAAGGCAGGTCTGGGTCAGTCTCTGTGGTGCCTCAGGTTCCTGGTGCACACATGGTGTTGTTTGAGCCCTCCGAGCATCTCTGGTGGGCATGGGGTTTGATTCTAAATGTAATTTTGCACCTCTTACCATCTTGTTGCAGCTTCTCCTTTGACCTTGGACAAGTATAAACAGTATGTAGGCATAAAATAGTAGATCTAAGCTGTACTAACTCTGGCTACGTACAGTGATGTCAGTGTAAGTACTCTGGTTTAGTACTGAGTGAAGCTAACAGAAGCATAAGTAATGGGATCTATTGTCTGATCAATCTCCCATATTATCTAGGCCTAACAGGTAGCTTAGATGCTAAAGAATCTGCGTGCAATGCAGGAGATGATTCCATCCCTGATTCGGGAAGATTCCTTGAAGAAGGGAATGGCTACCCACTCCAGTATTATTGTCTGAAGAATTCCATGGTCAGAGGAGCCTGGCGGGTTACAGTCCATGTGATTGCAAAGAGTTGGACACGACTGAGCAATGAACACTTTCACTTTTCAAAATATATAGGGTAGCTCTTCTGGAGCTGCTCCTGAAAGTTCTCCATGTTTCTCTTACCTCTGTTTTATCATGTGATGACAGTAGGCAGCTAAGAAGATGCCAGGACAATAGTAAGAAGTTTGACCAAGTAATGAAACCACCAGAACCTAAATCATAACACATGAGTCAAGGTAGAGAGCAAATGACCACTTATAAAGGCCAGAAAAATGGAAAATAAAGTAGGCTATCTTTTATGCTTCAATAGATGAAATCATAACAGAGAAAACTTAAATCATGAAAGTATTCCACTTCTCAGAAACAGGAGTTATTTCAATAGAAATCATATAAAATATTACTTTCTTTTCATTTTCACATACAAACACATTCAGATCAGATCAGTCGGTCAGTCGTGTCCGACTCTTTGCGACCCCATGAATCGCAGCACGCCAGGCCTCCTTGTCCATCACCAACTCCCGGAGTTCACGGAGACTCACGTCCATCGAGTCAGTGATGCCATCCAGCCATCTCATCCTCTGTCGTCCCCTTCTCCTCCTGCCCCCAATCCCTCCCAGCATCAGAGTCTTTTCCAATGAGTCAACTCTTCGCATGAGGTGGCCGAAGTACTGGAGTTTCAGCTTTAGCATCATTCCTTCCAAAGAAATCCCAGGGCTGACACATTGAGGGCCTACTATCATCTTAACTGCTTATGTTAACTTGTATATAAATATAAAGTTACAGTTATCCCAGTGAAAGCCGTGTGTTTGGTACTTGCAGGAATATTAGAAGCATCAAGCAGGATTCCTGCTCTGAGGATCTACTATTCCTACACTGGGAATGAGACATATGCATTGCAGCTGTAAGTAACAATAAACATCAACTTCAAATTTTTTCCTCAAGAGCAGAATGACAATGCTTACTTCAGAAGAAAGAGAGAGCAAGAAGAAAGGGAGCTTATGATGGTCTGGTGAAAATGCAGGAGGCTTGATGTAGGGAATGGAAGTGGAGCTGACCCTTTGAATTGGTAGTACTGAGATAATTATAGAGGGAGATAAGTATTTGTGGTCAGATGAATAGCATAGAGAAATGTAAAGAGGCAGATACAAATATCATTGGAAGGACTGATGCTGAAAGTGAAGCTCCAATACTTTGGTCACCTGATGCAAAGAGCTGACTCATTGGAAAAGATTCTGATGCTGACAAATATTGAAGGCAAAAGAAGGGGGCAGCAGAGGATGAGATGGTTAGATAGGATCACTGACTCAGTGGACATCAATTTGAGCAAACTCTGAGGGATACTGGAAGACAGAGGAGCCTGGTATGATATAGTCCATGGTGTTTCAAAGAACTGGACATGACTTGGCAACTGAACAACAACAATAAATAGCATGTGTTTAAGGACCCTGTATTAGGAATTTAGGTAGTGAATAGAGGAAGCGAAGATTGGGAAGACCCACTGGGGCCAGACTATAAATAATTCTGAAGGCAAGAAGCAGGGGCTTGCTCCCACTATAACAAATGGAGAGTCATTGAAGTATCTTGAAAAGAAGAACAATCCAGTCAAAGTCATTAAGAGCATGGTTACATAGCAATGCAAGTTGGGAGGATGGAAGTTGGGATGGTGTGGGCAGTAGGCCTAAAACCAAATTTACTAATGTAGTAATTTACATTAGTAAATCGCTATGATAATCCATGCATTGAATGATGAGAACCAATCAACATGCGAATGGTAATACTTGGGAACTAATACATCATAAATAAGTGAGAAATAGATTTAAGGTACTAGACCTGATAGATTGACTGCCTGATGAACTATGGACAGAGGTTCATGACATTGTACAGGAGACAGAGATCAAGACCATCCCCATGGAAAAGAAATGCAAAAAAGCAAAATGGCTGTCTAGGGAGGCCTTACAAATAGCTGTGAAAAGAAGAGAAGCAAAAAGCAAAGTAGAAAAGGAAAGATACAAGCATCTGAACGCAGGGTTCCAAAGAATAGCAAGAAGAGATAAGAAAGCCTTCCTCAGCAGTCAATGCAAAGAAATAGAGGAAAACAACAGAATGGGAAAGACTAGAGATCTCTTCAAGAAAATTAGAGATACCAAGGGGACATTTCATGCAAAGATGGGCTCGATAAAGGACAGAAATGGTATGTGCCTAACAGAAGCAGAAGATATTAAGAAGAAGTGGCAAGAATACACAGAAGAACTGTACAAAAAAGATTTTCACGACCCAGATAATCACGATGGTCTGATGACTGACCTAGAGCCAGACATCCTGGAATGTGAAGTCAAGTGGGCCTTAAAAAGCATCACTATGAACAAAGCTAGTGGAGGTGATGAAATTCCAGTTGAGCTATTTCAAATCCTGAAAGATGATGCTGTGAAAGTGCTGCACTCAATATGCCAGCAAATTTGGAAAACTCAGCAGTGGCCACAGGACTGGAAAAGGTCCGTTTTCATTCCAATCCCAAAGAAAGGCAATGCCAAAGAATGCTCAAACTACCACACAATTGCACTTATCTCACATGCTAGTAAAGTAATGCTCAAAATTCTCCAAGCCAGGCTTCAGCAGTACACGAACCATGAACTTCCTGATGTTCAAGCTGGTTTTAGAAAAGGCAGAGGAACCAGAGATCAAATTGCAAACATCCGCTGGATCATGGAAAAAGCAAGAGCGTTCCAGAAAAAAACATTTATTTCTGCTTTATTGACTATGCCAAAGCCTTTGACTGTGTGGATCATAATAAACTGTGGAAAATTCTGAAAGAGATGGGAATACCAGACCACTTGACCTGCCTCTTGAGAAATTTGTATGCAGGTCAGGAAGCAACTGTTACAACGGGACATGGAACAACAGACTGGTTCCAAATAGGAAAAGGAGTACGTCAAGGCTGTATATTATCACCCTGCTTATTTAACTTCTATGCAGAGTACATCATGAGAAACGCTGGACTGGAAGAAACAGAAGCTGGAATCAAGATTGCCGGGAGAAATATCAATAACACAGATAAGCAGATGACACCACCCTTATGAAAGAAAGTGAAGAGGAACTAAAAAGCCTCTTGATGAAAGTGAAAGTGGAGAGTGAAAAAGTTGGCCTAAAGCTCAACATTCAGAAAACAAAGATCATGGCATCCGGTCCCATCACTTCATGGGAAATAGATGGGGAAACAGTGGAAACAGTGTCAGACTTTATTTTTGGGGGCTCCAAAAACACTGTAGATGGTGACTGCAGCCATGAAATTAAAAGATGCTTACTCCTTGGAAGGAAAGTTATGACCAACTTAGATAGCATATTCAAAAGCAGAGACATTACTTTGCCAACAAAGGTCCGTCTAGTCAAGGCTATGGTTTTTCCTGTGGTCATGTATGGATGTGAGAGTTGGACTGTGAAGAAGGCTGAGCACCGAAAAATTGATGCTTTTGAACTGTGGTGTTGGAGAAGACTCTTGAGAATCCCTTGGACTGCAAGGAGATCCAACCAGTCCATTCTTAAGGAGATCAGCCCTGGGATTTCCTTGGGGGGCATGATGCTAAAGCTGAAACTCCAGTACTTTGGCCACCTCATGGGAAGAGTTGACTCATTGGAAAAGACTCTGATGCTGGGAGAGATTAGGGGCAGGAGGAGAAGGGGACGACAGAGGATGAGATGGCTGGATGGGATCACTGACTCAATGGACATGAGTCTGAGTGAAATCTGGCAGTTTGTGATGGACAAGGAGGCCTGGCGTGCTGTGATTCATGGGGTCATGAAGAGTTGGACACGACTGAGCGACTGAACTGAACTGAACTGAACTGAAGCACTTGTGTAAGTCAGAAGTGACATGGGCCCTGCTATAAATTCCTCTGATGTTTCCTGAGAGCATGCAGGAAGAATCAAAGTGATTGCAAGTATGATCCTCCAGTAAGTGACAAAATAAGGATGAGTTTCAGCATATTTCATCTAAGATACAGGGCAAGAATTAAAAATCACAGGAAGAGTTGATCAAAGCAGGTATCAGAAAGCATGTACCAAAATATTGCTGAATGGAACCAAAAGTTGATATTAAGATCATGAATCCTTCTTTTTTAGATATTTTTAGGAAAACAGATTTTGTTTTGTGTCTGTACACAAACCCACGCCGCAGCACATTCTTCTTCCAAGTGGGGCAAATTAAGAGAAATGAACTTGATGACATCTTTAGGTGTTTTCCAGCCTGTGATTCCTGAGTACCATATTTGTTTAATTAAAAAGCTATTCAACATGCACTGAAGATACTAAAAAGGCTGTTAATATTAAAATAAAGAAAATTGCAGAGTCATTTTAAAATCATTATCAAACATTTAAATTTCCATTAAATAAAATCGAACAATGAATCTTTAAAGACTCCTAAATGGGCGGCACTCCACATTGTTTATTCTTATACACTTATGAATAGCCAATTGTAAGTAATCCAAATTTCAAAAAGACAACTAGCCTGGGGAGGTGTATACAAGTGATTAGAATTTCAAAGAGCCCAGAATAAATACCAGCTCTTTGATAGGATAATTTATGCATAAAGTAGCAGGAAGAGGTGTCTGAGTTGTTCTTGGAAAGTTCACACAGAGCTATATTAGGAGTTTAAAGCAACCTTTGGTAATTTCCTATGTGTAATGAAACTCTAGGAGAGATGCTTTTTCTTATTAAGATGTGTTATTGCCCAATGTTATCAACAAGAAACAGCTAATTCATATTGCTTTTTCATAAATTAGAAAGCTATAGTATGTGAAAAAAAATAACATGACCTGTGCAGGGGTATCATTGAAATTGATGAATATCATCAAAAACAGCCCAAAGAAAACGGAGATGAATTACCAATTCAGAGGGATACTTGTACTCAATGTCTTTTTGTGAGCACAAAGGACTCACAGGAAACTCTAAATCCTTGAATGTATAGAGCTATTTAGTAATCCGTGGCCCTTTGGGAAGGGAAAAAATAGACTGAAATACCCATTGTATTTTGTAGGCCAGTTGAGGGTTTACCCAGGTAATGTTAAAGAGGGCATCACAAACAGTTCACAGTCTTGGACTAACATTTTCCTGAAGGGTAAATATTAAAGAATGTAAGTGCATCATTGGAAAGAAAAAACCGACAAATATTCTGAAAGTATATACAATTTATGGCCCATAAGAGTATCTATATCCACTCCCAGTCCTGAATTCTTACATTTAAATTGTTACTTATGGGTATACTGGGGAGAATTTAAATTCCAAAGATCTGTTTTGTCCCGGGAAATAAAACCCTCAATTTGGAGTCTTCCTATTGCTGAGTCAACAACAACAACAAATTCCCAAACTGCAAAGCTACGTGGCTGATAGGGAACATTTTAGGGAGAGTCACAGAATATCTCTATGAAACTTTCCCAGGCCCCCAGCTGGTGCTGTTCCCAGCACAGTGTGACTGGGTCTCTGTCAGGACTCAAGAGCATCCCTCTCAGCCTGGGTCCTAGTGTCCCTACACTCGAGCTGCATCTGGCCCCTGTCCCTCCCAGAGCTTCATTCCATTATATTTCAAGACAAGGGAAGCGGCTGGCAGTATGCAACTGAGGACACTTTGGATTCTGAAGCTAAGCCAGGAAACCCTTATTAAAAGTCGTGATGAGGAACTGTCCTCAGATTGTATGGGGTGGAATCCAAGCTAATCATGTTCTCTCTGCTCACACCAATAATCTGAGAACAAAGCATGCTCTTAAAACAAATGCAAGATACGTGCTCATCACAGGGAGTGGGGAGAAGATGGAATCAGTCATCCAGGCAAGGTTTTGTGGGCCCTGAAATTTGAATGATAAAAGGGGAACAGGGATAGATCATTGATGTACAGACCAGGGAGGGGGAAAATGGGGAGGAAGAATAGGATGTCACGTGTACAACACAAGGTACTTTGATTCAATGTTGGTCTTGTGTTTTTCTTCACTTCTAATTTCAGAAGTTGGCATATAACATAGGACTTTGGTTGAGTGGCCTTGGTTCTAATAATGGGCTGTCAAAGGCTGTATCTCCTGCTTCATTGCTAGCTGATACAACACCTCTTAGCAAGGATAGAATGCTGTAAGAAAAAAATAGAAAGAGCGCCAAAAGAAGAAAAAAGATGCATAGCAGCAAGGGCAGGGTTAACCCACTCTTGGGTAGTTCTAAAGAACAATTGAATGGGGCCTCGGTCATGAAACCTGTTTAAAATGCCTCCTTTGGGGTCTCACTGAGACTAGTCAGACCTCTGACAGGGATTGCTATGCTGAGAGGTTTCTATTCTGGCTCTAAAGAATAAAAAAAAAAAAAAAAAAAAAAAAAAAAAAAAAAAAAACAGACTATCCAGAAAAAAATATGATTTACATTTCCAATAATCAATGGAACCCAAGCACATGCTGGAATATTTTATGTTGCTGTCTCTGTTTCCTGTGAGACTAACAGGTGAGAGGTAACAAAAGGTTACAGTGTCTGCTTCAGAGATTTGAATTTCATGAATGGAATTAAACATTCTCGTCACAGGTGCAGGAGTCCAGCCTCCGCTGTAAGAAGAAGGGTGAGCTGACAGGTGGTTCCCTGTGTCAAAGAACTTGAGCCAGGCTTTGACTCCCAGACAGGCAGGATAGCTGGCCTCCTCAGCCTGGTATCTAAGGGAATCCGACACTCTCCACAGTATTTCCTCCAGGATGATCTGCCATAGTTTTAGACCTCATTGCATATTTAGTATCTAATTGCAGCCTAGCACAGTGCATGGGAGTGTGAGATGACAAGCTAGTCTACTGGGATTCAAGTGTAAGTTCCCCTACTTACTAATTCTTCTCACTGGGAGCATTATTTAACCTCTCTGAACCTCAGTTTCCTCCTCTTTAAAATGGCTGAATCAAGGAATTCCCTGCTGGTCCAGTGGCTAAGACTCCCCATTTTCACTGCCAAGGGCGTGGGTTCAATCCCTAGTAAGGGAAATTAAGATCCCGCAAGCCACATCGCCTATAATTAATTAAGTAAACTAAAATTGCTGTATCAATAGCAATGACCACACAAGATCTTTGGCAGTTATAGTAAAAATAAACACAATAATCATATTAAAGCACATTACACCAAATATAGAAGAGAGGAAATACTTAAATATAACCAATAGTCTTCTTTTTCCAGATGACAACTCCAGAATATATCTGCTTTATCACTTCTCAACACCAAGCGGTTAATATACAAGGAACAAGCTACAGCCTGACAACATGAGCTTTCCAACACATTCCTTAAGTTGTTTCCCCCCAAAATAAATGAGACTTCAAAAAGGAACCAGTGTAATGTGGCCAGATTTAGCAAATATAAAATGTTCCATTAAATGTGAATTTCAGATAACAAAAATAATTATATGGTAAGTGTGTCCCAAATATTGCATGGCATATACATACTAAAATATATATTTGTTGTTTATCTGTAATTCAGATTTACAGGGCTTTCTGTATTTTTTCTGGTGGGAAAGAATGCCTTAGAATAAGCAGGAAGAGAAGGAATATACCTCAACATAATAAAAGCTATATATGACAGACCCACAGCAAACATTATCCTTAATGGTGAAAAATTGAAAGCATTTCCCCTAAAGTCAGGAACAAAGCAAGGGTGCCGACTCTTACCACTACTATTCAACATAGTTTTTGAAGTTTTGGCCACAGCAATCAGAGCAAAAAAAGAAATAAAAGGAATCCAGATTGGAAAAGAAGAAGGAAAACTCTCATTGTTTGCAGATGACATGATCCTCTACATAGAAAACCCTAAAGATTCCACCAGAAAATTTCTATAATCAATCAATGAATATAGTAAAGTTGTAGGATATAAAATCAACACACAGAAATCCCTTGCATTCCTATACACTAACAATGAGGAAATAGAAAGAGAAATTATGGAAACAATTGCATTCACCATTGCAACGAAAAAAAAAAAAAAAAACTTAGGAATGTAACTACCTAAAGAAACAAAAGACCTAGATATAGAAAACTATAAAACACTGGTGAAAGAAATCAAAGAGGACACTAATAGATGGAAATATGCCATGTTCATGGATCAGAAGAATCAATATAGTGGAAATGAGTATACTATTCAAAGCAATCTATAGATTCAATGCAATCCCTATCAAACTACCAATGGTATTTTTCACAGAGCTAGCAAAAATAATTTCACAATTTGTATGGAAATACAAAAAAACCTCAAATAGCCAAAGCGATCTTGAGAAAGAAGAATGGAACTGGAGGAATCAACCTGCTTGACTTCAGGCTGTACTACAAAGCCACAGTCATCAAGACAGTATAGTACTGGCACAAAGACAGAAATACAGATTGATGGAACAAAATAGAAAGCCCAGAGATAAATCCACGCAGCTATGGACACCTTATCTTTGACAAAGGAGGCAAGAATATACAGTGGAGAAAAGACAATCTCTTTAACAAGTCGTGCTGGGAATACTGTTCAATCACTTGTAAAAGAATGAAACTAGAACACTTTCTAACACTATACACAAAAATAAACTCAAAATGGATTAAAGATCTAAACATAAAACCAGAAAATATAAAACTCCTAGAGGAGACCATAGGCAAAACAGTCTCCAACATAAATCACAGCAGGATCCTCCATGACCTACCTCCCAGAATTTTGGAAATAAAAGCAAAAATAAACAAATGGGACCTAATTAAAATTAAAAGCTTCTGTACAACAAAGGAAACTGTAAGCAATGTGAAAAGACAGCCTTCAGAATGGGAGAAAATAATAGCAAATGAAGCAACTGACAAAGAATTAATCTCAAAAATATACAAACAACTCCTGCAGCTCAATTCCAGAAAAATAAACGACCCAATCAAAAAATGGGCCAAAGAACTAAAGAGACATTTCTCCAAAGAAGACATACAGATGGTTAACAAACACATGAAAAGATGCTCAACATCACTCATTATCAGAGAAATGCAAATCAAAACCACAATGAGGTACTATTTCAAGCCAATCAGAATGGCTGCTATTCAAAAGTCTACAAGCAATAAATGCTGGAGAGGGTGTGGAGAAAAGGGGACCCTCTTACACTGTTGGTGGGAATGCAATCTAGTTCAGCCACTATGGAGAACAGTGTGGAGATTCCTTTAAAAACTGGAAATAGAACTGCCTTATGACCTAGCAATCCCACTGCTGAGCATACACACTGAGGAAACCAGAATTGAAAGAGACATGTGTACCCCAATGTTCATCACAGCACTGTTTATAAAAGCCAGGACATGGAAGCAACCTAGATGTCCATCAGCAGATGAATGGATAAGAAAGCTGTGGTACATATACACAATGGAGTATTACTCAGCCATTAAAAAGAATACATTTGAATCAGTTCTACTGAGGTGGATGAAACTGGAGCCTACTATACAGAGTGAAGTAAGCCAGAAGGAAAAACACCAATACAGTATACTACCGCATATATATGGAATTTAGAAAGATGGTAACCATAACCCTGTATGTGAGACAGCAAAAGAGACACAGATGTATAGAACAGTCTTTTGGACTCTGGGAGAGGGCGTGGGTGGGATAATTTTGGAGAATGGCATTGAAACATGTATATTATCATATGTGAAACGAATCACCAGTCCAGGTTCAATGCATGATACAGGATGCACGGGGCTGGTGCACTGGGATGACCCAGTGGGGAGGGACCCAGTGGGGAGGGAGGTGGGAGGGGGTTCAAGATGGGGAACATATGTACACCCGTGGCAGATTCATTTTGACGTTGGCAAAACCAATACAATATTGTAAAGTAATTAGCCTCCAGTTAAAATAAATAAATAAAGAAAGAAAAAGAAATGGAGTAGTTGTCATAGTAAACAAAACAATCCGAAAAGCAATTCTTAGATGCAATCTCAAAAACAACAGAATGATCTCTGTTCGTTTACAAAGCAAACAATTCAATATCACAGTAATCCAAGCCTATGCCCCAATCACTAATGCTGAAGAAGCTGAAGTTGAATGGCTTTCTAGACTACAAGACTTTCTAGAATTAACACCCAAAAAAGTTTTCCTTTACATTATAGGGGACTGGAATGCAAAAGTAGGAAGTCAAGAGATACCCAGAGTAACAAGTAAATTTGGCTTTGGAGTACAAAATGAAGTAGGGCAAAAGCTAAAAAAATTTTGCCAAGAGAACACACTGGTCATAGCAAACACCCACTTCCAACAACACAAGAGAAGACTCTACACATGGACATCACCAGATAGTCAACACCAAAATCAGATTGGTTATATTCTTTGCAGCCAAAGATGGAGAGGCTCTACACGGTCAGGAAAAAAACAAGATCAGGAGCTGACTGTGGCTCAGATCATGAGCTCCTTATTGCCAAAATCAGACTTAAATTGAAGAAAGTAGGGAAAACCTCTAGACCATTCAAGTATGACCTATATCAAGTCCCTTACGATTATACAGCATAACTGACAAATAGATTCAAGGGATTAGATCTGATAGAGTGCCTGAATAACTATGGATGGAGGTTTGTGACATTGCACAGGAGGCAGGGATCGAGACCATCTAGAAGAAAACTAAATGCCAAAAGGCAAAATGGCTGTCTGAGGAGGCCTTTCAAATAGCTCAGAAAAGAAGAGAAGCTAAAGGTAAGAGAGAAAAGGAAAGATATACCCATTTGAATGCAGAGTTCCAAACAATAGCATGAAGAGACAAAAAAGCCTTCCTCAATGATCAATGCAAAGAAATAGAGGAAAACAATAGAATGGGAAAGACTAGAGATCAGTACAAGAAACTTAGTGATACCAAGGGAACATTTCATGCAAAGATGGGCTCAATAAAAGACAGAAATAGTTTGGACCTAACAGAAGCAGAAGATATTAAGAGGTGGCAAGAACACACAGAAAAAATTACACACAAAAAGATCTTTATGACCCAGATAACCACGATGGTGTGATCACTCACCTAGAGCCAGACATCCTGGGATGTGAAGTCAAGTGGGCCTTAGGAAGCATCACTATGAACAAAGCTAGTGGAGGTGATGGAATTCCAGTTTAGTTATTTCAAATCCTAAAAGATGATGCTGTGAAAGTGCTACAGTCAGTATGCCAGCAAATTTGGAAAACTCAGCAGTGGTGACAGGACTGGAAAAGGTCAATTTTCATTCCAATCCCAAAGAAAGGTCATGCCAAAAAATGTTCAAACTACAGCACAATTGCACTCATCTCACTTGCTAGCAAAGTAATGCTCAAAATTCTCCAAGCCAGGTTTCAATAGTAAGTGATCTGTGAGCTTCCTGATGTTCAAGTTGCATTTAGAAAAGCCAGGGGAACCAGAGATTAAATTGCCAATATCCACTGCATCATCCAAAAGCAAGAGAGTGCCAGAAAAACATCTATTTCTGCTTTTTTGACTATGCCAAAGCCTTTGATTGTGTAGATCACAACAAACTGTGGAAAATTCTTTAAGAGATGGGAATACCAGACCACTTTACCTTTCTCCTGAGAAATCTGTATGCAGGTCAGGAAGCAACAGTTAGAACCCAACATGGATCAACAGACTGGTTCCAAATTAGGAATGAGTATGTCAAGGCTGTATACTGTCACCCTGCTTATTTAACTTATATGCAGAGTACATTGTGCGAAATGCCTGGCTGGTTGAAGCACAAGGTGGAATCAAGATTGCTAGGAGAAACATCAGTAACGTCAGATATGCAAATGACATCACCCTTATGGCAGAAAGTGAAGAGGAACTGAAGAGCCTCTTGATGAAAGTCAAAGAGGAGAGTGAAAAAGCTGGCTGAAAACTCAACATTCAAAAACTAAGATCATGGCATCTGGTCCCATCACTCCATGGCAAATAGATGGGAAACAATAGAAACAGTGACAGACTTTATTTTCTTGGGATCCAAAATCACTCCAGATGGTGACTGCAGCCATGAAAATAAAAGACATTTGCTCCTTTGAAGAATAGCTGTGACCAACATAGACAGCATATTAAAAAGCAGAGACATGACTTTGCCAACACAGGCCCATTTAGTCAAAGCTATTGTTTCCCCCGTAGTCATGTATAGATGTGAGAGTTGGACTATAAAGAAAGCTGAGTGCCGAAGAGTTGATGCTTTTGAACTGTGGTGTTGGAGAAGACTCTTGAGAGTCCCTTGGACTTCAAGGAGATCCAACCAGTCAATCCTAAAGGAAATGAGTCCTGAATATTCATTGGAAGGACTTTTGCTGAAGCTGAAACTCCTATACTTTGGCCACCTGATGCAAAGAACTGACTCATTGGAAAAGACCCTGATGCTGGGAAAGATTGAAGGCAGGAGGAGAAGGGGATGACAGAGGATGAGATGGTTGTATGGCATCACCAACTCAATGGACATCAGTTTGAACAAGCTCCAGGAATTGTTGATGGACAGGGAAGCCTGGCAAGCTGCAGTCCATGGGGTCACAAACAGTTGGACATGACTGAGTGACTTAACTGAACTGAACTGAAAGATGGTTGATTTTATTTTGATAAATATTTTGCAAAATATATGTGCATCAAAACATTACACCTTACACCTTAAACTTATACAGTATAATGTGTCAACCATATCTCAATAAAGCTAGAAAAAATCTTTAAAAGATTTGTGACATTGAAATTCTGGTATGCATTTCTTTTACTGTGAATTTCTACACTTAGCTGAGGTGAGAAGGCAGTAATATTGATTATGCCACCAGCAAGAAAACAACACCTACCACTTATGATATATATCTACTGGGAGCCATGCATTTTGATATGTGATTTATTACACATTTACAACTCTTACACCAACTCTGCAAGGTAAGTGAAGCACAAGAAGATTAACTGACTAGCCTAAGGTCACCAAGCTATTAATTATCTGGTTAAGATTAAAGTCAATTTCTAACTAAAATTAAAGTCTGCACTCTTTCTAGATGACACCCTACTGCTTCCATGTAGGGCTTATGGAAGTTTCTGTGTCTTCTACATTTCTAACAAAATTTCCTTCCATCACAATACCCTACTGCTGAATCACATCTTGTTTTGCATTGCACTTACAGGCATAGGATAATTTTGTTGAAAGTGACTGACTATTAAGTTTGTGTTTCTATCTTGCATTGAAGAATAGGTACTACCTAGAATTGGGTCCACAAAAAAGTTCTGTTAGCATTGAATTATTGATTGTTGCCTGCCTATACAAGGGCTTCTCCAGTGGCTCAGTGGTAAAGAACTCACCTGCCAGTGCAGAACATGAGTTCGATCCCTGGATCAGGAAGACCTCCTGGAGAAGAAAATGGCAACCAACTCCAGTATTCTTGCCTGGGAAATCCCTTGGGCAGAAGAGCCTGGAGAGCTACAGTATTGGGTCACAAAAGTCTGACACGGCTTAGCAACTAAAACAACAACTGCCTAAACACATGATGCCTCCAGAGCTAAAGCTGAAGCACAATGATACAGAAGTTCCACAACTTCCTCTGCTATCTTTAGGCACTTTGTGGCGGGTGTTATGATGCTATGTAAGTTGTATGTTGCTATATAGTTGATCAGAACACTGAATTTTTAATGAACCTATATTATCAAGTATGTCCCATATAAACAGAACTTGAGTCTTTTTAATATCACTCACAACCAAATTCTTATAAAAGTATGAGACAGTAATACTGAATGTTAGGGCTTACCCTTGCAACTCAGATGATAAAGAATCTGCCTGCAAAGTGGGAGACCTGGGTTGAATCCCTGGGTCAGAAAGAACCCCTGAGGAAGGGAATAGCTACCCACTCCAGTATTCTTGTCTGGAGAACTCCATGGACAGAGGAGCCTGGTGGGATATCATCCATGGGGTCGCAAAAGACTGAACGATTAACACTTTTACTTTCTACCTCCTGTGCTTTTTCTGCATATCTCATCATGAATATCTGAAACTTTGTACCCTTTGACTAACATTTCCCCATTGTTTTCACTCTCTAGCCCCTGGTAACCACCATTCTATTCTCTGATACTATAAATTTTATTCTTTACATTACACATATAAATGAGATTATACAGTATTTGTCTTTCTGTATCTAGCTTATTTCACTTAGTATAATGCCTTCAAGATTCATCCATTGTCCAAACGAAAAAACTTCCTTCTTTCTTAAGGCTGAATAAAGTTCCATTGTTTTATATGTTTTTTCTCACTTTTCCTTTTCTTATTCATCCAATGATGGGCACCTAGGTTGCTCCCATATCTTGGCTATCGTGAATAATGCTGCAATAAACATGGGAGTGCAGATAACTCTTCAAGATATTTTATTTCTTTTGGATATTAAGGAATACCAGAAGTGGAATTGCTGGATCATATAATAGTTGTTCTGTTATATGTAGCCTCCATTCTGTTTTCCATAATGGCAATAACAACTTATATTCCCATAAGTAGTGTATAAGGGTTCCCTTTTCCCACATCCTCACCAATACTTTTGTCTTTTTGGCAATAGTCATCTTAACAAGTGTGAAGTGATATCTCACTGTGATTTTGATTTTTCTGATGATTCTTGATGCTGTGTACCTTTTGATATACCTACTGACATTTGTATGTATTATTTAGAGAAATGGGTTTTGGAGTACTTTACCCATATTTCATTTTGCTTGTTTTGCTACTGAGGTCTTTATATATTTCAGATATTAATCTCTTTCCAGATATATGGGTTGCAAATATTCTGTCTTTATTCTGTTGATTGTCTCCCTTTTGGGGCAGAAGCTTTTATTTGAGGCAATTCCATATACTCATTTTTGCTTTTATTGCCTGGGCTTTTAATGATGATGTTAAAAAATCATTGCCCAGAACAATGTTAAGAATTTTTTCTGTACCTTTTTTATTATAGTTTTACAGTTTCAGGTCGTATGTTTAAATGTTTAATCCATTTTGAGTTACTTTTTGTATATAAGGAAACAATTATATTCTTTTTGATGTGAGCATCCAGTTTTTCCAACACCATTTATTAATGAAACTATCTTTTCCCTACTTTTTGTGTTTGTGGCAACCTTATCCAGATTAACTGATCATACATATGAGGGTGCATTTGTGGGATCTCTATTCTATCCATTGGTCCATATGATTCTTTTAATGAAAGTACCATACTATATTTATTACTCTAACTTTATAGTATATTTTGAAATCAGGCAGTGTGATATCTCTAGCTTTTTAAAATTGATTATTTTACTTATTTATTTTTGCCTGTTCTGGGTCTTCATTGCCCCATGGGCTTTTTCTCTACTTGCAGAGAGCAGGGGCTCCTCACAAGTTGTAGTACACGACCTTCTTATTGTGGTGGCTTCTCTCATTGCAGAGCACAGGCTCCAGAGCCCTCAGGCTTCAGTAGTTGTAGCACACAGGTTTAGATTCTTTGCACACATGTGAGATCTTCCTAGATCAGGGATCAAACTTGTGTCTCCTGCATTGTCAGGTAGATTCGTTACCAGTGCACAACCAGGGAAGCCCTCTAGCTTTGTTTTTATTGCTCGAGATGGCTTTGGCTATATGAGGTCTTTTCCATAGGAATTTTATGATTCTTTTTCTATTTCTGTGAAAAATGTCATTAGAATTTTGATAGAGATTGCATGCAGTCTATACATGGCTTTGGGGAGTATAGACATTTTAACAATATCAACTCTTTCAATCTATGAACATAGGATATATTTCCATTAAAATATGTATTCCTTTTTGTTCATCAATATTTTATAATTCAGAGTAAAGATATTTCACCTTCTTGGTTAAATTTATATTCCTAAGTATTTTATTCTTTTTGATGCTATTGAGATATTGCAAATGAGACTGTTTTCTTAATTTCTTTCCCAGATATTTCCTTGTTAGAGTATAGAAACACAACTAATTTTTGTAGGGTTTTATATCCTGAAATACCATTGAAAAGTATTTGCATAGTTTGTTAGTTTATTTAATGTCTTTATTTTAAGAAATGACAGGCTTCCCAGGTGGCTCTGTGGGTAAAGAATTGCCTGCAATGCAGGAGATGCAGGAGACATGGTTTCAATCCCTGGGTCAGGAAGATCCCTTGGAGGAGGTCATGGCAACTGACTCCAGTATTCTTGCCTGGAGAATCCCAAGGACAGAGGAGCCTAGCTGCCTACAGTCCACAGGGTCGCAAAGAGTCAGACACAACTGAAGCAACTGATCATGCACAAATGTACATTCAAAGATTATTTAACTGAGGTATAAGATATACAAGTTGGTTAAGGATCAGAACGTTGCAACCTAGTTAGCACATTAAATACTTATTACATAGCAGTTTAAGAATTTCATAAAATTATATCCTTTAAAAAGACATCCACTATTATGATCCAATTTAGTTTAACAGCATTTCTAAAAAAAGTTTTAATTTTCCACAATTTGTAGAAACATGATAAATTTTTAAACTAATTAAACCAATATGGGAAATGTTGGAAATTTGAATTACAAGGAACTTAACCCTAGTGTTGAACAGACCAAAATATTATGCTAATATTTTTTTTCTCATGGAAAACATTTTATAAAGACTTTTAAACATGCTAACTATCTTATTTTGTCTTGAAACTGAAGACTTATTCTCTTATAGCCATAGAAACAAATGCTTTTAAGTATACAGTTTTCAGTCTCCACAAAAACACCATTTAGTAACTTTATTTATTTATAGATATATTTACCTTTTAAACCATTCTGTTTATCTAGACTAGATATCCACAGAATGCACACAAAATATCTGAATTATTTTTTGATTGGTTAATCAGTTAAAATTTCATAAGAAGTGGCTGTCGGGATAGGAGGAAGCCAGCTGCAGACTAGAGAGGGAAGAACACTTAGATGCAGAAAGAGAGTTTTATATAAACACATACCCACACACAGGGGAATGCCATATAGCTGGTTTTGACATAACTTGGACCCTTGACAATTGTATCAAATCATATAGTTAAAAAGGCAGCACTTATTAGTCTTCAAACTATAGAAAACAAGGAGGGGATATCACTCATGTTTAAAAAAATGATCTATCTTTGAGACAAACAAGATAGACAAACATTCTCATGAGGATTTTCTTTGCTTTTTGTTCTAAGGTACCCCTTATATGAACCATGTTGGTCATGTCAAAAGCTCCCCAAAACAGCCACTGCTATTCCAAACTGTCTCTTGAAACTGTCTGATAAGCATACAGTTTAGCTTTAGAGTGAGAAAGGCTGATGGAAGCAGGTGTTCAGCCTGTAAAAGGCATCGCTGGAGAAAAAGAATACTCCTCTGAGAACTGAAAAATCTGTAAGAACAGTACTTGTGTAACTTGGTGTCTCTGATGTTTGGCCAAAGGGCAATCATCATCAGTCAGGGATCAAACAAAACCTGCTGATTCTGGGTAGATGAAACTAAGCAGGGAAATTCTCCAGAACACAAAGCCAGGATTGAGAAGGAAGTCCTTTCAAGGTTTTTAAAATGGTGTCCCATGAAAGTATTTGTTTCAAGCACACTGGTCTGAGGAGACCAGGTCATGGACAATCTATTGAACTATACTTACCTGCTTCCTACAGACTTTTCTTATGAACAAACAACATTCAAGATGTTAGCACAGCAGACTATGAGAGGAGGTATTAGAAGGTGCTAAGCCAATTTTACCAAGGAATAATTCAAAGCAGATTGGGTAACAAAGAACTGAACTGAGACCTTCACTTCAGTTGCTCAGTTGTGTCCAACTCTTTGTGACCCCATGAACCACAGCACGCCAGGCCTCCTTGTCCATCACCAACTCCCAGAGTTTACTCAAACTCATGTCCATTGAGTTGTGATGCCATCCAACCATCTCATCCTCTGTTATCCCCTTCTCCTCCTGCCTTCAATCTTTCCTAGAATCAGGGTCTTTTCAAATGAGTAAGTTCTTCACATCAGATGGCCAAAATATTGGAGTTTCAGCTTCAGCATCAGTCCTTCCAAGAGACCTTATTCCTAAGGAAACAAAATAAACCCAGTGTTGAAGGGGTTCATGAAATGTTGGAGTCCAACTAAGCATGAATTTACCTTTCCGGTCTGGGCAGGATGCATATCAAATAGGAAAACACAATGGACCACAGATTCATGCACTATTACTGTCTTGAGGATCCTGAATCTCAATGGAACTGCCATTTCAGTCAAGGCCCTCCAAACAAAAGACCACTAGGAACACACCACTGGTTAAACAAGCTATGTATATTATTCACCATAAGAAGGAAGAGCACACAACATTAGGAACCATGAGACATTTCTAAGAGAGGGTATTAGAAAGGACTGATTTTAGAAAAGTCTTATATAGGAAGGTTTAGGGCTTGTATTAGGTGATTTTGTGGAGACTTTAAGGAAGCAGGGCTTTGTCCCTGGGTCAGACGTTATCAGGAAGTGGGATAATTCTACAGTTAGCTATATTAATAAACATTATCTATGGAGAAGGCAGACCAGAGTTGAGCTAAAGCTATAATTGGTTTAAAAAAAATCAGTCACTCATATTAAACAGGTTGGGGGAATGTTTAGTATTCTTTGACTTGGACAATGTTTATATTTTGTCTCTGTTCAGACAAGGTTGTGGAATGGTCTTCTCCTGATCCATCATGGCCAGAGTGGCCTTGTTGGATGTTGATGTTCTATGACATTGTTTATGTTCAACAGAAGAATGCCAAGGCCTAGTAATGAGTGAGTGCCAGACTACCTCATGGCAAAAACAAGGCCTCGTGCTCATACCAGTTTAGCTTCTGGGTGTCAGTAGCTGCTTTTCTTGGGCCAACAGACATTTTATCTGAAGACAATAGTAGTCAATAGCATAAACAATAGAGAAATATTCTCCCATTAGAGAAAAATAAATGTGTTAGGCCTGACGAGCAAAGCCCACATCAGAAGTATGTTGTTAAATTATTTAGAAATATCTCACATTGGCTCATGTATAGAAGGGAAGTGGAGAGAGATAAACATACATTAAGATGTTCTTAAGTCTGTCTTTTCACAAGTAGTTCAAACAGGTTTATTTAAGAGCCTATTTTGAGCTGGATTTCTAGCTAAAAGTGTCTAAATGAGAACAATATACCCATTTTGTTCAGCACCAAAACCCTCTATAATTTGCCAGAGACATAATAGAACTGTTGTACAGACAAAACCAACGCCTGTAAAAATCTGTTTACCACTGGCCTAATAATAAGTCATCCCCTCTTAAGTCTTTTCACTTGGAATTGATTTCTGGAGGTTGGAAACAAGTTTGTGACTCAGGAGTTTAAAGTCTGTAGGGTGAACTTGCTGCCTCAGTGTCATGCTGTGTCGTAGGCAGCTATGGACTTGAAGGAAACAGAAGGAAACCTGGGCTCATTAAAGGGTTTGGGCATGAGGTAAGATAAGCAATATGAGTAAGAAGGACATAAAGATAAGAGGGTCACATCATGTTGACCTGTGAAATGAGGGTCAATTGTCAGATACCAGAGGGTTGGTGGAGAACTAGAAATCTGAATCAGATACACTGCATCAGCCAGAAAGAAAGAGTGACGTTATGAAGGCAACCCCAGGAAGTTTTCTGCTCTGATTGGTGAGCCTAGCCTACAGGCTTGGCCTTGAAGGACACAGTTAGTTTAGATCTAAACCATGAACTGCTGGATGGATTAAAATAAAGCACCTCCAGATACATACTTTAGGTTGTCCAATAGTGGTGATACTTTGTGAGTTAGTATTTCTTCTCTTTTGTTTTTCATACCACCCCCTCACCTGCCTAACCTCCTTGCCATGGACTTTGAATGCCTCTCTTGTTTTTTCTAGTGCTTGCTGTTGAGTCTCTCTGGCATACAACAAAGTAATAACTACCCTTTCCTTAGAACAATCTATGGACTAGACAGTATGCAGGGGCTCTACTTACAGTATTTATAATTCTCACAACAATTCTGCAAAATGGTGTGATTACCCCTATTTTACAGAAGGAAATGGAGACTCAAAAGTTTGTACCTTAAAACAGATTCAAACAACTGGATCCTGCCTTCTCCTGCTCCTGTATTAAGGGACCCAGCTTACTTAAGGTGCCTCTGCTTGCTCTCAGCCTTGACACTTGCCAGGTACATCCCCTTGATCACTGCAGTCAAAATGTCACCTTTTGCTGCAAGATATTCTACACCTCCCTGCTTGCTCATGGCTACTATTGCTCACAGCAGCTCTTTTATCTAGACAATTCTCCACCCAGAGTCATGCACAGCCCAGGATGAGGGACATTTAACTGCTTTTGTAAGTACTGGTCATCAATGGCTCTTCTTCCTGCAGCCACTTCCTGTGCCATTGGGCTGCTTTGTCCACTCAGTTTTCAACCTCCCAACTCACTGTCATGTGTATGTTATGTTAAGTAATATGAAAGTGAATATGGAAAGATGGTACAGGAAGTGGTATCAATTGATTGAACTGTAGCAGCATTAAAGCTGCAGAGCATGACTTTTTAATTTTGAAAAGCCTAAAGGACTCCAAGAAAAGGCACGACCCTCAGAGGTCTCAGAGAGATACAGACAGGCAGTCAGTACTGAGGATACCATTCTCCACCCCCACCAACCTCTGAAGGCCAAGAGAGCAACGTGCTAGAAACTGAAAACTCTCACCAGGATGACTATGGTTGAGTCAAATACCTCCCTTCTTCCATTTGGAATGATTTCCTGTCTATTTTGTTTGGAAAGCATCTCATGTCTTTTCACGCCATTTAATCTAGAGCAAGTGCTCAACCTGTATTTATTTGCCAGTTGAGTCTTCAGGAATTTTCATCGCAGGATTCCCAAAGGCTAAGCTTTCTAATTTCATGTCACTTGATACCCACTCTCCAAACTCTGACCCTCACCAAATTATTGGACACTTTTCCGTGAGAGCTGCACAGTACATCAAACATCATAGTAACTATTGGCAAAATTGACCAAAGGAAATAAACAAACATCAAAGCACTGAACACAGCATCTATCTTTTCTGGAAATCGAGAATTCTTTTCACATGTCATGAAAAAAATCAAGGATACATTTTCTTTATACTGAGGTACAATTACACTTGTAATTTAGCAAATTAATGTTTAAACTGACATGAGAAAACATACGTCACCTTCATGCGGAAACTATTGTTCTATAAAAGCTTTGTGCTCACCTTACTGACCTATGAATACACAATTTTTAAACTGCTGAGGATAAGAGATGCAGTATCAGGATGTACTTAGCTGGTTCAGTTCAGTTCAGTTCAGTTGCTCAGTCGTGTCCGATTCTTTGTGATCCCATGAATCGCAGCATGCTAGGCCTCCCTGTCCATCACCAACTCCCAGAGTTCACCTCAGACTCACATACATAGAGTCAGTGATGCCATCCAGCCATCTCATCCTCTGTCGTCCCCTTCTCCTCCTTCCCCCAATCCCTCCCAGCATCAGAGTCTTTTCCAATGAGTCCACTCTTGGAATGAGGTGGCTAAAGTACTGGAGTTTCAGCCTTAGCATCAGTCCTTCCAGAGACTGATCAGTCCTTCCAGGGCTGATTTCCTTCAGAATGGACTGGTTGAATCTCCTTGCAGTCCAAGGGACTCTCAAGAGTCTTCTCCAACACCACAGTTCAAAAGCATCAATTCTTCGGTGCTCAGCTTTCTTCACAGTCCAATCTCACATCCATACATGACCACTGGAACATAGCCTTGCCTAGACGGACCTTTGTTGACAAAGTAATGTCTCAGCTTTTCAATATGCTATCTAGGTTGGTCATAATTTTTCTTCCAAGGAGTAAGTGTCTTTTAATTTCATGGCT
This sequence comes from Bubalus kerabau, assembly GCF_029407905.1. Lineage (NCBI taxonomy): Eukaryota > Metazoa > Chordata > Mammalia > Artiodactyla > Bovidae > Bubalus > Bubalus kerabau. The sequence continues at coordinate 39,590,804 of NC_073647.1, read as the reverse complement.
GCAGTCACCATCTGCAGTGATCTTGGAGCCCAAAAAAATAGTCTGAAACTGTTTCTACTGTTTCCCCATCTATTCCCATGAAGTGATGGGACCAGATGCCATGATCTTTGTTTTTTGAATGTTGAGCTTTAAGCCAACTTTTTCACTCTCCTCTTTCACTTTCATCAAGAGGCTTTTTAGTTCCTCTTCAGGTTCTGCCATGAGGGTGGTGACATCTGCATATCTGAGGTTATTGATATTTCTCCCAGCAATCTTGATTCCAGCTTGCACTTCTTCCAGCCCAGCGTTTCTCATGATGTACTCTGCATAGAAGTTAAATAAGCAGGGTGACAATATACAGCCTTGACGTACTCCTTTTCCTATTTGGAACCAGTCTGTTGTTCCATGTCCAGTTCTAACTATTTCTTCCTGACCTGCATACAAATTTCTCAAGAGGCAGGTCAGGTGGTCTGGTATTCCCATCTCTTTCAGAATTTTCCAGTTTATTGTGATCCACACAGTTAAAAGCTTTGGTATAGTCAATAAAGCCGAAATAGATGTTTTTCTGGAACTCTCTTGCTTTTTCCATGATCTGGTGGATGTTGCCAATTTGATCTCTGGTTCCTCCGCCCTTTCTAAAATCAGCTTAAACATCTGGAAGTTCCCGGTTCACGTATTGCTGAAGCCTGGCTTGGAGAATTTTGAGCATTACTTTACTAGCATGTGAGATGAGTGCAATTGTGCGGTAGTTTGAGCAATCTTTGGCATTGCCTTTCTTTGGGATTGGAATGAAAACTGACCTTTTCTAGTCCTGTGGCCACTGCTAAGTTTTCCAAATTTGCTGGCATATTGAGTGCAGCACTTTCACAGCATCATTTTTCAGGATTTGAAATAGCTCAACTGGAATTCCATCACCTCCACTAGCTCTGTTCGTAGTGATGCCTTCTAAGGCCTACTTGACTTCACATTCCAGGATGTCTGGCTCTAGGTCAGTCATCACACCATCGTGATTATCTGGGTCGTGAAGATCTTTTTTGTACAGTTCTTCTATGTATTTTTGCTACCTCTTAATATCTTCTGCTTCTGTTAGGTCCATACCATTTCTGTCCTTTATCGAGCCCATCTTTGCATGAAATGTCCCCTTGGTATCTCTAATTTTCTTGAAGAGATCTCTAGTCTTTCCCATTCTGTTGCTTTCCTCTATTTCTTTGCATTGACTGCTGAGGAAGGCTTTCTTATCTCTTCTTGCTATTCTTTGGAACCCTGCATTCAGATGCTTATATCTTTCCTTTTCTCCTTTGCTTTTTGCTTCTCTTCTTTTCTCAGCTATTTGTAAGGCCTCCTCAGACAACCATTTTGCTTTTTTGCATTTCTTTTCCATGGGGATGGTCTTGATCCCTGTCTCCTGTACAATGTCATGAACCTCTGTCCATAGTTCATCAGGCACTCTATCTATCAGATCTAGTCCCTTAAATCTATTTCTCACTTCCACTGTATAATCATAAGGAATTTGACTTAGGTCATACCTGAATGGTTTAGTGGTTTTCCCTACTTTCATCAATTTAAGTCTGAATTTGGCAATAAGGAGTTCACGATCTGAGCCACAGTCAGCTCCTGGTCTTGTTTTTGTTGACTGTATAGAGCTTCTCAATCTTTGGGCTGGTTCAGAATGAGCCAAATCTCAGTATGTATAAATTCAATGGTAGCCTGTTTCAGAGAAACTCTTTTTGTGCATATCAAAGTAAAAGAGACTTGCAAAGTGTGATATTTGAAAAAATCAGAAAGTATATTTACGTTGATTTAAAAAATTATCTCCTAAAGAATCCACAAGGTCAAAATATTTATCACATAAATGTAGAATATGTAAAATGTAAGTCAAAACCTACTGGCATATAATGAATACACGGAGTAAATGCCCTGCTCTTTCATCACTTTATTCCAGTTTCTCTAAAGCCTCTGCAGAGATGGTCTTCCATCCATCTATACTACTTCTGAATCAAGAAACACAGTGGACTCACCCTGGATTATAAGCCCCACATCATATGCCATAACCATCTTTAAGTGTCAAAATGTTATTAGGAGCTTTTCGACTTTTCACAAGGAAAGCCTGAGCAAGAATAAAAGAATGTGAGGATACATTAAAAGAGCAAGTTCATCTTCAAATCTAGATGAGAGACAGAAATTTCTCCCACAAAACCAAAAGCTCCACATGTTGCCTCTGGAAGGAGCATATTCTGATGAGAATGTGTGGATGCCCTGCCTAGTTTTATTTTCCCTGCTATATTATTTTCCCTTTCTCTTGGGACCTCTTGCTCCTATTTCTCACAATGGCCTTAGGTGAGGTGAGCAAAGTGGCTAACAGAAGTGCCTGGAGGCAGGATGGGGAATTGTCCACTGTGAATTTGGATATAGACTGCATATCCAGAAAACGAGTTCATTACACTTCAGGTAACCTCTCTTATGGGAAGACTCAAAAATATGTAACCTCCCTCATTCACAAAGGGATTAAGTTACTTTTGGCACCTTCCCTGGCTCCACAAAGAGAAAAAAAAAAAAAAGAGCTCCTTTCCGTATGTTACAATGTGTAAAGGAGGGATGTCCCTCTTAGTCCAGTGGCTAAGATTCCGTGTTCCCAATGCAGGCGACCCAGGTTTGATCCCTGGTCAAGGAACTAGATTCTGCATGCCTCAACTAAGACCCAGCATAGCCAAAAAAAAAAAAAAAAAAAAAAGTAAATATTTAAATATTTTTTAAAAAGAACATGGAAAGAAGCTAGGATTTGCATATGGTAAAGCAGGTAAATCTGAGACATGCCCTACACATCAACATTCCTTCCTTCTTTCACGCATGTGTGCTCATGCACCAGCACACATACCCAAGCTAGGCAGAATGAGGCCAGCATAGCAGCAGAGACAGGAAAGAGATACGGAGCTGGAGAAGTGGTGGAAGGATGGAGGATGCCCAGTCAGCACCCCAGGGAGCAAGATGAGAAGAAGAGGGCTTCCCGTTTTTAAAAGATTATTAAAATATTTTCCAAATGCATTTCTCCATTATTGATTCGTAATTAAGGCCATACATAGCATGCATAACAAAACAGTAAAATTTGTCTGCACTCACATATTGCCAGAGGTTGGAAATTTTCATCTGCCTGCTTTATTACTGAAATATCAAATCAATCCTTTTCCTCTGGTTGTGTTTTGATGGCCGTGACACTGATTCAGTACCCAAGATTCCTTTGGTTGCAAATGACAGATCAGGTCAAACTCTATGAAGCCATTAAAGGGGTTTTACTGGTTTATGAAACCAGGTAGGAAGGACAAGGTTTGGCAAGAGTTGATGGCTGAGTGCATTAGGAAATTTTGCAGAGTTGCTCCTTGAGGCGTGCATTTGTGGGTATAAAAGAAAGTACAACTACCAGGGTAACCTGACATTCTAGTTCATAACGTAGCTGCCAGGACATCACTGATCACTGTCTATGACTTTCATCTTGTGTGTTCTATATTCACCACCCATATGGCCCTCTCCCCAACCCAAATTAAAATTACACGGAATTATAAGAAATAATGAATATGTAAAATAGTCACACATGAAAACCATTTCATTTGGGATTTGTGGTAGCAGCAGTAAACTGATGCAGCTGTCATCATATGCTTTATGAAATTATTGTAGTCTCTCTCTGGAATTTCAGCTATGTTGGACCAATTTGTTCCACTCTAGTTTAATATAATGCTATGTGTCTGACTTGGTGTAGATATTTTAAACCACATACTGCAAGCCCTCCTACGCACACACATACCTTTTAAAAGATTTATTCATTTCTGAATGATGCCATCAATTAACTGCAAATGGGCTGAAGTTGAAGTGAAAAGGAACATCATAACCATTCAACTATTTATTTCAAGGAAACAAGAAAATAAAAGTGCTTTTATCAAAACAGAGATTTCAGAGGATAGAGATGAAAGAAAAGCAGATGATCGTAACAGTGCTTGAGACCCACAGGGGGAAAATGCTGCCCAATTTCAGGGCAGGCTGTGAGCCCTGGGAGTAGAGGGGGCCTGTCCAGTGTCTGCTTCTGGAAGAATATTCTGTGATGGGATACATGTGGTGGGAGGGTGTCAGTGTGAGAAACAGAAGGGCAGGGAGAGGAAGGCAAGTTGTAAAATGCTGAAGTTTGGATGGTAACGCATCTCTTGTTTCCACAGAATGAAAACACTGTGTATATCACTGGCATCAGCCTAAAGCCACGGGCCATGGGCCACATGACCAAGAATGTCTGTTGTATCTAGGTAGAGAAGAATATTTTATGCTCTAACAGAAGTATCTTTCTTCCCCTTTAAAATACCTATTAGTCATTCTGCAACGTTCCAAGGATACAGAAAAGAACAAAAAAAGATCACAAACACCCATGCATCCACCCAAACTGAACAAATGTTAATGAACCCTTAAGCTGTTTGCCTCAGATCCTTATTGGGGTACAAAAGCAGAGACCCACAGCCTGCTTGTTGGTCCATAATCTCTCTTCTTGCCTTTTTCTTTGATAGCAGAACCTTAATCTAGCTGTGCACAGAGCTTCCCAGAAGTAAGAGCTGTGTACCCTAGTCTATTCCAGTCACTGTGAGACAATGTGACTAAGTTACAGCCAATGGGATGTGAGGGAAGGGGCACCCCATCCACCATCCTCTACTTCATATTTCATAGTTACTGTGAGACATAAACTACTGTTCTTTATAAGTCACCCAGTCAACGCCATTCTGTAATTACAGCCCAAACAAATGAAGACAGTTTTGGACACATTGATTTTGAGATGTCTAATTGACGTTCAGTGGGACCTGCTCAGCAAGCAGCTAGTTACATGTATTGGGGGAAAAACGCAGGGATGCACCAGGAGATCAAAATCTGGGAGTCATTAGAGTATAGGTGTCATGGAAAGCCACAATCCTGGGTGAGAGGACAGAAGGAGTTATTGCAAATGGAAAAGAGAAGACACATAAGGACCTACTCTGAACTAGGCACTAATCCAGACATGTGGAATATATTAGTGAAAAAAAAAAGATAAAGATCCTTGCCCTCCTCTGATTTATCTTCTGGCAGCATGAGATACACATTCAACCGTAGACATTATGAATAATTATACAGTAACTTAGACAGTTTTTTTGTTTGGTAGTTTTTGCGGTAGTTTGAGCTACCAAACAATTGCACTCATCTCACACTCTAGTAAAGTAATGCTCAAAATTCTCCAAGCCAGGCTTCAGCAATATGTGAACCATGAATTTCCAGATGTTCAAGCTGGATTTAGAAAAGGCAGAGGAAACAGAGATCAAATTGCCAACATCCATTGGATCATCAAAAAAGCAAGAAGAGGTCCATAAAAACATCTATTTCTGCTTTATTGCCTATGCCAAAGTCTTTGACTGTGTGGATCACAATAAACTGTGGAAAATTCTGAAAGAGATGGGACTACCAGACCACCTGACCTGCCTCTTGAGAAATTTGTATGCAGGTCAGGAAGCAACTGTTACAACGGGACATGGAACAACAGACTGGTTCCAAATAGGAAAAGGAGTACGTCAAGGCTGTATATTGTCACCCTGCTTATTTAACTTCTATGCAGAGTACATCATGAGAAACGCTGGGCTGGAAGAAGCGCAAGCTGGAATCAAGATTGCTGGGAGAAATATCAATAACCTCAGATATGCAGATGTCACCACCCTTATGGCAGAAAATGAAGAAGAACTAAAGAGCCTCTTGATGAAGGTGAAAGAGGAGAGTGAAAAAGTTGGCTTAAAGCTCAACATTCAGAAAACGAAGATCATGGCATCTGGTCTCATCACTTCATGGCAAATATATGGGGAAAACAGTAGAAACAGTGGCTGACTTTATTTTGGGGAGCTTCAAAATCACTGCAGATGGTGATTGCAGCCATGAAATTAAAAGATACTTACTCCTTGGAAGGAAAGTTATGATCAACCTAGATAGCATATTCAAAAGCAGAGACATTACTTTGCCAACAAAGGTCCATCTAGTCAAGGCTCTGGTTTTTCCAGTTGTCATATATGGATGTGAGGGTTGGACTGTAAAGAAAGCTGAGCACTGAAGAATTGATGCTTTTGAACTGTGGTGTTGGAGAAGACTCTTGAAAGTCCATTGGACTGCAAGGAGATCCAACTAGTGCATCCTAAAGGAGATCTGTCCTGGGTGTTCACTGGAAGGACTGATATTGAAGCTGAAACTCCAATCCTTTGGCCACTTGGTGCGAAGAGCTAACTCATTTGAAAAGACCCTGATGCTGGGGAAGATTGAGGGCAGGAGGAAAAAGGGACGACAGAGGGCGAGATGGTTGGATGGCATCACCGACTCAATGAACATGAGTTTGGGTAAACTCTTGGAGTTGGTAATGGACAGGGAGGCCTGGCATGCATGGGGTCACAAAGAGTCAGACATGACTGAGCGACTGAACTGAACTGAACTTAGACAATGCTAAGAAATAGAGAAATGATGGAGTGTGATAAGGGGAACAGGAGGTACCTTGGACTGAGGGACAGGTTTCAGTTTTCAAAGAGTGTCTAGTGTAGGCCTCAAGGAAAAGGTGGTAATTGACCTGAAAGGCACAAGTTGGCCAGTGATGGAAATGTATAAGGAGAAATCATTCCAGGATGAAGAAACAGCCAGTGTGAAGGCCCTAGTCAGGTAATGAATCTGACATGATCAGGGGACTGCAAGGAGGCCAGTGTGACTGAAACAGAGCAGAGTAACTAAACCCCATTCCCCAATCTCCATCCACCCAACACAGCTTACACCCCAACGCACTGCTGCCCTTTCTCTCTTCCTCACCCTTAAAAGCTTGGCCGAGCTATCAGCTGGCATCCTCCATTCCTCTCCACTCACAGGAATTATACAACCAGCTTCTCCCTTTTCAAACAGCATCTACCTCAACTCTCTGGGGTCACCTCCCCCCCTCCCCAGCCCCACTCATGTCCCAGGACCGTGCCTAGTTCAAGTCCTTTATTCCAATGTCTGGATAAAATGATCCTTACATGCAGAAAGGCCACCCAGGACTGTTGCTTGGTCAACTGACTGGCACAGGCAGGAAGACCTCAGCATGGCCATGGGAAGGAGGCTGGGAGGTATTCTCAGCTCCTGGAAGTTCAACGGAAAGGAAGGAATGCCATCAGGAACTCTGGAATGCAGCCCTTAGTGGGGCTGAAAAAGAATGACTCCAGTCCCTGTTACCAGGCACCTGCCACCTGTGCCTGTCACCTGTATCAGACACAATAGCTCATGTGACCTGCCTGAGAGTAAGGATCAGGGAACTCAAGGGACTTTCCCAAGCTCACACAGCTTGTGAGTCTGGGAGATGGGATTTGCATAGGACTCCTAGGCCCGTGCTTTTTACCCCTGTGCTGTGCTCACTGAACCCCAAGTCATTTGTGGGTAAAATGAGGCAGTGAGACCAGACACAGCATAGGGTCCCAGTCACCTCTAATGAGTCATGATTCTGGTCAAAAGACAGAGTCGACAGAAACGGCTGCTATGCCACACTTTTCTATCTTACTTCTTCATAGCTCAGGTTCCTTGTAGCTGGTACATTTGTACTAGGTGGAAAGGTGACCCTTCTTGGCAGGTGAGACTTCAAGCCTGCCAACTGAGATGCAGACAGACACCAGCTATATTCTTCCAACCAGGGGGTTGGGGTAGGACATTGAGCCTGACCTACTTGTGATCCCCATTTGGATTAATTAGCTTTGCAGTGCTCTCCCTCTCTACACATTGGCTCTCAAACTACTGGCTACGGGGGTAAGCAAACAAGAGAGGCAGGGTTGGTGTATGTTCAAACTCATTTCCAGAAAAAGCTCACTGGACTTGACCTTCTTGTACTGGCATAAGCACAAATAGCATGTCTGGTGAGAACATTTCAATAGAAAATGGGCACCACATATTTTTTGAGGGTTCCCTGCTTACCGGAGAAGTCAATATTCAATATCAATCTCAGTTTTTTGAAAAATGTGAAACTGAAATTGTTTCTATAACAGGTAAGAAGGTTTGGGGTCTTAATATACAAAGTCTGACTGTATGATAATGAGGCTGGAACTTGAGTGTTCCAATTCCGTTCAGTTCAGTTGCTCACTCATGTTCGACTCTTTGTGACCCCATGAACCACAGCATGCCAGGCCTCCCTGTCCATCACCAAACCCGGGGTCCACCCAAACCCATGTCCATTGAGTCGGTGATGCCATCCAACCATCTCATCCTCTGTTGTTCCCTTCTCCTCTTGCCCTCAATCTTTCCCAGAATCAGGGTCTTTTCAAATGAGTCAGCTCTTCACATCAGGTGGCCAAAGGACTGGAGTTTCAGCTTCAACATCAGTCCTTCCAATGAACACCCAGGACTGATCTCCTTTAGGATGGACTGGTTGGATCTCCTTGCAGTCCAAGGGACTCTCAAAAGTCTTCTCCAACACCACAGTTCAAAAGCATCAATTCTTCAATGCTCAGCTTTCTTTATATTCCAACTCTCACACCCATACATGACCACTGGAGAAACCATAGCTTTGACTAGATGGACCTTTGTTGGCAAGGTAATGTCTCTGCTTTTTAATATGCTGTCTAGGTTGGTCATAACTTTTCTTCCAATGAGTGTCTTTTACTTTCATGGCTGCAATCACCATCTGCAGTGACTTTGGAGCCCAGAAAAATAAAGTCAGCCACTGTTTCCACTGTTTCCACTGTTTCCCCATCTTTTAGGTTCTAATTCAACAAATCTTTATCAAGCACCTACTGGATGAAAGACTATGAGCCTGTCAAAAAAGAGGCTACAGAAATTAATCAGCCTCATTCTCTGACCTGAAGGGACATGGAACAAAACCTATGTAACCTCCCGAGGATCAAAATTTCTCCACCATTGTGGAAAGAGGGAGAATAAGGAAATGAGTACCCTGATAATGCTGGGAACTCACCCCAAGGGAATAAAGAGTTGGGGTATTTGGGCTCCATTTGGGGATAGTGGTTCATGGTGGACCTAAACCAGTGAAATCACCAAGGTGGTTTCCAGAAGAACCTATTTATATTCCTTCGCAGAGAAATTAAAAAGTTGAATGAACCAGGGAATCTTTCAGGGACAGTGAGGCCTATGGTTATTTAAAGGTTCAAGTTCAGCTGAAATAGCTAAAATACCTGGGCAGAAGGCCATCTTTCCCTTTGGGAATAGACAGCACAGTTAAGAATTACACAAAAAGGCATTGATTTAGAAGGACTTGAAAACTGTGCTGGCTACCTAGGGGCAGTGGATGTGACCCATGGGAAGGGAAGGGCTATCACAATGCTGCATAAGTGCCTAGAGTCACGTGCCATTGTTGTTGTCTCCAAGGTTGGTGCAGGCTTCAAACACGCAGATTACTGTCATCATAAATCAATATGGTTAGTGCCACAAGAGTAGAGCCACACATATTTTGAGCAATGGTGACACCATCATTGAGCTTCCCAAAGTCAAAGCCTTGTAAAAAAACACACATTTTTATGAAAGCCATTTTTTTAATAATAACTCATGATTTAATAATGCTTTCTATTAAACAAAGCATACATTCATCTTTAATCTTATGTAATCTCTATAACAACCCCATGATACAATGCAGACAGCACAAAAAATATCAGACTTATAAAGAATTGGCACTCTGAGAGATTAGCTGACTTGCTCAAACATATTAAGAGTAACAAACAGTAGAGCCAGAATTCAGTTCACTTCAACAGACAGTGTGTGGCTTACTGTGTTACAGGCACAGTGATAAGATGTGCAGAATTAGAAAGAAGAACCAACTACAACTTGGTCCTGAGGACCTCATCCACTGATAGAGAAGTAGACATGCAAACGGCCAATGCTAAAGCAGTGTTCTAAATGCTCAGACATCTGAAAACCCTCTGGAAGCACAAAGAGGGGACACCCAATCCAGATGGTGAGGGGTGTCAGGGAACCCTTCCTTGTGGTGATACCCAAATTGAGTCTTAGAAAGTGATTAGAAGCTAGCCAAGTGAAAATGGGAAGCCTATACAACTACAGCTAGTGGTGCAACGCAGGATGGCATGAGGAATTACAGTTAAGTATTGCTATGCCAATTTGGCAGTGGCGGCAGGGGTTGGGTGTTATTGCAACACATAGCACAGGTGCAGTAAACAAGACTGAGGAGCTGGGAAGGAGCGAAAACAAACGTCCCAGAACGATCCTGGGCTTAAGTATATTTTTAATTTCTCCAAGTGATTCAAACATGTAGCTAGGACTGAGGATTACTGATATAGGCCCTCTCTAGACCATGATTTTCATGCCTAGTGTGCAAAGAAATCATCTGGGTAGCTTGTTTAAAATGTAAATTGCATAAATACCACCCACAGGTGGTCAGCTTCCCCAGACCTGGGATTGAGCTGAGAAATACACATTTCCAACAGATGGTAGATAACTGTGATGTGGGTGGTCACCAGAGTATGCTGCAGGTCACCCCCCAACCACTTCAACATATCCAGCTTAAATATACAATCTGCTCAGTTGCTAATTCATATCCGACTCTTTGTGACCCCATGGACTGTCATCCACCAGGCTCAGACTTTGTCCATGGGATTTCCTAGGCAAGAATACTGGAGTGGGTTGCCATTTCCTTCTCCATAAATAAACATTGATGATGTCCAAATCTAGATTTCCAGTCATGTCTCCTTTTTAGAGGTCAAGACTCATTTAGTGAACCTACTGCTAGAGGGTTTTTCTTGGATGCCCAACAGGTACCTCAAATTCCACGCCCAAGATTGACCTTGAACAAGTACTTAATATTCTACAATGGCTTCCATTATACTCAAGTTAAAATCCAAAACCTTTAAGATGCTCTAACCAGCCCAGAATGATCTGGCCCATCAGCACATAACTTTTGCTGTCAGCGTAATGGACTTCTTTCAGTTTCTCCCAAGTACCCTGTTCTCCCATGTCCTGGCCTGTAATGTGCTTTTGCTGTGGGTACCATGTTTTTCTGCTTCATTCACATCCATTTTGTAATCCATTTTGTAATTTCAATAAATATCACTTCTTTTGGGAAGTCTTCTAGGTTCTCTCCTATTACTATATAATCCTTTGCATAAAGATCCTAACAATTGTTATCATTTGCCTAGTGACTGGAAGGAACACCAGGCTAAACTATGAACTCCATTAGGGTGGAGTCCATGTTTGTCTGGTTCATTACAGTATCTTCATTACCTCATACAATATCTGGCCCATAGAAAGCAATTGCTAAGTATTTTGCATAATGAAGGGACGAAAGAAATGACCTAGTGCAGGCATGTGTGCTAAGGGAAAATATGAAATTCAGATAGAGATTGATATGCACAGATGTTCATCACAGCAGTGTATAGCATAATTTAAAAATAGGAATGAAAAATCCAAGTGTTACCCAATAGGAACACAAGTGGATAAATTATGGTATATCCATGGAAAGCAACATTATGTATGCGTTGAAAAGATGTTTGACTTTCTAAATATTCTTCAATTAAATAAGTTTCACATGCACTACAATTACTTATGAAAAATAAAAGCCCTGGAAATGTTGTTTTAGAAACTACAGGAGGAAGAGGGAATGCACTTTCACCTCAAATCCTCTATTATTCAAGGTTTCATCTGGAAGTAGAAGCCACTTTAGTGTGAAGCCCATCCCACAGATATCCCCACCCCAGACATGGGAACATATACAAGAATGAAAGGACTGGCATACAATGATCAAGGAAGTCACCACAATCTAACTGGTAACAGCAAAGCTGCTGTACTTAAGTACTTTCCCAGAAGCCCCTCGAGATGCAAGTGGTTCTCAAGAAATTCCCCACTAAGTGGCTTCAAACCCCGGATCTCTCTACCATGTCCACCTACAACTGCCTTCTGGATGTAAGACCATTTCTTTTCTGCATTCCATATTGGGCATGAGTCACCCTCGCTGAAGGATTGTAACCCTGAACCTGTACCTGAGCAAACAGGATTCTATGGGGTCTTCCCAGAACAAGCCCTTTCCTCACATCCTCTGCTGTAGTTCCTCTCAGAAGCACCAAGATAATAGTACCTCATGCATATTTCCTGAGTTTTTCAGATGCTAAAAACCACCACCCAATGGAAGAAATTAACTACTTGATGATCACAAGCACGTAGCTCCTGACTTTCTGGCACCTACCAATTGATAAAGTTCATGGCACTGTTACATCAACAGCAACCAGAGACTTGTGTACCAGCTTGTCACATACCCTGTGACCCCCTCCCTCATGTGGCCTTTAAAACTGCTTTGCTGAACTTCCCTGGTGGTCCAGTGGCTAAGACTCAAAGTTCCCAATGGAGGAGGCCTGGGTTCAAACCCTGGTCAGGGGACTAGAACCCACATGCCACAGGTACACATCAAGAGTTCACAGGCTACAACTAGAGATCCCACATGCCTCAACTAAGACCCAGCACAGTTAAATAAATATATAAATATTTAAAAATAAATTAAAAATAAAAATGTTTTGCTGAAATCTGTCTAGGAGTTCAGGGGGTTTGGGAGGCATGGGCCAACTGTTTCCTTGCATGGTCCTGCAATAAACTTTTCTCTGCTCGAAACGCTGACATTTCATTATTGTTTGGCCTCACTGCTTGTCTGGTAGAGGAATTTGCCTTCACTAGAAAACCCACTGGTGAAGAGAATTCTGGAGCTGGAGTAGTTGTCAGCTTCTTGTTAGAAATTCAAATAGAAAGGCAGTAAAGTTGGATAACAACAAACAATTCAGCCCAACACCCAATATGATACAACACTAATGGAAGCATCCAAAACTTGCTGAAGGCATTGTGCATTGGTGGAAAGAAAATCACACTGAGAATATGAAGAGCCAGATTCGGATCCTAACTCCACATAACAAATACTGTGACCTTGGGCAATTTCCTGGATCCCATTTTAGTTTTCTTATACATGTTCAGTCATGTCCGAATCTTTGCAACTCCATGGACTGTGAAGCCAGCCAGGGTCCTCTGTCCATGGGATTCTTCAGGCAAGAATACTGGAGTGGGGAGCCACTGCCTCTCCCAGAAATCTTTCCAACCCATTCTACTGCATTGAAGGTAGATTCTTTACCATCTGAGCCACCAGGGAAGACCCATGTGCACCAAGAGGAAATGATAGTCTCTTCCTGGTATCAAATAAGATTTGGTATTTGAAACTTTTTAATTGTAAAGCATTATATGCTAGCTGCGGAGAAGGCAATGGCACCCCACTCCAGTACTCTTGCCTGGAAAATCCCATGGACGGAGGAGCCTGGTTGGCTGCAGTCCATGGGGTCCCTAAGAGTCGGACACGACTGAATGACTTCACTTTCACTTTTCACTTTCATGCATTGGAGAAGGAAACGGCAACCCACTCCACTGTTCTTGCCTGCAGAATCCCAGGGACGGGGAAGCCTGGTGGGCTGCCGTCTAGGTGTCACACAGAGTCGGACACAACTGAAGTGACTTAGCATAGCATAGCATAGCATATGCTAGCTATAGGCAGAGGAACCAGAGATCAAATTGCCAACATTAGCTGGATCATGGAAAAAGCAAGAGAGTTCCAGAAAAACATCTATTTCTGTTTTATTGACTATGCCAAAGCCTTTGACTGTGTGGATCACAACAAACTGTGGAAAATTCTGAAAGAGATGGGAATACCAGACCACCTGATATGCCTCTTGAGAAATTTTATGCAGGTCAGGAAGCAACAGTTAGAACTGCACATGGAACAACAGACTGGTTCCAAATAGGAAAAGGAGTTCGTCAAGGCTGTATATTGTCACCCTGCTTATTTAACTTCTACGCAGAGTATATCATGAGAAACGCTGGGCTGGAAGAAACACAAGCTGGAATCAAGATTGCCGGGAGAAATATCAACAACCTCAGATATGCAGATGACACCACCCTTATGGCAGAAAGTGAAGAGGAACTCAAAAGCCTCTTGATGAAAGTGAAAGTGGAGAGTGAAAAAGTTGGCTTAAAGCTCAACATTCAGAAAACGAAGATCATGGCATCCGGTCCCATCACTTCATGGGAAATAGATGGGGAAACAGGGGAAACAGTGTCAGACTTTATTTTTCTGGACTCCAAAATCACTGCAGATGGTGACTGCAGCTATGAAATTAAAAGACGCTTACTCTTTGGAAGGAAAGTTATGACCAACTTAGATAGCATATTCAAAAGCAGAGACATTACTTTGCCAACAAAGGTCTGTCTAGTCAAGGCTATGGTTTTTCCAGTGAAGAAGGCTGGGCGCTGAAGAATTGATGCTTTTGAACTGTGGTGTTGGAGAAAACTCTGAGAGTCCCTTGGACTGCAAGGAGATCCAACCAGTCCATTCTGAAGGAGATCAGCCCTGGGATTTCTTTGGAAGGAATGATGCTAAAGCTGAAACTCCAGTACTTTGGCCACCTCATGCAAAGAGTTGACTCACTGGAAAAGACTCTGATGCTGGGAGGGATTGGGGGACAAGAGGAGAAGGGACGGCAGAGGATGAGATGGCTGGATGGCATCACTGACTCGATGGACGTGAGTCTCAGTGAACTCAGGGAGTTGGTGATGGACAGGGAGGCCTGGCATGCTGCGATTCATGGGGTCGCAAAGAGTTGGACACGACTGAGCGACTGATCTGATCTGATGATTATTAACTGCGATTCAACAATGTGTTTCTCATTCTCTGATAGCCATCAAAGGAATAATCTGATATAATAATAATGCAATAGGAGTCCAACATGAAATATTTCAAAGATACTGTTACAAGAAATTGTACTTATGGTAAATAACCTTCTCTCCATTAAATGTAGGTTTATCACTGTGGCCAACACTGGTACAAAAAGTCTGAGTGTGGACTAAGAATGGTATTGAAAACGGGCTGAAAAGCAATTTGTCTATCAATAAATGCTTAAGAGCTACCGCTGCTGCTGCTGCTGCTAAGTCGCTTCAGTCATGTCCGACTTTGTGCAACCCCATAGATGACAGCCCACCAGGCTCCCCCGTCCCTGGTATTCTCCACGCAAGAACACTGGAGTGGGTTGCCATTTCCTTCTCCAATGCATGAAAGTGAAAAGTGAAAGTGAAATCTCCCAGTGTGTCTGACTCTTAGTGACCCCATGGACTGCAGCCTACCAGGCTCTTCCATCCATGGGATTTTCCAGGCAAGAGTACTGGAGTGGGTTGCCATTGCCTTCTCCGTAACGCCTACTGACAAGATGGTAAAACTTACAGCTCCATGAAACTGGAATTGTTAAATCCCAAACTGTTTGTGAATAAAGATTTTAGAAAATGTATTTTGATGTTTTGTAGGTTATTGAATTCATAAAGACAACTATGGTTTTCAAACAGACTACTTGACTGCTTTTCATACCATCAGAAGGAAGAATCCCAGTTGCATATTTTCGAAAAAGATTATGAGGAAGCACCATCCTACATATCTTCTAAATGAAATGCTTGAAAGGAACATGACCTTACTTACCTCGTTCCCCAGGATCGAATTTCTTCTGGACTCTGCTGTGTACCTTCAGTCTCTCCTCTTCAGAAAAAGAATAGCCATTTTTCCTCCCTCCAAGGAAATGGCGAGCTAAATCATGCGTACTATGCAACAATCTTTTTTACTCCACTGGAATCAACATCGGGCTTCCCAGGTGGCTCAGTGGTGAAGAATCAGCCTGCCAATGCAGGACACGCCAGAGACGGGGGTTCCATCCCTGAGTCAGGAATATCCCCTGGAGGAGGAAATAGCAGCCTACTCCAGTATTCTTGCCTGGAGAATTCCACCAGTAGAGAAGCCTGGTGGGCTATAGTTCATGGGGCAGGAAAGAGTCAGACTTGACTGAGCATAAGCATTGTCTACAATTTTATGTTGTGCTTTTACGTTTCCTTACTGGCCTCAACAATACTGGGTAGATTTAAAAGATAAAGCAGAACATTTAAAGTTATCCACATTTACCAAAGCAATAACCTTTCTCTTGTCTGCTTTCCCAAGACAACCACAATAGCTCAATTTCCAGAACAGGTCACATGATTACTTGGCAGTGACTAGAGACTTAGAACAGGGCTTCTCAGATGTTGTTGTGCATAGAAATCACCTGTGGATCTTGTTAAAATGCACACAGTATCCGGGCAGGGGCTGAGATTCTGCATTTCTAATAATCTGCAAGGCGATAGCCAGGACGACATGTCAAGTTACAAGATACCACAGCTGTGTTTCCCGAATTGGCCTTTTGATAACAGCCACCTGGAGCAGTTGTTAAACTACCTAATTCCATCCTCTGGACAGAAATCCTAGTGTTACTTGGGTTTGGGGATTTCCCTGGTAATCCAGTGGTGAAGACTCCGCCCTGCCAGTGCAGGAGACCTGGGTTCCATCGTTGGTTGGGATCTTGCATGCAGAAACTAAGATCTGGTGCAGTCAAACACATAAATGTTTTAAAAAGAGAGAAAGGAAATGGGGTTTGCCTCTTGGTGGGTGTCAAGTCAAAAGGTACAACCAAGCCAAAGCACAGAAGAAGGCTTTCTTACTCACCACAAGTAAAAACACTTTCACAAAACAGTGTCTTCTCAACAGCAAAATTTGAGAAGTTCTAAGACAGGATGAGATGGTTGGATGGCATCACTGACTCAATGGACATGAGTTTGAGTAAACTCCAGGCATTGTTGATGGACAGGGAGGCCTGGCATGCTGCAGTCCATGGGGTTGCAAAGAGTCGGACAGGACTGAGCGACTGAAGTGAACTGAACCATGTACACTTTCTTCTGATTGGCTGGTGGTGAGGTAATAGGGCGGGGCTCCAGGAATCCTGTGCACAGCCTGAAGTTACCATTCTCCACCGGATGGGGGTGCATTAGTTCCTGCAGAAGAACTCAAAGATCTGGTTCTGTGTATCCCTTAAGGAAGAAACAGGCCCTTTAATTGCTTTAATTGCTGCGCTATTGTTTCTTGATCACTCCCTCAAGGCTTCTGCATCCCCTCCCTTTCCTGAATAGTAACTATTTGAATGTGCCCTTTGGTATTCAGGGAAGGTCTGGGAGGCTGAATAAAGCATTTTCCCAGCAAAAGGAAAAAAAATTTGTACCCAAGAGGGCCCCACAGAGTCCTGCTCAGTCTAACGAGGGGATAGGCTGAGGCACTAAATGATACATTTGGGTCTCGTACGAAGCAGGATTGGAACCAAGACCATTTATTCCTGAGCCACTCTTTACACATCTTCCAGCCCTGAGAGGAAGCAACTTTGTAGCCGAAATCATTGACCACTGTCAGCATGGGTACATCAGTTCAGTTCAGTTCAGTTCAGTCGCTCAGTCGTGTCCGACTCTTTGCGACCCCATGAACTGCAGCGCACCAGGCCTCTGTGTCCATCACCAACTCCCGGAGTTCACACAAACTCATGTCCATCGAGTCGGTGATGCCATCCAGCCATCTCATCCTCTGCCGTCCCCTTCTCCTTCTGCCCCCAATCCCTCCTAGCATCAGAGTCTTTTCCAATGAGTCAACTCTTCGCATGAGGTGGCCAAAGTACTGGAGTTTCAGCTTTAGCATCATTCCTTCCAAAGAACACCCAGGGCTGATCTCCTTTGGTTGGATCTCCTTGCAGTCCAAGGAACTCTCAAGAGTCTTCTCCAACACCACAGTTCAAAATCATCAAATCTTCGGCGCTCAGCTTTCTTCACAGTCCAACTCTCATATCCATACATGACTACTGGAAAAACCATAGCCTTGACTAGACGGACCTTTGTTGGCAAAGTAATGTCTTTGCTTTTTAATATGCTATCTAGGTTGGTCATAACCCTCCTTCCAAGGTGTAAGCATCTTTTAATTTCATGGCTGCAATCACCATCTGCCATGATTTTGGAGCCCCCCAAAATAAAGTCTGACACTGTTTCCACTGTTTCTCCATCTATTTCCCATGAAGTGATGGGACCAGAGGCCATGATCTTCGTTTTCTGAATGTTGAGCTTTAAGCCAACTTTTTCACTCTCCACTTTCACTTTCATCAAGAGGCTTTTGAGTTCCTCTTCACTTTCTGCCATAAGGGTGGTGTCATCTGCATATCTGAGGTTATTGATAATTCTCCCGGCAATCTTGATTCCAGCTTATGTTTCTTCCAGCCCAGCGTTTCTCATGATGTACTCTGCATAGAAGTTAAATAAGCAGGGTGACAATATACAGCCTTGACGAACTCCTTTTCCTATTTGGAACCAGTCTGTTGTTCCATGTCCAGTTCTAACTGTTGCTTCCAGACCTGCATATAGGTTTCTCAGGAGGCAGGTCAGGTGGTCTGGTACTCCCATCTCTTTCAGAATTTTCCACAGTTTATTGTGATCCACACAGTCAAAGGCTTTGGCATAGTCAATAAAGCAGAAATAGATGTTTTTCTGGAACTCTCTTGCTTTTTCCATGATCCATTGAATGTTGGCAATTTGATTTCTGGTTACTCTGCCTTTTCTAAAACCAGTTTGAACATCTGGAAGTTCACTGTTCATGTATTGCTAAAGCCTGGTTTGGAGAATTTTGAGCATTACTTTACTAGCGTTTGAGATGAGTGCAATTGTGCAGTAGTTTGAGCATTTTTTGGCATTGCCTTTCTTTGGGTACATCAGCCACATCAAAAAGCTCCATTGACTCAGCTACTACCCTCAATTCCAAACACCAAAAGGCTATCCATAATTGGAATCCTGTTTACTCATTACCTCTTGGCCTTGCACTTTAGACTGACTCCACAGAACAGTCCCACCAACATTGAGCTCCGTTCTTCCCCTAAACACTCCCTCAGTGGAGCCTCATTTCTATCAGCAACATCAGGCCCTCAGGCTCTGCATTTGCTGGGGACCTCAGTGTTGTCCTGCATTCAGAAACAGGATTTAAGCAGGTGTTCAATTCAGTTCAGTTGCTCAGTCATGTCTGACTCTGCAATTCCATGGACTGCAGCACACCAGACTTCCCTGTCCATCACCAACACCTGGAGCTTGCTCAAACTCATGTCCATTGAGTCGGTGATGCCATCCAACCATCTCATCCTCTTTCATCCCCTTCTCCTCCCACCTTCAATCTTTCCCAGCATAAGGGTCTTTTCTAATCAGTTGGCTCTTTACATCAGGTAGCCAAAATATTGGAGCTTTAGCTTCAGCATCAGTCCTTCCAATGAATATTCAGGACTGATTTCCTTTAGGATGGACTGGTTGGATCTCTTTGCAGTCCAAGGGACTCTCAAGAGTCTTTTCCAACACCACAGTTCAAAAGCATCAATTCTTCAGTGCTTAGCTTTCTTTATAGTCCAACTTTCACATTCATACATGAAAAACCATAGCTTTGACTAGACAGACCTTTGTTAGCAAAGTAATGCCTCTGCTTTTTAATATGCTGCCTAGGTTGGTCATAACTTTTCTTCCAAGGAGCAAGCATCTCTTAATTTCTGGCTGCAATCACCATCTGCAATCATTTTGGAGCCCAAAAAATAGTCTGTCACTGTTTCCATTGTTTTCCCATCTATTTGCCATGAAGTGATGGGACCAGATGCCATGGTCTTAGTTTTCTGAATGTTGAATTTCAAGCCAACTTTTTCACTCTCCTCTTTCACTTTCATCAAGAGTCTCTTTAGTTCTTTGATTTCTGCCATAAGGGTGGTGGCATCTGCATATCCTCCTGGCAATCTTGATTCCAGCTTGTGTTTCATCCAGCCCAGTGTTTCTCATGATGTACGCTTCATATAAGTTAAATAAGCAGGGTGACAATATACAGCCTTGATGTACTCCTTTCCCGATTTGGAACCAGTCTGTTGTTCCATGTCCAATTCTAAGGGCCTCTTCTAGGCATTTTATAAATGCACTGTTTCCATGCATCTGCTTCTCTGATGGCAAAGCCACCTGCCTCTTTCCAGTTGGTGAGTAGGGCGACCTCCGTCCTCTCCTCATCTGTGTCGTTCTAGAAGGTCAGCAAGAAAGAAAAAACAGACAAATGAGATAAAAGTTATGCAAAACAATTTTTTAAGAGCTAGAAGTTACAATTTTAAGGAGACACTATATGAACCACTTTTACTTGGCTTCAACATAAACTTAGAACTTAAATCCTATTTTATTGTGATGATTCTTCTTCAAATGCCAGGAAGATTTAGCAGGACAAGAGAGGCCTTGTTCCAAACAAGGGAGCTGTTGGAACCCAATGAAACTCCTGTTGGCCCACTGCTAACAGTAGTTTAGATGTGGACTATCCTTTTCCTAGATAATCAGCATTCCTTTTGATTCCCCAGAATGATGTATTTGAAAGTAAAATGTATTCTTCCTGCTGCCTTAAGTTCTAGTGACTCTTCCAATACAGATTTCTATCATATGGAGGTTTTGATTTAAAGTAATTTCCTAAAGTAGCCTAAGGCAAATCACTTAACCACTAATGGGTAAGCCATCACAGCCTTGAAATGGTGCCTATTTAAAGGCTCACTGAACTGAGTGGAACCATTTCAGAAGCAAGTGTGGAATTTCAAATGAGCTTATCACATTCATTAGCTGCACAGTCAAGGATATTTTGTGCTTAGCTTTCTTCTAACTCAAAGTTGGTAGGAGAGTGGAAGTGAAGAGATTGTAAGACCAGTAGGTGTGTGATTTCACCTCTCAATTAGTGAATCAGAACCCTTGGACCTGAAACCAAAGAATTATGAGGGGGAGTGCTCTGAAGTTCACATATGACCCAGGGACACACTTCTGCTCTGACCACCTATTAGCCCTGTGACTTGGAGATGGTGTGCTGAAGCTGGCTTGCACCAGTTTATGAGAGCCTATCAAACAATACATGGGGTCACCAAGAGGCGGACAGGACTGAGTGACTGAGCCCACGCACACATCAAATTTTTACATTTTTTTGAGCTGATCGAAGAAACATTGTAGCTTGAAATTGACCATGCTGAGCATACTTAACATTACCAAAACCATCATATGCTATAAATTATCATTTTTCAAAACCATGGTTTCATTAACTCATTCATTTTGGAGACCTTGCTTAATAGCTAACTACTAAGTTGAAACAATTTTTTGCCTTTCTAAACCCCATTTTCTTTATCTATAAAATGGGACTGATAATAGTTCGGCTTGGGGCTTGGGGGAAGGATACAAGTGCGAGCCAATATATACTTTTTTCTTAAATACTTTTTTTAAGCAAAAAGGAAATCAGGGGCTTTCCTGGTGGTCCAGTGTTTAATACTCCACAGTTGCACTTCAGGGGACACAGGTTGATCCCTGATCAGGGAATTAAGGTGCTTCACAGTGCAGTCAAAAAATTTATTAAATAAATAAAAAACAAAACAATATAAATCAACCTGTTGTTGCTACTGTTTATATGCTAAGTCGTGTCCGACTCTGCATCCCCATGGACAGTAGCCCACCAGGCTCCCCTGTTTATGGGATTCTCCAGGAAAGAATACTGGAGTGGGTTGACATTTCCTTCTCCGGGGCTCTTCCCGACCCAGGGATTGAACCCATGTCTCCTGGTAAAGAATCTGCCTGCCAATGCAGGGGACACAAGAGATGGGGGTTCAATCCCTGGGTTGGGAAGATCTCCTGGAGTAGGAAATAGCGCCCCACTCCAGTATTCTTGCCTGGAAAATCCCATGGACAAAGGAGCTTGGTGGGCTACAATTCCCAGAGTCGCAAAAAGTCAGACATGACTGAGTGACTGAGCACGCACGCATAGTTCCATAATAACTATATCAAAAGTAAGTATAAAGCTACATTTTTTACATTACACAAAGTTGTCAAAATATCAAAGGCAATTAAAATATGATCACACAGGCCTGATGTTCTGTGGATTAGTTGGCAATGCTTAGATGAAAAACAAAATAAAGATATACCTAATTCATAAATTATTATACATTTATTCAACTCTTTGATATCTTTTTCTCACCATTATTTAAGTATAATCTTTTAATTGAAGTATAGTTGATTTACAATATTGTATTAGCTTCATGTGTACAGCATAGTGATTCAGTATTTTTGCTGATTATATTTCATTATAGATTATTATAAGAGATATGTTTCCCTTCACTGTACAGTATATCCTCCTTGGTTATCTATTTCATATATAATAGCTTGTGTCTGTAAATCCTATACCCCTAATAATTTTTTGAATAATCTTTAATTATGCTTTTATCATCGATTTTTATATAATTTTTATTGAAAGTGAGAAATAAAATGTTGCCTGCCCTATCAGTACACAAGGACGTCAGAGTCATGGATTGCAGCCACCACTGACTGTGAGCCCTGAGGGAACTTAGGAAGGAAACAAAGAATCCCTTCCATCTAGCAGCCATCATATTATACCCACTCCCTTGGGTGAGCCTTGAGGGAACCCAATGTGAAAATACAGGATGCTGGCCCCAGATAGCTTAGGTGCATATCAAAGGAATGATTCCAGTGAGCCCAGACTCTTGTATCTTCCCATACAGAGAAAAGGGCTAAATTCCTTAACTTGAGATATCTAGTTTTCTTTTATTAGCACTAATCTTGTGTTCCTACTACCTGACCTTTGTTGCAAAACTCTTACATATCCTGGCTCCCCCTTCACCTCCTTGGAGCAGTTCTTTCAGGGTAACCTGAGATGCTGCTTCCTGGGCTTAAGTCCTAAAAATTCCCATTGAATCTCAAAACAGAACTCTTAACTTTTAGGTTGTGAAAATTTTTTAGTAATGTTGTAAAGAATAAAAATATAATTATACTCAAAATATGCAAAATGTAATATATGTTTATAACAATGTAAATTATTTTTAAAATAAAGATTTGTTAACATACTTAAAAAACAGGATTTTTAAAATAGTCAAAATCATCTGTTAAACTAAAGAATGCAAATTATGATTAACAAATGTAAAATGTTTAAATCAAAGTTAGGTAAATAAAGCTTATAATTTTAGGGAAACATTCTTTAACATATTAACTTTAAAAGTGAAATCATTATGAGGGAGGAAAGGAACACACTGAGCTGACTCCATCTTGAAAAAGAAGGAAACTCCATCTTGCACCTTCAGTGAGCTTTGGACCATGTGCTTGGTAGCCATGGGGATAACATACCTACAGCTGAATTGGAGTCCTGGACTGATAAACACTAGATTCCATACCAAGATTTCCCATCACTGAAAAGAATGTAATAATCCCCTATGTAGTCAATCACCTTTATAATCTTTATGGCACCCATTGGTGTAGGCTACAATATATAACCAGCTGACGCTTCTGATTATGAATCATGGCTGTTACCTGACTGTATCTCCCTTTAACACTTTCCAGGCTAGGTTTAAGGAATTTGGGGATGTGGGCTTGAGCAGTACACTTAAGGTATACAAGGTTTTCACAACAGTCAGTCAGGGTCCTTGGCTAAGAGGAGACTGCCTTGGGCCCAACGGTGTAATAAACTGCACTCCACTATCTGCATTGTCCTTCTGAGTGAGTTTGTTTCCTGGAATGCGTGACTATAACAATTATACATAGTTTTATAAAAATAACACCATTCACAACTCTAGTCTTCCATATCCTTATCCTTGCTCGTGTAAAAAATTGATATACTTTATACTTATTAGCATGTAAAGAATTTATATTTTCTGTATATATATATATATATAAAAGCTTTATACCTATATAAAGGTAAAATTATGAAAGCATGAGTCATTTAATATTGAATGATGTTCTTCAATAGCTATGTGCCTATTAATTTGTAAGTATTTCTAGAACCATAAACATAAGAAAATGAAAGAAAGAAAACCACATCAACACTAGGAAATGCTATTGTTATAGCCAAGCGTTCCGGGAAACAAACTCACTCAGAAGGACAGTGCAGATAGTGGAGTGCAGTTTATTACACCGGCGGGCCCAAGGCAGAGTCTCCTCTTAGCCAAGGACCCTGACCAGCATTTGTGAAAATCTTTTATACCCCATGTGTACGTGTCTGAACCCACCACTGCAAACTCCTTGAGATTTACATAAACCAAGGAAAATACAATCCCAATAACCCCATCATTCACATGCTATGTGCTCATGTGCTCAAAGAGTCAAACAATTAGCCAATAATCAATAAACCCGAGGTTACACTCTGATAGATACAGAAAAATGTATGGCCTGTCTGGAGGAAGGGGTGATTAGTGTATGTTTTCTCTTAGGCGATAAGTAACCTAGATATGATCTTCAAGGTTCCCCTGTCTTGAGGGGGTCTTATCCTTCTGTTGTTGTTTTAATAGGCATTAAACACAGAGTTCAGAGTCCATTGGAAAGGTGGCTGAGCATGATCAGCACGAACAGGCCTAAGATGGAGTCCAGGCTCTATGAATTCCTTCTTCAATATTATGGAAGAATTCAGTGCATTCATGCTATCAAAGAAGATGTAAGGATTCATTTGTCTTTTCTGTTACCTAAACACCTCTAGTCAAATGCTCCCTGTACTCTAAAGTCCCTTGCCCCTCTCTGACATGAGCAGTGGCACCACTGCATTTGCAGTTTCCTCTTGTTTAAGGACCCAGGATAAGACTTGGGGTTTGATTAGTGTTAGTCATGAGTGATAACCTCATAGGATTGGTGAGTTACTCTGGTTCAGCACTCCCTTGACTTGTGCTATGGTGACACTGTGCCAGCACTGAGGAAAAGATTCTGAGTGATGCAGGTA
Organism: Bubalus kerabau; assembly: GCF_029407905.1. Taxonomy (NCBI): domain Eukaryota; kingdom Metazoa; phylum Chordata; class Mammalia; order Artiodactyla; family Bovidae; genus Bubalus; species Bubalus kerabau. The sequence goes on along the minus strand of NC_073647.1, from coordinate 39,566,179 downwards.
CTCGGGTTTTTTTGTTTTGTTTTTTAATAAATTAATTGTGGGTATATGTGATTCTACTATCTGGGGCTTCCCTGGGACCTTCTATGTCATGGAGTTCAGTCAAGGAGGCTCTCTTCTCCAAATCTAAGAGCATAACCATGGTAAGCTACTATGGGTTAAGTGTTCTGTGTACAATGTCACTTTTACAAAACCCCTAATATATATTAATTGATGCTATGTAATTGTTATAGAAACACTCCTATTATTTTATTCTTATTATAATTATAATTGTTACTTCTTACAGGAAAAAAAAAAAAAAAAACTAGCTCCTTACACAAACTGTCACCTCAGGGATACACTGGCAGGAAGTCCCTAGTAATATATAGAAAAGGAAAGTGTTAGCAGAAATGGAAATGCCAAAAAAAAAGAAAAGGAAAGGAAAATGTTAATGGGTCCTGTACTACTTTCCTATTGCTATTGTAACAGAGTACCACAAACTTAGCGGCCTGAATGAAACAAATTTATTATTTTACATTTCCGGAAGTATAAGTCTAACAAAGATTGTAGTTGTTCAGTGGCTAAGTTGTGTCTGACTCTGCAAACTCATGGACTGCAGCATGCCAAGCTTCCATGTCCTTCACAATCTCCTGGAGTTTGCTCAAACTCATGTCCATCGAGTCAGTGATACCATCCAACCATCTCATCATCTGTCTCACCCTTCTCCTCCTGCCCTCAATCTTTCCCAGCATCAGAGTCTTTTCCAAACAGTTGGCTCTTCACATCAGGTGGCCAAAGTATTGGAGCTTCGGTTTCAGCATCAGTTCTTCCAATGAATATTCAGGTTTGATTTCTTTTAGGACTGACTGGTTTGATCTCCTTGCAGTCCAAGGGACTCTCAAGAGTCTTCTCCAGTACCACAATTTGAAAGCATCAATTCTTTGGCTCTCAGCCTAACAAAAGTATCACTGAACTAAAATCAAGTTGTGAACAGGGCTGTGTTGTCCTGGAGGCTCTAGGGGATATCCAGTTCCTTGCCTTTTTTCAGCTGCTAGAGGCTGCCCATGTTTCTCGGCTCAGGCTCCTCCCTTCCTCCATTAGCAAACACCACAGTAGAGTCTAGATCCTTCTTTTCATTCTGACTTCTTTTCCTCTCTTCTGCTTTAAGGACCCTTGTCATTACAGGGGGCCCACTTGAATAATCTAACATAATCTCCCCATCTCAAAACCCTCAAAACCGTTAATGTAATCACATCTGCTAAGTTTGTTTTGCCATATAAAGGTAGCATAGCCATAAGATTCAGAGATTAAGACATGGACAATCATTGTTCTACCTATCATACAGCATCTTACATTGAACTTCAGCATATCTACTATTCCAGTAACTAACTTCTAACTACATTCCTCCCCTAATTTTCCACTTCATAGGAATCTGTCCTTTCCTTTCTTCCCCGTAATGGAAAACTTACAGTGGACCAGATAATATTCTAGGCACAGGAGATACAGCTATGAACAAAACAGGTGTGGCCCCTTCTGATGTGGATTATACTGTCTAGTTGGGGAGACAGAGATCAACTAAGAATCACACAAAATAATGTAAAATGCCAATATAGTCATTAGTGTCATGCCCAGGCAGGGTTTGAGAGATAGGAGGAAGGAGCATGCTTTGGAGACCATTAATTAGGAAGATTAGAATAACAGCGGTGCCCTGGACACTTAGATAAGGCAGCCTTTCCACGTGATTTTCAGTCAATAAATATGTTCATTTCATTTAGCTAACAATGGCCTTTTCCATTTCAACTTCGTGTCTTTTATAAATGCTGTCAGTTCATACAGAAAAGCAAGTTTCATGTATTTAGATAGTCACAAAAATGCTTTGGCTTGAATACCTCAGGAGTGTCATCTCCACTTATGGATACTTCTGTAGCACTCTGAGATAGACATCAGCGCAGATAGTGGCCAAGGGTGACAACATCTGTAAAATATTTAAACACGTGGTTCTTGCTTCCATGTTCAATAACATAAGCTCTGGCTGAGGGAAGCACGGGTGAGAGCAAGGGATACATGATCAAATGGAAACTTAAGACACCTTCATTGGTATCTGTGCTGGTTTTTCTATTACCACTGGTTTCTGTGCTGGTTTTTGCCATTACTAAAAGCCTTGGGAGAGAAGAGAGTACTGCACAAAGGGACTTAAATAGTTTATGACTTTCAGGGCCCTGGGAGGATGATGATAAAGCTTATTTTAACTATAGCTATGCCATATGGTCTCTGCTTTCCTAGGTTTCAAGAATAAATGGGAGAATTAAAAATACTTGAGTTTCAACACAATTGTGAATTGTCTAATAGAAGGCAAAACAAAACAATCAACAAACAAAAAGCAAATATTGTTTCAAAACAGCCTGGCTTTCAAGCAACCTATTTCTTTCCCTCTTTTGTTGTTACTATTTAAAAAAAATACCATCAGATTTATTTGGATAAGAAATGATTTTTTTTTCTCACAATTCTCTTATTATGCAGAAACTTAGGGGTGGGGGAGGACTGTTCTTCCAGGGCTGCTTACTTTAATGATTTAAGAATTCACAGGGCAGTTCAGCACCTATGGTTCCCTCTCATCATCATTATTTATTTAAAACCACACATCTAGGAGATCAGTTTTCTGTTGACTTTCATTTATTTTCTCCAGGACAAAGATGATTAGTTAAGGCAACAAATTTCATATCTGGAAATATGTGCTGTAAACACTTTGTTAAGCAACATTTGTCAAATTAAGACAGTTTATTTGGCCTTGAGTGTCCTTTAAAATGAGGTTTCTCTGTTTGGGATGCATTCTTTCTGGAGGCTAGGTTTGGTAAATAATTTATGGTGTCCAGAATACCTTTGATGAATTTACTATTTCATTTTTTTTAGTTTTATTATTCTTTTAATTTAAATGTATTTATTTTAATTGGAGGCTAATTACTTTACAATATTGTATTGGTTTTGCCATACATCAACATGAATTCACCACGGGTGTACACATGTTCCCCATCTTGAACCCCCCTCCCACCTCCCTCCTCGTACCATCCCTCTGGGTCATCCCAGGGCACCAGCCCCAAGCATCCTGTATCCTGCATTGAACCTGGACTGGCGATCTTTATTAAGAGACCATTTTCAGGTCTAGGGACTTACTTATTCATTATATTACTGCAGAAAAGATGTGTCAAAAATCTGTAAGGATTGCATGTACCAAGAAACTTATTATCAGTATGGATCTAACTACTATCTGATATATATTCTGTGAAACAAAGTCAAACAAATTCAGGATATATGAGAGAACAAATTTTCTCACCAAATGGAATGGTTTTTTAGTTAAAGCAAAGCAAAAAGTCCTCAAGGTCTGCTAAGAAATCTCTGGTGTAGAGGAATAGTTTAAGAGGGTCAAACAATATTAATTGTTTCAGTGAAAATTCTTATTTTTTTTTATATATATTTACTCTTTCATTTGGCTGTTGCTGGGTCTTAGTTGTGGCATGTGGGATCTAGTTCTCTGACTAGGGATGAACCCAGGCCCTCTGCATTGGGAGCACAGATTCTTAGCTGCTGCACCACCAGAGAAGTCCCCAAGCATTCCTATTCTTAGTCTGTACTTACATGGATGTACACTGCTACCAACATGCCTCTCTCCCCTCAGGTATTGTTTACCCTTTGAAGATTCTTACCTTAGTGTGGATAACCAAAGAGGCCTCAGCAGAACTGATACAAGTTAGGGCAAAGATAAGCAAATACCTAGAGGTTAATTAATAAAGGAAAACACAGAACACTGAAGGGAAGGAAAAATAATTTTCTCTCTGTCCCTTTAGGTTCTTGGCTAAAACCTCCCCACAATAATAAAAAAGATATACTGACAGGAGAAAAACAAATTTATGTACAGGAGTCCCACAAACATATGAGACTTGAAGGCAGCCAGACACTTATGGTTTGTATGTCACCATGTGCTGAGCAAGTGATAGGGGTCCAGGGCTTCAAAAGAAAGAAAACAATTTACAGGTGGAGAAGAGGAAATGTTTGGTAAACAAATGTTTGCCCTGTCTTCAAAAAATAAATCTCTCAGATGAGAGATTATCTCTCAAGTTATCTCTAGTAATAGCTGCCTTCCTGATGCTAGGGGAACCACTAACCAAAACCGCCCACCCTGACCAGGCATGATAGTAACCACTTGCATGAGTTATCTTACAACAGGAGGTCCTGGTAAGAACCATGGAACTGACAAGCTACCCACCCACCAGAAGAATTTGGGAAAGGTCAAAGGAGATGCCACATGTCTGACCACCTCCCAGAATCCTTCTCACTGACATCCATCTTGACTGAGTGACATGTGCATCACCAGGAAGGACCCAGAGTCAGAATGATTGGCCAGAAACTACCTGGAAACTAATCCCATCACCATAAAACCCAAGACTGAGCTACATGGCAGAGCAGTTCTCTTGGGTTCTCTAATCGTACCCACCTAATCTCTAATCTCCACCCTTCCCAATAAAGGTGCCTCTTCCCAATAAAGTCTCTTGCTTTGTCAGCACCAGTGTCTTCTCAGCCAATTCATTTCTAAGTGTTAGACAAGAGCCCACTCTCAGGCCCTGGAAGGGGTCCCTCTTTTTTGTAACACTGGCAAAGGCCCCCTTTCTAAATTCTTTTAGACAGTTAAGGGCGAGATACAAAGTTCTTCCTGGGCTTACTAGGTCTCCATTGCCTTCAGCTCCTCATGCCAAAATGGCATATTTTAGGGTGAGATACAGAGAAGGCAGGCAATGGCACACCACTCCAGTACTCTTGCCTAGAAAATCCCATGGATGGAGGAGCCTGGTAGGCCGCAGTCCATGGGGTCGCTATGAGTCGGACACGACTGAGTGGCTTCACTTTCACTTTTCACTCTCATGCAATGGAAAAGGAAATGGCAACCCCCTCCAGTGTACTTGCCTGGAGAATCCCAGGGACTGCAGAGCCTGGTGGGCTGCAGTCTATGGGGTCGCACAGAGTCAGTCGGGCACGACTGAAGCGACTTAGCAGCAGCAGCAGCAGGTGAGATAATCTGTTCTCCTTCAGCATAAAACAGTGAAGCTTATAAAGAATAGGTCTCCTATTCAAAAGGAACCTGAACACGGAGTCAGACACAGAACAGGCACTCAAAATATTCATTTGAAAAAAATATGTATACTCACATACATATATGCACTGTTATTTATTGTGTATTAAGATTGAAGAAATCAAATGCTACAAAGAATTCAAATTAACCTAAAGAAAAGTAGGTTGGAATTGGAATGAATAGAAAGGTACAAGGGCCTGGGAAATTTCTTGGCCTTCCCTTTGAGCCTCAACCAGGAAGGTGGCTTTATCTCCTTCCTGTAGATAGAATTGCTTTGAGGGCCTGATATTTGCATGATGAGATGGTTTTGATCCTTTTGTGGGCTGTAAAATTGCTCAGAGTACCTCTGCATAGATTTTTCTGTTTCTCACCTTTGGGATTTTCTGGATCTCTGAGGAAAGGTCAGCCCCTCTGATATGAACAATTTGGGCACTTTGCTGCTGCTGCTGCTGCTGAGTCACTTCAGTCGTGTCCGAATCTGTGCAACCCCATAGATGGCAGCCCACCAGGATGCCCCGTCCCTGGGATTCTCCAGGCAAGAACACTGGAGTGGGTTGCCATTTCCTTCTCCAATGCATGAAAGTGAAAAGTGAAAGTGAAGTCACTCAGTCGTGCCTGACCCTCAGTGACCCCATGGACTGCAGCCTTCCAGGCTCCTCCATCCATGGGACTTTCCAGGCAAGAGTACTGGAGTGGGGTGCCATTGCCTTCTCCGTTGGGCACTTTAGGATCTTCAAATATTCTAACTAGAACTTGACACCTCAAAGGATGTGACATTTCAAAATGGGAATAATGTACTGGGGAAGGGTGGGGAGGCTGTAAACTTCAGAATGTGAGAAAGAAGATATTTCCCTGAAAATGGCAAAGAGCAAAACTCTCTCAGCTCCCACTGTTCATTCTGGAGAAAGACCACAAAACTCCCTCCAGAAGTTCCTCTGGGTTCAAAGGGTTAATAAAATCTCCCCAGCAGGATGAGTCTTTGTCTTGTCTCAGTTACTCCAGGACTCTAACGAGTCGTGATTGATTTATGTATGTGTATGTCTGCAAAGAAGACCCACCCAAGAGGGAGAGGTCAGGAAACAGAATTAGGTCTAGCAGCAGGGCCCATTACTAGTACAGCAACATGAGCCTAAGTGCAACTGGGCTATAGATAGATCAAGGCCAGATCAATAGATAGACTTCATATATAAATTCACTATGTCATATTCGTATAACAGATTTCAGCAGTTTAGTGTCTCAATCCTTAACAATTAATGAAGGATCTGATCTAAGATCCTAATGCACAATCATATTCCCACCAATAAATATGAAATATTGAATTTCAGAGTTAAATATATAACTGTCAGTTAGTGTGTGAAGAAAGTTTTTATAAGAGGATGAGATATGTCAAAAATCTACAGTGAGGTTTTTCTTTTTTGGTTCTTTTCTCAGGAGTATTATAGTTGCAGATAAAGCTATTTTCAAATAATGAGGATTTTAAAACACAAAGGCTCAACTGTACTATTTCATGAGGAATCCTGAGCAAGGATTCTATTTTGGGAAATGAGAACGGCAGGAAGGATCAAGGACATCTGTGATTACAATTGCTTCATATTGCTTAGAGGGGCTCAAGCGATTAAAATATCTGTTTGAAGAAAAGAAAATGCCATGACGTCTGTCTAAACAAAGAAAAAAGTAACGAAACATGATTTGTTGCTTTCTGAGAGTACAAATCCCTCAAGCTGAAATTCCATAGCTAATGCTTTCTTTGGAGGGTTTTGTGCTCTAAAAGGAACAGAAACCAGGGAGCAATGCTCCCTAGAAAAATAAGAGTGACCTGGGCATCCACCCAAAGCTGAGGTCCCTGTTCTAACATTCACCCCTACCCAGCTCTGTGATCTTAGGCAGATTACCTAACTTTTCTGAACATCACTTTTTCCATTTTTAAAGTATGGATTTAATATTCTCACCTCCAAGATTTGTCATGAGGAGCAACTGAAAGAATGACTGCAAAATGCTTTATAAATTCTAAAGTTCCACACCAATAAAACTTATGAACAACTTGATTCACTGAATGAAAACTGAATAGAGGAGAGCTGTTAATATAATAATAATTATACAATTATTGTGGGTAGGATGTACTGGTAGATTGGGATTGACATATAAACACTTCAATGTATAAAATCGATAACTAATGAGAACCTACTATGTAGCACAGGGAACTCTACTCAATGCTCTGTGTTGACCTAAGTGGGAAGAAAATTAAAAAAGAGGGGATATATGTATATGTATAACTGATTCATTTTATTGTATAACAGAAAATACCACAACATTGTAAAGCAACTATATTCCAATAAAATTAATTATACAGTTATCATTTGCTAATCCCTTACTCTTTGCAGTCCCTGAATTCTCTAAGCACATTTTTCTCCAGGTCAAGGACAAAGAGATGGAAATGATGAGAGAAGATGAGGTATAGGAGAAGAAAAAGGAATGATTCAATTTGTAGGTAATTGGCTATCCTGAGGAAGAAACCAAAATAAATGGAGCTGAAATAATAATCAAATGTATAACAGAAGAAAATTTTCCTGAGCTATAAAGAGTTTGCTGATTGAAAAGGTCCATTGTATTCCAGTTAAAGTTAATGAAAATAGCACAACATCTAGGCTTATCCTGGTGGTCTTTTTGAATTACAAGGACAAAGAAAAATGTATCCTACATACAGCTCAACAGAAAAACCAGGTAACTTACAAAGGAACAAAACCCAGTCTGGTCTCAGACTTCTGCTCTACAATCTTGAGCACTGGAAGAAAGTGAAGCAATGTCTACAGAGTTCTGAGGGAAAAAGGTTGTGACCTAAGTTTTCTTTACCAAGTCAAGATATCATTCATGGATAAAAGTTACATTCCACCATGAAGAAGTAACAGCCATGAACTTTTATGCTCTGAACAACAGAACTGGAAAAATGTTAAAAATACAAGATGATCTAATAGTCTACCTGAAGCATATGCCAGAAACAATTGAAGGGTAATAAAATGAAATTAAATAATGAGTTTTAGAATTTTCTTGGGTTGATCAGGGCACAAGGCAATAATTATTTAGAATATAAAATGAAAAGATGACTAATTTGAAAATTACATTTATAATAGAAACAAAAGACATGAAATATCTGGAAATTCCCTTGAGGAGATTTATCAGACCTAAATGGAGAAAACTATAAAAGAGATACGAAATATTTTTTAGAAAATATTACAACTGTCAATCAATTTACACTTTTAATTATCTTTTAAAGAAGGATATTAAATGTTATAAATAAATTCATTCTCCAAAATTAGTTCATAGTTTTAAAGCAAATCAAATCAAAATAAAGAAAAAACTGAATTAAAATTATATTCTAATATTCATCTGGAAAAGTGAACAGTCAGTATCTACAATAGTTAAAAACATTTTTTAAAAAAGGTATCGCAGGGAGATTTGTTCAACCAGATATTAAAATGAACTATAAGTCACAGGCATTAAAAAAGTTGACACTGACACAAGAATCAACAAATAGATCATTTGAACATACTAGATTGCCCTGAAACACACTTTATTATAAAAACAAATGCAACCCATTAAAAATCAATAACTACAAATAGTGGAGAAATTTATTCCTTTAAAATATTATGAAAAGAACTACTTGGAAATCACTTTAGTATATCCTCACCTTAAATCAAATGCCAAGGTAAATTTCAGATAGATTAAATAAAGAGCTAAATGTAAAACTGCAGAAGTCATGAAAACTCTGAACATGTAGATGAATGTTTAACTTACCATAATGTTCAAGAATAAGACTTTATTAAGATTTCAGAGGACAAATATTAATCAAGGAGCTCTAAAATGGAGGACATTTTTGGGTTGATCCTGGGCTTCTCTTGTGGCTCAGCTGGTAAAGAATTCACCTGCAATGCGGGGGACCTGTGTTTGATCCCTTGGTTGGGAAGATCACCTGGAGAAGGGAAAGGCTGCCCACTCCAGAATTCTGGCCTGGAGAATTCCAGGGACTGTATAGTCCATGGGGTCGCAAAGAGTTGGACACGACTGAGTGACTTCCACTTCACTTGACTTCTACCTCCATTATTTCCTCAAGGCAAAATTATTGACACCAACCCCAAATTTGCAAAGTGGCTTACCTGCTCATTTTATCAGCAAATTGTGTTTGATTAAATTTGCTATTTCTAAAATATCTTTGATAGGTGTTATCTTCCTTGATTTATAAATTAAGGTAAGCTGATATTTTCAAGGTATAATGACAATTTGTGTGTAGTAGTGTAAACATTGGTATTTCAAAGGATTAAACAAGTTTGGTGTGGTAAGACAGAACTCTTTTATTCTGACATTGTTCCCATTGTAATGAGAGTGGATAGCTGCTGGAAAACTGAATAATATATGGCAGTATTTCAGCTTTAAGTAAACAAAAATTTCTTTGTGGAAAGTGTCTCTCTCTTAGCAACTTTCTTCTTTTTAAATTTTTATTGAAATATAGTTGATTTATAATGTGTTAGTTTCAGGTGCACAGCAAACAGATTCAGCTATATACATGTATATTTTTTTCAGATTCTTTATCCTAATAAATTATTATAAGATATTGAGTATAGTTCCCCCTTTGCTATACAGTAGGTCCTTGTTGGTTATCTATTTTATATGCAATGAAAGTGAAAGTGGAGAGTGAAAAAGTTGGCTTAAAGCTCATCATTCAGAAAATGAACATCATGGCATCTGGTCCCATCACTTCATGGGAAATAGATGGGGAAATAATGGAAACAGTGTCAGACTTTATTTTCAGGGGCTCCAAAATCACTGAAGATGGTGACTGCAGCCATGAAATTAAAAGACACTCCTTGGAAGGAAAGTTATGACCAACCTAGATAGCATGTTCAAAAGCAGAGACATTACTTTGCCAACAAAGGTTTGTCTAGTCAAGGCTATGGTTATTCCTGTGGTCATGTATGGATGTGAGAGTTGGACTGTGAAGAAGGCTGAAGGCCGAAGAATTGATGATTTTGAACTGTGGTGTTGGAGAAGACTCTTGAGAGTACCTTGGACTGCAAGGAGATCCAACCAGTCCATTCTGAAGGAGATCAGCCTGGGATTTTTTTGGAAGGAATGATGCTAAAGCTGAAACTCCAGTACTTTGGCCACCTCACGTGAAGAGTTGGTTCATTGGAAAAGACTCTGATGCTGGGAGGGATTGGGGGCAGGAGAAGGGGACGACAGAGGATGAGATGGCTGGATGGCATCACTGACTTGATGGACGTGAGTCTGGGTGAACTCTGGGAGTTGGTGATGGACAGGGAGGCCTTGCGTGCTGCGATTCATGGGGTCGCAAAGAGTCGGACACGACTGAGTGACTGAACTGAACTGAACTGAGTGTGTATGTTTTAATCTCAAATTCCTAATTTTTCCCTCCTTCTCTTTTCCCTTTCATAACCATTGGTTGGTTTTCTATCTCTATGAGTCTATTTCTGTTGTGGACATAAGTTCATTTGTATCATTTTTTTAGACTCCACATAAAAGCAATATCACATAATATTTGTCTTTCTCTGTCTGACTCCACTCAGTATGATAATCTCTAGGTCCATCAGTGTTGCTTTAAATGCCATTATTTCATTCTTATTATGGCTGAGTAGTATTCCATTGTGTGTTTATATGTAAATGTATGTTTGTTTATTTATATATATATATATATATATATATATATATATATATATATCACATCTTCTTTATCCATTCATCTGTTGGAGGACACTTAGGGTGCTTCCATGTCTTGACTATTGTAAATAGTGCTGCAATGAACAATCAGGTGCATTTGTCTTTTCAAATTATAGTTTTCTCCAGATATATGCCCAGGAGCATGTTTACTAGATCAAATGGTGTGTGCATGCTAAGTCACTTCAGTTGTGTCTGACTCTTGAAACCTTATGGATTGAAGCCCATCAGGCTCCTCTGTCCATGGGATTTTCCAGGCAAGAATACTGGAGTGGGTTGCCCTGCCTTCCTCCAGGGAATCTTCCTGACCAAGGGATTGAACATTCATCTCTTATGTCTCCTGCATTGGCAGGAGGGTTCTTTATCATTAGTGCCACCTGGGAAGCCCAGTTCATATGGCAGTTTTATTTAATTTATTTGAGGAAACCTCCATACTGTTTTTTCATAGTGGATATCCCAGTATGCATCCTTAGCAACAGTGTACAAGGGTTCACTTTTCTCCACATCCTCTTAAACATTTATTTGTAGACTTTTTGATAATGGCCATTCTGAGAGGTGTAAGGTGATACCTCAATGTACTTTTGGTTTGCATTTCTCTAATAATTAGCAATGCTGAACATCTTTTCACGTGCCTGTTGGCCATCTGTATGTATTCTTTGGAGCGACTTTCAAGTATATAGTCTGGTCTTGTTAACTATGGTCATCACTCTGTACATTAGATCCCCAGAACTTAAATTTACGTAGAAATCACCTGGAGATGTTGTTAAAAAGCAGGTTTTGACACAGTAGATGTGAAGCAGAGCACAAGGTTCTGCCTTTCTAATGCAGTCTCAGGTGGTACAGATACTTCTGGTCTATTGACCATTGGTAGAGTAAGATGGCACCAGTACACTGCATGACTGTCAAAATAGTTTCTTCCTAAAATACACACACACACACACACACTCACACACACACACACATATTAGTTATTATAATGTGATAAGTTGTATGAAGAGAAAACAGGAGACCCTATAGTTCAATTAAGCAAAAAGTCAACACCAATAACATAGAAATGTGTGGAAAGATATTTAAGTATTTAAAATATACCATCTAAGCAGACAGATATGTAAAATTAATTCCCATACCATAAATTCTGTAAATGTTATATTTTTTAAACTGTGTCAAGGGTCTGCTTTACCTACTGAGAGTATGAGTGACAGGAAAAGCATGGCTTTTCTTCGTTAGTGGAAATCATGGGCAAGCACTGTTAAATGATGTCCAGTGGGACCCCGATGTTCAGATTGGATACTTGACACTATTACTGGCTTCAGTTTAGTAAGATTCCTTAAGAGGACAAGAGGGCATATTACTGAAATTAATCACATTTCCAATAGATTAATAAAACTGACTTAACTGAATCTATAAAGAGACTCTCCCAATCAAAACTGGATAGAAAGCACAGTTATTTTTCTTAAAGGAACTATGCATGTATATTTGATGATTCTCTGAGCTCTTAAAGCCATGAAATTGTGACTATTATTATTCATTGAATCTACATTCTGAGAGCTATGCCACGTTTCAGTGTAATTTCCGTTGCCTTTCTGCTAAAGTTACCATTTCTAGTCAGGCCAATTTTAAATTAACTACAATCAAGATTCTATTCTCTTCCTTCTTTCACGTGACCACCTTTTAAGCTTGCTTGGCTCACCATTCTTGCTGTGATAAAGATGTGAGACTCCAGTCTTCATTTTGAGATCTAATCTCAAATTCACTCTTTGATTTGAAAAACCACTTTGAACTTTTCTTTCTGAAAATTAGAGAATCTTTTATTGGTCTCATTTTTCAAGTGCTCTTCCTTTATCATTTTATACTGTTCAGATATGGGGGAAAAAGAGATAGCTCCTCATTTAACTATATTTAGAGACTGACATACTTTATCGTATTTATTCTCAAGTCTAGTAATTTTTGTCTTGAATAAAGTATTATACTGTACATGTCATGGGGTATTTCAGGCTAGATTTTAGTGTTAGGTAAGTTCTAAATTCTTTACTCTTCCCTCAGTTTGTATATGCCTAAGAAAGGCAAGCAAAATTCTGTCTCCATCAAAGAACATAACATTGTCCTTGTCTTCCCCTAATGATCATTTAATGGTACCTATCCAAGACTTCCACTAACATAGAAAGGTAATGCTCTCCTACTATTCATATACTCAGTGGGAAAAATAAACTTTGGACACAGTTTGAAATACATAGCTTTTTTTGAGAATTAGCTTTACTTAATTGCCTACTTAGATGAAAGTGAAAGTGATAGTGAAGTCACTCAGTCGTGTCCGACTCTTTGCGACCCCATGGACTGTAGCCTACCAGGCTTCTCAGTCCATGGGATTTTCCAGGCAAGAGTACTGAAGTGTGTTGCCATTCCCTTCTCCAGGGGATCTTCCTGACCCAGGGATTGAACCTGGGTCTCCTGCATTGTAGGCAGATGCTTTAGCCTCTGAGCCACCATTTAGATAGTATATTTTAAATATATCTTGAAATTCTTCATTTTTAGTAATGTTCCCTCATGTGATGCTTTTGAACTGTGGTATTGGAGAAGACTCTTGAGAGTCCCTTGGACTGCAAGGAGATCCAACCAGTCCGTCTTAAGGGAAATTAGTCCTGAATATTAATTGGAAGGACTGATGCTGAAGCTGGAACTCCTATACTTTGGCCACCTGATGCAAAGAACTGACTCATTTGAAAATACCCTGATGCTGGGAAAGATTGAAGGCAGGAGGAGAAGGGGATGACAGAGGATGAGATGGTTGGATGGCATCACCGACTCAATGGACATGAGTTTGACTAAACTCCAGGAGTTGGTGATGGACAGGGAAGCTTGGCATGCTGCAGTCCATGGAGTCACAAAGAGTCTGACACAACTGAATGACTGAACTAAACTGACCATTCCAATTTTGTCTGAATTCTAATGTGAATGCTGGACCAGCTACACAATTTGTGGGGCCAAGTATAAAATAAAAATGTGGGGCCCCTTGTTCAAAGCTTATTAATACTTTCATGAAGGTGACAGCAGTGCATTACCTCAAGCACAGAGCCCTTTCTAATGTGTGGGCCTGTGCAACTACCCAGGCTGCACACCCATAAGGCCAGCCCTATGTGTGTGTGTGTGTGTGTATACATATTTGCACATTACATAGGCTAGGATGATATATACCATAATGTCAATGGGCATCTTTGAACGGTGAGATAATGGGTGATTTTCATTTTCTTCTTTTGTTTTCTTCTGAGTTTTATGTTTCCTCAACAGTGAGATCAGATTAGAGTGATTAGGAAAGCTACCAATTAATATTGTCATCAAAAGATGATGTGTGCATGAATGCTAAGTTGCTTCAGTCGTGTCTGACTCTTTGTGACCCTGTGGACTGTAGCCTGCCAGGCTCCTCTGTCCACTGGATTCCCCAGGCAAGAATTCTAGAGTGGGTTGCTGTGCCCTCCTCCAGGAGATCTTCCTGACCCAGGGGTCAAACCCACATCTCTTATGTCTCTTGCATTGGCAGGGAGGTTCTTTACCACTAGCACCACTGGGAAGCCTAACATATAACCACTCAGTTAAGTTCAGTTTAGTCGCTCAGTTGTGTCCGACTCTTCAGACCCCATGAACTGCAGCACACCAGACTTCCCTGTCCATCAACAATTCCAGAACTTACTCAAGATTATGTCCATTGAATCGGTGATGCCATCCAAACATCTAATACTCTGTAGTCCCTTCTGCTCCTGCCTTCAATCATTCCCAGCATCAGGGTCTTTTCAAGGGAGTCAGTTCTTTGCATCAGGTGGCCAAAATAGAGGAGTTTCAGCTTCAGCATCAGCCCTTCCAATGAATTTTCCGGACCAATTTCTTTTAGGGTGGACTGGTTGGATCTCCTTGCAGTCCAAGGGACTCTCAAGAGTCTTCTCCAACACCACAGTTCAAAAGCATCAGTTCTTCGGTGCTCAGCTTTCTTTATAGTTCAACTCTCACATCGATATATGACTACTGGAAAAACCATAGCTTTGACTAGACAGATCTTTGTTGGCAAAGTAATATCTCTGCTTTTAATATGCTGTCTAGGTTGGTTATAACTTTTCTCCAAAGGAGCAAGCATCTTTTAATTTCATGGCTGCACTCACCATCTGCAATCATTTTGGAGCCCCCCCCCCCCAAAATAAGGTCTTTCACTATTTCCACTGTTGCCCCAGATATTTGCCATGGAGTGATGGGACCAGATGCCATGATCTTAGTTTTCTGAATATTGAGTTTTAAGCCAACATTTTACTCTCCTCTTTCACTTTCATCAAGAAGCTTTTTAGTTCTACTTTGCTTTCTGTCATAAGGGTGGTGTCATCTGCATATTTGAGGTTATTGATATTTCTCCCAGCAATCTTGATTCCAGCTTGTGCTTCATCCAGTCCAGCATTTATCATCATGTACTCTGCAGATAAGTTAAATAAGCAGGTGACAATACACAGTCTTGACGTACTCCTTTCCCTATTTGGAACCAGTCTGTTGTTCCATGTCCAGTTCTAACTGTTGCTTTTTGACCTGTATACAGATATTTCAGGAGGCAGGTCAGGTAGTCTGGTATTCCCATCTCTTTCAGAATTTTCCACAGTTTGTTGTGATCCACACTGTCAAAGGCTTTGGCATAGTCAATAAAGCAGAAGTAGATGTTTTCTCTGGAGCGCTCTTGCGTATTCTGTGATCCAACAGGTGTTGGCAATTTGATCTCTGGTTGCTCTGCCTTTTCTAAATCCAGGTTGAAACTCTGGAATTTCAAGGTTCACATACTGTTGAAGCCTGGCCTTGAGAATTTTGAGTGTTATGTTGCTAGTGTGTGAGATGAGTGCAATTGTGTGGTAGTTTGAACATTCTTTGGCATTGCCTTTCTTTGGGATTTGAATGAAAACTGACCTTTTCCAGTCCTGTGGCCACTGCTGAGTTGTCCACATTTGCTGGCATATTGAGTGCAGGACTTTCACAGCATCATCTTTCAGGATTTGAAATAGCTCAACTGGAATTCCATCACCTCCACTAGCTTTGTTCATAGTGATGCTTCCTAAGGCCCACTTGACTTCACATTCCCGGATGTTTGGCTCTAGGTGAGTGATCACACCATCGTGATTATCTGGGTCATGAAGCTCTTTTTTGTACAGTTCTTCTGTGTATTCTTGCCACCTCTTCTTAATATCTTCTGCTTCTGTTAGGTCCATATCATTTCTGTCCTTTATCGAGCCCATCTTTGCATGAAATGTCCCCTTGGTATCTCTAATTTTTTTGAAGAGATTTCTAGTCTTTCCCATTGTATTGATTTCCTCTGTTTCTTTGCACTGATTACTGAGGAAGGCTTTTTTATCTCTCCTTGCTATTCTTTGTAATTCTACATTCAAATGGGTATATCTTTCCTTTTCTCCTTTGCTTTTTGCTTCTCTTCTTTTCACAGCTATTTGTAAGGCCTCCTCAGACAGCCATTTTGCTCTTTTGCATTTCTTTATCTTGGGGATGGTCTTGATTCCTGTCTCCTGTACAATGTCAGGAACTTCCATCTATAGTTCATCAAGCACTCTGTCTATCAGATCTAGTCCTTTAAATCTATTTCTCACTTCCACTGTATAATTGTTAGGGGTTTGATTTAGGTCATAGCTGAATAGTCTAGTGGTTTTCCCTACTTTCTTCAATTTAAGTCTGAATTTGGCAATAAAGAATTCATGATCTAAGCCACAGTCAGCTCCCAGTCTTGTTTTTGCTGACTATGTAGAGCTTTTCCATCTTTGGCTGAAAAGAATAAAATCAATCTGATTTTGGTGTTGACCATCTGGTGATGTCCATATGTAGAGTCTTCTCTTGTGTTGTTGGAAGAGGGTGTTTGCCATGACCAGTGTATTCTTTTGGCAGAACTCTATTAGCCTTTGCCCTGCTTCATTCCATATTCAAAGGCCAAATTTGCCTGTTAATCTAGGTGTTTCTTGACTTCTTACTTTTCCATTCCAGTCCCCTAAAATGAAAAGAGAATTTTTTTGAGGATGTTAATTCTGTGTCTTGTAGGTCTTCATAGAACTGTTCAACTTCAGCTTCTTCAGCATTACTGGTCAGGGCATAGACTTGGATTACCGTGATATTGAATGATTTGCCTTGGAAACGAACAGACATCATTTTGTCATTTTTGAGATTGCATCCAAGTACTGCATTTTGGACTCTTTTGTTGACTGTGATGGCTACTCTATTACTTCTAAGGGATTCTTGCCCACAGTAGTGGATATAATGGTCATCTGAGTTAAATTCACCCATTCCAGTCCATTTCCATCACAAGATGGATGGGTCACAGTGGAGAGTTCTGACAAAATGTGGTCCACTGGAGAAGGGAATGGCAAACAGTTCAGTATTCCTGCCTTGAGAACACCATGAACAGTATGAAAAGGCAAAAAGATAGGACATTGAAAGAGAACTCCCCAGGTCAGTAGGTGCGCAATATGCTACTAGAGATCAGTGGAGAAATAACTCCAGAAATAATGAGGAGATGAAGCCAAAGCAAAAACAACACTCAGTTTTGAATGTGACTGGTGATGGAAGCAAGGTCCAATGCTGTAAAGAGCAATATTGCCTAGGAACCTGGAATGTTAGGTCCATGAATCAAAGCAAATTGGAAGTGATCAAACAGGAGATGGCAAGAGTGAATGTCAACATTTTAGGAATCAAGGAACTAAGATGGACTGAAATGGGTGAATTTAACTTAGATTGGTTGAGGGCTTCCCTGGTGGCTCAGACGGTAAAGTGTCTGCCTACAATGCGGGAGACCTGGGTTCAGTCCCTGGGTCAGGAAGATGCCCTGGAGAAGGAAATGGCAATCCACTCTAGTATTCTTCCCTGGAAAATCCCATGGACAGAGGAGTCTGGTAGGCTACAGTCCATGGGGTCACAAACAGTCAGATATGACTGAGTGGTGATGGAAGCAAGGTCCAATGCTGTAAAGAGCAATATTGGATATGAACCTGGAATGTTAGGTCCATGAATCAAGGCAAATTGGAAGTGATCAAACAGGATATGGCAAGAGTGAATGTCAACATTCACTCTTGAGAAGGGAGATGGAGAAGGGAATGGCAAACCACTTCAGTATTCCTGCCTTGAGAACACCATGAACAGTATGAAAAGGCAAAAAGATAGGACATTGAAAGTGAACTCCCCAGGTCAGTGGGTGCCCAATATGCTACTAGATATTAGGAATCAAGGAACTAAGATGGACTGAAATGGGTGAATTTAACTTAAATTGGATAGTTTTCTGTTATAGTGATTTTCAGTCTGTCTGCCCTCTGATGGGGAAGGATAAGAGGCTTATGGAAGCTTCCTGATGGGAGAGACTGACTAAGTGGGAAACTGGGTCTTGTTCTGATGGGTGGGGTCATGCTCAGTAAATCTTTAATCCAATTTTCTGTTGGCTGGGCTGTGTTCCCTCCCTATTAATTGACCTGAGGCCAAACTATGGTGGAGGTAATGAAGATAATGGTAACCTCCTTCAAAAGGTCCCATGCTTGCAGGGCTGCACACAGTGCCCCCAACCCTGAAGCAGGCCACCACGACCTCCACCTCCACCAGAGACTCCTGGACACTCACGGGCAGGTCTGGGTCAGTCTCTTGTGAAGTCACTGCTCCTTTCTCCTGGGTCCTCATGCGCACAAGGTTTTGTTTGTGCCCTCCCATACTCTGTTTCCCAGTCCTGTGTAAGTTCTGGCAGCTCTAAGGTGTTAGTGCCGAACTCCTCCAAGAGGGCTTATGTCATACCCAGTCTGCTGCACCAAGAGCCCCTGTCCCTGCAGCAGACCACTGCTGACCTGTACCTCTGCAGGAGACACTCAAACACAGTTCTGGCTCCGTCTCTGCGGGGTCTCTGAGTTATGGTGGGCACAAGGTTTGTTTGAGCCCTCTGAGTGTCTCTGGGGGGTATGGGATTTGATTCTAAACGTGATTTTGCCCCTCCTACTGTCTTGCTGGGGCTTCACCTTTGCCCTTGGTCATGGGGTATCTCCTCAAGGTTGCTTCAGTGCCAAGCAGCCATCACTCCAGCACCTACCATCTTGCTGGGGCTCTATATATGAAATAGAAAATCAACAAGGACCTACTGTATAGCACAGGGAAGTATACTCAATACTCTGTAATAACTTATAAGGAAAAATGAAAGAGAATAGATACATAGATATGTATAACTGAATCACTTTGCTGTACATCTGAAACTAACATGACATTGCAAATTACCTACACTTCAGTTAAAAAAAAAAAACACTTAAATGAATAATACTATCTTTCAGCTTTTTTAGTCCAAAAAGTAGATAGCATGGATAAAACCATTGTCTTGATTACTGGACAGTGTGGTCGCAAGAATCATAAAATGATAAATGTATGTTAAGAACTCTAAAACCGCTATGTTCTTGTGCTCACAAAGTCATTTAGGCCTGTGCCTGTGTTTGTATAATAAAATCTGAGGGGAACATAGTAGCAATATATATCACTGGTAGGCCTGTGGTTTGGAAGCATACACACAGGGTAATATGATGTATCCATGATGGTTAACATGGGCAAATATTTGAAGTATGTTTTTCTCATTCCCACCTTGTGAAGTCACTCATCCACAAAATCAACAGTGAAACTGAAAATTCAAGCCAGGCAATTTGACCCCAGGTTGTAGCATTCAGTTATAGCACTGTAACTTGATTCAAATAAAACAATGCTCTTTCTAGACACTAACCCAATTATTTCAATCCAGGAATGCCTCACCAGGGAGAGTGAGACCTCACTAAGTCCTTAATATGATGATGGTTTTAATAAAGCTTTGGTTATTAGCAGCTGGAATTTAAAACATAAAAAATTCATAATAAGAATGTGGATGAATTTTAAATCTTTCTACAAAACATCCTCCTTAAATACGTCATGTTTGGATTTGAGGTTTGACAGGCCTATAAGAAACAATATTTTCCACCACAATTTATGACTACTGAATCATCCTCACAAATGAAATGGCTCAAAACAGAATTAGGTGTGATAAAGCCTTCCAGATAGTAGGTACAGAAATTTTCTGATTGAAATGGCAGTCAACATCCAACTTGGCTAATTAAATACTAATGAAGAGCTGTTCAACTGGACTTTAAACATTTGTTTACAACCTACACTGACTGGTTGGTGCCACCAAGTGCCACCAAGACTGGATGGGATCTTGTGTAGGTTTCTAAAACCTTTCCCTGTTTCCCTACCTGTACTAAAGCTACAGGCACTGCTTGACCAGAGCCCCATGTGTCTCTTTTACCTATTCATCACCTTTTTTGGTTAATTTGATTGTTTGGCATCTGCAATTTATCTTCTTTACATCTTTTTCCTTTTCTCTCTCACAAGAAACATACTCATCTGCTTGGTTCTTTTGATTTCAGGATTTCTCTACTTTTTTTTTTTTTTTTAAACTGTCTGCTGTTTTTTTTTTTTTAATTTGTTGTTGCTCAGTCACTAAGTCATGTCCAATTCTTTGCAACTCTATGGACTGCAGCACACCAGGCTTCCCTGTCTCTCACTATCTCCTGGAGCTTGCTCAAACTCATCTCCATTGAGTCAGTATGCCATCCAATCATCTCACCCTCTGTCATCCCCTTCTCCTCCTGCCCTCAATCCTTTCCAGCATCAGGGTCTTTTCCAGTGAATCAGCTCTTCACATTAAGTGGCCAAAGTATTGGAGTTTCAGCTTCAGCAACAGTTCTTCCAATGAATATTCAGGCTTGATTTCCTTTAGGATTGACTGGTTTGATCTCCTGGCAGTCCAAGGGACTCTCAAGAGTCTTTTCCAGCAGCACAGTTTGAAAGCATCAATTCTTCAGCGCTCAACCTTCTTTATGGTCCAACTCTCACATCCATACATGACTACTGAAAACAATAGCCTTGACTATATGGACCTTTGTTGGCAAAGTGATTTTCTATTAGCTAACAAATGTAAGTTTGCTATCATTGCAGCTTAGAAACAAAGCTATGATTAAAAAAAAAAAAAGATGGCTTTCCTAAAATGCTGTTTTCTTCTTAGCTGTTCTAATTTAGAAGGCACATTAAATGTGATAATTAGGTGTAATAAAGTTTTCAAAACTAAAAATAAAAGTGGGAGGTTTAAACAGTGATGCATGCATGCTCCACGTCTCTGCTCCATTCTTGTTTGGCAGCTTAAGGAAAGACTCTAAGATACTGAAAACTAGAAGTTGGAAACTAGGAAGGAGGGGACAGCTTTCCTCAGGGATAAGGAGAAAAAGGGATGCTTAAGTTTAGTGGGCAGCATTCTGGGGGAATTTGAAGACTTTTTTTTATCTCTTAATAGAATATAAAAAATAACAAAAAGAATTGGTTCACAGTCTTTTCTCAGGTGGTAAGTAAAATGTCAGATGAGGAAAAAGAGAAAGAGGTGAAATAAGAGAAGCTTATCTTGATCACAGAAAACAATAAGTAGCTACTGAATAGACATCTACAGAACAACTGAACAGACCTAATTCAAGTATAACTTTTGAGCCATAAACACCACCAGTTACATGAGCTTGAAAAAGAGAAAAACCATCAGGAGACAACTGATTCTCAAGTTTACCCTTAACTAAAATAAAAATATAATTCATTTGGAGCCAGAGAACACAAACATCCAAAAGCACCTGTAACTATGAAAAGATCTTAAGATTTATACAAATACTAAGAATAAAAACTCCCCTGTCACTTATATAGTCACCAAAGATCACGTTGGAAAGGCAAGGAATGCAGGGCCAGATAAACGAGAGCAGTGAGTGACCAGCCAGGAATGGATGAGGAGTCCTTAACGATGTGTGAGAAGGAGAAAGGAAGGATCTGAATTGTTCTTTCTTTTCCTTCCTAGTTTATATATCTTTTAGAAGTGACAGATGTCTATCTAGGATGTATCCAGTGTACCCTCTTTCTTATGAACAGTTTTACTTGTATAGTATTGTGAACATGAAACTATAAACAAGAGGGATCCCATATGGTATTCATCTGTGGCTGCATTAACACTCTATAGCGTTACTCATTCTGAGGGGGTTTGTTAAGGGATTCGGTGGCTTAGAGACAACTAGATCCCCCTGTGCCTGACATACCTGTATGTCATCAGTGATACAAAGTATAGTTCTATAGAAAGCACCTTAAAAAAGACACTGCTTTTTCCAGTCCTAGTTGGTTGTCTGGCAGGAATGTGCCCACTAGTGCCAGGGGCCATCTATTATGGTGTTAGATTATACTCTGAATTTGGAGGAGAGAATTAAAATAAGAGAGGGACTACTTTAACAGAAATACACATGTGATAATTAAGTGCAAGTGTAAAACTCCAAACAGAGGGAGTCCACTCAGCATACGATCATTTGTCAATGCCATTGCATCTACATTGCCAGGTGTTTGTTTCAAGGGTGCGATATTAACATATTACAGGTTTAGGGTGCTTCCATGTCCAACTCTTTGACAGAAAAACTACATCCCTTAGTATTTTCATATTGCCAGGTGGAGAAGTTAGCACTTGTATAAGTCCACTTGGTTTCTCAGGCTGCAAAGGGTAGATTTTATAAACACACTTCTTGTATTCAATAAGAAAATAGTCAACAAATATTTATTGGGTGCTTTCACCATGCCAAGAGTGGTAACAAAAATGTTTGGCAATTTATGGTATGATTGTTTCCAAGCAAGGACATAAGGTGTTTACAGTCTTGTATAAGATTATGTTCAGGACACAATTAGAGGAAAAGAAGAGGAAGTTGGCTCCGTTTTCTGACAGAGGATGAAAAAAACTGACAGGGGCTCTCCAGAGAGATGACAGGTAAAGAAAATGCCAGAAACATTACTGAGGGAATGGAAATCACTAGACTTGAGGTTGATTGGAAAGGAAAGGAAATTATACATAACCTAATTATTGTACTGCATCCTTAATTAGGTTAAGGGAATGTCTACATTTTAAAGGTTATATTTACGCTTCTGCCAGAATTACCAGGGAGAAAGAAATGGGGCTTTGTTTATACATAAAGTGATAAGGATCAACCACCTTTCCCACGATTCTAAAGGGAATAAAGGAAAAACAACAGGATGTTAGTTTACTATTATTTTGTATATTTGGTGATCTCATGTTGAAACACGTCTACAAAGTTGTTCTTATTCATAAGGCTTTTCAAAAATTAATTTGTGTATTATTGAAGCTATTCTTCAGTCTAAATATATTTGGAGTTTATAAATAGTTAGATTTTTGCTCTAAATTGACAGTCTCCTGTCACATGTGAATTCCTTCAGAAAATAGGTTTTGTGTGAATTCCACAAGTGCCCAGACTCTGTCAGAGCTAGTAAGGCTTGAGACATTTTTGGACTCCTGGTGGCAGCGCTGCCAGAGACCCTGGGGTTAGCATTCAGAGTTAAATGAAAGTTATGACCAACCTAGACAGCATATTAAAAAGCAGAGACATTACTTTGCCAACAAAGGTCCACCTAGTCAAGGCTATGGTTTTTCCAGTAGTCATGTACAGATGTGAGAGTTGGACTATAAAGAAAGCTGAGAGCTGAAGAATTGATGCTTTTGAACTGTGGTGTTGGGGAAGACTCTTGAGAGTCCCTTGGACTGCAAGGCGATCCAATCAGTTCATCTTAAAGGAAATCAGTCTTGGGTGTTCATTGGAAGGACTGATGTTGAAGCTGAAACTCCAATACTTTGGTCACCTGATGCGAAGAGCTGACTCATTTGAAAAGACCCTGATGCTGGGAAAGATTGAGGGCAGGAGGAGAAGGGGACGACAGAGGATGAGATGGTTGGATGGCATCACCGACTCAATGGACATGAGTTTGGGCAGGCTCCGGGAGTTGGTGATGGACAGGGAGGCCTGGTGTGCTGCAGTTCATGGGGTCACAAAGAGTTGGACACAACTGACTGAACTGAACTGAACAGTTTTAAACCGATGCACAACCCCCCTAATAGAGAAAGTGGGTTTGGGCTGTGACCTCTATGTCAGGGATCTCAAACTGTATGCATCATGACATTTTTTAGTTCTGCACCCGTTTAGGGCTTGCTTAGTGGCTCAGATGGTTAAGAACCTGCCTGCAATGCAGGAGACCATAATTTGATCCCTGGGTCTGGAAGATCCCCTGGAGAAGGGCATGGAAACCCACTACAGTATTCTTGCCTGGAGAATCCCATAGACAGAAGAGCCTGGCGGACTAGAATCCATAGGATCATACAGTCGGACTCGAATGATGTTACTTGGCATATATGCACTCTTTCAGTTTTCTAACCATAGATACGAGTAGACAATAGTTAGCTATGCAAATACATGCAAACCTCAGAGATACTGCAGGCTTGGTTGCAGACCACCACAACAAAGCACACATTGCAATAAAGCAAATGATGCAATTTTTTGGTTCCCCAATGCACATAAAAGTTATGTTTATACTATACTGTAGTCTACTAAGAGTGCAATGTGTGCTCAGTGGCTTAGTCATGTCCTACTCTTTGTGACCCCATGGATTGTAGCCCACCAGGCTCCTCTGTCCATGGAATTTCCTGCCAAGAATACTGGAGTGGGATCCTTCTCCAGGGGATCTTCCAGACCCAGGGATCAAATCTGTGTCTCCTGTGTCTCCTGCATTAGCAGGTGGGTTCTTTATCACTGTACCACCTGGGAAGCCCCATTAAGTGTTCAATAGAATTATGTCTAAAAAATAATGTACACACCTTAATTAAAAATACTTTATACTAAAAACTACTAACCATCATCTGAGCCTTCAGTGAATCATGAAATTTTTGCTGATGGAGGGTCTTGCCTTGATGTTGATGATTGCTGACTGATCACGTCAGCAGTTGGTTGTTGACTGATTGGTTGCTGAAGGCTAGGATGGCTGTGGCAGTTTCTTAAAATAAGATAGCAGGGAATTTTTCCACATTGATTGACTCATCCTTTTATAAATGATTTGTCTGTAGCATGCAATGCTGTTTGATGGCATTTTACACACAGTAGAACCTCTTTCCAAATTGGAGTCAATCTTCTCAAACCCTACCACTGCTTTATCAACTAAGCTGATGTCATGTTCTAAATCTTTGGTTGCCATTTCAACAGTCTTCACAGCATCTTCACCAAGAGTAGATTCTATCTCCAGAAGCCACTTACTTTGCTCATCCATAAGAAACAACTTCTCATACATTAAATATTTCTCATGAGACTGCAGCCATTCAATCACATCTTCAGGCTCCACTTCTAATTCTAGTTCTCATTTTATTTCCACCATATCTGCAGTTATTTTCTCCACAAAACCCCACAGAGTCATCCATGAGGGTTGGCATCAATGTCTAAATTCCTATGAATCCTTATATTTTGATCCTTTCCCATGAATCACAAATGTTCTTACTGACATCTAGAATACTGAATCATTTCCAGAAGGTTCTCAAACATACTCTTTTCAGACTCTTTTCTCTAATAGGTTATTGCAAGATATTGAGTAGAGGTCCCTGTGCTATATGGTAGTCCTTGTTGACTATCTATTTTATATATGGCAGTGTGTATATGTTAATGCCAACCTCCTAATTTGTCACCACCACCCCCTTTCCCTTTGGTAACCATAATTTGTTTCTATGTCTGTGAGTCTCTGTTTTGGAAACAGGTTCATTTGTATCATGTTTTTAGATTCCACATATAGGTGATATCATAAGGTATTTTCATCTTTTTCCGTCTGATTTACCTCACTTAGTTTGATAATCTAGGTCAATTCATGTTGCTGCAAATGGCAATATTTCATTCGTTTTTCCCCCCTATATTTCATTCTTTTTATGGCTGAGTATATATACCACATTGTGTATATATACCACATCTTTTTTATCCATTCATCTGTTGATGGACATATTATCTTATTCTTATAATTTAAATTATAAAACTGTAAATCAAAGTCAGAGTCTACATGCTGTAAATGTTAATGTTTTAATTGAATATATTTTCAAACTACATCTTTTTGTCTAAAATTGATTTTAAGTTTTGTTTTTCCAGTGCAGCAAATTGTTGTTGTTCAGTGGCTCAGTCATCTCCTACTCTTTGCAATCTCATGGGCTGCAGCACTCCAGGCTTCCCTGTCCTTCACTATATCCTGGAGTTTGCTCAAACTCACGTATATTGAGTTGGTGATGCTTCCCAATGCAGCATATTAATTCCCACAATATATGAACTTAAAAAGTGAATTTCATGGAGACAATGATTGGAAACTTCTGTTTACATGTACAAACACCCCCTGCAAACCATACTCTTCTAGGGGCAATTTCCCCATCACCCTGGGCCTCAGATCTCAAACTCACTCAGTGGCATTCATACTGCTTACCTCGTATAGGCTGACAACATCTCCTGGTTTTAGCCCAGAAATTACGACATCTCCTCAGTCCCAGGAAGAAGAGGACTATGTAGAGATGCTGTGAGGCTGACATGAGATGAAATGACCAGCAGCTAGCATGGCATCTGATATTGTAAGTTCAAAACAGGTGGCTCTCTTCTCTGCCTCTTCTACTCATGCCTCTGTTTCTATAAAGAGCACATTATTTTAAATCAAGGAAGATGTAGAACTGAAAAAAATACTGTTCTGAATCTCTTTGAGGAGATCAGCCTATTCTAGAGTCTGGTATAAAATTAAACACTTCCTCTTACCAATGGGAATTCACTAAAATTAATTCCCACTTTTGGTCACCTATCCCACTTTATGCTATTATGTCTCTTAATCTGATTTGGTTACTGGCTCATAATATTTATTTATTTATTTTTTATTGAAGAATAACTTCTTTACAGAATTTTGCTGTTTTCTGTCAAACTTCAACATGAATCAGCCATAGGTATACATATATCCCCTCCCTTTTGAACCTCCCTCCCACCTCCCTCACCATCCCACCCCTCTAGGTTGATACAGAGCCCCTGTTTGAGTTTCCTGTGGCTCATAATACTTTAATGTTCATACTGACAAGAATTCACACACCAAGCACACACACACACACATACACACACACACACACACACACACACACACACGTAAAAACGATTTATTTAAGCGAAAGTCAGCAATGTAATACTATGAAATGACAGATCCGGATTTTTATCTGGGTTCCACTAAAGACAAGCTGAGTGACTTTGGGCAAGTCATCTCCACTCTGTGCCTCAGTTACCTCATGGGGACAATAGTGACAATCATAATTGTCCTTACAGTTGTTAGTATGATCAAACTAGATGGTGATTACAAAAGCACCCTCTAGGCTAAAAAGCATAGTAAATATGAGTGTCACAGTGATAGGCTTTCCAAATACTGTGATATTTGATGTGACAGTATCTTTATTCCTGGGTCTGATTTCAGGAAGCTGATGGAGTATCAGCCAGGTTCACCTCTTTACCTTGAGTTAGGAAGTCTGCAAAAAGAAATCACACTCTGCTCTTTGATTCCTAAGTGGTACCAACATTCCTTGCATATTCTGAGAGCATCAATACAGATACTGAGGCTCAGTTCACCATATTCACCCAGATTCTAAAACCCCCACACTCAGCCACATTGTATGTCTTCCATTTGTTTTATAGCCTGGACAGCTTTTCACTATTTCAGGAAATATGCAAGCATATAATCAGCAGAGTGGCAGTAAATTGGAACTCTCTGCCACAGCTGGGGTTTCATCCACTCCCTTCCCTGAAGCCATGCAAGGTCATTCAGGGTTTTTTTCCTTGCCTGGAAAGGAAAGTAAATATATGGATGTATTTCCACTGGTCATAGAAAGGGATGTATGTCACCAGTAGTAAAAAAATTAGAAATTATGTTTCAGTCTTGATTAATCATGTGGCCTAATAGGGTGAGACACAGTTATTAAAAAAAAATACAAGAGGGGCCTAGCATTAGGACTGTACTCCCTAATGCTACCAAGAAATATCAGAAAACTCTAGTTACAACTCAAGTTACATAAAAAAACTAGTTACCACACAAGTGAAGCAGACATTGTATTTTTTAAGGGCTTTCATAACAGATGCCCATTCCAAGATAATTTTATCATTAATGCCTGACACAGCATCTGGCACTTAGAATGTAACATAATGTAGTGAAAAGAACACAGAACTGGAAAGGCAAAGAGGAGCAAGATTTTTCCTCCTGGATCTGTTCTAGGAGAACTGTGTGACCTGGGGCATGGAGACACTTGATAGCTATTTGTTGGCTAATGAATGCATTATACAAAATACCAGAAATAGATGTCCCTGTGAATCATAAGGGAAAGAAAAGCATACCACTTCTCAGTTCTCTCAAGTCTGATCATACAAACATACACATAAAGAAGAAAGGCAGAATGATTATCTTGGCTGAGGGAACAACATGTGCAGATTCAGTGAAACTTGGAATAGGACAGGGTGTCCTCACTAGTTAGTACACTGAGTGAATGGCAGGGGCAGGGTGTGGGATTGGAGAACTGGAGGAGGGGAAGATTGTGCTTCACTTGATACATTGTTTTAAGGGCTCTAGCTTTAACCCTATGGTCTGTGGTAAAACTGGGCTGGAGGGAGCAGAGACCGATTCCTATGATGAGTGCTGTTGTGTAGGAGTAGGAGAACAATTCCTCCAAGAGCAATAGGAAAGATGGACTGGTCAAGGTGGCCAGATCAGGGCATGGAGAGACTAGAGGAAGGGAGATGGAAATCAGGTTAAGAAGTAGTTGCAATAGACAAAGGAAAAGATGTCCATGTTTTGAACAATAACACTTGTGACAGGATAAACACTGTGGACATAAAATTTTATAGGCATCACCCCCTCCAAGAAAAAGAGAGTCCTATATTTATTCTCTTGGTTTCTTCTTCCTCTCCCTCCAATGCCACTTGCTCTCCTCGTTTCCCCTCCTGATGCCTAAGGGGTTTTGCTTACTGGGAGGAAGGACTGGTAGACCTGTATTATAAGAAGCAGATGAGGTGATAGTGGAATAAAGATTTTGTTTTTGATTGGTTGGATGGTTTTTAAGCATGGTGAGTCAGTATTTTAATTGGGTTTGGAGTTGGAAAGAGAATGCTGACAATGGGGAAGACTATGGGGCAGATAGTGGTACAAGGGAATGAAGAAAGATGAGAAGGAGATTTTGAGGCATAACAATGGATTGCAAGTTAGATCTCACATTAACACTCTGCAAGAGATGCTGATAAAGGATAAAATTATTTTAAAATCTCTGTTGGGCTGCTGAACAATGCTACTTGGCAGATCAGATGATTTCATCAACAATTTCAAAAGAAGTCTCCCATTCCTTGAATGTCGTCTATCTCCATTATACCATGTGTTACATGCAGAATAGGTTTTAGGATTACCATTTAACAGATGAAACAACCAAGGACCAAAGGTTCAGTCCCTTCACCAAGGCAACACAACAAGTCAGTGGCAGAGCTACAATCTGGTCCTGTGGCTTTGCACTCTTTTCATTTTGCTTCTCAGGCTGCCAAAGATAGTTTTTATACAATGATTCTACAAGTGATTAGATAACTAACTTATCACTCTCTTTCCTCTCTGCCATGCTGCCTTCCAAGCCTGGGATAAGGTATTCTCAATAAGACTGCTGCTGCTAAGTCGCTTCAGTCGTGTCTGACTCTGTGCGACCCCAGACGGCAGCCCACCATGCTCACCTGTCCCTGGGATTCTCCAGGCAAGAACACTGGAGTGGGTTGCCATTTCCTTCTCCAATGCATGAAAGTGAAAAGTGAAAGTGAAGTCGCTCAATCATGTCCGACTCCTAGCAACCCCATGGACTGCAGCCTACCAGGCTTCTCTGTCCATGGGATTTTCCAGGCAAGAGTACTGGAGCTCAATAAGACTAGAGAGGAGGAAATAGATATAAATGATATTTGGAAGAAAAATAAAACTAGTTAGTCCAATAGCTTGTTAGAGGTGTAGATGAATAGGGGAATATTTTGTTTTGTCTTTTGTTCCTTTGGTTTTTCTTTCTGCTTGTTTTTGAAGTAGATGGTAAGGCTGTAATACAATGTTGCAAAGAGAAGGGGAGTAGAAACTGGAGTATGACAGAGAAAATGTTAGTTTCATCATGATGAACTGGAGGGTCCTATGGAATGTCCAGGCTTCCCTAGTGGCTGAGTGGTAAAGAACCCACCTACCAGTGTGGGAGATGTGGGTTGGATCCCAGGGTTTGGAAGTTCCCATGGAGAAGGAAAAGGCAATCCACGCCAGTGTTCTTGCCTGGGAAATCTCATGGACAGAGGCACCTAGAGGGATAAAGTCCATGGGGTCGCAAGAGTCGGAGACAACTTAGCAACTAAAAAACAACGTGGGATGTCCAGTTGGAGATTACCCAAAGGAATTTGTAAGTATGGAATCTGAATTTAAGAGAGGGTCAAGACCATAGATACTGATTCAGAATCATCTACATACAAGTGGATGTATGTAGAATTATTTTTACTGGAGTGAATGAGATCACCCAGGAATAGTATTGTAGTCTTCCTAGACTGTGGGCTCTCAGATGTCTAGTAACGGTAAACCCAGAGGTTTATCATCCTCACTGAACCTCTCAGCTATAGCTTTCACCTAAAACAGATTATAATAATACTTGATAGGGAAAGCATTTATTATTTTTGTGGTAGAAATTAATGTTAGCCCTGTCTTGAACAAAAGGAAACTGGATATAATGGAGACAAAAGGCATTCAAGAAATGGGAGCTTCCTTTTGAATTTGTTGATGCACATAATCTGATCTTGAAAATTAATGCTAGCACTGTTTTTAACACAAGTGAGCTAGGAAACAGAGAGGGGAAGTAATTTAGGACAAGTCACAGAGCTTCTTAGCTGAACTGGGAACTGAAATCAGTTTGCTTACAGATCCTATACTCTTAATCACTATAAGACAGTTCCTCCCAAACACTGCCATCTGTTGAAATGAAATGAAATGGACTCATGTGAATATCGTTGTTCCTTTCTTGGCAATTTGGAGAGCAAATGAGGAAATTCCTGAGTTCCTTATTTTCCATCTTAGTCTCTGGTCATTCTTATCACATAGGCTACAACACAACACATTTGAAGTCCAAAGAAAGGATATGATGTATGGGAGTTAGTTAGAGACATTCTCCAAGGAGACTTAGTAACTAGAAATTTCATTGTGCAACAAACAGTAGGGCTATGCTATACAGACAAATCATGCCTATATATAGATACCCTTTAGCTATGTGACTCTTTGAAGTCTAGCTCCACAGCAGCACTTTGCAACTCTGGCAGAATTCACTGGGGAAGTTTTTTGGTTTTTTTTTTTTTTTTTTTAATTATGAAGCCCAGACCCCATCCCACTAACTATATAAAAATCTCTGGGTGCCAGGCACAGGCATAAGTGCTTTTTTAAAAAAAGTTTCCTGGTGACTTTAAGGTGAAAACAGATGCGCATCAGTCACTGGGATAAACCCACACATTGTTTGACTTGCCTTATGGAGATTTACCATAGAAACCTAAGAGATTGATAGAGAAATCATATTTATAAAACTTTATGTGGAAACTTTGATAAAACCCAGAAAAGAACATTCACAACTTTATTTGCCCTAGAAGAAAGAGAAACAAATAAATACAGCACTTCATATTGAAACATTAAACATTGCTACACGATTTCATAAAAGAACCTTGTGTAGCTATGAAATTACCAACTATAAAATTATAATCCTCAATCCTCAGAGCAAATGGAATCGTAATCCTTAAGTGCAACAGTGTTGGTCCATAATGACTGTTATTAGTTTCATCTCTATACTACAAAATATTTCACTTGCACTAGTTATTAGGTTTTAACAATGAATTCTGTCTCCATAGCTCTTTTTAACTCCATGTGATATTTATTTTATAGCCATCATCTGTGATATGACCGTGACAGGCGGTACTTATGGAAACATGATAAGCATGTTTGCCATCTCTGTGTCTAGTGACTGATTTATTCAGAAGTCTCTTTCTGAACTGAAATTCCTTTGGAATTGCTATAAAATCATATTTGCTTCATTGCCAATCGAATAAAGATGCCTGCCCCAGTTTAAATCACTCCTCAAACTACCAAAATCCTTATCTTGAATGTGTAAATGTCCCAGGATTTCAAGGGGACTTGGTCAGCCCAGATTCTTCCTCTAATAATCTCTTCCACTCTTTACATCTTTCTCCTAAAGCTTGCAATGCTTACCAGTGCCCTGAATTTCTGTGTGCCTCTTCTGATCTTGGGTAAGTTACATAAGTTCTCTGAACTTCAGCTCCTTGCTCTGTAAACTGTAAAATGGGCCTGTTGCTGCTAAGTCACGTCAGTCATGTCTGACTCTGTGCGACCCCCTAGACGGCAGCCCACCAGGCTCCCCCGTCCCTGGGATTCTCCAGGCAAGAATACTGGAGTGGGTTGCCATTTCCTTCTCCAGTGCATGAAAGTGAAAAGTGAAAGTGAAGTCACTCAGTTGTGTCCTAATGATGCCTAAATTACAAGGTTGTTGTGCAAATTATGGATAATGATACAAAAGTACAGTGTCTATAGAGAACAGACTTGTGGCTGCCAAGGGGGAGGGGGGAGGGGAGAGATGGACTAGAAGTTTGGGATTAGCAGAGTAAGAGATTATATAGAGGATGAATAAACAACAAGGTCCTACCATATAGGACAAGGAACTGTATTCAGTATCCTGGGATAAACCATAACAGGAAAGAATATGAAAAAGTATAATTGAACAACTTTGGTATGCAGCAGAAATTAACACAACATTGTAAATCAATCAGTGATGCCATCCAACCATCTCATCCTCTGTCGTCCCCTTCTCCTCCTGCCCTCAACCTTTCCCAGCATCAGGGTCTTTTCTAATGAGTCAGCTCTTCGCATCAGGTGGCCAAAGTATTCGAGTTTCAGCTTCAACATCAGTCCTTCCAAAGAACACCCAGGACTGATCTCCTTTAGGGTGGACTGGTTGTATCTCCTTGCAGTCCAAGGGACTCTCAAGAGTCTTCTCCAACACCACAGTTCAAAAGCATCAATTCTTCAGCTCTCAGCTTTCTTTATAATCCAACTCTTACATCCATACATGACTGCTGGAAAAAACCATAGCCTTGACTAGATGGACCTTTGTTGGCAAACTAATGTCTTTGCTTTTTAATTTGCTGTCTAGGTTGGTCATAGCTTTTCTTCCAAGGAGCAAGTATCTTTTAATTTCATGGCTGCAATCACCATCTGCAGTGATTTTGGAGCCCAGAAAAATAAAGTCAGCCACTGTTTCTACTGTTTCCGCATCTATTTGCCATGAAGTAATGGGACTGGATGCCATGATCTTAGTTTTCTGAATGTTGAGCTTAAGCCAACCTTTTCACTCTCCATTTTCACTTTCATCAAGAGGCTCTTTAGTTCTTCTTCACTTTCTGCCATAAGGGTGGTGACATCTGCATATCTGAGGTTATTGATATTTCTCCCAGCAATCTTGATTCCAGCTTGTGCTTCCTTCAGCCCAGCATTTCTCATGATGTACTCTGCATATAAGTTGAATAAGCATGGTGACAATATATAGCCTTGACGTACTCCTTTTTCTATTTGGAACCAGTCTGTTGTTCCACGTCCAGTTCTGTTGCTTTCTGACCTGCATACAGGTTTCTCAAGAGGCATATACACAATGGAATATTACTCACCTATTAAAAAGAATGCATTTGAATCAGTTCTAATGAGGTGGAGGAAATTGGAGCCTATTATACAGAGTGAAGTGAGTCAGAAATAAAAACACCAATACAGTATATTAACACATATATATAGAATTTAGAAAGATGGTTACGATGACCCTATATGCAAGACAGTGAAAGAGACACAGATGTGAAGAACAGACTTTTGGACTCTGTGAGAGAAGGAGAGGGTGGGATGATTTGAGAGAATAGCATTGAAACATGTATATTATCATATGTGAAATAGATCGCCAGTCCAGGTTCGATGCATGAGACATGGTGCTCAGGGCTGATGCACCGGGATGACCCTGAGGGATGGGTTGGGAAGGGAGGTGGGAGGGAGGTTCAGGATGGGGAACACATGTACACCCATGGCTGATTCATGTGAATGTATGGCAAAAAACATCACAATATTGTAAGGTAATTAGCCTCCAATTAAAATTTAAAAAAAAAAAGCATCCACAATTTATAAACAATGGGTGTAGCCTTGTTCCAAAAGATGCTGAAATATGCATTTTATATGATTTTCATACAATGAAGTTTTCTTTTTCTTTTTATTGTATTATTTTTCAAGCATTAAAATATATAAAATACTATGCAAAATATGTTTACAAATGTTAGCTCATGAGCCACATAAAAATAAATAGCAGACTGGAATTGGTCCATGGGCCACAGTTGGCTGACTCTGATCTAGGGTCTTGAAGATCGGTGTGAGGCTTTGACTGATTGAGATGGGGAATCATTGGAGATTGAGTAACTGAGACACATGGCCTGGTTTGCACGTTTAAAGGATCCCTTTGGTTGTCATGTTGAATGGGGGCAAAAGAAGTGGCAAGGATTTTATTATATTAACTCAGGCAAAAGGTGATGGTGCTTTGTCTCAGGATGGTGGTGGAAGAAGTAGTGAGAAGTGGCCAGTTAGTGGATATATTTAAAATCTACTTTTAATATTTTAAGATTTTTGTGTCTATGTTCATAAGTGGGATTGGCCTCTACTTACTATTATTTTCATATTACTCTTGGCTTGCATTGTTATTATGGTCTAGGAGTCTTATAAAATGAATGTATAGGTGAGGTGTTTGTTATTTTTGTTTGTTTACATTTACTGAAGAATTTTGCAAACATTAGATGTACCTCTTCCTTGAATGACTGATAAAAATTAATTATAAAATCATCTGGACCTGAGATGAGTTTTTATTTTTGTGGAAAGACATTTATCTACAGATTCCATTTCCTTAATGCTTATGAGACAAATCAGGTCTATTTTCTATTTATTCTTGAGTAAATTTGATAATGTTTCTTTTCTAGGAATTTGTCCATATGCCACTAATTTTCAAATATCTTGTTATAAAATTGTTCATAAGATCCTATTATCATTTTAATCTCTACTTTATTTGTCATGATGTCCCTTTTTTATTTTTATTATTTATGCTTTCTTTGTGCTTTCTTTTTTCTTGTTAATTTTACCAGAAGTTTATTGACTTTAACTGTCTTTTCATGGAGTAAACATTTGCCTTTGTTGATTTCTTTTACTCTCTCTCTCTGTGTGTGTGTGTGTGTGTATATATATATATATATATATATATATATATATATATGTTACTACTTAATGCATTCTTGCTTTATTCTTATTATGTCCTTCCTTCTCATTTTTTGGCTTTCTTTCTTTTTTTTTTTTTTTTTTGTCTAACTTCTTGTTTAGGACTCTTAGCTCATTAATTTTAAGAATGTTCTTCTCACAGAAGTTTTAAGACCATCCTTGTCCCTCTCTGTACTGCTTGAACTGTGTCCAGTGAGTTTTGATGTATGATATTTTCTTCATTGTCCATAGGTATTTTCTAATTAATATTATGATTTATTCTCTAACCATGAACAATATATTTCAAAATATCTAAACCTATGACACTTAGTCATCTACATTTGTATTGATTGCATGTGTAGTCTATATGATATCACTTCTTGAAAAATTTAAGCCTAATTTATAGACTTTGTCATCATTAATAACTGAACTGCTCTGAAATCTCATTTTCAGTCACCCCATTCATGAACCATCTTTTACCTTTCCAGCTTACTTAAATGATGACACCCATTCCAACAATTCTGGGACCTCATCGAGACCTCTAACACAATTACCCTAACACTTTTTAAATTGTCATCTCTCAATATTAACCCTCCTCTTGTTTACCCATAGTGGCTTCCATAGCCTAGCATCATGGCCTTTAACATACTCACCTTGAACTCACACATCCTTTTCTCTCTCTGACAAAACCTGAACACTGCTCAAACACAGATCTCTGGAGCTTTCACTTATGCAGCTTAAAGTGACTGGAGAAAAATACCAATGATACTGACTACTCTTACATGAAATTTAAGGTCATAAATCTCAAATGCATACTCAATACTGCCCAATAATAGAATTCTTCTCTATAAACCTTCCCTTCCCTACTTCAATGGGTGATCAATCGTGGTGTTAGTATGTTGAAATTAACACTTTAGAATTAATTTATTCTTTAGAGTAACATTTTAGAGTGTTACTGGGATCCCATGCCCTCTTACCTACTCAAGGAATTTTCTCTTATAATTAACCCCAGTGTTCTGCAAAATCAATATTTCACCATATAGTAGATAATACACTCAGCATGCAGATACGACACAATCATTTCCATCTTAAAAAAGCAAAAGCTCTCTTGGCCCCTACATCCCTTTCCAGCTTCTGTCCAATTTCTCTGCTCCCTTTTAAAATATAACTTCTTAAAACTGTTGTGTATTTTCCCAGTCTTAATTACTCACTTATCCTCTTTCAAGCTTCCAACCACCCCTTCCAAAATCAGGCTTTTATCATCATCTACTAAAAATCTCTCACCTTAGAAGGTCATTGACTATAATGGAGATATATGGAAATAGATTCTTACTTGAAAAAAATGTATAAAGAATTCGTTAACATCTTCAACGTAAAACATGTTATTTTCATACAGAAGAACAATCTATTTCACTGCCTTTAATTTATTTAGCATTTATTTCAAATATGCTGGAGCAAAATATGTAAGGGAGAAAAATATGAGCATACAGTGGTTAAAAACTAAATAAACCCCCCTAATGACCTTTTTGAGTGTCTTGATCTGTATATACAAGATTTATATCACAAATGATATCAATCTTTTAAATAATTGTGGTTTATTGCTTATCTTCACTAATGCTACAGCATAGGATTTTTTCAAGGCTGTCCTCAGGAATTTATGTTAATGTGTTTTACATGATCCTTTCTTTTAATGATTCCTCCACTTATCTCCAAATTTTTATTCAGCTTGGAAGCATACCAGAGGTTGAAACTTTAGTACTAGTAAAATACACCTGTGGCTGATTCATATCAATGTATGGCAAAAACCACAACATTGTAATAAGCCTCCAATTAAAATAAATAAATTAATTTTTAAAAATACCAGAAAATACTCCAAAGCAGGCTCAATGGCAACAGTACTCCCGAAGTGGTCTGCACAGTCCATAGAAATATTCTATTAAGTTGAAGTCTCTTAAATAAATACACTGCAGTTTTCAAAAGTGAAGACAAACTTAGAGTAATCAAAACCACGTGATATAGATCGATAGAACAGAAATGAGAATCCAGAAATAAACAAATACAGCCACAGTCAATTGATTTTCAATAAGGGTGCCAAGACAAAGAACTGTCTGTCCTACAAATGGTGCTAGGACTTCCCTGGTGGTCCAGGGGCTAGGACTCTGCCTTCCCAATGTAGTATGGCCCAGGTTTGATCTATGGTTGGGGAAATAGATTCTCCCATGCCACAACTAAGAGTTCACATGCCCCAACTAAAGATCCCACATGCCACAATGAAGATCAAAGATCCTACATGCCAAAACTAAGACCCAGTCTAGCTCGGCCCCTCTGTGGGGAAGTCTTGTGCTTGTCCTCTGGCAGCTGTGATGTCTGTGACAAGGTACATAAATTAATTTAAAAGAGGAAGATGTCAGAAGCCTAACCATCTGCCATCTTGAAACCATCATGGCCAGCCATAAAACTGTTAATTTGTTGATTCCTATGGTCCCTCAAACTACTTGTCAGTGGATTCAGGCTTCAGAGGAAAGAGACATGGGTTGGGGGTGGGAATAGGTAGTTACTAATTAATGAGCATAAAATTTTAGTTAAGAAAGATGAATAAATTCTAAAGATCTGCTTATGAACATATATGTCTATGGGTGAAAGGATTGTATTGTACACTTGAAAACCTCTTAAGAGGTAGATCTCATGTGGAGTATTCTTACCACATTAAAAAAGATCTGAAACAGACACACTCCCCAAAGGTGCTCATTAGACTATTTTTTTGCCCAAAGTACAAACCTGAATCTCAAATCTTGTCTTAGCTATAGAGAAAATGCTGGTCTAAGATGCACCTGTGAGTGTCAGGGGAAAAAAGAACCCAAAGAGAACAAGAAACCGTTTTGCCAGCATTGCCTAGAGAAGAGCCTATCAAATCTTCAAACATGGCAGAATACATAGAGAAGGGAGAGCATAAGAGAGACAGGCCAGGGCCTCTAGAATTTGGGGGAACTGGTCCTAGGCTTCTCTCTGTTTCAACGGCCTCATAAATAGAAGAAGAAAGAATAGAAGGGGGATGACCTCAGCCTTTTAACCTCATCCTCATCATCTAATCATATGAAAAGATGTTAAAGTCAAGTTCCCTAGGTCTTTGAACAAGGCATATTGTCTCCAGCCACCATCACAAGGAACCAAATTAGTTCCTTTGAATTTTATGAACTTTGATCAACACCCTTCTTCCTTGAGGGCAGAAGTAGAGGATCTCCATACACCTGGAGCAACAGTCCTTAAACAGGAACATTTGTTAAGTATACAAATCTCAGATCCAGAACCTGACAGGGGTGGGATCTAAGTAAATGAATTTTTTAATATACACTAATGCTTCTGTTAGAGACAGTAATGGTTCAGGAAACCACCCTTTGAAACAAATTATTAGACAGTATTAATATAACTGGGCAGGGAATGGCCTGCTAGAAAATCAATTAAATTGTTAGAAAATTGTACAAGTAGGAGCATTTCAACTGCATAAGAAATGTTTGTTTAGAAATGATGAACATGCAATTCATATTAGACACAGAGGTAGAAGCACACTGGGTTTAAAAACAATAAAATATAAAGACATTTATAGAGTTGCAAAACAATCATTTTAATTTTTAAAGCTTGAGTTTAAAATTCGTGATGTGTTTATTTAATTATTGATAATTCACTGTGTAGGATGTTATAGAAATATAGAGACTTCCCACTCCCTCAGTAAACAGCAGAAAATTCAACATCAGCTTTGGTAAAGATGGGAAAGTGAAGAATGTTCTGACCCTGAAATGTTGAATTAAAACCATATTTTCTTATCACCCCCATGCCATAGTTGCTATTAGTATTTCATGATGTTTTCTAGTATGTTAAGACCTTATTATCCTGCCAGTTTGAAGTCTACTCTTGGTTCTATTGTAACATGGAATAATTTTCTCATGCTCACCATAGTCCATTAGTTGGTTTTTAGCTTTTGCTCTTAGTGCTTTTATATTTCTAATTACTTCTTAATGGTTTAAGATCTTATTAATTTAGTTTTACTCCAGCTTTAGAAACATATTACTTTAACTTGTGCAGTTTCTAAATATTAACATGATAGTCTTGGTTAGAAAGAAAGAGCCCATACCCATTGAAATAATTATCATCCTGAAAACACAAAAGACCTGCGTTTAAGCATTGCTTTCTTCAGGGAGCAAAAAATGTCTGTAGTGATGTCTTGACCATCCAGAAAACAGGTATTCTCTCAAACCATGTCTCTATGGACTATTGGTGTTCTGTGATCTGAAACAGGGGTTTATTCAGTTCAGTGGAATCATGGTGATCATGCTAATTTGCATAAATTTTGTTAGATATAATTTTCTCATTTACACGGTTTTGGGAAAGTAACAGTTATTCTTTTCATTATGAACATTGTACATGCTTATTGTGAAGAAGAGAAAGGTGTAATGGCAAAACTAAAAACTGAAAATCACTCTTACTAGCCATGCTCCCGTTGAGACAACCAGTGTTAATATATTTGTGCTTTTTATACAGTTCTTTTTCTACCCATATGTTTAAAGCTTTAAAAAATGGGACTACACTACATATCTTGGTGTATATCCTACTCTCCATTTAATATAGCTTGAGATTTAAATTTTTCATTATTTTAAACTCAGGGATAAAGACTTGAGTTAATCATATTCTTCAGTTCACTGAGTATTTTCATCATTATGATAGGTTCAAGATCCTTGTGTTATTTTATTTTTCCAATTATCATTCCTAACAGCTACTGCCTTTTCTCTTGGAGAGAGATATATATATCTCCAAGAATATATATATATATATATATATATATTCTTATGAAATATATACTATGGTTGAGTGTGTATATATGGCTTTAATTCATATAAGTTGCCTTATACTATAGAATTAGTTTTCTTTCTTTTCCTTTCACTCAGTGATGTGTTTCAAAGATGTACCTGTGTCGCTATATATAAACCTAGTTCATGGTTTCTAGTATCTGCAGAGCATTTTCTGGTGTGCCTCCACTGCATTACATTTGCTTACTCCTTGAGTGACAGACATCTAGATATCTTGCTACCATTTTGGAAGTTCGTACTTGGACTTGTATAAGAGTTTCTCTAAGGAAAATACCTGGATGATGTATGGGTAAATAGGCATAAACATTTGTTAATTATACTAATGAATGCCAGATTTATCTCTAGAATGGCTGTACCAAATTACATTCTCACTAGCAGTTTATGACACTTCCATTTTTCCACATCTTCAGCAACAGTTGATATTATTTGCATCTCTAAATTTTGCAAATCTGATAGATAAAAAGTAGTATCACATTGTTGTTTGGATTTCTACATTTCTGGTTGCTAGTTAGGTTAGCAGCAATTTACTAATTAAGAGTTAATCCACAGTAGGATGGGCTTCATAGTTAAGGCCTCATATGATTCATTGTGACCAAATTAACCATTGTCACTAAAAAAAAAAAAAAAAACCTAAAAATGTTCTCCAGAACATTTTCAGCATTATACTAGATGCTGTATGCAGTGTAATAAGGAAAGAAAAATAAATTCAAGACATAGAGATTAGAAATGAAGAGATAAAACCAGATTGGTTCATAGATGACATCACTGTCTATGTAAAATATTACAAGGAATCTATAGAAAAGCTCCAGAAATAGTAAGGAAACGTAAAGTCTCTCAGGATACAGGTCAATACAAAAAATAAATTCTATCTCTATGTACAAAAATT
Source organism: Bubalus kerabau (assembly GCF_029407905.1). Taxonomy (NCBI): domain Eukaryota; kingdom Metazoa; phylum Chordata; class Mammalia; order Artiodactyla; family Bovidae; genus Bubalus; species Bubalus kerabau. Next base: position 39,525,348 of record NC_073647.1, on the reverse strand, counting down.
AGACAACTAGAAAATGAAATATACAAAGTAGAATTTATAATGATAACAAAAAGCAAGAAATATTTATAAAATATATCTAATACTGATGCCCTGAAAACTACAAAACATTGATGAAATTTGTAAGAAATAAATTTGAGACATGCTATATTCATGGGTCAGAAAACTCAATCGTTAAGATTTAAATTAACCCCCAATTGGGCTCTCAATTCAATAAAACCATAATCAAAATGTATGGTATATTTTGTATAAATTTTTAAGCAAATTCTGAAATTTGTACTGAGACTACCAAAAATGGCCAAAATAATTTTGAAAAAGAAAAAAGTTGGTACTGAAAGCTATGATAATCAAGATAGTATAGTATTGGTAAAAGGAAGTGACATGTAAACCAATGAAACAGACTAGAAGTTCCAGAAATAAACCCAGACATCATGATTTTTGATGAAGTTGCCTAGGTAACTCAAGGAGGAAAATACTCTATCGAAAAAACCATGCTGAAACAATTGGACATCCACTTAAAAAAACAATTAACTTTTACCTCACAATGTGTGTGTGTATGTGCTTAGTCACGCAGTTTTGTCTGACTCTTTGCAATCCCATGGACTGTAGCCCACCAGTCTCCTCTGTTCATGGGATTCCCCCAGCAAGAATATTAGAGTAGGTAGCCATTCCCTTCTCCAGGGGATTTTCCAGACCCAGGAATCTAACCCGGGTCTCATGCATTGCAGGCAGATTCTTTGCTGTCTGAGACACCAGGGAAGGAAGCCCTTACCTCACAATATACATAATTAAGTGAAACAGATGACAGACCTAAAAGCGAAAGCCAAAACAAAAATTTCTTGATGAATTCTGAGAAGAAAGTTTTCATAGGCAACACTAGGAGTATTCCTTGGAAAGAGCACAACAAGAAAAAAAATGGACAGGTTGAACTGTATCAACATTAAAATCATCTGGTATTGGAAAGACAGTTGAGAAAGTGAAAAGGCAAGTCACACAACTGGGAGAAAATATCCACAATACACATTTCTGACAAATAATTAGTAACCGTACTACATAAAGAACCTCTATATATCAATAAGAAGACAAACCAGTTACTAAAAATGGATAAATTATTTGTAAACTCAAAGAAAATATGCTGTGTTGTGCTTAGTCACTCAGTCATGATCGAGTCTTTGTGACCCCATGGACAGTAGCCCACCAGGCTCCTCTGTCTGTGGGGGTTCTCCAGAATCAGTTGGATACTACTGAAGTGACTTAGCATAGCCCAGCACAGTAAAGAGTTAGGCAGTTTAACATAAAATTAAAAATGCACTTACTATGCTGCCTAATGATTTCACCCTCATATATTTATCCAAGAAAAAAGAATATATATGTCCAAAGACTTGTTCATGAATGTTCAGAGCAGTCTTATTCAAGCTGAGAAAATGGAAACAAACCAAATGTCCACCAACAGGTAAATAAATCAATTGTGGTACACACGTACAATGAAATACTACTCAAAAATAAAAAGAAACGAAAAACTGGCACCTGTAACAATATGACTGAATTGCAAAAGAATTTGGATGAATGAAATAAGCCAGAAAAAATTAACCAACCATTTGATTCCATTTATATGAAATCCGTAACCAGTCTAAACTATGGTGAGAGAAAGCAGATAAACAGTTGCATGGGGCATTGGTTTGCAAAGTGCATTGACTTCCAAAGAAGCACCAAGCAACTTTTTTGTTCACTGATGGTTGTTCTTGTTGAGTCTCTAAGTCATGCATGACTCTTTGCGACCCCATGGACAGCAGCATGCCAGGCTACCCTGTAATTCATTTCCTAGAGTTTGTTCAAATGTGTGTCCATTGAGTTGGTGATGTCATCCAACCATCTCATCCTTGGTCGTCCCCTTCTCCTCCTGCCTTCAATCTTTCCCAGCATCAGTCTTTTCCAATAAGTCAGCTCTTTGCATTACATGGCCAAATTATTGGAGCTTCAGCTTCAACATCAGTCCTTCCAATGAATATTCAGGGTTTATTTTCATAGGCAACACTAGGAGTATTCCTTGGAAAGAGCACAACAAGAAAAAAAAAAATGGACAGGTTGAACTGTATCAACATGACTGAGTTGCCTTTAGGATGGACTGGTTGGATCTCCTTGTAGTCCAAGGGACTCTCAAGAGTCTTCTCCAGCACCACATTTCAAAACCATAAATTCTTCAGTGCTCAGCCATCTTCCTGGTCCAACTCTCACATCCATACATGACTACTGGAAAAACCATAGCTTTGACTATATGGACCATTATTGGAAAAGTGATGTCTCTGCTTTTTAATATGCTGTCTAGGTTTGTCATAGATTTTTTTCCAAGGAGCAAGTGTCTTTTAATTTCATGGCTGCAGTCACTGTCCACAGTGATTTTGGAGCCCAGGAAGATAAACTCTGTCACCTTTTCAACTTTTTCTGCATCTATTGTCAATAAGTGATGGGAACAGGTGCCATGACCTTAGTTTTTGAATGTTAAGTTTTTGTTTGTTTGTTTTGGTTTTTTTTTTGTTTTTTTTTTTTAATTTAATTTTATTTTTAAACTTTACATAATTGTATTAGTTTTGCCAAATATCAAAATGAATCCACCACAGGTATACATGTGTTCCCCATCCTGAACCCTCCTCCCTCCTCCCTCCCCATTCCATCCCTCTGGGTCGTCCCAGTGCACCAGCCCCAAGCATCCAGTATCGTGCATCGAACCTGGACTGGCAACTCGTTTCATACATGATATTTTACATGTTTCAATGCCATTCTCCCAAATCTTCCCACCCTCTCCCTCTCTCACAGAGTCCATAAGACTGTTCTATACATCAGTGTCTCTTTTGCTGTCTCGTACACAGGGTTATTGTTACCATCTTTCTAAATTCCATATATATGCGTTAGTATACTGTATTGGTGTTTTTCTTTCTGGCTTACTTCACTCGTATAATAGGCTCCAGTTTCATCCACCTCATTAGAACTGATTCAAATGTATTCTTTTTAATGGCTGAGTAATACTCCATTGTGTATATGTACCACAGCTTTCTTAGCCATTCATCTGCTGATGGACATCTAGGTTGCTTCCATGTCCTGGCTATTATAAACAGTGCTGTGATGAACATTGGGGTACACGTGTCTCTTTCCCTTCTGGTTTCCTCAGTGTGTATGCCCAGCAGTGGGATTGCTGGATCATAAGGCAGTTCTATTTCCAGTTTTTTAAGGAATCTCCACACTGTTCTCCATAGTGGCTGTACTAGTTTGCATTCCCACCAACAGTGTAAGAGGGTTCCCTTTTCTCCACACCCTCTCCAGCATTTATAAGTTTTAAGCCTACTTTTTCTCCTCTTTCACCTTCATCAAGAGACTCTTTAGTTCCTCTTCCCTTTCTTCCATTAGGGTGGTGTCATCTGCATATCTGAGGTTATTGATATTTCTCCCAGTGATCTTGATTCCAGCTTGAGCTTCATCCAGCCCAGCATTTCACAGATGTACTCTGCATAGAGGGCTTCCCTGGTGGCTCAGAGGTAAAAAAATGTAGGAGCTGCAAGAGAGGTGGGTTTAATCCCTGGATCAGGAAGATCCCCTGGAGGAGGGCATGGCAACCCATTCCAGTACTCTTGCCTGGAGAATCCCATGGACGGAGGAGCCTGGCAGGCTACAGTCCATAGCATCGGAAACAGTCGGACATGACTAAAGCAACTTGGCACGCATGTACTCTGCATAGAAATTACATAAACAAGGTGACAAATGTACTTATTTACCAATGATGTACTTCTTTACCAATTTTGAGCCAGTTCATTATTCCATGTTTAGTTCTAACTGTTGCTTCTTGACATGTATACAGGTTTCTTGGGAGATAGGTAAGGTGGACTGGTATTCTCATCTCTTTAAGAATTTTCCACATAATCAAAAGCTTTACTTTGTTGTAATCCACATAATCAAAGGCTTCAGTGTAGTCAATGAAGCAGAAATTGATATTTTTCTGGAATTCTCTTGCTTTTTCTACTATCCAAAGCATGTTGGAAATTTGATCTCTGGTTCCCCTGGGTTTTCTAAATCCAGCTTGTGCATCTGGAAATTCTCAGTTCACGTACTGTTGAAGCCTAGCTTGAAGGATTTTGAGCATTACCTTGCTGCTCAATGTGAATTGAGTGCAGTTGTATGGTAGTTTGAACATTCTTTGGAATTACCCTTGTTTGGGATTGGAATGAAAATTGACCTTTTCCAGTCCTGTGTCCCTTGCTGACTTTTCCAAATTTGCTAATACATTGAGTGTAGCACTTTAACAGCATCATCTTTTCAGATTTGAAATAGCTCAGCTGGAATTCTATCACCTCCACTAGCTTTGTTTGTAGTAATGTTTCCTAAGGCCTACTTGATTTCACACTTCAGGATATCTGGCTCTAGGTGAGTGATCACACTATCATGGTTATCCAGGTCATTAAGACCTTTGTATAGTTCATATCTGTATTCTTACCACCTCTTCTTAATCTTTTCTGTTTCTGTTAGGTCCTTGCTGTTTCTGTCCTTTATTGTGCCCATCTTTGCATGAAATGTTCCCTTAGTATCTCAAATTTTCTTGAAGAGATCTTTAGTCTTCCCCATTCCTCTATTTCTTTCTATTGTTCACTAAGAATTCTTTCTTATCTCTCCTTGCTATTTATTCTCTGGAACTCTGCATTCAGTTGAGTATATCTTTCCTTTTCTCCTTTGCCTTTTGTTTCTCTTCTTTTCTCAGATATTTGTAAGGCCTCCTCAGACAACCAGGGCTTTCACGTAGCATAGTGGTAAAGAATCCACTTCCCAATGCAGAAGACATAAGAAATTTGGGTCCAATCCCTAGGTTGGAGAGATCCCCTGGAGGAGGGCATGGTAATGCCACTCCAGTATTCTTGTCTGGAGATTCCCATGGACAGAGGAATCTGGAAGGCTATAAGGTCCTGGAAGTCCATGGGGTCACAGAGTCAGACACGATTGAAGTGACTTAGCAAGCAGGCAGGCACTCAGACAACCACTTTGCCTTCTTGCATTTCTTTCTCTTGGGGATAGGTTTGGTCACCATCTCCTGTACAATGTTATGAACCTCCATCCATAGTTTTTCAGGCACTCTGTCTATTAAATCTAATCCCTTGAATCTATTCATCACTTCTACTGTATAATCATAAGAGATTTGATTTAGGTCATACCTGAGTGGTCTAGTGATTTTCTCTACTTTCTTCAATTTAAGCCTGAATTTTGCAAAAAGAGCTTATGATCTGAGTCACAGTCAGCTCCATGTATTATTTTTGCTGCCTGTATAGAGGTTCTGCATCTTCAACTGAAAATAATATAAGTAATCACTGGTGGTAATATGTATCTAAATTGTGGTGATAGTTACTCAAATAAATAAATTGTACCTTGATAAAATTGACAAAAATATAATGTGAATTAGTTTGGCTATAGAACAGTATGAAAGGCAAATTATCACTACAACAAGATTCTGAGTTGGGGAAAAGATGTCTTATGTACAGCCCAAAGGTCCAGAATTATTTAAAATATTTTATCATATTGATGAATGAGGTAAACTAGACATTGTATAGGATAGAAGCACAGTAGATTTTTGTTGTCGTTCAGTCACTAAGTTTTGTTTGACCCTTTGTGACCCCAAGGATTGCAGTACACCAGGCTTCCCTGTCCTTCACTGTCTCCTGCATTTTCTTCAAATTTTTGTTGCTCAGTATAAAGAATCCACCTGCAATGCAGGAGACACAGGAGACAGAAGTTTGATCCCTGGGTCAGGAAGATCCCTGAGGAGGAAATGGCAACCCACTCCAGTATTCTTGCCTGAAAAATCCCATGGACAGAGGAGCCTGGTAGGCTACAGTCTAAAGAGTCGCAAAGAGTCAGACAGGACTGAGCACACAGCAGATTTTTGGGAAGAAAGAAATCTTAAATGCAAGGGAAGTTTAAAATTGTGTATGTGCATAGTTGTGTATATTTCCAGGAGTAGAGTGGACTTGTGAATTACCGATGTGGTTATTAAATTAGGTAAAGGATGTTTCAGTGATTATACTGTAAGCTGAGGGAAAGAAATATCACAACAGCTACAAAAGATGAATAATATTGGGACTTCTTGATAAGCAATGGTGAAATATATGCATATTAGAAATAACAGAGAGAAAAACATATTCTAATGTTTTTGAAAGCAAAATAACCAGGCTTGAACTCTGCAACAGTGTAATTTTTCTATATAATCAAGAGAGCAAAAATATGATTCATGTCAGAGACTGAAAAGTTCAAACATGGTGTCTGTCATCAGTGATGCCAATTAGTGTATAAATATGCTATTAAGTAGGGCAATCCACAAATGTCTCTATGTTTAACAATTCTCTTTTCCTGTTAAGAGGCTTAAGATAAGATCCTCAAATAACCTTTTGTAAAGAATATAGCCAGTAAGTTGAGAGAGGGCAAGAGCCCTGCCACCTGTAAGCAGAAAAATACGTTGTGAGGATTCTCTCCTCAAAGAGAGAACATGTTTTGGTTATTAAAAAAAAAAAAGAAAACACCACCACCACCACATTGACCATTAATGTATATAATACAATTTATACCTAGGATGCCTTTGTAAATAGCGTAACATGAAATCTATGGTCATAAATATTTCTCATACTTAAATGAAACTTCCTTGTTTTATTAATATACTCTTTATTGGCTAGCTGTTTTATGTTTTTAATTTTTGGATCATTTTTCTTGATTCCCTCTTCTCTTGTCATGTCTCTACCACCCTGAGTAGCCAAGATTAAAAACCCAGAACATACCCTACTTTTTTCTCCAAGTCTACATAATCCTATAACAAGCTATCTTTGTTAATCGTATATACAGAGAGGGAGGTGGTTTTTAATCATGTTCTCGTAAAAATTGATTGTGCACACTTTGAGACTTTTCTTTTTGCTTAAAAGGACACCATGCAATCTTCCCAATTCACCACTCCACTCAATAAAGCCCTAATTTGGTTCTTTTTATTGTTTTATGATAATCTATAGGGTGGATGGAGCTTCCCTGGTGGCTCAGTTGTAAAGAATCTGCCTGCCAATGCAGGAGACAAGGGTTAAATCCCTGGGTTGGGAAGATCCCCTGGAGAAGGAAATGGCTACCCATTGCAGTATTCTTACCTGGGAAATCCCATTGACAGAGAAGACTGGAGGGCCACAGTCCACAAGGGTTTCAAAGAGTTGGACATGATTTAGAGACTAAACAACAACAACAACAACAACAACAACATAGGGTGTATGAACCCTAATTTAATGAACCATTTTCTTATTGCTGGGGATTTACTTTTACTAAGCACATGCATGTACACATCCTTATAAACTCAGAGTTTTCTGTCTGTGGTGCAGAATTGCCATGAGTGGAATTGATGATTCACAGGGAATATAAAAAAACAAACAAGCAAATACACCAAAAAATAAAATAAACAAACCAAACCAAACAAAAACAAACAGGTAGATACAGAAAACAGAGTAGTGGTTATGAGAGGGGAAGGGGCAAAGGGTAGGTGAAATGGGTAAAGAGAAATCAACTGTGTAGTGATTTATGGAAACTAAATTTTTGGTGGTGAGCACTCTGTTGGGTATACAGAAGTAGAAATATAAGGTTGTACACATGAGACTTATATGTTTTTATAAACCAATGTTAAATAAATAAAAAATAAATTTAAAAATCTTGAGAGACATGAAATTTATTTCCCAGAAGACTATAATAATCCACAGGTTAACAGCAATGTCTGAGGGTACTGTTATTCCTGAAGCCCACAATCAATAGATGTTAGTGTTGTTTAAATTTTTGCCAGTCTGATCTGAATAAGTGATATTTCATTGTTATTATTATTATTATTTTGCCTTTTCCTAACTGAGTTCGAACACTATTTAATCCATTTTCGGCAATTTGGGTTTCCTCTTTTCTAAATAGCCTATTTATTTCTTTGCATATTTTTCAGCTGGATTCTTTATCTCCTTGTTAATTTGTAAGAACTCTTTATATATTATAGCTATAAGCGCTCTTTCTGATCCCTGTGTGGCAATCCTCTATTTTGCAAGTCGATTGCTTATCTATTGACTTTCATTATAATTTCACATTACATTTACAAAATGTATATAACAAATAAGCCTTCTTTTCCTTTGATGGCTTCTGAATTTATAGTTGCACTTTTTCCTCTCACAGGCTCAAGGCAGGAGTAATCAGGCCACTGTTGATCTTCTTTGGGGACTGTTGAGGACCAGGTAGATGAAGCATACTAATGTGGGGGTGGCAAGTGACATTAGCCTTCTCCAGGCATTTCATAGAGATCTGCAGTATACACTCACCCCCAAATCCCTCTGCATTATAACTTTCATCCCAAATCTCATATACTCGTCTTTGGGATCTTTCCCAGTCCCAGAAGAAGAAAGGCCTGCATTAGTTCTCTCCTCCCATAATACTCAAAAACATTTGGCCCTAGAGGCCAATATTGACTTAGGAGAGGCAGATACAATAACCAGGCTCCTTTCTTCTCCAGCATTTTCTAGTTCTGCTTTCCATATGACTGGATAATATTTTAAAAAATATTAACCAATGTGGGCGCTTCCCTTGTAATCAATGTGGTGACCCGAATGGGAGGGAAATCCAAAAAAGAGGGGATATATGTATACATGCAGCTGATTCACTTTGTTATGCAGCTGAAACTAACACATTATAAAGCAACTATACTTCAATAAAAATTAATTAACAAGTAAAAAAAAAGTAACCAATGTGAATTCTTTTCCCACTCTCATGCTTTATTCTACCAATTTGAAACACTAGGTAATTTCTTTATCAGTCAGAGAAGGGATGTGACAGCATAAATGCAAAGAATTATTTTCTAAACTTTTGAAACTCAAAACCCTCTACTCTTTGGAGAATGAATTTTGAAAAAAAAAAAAAAAAAAAAAAAAAAAAAAGCTCATAAGAGAATGACAGCATTACTCCCTAGGATAAAATAGTAGATTTAAGGCTAGGGGAAAAGAGAGAATCATGTGGGCAAGAAGAAAGAGTGGATGCTGTTGGGTTCCTAGGAGAGGGGCAAGTACCAATAGTAGGCAAATTGCCCTAGAACAGGTTTGTGAGATATGAGGAAAGGATCAACTCTGGCCCTGTGGCCAGAGGGTAGAACAGGGAAGTGGCAGACTGAAGTAGAACTGTCTATGTAGCTTGCTTGGAAAATTATGCCTTAGATGCATGGATTTTCCTTCCCTCAAGTGTGATTGCAACCCAAGTGCAAAAGCAACCCAGTACTTTCTATATGCCCCCTACATGGGAAGAATGTAGAGGACAGAGAGATCCAAGGGGACCACTAGGTAATGAATGGTGGGTATGGCCCTGGTGACCCACAGTCTCCCTTCAACTGCAGACAGGGTGGGCTGAGGTGGCAAATGTCATGGTGGACATATGAAATAGAAGACAAAATGAGTCTCAGACACTTAGACACATGTAGCTTCCTTCAGAAGCTGGAGAGAAGGCAATGGCACCCCACTCCAGTACTCTTGCCTGGAAAATCCCATGGATGGAGGAACCTGGTAGGCTGCAGTCCATGGGGTTGTTAAGAGTCAGACATGACTGAATGACTTCACTTTCACTTTTCACTTTCATTCATTGGAGAAGGAAATGGCAACCCACTCCAGTGTTCTTGCCTGGAGAATCCCAGGGACGGGGGAGCCTGGTGGGCTGCCGTCTATGGAGTCGCACAGTTGGACATGACTGAAGTGACTTAGCAGTAGCAGTGGCAGCTTCCTTCAGAATTCAGGAACAGCTGCAAGGAAGGAAAGGGAATCCTGAATTGACTCATAGTAATTTTTGCTATTGTGGAGATTGGAATTTTAAAATTAAAAATTGGCTTTTTAGAAAATGTGGTTAAAGTTACATGCCTTGTGGACTGAAGTGAATTTTCATCTAGAATGTCATACTTTGACTTTCTGTAATTACATCTACATCTTGCAGGTTTTCAGATATTAGATTTACATGGTGACAACTTTGGCTCCTCAATTTTCTAATCCTTATCCATTTATGTGACCATTTTTCATAGTATTTGCATACTATATGCAGCCTTTCTAGTATTTTTATCTTTTCAATGCATTCTCTCCATGTATCATTAAATTATTCAGGAAAATTTCCTCTGGGATAAATGTCTTACTTGAATCCAATCAATTGTTCTAAGTATGTGTAACCTTGGAAGGGGTAATATAAAAATCATGAAAAATAATGCAAATCTACTAGGAGAGAAAATCTGATAATTAATAGCAGGCCTCTTTAAAGGGCATTCAGAGAATCTGGTTATATATCACTAACTGTATGAAGAGATCAGTGCAAAGGAAACTTCTAAATGTTGTGTTATATTCCCTTTTCTTAAGGATAGAGCTTAAGGAAAAAACTCAGTCAAGCCTGTCAAAACCAGGGAAAGTTATTAGTCACCTGTAACAGTAATGATTTTCCTATTCTATGAGCTCCCAAGTTTCACCTATAAAACCTCTACTGTGGGGACTTCTCTGCTGGTCCAGTGGCTGACACTCCAAGCTCCCAATGCAGGGGCCTGGGTTCAATCCCTGGTCAGAGAACTAGATTTCACATGAAACAACTAAAAATCCTGTATGCCACAACAAAGATCAAAGATCCCACCTGGTGTGGTCAAATAAAATCAAGAATTAAATATTAAAAGAAACCTCTACTGTGTATTTTTTCACAGTACTTCTTAAAATAATTTAGTGTATATTTTTTGCTGTGCTGAGTCTTCACCGAAGTGTTGACTTTCCTCCAGTTGTGGTAAGGAGGGGCTACTCTAGTTGGGGTGTGTAGGCTTCTCATTGTGATGGCTTCTCTTGTTGTGGAGCACAGGCTCTAGGGCATGTGGGCTTCAGTTGTTGCAGCTCCCGGGTTCTAGACCACAGGCTCAGTAGTTGTGGTGTACCGGCTTAGTTGCTTCACAGCCTGTGGAATCTTTCCCACCCAGGGATTGAACCCGTGTCTCCTGCATTGGTAGGTGGATTCTTTACCACTGAGCCACCAGGGAAGCCTTTTTCACAGTCCTTAAACTCATTAAATTGGTGGGTGCCTCATCTCAGGCCACATGTATTTTCACTGGACACGGTTAATATAATATAATATCAGTTTCACGATGCCCTCAGAGAGATATTTCAATACAGCACAAACTGAAATGAAAACACAACTAAAGTATAAATGAAATAATATGTGAAATTTTGAGGTTAATTGAGAAACAGTACAGAGGGATAAGTGCCACTACATCATGTATAAAGATGAAAATCCCCACAAAATAACACAGAAGCAAAAAGTTTTAACCAAATTATCCCTGTGTTTTTCAAACAAAGGACTCGAAAGTTTATGTTTCTATATTACCAAAATTAAGCTTAATTAAACGTCTTTGGGGAAAAAAAAGAAATAAGAAATAACTGCGTTAATTTTCAAAAGCATTTGATTCACCTATATCCCTACTCACACACAGAATTTTCTTCATTTTTTGCAAATGGAATATTCCAAGTCAAATTCTATATTTCTGAAAGTGGCAAAACTTTCACATAAATCCTGATTCACACTCCCAATGGTCTCATATTACAACCATAATTAACAGATATTATGCAGCTGGCATGTGTAACCTGCAGATGTTAATGCTTTATACTAATGATGTCAGCAATTTTCCTGTTAATTTGTATCTTACTAGAGCAGTTAAATGACCTAAATATCTGCCACCCTTCCACACAAGTTCCATTTTGCATATTAACATGTAGCAGGCAGGAAGAGAAGGTTGTCTGCCTGCATTGGATTTGCCAAATAACTAAACATGTCTGCCACAGAGGAGCCTGGGCCTGGAGCACCCCTCAGATGAATATATCAATCCCAAGCCCTGCAACCTTCACAGGAGGATGTAGACATTGTTTAGTGCAAGTCCATCTCAAAAAGAATGAATATTGTTATGTTTCTATTTTTTCAAACATCTCTGTGTTTCTTTGAAAAGACCCAGAACACAAAACTAACACTTAGTATTCATGCACAGCCATATCCCCCATGAGCTCTGATTGTATTTTCTCAAAAACTTGGGCAAATGCTTTTGTTATGATACCTTTGCTAAGCTGCAATGAATTCAAGCATTTTAATAGAGAAAAACTGCCACATAACATTATAGTACAGGAACTCCCATATCATTTTGCTTGCCATCTTAGGATTGAGCAATGCTTTGGCTGCGTGGATGCATATGCAGAATCTTTTTTTTTTCTTTTAAGAAAAGGCTTTAAATTGGTTTAACAACTGGTTATCTTGAACACTGGTTATCCTGAAATTCAAGCAGCTCCTTCTAATTAGGTTTTGGGACATCATGGGACACATTATAACTTTTCATTAGGGTTCTTGGCAGAATGTAGTCTAGAAGTCAACCATACTCAAGTCCTTCCAAGGAAATACAGTCAGATACAAAGGTTGGACATCCATAATAATAATGAATTGGCCAGGGGCCATAATGCAGGGTCACCTTACACTGAGTAGCCAAATGATGTTTGCAGATCTCCACCGTATGCCTTTATTGTGCCAAACAATCAGAGCATATGTAATGTCTCTGTCCAATTAATAGTTATCCTAAATTCCTAACATCTAGTAAAAATGTGTCAAGGACATTTGAGAAAATTTCCCAATATAGATTAAAATTTGTGGATGGTGCTTCTCCCACTCCTCACCGCCACTTTCAGTGTTCCCTGTTACCTTTCCATAAGAAATTGATTTATGGCCCAATTCAGAGAAGCATTATGTTCAGAAAATAGCTATTATTTCTCCTCACAAAAGTGATAACCACCCTATAGGATTCAGCTCCAGTTACAGAAGTGAACAATATCCAGTCCTGGTTTGCTTTGGTGAAAGTTCATTACTGGGTGGCTGAAAATAGCAAATGGTTAGAGCCAGAGACTACTAAAGAAGCATGAAAGGCAATGTAGCTATCAAAAAGAGGGAAAGAAGACAAAAGGAAAGGTGATTACATACTGAGGACTCAGTTATAGTGGCTGGCATAAGGTAGGCAACTGAGAAAGACTGATTAAGTAAGGAACAAAAGCAGGGAGACAATGAATGATGTTTCTTGCTCCCAGTAAGTAACTGCCCTCAACTTGATCAGTCTTCAGTGTGGAGTAAAGGAGAAAATACTGGCAAATTCTGCCACAAATAGGTGCATTCTTAAATATTTATTTATTTATTTGGCTGTATTGGGTCTTACTGGGGCTCAGTAGTTGCAGCACATGGGCTCTGTAGTTGAACCATAAATATTTGCATATTAAACTGTAACATTGACAAGGGACTCTCAAACTTTGAGTCTGTTTTTTCATGTGTAAAATGAGACAGGATGATAATGTATGAATTGCCTAGCTCCCCTGAGTTCATACATGCACAGATGTGTGTGTATAAGTGTGCAGGCGCACATTTAGGGACACAATGGCATCATGTTTACACATACCTTTTAAACTATTTCATATAAAAATGCTACATTTCTTTTATACTTTCAATATTCTTTCTTCCAGGGTTGATTGAAATCAAGTCTCACTCAGCCCAGTTCTTTCTGGTTCATATATTTTATGACAATACCTAGTGCTAAGAAATCCTGTCTTTTTATATGAAGAGGTTAAAGTTTCCACAGTTCCAATGAGGTGATAAGGTTAAAAATATAATTCATAGATTAATTAGATCAGGTGGGTCAATAAAATGACTCTTGCATTATACAGTAAACTTTAGCATGACAAAGGAAAAATCTAAATCTATGGCAGCCTAGAATATTATCAGGTGTGTTAAGATCATGCCCTATGAAATCAATTATTTTCTAACAGGCTTGAAATATGGGTCTTTGCTCTTTTAAACTCTTGTTAAGAATGTGATGCTGGGAGCTGCTGGGTAGAACAGAATTCTTAATATGGTTGCAAAAAAAACAAAAAACAAAAAACAGTAAGTAATATCTTCAGGCTCAAAGGATTGTGGTAAGACTTGCTTCAGATGGATTTTAATCTTTCTCCTAAATTTGAAAAAATTATGTAAACATAGCATGTTTACTTGGAAATTATATGGTGATTTTAGAAAAATGAAATAGTTAACTGTCCAATCTGAGAAAGTTGTCGATTTTTAAATAGTAATAATGCACTGTTAGCTATCATTTGAGAAAGAGAAGTACTATATATCATATATCAACTGGTCTATACATATGTATATATTGTTTCAATGTAAAAAATATTCTTCTAGTAAAATTCTACTATATCTAAGTTTTCAAATTTATTGACATGTTTCTGTTTCAAGTATTCTCTTATATTTTAAATCTCTACACTATTTGTTATATTCCCTTTTAAATTTCTAATTCTTTTATTTCTGCCAACTCTACTATTTGTTTCCTGGAGCAATCTTTGTCAGATGTTTATCCATTTTCGAAAGAATAACCTATGGGTTTGCTGATTTATTGATCTAACCAGAAAATTCATTTTTTATTTAATTAATTTCTGTTTGTACTGTTCCATCCTTCAGTTTTCTTTACTTTGACTTTCTTCTTCTTCTATATTTGTGAGTTGAACACAGGACATGAATTCTCAGTCTTATCTTATATATAACACTTTATAGCTAAAATTTTCCATCAATGTACCAATTTAGCAGCATTGTTCATCTTTGAAATGATGTTATTCTTGTCATTTAATCATCACTAAATCATAATTTCCATTAGGTTTTTTTATTGACTCATGAGTTAATGAAAGGTGCAATTTTTGTTATGAAACATGTGAGACAGTGGTGATGTTGGCTCTCATATTGCTTTTATTTTGTTTTATTTAATGTTGTACTCATGAAATTTGATCTGCATGACACAAATTCTTTAGTAAGTTTTTGGACTTCTTTTGCAGCCTAATCCATGGTAAGTCGGGGGGGTAAATATTCCATGTGTACTTAAAATAGATGTGTCTTCTATTTGTTGGGTGAGATGCTCTACACTGTCCATTAATCAAGCTTCTTTACTGAGTTGGTCAAATCTTCTATATTCATATTATTTTTTTCCATTTTATTTATTTATGTTCTGTTTGTTCTTTTTCAAAAAATTACTCTCCAGTTCATTCATTATGACTTTTAGATTCTGGTTTACTAGTTCCTCATTTTAAACATACTTATTTTATAGTCTTTTACAGATTATTCTGTTACCTGCATTTCTTGGTTTGCTAAATCTGTTTTTTTTTTTTTTTTAAATTAGCTGGCTCTTGTTCATGGTGGCTAATTTTTTTATGTGCTTTGTATTTCTTTTTTTAATGTGGCTAATCCCCAGTTTAAAGTTGCTTTACCTGTTTTTGTTTTTCCTCATTGAGTCTTATGTGCCTTGGGTTGAAAACATGCCCTTACAAAAGTGGTTTTGTATCTCCATTTAGAGAGACTCCCATGCAGACTTTAATGGCCCCTGCCCCATTTTTATTTTAAGAGCTTGTAGGATTTAACACACAAGCATTATGAATCCATGTCTGTACATGGCACACGTTTGGGATTTCTCATGGGTGATTTTTCTATTTCACTTCCACACAATATGAGCAAACAGACAGTAGTTGAGTTTACTTGCTACTTTCAAGGTCAGTCAGTAAAATTTTTTTAATTATTTATTTTAATTGGAGACTAATTATTTACAATATTGTGGTGGTTTTTGCCATACATTGACATGAATCAGCCATGGGTGTACATACGACCCCCAGCCTGAACCCCCACCCACCTCTTTCCCCATCCATCCTTCTGGGTTGTCCCAGTGCACCAGCTGTCAGTGTCCTGTTTCATGCATCAAACTTGAACTGGTCATCTATTTCGCACATGGTAATATACATGTTTCAATGCTATTCTCTCATATCATCCCACCCTCACCTTCTTCCACAGTGTCCAAAAGTCTTTTCTTTATATCTATGCTCTTTTGCTATCTCACATATAGGGTAGCCATTACCATCTTTCTAAATTCCAGATATATGCATTTTTTTAAAATTTTATTTTATTTAACTTTACAATATTGTATTGGTTTTGCCATGTATCAAAATGAATCTGCCACAGGTATACATGTGTTCCCCATAGATATATGCATTTTAATCATAATGGATGTTGAATTTTGTCAAAGGCTTTCTCTGTGTGTATTGAGATAATCATATGGTTTTTATCTTTCAATTTGTTAATGTGGTGTATCACGTTGATTTGTGAATATTGAGGAATCCTTGCATCCCTGGGATAAAGTCCACTTGGTCATGATGTATAATATTGTGGATTCTGCTTGCTAGAATTTTGTTGAGGATTTTGCATCTATGTTCATCAGTGATACTGGCCTGTAGTTTTCTTTCTTTTTTTGTGTGGCATCTTTTTGGTAGAATTCACCTGTGAAGCCATCTGGTCCTGAGCTTTTGTTTGTTGGAAGATTTTTGATTACAGTTTGTATTTCCTTGATGGACAGGGAAGCCTGGTGTGTTCCAGTCCATGGGGTCACAAAGAGTCTGACACGACTGAGCAACTGAACAACAACAACATAAAAGAACATTTATAACTATTTAGCTTAAAGAATTTTTATAAACTTTCATTTGCGTAATTAGTACAACAATAATAATAATGCAATGAAATATTACATATATCCCAGGAGCCACACCCCATGTCCCTTTCCATTCACTGTTTTCTCACCAACACTGTTTTCTCTTGACTTTTAAGGTCAGAAATTAATTTTGTCTGTTTTAGAACTTTATAGAAATAGAGTTGTATGGCATATACTCCTTTGTGTGTGACTTTTTTCTTCTCCTGACATCATGTTTCTGACATTCCTCTATTTTGTGACAGAGTGGATTTTAGCACTTGCTGTGTTGTATTCCATTGTGTGACTGCATGACAATTTACCCATTCCACTGGAGATGGTTATTAGGGCAATTTCTCATCTGGACCACATCCTTTTGTAAACATGTTAGCTCTACATTAAAGGATAGGTTGTTCTCCAGGGTTCTTACTTCCAGCCTTCTTGCCTCCTCCACTGTGATACAGGAATCCTTAACCCTGTGGGACACCATGATACCATGACACAGAAGGTCACAGTCACTTCTCAGGCTTTAACTTTTTTCATCATTTCTGGTAACTTAGTTTGAAGTCAGCACACCTTCTCTTCTACTATATAGACAATAGAGCTCAAAGTTATATATGTGTATATATAGACACAGATAAATCTTTAACTGAATTTTACGCAAAATATGTACATGCTTGTCAAGGGTTAGGGACCTGTTCATATTTGCTTAGTCTTCCTCGAGCCCCCTTTCTCTCCAGTACACCATGTTCCCTGGAGCCTAGACTCACTCTTCCCTGACCAGGTAGGTATGCTTTCTCCCATCCCACTCCCAACCCTATGCTTTCATAGCAGTGCAAACCTTCAATCATAGCAATAACCCCACCCCTGCCATTATCCTCATATGCTTTTTTTCTCACTGGACTGTGAATTCTTTAAAGACACAAGCTGTGAACTCTTTTCAGCACTTTCGATGGTGGGGTCTGAAAATGTACCAGAATGATGCACTACTGAATGAAACCAGATATTCCCCCAATTCTGCCTTTATCATGGTTTTTACCAACTTTTGTAGGGAAAATTTTGGAGAGTATTCTCCTAATTAAACAAATAAAAGAAAGTCAGGACACCTTGTGTATACATCTAAACATACCTATTACAATCCCTGCATGGATCACAGGCTTGTCATGGCAAAGGGGTTTGTATAACTCAATGAAGCTATGAGCCATGCCATGCAGGGCCACCCAAGACAGATGGGTGCCATGTGTGTAACATGTTTGCAAATGTGTATGCATTCGTTTGGCATGTATCTTGAAAGAGAAAATCTGACCATTTGTATAAGATTCCCATATCAATATGCTATTGTTGAACCTGAATGCTGCCTTGAGTATAGCCAGGCAGTGAAGTAGAAACTTCAGCAATTAATTGTTGAATTTGATAAATAAGTTTAGCCAAGTGGCTAATTTCTGTCAACATGTTTACTTTTACTTTGAAAGTAATGGTCACTTCAGTTCTCCACTTGTGTAGACAAGCCTTAGTAGAAAAACAAGGAAAACTATTGGCCTAACAGGAGTATTTATCTAAATGAAATGCTTTCTACAGCAGTTTACTTTTATATTCCTCACAATACAATCTTAGGGCCACTGGAGCAATTTGGTTACTTAGCAACTACTGTATTGATTCTCTACAACCAAATATTTATGACAAATAAAGAAAATTAGGAATTCTGTATACATCAGGACAAATCAAAGCTCATATTCCACCAGTGCAAGGAAGCTACAGCAAATAAACCATACCTGCTCTCCAAAACAATGTAAGCCACCATACAAATGGTAACCCTGCATCTTCTCCACTAACTCTGGCTCCTGACAAGTTAAAATTGCACCTCTGATCACCAGAAGAAATGCTCAAAATGCAGTAATCAGCAATGCAATATAGATAATGCATGTAATGCAATAGTACCTTTAAGAGAAGACAGCCTTTTCTCTAAGAAATGCCAATGGTCAAATAAATATGAGAGCCTCAAGGCACTCCTGAAAGCTTACCAACACTGTTACTATTAGAGGTCAGGCCATTCAGAAGAAGATATAGAAATTTTGTGAAGGTATCTCAGTATATAGTTGGTGAGGGAGGTGCTCACGTGACCTGACTGTATGCTCCATGAGAGTAAGGACAACATTTTTCAAGGTCACCACTGCATGCCCAGCCCTAGTACACAGTGCCTAGTGCATGATAGCCACTCAGTATGTGATGAATGAATTTGAGAGGAAATTCTTTCTGGAATAGTTAGAGATTGAGCAAGGAAAATCTGAACACAATTCATAGCTGCTTTCAAAAACCATGGACATTAAACAGCTTTGGGATGAAAGAAAATTTAAATAATTAAATAAGAGAACTTGCTCCTATTTACTTGCTGTTTCACAGTCGTAAAGCCCCTATGGCCTTTTATCTCAAGGGCACCTTCCATAACTCTGAGAGGATCAGCACACCAGCAGTTTACACAGGAACAGTAGTGATATCATGGACATTTTATTAGGAGTGCTAAAAGCAAAAGAATTTCTTTTTCATTAGTAAGTATAATCCCGTGTATGACATCTATGCTCCTGGGAGCATAAATTCTTTATGCAGGATTTCTTCAGTACATCTCCTCTACCCCCCTGCACTCATGGTATATGTACTGAGTTGTAGAACATCACACTGATCATCACCTTTTTCCTATGTAACTTTCCAGAACAGAGTTTAAAGAAGGACATTCAATCCCATCCCTCACAGAGAATCCTAGGAGGCAGGCATGTCCATGGTGGCTGGCTTTTCAAAAGCATTAGTGGAGAGTTTTATGGAGAAAAGGACAGAAATCAACCCTCTTGGGAATCAGGGAGAGAGAGATAGGAAAGTCCCTACTATATGGGAGATTAAGCAAACACATGACAACTGCCATATTTGAGTCCACCACTCCCTCATTTTTAGAATTTTCTGATTTAAAATTTCAGTAAGCCTCTTCTGCCTCCGCAACATATTTCTGCTTTCTCATATTTGCCAAGAAAGTTTTCCTAAACTTGCACTCCAGAAATATCCAGGTTCGGTTCATCCTTTTCTCCTAGCTCCTGAAAGGGATGGAACATAAGAATTTTAGGCACTTGTATGATCACCTCTACTAGGCTGAACTAATGCAAACATTGCAACAATTTTATCCTTGTCATACTTTAGATGTTGCTATAGCAGGAGGTGTTAGCCCTTAACATCTGTGAGTCTCTCTAACTGGCCCCCGCAGACATGAATGATTCCCATAGTAGACATATTTTAGGCTCAAGCTGGGACCCTTGCTGAAAAATGTTTGTTGGTATAATATTGAACACCATAGAAATTGGTCCCACTGTACATGTATAACCATCAGATGCAAATGGGCCCTCAATACTGCCTAACAAGCCTGCCACATTCCTTTAATCAACTCTTCACAAACACCAACACAATTCCTTAACTCCCCTACCGCTTTATCCCCTCCCTCTCACACATGATCTTAAATGCTACTTTCCAGAGAAAATGTAAGTCAGAGAAAATGTAGCACACCAGATGGAAGTGTTCTTATCTCTTTGCTACCAATCATATATTTATACTTAATTCATACTCCATTTCTATCATCATTAACATTAGAGGATCCACTCTTTATTATACAGTGGTTTCTCCACCCATGTTAGGATCACATCTTTTTCAGCATCCACCGGCTTCCCCATTGGCTCAGTGGTAAAGAATCCACCTGCCAATGCAAGAGGTGTGGGTTTGATCCCTGGATGGAGATACCCCCTGGAGGAGGAAATGGCAATCAACTGCAGTATTCTTGACTGGAAAATCCCATGGCTAGAGGGAGCCTGGCGGGCTACAGTCCATGGTGTTGCAAAGAGTCAGAAACAACTTAGCGACTAAACAACACCACTTTACACTAGCAATCCCTTCTTTCTTTGGTATATTCAATCACTCCTCAAATAAATCCTCCCATTTAATGATGCTCAAGCCTCCACCATTAAAAAAACTTAAACCTCACTGAACCCCATATTCCTTCTGATTACACTCCTATATCTTTTCCTTTCAAAAGAAAATCTCTTAAAATAATTCTCTGTCCCATTCACTAACAACTCAGTCAGGCTTTTAGGCAGATCACAACTGACAACATCCATATTGCTAAAGCAAATGGACACTTTTCAGTTCTTACAACTCTTCAGCTCTTCAACAGCATTCGATATCATTGGTGATGCGTCTTCCTCTTGAAACATTCTCTTCTCTTGGAGAACATAACACATTATCTTTAGTTCTTTCTTTATCTTTCTGGGCATTTTATAATGGAGCACATCATGACCTGATTCTAAGCTCACTTCTTTCCTTTTACCCAAGTGAAGTCACCCACACTCATGACTTAAATCACCCCCTGTATTGAGGCAGCCCCCATTATTTCATCCCCACAGTGGACTGCTTTTCAGAGTATCAAGTCTGTATTTCCAATAGCTTATTTGAAATCTCTTCGTGAATGTCTTAAAGGCACCTTGAAATCAATATGTCCAAAATAGAGCTCATGAGCTTTCCATTCATTTTTTTCTCTTTTTCTGCTGTTCTCTCTCTCTCAATCAAGAGCCCCACTGTCCATCCCATTATATTAGCCAGAAATTCAGGAGTCGTGATGGTCACTTCTAGCTCCCTTACTCTCATATCTAATAATCAACAATTCTTGTTTATTTTACCTTCTCAATGGAATCCATCCACCACTCCATTTCCACCACTACTGCTCTAGTAAAAGCTGCCACTATAACTCACGTAGACTTTTGTACTAACCTGTTAATGGAAGCTACTCTGGTTTCCATCCACTCTATTCTCTTCCTGTAACCAGGGCAATCTTTTAAAAGATGAAAAACATTGTTACTCCTTTGCTTAAAATGTGTCAAGGACTTCTCTTTACTATTAGGATAAAAAGAAACACTTCTTCCATCAAATTCACCCTTCTCACCCCCAATTCTTCAATCAAATTCACCCTTACTCTCAACGCTCTGGCCATATTGGTATTCTTTCAGTTACTATGTTTCCTCTCATCACAGGGCTCTGCTTACATTGCCCTCTCGGCCTGGGATACCACCTTTTCCTTTTTCCCAGTCATACTTCATACCTCAGCTCCATTTTCTCTTCTTCAGGAAATCCTCTCCCTAATTATAAGATCCATCATTGTAGTATTTGTTCCAGCTACCATTTTACATTTGCTTTTTATGATTGTTTAATCACTCTCTTCACCCACATGATTATAGGCTCCAAGAGGCTAAACATTAGTATCTTGCCTACAACTACTTATAGAAAGTATAAGCACTTAGCTTAGTACTTGGCACACAGTGGATGCTCAAAAAATATTTACTGAATGAACACTCAAATAAATCAGAATAATGAGTAAAGGCAGGGGGAGACTCTAACCACCATAAATCTTGATTAAAATAACACACATAAAATACAGTGAAAATAGGGACTTCCCTGGTGGTCCAGTGGTTAGGACTCTGCTTTTTCACTGCTAAAGGCACAGGTTCCAGCCCTGGTGGGGAAACTAAGATGCTTCAAGCCACACAGGGTGGCCAAAAAAAAAAAAAATTTGCATTTGGCTTACACTCTAAGAACAAAATGAGAGTTGAATGGATTACATGGACTAGGTCAGAAGTCATGAGTTGACTATTAAACATAATAGTCTCTAAAAATATAGTGAAAATAGATACATCTTTGTTGATAAGAGGCAAAGACATTCTCCTGGTGAATAGACACTGTGTGACATGACATTAATTACTAGGAAGTACCAAAAATAGAATCTTGATATTGTTCAAATCTTTTAATTAATTAATTCATGGTAATACATAACTTTATAAATTATTTATTACAAATTCAATTTGTTTCTATGTTTATTGTTGAACATTTTCTACAGAATCCAGTAGATTTTTACTTCTAACAAATATGATTTTGGTTCCTGAGGCTTTCCTTCTGTTGCACTCTTGTTTCATTTAAATCTCCTCTATATATATTTACAAAGTATATTATATATATACATATATATATATAGTATGTGTATATATATTTACAAAAATGTAAATTTTTTTCACATATTAAGTCTCTTTCAGGAGAAATATATTTCTGAACCCTTTCCTACTTTTGTCATCTACTCTTTTGTTATAGATTTTGTCCACAGGTTCTATGTTGTTCTTCCCTTTCCATGAGTTTGAATTTGTTAATAGTGACAATGATAGTAAAGTAACAATAATAAACATAGCAACTAGTAATCAAATACATTTTATATAATTGGAACAATATTTTATACTTAATGTATATTATGTCATTTCTTCCTAATAACAAAATCATGAGGGAGACAAATGTTATTACTATATACTTACAGAGGAAAAAAAATGAAGGCTCAAATGGGCAAAACATATTGCATAAGGAAACAATTAAAATAATAAAAAACAGAGGCATATCTTGTCATTCAAACTACTCATTTCTAAAGGTTGTTATGATCATTCCAGACATGAATATCCTTCACTTGGGAAATTTGGTTGTCTTGAGTGTTTTCTGAATATTTTCTGAGCTTCAATTGGGTTTAGACTTTCTTTTAAACATAAAATATTCTATTTACAAGAGGATACAACCTAACTGATAGTTAGTCTTTCATTTGTGAAAATATTACATGGTTTTCCTAGATTGCAGAATGTTTCCCAGGTAAGATATTACCTATGGGCAAATTAGGGGCTTCCCTGGTGGCTCAGACAGTAAAGAATCCTCCTGCAATGTGGGAGACATGGGTTCTATCCCTGGGTCAGGAAGTTCCCCTTGAGGAGAGCATGGCAACCCACTCTAGTATTCTCGCCTTGAGAATTCCCATGGACAGAGGAGTCTAGTAGGCTACATGGGGTTGCAAAGAGTCAGACATGACTAAGTGACTAAGCACACATGGGCAATTTAAAATTTGTGCTCCGTGAAAATAAAAACAAGATTGAATTTATAGATAAATCTCTTAATAACAAGCTTCTGAACTTTGCTTCACAGTATATCAAAGATAATATTTATTACCTTCCTAATTGAGTGGCTTCACTTTCACTTTTCACTTTCATGTATTGGAGAAGGAAATGGCAACCCACTCCAGTGTTCTTGCCTGGAGAATCCCAGGGACGGGGGAGCCTGGTGGGCTGCCGTCTATGGGGTCACACAGAGTCAGACACGACTGAAGTGACTTAGCAGTAGCAGCAGTAATTGTAGCTATTGTACATGAGACAAGAATTGATTTAGGAAAGAAATGTAGATATAATTTGATTAGAATGTTATGGAAGTATTAAAAGTCTTTGGCCTTTCATTTTAAGTAATGATCAAAACTCAATATGTTTTTTGTTTTCTTGACATTTTTTAAGGTGATTACTGATGGATTAGTAGTCCAAAGACTCAATGATGCATTACAAAACATGAATCTGATTTATGTATGCTTTAATGACAAAGCACAGTTAAAACTAATTTCTTGAACTGTAAAGCAACTATATTCCAAATTTTTCAAAAAAATTATCTTTGTATCTTAGCACTCTTTCTGAATCTGGTGGTAAGTCTTGCTAAACTGGAATTGTAATTTTAAAAACTCAGTTTTCCTTGAAATGCATAATGTAAACAATTTGATCAATATTTTTATGAAATAAATTACAGTAAAGAATAGAGCTCTTTATTCTGCCAACAAGGATGTATGAATTCTGACAAAATTCTCTAATCAATAAACAGGAAACCATTTGCAAATCAGATCTAAGTTTATCTGCCCAAACTTACATATGGCTACACCATTCCTAAATCATCCTTAACTCAGGACATGAAACAATTTTATCTTTCAGGGACAGGGAAAGACAACTGAGTAAATGTTTCTCATGACTTCTTTATCTCTCTGCAGTTTTTGATACATGACAAAGTAAAAATGATATGATTTGCTGATGATATAAAATACAAGAGGACAAATCAAATAGTTACACATGAATTTCAGATAAACAATGGACATTTTTCAGATAAGTATATCCTGTGCAATATTTGAGATACACTTACATATAAAAAATCATTCATTGTTTATCTGAAATACAAATGTAACTAGGAGTCTTATATTTTTGCTAAATCAGGCAACTTTACCTCCTGCCCATGATTATAGCTATTCCTCTATTTTGTTTATTGTTCTTTGTCTTTCCACTGTGGGTACTAGAGGTAAGCCTTATGCTCTTAACTTCTCATTTTCCTACTCACAACAGCTTCCTCTGAACTTTATCCTGTTGTTGTTCAGTCCTTCAGTGGTGTCTGACTCTTTGTGACCCCATGGACTGCAGAATGCCAGGCTTCCCTGTCCTTCACTATCTCTTACATTTTTCTCCAACTCATGTCCATTGAGTCAGTGATGCCATCCAACCATCTCATCCTCTGCTGCCCCTTTCTCCTCCTGCTCTCGATCTTTCCCAGCATCAGTCTTTTCCAATGAGTTGGCTCTTCGCATCAGGTGGCCAAAGTACTGGAGCTTCAGCTTCAGCATCAGTCCTTCCAATAAATATTCAGGGTTGATTTCCTTTAGGATTGACTGGTTTGATCGCCTTGCTGTTCAAGGGGCTCTCAAGAGTCTTCTCCAACACCACAATTCCAAGGCATCAATTCTTTGGCACTCTTCCTTCTTTATGGTCCAACTCTCACATCTGTCCATGACTACAGGGAAAACCGTAACTTTGGCTATATGGACCACTGTCAGCAAAGTGATGTCTCTGTTTTTTAATATGCTGTCTAGGTTTGTCATAGCTTTTCATCCAAGGGGCAAGTATCTTTCAATTTCAAGGCTGCAGTCACCATCTGCAGCGATTTCAGAGCCCACGAAAATAAAATCTGCATTTATTTCCACTTTTCCTCCAATATATTTGCCATGAAGTGATGGGACTGGATACTGTGATCTTTGTTTTTTGAATGTTGAGTTTTAGCCAGCTTTTTCACACTCCTCTTTCACCTTCATCAACAGGCTCTTTAGTTCTGCTTCCCTTTCTGCCATTAGGGTGGTATCATTTGCATATCTGAAGTTGCTGATATTTCTCCCAGAAATCTTGATTCCTACTTGAGATTCATCCACCCCAGCATTCTGCATGATGTACACTGCATATAAGTTAAGAAAGCAGAGTAACAATATGAAGCTTTGAGGTACTCCCTTCACAATTTTGAAGCAGTTCATTGTTCCATGTCCAGTTCTACTGTTGCTTCTTGACCTGCATACAGGTTTCTCAGGAGGCAGGTAAGTTAATCTGTTATTCCAGTTTCTTTAAGAATTTTCCATAGTTTGTTGTGATCCACACAGTGAAAGGGTTTAGTGTAGTCAGTGAAGCAGAAGTATAGGTTTTTTCTGGAATTCCCTTGCTTTTTCTATCATCCAACGGATGTTGGCAATTTGATCTCTGATTCCTTTGCCTTTTCTAAATCCAGCTTGTACATCTGGATGTTCTCAGTTCACATACTATTGAAACCTATCTTGAAGGATTTTAAGTATTACCTTTCTATCATGTGAAATGAGTGCAGTTGTATGGTAGTTTGAACATTCTTTATCATTGCCCATGTTTGGGATTGGAATGAAAACTGAGCTTTTCCATTGCTGTGGCCATTGCTGAGTTTTCCAAATTTGTTGACATACTGAGTGCAGCACTTTAACAGCATTATCTTTTCTGATTTAAAATAGCTCAGTTGGAATTCCATTGCCTCCACTCACCTTGTTTGTAGTAATACTTCCTAAGGCCCACTTGACTGCAGACTCCAGGGTGTCTGGCTTGAGATGAGTGATCACATCAGCATGGTTATCCAAGTCATTAAGACCTTTTTTTGTATAATTCTTCTGTGTATTCTTTCCACCTCTTCTTAATCTCTTCTGCTTCTGTTAGGTCCTTGCTGTTTCTGTCCTTTATTGTGTGCATCTTTGCATAAAATATTCCCTTGGTATCTCTAATTTTCCTGAAGAGATCTATAGACTTTTCCATTCTATTGTTTTCCTCTATTTCTTTGCATTATTCACTTAAGATGACTTTCTTATCTCTCCTTGCTATTCTTTGAAACTCTACATTCAGTTGGGTATAACTTTATTTTTCTCCTTTGCCTTTCACATCTCTTCTTTTCTCAGCTATCTGTATAGCCTCCTCAGACAACCACTTTGCTATCTTGCATTTCTTTCTTTTTCTTTGGGATGGTTTTGTTCACCACATCCTGTACAATGTTATGAACCTCCATCCAAAGTTCTTCAGTCATTCTAGCAGATCTAATCCCTTAAATCTATTTGTCACTTCCACTGTATAATCAACAAGGGATTTGATTTAGGTCATATCTGAATGGCCTAGTGATTTTCCCTACTTTCCTCAATTTATGTCTGAATTTTGCAATAAGGAGCTCATGATCTGAGTCACAGTCAGCAGCAGGTCTTTTTTTGCTGACTGTATAGAACTTCTCCATCTTTGGCTGCAAAGAATATAATCAATCTGATTTCGGGTGAACCACCTGGTGATGTCCATGTGTAGAGTCACCTTGTGTGTTGTTGGAAAGAGGGTGTTTGCTATGACCAGTGTGTTCTTTTGGCAAAATTCTGTTATCTTTGCCCTGCTTCATTTTGTACTGCATTTTTAACTTTGCACTTTCATCTCCTAAACTGAGAGGTCTATTCTAACACATTGTATCTACCTGCAGGCTACTTATGCTTGAGTATCTCCCCTGCATTTCAAATCTAAAATATCAAACATGAAGCCTATATATTAGCCTCAAAAATGCGTCTTCCAATCCATCATTGTCATTGCTTCCCGGGGTACCACCCTTCTCAAGGGCCATAAGGTACTTTTATCTGAGTGGCTCCTTCCCCTTGACCATCCTATCCAGGCAGTTACTTATTCTTGCTGTTCCTTCCTTGATAAGAGTTTATCTTTTCTACATTGCCACTGTCATCATTTCATCTCCAAGGGCGCCTTACAATGTGCCAAGAAATCAGTTCCTCTCTGGACAATCTTCTTTTAGGAAGAATTATTTACCTAGACTATTCATTCTGTGAACTTAATCATGAGAGGAAGTGCTATAGTATAAATTGAAGATAATTATAATTAGCATACATGATATCAGGCTTCCCAGGTGTCTCAGTGGGTACATAATCCACCTGCAACACAGGAGACTCATGTTTAATCCTTGGGTTGGGAAGATCCCCTGGAGGGCCTGGCAACCCACTCCAATATTCTTGCCTGGAGAATCCCATGGATGGGGAGCATGGCAGGCTAAAGTCCATGGAATTGCAAAGAGTTGGACACAACTGGTGCAACTGAGCACACACACACACACACACACACACACACACACAAGATATCTGCAAAAACAAGCAATTCATATATACCTAGATGGAAAATCATTACTATCAGCTTTCACCACTGTTCAAAGATAAGCATAGCATGGATTTTGTGTTAAATATCAACCACTGTTATGTGAGGCAATGAGAAAATGGAAGTATATTCTCTCGCATTTGTGTTGGTGTGGATCTTTGTATCCCTTTTGAATTCTGCTCAGAATGCCTTGTATTTATATCTGTCATGGCTCCACATCAATCTGCACATATCTGTAAGCCATAGGAGATATCTGAACACTAGATTGCCCTTCGGAGAAGGCAATGGCACCCCACTCCAGCACTCTTTCCTAGAAAATCCCATGGACGGAGGAGCCTGGTGGGCTGCAGTCCATGGGGTTGCGAAGAGTCAGACATGACTGAGCGACTTCCCTTTCACTTTTCACTTTCCTGCATTGGAGAAGGAAATGGCAACCCACTCCAGTGTTCTTGCCTGGAGAATCCCAGGGACAGTGGAGCCTGGTGGGCTGCCGTCTATGGGGTCGCACAGAGTCAGACACGACTGAAGCGACTTGCCCTTAGTGTCAATAACTGCAATTCAATCACAAAGGCCTTTTTGCCTTAGCTACACAAATTTCAATTGTCTACAATTTTAGCTATTTCTGGGGCTGTTTGCTCTTTAATCCAAATGCATACCTGTTCTTGAAATTCAGAGGTGTGACTCTCCTCCAGTGTGAACTCAAGCCACCATTTCCTTTTACAAATTGTCCATGAATGTGTCATATAATATTACTTTTGTGGAGTGAGTGGAGGTTTCTGGACATCAGTGGTTTCAAGTGGAGAAAAAACTAGATGGAGAAAGAGTGATACTTGAAAGGTAATTCACTGTTAGACTCCAAAATCATTTCCTCTTTATTTGTTTCTCATTTTCTGTTGAACCTTCAATGACCTCTCTACAGCAAACTGCTGTCTGCCTGACTGTGGGTTTATTCTTTGACTATCTCATGTGCAATGCAGTTACAATTGGAACATCAGTTTCCTCCTTACAGGTTCTCTCCTGCTTGTTTAGCTTTTCCCAATTCATCTTACACTGTTGCCAAGCTACTCTTCCCCAATTCCCCCTGTTTTATTTGTCTATTAGATTCTGATGATCCCCTGCTGCTTAGAAAGTCATAGGCAATGCCTGAGCCTGACCTCTGAAGCCATACATCCCAGCCCCATCTTTCTAACCCACAAATCCTTTCATGACATCTTGCTTCCATTCCTTCTGCCCCAATTAACAGTGAGAAAAGCGATTTTGTACTCCAAACCCTTGCTTCTGCTGTTTGTCACCACAGCTCATAATTACTTCAAGAACAGTATACAAACTTTCTTGTTCATCTGGTCTTCATGGAAAATCACAAGGTCAAAATGAAAATTTCCACGGTTACATATGACAACATATCAGGGCTTCCCTGATAGCTCAGTTGGTAAAGAATTTGCCTGAAATTCAGGAGACTCCAGTTCGATTCCTGGGTCGGGAATATCCCCTAGAGAAGAGATAGTCTACCCACTCCAGTATTCTTGGGCTTCCCTTGTGGCTCAGCTGGTAAAGAATCTAGCTGCGATGCAGGAGACCTGGGTTCGATCCCTGGGTTGGGAAGATCCCCTGGAGAAGGGAACGGCTGCCCACTCCAGTATTCAGACCTGGACAATACCATGGACTGTATAGTCCATGGGGTTGCAAAGAGTTGGACATGACTGAGTGACTTTCACTAGTGTTCACTCACTCACAAAGTTTGTAGCTCTAATTGAATGGATAAATAAGTGAGTAGTGTATTGGAAAGATCACTGGATTTAAATTCATCAGATCAGATTGAAGTCTCAGTTTTCCTATTTATTAACTTGCATTCTTCTACACAAGTGATTTTAGACAAGAGTGCCTATTTCTTTACCTGCAAAAAGGGGATAAATTACCCATCCTAATCAATCCATAATGTTGTTGGTTGTTGTAAAGGTACAATTAGGTAATATTTCTGAAAAGCATCAACCTGAGGCTAAATGGAAATATAAGTTTTGGTGTCACTGTGTATACAGCGCATTTACAGGTGAGAGGCCCAGCAACTATAAAGGCAAGGCCATCAACTGACCCTTCCAAGAATGTATAAATAAACAAACATTTTGCCTAGCTTTTCTAGCTCTAAGTCAAACCACTGCAGTAGATTTTCTGTTTTCCCATATTTCATTATGGTAATACAAAATCAATCAACCTACCCATGCATTTACTCAGGGATGATTTTTGTGTTGGCAATATGCCTTCTGCATAAATCCATACTTTTCCCTTCCCAAAGGTCAGCTGTATTACTGAACATCTACTCTAAGAAAATGTTTGTGGAGTCAATGGTGTTCTACAATAGGGAGCCACTTAATGCTCCCAGAACACATCTCCTATCGTCTGTCCCTGTCTAATGCCCATGCCTTATTGAACATGGTAAATCAAAGGACACATTAAGCATGTTGGGATATGCAAAACTATTTTAAAGAATTTTATGTATAAGATAAAATGGCCAAAACATTTCTGAAAATGCAACAATATATAGCTGTTCTTATCTGGCTATAAACATCCAATAGATGATGATAGAAAACATTTATATAGCATTTACAGTATGCCAGGCATTCTAAGTAATTTGCTCAATGATTTAGCTACTGCTATGATCTATATTTTATAGATGAGGAAACTGATAGAAAAGAGGTTAAGCGACTTATCCAAGGTCATGCAGTCAGTAGGTGGCTCTCCAGAATGCAAACCCAGATAGTTGGGATCCAGAATTTATACTTACAACCACTATGCTATGTGCCTACAAGAAGAATTAAATTTCTTTCTTTTTTTGTAGAAGAGAGACCTCTTAAAAAACATATATATATATATATATATATATATATATATATATATTTTTTTTTTTTTTTTTTTTGGTTGCAAAGAGAGTCTTTGTAGCCAAGAGCAGGCTCTCTAGTTGTGGTGCAGGGGCTTAGTTATCCCCAGGCATGTGCGATCTCAGTTCCCTAACCAGGGATTGAACCTGCTTCCCCTGCATTGGAAGGTGGATTCTTAACCACTGGACCACCAGGGAGTGCCTAAATTTCTTTTAAATTGGCACAATGACTGCATTATATAAAATGGATCACAATTTGTGTAACCAATCATCTATTAATGAACGTTTTGGTCCTTTTTGCTATTATAATTTTTTCAGTGAACACCTTAGTACAAAAAATGTTTGTATATTTGTCCAAATATTTCCTTGGGATAAATCACTATCAGTTCAGTAGCTCAGTCGTGTCGGACTCTTCGCGATCCCATGAACTGCAGCACGCCAGGCCTCCCTGTCCATCACCAACTCCCGGAGTTCACTCAAACTCAAGTCCATCGAGTCCGTGATGCCATCCAGCCATCTCATCCTCTGTTGTCCCCTTCTCCTCCTGCCCCCAATTCCTCCCAGCATCAGGGTCTTTTCCAATAAGACAACTCTTCGCATGAGGTGGCTGAAGTACTGGGGTTTCAGCTTTATCATCATTCCTTCCAAAGAACACCCAGGACTGATCTCCTTTAGAATGGACTGGTTGGATCTCCTTGCAGTCCAAGGGACTCTCAAGAGTCTTCTCCAACACCACAATTCAAAAGCATCAATTCTTTGGTGCTCAGCTTTCTTCACAGTCCAACTCTCATATCCATACATGACTACTGGAAAAAACATAGCCTTGACTGGACGGACCTCTGTTGGCAAAGTAATGTCTCTGCTTTTTAATATGCTATCTAGGTTGGTCATAACTTTCCTTCCAAGGAGTAAGAGTCTTAATTTCATGGCTGCAATCACCATCTGCAGTGATTTTGGAGCCCCCCAAAATACAGTCAGCCACTGTTTTCACTGTTTCCCCATCTATTTCCCATGAAGTGATAGGACCAGATGCCATGATCTTAGTTTTCTGAATGTTGAGCTTTAAGCCAATTTTTTCACTCTCTTCTTTCACTTTCATCAAGAGGCTTTTTAGTTCCTCTTCACTTTCTGCCCTAAGGGTGGTGTCATCTCCATATCTGAGGTTATTGATATTTCTCCCGGCAATCTTGATTCCAGCTTGTGATTCCTCCAGCCCAGCTTTTCTCATGATATACTCTGCATATGAGTTAAATAAACAGAGTGACAGTATACAGCCTTGACGTACTCCTTTTCCTATTTGGAACCAGTCTGTTTTTCTATGTCCAGTTCCAACTGTTGCTTCCTGACCTGCATATAGGTTTCTCAAGAGGCAGGTCATGGGGGTCTGGTATTCCCATCTCTTTCAGAATTTTCCACAGTTTATTGTGATCCACACAGTCAAAGGCTTTGGCATAGGCAATAAAGCAGAAATAGATATTTTTCTGGTCCTCTCTTGCTTTCTTGATGATCCAGCAGATGTTGGCAATTTGATCTCTGGTTCCTCTGCCTTTTCTAAAACCAGCTTGAACATCTGGAAGTTCACGGTTCATGCATTGCTGAAGCCTGGCTTGGAGAATTTTGAGCATTACTTTACTAGCATGTGAGATGAGTGCAATTGTATGGTAGTTTGAGCATTCTTTGTCATTGCCTTTCTTTGGGATTGGAATGAAAACTGACCTTTGATTTCTGGAAAAAAAGTTTTTTGGAAAGCTTTTGCCTAAAGATGTTGTTTTCACATATGATATCTCATTTCATGAACACTGCAAACCCAAGACTTGGGTACATCTAATTATCTCAGTTTTAGGCACAAAGAAATTGGGAATCAGAAGGGTCAAGTGAAGTGCTCAAAGCCAGATAGCTAATAGGTAGTACATGTCAGATTCTAATCTAGGGAAGTCCAAGGTCAAGCCTCCTACTGTTTTTATTATACTTGTATTTCACTGTTTTTCTTCAGTCAAAGCTCACACCTTCTCAGATTACATGCAATGGACTTAAAGTTCTTTTTTCCTTAGGATCCAGGCCCACCTTAGTGGAGCTCATTCTATAACTACATATCTTCATTTTGCTCTCCACAGAAAACTAAAACAAAAGCAAAAGCAAGAAAACATATTTCACTCATACTTTCTAAAGTTTCACTGAGGTTTTTTTTCAGGTTTTGAAAGTTTAATGAGCAGATTTTATTTAATAAAAAAATATTTCTATGTCATAATACAACCATAAAATTCCTCTAGGTGAAAAGCAGTGAAAACAGTAATCTAATGAGAATCAAGCTTAGTATGTGTGGATGTGGTTATTTGTGACCTCTTAACAAATAAGTTCCAAATAAGTGCTGTTGATATAGGAGGGTAGTTGAAAGAGATTTAAAAAAGGAAGAATAGGGATGCCTGGTTTAAAACGAAGAATTAAACATACATAACTGTCACCACTCATTCCAGAATCTTCAGTAAAATGATAGGAAACGAAAGAGAAAGGAACAGACAGAACAGACTAGTGGTTGCCACAGGAGAGGGCAGTGGGGGAGGAATGGATTAGGAGTTTAGATTAGCAGATGCAAACTTGTGTATATATAGGATGAATAGGACAACAAAGTCCTAGTGTATAGTACAGGGAACTATATTCAATATCCTATGATAAACCATAATGGAAGAGAATTATGAAAAATAATATACACATATATATATATGTGTGTGTGTGTGTAACTGCTATACACCTGAAACTAACACAACAGTGTAAATCAACTATACGTCAATAGAATAAATTCAAAAAGGAAGAAGAAAGAGGACAAAAAAATGAGAGAAAAGAAAACAGCAGAGAAGAGAGATTAACAGCATGTCCAAGGATGGAAATGGGAAGGGCCTTTATTTATTAAGCAGATCTGAAAGTTACGTGCTTACTGAAGGAGTCTGTCACTGAGGTAGTTACCAAAACACACATGGTTGGTACTCAGAACCTTATGTAGTTTTTTCGGTTTGACTCTGGTTTAGCTCTGTGATTTGCTTTAATCAATGGAGTACAAGCAGAATGATGCAGTGTCAGTTCTGAAGATCAGTTGAAAACCAGTTTTTTTTTTCTTTCTCTCTCCTGGACATTTAGAATTCTCATACACATCTCCTAAGCATGTGATGAGACAATTCTCAGAGAAGAAACTGACCAACCCAACAGGGAATCCAATTCAGGAGAATGGTGAAGGAGATTCCAACACAGGGGTCAATGGAAATAATAGGATTAGAGCTGTGCAGCAGGTCAGAGGGCTCAAAGAACACCTGTGACCAAGGGCTCTAAGAGGGGAAAAACCCTTATAGAATACTTGATGTGCTTTGAAGAAAGATTTTACAGTTACTTAGGAGAGTTTGCAGCCATGAAATTAAAAGGTGCTTGCTCCTTGGAAGAAAAGCTGTGACAAACCTAGACAGTGTATTACAAAGCTGAGACATTACTTTGCCAACAAAGATCCATATAGTCAAAGCTATGGGTTTCCCTGGTGGCTCAGGTGGTAAAGAATCTGCCTGCAATGTGGGAGACCTGGGTTCAATCCCTGGGTTGGGAAGATCCCCTGGAGGAGGGCATGGCAGCCCACTCCAGTATTCTTGCTTGGCGAATTCCCATGGGCAGAGGAGCCTTGCAGGCTACAGTCCATGGGGTCACAAAGAGTTGGACATGACTGAGTGACTAAGCCCAGTCAAAGCTATGGTTTTTCCAGTAGTCATGTATGGATGTGAGAGTTGGACCATAAAGAAGGCTGAATGCCAAAGAATTGATGCTTTTGAACTGTGGTGTTGGAGAAGACTTTTGAAAGTCCCTTGGACTGCAAAGAGATCAGGCCAGTCAATCCTAAATGAAGTTAATCCTGAATATTCATTGGAAGAACTGATGCTAAGGCTGAAGCTCCAATACTTTGGCCACCTGATGTGAAGAATTGACTCATTGGAAAAGACCCTGATGCTGGGAAAGATTGAAAGCAGGAGGAGAAGGGGGTGACAGAGGACGGGATGGTTGGATGGCATCACTGACTCAATGGACATGAGTTTGAGCAAGCTCCAGGCGATGGGAAGCCTGATGTGCTGCAGTCTATGGGGTCGAAAATAATTGGACATGACTGAGCGACTGAACAACAACAACCACAATAAGGAGATTCGGGGGGGGGGGGATTAATGACTTTATATTGAAGAGTAGTAATGTGAAAAATCAAGTCAATATTTAAGTGTAGGCAAAACAAAGCTTCCCAACAGATAAGAGATATGTGTATGACTCTTTTGTGAACAAAATAAAGCAAACACTGAGTATTTGGTAAACCAAACTTTCTGCTAGTATTAGAGTGGCAAGGAGAGGGTGATTAAAGGTATGTGAAGGTGATGTGGGAGTGTGAAATCTACAATTTCTATGGTAGAAGGAAAATGACTAATGTCTAAAATGGAAAAATATCAAGTACTGGAAGCATATGCATATTATTTAGAAATAATGGAAGTAAAATCCAGGAGCAGCAGGACAAAGATTTGGAAATTGGTTGCCTCTGAAGAACAGGGCTGATAGAGGTGGGCAGAGGAGGGCTGTTTTTCTATAGAAGGCTTGAAATATTTATTTGAACTCTGTACATGTCTTGCTTTAATTTAGATACACATAATGTTAGAAAACCAAAAATAAAAACAAAAAGGGAGAAAAGGAGAGCTATATAAAATGTGGGAAATGGGTTAATCTGCTTGAAACACAGAATGTGTAGACCTAATAATTCTTTAAAACCTCTTCAAAAGACGTTCAATAGAAACAGTGAGAAACTAAGTGCTGATTTCCTCTTCCAGCCTCACTGACAATGTCATTTACATCTCCCAGGTTCAGATATTGAGTAAAAACAAGCTTCAGACAGTTTAGTTTATAATTACAATTTATACATTCCTGTATTTTTTTATGCCAAAATAAAATCTTCATTTTATTCTAGAAACTGGGCAAAATTAACCATACATGGGAGTAAAGATTATTTCCATTAAAAATAACTTTATAGCAGTTTTATTTAGTGTTTCAGCTTTACCATCCTGGATCACTAGATTTAAAAAAAAAAAAATGCCCAGAATTTGTCTCCAGGCAACTACCCAAATGCAGCAAGCTGAGGAGCAAATGAAATCAGCAAGTGACAAGCTATGGGCTCAAGCATAGGGAGAGATGGTGAAATGTGACTAATTGAAGAACTTGCACAGTGTAGGGGAGATATTCAATGAGTGGAGACAACAAAGAATCAAATAAGATCTTTGAGACAACTGCAAATGTTCCTTAAAATAGAATTGAAAGCATAATTAAGTCAAATGGCAGATCTCCATTTTTTGATAATGTACAAAAATAATCATCTGAACTGAGTATAAAGAAGGCAAGGGAAAGAATAATAAGCCAACTAAAGTAAAGAGATCAAAACACCCAAGTGAAAGAAATAGGAAATGTGGAAGAAAAATAGCAACAGAACAACACAAAGTAGAAAGACTCTTCAGAACACGATTGAGCTGCAAATACCCCATCATTGAACTTTTAGTTATTATGGTCAGCTAAGTGAAGAGAGAAAGCATCCCCTCTGGCTTCAAACAGAGAGAAGTACTGAGTGAAATTTGGTTTTCTTTGTAAAAGTGTGGGCCCAAGACTAAAAGCAAGAACAGGAAACCCCTGGTAACCAAAGTGAAGCAGATCTCCAAGCCAGAAAGTGAGCAAGAAGCATATGTACTTGAGAGAAGCCCTGAGGTATGTGTGTGATTACAGAGGTAGAACTGATCTCCCCAAATAAAGTCTATCAAAAGTGGCACTAGAAACAAAACTGTTCCCATAAGTCAAAGACAAGGCAAGGAACCTTCCCTGTCCTGTCTTGCCAGACTCCCACCTCTATAATATTTCAAGGGGGAAAAAAGGGAGGGGGGTGACCTTGATAAAATGGAACTCTAATGTGCACTATCTCTTATTCACTTAAAGACTTACACTGAGAATTAACACAAAACTAGAACTGAGGCAATCCTGCAGCAGTTAATACAAAGTTAGGCTCTGACTCTAAAGGCATGAGGTGCTTCCATGGAAAAACTGTGCTGTGTTAATAAAGGAAAGTAGACCCATAAGAAAGAAGTAGGATGAAAAAGCAAGGAAATTGGTTAAGATCCATGGTGAAATCTATATAATTGTTGGCAATAAACAATAACAACAATAATAGTGAAAATAATAGCAATGGCAAATTTGGATGGGTCAAAACCAAAGTCAAATATGAGACACACATAGACTGGAAGATGCAACGGGGGTGTTTGAATTCAATCTTTCTGAAGTCTTGAGGAACAAAGCTAGCGAGCAACTTTAGAGTTGAAACACTTGTGTTAAAAAGGTTAAAGGGTTGACATGACAAGAAAGCACATAGAGGTACTTCCCTGGTGGTGGTGTGGTGGCTAAGACTCCAACCTTCCAATGTAGGGGCAATTCCAGCCCTAGTCAGGGAGCTGGATTCCTCATGACACAACTCAAGATACCTCATGCTGCAGCTTAGACCCAGTACAGCCAAATAAAATAAATAAATGTTAATTAAAAAAAGAATATAGATGCCTATGCTGAATATTTCCCCTTTGCCCATTAAGATCAGTCTCCACCCTTCTCTGTCCTACTCTGTGCATCTAGAGGCTTAGCTCTAACAACTACAT
This sequence comes from Bubalus kerabau, assembly GCF_029407905.1. Classification (NCBI taxonomy): domain Eukaryota; kingdom Metazoa; phylum Chordata; class Mammalia; order Artiodactyla; family Bovidae; genus Bubalus; species Bubalus kerabau. Next base: position 39,487,833 of record NC_073647.1, on the reverse strand, counting down.
CAACCAGCCTTTCTGGCTTTCTGGCTTCATGGTTTGTTAGTGGCTGAGGCGGCTGAAGGCCGCAGCTCTGATAAGATGACCCTCTGTCACAGCCTGGAGCACTTGCTGGGCCCTGTGAAAGCCTGCTTCCTCTTGCCTCTCACACTTCTGAGGTGCTAGCAGCTTCCTCTGGGCCCTCAGATCCTTTTTAAGGAGCCTTAAGATGACCCATGATCCTTTGTTTTTGTAAGCCCCCCCTCCCAACACTTTTGAGTGCAGCCCTTTCACTAATCTATTCAATAACCAATCTGGAGCTTAGAATTTGTGTATTTCCCTGTGTGTTGGACCCTTACCAATACAAAGACAGAACTTCCAAATCAGTTTGAGGAGGAAGAAACAGGGCTGGAGAAGGTAAAGTGAAAGTGAAGTCGCTCAGTCGTGTCTGACTCTTTGCGACCTACGGACTGTAGCCCACCAAGCTCCTCCGTCCATGGGATTCTCCAGGCAAGAATACTGGAGTGGGTTGCCATTTCCTTCTCCGGGGGAGAAGGTAAAGACAGCTCTAAATTCCAGGAAGTCAGAGGAAAAATAAAAACTAAACGAACAAACAAGCATGCTAAATAGCAGCACTAACTCATAAGATTGAAGTAAGTCAAAATGATATACATTTATGTATATTTAAAATGAACAAAATGATACTATATACTGATCGTAGTTACATTTTGCATGCTACTGCTAAGTTGCATCAGTCATGTCAAACTCTGTGCAACCCCATAGACGGCAGCCCACCAGGCTCCCCCCGTCCCTGGGATTCTCCTGGCAAGAACACTGGAGTGGGTTTCCATTTCCTTCTCCAATGCATGAAAGTGAAAAATGAAATTGAAATCGTTCAGTCATGTCCAATCCTCAGCAACCCCCTGGACTGCAGCCTTCCAGGCTCCTCCGTCCATGGGATTCTCCAGGCAAGAGTACTGGAGTGGGGTGCCATTGCCTTCTCTGTACATTTTGCATAGTAAAATTATAAAACCATGGACTGGAATTATATATACCAAGTTCAGCCTAATGGTTGCATCCATGAAGCATAAAAGAGGATTCCAAAGGAAGACATTTGAATATATCTGAAATACTTTATTTCATAAGAAAAATATTTGAGGCAAGTATGTGATTTATTAGCACTTTTGCTTATTTTGAGAGGTATCTATGTGGGTGTTATAAAACTTTCTGCAGTGTTCTGTGTGTCTGTTTCATAAAAAAATCTATTATTCCAAATGGGCTGTTTGGTTCTTACTCAAATCCTGTTGTATTTTGATTGGTTTCCCTTTTGTCAATATATGACCCAAACAATTATCTTAGAATGAAAGAGGTCTTAAAATGTCACAGGCATAGCAACAAAGATCTTTTCCCCATGTATATTAATAAATACCTTTGCTGTGTTACTATTTCGGAGAAGGCAATGACACCCCAATCCAGTACTCTTGCCTGGAAAATCCCATGGACAGAGGAGCCTGCTGGGCTGCAGTCGATGAGGTCGCTAAGAGTTGGACACAGCTGAGCAACTTCACTTTCACTTTTCACTTTCATGCGTTGGAGAAGGAAATGGCAACCCACTCCAGTATTCTTGTCTGGAGAATCTCAGGGACAGGGGAGCCTGGTGGGCTGCCGTCTATGGGGTCACACAGGGTCGGACACGACTGAAGTGACTTAGCAGCAGCAGCAGCAGTGTTACAATTGACATATAAAATGTCATCAAGTGCCTCTTAAGATCCCAGGTGCTATGAGATTTACAAAACACTAAGAAGCATAATCTCAGCCCTCAAACATCCAATAATAATGAGACTTTAACATCCCCAGATGATATTAATTAAATAAGAAAAGATAGTTACATTAGAGGGGCATTACAGCCATACTGGGTTGGGCGGGCTTCCCAGGTGGTGCTTGTGGTAAAGAACCTGCCTGCCAATGCAGGGTACATAAGAGACACAGGTTTGACCCCTGAAGAACCCCTGGAGGAGGGCATGTCAACCCACTCCAGTATTCTTTTGGGGCCTCCCTAATAGCTCTGACGGTAAAGCATCTGCCTGCAATGCAGGAGACCCAGGTTCTATCCCTGGGGCGGGAAGATCCCCTGGAGAAGGAAATGGCAACCCACTCCAGTATTTTTTCCTGGAGAATTTCATGGACAGAGGAGCCTGGCAGGCTACAGTCCATGGGGTTGCTAACAGTTGGACATAACTGAGTGACTAACACACACACAATATATCACATGCTTGATTGCTAAAACCATCAGTGGGCATTTTAACACAAAGCCATACAATGATTTAGCAGGTTGAGAAAATAATAGCCAGGTCCCACTGACTTTGATATAACTTAATAAAGTAAGATGGATTCAAATGGCTGTCTTTCTGAAAACTAACTATATTATTTACATTTTTCATTTTGTCATATGACACTGTAGATATATGAAAATGCAATTCAAATTTCCTTTCAATCTTCATAGGGCTTTCTGCTCCAGATATAATATTCTGTTATGCTCTAAGAAAGAGAATTAATATAATAAAAATTGGTATAGTGTTACATTGAGAATGGTAAATATATTTGAATTAAGTATTCTAATCCATATCCATTTTCTTTGTGTACTTTTATGGTCATAAAAAATAGATCTCACTGAAACTCATGTCTAGGAAGGATATCCATAAACCTGAAGATTATCTAATACATAAGAGAAAATATTTTCAATTAGCAAAGGGCTGATTTTACCAAATTCTCTATTACACAAAACCCTTTGGGTCCCTTCTGATTACCAAGATCTCAATATGCGGCAGATTTCCACTCAGTTGTACTGCCAGTCCTCTTTAAATATGAGTAAAATGGGTGAAAGAGAAGAAATCTTAGATAAGTTTGACATAATATTCTAGATAGATTTTTTTTCCCATGGGAATATTTGGAATTTTTATTTATTTAGTTATATTTTTAATATAAATTTATTTATTTTAATTGAAGACTAATTACTTTACAATATTGTATTGGTTTTACCATACATCAACATGAATCCGCCATGGGTGTACACAAATTCCCCATCCTGAAGCCTCTTCCCACCTCCCTCCCCATACCATCCCTCTGTGTCATCCCAGTGCACCAGCCCCAAGAATCCTATATCATGCATCGAAACTGGACTGGCAATTCATTTCATATATTATATTATACATGTTTCAATGCCATTCTCCCAAATCATCCCACCCTCGCCCTCTCCCACAGAGTCCAAAAGACTGTTCTTACGTCTGTGTCTCTTTTGCTGTCTCGCATATAGGGATATCATTACCTTCTTTCTAAATTCCATATATATGCATTAGTATACTGTATTGGTGTTTTTCTTTCTGGCTTACTTCACTCTGTATAATAGGCCCCAGTTTCATCCACCTCATTAGAATGGATTCAAATGTATTCTTTTTAATGGCTAAATAATATTCCATTGTATATATGTACCAAAGCTTTCTTATCTGTTCATCTGCTGATGCTCATCTAGGTTGCTTCCATGTCCTGGCTGTTATAAACAGTGCTGCGATGAACATTGGGGTACACATGTCTCTTTTAATTCTGGTTTTCTCAGTGTGTATGCCCAGCAGTGGGATTGCTGGGTCATAAGGTAGTTCTATTTCCAGTTTTTTAAGGAATCTCCACACTGTTCTCCATAGTGGCTGTACTAGTTTGCATTCCCACCAACAGTGTAGGAGGGGTCCCTTTTCTCCACACCCTCTCCAGCATTTATTGCTTGTAGACTTTTGGATCTCAGCCATTCTGACTGGCATGAAATGGTACCTCATTGTGGTTTTGATTTGCATTTCTCTGATAATGAGTGATGTTGAGCATCTTTTCATGTGTTTGTTAGCCATCTGTATGTCTTCTTTGGAGAAATGTCTGTTTAGTTCTTTGGCCCATTTTTTGATAGGGTTGTTTATTTTTCTGGAATTGAGCTGCAGGAGTTGCTTGTATATTTTTGAGATTAGTTCTTTATCAGTTGCTTCATTTGCTATTATTTTCTCCCATTCTGAAGGCTGTCTTTTCACCTTGCTTACAGTTTCCTTTGTTCTGCAGAAGCTTTTAATTTTAATTAGGCCCCATTTGTTTATTTTTGCTTTTATTTCCAATATTCTGGGAGGTGGGTCATAGAGGATCGTGCTGTGATTTATGTTGGAGAGTGTTTTGCCTATGTTCTCCTCTAGGAGTTTTATAATTTCTGGTCTTACATTTAGATCTTTAATCCAGTTTGAGTTTATTTTTGTGTACGGTGTTAGAAAGTGTTCTAGTTTCATTCTTTTACAAGTGGTTGACCACTTTTCCCAGCACCACTTGTTAAAGAGATTCTTTTCTCCACTGTATATTCTTGCCTCCTTTGTCAAAGATAAGGTGTCCATACGTGCGTGGACATATCTCTGGGCTTTCTATTTTGTTCCATTGATCTATATTTCTGTCTTTGTGCCAGTACCATACTGTCTTGATGACTGTGGCTTTGTCATAGAGCCAGAAGTCAGGCAGGTTGATTCCTCCACTTCCATTCTTCTTTCTCAAGATTGCTTTGGCTATTCGAGGTTTTTTGTATTTCCATACAAATTGTGAAATTATTTGTTCTAGCTCTGTGAAGAATGCTGTTGGTAGCTTGATAGGGATTGCATTGAATCTATAGATTGCTTTGGGTAGTATACTCATTTTCACTATAGTGATTCTTCCAATCCATGAACACAGTATATTTCTCCATCTATTAGTGTTCTCTTTGATTTCTTTCACCAGTGTTTATGTATTTCTATATATAGGTCTTTAGTTTCTTTAGGTAGATATATTCCTAAGTATTTTATTCTTTTTGTTGCAATGGGAAATGGAATTGTTTCCTTAATTTCTCTTTCTATCTTCTCATTATTAATGTATAGAAATGCAAGGGATTTCTTTTTGTTGATTTTATATCCTGCAACTTTATTATATTCATTGATTAACTCTAGTAATTTTCTGGTGGAGTCTTTAGGATTTTCTACGTAGAGGATCATGTCATATGCAAACAGTGAGAGTTTTACTTCTTTTCCAATTTGGATTCCTTTTATTTCTTTTTCTGCTCTGATTGCTGTGGCCAAGACTTCCAAAACTATGTTGAATAATAGTGGTGAAAATGGGCACCCTCGTCTTGTTCCTGACTTTAGGGGAAATGCTTTCAATTTTTCACCATTGAGGATAATGTTTGCTGTGGGTTTGTCATATATAGCTTTTATTATGTTGAGGTATGTTCCTTCTATTCCTGCTTTCTGGAGAGTTTTGATCATAAATGGATGTTGAATTTTGTCAAAGGCTTTCTCTGCATCTATTGAGATACATTGATTGATTTGTTGATATTGAAGAATCCTTGCATCCCTGGGATAAAGCCCACTTGGTCATGATGTATGATCTTTTTAATGTGTTGTTGGATTCTGATTGCTAGAATTTTGTTAAGGATTTTTGCATCCATGTTCATCAGTGATATTGGCCTGTAGTTTTCTTTTATTGTGGCATCTTTGTCAGGTTTTGGTATTAGGGTGATGGTGGCCTCATAGAATGAGTTTGGAAGTTTATCTTCCTCTGCAATTTTCTGGAAGAGTTTGAGTAGGATAGGTGTAAGCTCCTCTCTAAATTTTTGGTAGAATTCAGCTGTGAAGCTGTCTGGTCCTGGGCTTTTGTTTGCTGGAAGATTTCTGATTACAGTTTCAATTTCCGTGCTTGTGATGGGTGTGTTAAAATTTTCCATTTCTTCCTGGTTCAGTTTTGGAAAGTTGTACTTATCTAAGAATTTGTCCATTTCTTCCAAGTTGTCTATTTTATTGGCATATAATTGTTGATAGTAGTCTCTTGTGATCCTTTGTATTTCTGTGTTGTCTGTTGTGATCTCTCCATTTTCATTTCTAATTTTATTGATTTGATTTTTCTCCCTTTGTTTCTTGATGAGTCTGGCTAATGGTTTGTCAATTTTATTTATCCTCTCAAAGAACCAGCTTTTGGCTTTGTTGATTTTTGCTATGGTCTCTTTTGTTTCTTTTGCATTTATTTCTGCCCTAATTTTTAAGATTTCTTTCCTTCTACTAACCCTGGGGTTCTTCATTTTTTCCTTTTCTAGTTGCTTTAGGTGTAGAGTTAGGTTATTTATTTGACTTTTTTCTTGTTTCTTGAGGTATGCCTTTATTGCTATGAACCTTCCCCTTAGCACTGCTTTTACAGTGTCCCACAGGTTTTGGGTTGTTGTGTTTTCATTTTCATTCGTTTCTATGCATATTTTGATTTCTTTTTGATTTCTTCTGTGATTTGTTGGTTATTCAGCAGCGTGATGTTCAGTTTCCATATGTTGGAATTTTTAATAGTTTTTTTTCCTGTAATTGAGATCTAATCTTACTGCATTGTGGTCAGAAAAGATGCTTGGAATGATTTCAATTTTTTTGAGTTTACCAAGGCTTGATTTATGGACCAGGATATGATCTATCCTGGAGAAGGTTCCATGTGCGGTTGAGAAAAAGGTGAAATTCATTGTTTTGGGGTGAAATGTCCTATAGATACCAATTAGTTCTAACTGGTCTATTGTATCATTTAAAGTTTGTGTTTCCTTGTTAATTTTCTGTTTAGTTGATCTATCCATAGGTGTGAGTGGGGTATTAAAGTCTCCCACTATTATTATTGTTAATTTCCCCTTTTATACTTGTTAGCATTTGTGTTACATATTGCGGCTCTCCTATGTTGCATGCATATATATTTATAATTGTTATATCTTCTTCTTGGATTGATCCTTTGATCATTATGTAGTGTCCTTCTTTGTCTCTTTTCACAGCCTTTGTCTTAAAGTCTACTTTATCTGATATGAGTATTGCTACTCCTGCTTTCTTTTGGTCTCTATTTGTGTGGAATATCTTTATCCAGCCCTTCAGTTTCAGTCCATATGTGTCCTTTGTTTTGAAGTGGGTCTCCTGTAGCCAACATATATAGGGGTCTTGTTTTTGTATCCATTCAGCCAGTCTTTTTATTTTGGTTGGGGCATTTAACCCATTTACGTTTAAGGTAATTATTGATAAGTATGATCCCATTGCCATTTGCTTTATTGTTTTGGGTTCGAGTTTATACACCCTTTTTGTGTTTCCTGTCTAGAGAAGATCCTTTAGCATTTGCTGGAGAGCTGGTTTGGTGGTGCTGAATTCTCTCAGCTTTTGCTTGTCTGTAAAGCTTTTGATTCCTCCTTCATATTTGAATGAGATCCTTGCTGGTTACAGTAATCTGGGTTGAAGGTTATTTTCTTTCATCACTTTAAGTATGTCCTGCCATTCCCTCCTGGCCTGAAGTTTCTACTGAAAGATAAGCTGTGTGTTATTTGTTGTTTTTCCCTTGCTGCTTTTAATATTTGTTCTTTGTGTTTGATCCTTGTTAATTTGATTAAATGTGTCTTGGGGTGTTTTGCTTTGGGTTTATCCTGTTTGGGACTCTCTGGGTTTCTTGGACTTGGGTGATTATTTCCTTCCCCATTTTAGGGAAGTTTTCAACTATTATCTCCTTAAGTATTTTCTCATGGTGTTTCTTTTTGTCTTTTTCTTCTGGGACTCCTATGATTCGAATGTTGGAGAGTTTAACAGTGTCCCAGAGGTCTCTGAGATTGTCCTCATTTCTTTTAATTTGTTTTTCTTTTTTCCTCTCTGATTCATTTATTTCTACCATTCTATCTTCTGCTTCTCTAATCCTATCTTCTGCCTCCATTATTCTACTATTTGTTCCCTCCAGAGTGTTTTTGTTCTCACTTATTGCATTATTCATTATATATTTGCTCTTTTTTATTTCTTCTAGGTCCTTGTTAAATCTTTATTGCATCTTCTCAGTCCTTGTCTCCAGGCTATTTATCTGTGATTCCATTTTGATTTCAAGATTTTGGATCATTTTCACTATCATTATTCGGAATTCTTTATCAGGTAGATTCCCTATCTCTTCCTCTTTTGTTTGGTTCAGTGGGCATTTATACTGTTCCTTTACCTGCTGGGTATTTCTCCATCTCTTCATCTTGTTTATATTGCTGTGTTTGGGGTGGCCTTTCTGTATTCTGGCAGTTTGTGGAGATCTCTTTATTGTGGAGTTTCCTTGCTGTGGGTGGGGTTGTATGGGTGGCTTGTCAAGGTTTCCTCGTTAGGGAAGCTAGTGTCGATGTTCTCGTGGGTGGAGCTGGATTTCTTCTCTCTGGAGTGCAATGAAGTGTCCAGTAATGAGTTATGAGGTGTCAATGAGTTTGGAGTGACTTTGGGCAGCCTGTATATTGAACCTCAGGGCTGTGTTCCTGTGTTGCTGGAGAATTTGTGTGGTATGTCTTGCTCTGGAACTTTTTGGCCCTTGGGTGGTGCTTGGTTTCAGTGTAGGTATGGAGGCGTTTGATGACCTCCTGTCAATTAATATTCCCTGGAGTCAGGAATTCTCTGGTGTTCTCAGGATTTGGACTTAAGCTCCTGCTTCTGGTTTTCAGTCTTATTCTTACAGTAGCCTCAATAGTTCTCCATCTATACAGCACCATTGATAAAACATCTAGGTTAAAGATGAAAAGTTTCTCCACAATGAGGGACACCCAGAGAGGTTCACAGAGTTACATGGAGACGAGAAGAGGGAGGAGGGAGTTAGAGGTGACCCGAATGAGATGAGGTGGAATCCAAAGAGGAGAGAGCAAGGTAGCCAGTAATCCCTTCCTTATGTGCACTCCACAGTCTGGACTGCTCAGAGATGTTCACAGAGTTATACAGAGAAGAGAAGAGGGAGGAAGGAGACAGAGGTGGCCAGGAGGATTAAGGGGGGAATAGAAAGGAGTGAGACAGATCCAGCCAGTAATCAGTTCCCTAAGTGTTCTCCACCGTCTGGAACACACAAAGAGATTCACAGAGTTGGGTAGAGAAGAGAAGGGGGAGGGAGGAGATAGAGGCGACCTGGTGGAGAAAAAGGAGAGACCAAAGGGGGAGAGAGCAGTCAAGCCAGTAATCTCACTCCCAAGTGAAAATGGGTACTGAAGATTGGGTTCTTAAATGTACAAAATTGATAACAAGTACCAAAAAGCAAAGATTAAAAATCTAGAGTAGAGGTTGGATTTTCAAAAATACAATATTAAAGAAAATAAAAAAAGTCACAAAAATTATAAAAGCTGTATATATATATATATGAAGTTTGCTTTAAAAAATAGGGTCTATTTTTTTTGCAAAGTAATAGTAGGTTATAAAAATGAAAATTAAAGGAGTAATAGAGGACTTAAAATTTAAAAAAAATAAAGAATGATAGTGAAAATAGTAAAAATATATCTAGGACTTCCTCTGGTGGTGTTGTGGGCAGTGTAGGGTCAGTTCATTTTCGGATGGTTCCTTGGTCTGGCTTTTATTTCTCAAGATCTATAGGCCCCTTCCTATGTAGTGGGTACCAACTACAGGGTTTTAATCTATTGCACCTGTCACTTCCAAGGCAGTTCCCTGTGTTTTAGCTTCTTCTGTTTGCTGGTCTCTTCAGTGTCTAATTTCCACCCTGACACAAGGGGGCAGTGGTGGACACTTTTTTAGGCTCACTTGTTCAGTCGTGCTTTAGGGAGGGAGGGATGCTGCAAACAAATAACACTGGCGTATGCTCTCAGTGTCTCAGCCACACTGGGCCTGCCCCCACTCATGGCGCATGTGCCCTCCCTGCCCACACTGCTCAGGCTCTAGGTTGCTCTGCTGGGAACTGTCCGAGGCTGGCCCTGGGCTGCATGCACCTCCCAGGTCTAAGCCACTCAGGTTCAGGCACTCAGGTAGTCCTCAGAGGCGCAGACTCGGTTGGGCCTGCATTTTGTGCCCTTCCCAGGTCCGAGCAGCTCAGGTGATGAGGTGTTTGGCGAGCATGGTCGCTGCGACTTATCGCCTCCCCCGTCCCTGCCCCTCGGTTTTCTGGGTGCACAACTGGCGCACCTTCTCAGGCGGATGTTGACCATCCAGAATCGTCTTGGTTAGCAAGGAAGCCTGCTTGCAGTTTGGTAGATAATGCCTCTCTGGGGCTGCGATTGCCCCCTTCTGGCTCTGGCTGCCCTTGCCTGCCTGTCTCTGGAGGGGGATGGGCATGCCTGCAGCCAGCTAGCTCTGCTCAGTCCTTTGTTCTGTGAGTGGGCCTGGCGGTGTCTTAGGTTAGGGCTTTTTGCGTGGTATCTATCCCACAGTCTGGTTTGCTATCCCAAGTTAGTTCCCTCAGATTGCCCTTGAGGCATTCAGGCCGGGTCCTTACTCTAAGCAATGCAGCCCATGCCTCCCTGCCCAGCCCCCACTTGACAGTGTTGGATGCAGGCATCTGCGCTGCTTCTCTGCTGGGTGAGTTGCTGTAGGGTACATAATCTGTGGGCTTTAATTATTTATTTATTTTTCCTCGCAATTATGTTGCCCTCTGTGATTCCAAGGCTCACCACAGACTTGGCAGTGAGTGTTTCCTGGTATTTGGAAACTTCTCTCTTTTTAAGACTCCCTTGCTGGGATGGAGCTCAGTCCCTACCTCTTCTGTCTCTCTTTTTGTCTTTTATATTTTTTCCTATCTCCTTTTGAAGAAAATGGGCTGCTTTTCTGGGTGCCTGATGTCCTTTGCTGGCATTCAGAAGTTGTTTTGTGGAATTTACTCAGTGTTTAAATGTTCTTTTGATGAATTTGTTGGGGAGAAAGTGGTCTCCCAGTCCTATTCCTCCGCCATCTTAGGACTGCCCTAGATAGATTTTCTTACAGAGAAAGATATTAATACAGACCAAAATGTAATTTGGAGACTACATAAATTCATTCTTGATGCCATCTTCTGTAAGTGTGGAGAAAAGATTGACTACCACGTGCTTAACCAACAGCTGAGTAAAGAGTGAAATGCACTCCTATTCTCTAAGATGAAGATAGAAAGGAGCTCAATGCTAATTTATCATCTTCTGTGGGTCATGAAGCTTGGACTGCATTCAGTTCAGTTCAGTCACTCAGTCGTGTCCAAATCTTTGCAACCCCATGAATCGCAGCACACCAGGCCTCCCTGTCCATCACCAACTCCCGGAGTTCACTCAGACTCACATCCTCGAGTCAGTGATGCCATCCAGCCATCTCATCCTCTGTCGTCCCCTTCTCCTCCTGCCCCCAATCCCTCCCAGCGTCAGAATCTTTTCCAATGAGTCAACTCTTCCCATGAGGTGGCCAAAGTACTGGCGTTTCAGCTTTAGCATCATTCCTTCCAAAGAAATCCCAGGGCTGATCTCCTTCAGAATGGACTGGTTGGATCTCCTTGCAGTCCAAGGGACTCTCAAGAGTCTTCTCCAACACCACAGTTCAAAAGCATCAATTCTTCGGCCCTCAGCCTTCTTTACAGTCCAACACTCACATCCATACATGACCACAGGAAAAACCATAGCCTTGACTAGACAAACCTTCGTTGGCAAAGTAATGTCTCTGCTTTTGAATATGCTATCTAGGTTGGTCATAACTTTCCTTCCAAGGAGTAAGCGTCTTTTAATTTCATGGCTGCAGTCACCATCTGTAGTGATTTTGGAGCCCAGAAAAATAAAGTCTGACACTATTTCCACTGTTTTCCCATCTATTTCCCATGAAGTGATGGGACCGGATGCCATGATCTTTGTTTTCTGAATGTTGAGCTTTAAGCCAACTTTTTAACTCTCCACTTTCACTTTCATCAAGAGGCTTTTGAGTTCCTCTTTACTTTCTGCCATAAGGGTGGTGTCATCTGCATATCTGTGGTTATTGATATTTCTCCCAGCAATCTTGATTCCAGCTTGTGCTTCTTCCAGTCCAGCGTTTCTCATGATGTACTCTGCATAGAAGTTAAATAAGCAGGGTGACAATATACAGCCTTGATGTACTCCTTTCCCTATTTGGAAACAGTCTGTTGTTCCATGTCCAGTTCTAACTGTTGCTTCCTGACCTGCATACAGATTTCTCAAGAGGCAGATCAGGTGGCGTGGTATTCCCATCTCTTTCAAAATTTTCCACAGTATATTGTGATCCACACAGTCAAAGGGTTTAGCATAGTCAATAAAGCAGAAATATATGTTTTTCTGGAACTCTCTTGCTTTTTGCATGATCCAGCGGATGTTGGCAATTTGATCTCTGGTTCCTCTGCCTTTTCTAAAACCAGCTTGAACATCAGGAAGTTCACGGTTCACATATTGCTGAAGCCTGGCTTGGAAAATGTTGAGCATTACTTTACTAGCATGTGAGATGAGTGCAATTGTGTGGCAGTTTGAGCATTTTTTGGCATTTCCTTTCTTTGGGATTGGAATGAAAACTGACCTTTTCCAGTCCTGTGGCCACTGCTGAGTTTTCCAAATTTGCTGGCATATTGAGTGCAGCACTTTCACAGCATCATCTTTCAGGATTTGAAATAGCTCAACTGGAATTCCATCACCTCCACTAGCTTTGTTCGTAGTGATGCTTTCTAAGGCCCACTTGACTTCACATTCCAGGATATCTGGTTCTAGGTCAGTGATCACACCGTCGTGATTATCTGGGTCGTGAAGATCTTTTTTGTACAGTTCTTCTGTGTATTCTTGCCACCTCTTCTTAATATCTTCTGCTTCTGTTAGGTCCATACCATTTCTGTCCTTTATCGAGCCCATCTTTGCATGAAATGTTCCCTTGGTATCTCTAATTTTCTTGGACTGCATTACTTCCTTTAATCCTCTCAACCATCTTAAATTTTACACATGGAGAAACTGAGGCTCAGGGAAGTTCACTAACTTGCCTATGGTCACACAGCAATTAAGTAGTGACTCCAAGATTCTAGTGCCAGTAGGGTTGACTCTAAATCACAACTGTAACAACAAATGGAATTGAGGGTATTTGTTTTAAACCAGAATAAAAACTCCAGGATCCCGTTCTCTTTATACATATTCATAATGCCTCCATTCAGACTAGATGGAGAAAATGTTACTTCTCTCTACCCCTTAGAATAGGCTGATCCATCCTCAAGAAGAAAAAAAAATAACTTCAAGGCCGAATCTTTGCAAAATCAAGTTATGTATTTTTGGGACTTCCCTGGTGGTCCAGTGACTAAGACTGTGCACTCCCAATGCAGGTGGCCTAGGTTTGATCCCTGCCAGGGAGCTAGATAACACATACAACTAAAGATCTTGCATGCTGAATGTTGCAAATAAAATCTGGTGTGACCAAACAAATTAAATAAATTATAAATATATATAAAAAAAGACATGTATTGCAAAGTGATTTTTTCTTCACCAAAAAGTCAAGTGGAAAAAGATGTTCATGGTCTGAAGACACAATGTTGTGGACACTCTTCATTTCTTAATAATTCAATCAACACACCCATAGAGAAGATCAAGTACAAGGTTGTATGTTATAATGGCATGAATCAGAAAATAAATTTTTAGACCTGGATGGAACCCAAGAAACATTGTCCAGCAGTTTCAGAGTTTCTCTCAGGGACTGTGGAGGGAGGTGAAGGTAGAATTCAATGGCAAGAACCTAGGCCTTTCACCCCTAATTTAACCAGAACAGTTGTGATTTATATGTATAAATGATAAACTTAATAAGGACTTCTTTGATTGCATTGTTCTACAAATTATAACAACTTGAAAATTATTGTTCTGGTTCAACTCACTTAATTTTTCAGAAAAGGAATACAAATCCAGTTTAGGGAAAAGACTTGCTCAAGTCTGCATAGCTCCTTAGATCTCATCCAGAATTAAAAAAAAAAAAAAAAAATCTGCACCATGTCTTATTCTACTCCTAAAGCTCTTATTATGGTACTTAGCATCCAATTAAAGTCTACTAATATATTATAATATTCTTAGTTACTGTGAGTATAATTTCCATAGTCTGTTAAAGTTTTAAGCTTTGTGTTTTTATTTTATTTTATTTTTTAGTATCTTTTTTTAAAAATTTTATTTTATTTTTACACTTTACAAAATTGTATTAGTTTTGCCAAATATCAAAATGAATCCACCACAGGTATACATGTGCTCCCCATCCTGAACCCTCCTCCCTCCTCCCTCCCCATACCATCCCTCTGGGTCATCCCAGTGCACTAGCCCCAAGCATCCAGTATCGTGCATCGAACCTGGACTGGCAACTTGTTTCACAAAGGGCAACATAACAGGGAGAAAAAAAAAATATATCATGTAAGCTTTGTGTTTTTATGTCTGTGTGTTCATTACTTGATCCTTCCAGTTTTTCTATTAGTTCAGTTCAGTTCAGTTCAGTTGTGTCACTCAGTTGTGTCCGACTCTTTGCAACCCAATGGACTGCAGCCTGACAGGCCTCCCTGTCCATCACCAACTTGTGGAGTTTACTCAAATTCATGTCCATTGAGTCTGTGGTGCTATTCAACCATCTCATCCTCTGTCGTCCTCTTCTCCTCCCACCTTCAGTCCTTCCCAGTATAAGGGTCTTTTCAAATGAGTTAGTTATTCGCATCAGTTGGCCAAAGGATTGGAGTTTCAGCTTCAGCATCAGACATTCCAATGTATATTCAGGACTGATTTCTTTTAGGATGGACTGGTTGGATCTCCTTGCAGTCCAAGGGACTTGCAAGAGTCTTCTCCAACACCACAGTTCAAAAGCATCGATTATTTGATGCTCAGCTTTCTTTAGAGTCCAATTCTCACATTCATACATGACTACAAGAAAACCATAGCTTTGACTAGATAGACCTTTGTTGGCAAAGTAATGTCTCTGCTTTTTAATATGCTGTCCAGGTTGGTCATAACTTTTCTTCCAAGGAGCAAGCGTCTTTTAATTTCATGGCTGCAGTCACCATCTGCAGTGATTTTGGAGCCCCCCCAAAATAAAGTCTGCCACTGTTTCCCCATCTATTTGTCATGAAGTGATAGGACTCGCTGCCATGATCTTAGTTTTCTAAATGCTGAGTTTAAGCCAACTTTTTCACTCTCCTCTTTCATTTTCATCTAGAGGATCTTTAGTTCTTCTTCACTTTCTGCCATAAGGGTGGTGTCATCTGCATATCTAAGGTTATTGATATTTCTCCCGGCAATCTTGATTCCAGCTTGTGCTTCATCCAGCCCAGTGTTTCTCATGATGTACTCTGCATATAAGTTAAATAAGCATGGTGGTAATATACAGCTTTGACGTACTCCTTTCCCAATTTGGAACCACTCTGTTGTTCCATGTCCAGTTCTAACTGTTATTTGCTGACCTGCGTACAGATTTCTCAAGAGGCAGGTCAGGTGGTCTGGTATTCCCATCTCTTTCAGAATTTTCCACAGTTTATTGTGATCCACACAGTCAAAGCCTTTGGCATAGTCAATAAAGCAAAAGTAGATGTTTCTCTGGAACTCTCCTGCTTTTTGGATGATCCAGTGGATGTTGGCAATTTGATCTCTGGTTCCTCTGCCTTTTCTAAATCCAGCTTTAACTTCTGGAAGTTCACAGTTCACATACTTTTGAAGCCTGGCTTGGAGAATTTTGAGCATTACTTCACTGGCGTGTGAAATGAGTGCAATTGTGCGGTAGTTTGAGCATTCTTTGGTATTGCCTTTCTTTGGAAATGGAATGAAAACTGACCTTTTCCAGTCCTGTGGCCACTGCTGAGTTTTCCAAATTTGCTGGCATTTTGAGTGCAGCACTTTCACAGCATCATCTTTGAGGATTTGAAATAGCTCAACTGGAGTTCCATCACCTCCACTAGCTTTTTTCATAGTGACACTTCCTAAGGCCCACTTCACTTCTCATTCCAGGATGTCTGGCTCTAGGTGAGTGATCACAGCATCATGATTCTCTGGATCATGAAGATCTTTTTTGTATAGTTCTGTGTATTCTTGCCACCTCTTCTTAATATCTTCTGCTTCTGTTAGGTCCATACCATTTCTGTCCTTTATCGAGCCCATCTTTGCATGAAATGTTCTCTTGGTATCTCTGATTTTCTTGAAGAGATCTCTAGTCTTTCCCATTCTGTTGTTTTCCTCTATTTCTTTGCATTGATCGCCAAGGAAGTCTTTCTTATCTCTCCTTGCTATTCTTTGGAACTCTGCATTCAAATGGGTATATCTTTCCTTTTCTCCTTTGCCTTTCACTTCTCTTCTTTTCTCAGCTATTTGTAAGGCCTCCTCAGGCAACCATTTTGCCTTTTTGCATTTCTTTTCCTTGGGTATGTTCTTGCTCCCTGTCCTCTGTACAATGTTAAGAACCTCTGTCCATAGTTCTTCAGGCACTGTATCAGGTCTAATCCCTTGAATCTGTTTTTCACTTCCACTGTATAATCATAAAGGATTTGATTTAGGTCATACCTGAATGGTCTATTGGTTTTTTCAATTTAAATCTGAATTTTGCAATAAGGAGTTAATGGTCTGAACCACAGTCAGCTCCCAGTCTTGTTTTTGCTGACTGTATAGAACTTCTCCATCTTTGGCTGCAAAGAATATAATGAATCTGATTTCAGTATTGACTATCTGGTGATGCTCATGTGTAGAGTCTTCTCTTGTGTTCTGTGAGTTGGGCAGTTTTAATAATAGCACCCTTCTTCACAGAAAAAGATTTTGAGGCTCACTGGGTAAGTGGTTAAATTAGGGGTGGGAACTAATTCTACTAGTTTTTAATCTATTACACTTTCTTATACTCTTAACAGTACCTCTCAATGTCTTGACTAGGGAAGAGCATCAGAACTATTCATTTCAAGAATATTTTGTAGGATATTACCATTATTATCATGAATTTTTACTTAAAAAGAGCAAGGCTACTCATGACCTTGTTGGAAGTTCCAAAATTTGCTGTCCCTGCAGTAACATCCCTGCTTGTTTGAGGAAGTTAGGAAAACAATATTTTCAAAGATTTATTATTGCTGATGAATGACAAAAACCAACTTTGGATATTCTTCTCCACAAGTTTCAAAACAGAATTTAGTGAAAAAATTTCAAATGCTCTTTCCATAACACTGATCATAAATTCAGATTCTTTTCATCAACCACATGTTCTGCTAAAAGCAGCATTGCTGCTTGCCTTCACTATTGAGAGAACAAATGAAAGAAGAAATGCAATAACTTCCCATTCTTCATCAGTCATTGGAAGGTGCTTCATACATACCACTTCAGCCACAAGTGGTAGGTAATTGAATTCTTGAAGGTATCACAGATCTTGAAAAGGATTGACAGTTTTTTTAAGGAAAATATCACTTTTGACTGGTTTTTAAACTACTATTTTTCAACCAACCCACAATGTGGGTGTATACACAAACACACACCCTTCATTTAGCTTCTGCTACTCTGACCTTTCAAGTGATACTGTTGTTGTTGCTCAGTTGCTCAGTGGTGTCCAATTCTTTGTGACCCCATGGATTGCAACTCAACAGGCTTCCCAGTCCTTCACTATCTCCCCAAGTTTGTTCAAACTCAGGTCCATTGAGTCAATGATGCCATCCAACCATCTCATCTTCTGTAGCCCCCTTCTCCTCCTGCCCTCAATCTTTGTCAGCGTCTTTTCCAATGAATCAGCTCTTTGCATCAGGTAGCCAATATATTGGAGCTTCAGCTTAAGCATCAGTCCTTCCAATGAAGATTCAGTGTTGATTTCCTTTAGGATTGACTGGTTTGACCTTATATTCCTTAATTTTTGCTTTCTGTTTACTCCGATGGAAAACAAAAGCTGTTATATGTGTGAAAGAAATTTGAAAGCTGTAATTTTCTATTTAAATGTACTGAATTATTATTATTACATTGTAATAATACCAGCTGCTACAGGATACTTTGGAATAATAATCAGTCACACCTTTTCAGTTGAAATACTCATGCATCATATCATTTTCTCAGTCTGCATTGTTGAATATCTCATTTTGCAGTTTTGTTATCAACTCACTCAATTCTGCAGTTATAGAATTCACTAATTTGCCACAAAAATTTATTTGATGGTTGATCTCATTTTAAGGTTTATTTGAATAGAAAAATAAGCATTCTTCTCTGATTTCTTACTGTGTTCTCTCCATTTTGCCTGAATAAGTTGTTTAAATTCTATAACAGAAGGAGATCTTGAAGGATAGGTAATCTAATTCCTTTTGCCTGAGAAAAACTGATTTGCCTAAGACAGCACAGTGACAAAAATTATTTTAGACCTGTATCTTACAATTACCAACCCAATCTTCTTTTTCAACACCAAGCATAAGCAACCCAAAAATGCTACTTCCCCAGAAAAAATTCCTCTTCAAAGGAAAACATGTAAAAATCTTGTGTCTTTTTTTAATCTCTCTGGCTTATTTTCTAAAGTTATGGACACCTATGAGGCAGAGTTTTGCTATTAATGCCACACCACACCAGGCTATTCCGGTGGTAAGAAATATAGTGGCCATAACATATTCCATTATATCAGCAGATTTTGATTTGTGTATAATAAGAAACACAAACTCATGGCTCTTCTGTTCTCCCATTCAATTATGAATGCACTAAAATAGCAATATCAATATTATGGAGTTTCCCCTGAGGGCTACTTCAGCCATTATTTTTTATGACGTATATAGGCTTAAAGTATTTCACAATACATATTCAAAAATAGAATTACAAAAAGTGAAGTTCCGAAAACAATGTCACATGAAAACCGATTGAAATTATAAGACAAAGCCTCTGTGAAAAGTGCAAATTCATTTCCATTCACTGTGTCTCAAAAGACAAAGTATACTTAATGGTTTCATTCTGCATAAAATATCACCATAAGACATCCTAAGAATGCTCTTAATGAATTTTGTTTATCATCTTTTTTGAGAAAATTAGGAAGAGTAGTCACTGAAAGGAGAAGGCAATGGCAACCCACTCCAGTACTCTTGCCTGGCAAATCCCATGGACAGAGGAGCCTGGTAGGCTGCAGTCCATGGGGTCGCGAAGAGTCAGACACGACTGAGCAACTTCACTTTCACTTTTCACTTTCATGCATCGGAGAAGGAAATAGCAACCCACTCCAGTGTTCTTGCCTGGAGAATCCCAGAGATGGGGGAGCCTGGTGGGCTGCCATCTCTGGGGTCGCACAGAGTCAGACACGACTGAAACGACTTAGCAGCTTAGTCACTGAAAACCCATCTTTTCCCCTCACCCTGAACAGAGAACCTTTTTATTCTTCCACACTGGGTAATAAAATACACCTATGACTATGCAGTTTTCTAAGAGTACTAAGAGGAAGAGGGAATCTGAACCAACATTTAGCTTTTGGGGGATCTTTTGGGCTTCCCAGGTGGCTCAGTCATAAGGAATCTACCTGCCAATGCAGGAGACCTGGGTTCAATCTCTGATCCAGGAAGATCCCTTAGAGAAGGGAACAGCTACCCACTCCAGTATTCTTCACTGGAGAATCCCATGGACAGAGGAACCTGGTGGGCTACAGTCCATAGGGTCGTGAAGAGTCAGACATGACTGAGCGTGCACGTGCACGCACACACACGCACACACACATACACACAGAGATATTTAGCATTCTCACTGGAAGCCTATCAGAAATGTGAAAGCAAACAACTTGCAGTGTTAGACTATCCTATGGGAAATTACCCATTTTTCCCCCTTCGAGGCTTTATTAAGATATAATAGACCAATATATCTGTATATATTTAAAGTTTATAAAGTGATGATTTGATACACATATACACTGTGAAATGATCATCACAAATCAGGTTAATTAACACATTCATCACCCCACATTGTTGTTGTTGTTGTTTAGTTACTCAGTTGTGTCCAACTCTGTGATCCCATGGACTGTAGCTCACCAGGGTCCTCTGCCCATGGGATTCTCCAGGCAAGAATAATACTGCAATGGGTTGCCATTTCCTTCTCCAGGGGATCTTCCCAACTCAGGGATTGAAACCATGACTTGTGTCTCCTGCATTGCAAGCAGATACTTTACCACTGAGTCACCAGGGAAGCCCATCACCCACATAGTAACCTTTTTTTATGGTGAGAAGACTTAAAATCTACTCTTTAAGCAAATTTTATGTATACAATACAGTATTATTAACTATAGTCACCATGGTGTTCATTAGATCCCCATAACTTTTTCATTTTGTAACTTAAAACTAATGCCCTTTGACCGGCATTTTACCATAGTCCCCATCCACAGCCCTTGGTAACCACCATTCAACTCTCTGTTTCTATGACTTAAGCTTTCTTTTTCTTTAGATTCCACACAAAAGTGAAATCATATAGTATTTGTCTTTGTCTGGTGTGTTTCACTTAGATTAATACCATCAAGTTTCATCCAAGTTGTTGTAAATGGCAGGATCTCCATCCTTGTATCTCAGGGATAAATCCCACTTGATCATGGTGTATGATACTTTTAATGTGCTGTTGAATTCGGGGGTTGCTAATGTTTTGTTGAGAATTTTTGCATCTATATTCATCAGAGATACTGGCCTTTAATTTTCTTGTAGTTGCCTTATCTAGGTTTTGTATCAGAGTAAATCTAGCCTTGTAAATGAGTTTGGGAGTGTTCTCACCTCTTCAATTGTTGAAAAGTTTGGAAAGATTGGCATTACATCTTTGTTAGCATTCACTAGGGAAGTCATCTGGTTCAGGACTTCCCTCTGTTGGGAGGTTTTTGATTACTGAGTCAATCTCCTCACTAATTTTTGCTCTCTCAGTTTGGTCTTTATTGGCACCATGCTCTATTTTGGCAAATATTCCATGTGCTTTTGAAAAAAATGACTATTCTGAAAAACATTAAAAAAAATGAGTATTCTGCAATGGTTGAAGAGAGCACTGTAGAAATGTCAAACATGTTATGTGGTTTGAAAATGTTGTTTATATTTTCTATACACGTACTAATTTTCTACTTGTTCTATCTATATTGAGAGAGGGATATTAAAATGTCTGATTATAATTTTGGATTTTTATCCTTCTTCTTGTTGTTCTTTCTGTTTTTATGTAATATATTCTGAAGTTTTGTTATTAGGCACAAAAATGTTTAGGATTCATTGACATTTTTATCAACCTATTTTATTTCTGGTAATATTATATCTCTGACATCTACTTTGTCTAATATTAATCTAGCCACACCAGCTTTTTGTGTTTTGTTTTGATTGGTGTCAGAATAGTAGATATTTTTCCATGCTTTTATTTTCAACCAATTTTTATCTTTAAAATTAAAAGATTTTTTTTTCTTACAGAGAGAATAGTGTTTTGCACCTCTATCCAAGCTGACAGTCCCAGCATTTGGACTGGGTTATTTAGACAGTTAATACTTAATGTGATTTTTGATATGTGCTGTGTGCTCAGTCACTCAGTCCTGCCCAACTCTTTGCAACCTCATGGACTGCTCTCCACCAGGCTCCTCTGTCCATGGGATTTCCCAGGCAAGAATACTGAAATGAGTTGCCATTTCCTTCTCCAGGGGATCTTCTCAACCCAAGGATCAAACCCCTGTCTCATGTATTGGCAGGTGGATTCTTTACCACTGTGCTACCTGGGAAGCCTTATTTTTGACATGGTTAAGTTTAAATCTATAATCTGTTTTCTATTTGTTCTAGTTTATCTTTCAGTTCAATTCAGTTGCTCAGTCATGTCCGGCTCTTTGCGACCGCATGAACTGCAGCACTTCAGGCCTCCGTGTCCATCACCAACTCCCAGAGTCCACCCAAACCCATGTCCATTGAGTCGGTGATGCCATCCAACCATCTCATCCTCTGTTGTCCCCTTCTCCTCCTGCCTACAATCTTTCCCGGCATCAGGGTCTTTTCAAATGAGTCAGTTCTTTGCATCAGGTGGCCAAAGTATTGGAGTTTCAGCTACAGCATCAGTCCTTCCCAGACTGATGGGAAGAACACCCAGTACTGATCTCCTTTAGGATGGACAGGTTGGATCTCCTTGCAGCCAATGCAGGAGACCTAAGAGACATGGGTTCAATCCCTGGGTGAGGAAGATCCCCTGCAGGAGGGCATGGCAACCCACTCCAGTACAACCCACTCCAGTATTCTTGCCCAGAGAATCCCATGGACAAAGGAGCCTGGCAGGCTACAGTCCATGGGGTCACAAAGAGTTGGACACGACTGAAGTGACTGAGCACGTACACATATATTATGAATCATACAGTACTTTTTGTTATCTTTGCTTAATTTATTATATTTTATTTTAAAGAAATTAAAATAGTAAGAAAAATCTTACATAGTTTTGCATGTAGTTATTATTTCCAGGAATCTTCATCCCTTTGTGTATATTCATAGTTCTATTTGGTATTATTTTTGTTCTCTCTGAATGATATTCTTTACCATTTCTTATAGCATGGGAATGCTGGAGATGAACTCTTTCACCTCTTGTCTGAAACATCTTTAATTCATTTTCATATTTGAAAGATATACACACAAAGTGTAGAATTCTAGGTTTCCAGTTATTTTTTTTTTTAGTCCTCTAAAGATGTCACTACACTTTCTCCTCCTTTGTATTATTTCCTGTGAGAAATCTGATACACTTTGTTCCTGTATGTGTATCTTTTTCCCTCTTTCTGATTTAAAGATTTCTTTTATATCATTGATTTTAAGCAGTTGATTATGTTGTGTCTTAGTGTAGTTTTCTTCACGTTTCCTGTGTGAGATTTGTTGAGCTGCATGGATCTCTGAGTTTTAGTTTTCATTAAATTTGGAAATTTGGGGACCATTACTTCTTCAAACATTTTTCTGCTCTCCAGAGACTCAAATTGCACATATATTAGGGTGCTTGTAGTTGTTCTACAAGTCTCAGATATCTTTTTTCCCCAAATATTTTCTTGTTTCTTTCTATATTACACTTTGGACAGCCTCTAGTGCTATGTCTTCAAGCTTACTAATCTTATATTCTGCAATGTCTAATCTGTATTTAGTCCCATCTTGTATATTTTCTATTTCAGATGGTTCTGTAGTTTTCATCTATAGACATGTGATTTGGATCTTTTTCGTATCATCCATGTCCCTATTTCACTTTTCAAACATATGCAGTAATTAATGATAATTCTTTTAATGTCTTTATCTACAAATTCTAACATCCATCTAATTCTTGGTTGGTTTAAATTGATTTTTATCCCCATTATTGGACTTATTTCCCAGCCCTTTTGCCTGCCTGAGAATTTTTCATAGATGCCAGACCTTGTTAATTTTATCTTATTGGTTGTCTTTCTATAAATATCCTCAAGATTTGTTCTGGGATGCAGTTAACTTACTTGGAAACAGTTAGATCCTATTTTGTCTTTGTTTTCAAGATTTGTTAAGTGGGAACAGAAGCTTTTAGGGCTAATTATTCCCCATGGCTGAGGCAAGTCCCTTATGGGTACTCTATTTAATGCCCTATGGATTATGTGTTTTTCCTATTTGGCTGGTGGAAACTGGCAGTATTTTCAGCCCTGTATCAGCATTGAGTATCGTTTCCTATAAATCTTTCAGATGGTTCCTTTCCTGCCCTGGGATAGTTTCCTCATATGCTTGTACTATGCTGAATGCATGAATGAGACTCTCTGCAGGTGTCAGTGCTATGGACTCTAGCTCCTAGACCCTCACCTCTATCTCCTCAAGTCAGATAATTCACCTGGCTTCACTTTGGCTCTCTCTCCCTGTGCAGCTGGAAACTCTTTTCAAGAAATAAACTGTAACAGTAATCACATGGAAAACACCTGAGATGTTTTCCACTTTTTGGGTACTGCTGTTTATTGTCACTTGATGTACACTGTCTTCAAAGCATTGCTTCATAAACTTGTGTGTGTGTGTCTTGATCAGAACATATTTCAGGGAGAGGATGAATCTGGATGCTGCTATTTCATCTTGCCTAGAAGCAGAAGTCTTCCATACATTTTTTTTTCCCCATAGGGGATTCTGTAAACTATAAATCATCATACCCTGATGTTTCCTTCATGGAGATATGCCAAGGTGATGTATGTATATCAAGGTGGCATATTTATTTCAATAATCACCATGCAGTAACTATAAACTGTGTACAGAAAACTATGTTTGAGACAAATGATAGGAAAAGAAACACAGCCAATATTATGACTCCTAAGCTAAAGAAATTCATATTTTTTTCCCCAGAGCATATCTCTGATTCTGGTGGTGCCACACATGAGCTATAGAAGCAGAATCCAAGGAAGCAAAGTATCCATATAATAAGGATCCACTACTATGGGGCTTTCCCCTGTTTTATATGAATTCTTTCTCCACTGGGGTGATTTAAACAGACAAGATTATTTCTCATTTCCAGGGCTCTTCCCCAAAATAATCACATATAGAAAAGAATTTTAGAACCATCAACCTTTTTGACCATTTTCTAGATTTCTTACAGTTGTTTCTTAATGGTTAGGTCAAACACAACCAAGCATCCATAAAATGATCCTCACACCTACCTTTGGTTTGGAAGGCAAGCTACATGGTGTTTCCCCAAATTTCTGATAATACTAATCAGCTCAGGAACTTGGTAATAGACTATCTTGCCAAACTATCTCTTGGAGAATGTGCTTCAGATTGTCTGGTGTGGGACTGGAAATTTTTCTTAGTGAGTTCCCCAAATGATTCATAACTCTAGCAAAGTTCTGGAAATAGTGAATTAGAAAACTTCTTGACCAGTGGGTACACTCAAAAATGTACACTCTAGTTACAATCCACATACCAGCCTCATACTTGGTCTATTTTTTTTTCTTTTATTTTCTTTTTTTTTAAATTTTATTTTATTTTTAAACTTTACATAATTGTATTAGTTTTGCCAAATATCAAAATGAATCTGCCACAGGTATACATGTGTTGGGCCAAAAGAAATTGATTCTGCATGGGCACTGGGTAGTGCTCCCTGATGTGAGATGACAGTGAGATGGCATCTACGACTCAATAGAAAAAAAAAAAAAAAAAGGTTGCATTTCTATAGTCCATTTTGGAGGAAAAATAAAGCTTTTTTACTAAGCCATAATCCATTCCTTTATTTGATATATAAGTGCTATTTTCAAAATTGTACCCATGATCTCCCAACTTGAAAAAACATCTCATGGAGATAAAGTGCTTTGCTAGATACTAGAGCATTTGTCATCTTTAAATTAGTCATTTACAGTGGCTTCATCATTGTGAACAGCAGAACATATGAACAAGAAGTAACATAAAATTATCCTTGATGAGACTCCAGCATCATGTCTTTCATCTTCCTCACTAAGAGCACTCACAAGAGATGGACTCTATTAAGGCAATCTTTTAAATTTTTGATTCACTAGTTTTAAAGAACATACATTGTAGCTGTATTAAAGGCATGGAAGTCAGAGTTTGTTTGGATGGCATGGCAGACAGAGAAAGACCTGGGGATGGGGGATAATATAACACCTGGAAGCAGGACTCTAACAGCTGACAATTTCTGAGCACTTAAATGCCAAACATTATGCCCAGTGCTTTGCATATATCATTTCATTTAATCATTTATAACAAACCTAATGGAAAATGAGATTTTGGGTTACCAAGGGGCAGTCATCTGTGGTATGGTGTGTGGAGAACCTGATATCTCTCCATGGATAAGTTTTTCTGTGGAATTCAGAGGGAGTGTTAAATGCTAACACTCAGGCTACCTGGCTTCCCAGGGGGTTCAGTGGTGAAGAATCCACCTGCCAATGCAGGAGATGCAGGAAGATCCCCCAAAAAGTGAACGGCTACCCACTCCAGTATTCTTGCTTGGGAAATCCCATGGACAGAGGAGCCTGGTGGGCTACAGTGCATGGGGTCGCAAAGAGTTCAACGCAACTGAGCACTGATGCATGCAGACTACCAATTAGCAGAAGACCTGGCCCCGGGGAAAAGCAAATGTTGTCAACCAACAGTGTCCTAGAGTGAAAACTTTGAAGAGCCTTTGTATGGAGACAGGAAAGGCAATTGGGGAACCTATTCAGGCTCCTCCCCGACTCCAAGTTGTATTCATTATTCAAAGCTATGGACAATAGGGGAAATTAAATATCCCAGCCTTTTCCACACTATTATTTATCACAAAGGAGAAGATAGTGTTAGCACAATATTTACTGGCCATTCAGCATGTAGCAGTCATTGATACAGGTATCTGATGTTCTAATGATCTCATTTAATACAACCTCAGAGATTAGGGGTGGGTGCCCGTGCATGCCCATAATACATAGGCTCACATATACACCTATGCACAAAATTCCCCAGGCTTTCAAAACTCCATTTCCTCTAGGAGGAGCTATGAAAATGCATGTAGAATGTGGATGTGATTCAGTGTTCCTGAGTAATTCGTTCTCTACTGTATAGATAGTTTTGGAAAGTTGCTTAGAATATAATGAGCAGTTATTTCAATGGACTTTCATATGAAGTAAGATACATACCACTTCATTCATTGCAGAAGACATTCATGTACTCTCACATCTGTAATCGAAACTGCCTTATTGTAATGCTGCTGCTGCTAAGTCATTTTAGTCATGTCCTACCGTGTGTGACCCCATAGACGACAGCCCACCAGGCTCCTCTGTCTCTGGGATTCTCCAGGCAAGAATACTGGAGTGGGTTGCCATTTCCTTCTCCAATGCATGCATGCATGCTAAGTCATTTCAGTCGTGTCTGACTCTGTGCGATCTTATGGACAGCAGCCCACCAGGCTCCTCTGTCCACAGGATTCTCCAGCGAGAATACTGGAGTGGGTTGCCATTTCCTTCTCCAGTACATAACGTTAATGCAGAATGACTTGTAATGTTGCACTAGGGCAAGCCAAGTTCCCTCAGGCTTTGCCTCCACCTAGGTCAATATTTAAGAACCATTTCAGGAAACCAGTTGGTAAATCCTAAAGGCAAAATGCCATAGCACTTAAATGTAGAGCCTGCTAAAAGCTATTTCTATATTAGTATATATCAGTTTTTTTTCAACCATAAAAAGCTATGTAGTGAATATCAAAATACTTCAAAATAATGTTTTAAAGTCTCATTAATTCTTCAAAGTAAATAGCATACACATATTAAAACATGTTTTTTCAAATTATCCAAAGTTAGAATAATACAACTTTCCTGACCCACTGCCCTACTTCTCTTTAGCCATCTGAACATCCATTACTTTATGGTTATTACATATACTAGATCTCTGTTACTCTTGATAGGTTGGGGACATGAGGATTTCCAAGGAAATCCTACAATAAACAAAGCTAAATAAGGGAGTTGTCTATACCAGTGCTATCCACTATAACTTTCTGTTACAATGACAATGCTTTGTACCTACACTAATAGGTAGCTACTGGCCACATATAGCTGTTGAGAAATTGAAAGTATGTTTTCATAAATGGGGGTCTGAATTTTTAATTGTATTTCATTTAAATAGCCTCATATGGCTAGTGGCTATTGTATTGAATACTGCAAGTCTATACCAATGAGGTTTAAGACCAGTATCTAACTTTAAGAGCAAAGGTGAGCACCCAAACAACTGCATAAGATGTGATTTCTACTTAAACTATCTCCTTCCAACAAGACAAGGCTTGGCACACCAGACTGGGAGGAAATTTCCCCCTCAGTGCTCTGGGATGTGGGAGACATGCGTCTCTCATATTCTGTTAAATGGTAATAGTTAACTCAATGTGAAACCATGCCTTTGGAAATGAGACTATATGCCCCACCTCCCAGTCAATGCCACCTTATATACATCACACCACTGCTACAACTAAAAAGGGCACTCAATTCAGTGCTAGTTATTCCAATAAGAGACTGTGATACAGGTGAAATACAGATACTGGCAGGCAATGCCATGCATTCTAAACATCATCCTGGCAGTGGTGAGGACTGTGGAAGATCAGTAGCTTTTGAACCATGATGGGCAAAATACATAGTACATGCTTATCTTCAAAGTATCAGCCTACGTCCAGAAAAGATCGCTTCCTTTGCAGAAAAGTTTCTCTTTTTGTGCTCATCACAATCTCTGAACAATGAGCACCTTTTAATTTCTGTTTCTCTTCATGCAATATGCATTTACCTAACTTGACTGACAGACTTCCCCAAAGGCTCAGCAGGTAAAGAATCCATAATACAGGAGACACAAGTTCGATCCCTGGGTCAGGAAGATCCCTTGGAGTAGAAAATGGCAACCCACTCCAGTATTCTCGCCTGGAAAATTCCATGTACAGAGGAGCCTTGTGGGTTACAGTCCATGGGGTTGCAAAGAGTCAGACATGATTGAAGCAACTGAGCACTGCACAAGATGACTGACAAAGACTACTGCATTGTAAACCCATATTCCAATATCTCTAAATTTAATGGACGCTAAAAGAATAGTGGAGACTTTGAAGCTTCAAAAACCAGCCCAGAAAGTTGGGTATGATTGTCTTCTCTGGCCTTGGGGAAAACACCAATGGCAACCTTTAAATGCTAATTCGACAAAGCCATTTTTGTTAGTTAGGCTGAAAGATATAGAAATTTTAAAATAATTATTTTTTAATCCTTAAAAGATATTCTGATACAGCTAGTGATACTACAATGATTCCTAATGAACACTTATTTTACTCACCTTCTCAGCATTATCTATATGTTTTCTTTTCCTCTTCAATTTGTAATGAGCTAGGCTTGCTCTGTTTCACTTATGTGTTCTTTTTCTGGTTTTATAATAACTATAGGCTGTTTTCATGGTTATGCTTTTTTCTCAAAGGAAATTGGAGGACACAAACCTTTCATTATACTAGTTGGAAGCAGACAGCAATATGTAACACTTCCCTTTGCCCAAACAGTGAATGTTATCCTGGTAACAATGATAAAGAGAATCAAGAGATGATTGAGAGGGGGTGGGAGTCATCTGTAAAGACATGGCTATAGGAGTAGCATTTCAAATATATAAAAAGATTATAGGGAAAGATGAAGAGTGTCTTAACAAGGGTGAGGAAGGGCTTGAGGAAAGTTTAAATGTGTGGGCTGTAAGGGCAGAATTTCCAAAACACGGAACAGATGAGTTTAAGAAAATGAGGAGAAAATATCTTGTCAGCATCCCTCTCCTGATAGACTACACTATTTGGAGACCTGAATTTCATGGGCTGTGTGTTCTTTACTTTTACAACGTACCACAATCCCTCCCTAAACCTCCAAGGCAACAGCTTGCGGAATTCTCAACACATATACTGTTGAGGAAATGTGAGACAAGGAAATGAGTGAATGAATAGAAGGAAGCATGGAAGGGAGGAAGTAAAGGAAGGAAGGAGGGAAGGATGGAAGCAGGAAAGGGGGGGAGAGCAAAGGAGGGAGAGAGAGAGGGAAGAAGGGAGGAAGGAAGGAAGGGGTGAGCTGGAGGAAACCATAAAGGTCACCAGTGCAGGCAAAGATCTGATGCTTTGATTCTGTTTGAAAGGGAAAGGACAGCAGCCTGCCTATAGCTAACCCTTCCTCTCAAGCAGCTCTTAGCATGCCAAGCACATGTAGGAGGCTCAGAATGGAGAGGAGAGCCAGTTGTTGAGTCTCAATTGATTAGTTTTACTTCCCTCACTGTTAAATTCAGATGCAAATCAGAAGAAAGAAAATATTTCCATCATATGTACAGCATCATGACTACAGTTGATAATAACATATTGTATAAGTGAAATTTGCTAAGAGAATAGATATTATGCATTCTCACCAAAAAAAATGGTAAATATGTAAAGTGATAGATGTGTTAATTAAGAAGATTGTGGGGATTCTCTCACTATATATCTATATCTCATATATTTACATAGTTTATCTATATTTATATATATTTAAATATAATTATCATGTTGTAATCTTTAAATACATTACAGTTTTATTCACCAGCTAGCCCTTAACAGAGCTGGGAAAAAAGCATGGAGGTAGAAACAAAAAAAGAATATATATTTCAACACAATTAACTGTTTCTTATGACATCTTGTTAAATGATATTTAAAAAGTTATCTATTCCAAACTCACATCTATGCTCACTCTCTTCCTTCCCTTCTCCTTGAATCCTGATATTGTGTATGAACACCCCCATTCATAGGGACTCTCTACCTTCTGAGGCAACCCACTGCATCCTAAGAGAGTTCTAGTGACAGAAATGTTAAACCAAAATATTTCTTCTCACAAATATTTTAATGTGAGCACTTTCCTCTGGTACCACAGCTTAGTCTGTCTACATGAAAACACATATCCATCAGGATACTGGCAGGAAACAGATGGCACATTCAAAGATATAATTAAAGAGTTTCATAAAGACACTATTTATAAGGGGAGAGAGAAAAAAAGGAGCTGAAGAACCCTGGGGCTAGAAAGTTGCTAAGAGGACATGGAGAAGAATTACAGAGGAAAATGTATCTATAAAAGAAACAGGAGCTGTGACCTTCAGGAAAAGAGAAGAGACACAGCCAAGCCCAAGTTCAGCAAGGAAGACATGAAGAAATAAATACCCTGACTTTCTTTCCTGCCAACTTGCTGGTACCTCTCATTGGCTAAATGCAGTCAGAAGCCAGAGAGCTAGAGAGTGCAGAGGGTGGGAAAAGGATCCTGAAGGACAAATCACACTTTACGTTTTTTAAAGATTTTTATTGATGTGGAGCATTTCTAAAGTGTTTATGGAATTTGCTACAATATTGCTTCTGTTTGATGTTTTGGTTTTCTTGGCCACAAGGCATGTGGGATCTTACCTCCCCAACCAAGGATCAAACCCACACTCCCTGCACTGAAAGGCAAAGTCTCAACCACTGGACACCAGGGAAGTCTCCACACATTGCACATTTTTAAAGGCAGAACTAGTGTCCTATTTGAGTCTTCTCTTCTCCAGCCAACCATCCTCCACTCCTCCATTCATTCTACAGAAGATACATACATATATCCATCCTCCATCCAGGATGCCTATTCTCGACCCAACATGGCCGTCCCAGTGCAAGGGAGCTGGGAATACCATCTTTCTCACTCCAGGTAACACTTCTAAAGTGGTACATCTATCTTGAGAAAGATTTAAAGAACTCTTTCAGTGGCTACACAATATAATGACTCGTTATGATTTTTACATTTCTAAAATGTCTGCCTACCAACTTCACTAGTCAAGATGAAAGTATGCCTCCCACATTCTATAGGTGTGTAGTTTACTCTCTGGACCCAGGGGCAGAACCAGACATTTATCCATTTTTATATTTAATTTTGATAATGAGTCTTTTGAGATAGCTTGCTGCAATCTTTTCTGGACTTCATCTAAAAACTTTAACTTTTAAGGTAAAAGACATTTACATATCATCTCATGCAATGCTGGGGCTTTCCAGGTGGGTCAGTGGGTAAAGAGTGCACCTGCAATTCAGGAGAAGTGGGTTTGATCCCTGGGTTGGGAAGATTGCCTGGAGGAGGGCATGACAGCCCACTCTAGGATTCTTGGCTGGAGAAACCCATGGACAGAGGAGTCTGATGGGCTATAGTCCATAGGGTTACAAAGAGTCAGACATGACTGAAGAGAATGAGAATGCACACATCCAATGCTATCATTTTTTGTAAGGGCAAACAGGAACTCAAAGAACAAGAAGCTTGGGCGAATGAGGAGTAGAATAGGGACAGAGCTCCCAATAGACTTCTATTCCAAACCTCACAGAGCTTTTATCTGAAGTCATTGGACATTTTAGCCTTTTTGTACATTTATTTTCC
This sequence comes from Bubalus kerabau, assembly GCF_029407905.1. NCBI lineage: Eukaryota > Metazoa > Chordata > Mammalia > Artiodactyla > Bovidae > Bubalus > Bubalus kerabau. The sequence continues at coordinate 39,456,337 of NC_073647.1, read as the reverse complement.
TCACACACAGGAAAAGATAAACTCTTATTATTCTGCAGTATTGCCTTTTGAAAGCATGCTTGTCTGCTGTCAGTTTGATGACACAATTCTCTCAAGCTGTTAGGTAGCAGACAATTTCTTGTGTCTGAAGAACTTGTTGGTTCATTTTGCTCTCACTCTGAAAGGCTATCAGATGAAAAAAGCCTCACTATGGCCTCTCAGTCATCAGAAGCAATATTGTTGAATTACAGTCCAATGGGTAATGCTATTAAGAAGCAGGACTGTATTGTTAGATGCGTTAAAGAAAATTATGCTTCCACTTTTATAAGTCCCAAAAAACAACAGCTTAAGTCAAGCCAAATTCACAAGTTGGTGCAAAAATTGGGTTGACCAAAAAGTTCATTTGGGTTTTTCTGTAAGATGGGCTTGACAAACCCAAATGAACTTTTTGGCCAACCCAATATCACTTTTATCTAATCTACCCATGAATTTCAAAATAAGTCACTTTTAAATACAGAAAAAAATAACACCTAAAATCAAAGTAAACAAAGACAAACATAACACAGCAATATAAAAAATCTGGGGTCTAACTCCTTAGTTCCCCACTGAGTGCCTTTCCTGATGACAACCTTAACATTATGTCCTTGATTTTTATTAATGCTCAAATCAGAAAATGAAAATGAATGATGCTTCTCTGCATTTTATGATAAATAGCTTCTGAAGAAGCTTTCAATTTTGTTGTCCAATGTCTCATGCATATGGATCCATATGATAAATTATTTTTAGAATCCAATATCTGCCTCAACCAGCCTCTCCCAATCAGCAACCCTGGGGAAGAATTTTCTAAACAGCATGTATAGTTCGCCTCCCATAAATAAAGTAGCCATTTGTTCTGTAGCAGAGAACACTGAATCCTCTAACACATTGTATTTTCTTTTATATCCTGGTGACCAGGAAGCTCACAGTCAACCTGAATATTCAGTCATTGTTATTGATACTTACGGCACTCCTCCATGTAACTGCTTCCTCCTCAGTCTCCACGGGTTGTTGTTGTTTTTGTTTTGTTTTTAACAGTCATCATAAACATTTTTTTAAAATTATAAGCCACCTCAAGTCATCTTTGTAAGCAAGCATCATAAGTATAACAAAACATCTAAGCACCACTATTAATGGAAATAAAATAGCATTTTGAAGAGACTGCACCAAAACCCTCATGGCATTTCATCAAGGCTGGATGCTTCTAAATATCTAGTTTATCAGCATAGACTGTTTTGAAAGCTAATCTGGAAAATGCAGACAGCAGTCATAAAAGTGGCCCTATTTCTTATTAACTGGACACAAAAGTCCCTTGAGAGCTTTGGCTCATAGCTTTGGCCTGAACTATGATCTAGTTGCACCAATTTAGAAGAGTAACCATTGGGGGTGGTTAGGAGGGAGTACAAGGATAGTCATCAGAAAGATGATGGAAGGAACAAGAACCTACTAAGCTGTGGGGTATTTTTAAGTGGCCTAAATACATAAAAACCAGAGGCCATGCTGTTGATAAATCTCAGAGTCTATAATCAATGCTACTTTGTATCCTTGATGGGAAAATTCAAATCAAGATAATTCTAATTTCAGATATAGAAATAAGAATTCTACTAGACTCAAGTATGAAAGTGAAATAGGTCTATGTGTATAAGAGTTAGGAACATAAAGAGTTCATCTTATTTATTCAGTCATTTAATTCTCAATTTTGTGACTGAACCAGATAGATAGAAAACCACAGTCTTGTTCAAATCTGCAGAAAAAAGCAACCATGTAACCAAGCCTCTATGGTGGCAAAATTACTCTTACTTAGCCCTATAATTCAGGGATCTTCAACCCCTGGGATCCATTGCCTGATGATCTGAGGTTGAACTGAAGTAATAATAATAAAAATAAGTGAAAATCGCTCAGTCGTGTTTGACTCTTTGTGACCCCATGGACTATACAGTCCATGGAATTCTCCAGGCCAGAATACTGGAGTGGGTAGCCTATCCTTTCTCCAGGGATCTACCCGACCCAGGAATAGAACCAGGGTCTCCTGCATTGCAGGTGGATTCTTTACCAACTGAGCTGTGAAGGAAGTCCAATAAAAATAAAGTACACAATAAATGTTATGTACATGGGTCATCCCAAAACTGTTCTCCCTTCCTCACCCTAGTCCGTGGAAAAATTGTCTTCCATGAAGCAGTCACTGGTGCCAAAAAGGTTGGGGACCGCTGCTATAATTCCATCTCTCTCTTGACTGGGCCACAAATCATTCAACTCAAGAATTCAAAGAGATCAAAACCAGCCCACAAATCTCCTGTGTCTCCTGAATTGCAGGTGGATTCTTTACCACTGAGCCAACTAATCTACGTGAGGTATATGTAAACATGCATAACTGTCTATTTACCATTCTCTCTGTGTGTATACAAAGAAGGAAATGACAACCCACTCCAGTGTTCTTGCCTGGAGAATCCCAGGGATGGGGGAGCCTGGTGGGCTGCCGTCTATGGGGTCGCACAGAGTCGGACACAACTGAAGTGACTTAGCAGCAGCAGCAGCAGCTGTGTGTATGCATATTTCCCCAAGGAGCTAGGGTTCAGTACTCACTAATTCAGTGCTTACAGTGACTTTATAGAATATATCTCCAAGAATAATGAGAATTAACTACACAGTCTAGAGCATGGATGAGTGTGTAATATCAAAAATAACAGTGACCAGATGATACGTTGTCTTTCTCCAATGCCAGGATAAAAGGTGAACACACCCCACCACCACCATGCCCATCACCTCCAGGGAAAAAGCAGGAGATGGAGGCAAAGAAGGAGGAGAATCTTTATTTATTTACTTAAGAGGGGCTGAACTAGAGAATCAGAGTAGACTGAGGAAATGCATGGAATGTACTAAAAATAAATTTTCTAGAAGGCTGGTGACAGAGTCAGCAAAAACAGCTGTTTTGTAAAAATGCAAAACAGAAAACAGTGTTCACCAACAAGGGATTGTTAAATTATAAAACCTGCATAGCAGGTCATAGTATTCAGCCATTAAAGACTAAAGCAGATCTATTTATATAAACACACAGAAAGGCTATCATGTAATATTGTTAAGTGAACTGTAGAGTCATGAAACTTACCATACAGCATGATTGCAATTGAGGGAAACAGACTACTATGCATATCTGGATGTATGTATGTATGTTTGTGTGTTTGTACAAATAACATGTAGGAATCCACTCATGACTAATTACATACTTTGATTTGTCTCATAATTTCATCAACTCTTTGGTCTCTATTTACTCATGTTTCCAAAATCATGTCACATAAATGCTGAATAACAAGGATTTGTAAAATGAAAAATAGTTTGGAAGCTAATTATTTTGTCTGCTTGGCTGCTTGGGTTTTCTTGATTGCAGTGGTCTGCCTTTGTGCATCTAGAGTTTGACCTTCAACCTTCTACCCCTTCCATTGGGATATGTAGCCTTGGTACAACCTAAGAATTAGATTTACCTATAGCCAATGATTTGAAAGAAATGCATGTGCATGAATTGACATTACCTCTATAGTCCAATTTTTGGAAACACAGTTGAAACTTCTTGGCCAGAAAGATGCTGTTTTTGAGTCATCTCACTTCCACTCTACCCCAGGACAGCATAAAATATGAAAATGGACCAAGCATTCTACCCCTGGACTTCCCAGGTGGCACAATGGTAAAGAATCACCCTGCCAATGCAGGAGACATAAGAGATGCGGATTTCATCTCTGAGTTGGGAAGATGCCCTGGAGAAGGAAATGGAAACCCACTCCAGTATTCTTGCCTGGAAAATCCCATGGATAGAGGAGCCCGGCAGGCTACAGTCCATGGAGTCGCAAAGAGTCAGACAAGACTGAGCACAGCACAGCATGCTACTCCTCAAAGAGGAATGGAATTCCTCTCCAAAGTATGTGGGGCAAATTCTAATTTCAACTCTACTGCCATGCACTGAAAATTTCAAAAGGCCTGACCTTGCATCAATCATTAGAAATTATGACAACAGGAGAAACACATCCGGTTCTGAACTTTTAGAGAGTTGGTGGTCAGTAGCAGTGCTTTGCCCCTCATTCCTCCCACCTTGTCCTGGACAATGTCAGGCATGGGCCATGCCTCACTTCTAGCCAGTACTGCTCTCTTTTTTTCCTTAAGACAGTGTCAACTGAAGATAAACATAGAACCTAAAAGTTGTGAGTTAAATTTTATAGGAGGACCTTACTGAGGACTAGAGCCAGCCTCGCAGATAGCTCTGAGGAACAGCTCCGAAGTGGTAACAGAAGGGTCAGGATACATAGGAATTTTTGCTGAAAAAATTTTTACAAACACATAGTCAAACATCAAAAGATTACTGCTAATCACAAAACCCAGACATCTCAAGTTAATGATTTTAGTGAGTTTCTATGCACAGGAAAATGCAAGAGTCTGGACTCATTGAAATTATTCCTTAAATATTCATTTTAACTCTCTAGGGCCAGTACTCAGAGCACAGAACATTTCCTATTTTTCTCCATCTTGAATTTCTCTCAGGGTGCACTGCACTCTCTGCAGGTGGCTACATTGGCTGATGGCTTGATAGCAAGCAGCATCCCTTGTTTACTGGAATGGCAGGCAACATTCACTTCTCACCACAGTAACCAAGCTCCAATAAAACCAATAACTGTCATTGGTACTTAGGAGCACAGGCTTCAGTTGAAGTTAGACCTGCATTGAAATCTGGCTCTGATAGTTCCTAGATGAGTAACTTAGGCAAGAGGCTTTCCACTGAGCCTCAATTTCTATACCTATAAAATGGGAAGAAGAGTAACACCACTTTCATAGGGATCTGTGAAGATTCATTAAGATAATCCACATTGAGTGCTTCTACACAGTGAATCTCTGTAAATTCTCCTAGTTATTGCTACTGTTTTCACCATCATTCCTTATGATGGGCCCATTGCCACAAACACAGCGAGGTGCTGACAGAATCAGAAAAGCCTTTTATAGCCAACACTCTAACTTTAATGGGCCTCAAATACCTGTAGACCTTTTACAAGGAGGTCCTGTGATGCTCTAAGAGTGGACTCTTAGCAGACAAAGATCCATTAGATAAGTAGCATGAGACTGTGTATGGGATGGGGGATTAAATTATATCGCCTCTCCTCCCATATATGAGTCCCAGTGATTCATATAAATGGCATACATTTTAACAATTTAACAACCATAACAGTGTCATACATTGTAGCAATTAATGGCATACATTTTTCCAATTTCACAAAGGTAGGATAGTTTTGGGGGATTCCCAGGTGGGTGCCAACGTAGGAGATGTAAGACATGCAAGTTGGATCTCTGGGTCAGAAAGAGTCCCTGGAGGAGGGCTTGGCAACCTGCTCCAGTATTCTTTCCTGCAGAATTCCATAGACAGTGGAACCTGGTGGGCTAGAGTCCATAGGGTCACAAAGAATAGGACACAACTGAAGTGACTTGGCACACATACAAGATAACTTTCAACATTATACTGAGAATCAGGAGACCTGGATTATTAATCTAGCTCTACCTCCAAGGAAATCATGTGCCTTCTTCAAATATACATTTAATTGTTTATAAATAAGAAGAGATTGTACTGCTAGATGGTGCCACTGTATCCTGAGTGGTGTTGGTGTGAGGGAATCAGCAACCTGACTTTTCACTTCATAAAGCACAGAGCCAAGTGGAGCCATATCTGAACCTGATGGAAAGGAATAGGTCTCCCCTCACCAGGTATGGATGAAATAAACAGCTTGGGGCTTTGGCTGCTGTCTACCTATGGGAGGAGTAGATAGTTAATGAGTTGTATTTGTATGTGTATAAAGTAGAGTAAAAGTAAATTTGGTAATCACAAGGATGTGATGTAGCAAAGCATTCTAGTACTCACTAGCATCTACTTTCTCCCTGTCTCCCTTCATACATCATTAGACCACTTTGCCTGGCTCATTTGCAATTAGGTGGGTCCATGTGGCTATGCTTTGGCCAATGGAGTATATATGGAAGTAGATGACTTTCTAGCACCTCTCAAGTCATTCTCCATGGTTTTCCCTTCCATCACCAGCCAATTGGTTGTGAAAAATTAAAAATCCAGTGGAAAAGTCCAAGGCTCTCTAAGAGGGTGTGAGTTCTTGATGGAAAGACCCCAAGTCTCTAAAGCAGAGTTCCTTGTTGACCCAATTAGATTTATGATAGGAATAATAAATTAACTTTTGTTGTGTTAAGCCATAGATTCTATAGTCATCCATTAGCCAAATCTGATTACTGTATAACTCTACCTAACTGTTGCCTCATCTATAATTTGAGGAGAAAAACATTGACCCACACGGATGTTGGGAAAAGTAAATGTAATAAGGTTCTAGCACAGTGCCTGGCCCCTAAATGTAGTGATCCTCAGCCTTAACAATTTGCATCAATTCTTTGCAACTACTGATTTTTGTTTTTTGCTTTTTGACAATAACAGCTTTATGTAATAGAAATATTGACCCATTAGAGCAAGTCTGAGTTGTTCTGAATTGTTAAAGATACGTGTAAATCACCTTGTGGTTTATTCTTGAATAATGTGAAGCTGAATTCATTGTAAACACTGAACTAGCTCACCAGTGCCTCAGCTTCTGCTGATCTCAGAAACAACAAACACTATTCTTCCATGGGGGAAGAAGAATATGCCATTCCATCTGGTAACTGTAAGAAAATCTTTTTCTTCTCTATGTTGACTTCAATGTGGATTGAGTCTATTTTGAAAAAAAAAAAAAAAAATACCACTATTGACATTTACCATCTCAGGGCTGAATCACAGAATATGTAGGCTGGAATCAACTAGGGTTTCATATCAGCAGCCAGAAAATGATTGAGGGCTGGTTTGGAGTCGTGTGTTCTGTTTGTAATAGCTCCATTTTCTTCTTAATTGTCCCAGCAAAGACATGCTGATTAAACAGCTGCAGTTCCTACAAAATCCATTGGAATAAAAGACACACTCAGGTAACCCATTCATTATTCTGGAAAAGCATTGGTAGCTTTGACAAAATAATTATATGGAGAATAACACTGTTAAAAATTCCATTGATTTTCTACATATTCAGATAAATGACACATGAGAAAATGGACTGATACCAAGGGTTCTGTGCTAGCAATCAATCATCTCTTGGATGAAGAATATGTGCAAAGTACATCCTAGAGGCTATGTGACACCCAGCCCAACAAAAGCATGAGAATGGAGGGCATACTAATCAAGACCCAGCTCTCTTCAGATTTGTTTCCTTCTACAAAAATGTCCACCAGCTTCCTACTGCTTATGAAAGTAGTTCAGTTCAGTTCAGTCACTCAGTCATGTCTGACTCTTTGCAACCCCATGAATTACAACACGCCAGGCTTCCCTGTCCATCACCAACTCCCGGAGTCTACTCAAACTCATGTCCATCGAGTCAGTGATGCCATCCAGCCATATCATCCTCTGTCGCCTCCTTCTCCTCCTGCCTCCAATCCCTCCCAGCATCAGAGTTTTTTCCAGTGAGTCAACTCTTCACATGAGGTGGCCAAAGTATTAGAGTTTCAGCTTCAAGATCAGTCCTTCCAATGAACATCCAGGACTGATCTCTTTTAGGATGGACTTGTTGGACCTCCTTGCAGTCCAAGGGACTCTCAAGCGTCTTCTCCAACACCACAGTTCAAAAGCATCAATTCTTTGGTGCTCAGCTTTCTTTACATTTCAACTCTCACATCCACACATGACCACTGGAAAAACCATAGCCTTGACTAGATGGACCTTTGTTGGCAAAGTAATGTCTCTGCTTTTGAATATGCTATCTAGGTTGGTCATAACTTTCCTTCCAAGGAGTAAGTGTCTTTTAATTTCATGGATGCAGTCACCATCTTCAGTGATTGGGTTGGCCAAAATGTTAGTTCAGGTTTTTCCATGCCATCATACAGAAAAATCCAAATGAACTTTTTTGCCAACCCAATATTTTGACATTCAAAGCCCTCTGCAGTAAAGCCTTAGTCAATCTATATGAACAAACTGAACTAGTTGCTAGTGTACAAACCTGACTGGAGCTCTCCTACATCCAGGCTTTGATTATGCTGAATCTCGTAGCTGAATTGTCCTCATCTGTGCCTATTGAAATCCCATTCAGCCTTTAAAGTTCATCTCCAGTCCACTGATTTCATGCTGGCTTAGCTGATTACTTCTAAAAACACTGAAAAGAAATGTCCTGTCCCCTCTCCTCTGCCAATGCCTCTTTGGGCACTTCTCATACTCATCTATTTATCCTTCATCTATTTGTCTAAGTTGCTTTACTGCTACTATACCTGAAGGGTCAAAACTGTCTTAATTATCTCTCACTGTACTCTATACATAGTTCAGAGTATTAAAAAAATGAAAAACCCAACAACAAAAAACATAGAAACCATCTTAATGATAGGCAAATGACATGAAGACATGCTTCTCCAAAGAAATACAAATGGTCAGTAAGCATGTGAAAAGAGGTTCAATACCACTAGTAATTACAGAAATACAAATCAGAACTAAAATGAGATGCCACTTCACATCCATTAAGATGGTTATTATAAAAAATTACAAATGTAGAAGAGGAGATGGAGAAATTAGAACACTTGTGAATTGCTGGTGGGAATTGTAAAATGGTGCAGCTGCAGTAGAAAAGACCATGGTAGACCAGGCACATGAAAAGATGCTCAACATCACTCATCATCAGGGAAATGCAAATTAAAACCACAATGAGATACCAACTCACACCTGTCAGAATGCTTCCTATCAAAAAGTCAATGTGGAGTAAAGAGAATCCTCACACACTGTTGGTGGGAATGTGAGTTGGTATAGCCACTATGGAGAACAGTATAGAGATTCCTCAAAAAATTAAAATAGAACCACCATATAATCTAGCAATTCCATCACTGGGTATTTATCTGAAGAAAATGAAAGCACTAATTCAAAAAGATAATTGCACCTCAATTGTTCATTGCAGCATTAGTTACAGTAGCCAAGATATGGAAGAAATCTGAATGCCCATTGATAGATAAATGGATTAAGAAGCTGTGGTATATATATGCACGGACTACTACTCAGTCATAAAAAGGAATGAAATCCTGCCACTTCTGACAACATGGGTAGAACTAGAGAGAATATTATGCCAAGTGAAATAAGTTAGACAAATACAAATACCAAACAATTTCATTTACATGTGAAATCTCAAAAACAAAAGAAGTGAACAAATATAACAAAACAGAGAGTTGTAGATGCAAAGAACAAAGTGATGGTTGCTAGGGGGCAGTGCAGGGCAGGGATTGGTGAAATAGGTAAAGGGGATTAAGAGGTACAAACTTCTCGCTATAAAATAAATAAGTCACAAGGATGTAATGTACAGTGTAGGGAATATGTCAAAAATATTGTAAAAGCATTATATTATGACAGATGGTGACTAGACTTAGCATGATGATCATTTCCTAATATATAAAAATATTGAATAAATATGAGGTACATTTGAAATTAATATGATATTATAAGCTACTTAATACTTCAATAGGAAAAAAATAAAGAAAATAGTATAATGGTTCCTCAAAAAATTTAAAATGGAGTTACTACATAACAGATACTTATACATTAATATTCATAATATCCAAAAGGTAAAAACAACACGAATGCCCATCAACAGATGAAAGAATAAGTGAAATATAATATATACACATAATGCAATATTATTCAGCCTTAAAAGGAAGGAAATTTTGGTACATGTTACAACATGCATGAACCTTGAAAATGTTATGCTACATGAAATAAGCCAGACATACAAGGACAAATATTATATGATTCTACCTATATGAGGAACCTAGAATAGGCAAATTTACAGAAAGAGAAAGTAAAATAGAGGTTACCGCGGATTGTGGGTAAGGGGGGATGGGGGCTATTGTTCAATGGGTAGAACATTTCTTTGGGGGATAAGAAAAAAGTTTTAGTGATAGATAATGGTGACGGTTGCGCAACACTATAAATTACTTAATGCCACTGAACTGTACACTTAGAAATGGATAAAAGGGTAAATTTTATGTATTTTAGCAAGATAAAAATGTAAATAGTTTAAAATTAACTTGCAGAGCTAGGCTTTAGAACTGTAGAAACATGACAAATGATATATAGTAGAAAAGAAAGCAATGTTATAGTGGAAAAGAAAACAATATAGAAAGGAAAAGAACATGAGAGTTCAACAGAGGTGAGTTCAAATTCAAGGTATCCTTGGGTTGGTTATTAACCTCTCTGAGTTCCCATTTTCTGATCTGGAAAAGGAAGATAACAATAGCACCTGACACATCTTGTGGGACTATCTGAAATAATCCATGAAAAGCCCTCTATGAAAAAAGTACAATGTCTAGCACATATTAAGCACACTACCAAATATTATTATTCTTATGAGCAACAAAAGCAATTGAGTATTCTTATGCTGTTAATGCTTTCTGCTAAGCTAAGAAATGTGCAATGTATCTTGATAATAAGGTAGAGGATTTTTTTGAGAAAGAAATAGTCTTGGTGACATGAGGGTTTAAGTGGTGAACTCTGGGGACGGTAGATAGAAAATAGATTTTGTTTCAAAACAGTTGGTTGAAATGGTAGGTAAGCTGACACAGTGAATTGCCAGCAAAATGAGCATTTCCAGGTAGTAGCTGAGTCAATATTTAGCACACCTTGTCTACATTATCTTTCATTCACTGTGACCAGCCAATTTAAGGGAGTAAAATATCTAAGCACAGTTGAGAAACACAAAATGTCTACTGGTATTGGAAAGGTTAACAAGAAGTGAGCTACTGAACTGATTTCTCATCTCTTCATTTCACATTTTGATATGAATGCTAAATCAACGTTTTAAAATGTAATGCTATCATATGATATAGCTTATATGTGAAATCTAATAAAAGGGTACAAGTGAATTACAAAACAGAAGCAGATTCATAGATGTAAAAAATAAATGGATGGTTTCCAGGGGGTACTGCAGGAGAGGGATAAATTGGGAGATTGGGATAGACATATACACATTGATGCTGCTGCTGCTGCTAAGTCGCTTCAGTTGTGTCCGACTCTGTGCGACCCCATAGATGGCAGCCCACCAGGCACCCCCATCCCTGGGATTCTCCAGGCAAGAATACCGGAGTGGGTTGCCATTTCCTTTTCCAATGCATGAAAGTGAAAAGTGAAAGTGAAGTCTCTCAGTCGTGCCTGACTCTTAGCGACCCCATGGCTGCAGCCCACCAGGCTCCTTCATCCATGGGATTTTCCAGGCAAGAGTACTGGAATGGGGTGTCATTGCCTTCTCCGCATATACACACTACTATATATAAAATAGATAACTAATAAGGACCTCCTGTATAGTACAGAGAACTCTACTCAGTACACTATAATGACCTATATGGGAAAAGAATCTTTAAAAGAGTGGATATATGTATATGTACAACTGATACACTTTGCTGTATACCTGAAACTAACACAACATTATAAATCAACTATACTTCAATAAAAAAAATTTTAATGTAATGCCTATTTCAAAACCATCCAAAAAGCAAAGCACTCATCCTCTTTTCCTCCTAGAAGATTTATTTTTATTTTTATTTGCTATGAAAACTGTTAACTGTGCTGAAATACAAAATAGAAATCAACTTATAATGGACTGAAAGTACTAAATAGGTAAAAAAAAATAAGTTTCTATGACTCAAAAAGTGAATATGAAAGATGCTCTAGGATCACTTTGAGATTAACAAAAGTCATTAGTAAGTGAGCTGCTGCTGCTAAGTCGCTTCAGTCGTATCCGTCTCTGCGACCCCGCAGACGGCAGCCCACCAGGCCCCGCCGTCCCTGGGATTCTCCAGGCAAGAATACTGGAGTGGGTTGCCATTTCCTCCTCCAATGCATGAAAGTGAAAAGTGAAAGAGAAGTCTCTCAGTCATTTGCGACTCTTAGCGACCCCATGGACTGCAGCCTACAAGGCTCCTCCATCCATGGGATTTTCCAGGCAAGAGTACTGGAGTGGGTTGCCATTGCCTTCTCCGAATAAGTGAGCTAGTGGATGATAATATTGCTTTTGACCTCTTTATTTCCGAAAATTCATTTAGAGCTGGAGGCAAAAATGTTTAAATTCAAGCAACATTGAAAAATACACAGAACTGGTATAATTTCAAAAATGACTTAAACTCTTTTAATTCAAAGAAGGGAACAAAAATTATTAACAGAGAAACTTGCTTAATAACTGCAAAATTTTCCCAGTATTTATAGAAATTATCAAAAATATTTTCTAAGAAATAGAAATGGCCGGAAATGCATTAAAGCACATAAACACATTTCAAAATTGCCTCAAGGTATGAAAAAAGTAAGTCATGTGTGTATGTGTGTGTATACAGTGGCACGGTCACAGAAGATAATACAATTTTGACACATAAGCTGCTTTGTCTGGTTTGATTTTTATCCATTTCTTTTCCTTGCCAATATCTTCTTGACAAATTCACCTACAGTTCTGCCAAAAATGAACTGGGGTCAGAGGAGCCATGAAGAATGGTAGGGAGGGTGCTACAACATTCCAAGTAGGAGGAGAGGTGGGTGGGTCAGTGCTCTGCCAAGGGCTTTTCTCATTCTCTAAGCTGAATAGCTTTAACTGGAGGCTGGTCTAGGTCCTCCCCACGGTGTCTGCACTGTATCTGGAATGAGTGGTCTTGTTACTCTTCAGTGTCTTGTCTCCTTCACTAGACTATGAGTGTGTCAAGTGCAGGGATCAGGGATTTCATGAGTGCTGAGTTCTGCATACTCAACACTGCCTAGTCAGTGATGAAACAAGTGCTCAGGACAGGTGGCTATCTATTACCTATTGAAACATTAAACACAGGTACAAGTGAAACACAAATGTATGGAGTCACAAAAGTAAATGAAGTAGAAATTTCTTGGAGAAGTTTCTGAAGAATGAGGAAAATAACCTTTCAATGGGAAAGCCCCAAGGGGAATTAGGACAGGCCCAAAGGGTCTCTTGAATTTACTGAAACTACAGACTTTATGAATAAAGTTTAACATTGTCTTCCTGATTCAGTGAAGAAGATGTTTGAACTGCCAACATGCTGGGCTTTTACTTATGTAATGTGTACATAAGTTGTGATGCTTAAAATATGCATCTGAGACACTGCAATAATCAAAGCAGGGATGAAGAGTGCTGTCTAGTACAGTATAATTGCACCTCTTCACACACTTTGCTAACAGCTCAGGAAGGTAATACACTTAGATTTGCACTATGCAGCCTCCAAGTAAAACATATTTCTAAGAATCCTAGAACTCTGACTCTAAAGCACTTTTATACAAACTAGCTATCAAATTTGAATTCTTTATGTATCAGCTTACTCTTTTCTTTTTCCCTTCTCTGCTCCAATAATTCACTCAACTGCACACAGCTCCCACCACTGGTCTGGGAAAGTCTTTTCTAAGAGCTCTACATTGGAATAATCAATTGAGGAGAAGAAATCCATAAAAACCAGATTGTTCTTGGGGGCAATCTTAAGAAAGGGAGGAGAGAGTGAGCATTTAGCGTGATCCCTCTCCTGATAAGGTTTAAAATATTTTATCTATTTAAATATGTAGATAGCACTTACCAATTGGAGAAGGAAATGGCAACCCACTCCAGTATTCTTGTCTGGAGAATCCCAGGGACGGAAGAGCCTGGTGGGCTGCCATTTATGGGGTCGTGCAGAGTCAGACACAACTGAAGTGACTTGGCAGCAGCAGCAGCACTTACCAAGAGCTGGGTACTGTTTGAAGTACTTACAAAAATAATGAACTCATTTACTTGAATAAACATCGAATATTTAAGACTTCTGCTTTAGCAAACAGTTTTATGTTTGAGTGGGAAAGAATGTATTTGAGTTACAGCTGTGTGCTAGTAGGATACACTCTCTTGAATTATCAGATGCTACTTCAAATTGTTTGTGAGATAGGGGGCAGCAACCAGACATTGGACTGCATCTCCCAGACGATGGAGAATTTCCATTATTGGAGAAATGGATCTTGTTTGTGTAGGGGGAGTATGGGTTATGAGTGGGCCAGAATTTTAGGATTAGGATGTCTTATTTGATGAAATAGTACAACATTGTCACTTGGCCGAGTCAACACATTGAGAAGGGAAAAGAGAACTGAGAGAATTGTACACATTTTAAGTCATCCATAGATGCAGTTCAATGAATAGGAAGATTAAAGATTAGTTCAATTGTGCATCAATTCCCTTGCTAATTCATGAATAAATTGATGTGTTTTTAAAAAAATTTTTAGTCCCTCTCTTTTTTTTTTCACCTTATGTGCATGTATTCATCTTCCTGATAGAAAATTCCAACTGTATGGTTAGTATTAATAATAACAACTACCATTTCTTAAAGGCCTATTTTGAGCCAGGAGAATGCGATGTGCTTCATATATATCTTCTTTCATTCTTACAGGGGAGATGTAATATTCTTTACATCCTTACATCATCTTCCAGGGGAGGGAATTAAGGTATTTTTCCAAGGTCCTTCAGCCAGCCACTAGTAGAGCTGGGACTCTTACTGCCCTCCCTACGACCTTGACTGGGACCATACCAGCCTGCTTGCTCTTCCTTGGCTACAAGTGCTCCTTTGGATCCCCAAACCTTCTAGTTCTCTGTTCCTTCTTTCTGGAAAGTCTTCCTGAATTTCTGTCCTTACTCTTCAGGGCCTAGCTCAAATGTCGCCTCTTCTGAGATGTCCCCTCCCCACTCCACCCCAAGAACTAATATTGACTTATATTAGCACTCGGTACTTTATATTAGCACTCAGTATTAAGTACTTTATAGTACTAATAGCACTTTGTAATAGTACTATTAGTATTGATACTTTATATTAGTACTCTGTACTTATATTGTATTAGTGCTCAGTACTTATATTGACTTTGAAAATGAACTAGTAGGTGGGCAGTAGGCTAGGAAGGCCTAGGACAAGGCTTCTCTGTGTTATCTGTGGACTACTTACATCAGAACCTCTTGTTTTGCTGGTGTTGAGCGTGTGCATATTGAGGATGAGAAGGGAGTTGTCAAAATCACTTTCCTGGGCCCAGTTCCAGACCTCCAAAACCAAAATCTCTGGTCCAAAGTCCCTGGAGAATGCAAGGACCCCAGGTTATTCCTAAAGACAAAGGTTTGAAAAGCTTTGTAATCATGAGAGCTATATAGTTTCCCTGGTGACAAATTCTCCGGACACAGGCTTAGTCAACCACCTCTAAATAAAAATCAGTATCACCTATAGGAAGAGGAATGAAGAATTTCTGAGATTAAGCCTCTTTGTTTAGAGTTAAAGGACTCTTCTTATGATGGAAATTTTAGATGTCATATAAATTCATTTCATTCAAAATAACTATAAGACTGTTTTTATTAAAGATGCCAGATAATGTTTATTGTTGATTGGCAAATTTCCTCCCTGAAACGTCTATTGCCTCTTTTTCACCTCAGCCCCATAACCCTCTCCAGACTCAGCACATAACTGGGGATAAAAGATAGAAGTGTCTGATCACTGAAATAAATAGCTGAATAGGAGGAAAATAAGATCCCCCCATAAGCATTATGTCCCACCCAAGAGCTTCATTCAGCAGACGTCTGTGGCCAAGTCCTCATTATGGGTAGAAAAACTTTAGTTAAGCCTTAGTACCTGACCTCAAGGAGCTCACTGTAGAGTAGGAAGATTAACACATACTCAAAGAACTATAATACAGTGAACTATTTGATGAACAGGCTTCCCTGGTGGCTCAGTGGTAAAGAATTTGCCTGCCAATCCAGGACATGCAGGTTCAATCCCGTTGAGAAGATCGCCTGGAGAAGGAAATGGCAGCCCACTCCATTTTTCTTTCCTAGGTAATCCCATAGGAAAAAAAAAAAAAAAAGAGGAGCCTGGCGGGCTACAGTTCATGGGGTCACAAAAGAGTCAGACATGACTTAGCAACTAGACAACAACAACATATGATAAATACTATGGGAGACATATAATAAAGCCTTGTTGAAGGTTTGCAGGAAATGATTTTCTACTATTGCATTAGGGAGGACTGCATGGAGGAAGGGGTGTACATCTAAAAGCATAGTAGCCTGAATGCTTTCAGATAAAAGGTAGATGATACATATTTATGTTTGTACATAGTATGAATTATGTTCAGACAAAAAATGAGCTAGGAAGGCAGTAGAGATTTGTCCTTACTTTTTATACCAGTAAATACAGAATCCATAGATAGAGTCTTTGATATAGAAAATTCTCTGATTAATAAAACCTCAGCAATATGTTAAAAATTCTCATGGAGGAGAACTATGAAATAAGCATAATAAATCACTTTAATGGTAATAAAACCAAGAAAAATCAAAGTCCCAGTGTTGACTTTCCAGTTATCTTTGAACAATTTTGTATCTTGAGAAGAAATGTCGACATAATTCCAAAAACTTATGAAGGACGGCACGTAAATATTATATTAAACAATTTTTTATTTAAAAGACTTGCCTGCCTCAGATTTTACAGCTTCCCCATTCAGAAGGTGAATATTTGGAAGTTGCCTTGTTTTATTATTTCTGCCACATATGCTTTTAGAGAATTGTGTCACTGAATACTAATTCAGAGATTCTTCTTACATTTTTAAATTCTCTAGATGGAGTTTAATTTCTTTGTTATGACTAGTCAAGCTTTTGAAATAAAGTAGAATTTAAGGCATACAGATTTATCCTTACTTTGGGGCATCTTAAAGTTTACTGATATCAAATGCTAGGCACAAGTTACCCACAGGTTTAATGCTTCCCACTTTTCTTTTGTTAATGAAATGTTTGCACAGCTGCTGCAGTGTGTACAGGAAGATTAAAATCCGCTGTCACTTTGTTAAGAGAAACCTGGGGGAGATTTAACACATCTGGCCTGGGGATTAAGGAAACCTGGTAAAAGCAAAATTGCCCATTAGTTTACAGGCTTCAACCCGGGGACAGGAAGCAGGAAGGAAGATGTGATGACCTTTAAAATTGACCGAAATCAATTACCCTATGTACCTGTCAACACTTCATGACTTGTGCTTATGCTGTAGCCATCTTTAATACTCCCATGAATTCCTATGTAAAAACAAGTCCTTCGTTGGTTTAAGATGGGGTGAAATGAAATGATAATTATGAGATGGAGGTGGAAGGTCATTCTACGGCAGTCATCATATTGCAATATATAAACGCATCAACTCAGCACCTTAAACTTACACAATGTATTTGTCAATTATATCTCAAATTTTTTAAAAGATGGGGTAAGATAACTGAGTTGAGAAAGTAATTTCCTATCTGAATTGCAAATGCAATTCTTGTCAAGCAACTTATAGTCCTTGAGAAAAAAATTAAAATAGCAAGTCACTGGGATGGATCAGAGGAGTAATTTAATAAAGCTGTGTGCTGGGTGTGAATCAACGGGAAGGAATGTATTCCCAGGGATGTGCA
Source organism: Bubalus kerabau (assembly GCF_029407905.1). Taxonomy (NCBI): domain Eukaryota; kingdom Metazoa; phylum Chordata; class Mammalia; order Artiodactyla; family Bovidae; genus Bubalus; species Bubalus kerabau. The sequence continues at coordinate 39,438,845 of NC_073647.1, read as the reverse complement.
ACTGCTCCAACAGCTAAGGCACAGTTCCGCAGCTCCGTGTCAAGCCCTATGAACAGGAGCACAAGCAGAACTGGGATGGAATGCCTTGTCACTCACCTGAAGGCTCAAAAAGTTACTGTCTGTTAGTCTGCACACCTTTCTGAACTAATCACTTAAGGGCGGTGTTGAGGACCTGCAGGAAGCACTGGGCAGACTCAGAGACTTCACATCTTGACTCTTTGTACTTGAGCAGGTCTTGCACTGTGGAAACCAAGCACACTTTGGGGCAACAGACAGTAGAGCAGGGAGGCCGAGAAAGTTTCACGACTTGCTGAAGGCTAACAAGCTGGCTTTAAAAAGGTGAGAGAGGAAGGAACTCAACTTCTTTGTCCTAGCTACCAGGCCAAGACCCCCTCCACAAAGAAGCTTCTCTTGGAATAGAAGGCATTCTGGTCAAAGGAAGACCAAATGAAAGAAATATACATACAAATAGAACCCACTATCATTGAAAATAGACCCCAACGGGTTGAATTGATACAAGCTACTAATCTTCAAATAGTTACAGTTCATTTTAGCACCCAACTCATCTGCAAGGCTGTCGGGGGACCTAGGGCCCATACCTGGGGCATCTCTGGGGCTTGCTTTAAGGGGAGTCTTGCTGGGCCCCAACCCCATCCTCTCTGCTCCTCTGAGCATGTTAGCATTGAGAAGCCACAGCAAGGCAGGATTCATCCTGAGTAAGGAGGCTTTGGCCCTCGTGGGGCACATGATGGTGGCCAGGGTGCGTCTTGGGAGTTTCTTAACAGGACATTCTCTGCCCTCTCTCCTTCCAGAACCAATTCTCTTCTTTGCTTGTAAGTACTGTTACTGTTTATCGACAGCTCGCTCTAAGGTGAAGGGCAGTTTGCTTTCAGAAGTCACCCGGCTCAATTCGACTGGCAGACAAGCGACAAGACAACAGATGGACTCTGCTGGAAAGTCATCCCTCTCTTTCGCTCTTCTCACCACCTGCTGCCAGAGCCTGCTGCTTTTGCTGTGCACAGTCTGCTTTGTAGCTCTGCCTCCTTTCTCTGCCACAGCCCTTCCTGGCAGCTTAGTGGGTTGTGACCACACTGTCCTCACAGCTCCCCCTGGTCCAGTCCCCTCCACAGAACTAATCTTCAGGGCCTCCACTGAGGTCACACTTTTGAACTGGACACCTTGCTTATCTCTGTTCATCCTTGAAGTAAATCATCTTTCTGGGAACCCCAAGGTGGCTAGTATCACAAAATAAACCTCATCTGTGTTGTTGTTGTATATGACTTAATAGTTGAAAATAGCCCAGACTCAGGAGCTTTGGTTTGCTTGGGGCCTAAAGCCTTGGCAGGCTACTTAATGGCTGTGTGGTCTGGAACAGCTTCCTCCATGTTCTCGGCCTCAGTTTCCTCATATGTAAAATGCAGATCATGATAGTACTTACCTCCTAGGATTGTTATGAGAATTAAATAGATGAATATTTGTAAAGTGCTTAGAACAGGGCCTGAAAGTTTGTGAATGTTACCTACAGTTAAATAAAAATGAATAAATATTAACTAGCATAAATTTGGCTGCCAATATATCTGCTATTCTGATAATTACATGATAAAACAATTCTTGCTCAGTAGGAAACCAAAAATATCAAAAATACCCAGCACAATTTCATACATAATGGTCTTTCTCAGCAGTTATAGATACCGACATGGCTATTTTAAACCACCGGTTAAGCAGTTGTTTTCTAAGGTATTTTTCAGGACCACTGAGGTTTGTTGAAATAAGCTACTAGATCTTGAGAAATGCCTGATACATGCTATACAGCGTTATCTTCCTGTGTCTTTCCCAGTGCTTTTCTGCTTCAATTGTCCTTGGAACCCACCTTGACCTGTCATAGCCCCATACATGGCAAAGGCTCCAATGCCATGCTCTTTACTGTCCACAGCCCCTGAGTAGGGGTGATGGCTTCCTCACTTCCTCCTCGCTCCCCATCCCATATACCCACCTCATTGGGCTGGGAATGATGTGAGGACAGGGACTGGTTTCATACATCTCTGTGTCCTCGGAGCCCACATAGCTGAGGATCTGGCAAAGAGTGTTGCTCTGCCAACAAGGAACTGACTTGTGAAATAACTTGTTTATTTCGGCCTTCTTAGTTTTAGGTCAGCTAAGTGGCCATCAGAAATTATGAATGACAGACACCTTTGTCTAGTTATTTAGAAATCCAAGGAAAATAATAACACTTCTACATTTGGCTCTACTTTTCTCCCACTCTATTTCAAGAAAGATACTTTCTCAGTAGTTCTCTAATGATGCTTACCTTGCCCTCACACTGTGTTTTTCCATTATACTCACTTTGCTGTCATATTTTAAGATCTCAACTTCTTGGCATATGGCTATAAAGCTAAAGCTCTATAAGCTCCATCCATAAACACTACTGGTGATGCCCAACATTGGTCTCCTCCACTTCTTCTTAGATCCACAGGAAGTCTGCATCTCCCAGGGTCCCTTATATTTAGGAGAAGCCATATGACTAGTTTAGCTAAAGTGATATGAGCAGAAGTGAAATGAGCCCCTTCCAGGTTTGGCTCAAATCTTTCTAATTCTCTGTCTGCCCACTGAATGAGAGAGGCCTCCAAGGACTAAGAAGTAGGTGACATTCAAGATTCAAGGGGAAAAAAAAAAGATGAAAGGAGCCCAGTGCCCTGAATGACTGCATGGGGAAAAATCTCTTCTACCAACCCATATAGGATTGTGATCAGGACAAAAGTTAAACTTTTAAAAGGTTAAATCATCTGGATTTTAGGTCTGTTTTTTTTTTTAATAGAAATTAACACTCCAACTAACATATCTCAGCACCCCTGTCACATGGTAGGCTCCTAGTAAATTGCAAGGGAATGAATGACTAGATGATGGAGAAGATTTAACTGTTCTTTGCTTAGTGAGGAATAAAATTCATCTGAAAAATCCTGAGATCCTCCTGACAACAGTACACTAGTGAAGAGACAAGGAAACTCACATAACACATGAATCAAACCAAAGTACACACTCAAAGGTTTGGTCTTGGAATGAGTGACTGAACAGTCCTGTGCTGACAATAATAAGGCTCTTGAACCACCTGGTCTACACAGGCCCCATTTGCCTTACCTGACCTCCTTTCCCTCAACCGCTGGTAAACCTTGTACATCCACAACACTTTGACTTCTCTAGATTTCAGAGCCATATGCCGATTAACTCCAATATGTCTGTTACTTAGCAAAAACATGAGAAAATTAAGATCTTTGTTTTCTGGAATATAGTTGTTGTGCTGTTCTTGATGAATAAGCATTTGTAAATGATCATATTGATTGTATTTATCCAACTGGGTTCTGAGACCTAGACCCTAATAGCCATAGCACCAGATAACATTTATCCATATAGTGTAGGAAAGCATAGACTTAGAGGATATAAAGTGTTCAGACTGAGTGTCTATACTACCTGGCCTTGGTTCATAACATTACCTCAATCGTACTTCAGCATCACCTCCTTCCCTGATGTGAAGGAAGGAAGTGATGGGAAACAAAGCCAAAGATTGTAAAAGGGCTCAGATCATACAGGTCATCCCTTCTCATGTTATTTTAATCTTTATACTCCCAGGGAATCATTAACAGAATTTAATAAGAGGGAAAATAAGATCTGATATTTGTTTTTGAAAGATCACTCTGACTGCTGTGTGGAGGATAGATATGAAGTGGTAAGACTGTAGACACAGGGAAAAGTCTTTGGATTGTTGCAAAGGGAGAGAATAATGAGGTCTTCAATGAAGGCAGCATTCGTGGGTGCAAAGAGAGAAGGATAAACTGGAAACACAAGCATGGCCAGATATAAAATGCACTTGGTCCTACACTATGCCACATGTGACATGGTTTGTTAATGTCCCAGAGATAAACAGAATTCTCCACAGGAGAGCTAATGAGCACAGAATACAGTGGAACTTGGCCTGGGCATCATATTTCCATATATTTTACCTAAATTAAACTTATTTTATGTATTGATCATGTCACACTGTGGGGTCACTTTGAATCTGTGATAAATTAAAACTCTCAGGCCTTATGAATATGAACTTCTCGACAGTCATATCTCTCCCATTTAAAATCTGTGTGCCCTAGAGAAGAGATTCTTGTTTTGCTGAACACACAAGGGAAAATCTTGATATGCAACTTCATTATAAAGAGAAAAATAGAACTCAAGTCAGATCCAGAACAATTATTCATATCTCCTTTCTAGCCTTTCACTTAAAGACCCCCTTAGAAGACTATTGCCAGATGTAAGAGCAAGCTTAGGACATATGGTTATGTATTTGCATCCTCTCTCCAGTATTTACAGCTTAGAGAAGTTTAATAAAGATGTCTGAGCTTAGGTTTCATCATCTGCTAAATTGTAGTAAATTATTACTTATCTGGTAGGGTTTTCCTTTAACAAATATCTATTGAGCAGCTATTATGTGCTGGGTGGGTGCTGTGCTAGGCATTAGGAATATAACAGTGGACAAGAAACCCTACAATCCCTATCCCCATGGATCTGATGTTCTAATAGTGTTCAAGTATTTGAAAAAATGTACATGACGTACTTAGCACAATGCCTAGAAGAGATCCTGAGGGAGGATTGGCTATCATCTTTCAACTCATGACACAATCTACTTGAACTTCTGCTCAAATTGCTGAAACTGACAGAGCTGTTACAAATAAGTGTTGTACACATCTCACCACCCCCAACACCAGTGGCACACATACCCACAATGGCACTTAACAACAAGAGGAATTGCAACCAAGGACTCAGATTGCTTCTCAAAGTATATGCAATTGGACTGAAATACAGAAATAAGAGAAAATGCAGCCTAAAGGACAGAAAGGAACAAACAACTTTCTAAGGTGATGACAGAATTACAGAAGCTCTAAGAACAGAGAAAACAAACACAAAGAACCTGAGTGATTCCTGGGAAACTTTTCAAGGTAACTGTGTCTTTTCAAGAGACATTCTTTCCCAACAATCTCCATAGCTACATACACACACAGTGACATTGGCCCCCACACTAAAACCGAAAAGAAACTACCTGACTGGAAAAAGCTTCTTACAAAATATAGCAATCTGACAGAGAAGCAGAGAAGGCCTTACAGTAGTTATGGATCTCCATAGGGATCACACTCATGTGCTCATGCATGTGTGCATGTGCGTGGTGTGGTATGGGTATGGGTGCAGGGAGAAGCATTGCCTCAGAGGGAGTTACTCTAAAATCTTCCACCAGTAGTGCAGACCATTGCTTGCTGGCAATGGATCACAGAGGCCTCTAAGGCCACCTTCCCCATAGAGAAGCCTGTCAGTTGACACATTCAACTTACCCAGAGCCTCAGCCAGCCCACTGCTGTAACTTGGGGGAGAATACTGTTGACCCAGCAGAACTGCCCAGATCTAGACTAATCAGTGCAAATCTTCATTAAAAATAAAGTGAATCATCAGATGTCAGGAAGACAAGGAAGGTGAAAAAAAAAAAAAAAAGGACTAAGGTGAATAACACGGACAAAGGTATCCAATTGACTCTACAGGAAGTAAATAATTTAGGGAACAAAGGAGAAGTATATATACTTAGGCTATGAAAGGCAATTTCATCTATTCAACAAGAAAAGACTTCTACAAAGAAAAGCAATCCAATGAGAAGCATTTAAAAATTAAAACTATGACTGGTGAATATGTCATTTAATAGAAGGGCTAAACAACAAAATAGAAATAAGGAAAGCCTAAATTCATGATCTAGAAGATTAAATTGAGGGAATCTCTCAGAATGTAGATAAAATGACAAGACATGGAATACCTGGAGGAGGGGGGGGAGTTCTGTGATATAAATTATGACAACCACTAAATGGAGTTAAGAACAACAACCAAGTGAATGGATAAGAAAGTGAAGTCACTCAGTCATGTCCGACTCTTAGTGACGCCACGGACTGCAGCCTACCAGGCTCCTCCGTCCATGGGATTTTCCAGGCAAGAATACTAATAAGAGGTAATAATAATAATCAGAGAGCTAGGCTAGGAAAAGCCCCCAGTGTGGAGGAAACACAGGACACTTCAGTGTGAAAGAATCTACTGAGTATCACACAGGGTGAATGAAAAGAGAACACTTACCCCACATCTGGACACATCCTGGTGATATTTCAGACCTCTAAATCTGAAAAGCTCCCAGGGGAGGAAAACTAAAACCACACTGACCTCAGGCTTATCATTGACATTTCTGCATGACAGTGATTTTGAACCTAAAAATCAATATCTAACCAAGCTCCCATTCAAATGTGGAAGTAAACTCAAGACAGTTTGGACAAAAATAAATCAGAAACTTTACTGCCTTAAGACCTTCTCTGAAAGAAATCTTTGATAATGGGTTTTAACGAAGCAAAAAACAATAAAGGAGAGAAGGAAGAGATGAAGGGAAGAAGGGGATGATAAAAGACACATGAGTGGTGAGCAAAGAATACAGTATAATTTCTGGTAACATCTAAGTAAATGTGTTTACATTATACAGAAAGCTGATGACAATATACAGTAAAAACCCAGATGACGACTACACAGGGGATTTTAGGGGAATGGGAGAAAGTAATAGACTTCCTTTTATTTTTTGAAAGAACATAAAAATATTAATTAGATCTAAATGTGTATTGAAAAGTAGAAGTTTAAATATGTGTACAATTTTTCAAGTATTAGAAAACAGAAATAAAAAGAAAAATGAAACCAAGAAATTTTGATCAATCTAACAAGTGGCAAGCTGTTAGGATAGAGAAAACAAAACAATAAAAGCATGGTAAACAGACAACATAAAATTACATGCCAGGAATAAAATCAAACAAACTGATAATAACAGTAAATATGGGTGTATTAAATTTCATTATTACAAAATAGTGGTTTTCAGCATCAATTAAAAAAAAATCCAGGTATGCTTTTTGACAAGAGGCATTCTCTGTTCAACAGAGAATGATTAAAAATTAAGAAACAGAAAGAAAAAAGGGATATGCTAGTCAAAGACCTGGGGGAAAAAACAGGTGTAATGATACTAACACAGAGGAGAATTCATATTCAAAAGAATTAAATTGGACTAAAAAGTTTCTAGGACAATTTTTTACATTGAGAAAATATTCAATTGAGAAAATATTCAATCTGTGTAAAAGATATAACATCTGGAAAACTTTTGGAATCTAGCAGCATTTAAAAAATTGATATAGCAAAAATTCTGGAAATAAAAATTTGACATTTTTCCACAATCATGTTGAGAGATATTAACATGCCTCTGCTTTTACTCCAAAGGCTAATAAAAAGAATGAAATTGATTAAATAAAACAAAAGGGAAGACTTACAACAAATAAAAGCAGAAATTAAGAAATACAAAACATTAAAAGCAGACTTGATTAATAAGGCCAAAAGCCAGTTTTTCTAATTGTGATAAAATAAATACTATGTAAAATTTACCATCACAGTAATATTTAACTACACAGTCCAGTACTGTTAAATAAGTCACATTGTTTGCAACCAATCACCAGAACTAGTTCATCTTGTAAAACTGCAACTCTATTTCCATTAAACAATAATTTCCCATGGCCTCCTTCCCCTAGTACCTGGCAACAACAACCAGTCTGCTATTTCTATGAATTTGACTGCTCTATGTGTCCCATATAAGTGGGACACACAGTATTTGTGATACTTTTTGTATCTGTATACTTTTGTATACTTGTTGTATGCTGCTGCTGCTATGTTGCTTCAGTCGTGTCCGACTCTGTGCGACCCCATAGACGGCAGCCCACCAAGCTACCCCGTCCCTGGGATTCTCCAGGCAAGAACACTGGAGTGGCTTGCATTTCCTTCTCCAATGCACGAAAGAGAAAAGTGAAAGTGAAGTCACTCAGTCGTGTCCGACTCTTAGTGACCCCATGGACTGTAGCCCACCAGGCTCCTCCATCCATGGGATTTTCCAGGCAAGAGTACTGGAGTGGAGTTGTATACTTTTTGTATTTTTGTGACTAACTATTTCACTTAGCATAACGACCTCAAGGTTCATCTATGTTGTACCAAATGTTAGAATTCTCTTCCTTTTTAAGGCTGAATAATATTCCAAATGCATGAATATCCCACATTTGGTTTATCCACTCATTTGTCAATGGACACATGTTAGTTTTCACCTTTTAGGTACTGTGAATAACACTGCCATAAACAGGGGTATATGAAAATCTCTGAGATACTGATTTAATTATTTTGGGTATATTCTCAGAAGTGGGCCTTCTAGATCATACGAAAATTCTATGTTCAATCTTTTGAGGAAATGACATAATGTTTTCCATAGAGGATATATCATTTTATGTTTCCACCAGCAGTGCTCAAGGGTTCTAATTTCTCTATATCTTCACCAAAACTTGTTTTTTGTTGTTGTTGTTGTTGTTGTTGTTGTTCTTTTGATAGGGGCCATTTTAATATAGATATGAGGTGATATCTCATTTTAGATTTTGATTTGCATTTCCTTAAAGATTAGTGATGTTGAGCATCTTTTCACATATTTATGGCCATTTATCCTCCCAGGGTTGTAAAGAACTCTCCTGCCAATGCAGGAGACATAAGAGACCCGGGTTTGATACTGCTAAGGAAGATCCCCTGGAGGAGGAAATGGCAACCCACTCCAGTATTCTTGCCTGGAGAATCCTATGGACAGAGGAGCCTGGTGGACTATAGTCCATAGGATTACAAAGAGTCAGACAGGACAAAAATGACTTAGGATGTATACATGGCCATTTGTGTATCTTCCTTGGAGAAACTTGTCTTTAAGCCCTTTGACCATTTTTTGATTGAATATTTGTGGTTTTTGTTGTTGAGTTGTAGGAGTTTTTATATACTCTAGATAAGAATCTCTTATCAGATACATGATTTGTAAATATCTTATCTCCTTCTATATGTTGACTATTCATTCTACAAACTGTGTCTTTTAATGCTAATAAGTCTTCAATACTGTTGTTCAGTCACACAGTCGTGTCCTACTCTTTGCAACTCCATGGACTGCAGCATACCAGGCTTCCCTGTCCATCACCATCTCACTAATCTTGCTCAAACTCATGTTCCTTGAGTCTGTGATACCATCCAACCATCTCATTCTCTGTTGTCGCCTTCTTCTCCTCCTTCAATATTGATGCAGTCCAATTCATCTATTTTTACTTTTGTTGCCTGTGAAAAAGGCAGTTTTTTTTTTTTTTAAACCAATACAATTGGCAAATCTTTGTGAAATCTGAATGCAGGTTTGGAAGAAAAGAGAAGACCAAATAAATACACAAATATTTTAACTTTAGGAATGAGAAAGGGAACATAGCTAGAAATAAACCATAAAAATCAATGCACTTTAGAGTTTTTAAAATCTAGCATTTTTGTTATAGAACTTCAAAGGCTAATTCAAAACCTTATTTGGAAAAGAAAATGCATGAAAAAATAGGGGGCACATTTGATGGGGCACATTTCACATAGTACAATAGAGGTGGGGTGGTAGCCCTCTACCTGTAAAGTTATAGTACTTAAGAGATTGTACCACTGGCATAGGACTAGAACAATACATCAATGAAATAGAAAATAAAGTCTAAAAACAAATACAGGTTTTATAGAGAAACTTGGATATTCAGTCAGGGATGAATTAAATATCTATTAAATGGTCTTAGGACAATTGTCTATCTGTTAAAAAACAGATGATTGGATTTTTTCATCAGTTCATTCAAAAATTAAACTCCATATGGATTAAAGATCTGGGTATGAAAACTACACAGTTTCAAACATACTGGAAAAATTAAGAGAATTTTTTTCTTATTGTTTCAAAGTGGAAAAGGCCTCCCTAAGCAAGACACAGAACACAGAAGGCTACAGGAAAAGATCAACAGATTTGAGTATGTAAACACATCATTTCATGACAGACACCATAAGGAAAAAGCAAAATACAAGTGTGAGGCTGAGAAAAACTATTTAAAACAGGCAAGATTAAAATCCAGAATATATACAGACCTTCTAACAATCTAAAATCAAAGGCAAATAAACTCTAATTTTTCATGATTCAGTCCTGATAGTGGAATGTTCCTAGAAATTTATCTATTTATTTTAGGTTATGCAATTTGATGGCATATAGTTGTTAATAATAGTTTCAAATGATCTTTTGTATTTCTGTGGTATCAGTTGTAATGTCTCCTCTCTCATTTATACTTTTATTTATTTGCCATTAAGATGATATAACAATTGTATTTATACACCCAACATTGAAGAACCATTATAGAGAAAATGGACCTAAAAGATATATACAGAAAATTCCATCCAACAGTAGTAGAGTACACATTCTTCTGAAGCACATACAGAATATTTTCTAGGATAAATCATATATTAGGCCACAAAACAAACCTCAACAAATTGAAATAGGCAATTATATCAGGTATCTTTTCTGGCCACAATGGAATGGTGCCAGAAATCAACAATGGGAGGAATTCTGGAACACCCATAAATACATGGAAATTAAACAACAGATTTCAGAATGGTCACTGGATCAAAGACATCAAAATGGAAATAAAAACTGTCTTGAGACAAATGAAAATAGAATCACAATATACCAAAATTAATGGATGTAGCAAAAGGAGATCCAAGAAGGAAGTTTATACTGATAAACACATTTATCTGTAAAAAATGAGAAAGATCTCAAATAAGCAACCTAACTTTACATCACAAGGAACTTAAAAATAAGAACAAATGAAGGTCAAAGTTAACAAAAGAAAGTAAGTAATAAAGATATTAGCAGATAAATGAAATAGAGAATAGAGACAATAGGAAAGAGTGAGAAAACCAAGAGTTGCTTCTATGAAAAGAAAAAAAATCAAATTGTAATAATATACATGTTTGTGAACATTTATCTCATATGCTATCAGGGATAAGCTAAATGGGTAGTCATTTTGGAGGGCAATTCAGCAGAGTGTATATAGATATTAAATGTGCAGGAACTTCAAACCCTTGATTTGATTTCTGGTACATGACACCCCACTCCAGTACTCTTGCCTGGAAACTCCCATGGATGGAGGAGCCTGGTAGACTGCAGTCCATGGGGTCGCTAAGAGTCGGACACGACTTCACTTTCACTTTCACTTTTCTCTTTCATGCATTGGAGAAGGAAATGGCAACCCACTCCAGTGTTCTTGCCTGGAGAATCCCAGGGACGGGGGAGCCTGGTGGGCTGCCGTCTATGGGGTCACACAGAGTCGGACACGACTGAAGTGACTTAGCAGCAGCAGCAGCACTGATCCTTATGTGAACAAAGAGGCATGTACAATGTTGTTCACTACATTGTTGATGGGCAACAACTTAAATGGATATTAATTGGGAAGTGGCTAAATAAGTTGCAGTTTCACCTATATCACAGATTAATATGATACATTTAAACATAATGATGTATACATTGGCATAGAAAGATCTGTAATACCTATCACTGAGTAAAAATAAGAGAGTAATGGAAGAATACATAGAACAAAGTCAAATTAATATAAAAATGTTTATTTATACATGCATACAGCTAGAAATAGATACTAAACTCTTCACAGTTGTCTCTGAGAAAGAAAGGTGGAATTAAAGGTACACATTCCATTTTTATCCTATATTCCGCATGTTTGAAATCATTTCTCACTACAATATGGTGTCCAAACTTTGCTTGCTTGAAAACAAATTAAAATATCTCTGTTTTCTTTCCTAATTCCTGCTCCTGAATAAGTAACAATTCCATAAGCTTTGTTATATCTTTCCTTATTTCTTTAATATGATAAGTGTAATTACCCATTAAAAGTTCATTGGTTTCATTGAATTATTCCAAGTTTAATTTTTTAATGCTAGTAAATCTATTCTGCTTAGCTGGAGAGCTACAAAAGAAAAACTAAAAACAAAAGTTGCATAAATGAATGATATCATTAGTTTCCCTGGGCCAAAAATCATTAGACATGTTTTTAATAGTTATATTATGCCCAATGGCTTATTGATGAGTCTAATCCAGTAGTCTGATGCGTTGGTTGGGAACTAAATGCCAATGGCACAAGTTTCATTGTTTCTTCCATCCTTGAGTTGTTGTACCCACTAAACCTTTATTATGAGTCACAGCCAAATTATTATTTGCACAAAAATAGTCTTAGTGAATATGAACAACCAGCAGCTTTTAATACTAAAGCAGGGCAGGCAAGTATTCTACTTCAAAGAAGTTTTCATTAATGAATATTTATTTTATTTTGCATCTTATGCAAATGGAATAAAGAAACAAATGTTCCTCACTTGTTATTATGCACTAAGCCATATTTGATAAAAGCAGGGACTGAAATAACAGATGTATTCTTGTATTTTGTCAGAGTAACATTTCTTAAGACACATAGTTTTGGAGAATAGGTCTTCATCAGACTTGGACAGCTTAGGGTCTAGTAATAGCTACTGCATTTTCCTGCTATGTGACATTGAATAAAACACCTAACCTCCATGAACCTCGCTTTCCTCATATGTAGGACAACACAGATAATATTATTTGTCCTTGTCCTCTCACAAAATCGTAAGAAGATTCGCATGAAACATTGGAGGGCAAAATCTCTCAGCAGCAAGTGACTATGCACACAGGAGGTATGAATATGAGATAAGAATTAGCCAGTTAATACTTTACTAATTCAATCAACAGAAAGTCCGAATAACTCTCTAAATCCAGTGCTTCTCTTAAAAAAAGTTTTTTTCTTGTATCATAGAGTCAAGTCACAAGTATGAAATATAACAAACATGTTTCCAAGGCACAGTTGTTGGGGATACAAAGCTTTATAGGGCAATATAGACTCCCTTACTATTCTGACTGGTATGGAAAAATAGCTGTCAGTCCTTGTCACACCTTGTTGTCTTTTGGTCCTTGGTGCTCTTTGGTGTTGGAACTGCTGCTTTAGTCTCCTGGGAGATAGGCTTGATGCTTAGGGTGCAGTGGGAGATTTGCAGAGAACAGAGCAAAGCCATAGCTGCCATTAGCATCATGCTGATTCAATGCTTTCCTTTAGGAAAGCATATTTTAAAACATTCTTTTGCTGTAACAAATGTTTTACACACTAAGACAAGTAAAAATAAAATTAGCTTTAAATGTTTCTGCATGTTGCATACTCTATTTCTGTATAAAATAAATTAGGCTGTTTTGACACCTCTGCACAGGAAGGCTAGAAGAAACAGAATTGGGAGAGGAGAAACTCAGACGGTGATGAGACTTGAAAAAATATTGACAACCCAAAGCAGAGGTCTGAGGCAAAGAGGAAAAGTTACAGAATTCTACCTTAGCCAAAATGGCCAGGCCCTTGTACACATGCTATTTCTGGTCATCACCTAGAGGCCCCACCTGGAAAGAGTGTGGCCTTGACAGAACTAAGATGGTTTCTGAAGAAGTGAACACCTGAACAGAAAGTTCTTTCTTGCAGGATGATCCAAGCACAGACATCCGTGGTGGCCACCGTGGTGCTGGAAGTCAGGTGAGAAAGAAAAGCATTAGAAAGTCTTCTTGGGGTGAAGGATAATGACTGCCTTAGGATAATGCAGTAGGATTTCTGGGCAGCGTGATGGTGTGCTCTTCTGAAATCACATTAACCTATTGCAATAGGTAAGTGGAGAGTTGGATTTACCAGGGTTGGGATTTTGCTGTTTGAGTGAAACAGAGGGCTATGTCTGTACAGACCATGCAGTTTCCAAATTCCACAACTTTGTGTGCGTTAAGGTGATCTTTCACCCCAGTTGCTGCCACATAGGTTCTGGAAAAATACATCCCATGGACCAAATTCGGCTATTTTATTTTAGAAACAAAGCTTTATTGCAACACAGCCAAGCCTATTTGTTTACATATCGTTTATGGCTTTTGTTCTGCTTCAAAGGCAGGGGTAGAGTAGTCACATTAGAGACTGTATGGCCCACAAAGCCTAAAATATTTTATTTCCTGGCCATTTACAACAAAATTGCTCTCTGGATTAGGCTCAGCTAGCTGGTCTTCCCTGTGGATTCAACCCTAAACTGTGGTTTTGAAGAACATGAGCACCTGACATAGACAAGGGGCATTATTTGATGGTGAATGGAAGAGCAGATGTGGCCCCTGCTAGATTGCTCAGGCTCTAGCAAGTTGCTGAACATTTAGTCAATACACAGTATGTTTTTGTGGAATTAATCTGTGCTAAACATCAATTCCAATTTTGTATTATTTTATGTATTGTACACATATCCAAGCACCTTGTCTGTGCCACAACACTGTTATAGGGGCTAGGGATATAGCATGTAAAGATGGTGTCATTATTACCCAATATATTCTTGCCACTATGTCTTTTATCCTATTTTCCTAGAGAAAATAACACTAGTCTTCTACTATATATTACCCTCCTGAAGTGAAGTGAAGTGAAAGTTGCTCAGTCATGTCTGACTTTTTGTGACCCCATGGACTATACAGTCCATGGAATTCTCCAGGCCAGAATACTGGAGTGGGTAGCCTTTCCCTTCTCCAGAGGATCTTCCCAATCTAGGGCTTGAACCCAGGTCTCCCACATTGCAAGCGGATTCTTTACCAGCTGAACCACAAGGGAAGCCCTCCTATATAGAAATAATGACCAAAGAATTATTTTGTATTAAATAAAATGATAAGCAAGTCAATATTTGGGAACGTGAAACCAGGATTCTAAAATTCTGCTGAAATATTAGCAGTACTGCTGTTTTGGGTAGTACTTTGCCTGCTAAGTTTAGAAACAACTCCTCTTTCTAGCTCCAGTGACTATTGACATTGACCTTGTTTTGCAGCATCCATTCAGCAGGCATCTAATCAATTAGTCATTCAGACTCAAACTTTAGAAAACAATATGGTATTCACAGTTCATGTGCCCTCTCAGCTTGCAGAAAAGAGCTGAGACTGAAGGCCAAGCTTTGTGCCTACAATTTGGATGAAAGGAAATGATTTGTTGCTTCCAGAAGGGTCTGGGAATTGGAGAATAAAAAGGATTATGGACTGGGAAAGAGAGAAATCCAGGATTATTTTGGGGAGAGATGAGAGAGAAAACCATGGAGGGCAATGCTGGAATTGGGGAAGGGTAGGCTATTCAGAAGAACCAGGTCATGGTTGGCTAGGGCTGAGTAATACATTTTCCAAGTGTGGTTAATGTGAAAGGGATGCTAGTGCGAGCAAAGGAGGAGTCTCTGGCGCCTACAGCAGAGGAAACGTCAGAAAATATGTTGGAGATACTGGACTGAACTGAGATTTCCTATGGCACATTTGGTTTTCATTTGTCATCTGCAGAAATGATAGGTATTGTTTCTGTTCATTAAAGTTCTTGCCATAACTTTGTGTGGGTTGCTTGCTCTGTGGGATGAAAAGGGAAGTCAGCTGACCTTAGGGACTGAGTTATGTTCCCTTTCCAACTTTCTGTATTGAAGCTCCATGGCCCATTCTGGTAGTATTTGGAGATAGGGCCTTTGTGAAGATAATGAAGGTTAAATGAGGATGAAAGAGTGGGGTTGTGATCCAACAGAACCGGTGTTTTCAGAAGAAGAGGGAGGGACACTCGAGATCTCTGTCTCTCTCCGTACATGCATGGAGAAGAGGCTATGTGAGGATGCAACAGGACAGTGGTCATCTGTAAGCCAGCAAGAGATCTCTCACCAGGACCAGAATCTGCCAGCACCTCAGTCAGGGACTTCTAGCCTCCAGAACTGTGGGAAAACAAATTTCTGTCATTTAGGTCACCCAGTCTGTGGTATTGTTTTTATGGCAGCCTGAACACAGTAATACAACTGCACACTGTCTTCTAGATAAAGATTAATGCCATGTAAAGCAAAACACACACAGAGAAATGAAGCCATCCTCATGTGGTCAGCGATAACTATGCATTTAGGCCCATCTTCTCACTGAGCTCCGAGAGTTGAGTCCTTCTTGCACAAGAAAGTTACAAGGGTGTTTTTCCTAAATCATGTTGCATCCACATATTGTCATGGGCTACCACCTATAGGACAAGAGCTATAGGACAAGCCCCCTCATGCCTGAAACTGCCTTATAAAATTAACTACCATTCCTCTCCAACTTGAATGATACATAATGTAGTCTTGTATGTTTCAGTGCTTTTGAGTCATCACCCTGTCTAGATTGCCCTCCTCCACATCCCGCTCCTAAACTACCTGCTACACCTCCTCTCCCCATCCCAGGGCCAGCTTAAGTGTCACTCTTTCTACCTTAGCTGGAACTAATTGCTCCCTCATTTCTGTCACTACATCTATTTCCCTTCACTAGCACTTATCGTGTTCAATTGCAGTTGCTTTTTAGGGTGTCCACCCCCAAGAAACAATGATCTCTTCAAAGCAGAGAACATATCTTACTCATCTCCTAGAGGAGAACAAAACCAGCTCAGTAAAAGCTGCTAAAGGAACATTGCACAAATTTACATAAATGTTGAAGATGAAGAGTATTAAAGAGGAATGAGGCACCTTGGGAATTGATAAATGACTAGCTTGCCAGGACAATCAGGGATGATTCCCTTCTGTAGCTAGATCACATTGTTATCATCAAGAGTATTCAACTGGTAGGAAATCACAGTTTTACAGAGAGGAAATTCCATGATTTTGGCCAATGTTTAGGAGGAATGAGGCTCAAAAGAACAGGATGCAACTACTTGTGGATTTGAAAAGAGCCAACTGACCTAATTCCAACTTGGAATTAACCTGGAAATAACCGACCTGGTTCCAAACAGGAAAAGGAATATATCAAGGCTGTATATTGTCACACTGCTTATTTAACTTATATGCAGAGTACATCATGAGAAATGCTGGGCTGGAGGAAGCACAAGCTGGAATCAAGATTGCCAGAAGAAATATCAATAACCTCAGATATGCAGATGACACCACCCTTATGGTAGAAAGTGAAGAAGAACTAAGGAGCCTCTTGACGAAAGTGAAAGAGGAGAGTGAAAAAGTTGGCATTAGGTTCAACATTCAGAAAACTAAGATCATGGCATCTGGTCCCATCACTTCATGGGAAATAGATGGGTAAACAGTGGAAACAATGGCTGACTTTATTTTTCTGGGCTCCAAAATCACTGCAGATGGTGATTGCAGCCATGAAATTAAAAGACACTTATTCCTTGGAAGGAAAGTTATAACCAAGTAATGATGCTACAGCTGAAACTCCAGTACTTTGGCCACCTCATGTGAAGAGCTGACTCATTGGAAAAGACTCTGATGCTGGGAGGGATTGGGGGCAGAAGGAGAAGGGGACGACAGAGGATGAGATGGCTGGATGGCATCACTGACTCGATGGACGTGAGTCTGAGTGAACTCTGGGAGTTGGTGATGGACAGGGAGGCCTGGCGTGCTGCGATTCATGGGGTTGCAAAGAGTCGGACACGACTGAGCGACTGAACTGAACTGAACTGAACTGAGACAGCATATTAAAAAGCAGAGACATTACTTTGTCAACAAAGATCCATCTAGTCAAGGCTATGGTTTTTCCAGTGGTCATGTATGGATGTGAGAGTTGTACTATAACAAAAGCCGAGCACCGAAGAATTGATGCTTTTGAACTGTGGTGTTGGAGAAGACTCTTGAGAGTCCCTTGGACTGCAAGGAGATCCAACCAGTCCATCCTAAAGGAGATCAGTCCTGGGTGTTCATTGGAAGGACTGATGTTGAAGCTGAAACTCCAATACTTTGGCCACCTGATGAGAAGAGCTGACTCATTTGAAAAGACCCTGAATCTGGGAAAGATTGAGGGCAGGAGGAGAAGGGGACAAGAGAAGGATGAGATGGTTGGATGGCATCACTGACTCGATGGACATGGGCTTGGGTAGACTCCAGGAGCTGGTGATGGACAGGGAGGCCTGATGTCCTGCTTTTCATGGGCTTGCAAAGAGTTGGACACGACTGAGTGACTGAACTGAACTGACTGAACTGAACCAACCTAATGGCTTCCTGATTTGTAAAATGAAAGATATAAGTAAAATGACTTCTAAGGCCCTTCCAAAGTCCACATTCTTTGTATTATTCACCAGATAGGCAAGACAATCCTTATCTCCACAGCCCCGGGTTCATCATTTTGCATTTATGATTCTCTGAATAAACCAATTCCTCCTCACTGTCAAGGAGATGGTTAACCAGAAAGGGCTAGGTTGAAAGTAAGCTTTTTTTAAAAAGATCCACAAACCCATTGCAGGACTCTATCATGCAGTGGCCTGCCTGGGCTCCTCTCTGGACCCAGAAAGCTGTCAGATTTAATGACTAGAGTGAACTGGGGTTGTTTCCCACATGTTTAAATATCAGCAAGGCTGATAGGCACACTGTTTCCTGAGGCATTGAGACCCATGCAAACTAAGCATCAGATTTCAAAAGTGGAACCAAAGCTTTTGTTTTTAAAAAACATAAGCTGAGCAGTATGCCTCCCTCACAGTAGAAGTGTCTTATCCAGATAGTTGACCCAATTTAAATACATATACTTTGGAAACTCAGCTACACTGTCAAATCAAGTTGCTAATTGCTTAATTACTTCACATTAATGGTAGAGACCAAATTCAAGTAGATTTTCACGTCAAGGTATCATCATTTAAGTTATGTCAGACAAGCTATTACGAACAGATTCATAGAAGTGTAGGGAAGGAGAAACCTCAGAGGTCATATTCATTTTACAGATGAGAAAACTGAAATCTAAAGAGGCTTAGCTGCTTTACTATGGTCTAGTGTTCTTTGTAATATGTAAATGAATTATGGCATAGAGGTGTGCATTTCTGCAGATGTATTGTGGACACTGCAGATTTCAGACTTGGATGCATTCATGTAAAAAAAGCATATAAACACCCCTCCACGCACACATACAACCCCCGCTTGTCTGTAGGATAAAATACATGCTCCTCAACTTGCACATGAGACCCTGTAGCACCTGGCCCCTTCTGGCTCTCCCAGCACCCAGCCCTGCTCCTCCTTGCTCTGAACGGGACTCTGCAACAACTCAACAACTTTTTTTTGTTTCCCTAAATGTCAAGTCATCACTCACAGTGCCGCTTTTCTTCCTGCTGGCATTGCTGTCTGGAATGCTGCTCTGTTCAACTTTTTTTCCTCTTTGTGTATCCAGCCCTTTAATCCATGACTTCAGTAAACCTCCCTAGAGTGTCCATTTCAGAACCAATCTCTTCTTTCACTCTCCCTCTTAGCACTATCACTACAGCACTGGTCACATCCCACCTTGCATTGAGAGATCATCTTCACATTTGTCTCTCCACTTGACCTTAGCTTTGGGAGGCCCCAAGATTCCTAGTATGGAGCTTAGCATACAGTGAGTGCTCAATCAAGTCTATTTGTTTGCATTTAAATTGAGGGTACAGGTTGGGGAGAGGGCACAAAGGATCTGGCTGTCTAGGGGCTCTAGGAAAAAATGCAAGACAGCCAACACAAGTGTGTATTGCGTTTCTGTTCTGCATATTTCCCCACATCTTAGATCCAGTACCCTCATGCTGGTGGACTGATTTCTCCTGATGTACTATGTGCACTCCAAAAATTACCTTTTCCCTGCTGCCATCCCAAATCCAATTCCAAACTCCCATTCTCTCAGTGTAGCTGATCACAGTTGGCCATTAAAGAAGAAAGCAGTTTGTTTCACATAATACCTGCAGGAGTGTGGGTGGTGGGACAGCCCTTTGCATATATCTACTGAAAGCTCACAGGAGACATTTCATGGGAAGCAATAAAGGAGATTCAGAGTTCTACTCAGCAGCACACTAACTATGGTTTCATTTCTTTCCTCTTGCCAAATGAATGAATGCTCTTGAGTAGGTTAGATTCAGCCACAAGAGCCCGTTCTTTCTATAAAAGTGGCTTTATCCATCCATTCAGGACTATGCAGGGACTGGGGCATGATAAACCCACATAACAGTTAGTTAATCAAGTTAGTCTCTTCTAGTTAGTTCCAGTGAGCTATGCATAGTAGTAGCTCTATGGAATGACCTTGGAGTCAGAAGACTTGTAAGTCTTGGCTTCACCAAAGAGTGTCAGTTTAAGTCCTCTTCAGAGAAGAGATACCAAGACAGAGCTAGAAGTGCAAAAGATTTATTGAAAGAAACCACTGTGATAGATAAGAGGAAAAGAGGGCAGGAATGTGCAGGGAAAGCTTTCAGAGAAAAATGCAGGTATGACACACATGAAAAGAGGAAGCAAGAAAGGGTTAGGAAGAGGCTCAGATTGTACCACAATTGTAGTACAATTGTACAATCTGTAGTACAATCTGTAGGTTTCAGAATGGCTTGTTCAGCCCAAGAGGGGACTCCAGCATGCTGGGTAGAAATAGCTAGACTCTAGTACCCCATTGTGCTCAGCCTTTGCCTAGCACTGCCTAAGGAAAGCCTGTCCTGGGCTGAATGCTGCAGTGGAGACCAAAATCACTACATTTAAAAGTTATCAACTGACTGTACATGTTATAAGAAGTTTTGTCTTGATAAATTTGAGCAGCAGCCATCCATGGCTACTGCACAACAGAAGTCATGGAATCTTATCACATTTCTACTTCTTCCTCTACAAAACGAAGGTAACAAGACTTACCAATTATATTGATCAAATAAATCAAACTGGATTGCTGATTGGTTAGTTTTGCATTGTCAGAATAGGGATATGTTTACAGAGCAGGCTTCCAGGAGAAGCACAATTTAGAGAACACTCTGCCAAATGAAAAGATGACATAGTTTTGGAATTTGTTTGGAATATGCATGTGCATGTGTGTGTGTTTATGCATGTTAAATCAAATAACAGTATGTCTTTAAATGGTAGAACTATGTTTCAAATCAAGATCTTCTGAGTCTAAACAGTGTTTTTCCCATGTTTTTACCGTGTCTCTTAAGAAAAATAGAGCTGGTTGCAGAATAAAGCAAAAATCCATATGACAACTGAACTGAGACTTGTAGGCGGTCTTTTCAGACATTTTCAGATGTGTATGTCAATAGCACTATAGACTGAGCCTACTTTGAGGTCCAATTACACAGTACTTGGTTTACTGAAGAGGTGCATGCTAAAAGGTGTGTTTTTTCAATCTGTACTTAACACTCCAAAAGGATTCTTGGATACTGCATCCAAGTCAGCAATAGAATTTTACTGGAACAGCTTTATTGAGATATAATTCACATACCAGACAACTCTCCCATTTAAAGTGTATTAATGCAATTCGATGGCACCCCACTCCAGTACTCTTGCCTGGAAAATCCCATGGACGGAGGAGCCTGGTAGGCTGCAGTCCATGGGGTCTCTAAGAGTCAAACATGACTGAGCGACTTCACTTTCACTTTTCACTTTCATGCATTGGAGAAGGAAATGGCAACCCACTCCAGTGTTCTTGCCTGGAGAATCCCAGGGATGGTGGAGCCTGATGGGCTGCCATCTCTGGGGTCGCACAGAGTCAGACATGACTGAAGTGACTTAGCAGCAGCAGCAGTACAATTCAATGGTTTTTAGTATATTCACAGAGATGCACAGCCATCACCACAATCAGAGCTTCCCAGGTGGCACTAATGGTAAGGAATCCACCTGCCAACATAGAAGATGTGGGTTTGATCCCTGGGTTGGGAAGATCTCCTGGAGGAGGGTGTGGCAACACACTCCAGTATTCTTGCCTGGGAAATACCATGGATAGAGGAGCCTGGTGGGCTACCGTCCATGGGGTCATGAAGAGTCAGACATGACTGAGTGACTTAGCACAGCACCCACCACAATCAATTTTCATCATGATCATTTTAATCATCCTCCAAAAGAAACCTTACATCCACCAATCCCTACCCCCTAGTCTTCTATGTCTTACTTCTTTCACTTAGCAGAATGTTTTCAAGGTTTATCGATGTCATAGCAAGTCCTTCATGTTGTTTAAGTATTTTATTCATTTTTTATGGCCAAATGGCATTGTATTGTATTGGTATGCCAAATCTTGTTTATTCACTAAGTTGACGAATATTTGGGTTGCTTCCACTTTTTGGCTATTATGGATAATGTGGCTATGAACAGTCATGTACAAGTTTTTGTGTGAAGTTGTTTTAATTTCCCTTGAGTACATATCTGTGAGTGGCATTGCTGAATCATATAAATCCATATTCAACCTTGTAAAGAGTAGCAACAGACTTAAAATCTAGGTATCTGGAAACGACAGTTTCAGAAAGAGTAAGAACCTTATTCTCTGCACTAGGACAAGAACAACCACATCATGTAACTTGTAGAAGTTATTGAGATCTCCTAGATCTGGTCTAGTTGCTTGATTTTTCTCCAGTTCTGAGGATACAGCATGATGCCAATTCTAAAAATGCCTTTCATATTCTTTACTAAGTTTAGGCTCCTTCCTGTCTGAGGACTTTTACACCTGCTAGTTCTTCTGCCTTGGAATGCTCTTTCTCTGCATGGTTACATGCTCGCTTTTTTGTGCCGTCATCACTTCAGCTCAAATATTCTCTCTTCAGCAAATCTAAAGTAGACCACACTCAGTCATTCACTGTTCTCTTACCTTTAAAAAAAATTTCTCCTGGAAACCTTGAGCTGACCAATGCCTTTTTCTTATGGAAATGTTTGTCTTAAGCTATGTTAATGTGCTATGCATTTACTCCAGACTGTCTTCAAGTCGGATCTGCCTAAATTAAAATACTACTTATTACCATCTAACCCACTATATGTGGGTGCTAAGTCACTTCAGTCATGCCTGACTCTCTGTGACCCTACAGACCGTAGCCCACCAGTCTCCTCTGTCAATGGGATTCTCCAGGCAAGAATATTGGAGTGGGTTGCCATGCCCTCCTCTAGGGGATCTTCCTGACCCAGGGATCAAACCTGCATCTCCAAAGTCTCCTGCATTGATAGGCAGGCTCTTTACCACTAGCACCACCTGGGAAGCCTATAAATACACATGTAAAGTATATATATATATATATATATATATATATATATATATACACATACATATTATGCTTTTTCAAAATTGATCATTATTCCATGCTTTGTGAAATGGGTTAAAGTGCTTTTCTCCTCTCTGACCAACAGGGCAGTGGGGAGACACTGTTGGAGAAAGTAATTTTTCCTGGTTCCTGTGAACACTGCTAGATTCCTGCAGCACTGGTAGCTTCCCCACCCACAGCTTTCCCACTGCCCAGCTCCCACTCTGGGCACCTTCACCAGAACCCAGCTTCCAGAGTGTATCTAGTGTCCATCTCCTGCAGCATGAGCAGGTTCCCCAGTACCCACCTTCCATTGCACTTACACCTCCAGTGTTCCTCCAGTGCGTTGTGGTCAACATCACTCAGTTATTGTATTGTTGGGTATTTGGTTTTCACTGGGGTGATTGAAGTGACAATCCTTCACATATGCCCAATAGTAGGAATGTTGAATCATATGGTATTTGTACTTTTAATTTTTTGAGTAACCTCCATACTGATTTCCATAGTAGTCGTACCAATTTACATTCCCACCAATGGTGTATCAGGGTTCCCTTTGCTCCACATCTTCGCCAGGATTGGTTAACTCATTATCTCTTGTCTTTTTGATAGCAGACAATCTATCAAGTATGAGGTGATATCTCATTGTGGTTTTGATTTGCATTTGCCCAATGATTAATTATATTGAGTACCATTTCATGGAACTGTTGGTCATTTGAATAGCTTCTTTGAAAAATGTGCATTCTAGTCCTTCACCACTTTTTAATTTGAGTTTTTTGTGGTTCTTTATATTGAATTATATTAGTTCCTTATATATTTTGGACATTAACTGCTTATCAAATTTATCAATCAGGTTTATAGATATATTCTCCCATTCCATGGGTTTCCTTTTTATTTTGTTGATCTTCTCTTTTGCTATATGGAAACTTTTTAGCTTGATGTAGTTCCATGTGTTTTGTGTGTGTGTGTGTGTGTGGGGAGGAGGGTTGGGCTTTTTTTGTTTGCTTTTTGGTTTGTTTTTGCTTCTCTTGTTTGTGCTTTTGGTGTTATATCTAAAAAATTCAGTGCCAAGAAAAATATCAAGGAGATTTTTCCTATGTTTTCTTCTAGGATTTTTATAGTGTCAAGTCTAATGTCTTTAGTGCATTTCAAGTTAATTTTTACAAATGGTGTTAGATAGTTGTCTTATTTCATTATTATGAAAATGAATATCCAAATTGGCTAACACAATTTATTGAAGATACCACACTTTCCCCATTGACCATTCCTGGCTTCATTATCAAAATTAGTTGACCATACAAGCATGGATTAATTTCTGTGTTCTCCATTGGGTTCCATTGGTCTATGTGTCAATTTTTATGCCAGGACAATACTGTTTTGATTAGTAGAGCTTTGGATATAGCTTGAAATCAGGAAGTATGATTGAGAGAGTAACAAGCAGGAAGGCCAGGGGTCTCCAAATGGAGGAAATAGGCTGCAAGTGTCAGATATTTTTTATCTCTCTCTTAAGTGGCAGGCAGAAATAAACTAGTGTTACACTTTTTCCCCTTCTCTATACAAATTTAAAGGCTTCCCTGGTGGCTCAGAGGTTAAAGCGTCTGTCTGGAATACAGGAGACCTGGGTTCTATCCCTGGGTTGGGAAGGTCCCCTGGAGAAGGAAATGGCAACCCACTCCAGTACTCTTGCCTGGAGAATCCCATGGAGGGAGGAGCCTGGTAGGCTACAGTCCATGGGGTAGCGAAGAGTTGGACATGACTGAGTGACTTCACTCACTCACTCACTCATACAAATTTAAAAAATAGGTTTCTCTTAAAATTCTGTGTTGCCATAATGACGACACCTGGTTCTACCTGAACTTAACTTTTCTCAAACCTTGAGCTGACCAATGCATTTTTCTTATGGAAATGTTTGTCTTAAGCTATGTTAATGTGCTATGCATTTACTCCAGACTCTGTCTTCAAGTCGGATCTGCCTAAATGCTCAGAACCGACTTGACAAACCAGTATGTTATACTCATACATTGTTCTCCAAATCTATGTTAATGAAACTATATATTTTTATGGAAATCTACCTTTCTTCAAGATTCATGTCAATCATTTTATGGCCCAGATGACTCACCTGGTGCCAAGAATATCTCAAAATGCATCTTGTGGGTAAGGGGCCTGGTGCCATACTCTGAGTTTTGAGACATTTCCTTTCTTTACTTAGCAGACTGCTAGTGGCTATATAATATCCAACTAAAGACTACTATGGGTGTATTCTTTCTGCCCCCTTCTGATGTCTATGTCAGAAGCTTTCTCTATCTCTTTTGTACTTTAATAAAACTTTATTACACAAAAGCTCTGAGTGATCAAGCCTCATCTCTGGCCCCGGATTGAATTCTTCTCCTCTGAGGCCAAGAATCCCAACGTCTTTCATGGTTTAGCAACTACCTTTCATGTTGCCTCCAACTTTGTTCTTCTTCCTCAGAATTTCTTCAGTTAGCAGTCTTCTGTAGTGCTACATGAACTTTAGGATTGTTCTATTTCTGTAAAAAGTGCCATTGGGATTTTAATATTTTATATTTATTTAATATTTTTATTATTTTATTTTATATTTTAATTGAATCTATAAATGGCTTTGGATAGGATGGACCTTTTAACAATATTAATTCTTCCAATTCATAAGCATGAATATCTTTCCATCTGTTTGTGTCTTCATTGATTCCTTTCCTCAATGTGCTATAATTAATGCTGTACAGATCTTTCACCTTCTTGATTAAATTTATTCCTAAGTTTCATTGTTTTGATGTTATTGCAAATGGGACTGTTTTATTTCTTTTTAGGTAGTTTATTTTAGTGTATAGAAACAAAATTGATTTTTTATATGTGATTTTATAAGTTCCACTTTATTAGTTCTAAGAGTTTTTTAGTGGAGTCTTTTGGGACAATATATCTATATCCATATCCATATCTATATCTATGATCATGATCATGTTATCTTCAATCAGAGACAGTTTTCTTTTTTCTTTCTCAATATGGATGAGCTTTTTTTTTTTTTTTTTCTGTTTCTTGCCTAATTTCTCTGGCTAGAATTTCTAATACTATGTTGAACAGGAGTGGTGACAGTGGGCAAACTTGTCTTGTTCCTGATTTTAGAGGAAAAACTTTCAACCTTTCATTGAAAGGTTGGGCTTGTCATATATGACCTCTATTTTATTGATGTAGTTTTATTCTATGCCCAATTTGTTCATTTTTTAATCAGAAAACATGTTGAATTTTGACAACCTTTGATTAGAGGATATCCAAGTTAAGCCCCATATGGTGGTATAAGGAAGAATCAAGATAAGAATAAGAGAGTACTATTCAACACTCTTCCAACTAAACTCTGCTAAGCCTACAATATCTGGATGTGATTGTGTCCAGTTTTAGTTTTATTAAATCTGACAGTATTTCCTTAGGAATGTATTAGAAAGGATATTGGCACATTTGGGAATGCTGAGGGAAAAAAAAAGGAGTGAAGTGGCTAGTGTTCCTTGGAAATTTAAATTGGCAGCAGGAGTTGGGGCCAAAGATAGTCATAAGTCTTCCTGGAAACCTATATCTATATCTATCTATCTATATTACTTATACATACATATTTTATATATTCTAAAATCTGTGGGGCTCCCTGTATGTATGAGAGATGGGGATATATTGGAGATGGCTCTGAAGGGGAACAGACTCTGAAAGTTTTGGAGACCACAGGTCACCTAGAATGTATTCTTCTGATTCACTCTAAAACCTCCATAGCAAGAACCATTACCATTAAATGTTAATACAAATACTTCTCCATAAGTATTTCTAGAAGCTGTTTCTCATGTTCATAAAACTAGTACTGGTGTTCTCTGTAGGCAGAGATTCTAAATCCCAGAGTACAGGAAAAGAGAAAAGGAATATTCTCTTTCAGGCCTAAATCTGTCATGTAAGAGAGGTTAGGGCTGAAGATATAAATACAGATATTTCAACTCATAGGCATGGCTAGGAGTGAGGGCAAATAGTACCATACTGAGTCTGGAGCACTAGATCCCTCAGAGATGAAAGAAAGGTGGAAAAGACAATAAAGTAGAACTGAGAAGCTGCCAGGGGCATAAAAGAAAGAACAAGAAAGTGGGTTCCTAGAAGAACAAGCAAACAGTGCTGGGCCAAAGCAAACATATGTATCCTCATATACATGTCTTGGATGTACTTTTTAAATTGTTGGGTTTTTTTCCTGACTTTAACACATGTACGCCCGTGGCGGATTCATGTTGATGTGTGGCAGAACCAATACAATATTGTAAAGTAATTAGCCTCCAATTAAAATAAATAAATTTAAATTAAAAAAATAAAGTATGGATTAAAGTAGAAGAAAAAAAGAAAAGTTTGAAAATAGTATTTATGAATTTGGTACCACTAGAGCCAGGAAAGTGAAATAATTTTTTTTTTAAATTGGAGGTATATATAAAATATTTGAAGTCAAAATACTGTTATGAGTTTCATTATACTTACTTTTTAATTTTTTTCATTATTTTGGAAAAATATATTAAAATACATACATAAATACACATATATATGCGTATATACAGAGTCATATATAATGGGCCTCAGCCTCCTTTATGGCTTGGCATGTCACCGCTACTGCTAAGTCGCTTCAGTCGTGTCCGACTCTGTGTGACCCCATAGACGGCAGCCCACCAGGCTCCCCTGTCCCTGGGATTCTCCAGGCAAGAATATTGGAGTGGGTTGCCATTTCCTCCTCCAATGCATTAAAGTGGAAAGTGAAAGTGAAGTTGCTGAGTCGTGTCCGACCCCCAGCAACCCCATGGATTGCAGCCTACCAGGCTCCTCTGTCCATGGGATTCTCTAAGCAAGAGTACCGGAGTGGGGTGCCATTGCCTTCTCCCACTACTAGATCCCATCTTCATTTAAAATTTTGATGTTTTCATCATAGATTTTTAGAATTTATTTTGACTTTTTAAAGTAATGCACTGAAATAGTATAAAAACTGATTACTGAGGTTTTATGCATCCCTCAAATTTGGTGCCTGAGATGAGTGAAGCCCTCAGCTGTCTCTCCCCAGTCCTAGTTCTGCAAATGAAGAAAGCATTGCAAGGAAGAGAGAACAAGTCACTGGACTTAATACTGCCTTTGGATGGTCATGTAAGCTGGAGATGGTTAACTGGCCATTGGGTTTAGCAACAGGGAAGCCATTGGTGACCTTCACAAGACCAGTTTCAGTGAAATACTAGGGGTAAAAATTTGACTGGAGTAGATTCAAGACTGTTAAAATGTACTTGTAGTATTTTAATTTATGGAGATAACTATGAGACAATGCCATTGAAAGAAGATTCTTGTCACTTACATTTCCTGAGAGGAGGGAACATGCTACATCATGAAGGGCAATGGGGAAGCACCAGGCTTGGTCAAGAGGCAGAAGCAAGAGTGAGAGGAAAACATGACCCAGAGCTTTAATCTTATTTTTCTCAGGAAAGGTAAAGCAGGACCAAGGAAACACCTTAGGAACCGTCTATAGTTTTCTGGTGTGCTTCCCAGCTGGTGCTAGTGGTAAAGAACCCATCTGCCAATGAGGAGATGTAAGAGATGTGGTTCAATCACTGGGTTGGGAAGACCCCCTAGAGGAGGGAATGGCAACCCACTCCAGTATTCTTGCCTCGAGCATCCTATGGACAGAGGAGCCTGGCAGGCTACAGCCCATGGGGTCACAAAGAGTCAGACACAACTGAAGCAACTTAGCATGCATGCTTGCATAGTTGTCTGGTACCTGGTCCTGGGTGATTTAGGACAGGGGAAATATTGACTTAGTTGCGTGAAAGTTAGATACAGGAGGTGATTTGGGATAAAGAGAATTGATTCAAGAGTTTGAAATATGATTTTTGTTTGCTAGAAGAAACTAGATCACAAGGGAGATATAAACAACTATGGCCTGTGTTTGGTCCTGTGATTAATGGATGCCAAACACACAAATACAGAATCTAAGAAAATTCAGAACAAAGACAGAAGGGTTAGTGTGAAAGTACAGAAGGCAAAGATTTTTTTAATATTTGCTTATTTATTTGCTATCTGTTTCAGTCTGACCTAGTTTGTTCTCAAGCTTGTTAAATAGCCAACATTTTCATACTTTCTACAGACTATATATGTTAAAATATATAAATGAGAATAACCACTGAATTGACATTTCTTGTGAACTGTTCAATGTAATGCTTTTCTTTTATAATATCAAGATGAGGAAAAAGACAACTTGAATGGAAGACAGAAATCAAATAACCACAAGATAAAGTATTACTTCCTGTTGACATTTTATAACACTTAATTTACCTTTAGAAATGTCAAATGATCTTTTCTCCTTTATTCAACATGTTCTCCCTGATTTCTTTTGAAAGAACTCCTCTCTCTCCCTCCTAGAATATCTCAACACAATATAATAATTTACTAAAATGAGAGAGACTGAGAAAGGAAGCAAACCACTGCATTATGCAAAATGCATACTATTTCTGAGGATAACTGAGATTAAGGATTCTAAAGTATTTAGTATTTATACTTGTAACAACCATAACTGCCAGAATTCCTCTATGGTAAAGTAATTTTCATCTCTCCAGTTCATGGAGCCATTTAGCAATGTAACACATAGACACATAAAACATTAAATCTGTAAGAGCCGTGAGAGATCATTTACCTAAATGTTTATTATAAACACTCAGAATCTGCAAACATGTCCTGAGAGCTCAGGGTGGTCATTGTGTACGTTCAATTTCTAGTTTTAAAAATCAGTCAACAATAAGATAATTATTTTGATGTTCAGTTTCCATTTCAGATGTATATCAAGTGGTCACATGGTAGTTGATTGTTAGATGAAATGGTTGATTGTTAGATGAGGTGGCTAATGGTACACGACTATCACCACCAACTGACCTCAGTGCTTTGATTAGTATATAGTCGAAGCTGTTTTTACCCTTATCACATGTTTCATTTTCCCCCTTAACAGGCCAGAGTAAAGACAGAAAACATAGGGAACACTGATGCTGATATACAGACTGTGACTGAGGAGTCTAGACATGATAATAATTCTGCCAATTTGCTTTCTGATGATCTATGACTTCTGACTAATTAATATTCTCATATGAAACCTGACACTATCTCCAGGACTTAAAAAATCAGCCTTAAAAGAGTAAAGTAATGAATATATGATTTAATCTATTCATTTATGAGAAATAAAAACTACCCCCATCCAGAAAGTACAATTGCAGAAAAAAATGCTTTCAATTAACAACCTGAAGCTTTCCCTCTCAATGGGGCTATTCAACAACTGATGCATATTATAAAACATCAGAACAGCTAACAAACAATTAAAGGAGAAGAGCAAATTTGAAGGACTTATGCTACTTGACTTCACTTCAGTTCAGTCGCTCAGTTCTGTCCAACTCTTTGCAACCCCATGAACTGCAGCAAACCAGGCCTTCCTGTCCATCACCAACTCCCAGAGTCGACCCAAACCCATGTCCATTGAGTCAGTGATGCCATCCAACCATCTCATCCTCTGTCATCCCCTTCTCCTCCTGCCCTCAACTTTTCCCAGCATCAGGGTCTTTCTAATGAGTCAGCTCTTCACATCAGGTGGCCAAAGGTCTCGATTTTCAGCTCCAATATCAGTCCTTCCAATGAACACCCAGGACTGATCTCCTTTAGGATGGACTGGTTGGATCTCCTTGCAGTCCCAGAGACTCTCAAGAGTCTTCTCCAACACCACAGTTCAAAAGCATCAATTCTTCGGCGCTCAGCTTTCATTATAGTCCAACTCTCACATCCATACATGACCACTGGAAAAATTATAGCCTTGACTAGATGGACGTTTGTTGACAAAGTAATGTCTCTGCTTTTCAATATGCTGTCTAGGTTGGTCACAACTTTCCTTCCAAGGAGCAGGCGTCTTTTAATATCATGGCTGCAATCACCATCTGCAGTGATTTTGGAGCCCCCAAAAATAAAGTCAGCCACTGTTTCCACTGTTTCCCCATCTAATTGCCATGAAGTGATGGTACCAGATGCCATTATCTTGGTTTTCTGAATGTTGAGTTTTAAGCCAACTTTTTCACTCTCCTCTTTCACTTTCAACAAGAGACTCTTTAGTTCTTCCTCACTTTCTGCCATAAGGGTGCTGTCATCTGCATATCTGAGGCTATTGATATTTCTTCTGGAAATCTTGATTCCAGCTTGTGCTTCCAACAGCCCAGCATTTCTCATGATGTGCTCTGCAAATAAGATAAATAAACAGGGTGACAATATACAGCCTTGATGTACTCCTTTTCCTATTTGGAACCAGTCCCTTGTTCCATGTCCGGTTCTAATTGTTGCTTCCTGACCTGCATACAGGTTTCTCAAGAGGCAGGTCAGGTGGTCTGGTATTCCCATCTCTTTCAGAATTTTCCAGTTTATTGTGATCCACACAGTCAAAGGCTTTGGCATTGTCAAGAAAGCAGAAAGAGATGTGTTTTTTTATGGAACTCTCTTGCTTTTTCGATGATCCAGCGGATGTTGGCAATTTGATCTCTGGTTGTTCTACCTTTTCTAAAACCAGCTTGAACATCTGGAAGTTCATGGTTCACGTATTGTTGAAGCTTGGCTTGGAAAATTTTAAGCATTACTTTACTAGCGTGTGAGATGAGTGCAATTGTGTGGTAGGTTGAGCATTCTTTGGCATTGCCTTTCTTTGGGAATGGAATGAAAACTGACCTTTTATAGTTCGTGTGGCCACTGCTGAGTTGTCCAAATTTGCTGGCATATTGACTGCAGGACTTTCACAGCATCATCTTTCAGGATTTGAAATAGCTCAATTCGAATTCCATCACCTCCACTAGCTTTGTTCGTAGTGATGCTTTCTAAGGTCCATTTGACTTCATATTCCAGAATGTCTGGCTCTAGTTGAGTGATCACACCATCATGATTATCTGGGTCTTGAAGATCTTTTTTGTACAGTTCTTCTGTGTATTCTTGCCACCTCTTCTTAATATCTTCTGCTTCTGTTAGGTCCATACCATTCCTGTCCTTTATTGAACCCATCTTTGCATGAAATGTTCCCTTGGTATCTCTTATTTTCTTGAAGAGAACTCTAGTCTTTTTCATTCTATTGTTTTCCTCTATTTCTTTGCATTGATCACTGAGGAAGGCTTTCTTATCTCTCCTTGCTATTCTTTGGAACTCTGTATTCAAATGGGAATATCTTTCCTTTTCTCCTTTGCTTTTCACTTCCCGTCTTTTCACAGCTATTTGTAAGGCCTCCTCAAACATCCATTTTGCTTTTTTGCATTTTGTTTTCTTGGGGATGCTCTTGATCCCTGTCTCCTGTACAATGTCATGAACCTCCGTCCATAGTTCATCAGGCACTCTATCTATCAGATCTAGTCCCTTAAATCTATTTCTCACTTCCACTGTATAGTCATAAGGGATTTGATTTAGGTCATACCTGAATGGTCTAGTGGTTTTCCCTACTTTCTTCAATTTCAGTCTGAATTTGGCAATAAGGAGTTCATGATCTGAGCCACAGTCAACTCCTGGTCTTGTTTTTGCTGACTATATAGGACTTTTCCATCTTTGGCTGCAAAGAATATAATCCATATGATTTTGGTGTTGACCAACTGGAGATGTCCACGTGTAGAGTCTTCTCTTGTGTTGTTGGAAGAAGGTGTTTGCTGACTAATGCGTTCTCTTGGCAGAACTCTTTTGCCTTTCCGCTGATTCATTTTGTACTCCAAGGCCAAATTTGCCTGTTACTCCAGGTATTTCTTGACTTCCTACTTTTGCATTCCAGTCCCCTATAATGAAAAGGACATCTTTTTGGGGTGTTAATTCTAGAAGGTCTTGTAGGTCTTCATAGAACTGTTCAACTTCTTCAGCGTTACTGGTTGGGGCATAGACTTGGATTACTGTGATATTGAATGGTTTGCCTTGGAAACGAACAGAGATCATCCTGTCATTTTTGAGATTACATTCAAGTACTGCATTTCAGACTCTTTTGTTGACCATGATGGCTACTCCATTTCTTCTAAGGGATTTCTGCCCACAGTAGTAGATATAATGGTCACCTGAGTTAAAGTCACCCATTCCAGTCCATCTTAGTTCACTGATTCCTAGAATGTCAGTGTTCACTCTTGCCATCTCCTGTTTGACCACTTCCAATTTGCCTTGATTCATGGACCTAACATTCCAGGTTCCTATGCAATATTGCTCTTTAGAGCATCGGACCTTGCTTCTATTACCAGTCACATCCACAACTGGGTATTGTTTTTGCTTTGGCTCCATCCCTTCATTCTTTATGGAGTTGTTTCTCCACTGATCTCCAGTAGCATATTGGGCACCTACCAACCCCAGGAGTTCATCTTTCAGTGTCCTATCTTTCTGCCTTTTCATACTGTTAATGGGGTTCTCAAGGCAAGAATACTGAAGTGGTTTGCCATTCCCTTCTCCAGTGGACCACATTCTGTCAGACCTCTCCACCATGACCCATCTGTCTTGGGTGGCCCCACACGGCATGGCTTAGTTTCACTGAGTTACACAAGCCTGTGGTCCATGTGATCAGATTGGCTAGTTGTCTGTGACTGTGGTTTCAGTCTGTCTGCCCTGTGATACCCTCTCTCAGTGCCTACCATCTTACTTGGGTTTTTCTTACCTTGGACGTGGGGTATCTCTTCACGGCTGTTCCAACAAAGTGTAGCTGCTGCTCATTACCTTGGACTTGCCTGACTTCAAGACTAACTAAAAAAAAAAAAAAAAAACTAAAGTAATTAAGAAAATTTGGTGTTGGAAAAAGAACAGATAGATCAGTGGAACAGAACAGAGGGCCCAGAAATAGACCCACATAAATATAGTCAACTGATCTTTGACAAAGGAGCAAAGGCAGTACAAGGGAGTCAAGAAAGTCTCTTCAACAAATGGTGCAGCATCAACTGGACACCCAGTTGATGGGGAAAAAAGAAAAAAAGATTCTAGACTCAGGCTTTATACCCATCACAAGAATTAACTCAAAATGGATTCATAGACTTAAATGTAAAACAAGAAACGGTAAAATTCCTAGAAGATAACATAGGAGAAAATCTATATGATCTGGGGCATGGCTATAGCTTTTTAAATACAACACTAAAGACACAATCCATAAAAGACATAACTGATAAGCTGGACCTCACTATATTAAAAAACTTCTACTCTATAAGAAATGCTGTCAAAAAAAATGAGAAATAAACCACAGTCCATGAGAAAATATTTTCAAAAACACATCTGGTGTGTTTGGGTATATCCAAAGTATACAAAGAACTCTTAAAATTCAATGATAAGGAATCAGCCTAATTTACAAATTTGTCAAATACCGTAACAGACACCTTACCAAAGAAAGATATATAGATGAAAAATAAACATATGAAAAAAGAAATAACCCATATCAGATGTTATTGTAGAAATGCAAATTAAAACATCAATGAGATACCACTACAAACCTATTAGAATGGCCAAACCAGGGAAACACCAAATGCTGGCAAGGATATGCAGCAATGAGAATTCTCATTCAGTGCTAGTGAGAAAGGAAAATGATATGGCTACTCTGGAAGACAGTTTGGTGATTTCTTATAAAAGTAAACATCATCTTACTATATAATCCAGCCAACATGTTCCTTGGTATTTATCCAAAGGAGTTGAAAATTATATCCACAGAAAAACTTGCACATGGAGACTTATAACAGCTTTATTCATAACTGCAAAAACTTGAAAGTAACCAAGATGTCCTTCAGTAGGTGAATAGATAAACTATGGTATATCCAGGAATGGAGTGTTATTCAACAATAAAAATAAAAAATAAATAAATAAGGTATCAAGCATTTAAAAGACATGAAGGAGCTTTAAATGCATAGTGTTAAGTGAAAGAAACCAATCTTAAAAGTCCACATACTGTACGATTCCAGTTGTATAATACTCTGTAAAAGGAAAACTGTGGAGAAAATTGGGCTTCCTAGGTGGCGCTAGTGGTAAAGAACCCACATGCCAGGGGACATAAGAGACATGGGTTCGATCCCTGGGTCAGGAAGATCCCCTGGAGAAGGGCATGGCAACCCACTCCAGTATTCTTGCCTGGAGAATCCCATGGACAGAGGAGCCTGGTGGGCTACAATCCATAGGGTTGCAGAGAGTCACACACAACTGAAGTGACTTAGTGAAGCACATGGAAAAAATTAAAAATCAGTGGTTGTGGGGATAGGTGGGAGGAGAGAGATGAATCAGAAGACAGAGGATTTTTAGGGCAGTTAAAATACCCTGTATATTACAATTATGAATATACACCATCATACTTTGGTTCTAACTCACAGAATATACAATAGCAAGAATGAACCCTAAGATAAAAATAGATTTGGAGTGACTATAATGTATCAGTGTAGGTTCATCCTTGGTTAAAAAATAAAGTACCATTCTGGTGACTGGTACTGATAATGGAGAAGGCTATATGTGTGTGGGGACAGGGGGCATGTGACAAATATTTGTTGTAAACCAAAAACTGCTCTAAAAACAGTCTTTTACCATCTTTCTAAATTCCATATATATGCGTTAGTATACTGTATAAGCCTGTATATGAGACAGCAAAAGAGACATTGATGTATAGAACAGACTTTTGGACTCTGTGGGAGAGGGAGAGGGTGGGAGGATTTGGGAGAATGGCATTGAAATATGTAAAATATCATGTATGAAATGAGTCGCCAGTCCAGGTTCGATGCATGATACTGGATGCTTGGGGCTGGTGCACTGGGACGACCCAGAGGGATGGAATGGGGAGGGAGGAGGGAGGAGGGTTCAGGATGGGGAATACATGTATACCTGTGGCGGATTCATTTTGATATTTGGCAAAACTAATACAATTATGTAAAGTTTAAAAATAAAATAAAATTAAAAAAAAAACCCAGTCTTTTATTAAAAGAAATTGATTGCTAAGTACAGAGTGCAAGATTTTCAAATATATATTTATTAATCAGTAACTCAGACACATTAAAATAATTTAAGGTGTTCCAGTGGCCAAGACTCCCTTCTCCCAATGTACGGGGACCCGAGTTCCATCCCTGCGGTGAGGTGGGGGGAATCAGATTCTACATGCGGCAACTAAAGATTCCCTCATTCCACAACTAAGACCCAGAACAGTGAAATAGATAAGTAAATTAAAATTAAAACAAAAAGTAGTACTGATAATAATGTAAGACATCTCTCTAGCTATTTGTGAAATTAATGAAAGCCAGAGAAGCTCACAGCTTAGTCTTGAGGAAAGTTGTTTTTTCCATGTGAAGAAGCTATCATCAACTCAGGTGACAATTTGCTGAAGAAACTGGACATAACACCCTTTTCTATAATGCATTACCTCAAAGTATACATGGTGTGAATATAATTGTTGAAATTATTATTATAAGAAGAGTGAAATAAAACAACCTGTTATGATCTTTCAGTTCAGTTCAGTCACTCAGTCGTGTCTGACTCTTTGCAACCCCATGAATTGCAGCACACCAGGCCTCCCTGTCCATCACCAACTCCCGGAGTTCATTCAAACTCATGTCCATCAAGTCAGTGATGCCATCCAGCCATCTCATCCTCTGGCATCCCCTTCTCCTCCTGCCCCCAATCCCTCCCAGCATCAGAGTCTTTTCCAATGAGTCAACTCTTCTCGTGAGGTGGCCAAAGTACTGGAGTTTCAGCTTTAGCATCATTCCTTCCAAAGAACACCCAGGACTGATCTCCTTTAGAACGGACTGGTTGGATCTCCTTGCAGTCCAGGGGACTCTCAAGAGTCTTCTCCAACACCACAGTTCAAAAGCATCAATTCTTCGGCACCCAGCTTTCTTCGCAGTCCAACTCTCACATCCATACATGACCACTGGAAAAAACATAGCCTT
The DNA here is from genome assembly GCF_029407905.1 of Bubalus kerabau. Taxonomy (NCBI): domain Eukaryota; kingdom Metazoa; phylum Chordata; class Mammalia; order Artiodactyla; family Bovidae; genus Bubalus; species Bubalus kerabau. The sequence goes on along the minus strand of NC_073647.1, from coordinate 39,401,959 downwards.
GACTAGACAGACCTTTGTTGGCAAAGTAATGTCTCAGCTTTTGAATATGCTATCTAGGTTGGTCATAACTTTCCTTCCAAGGAGTAAGCGTCTTTTAATTTCATGGCTGCAGTCACCATCTGCAAAGATTTTGGAGCCCCAAAAAATAAAGTCTGACACTATTTCTTTAGTCAGATGAGAAAATTGATGTCTCTAATTTGGCCATTTTAAATGCATGCAGTCCACAAATCAAACATAGTATAAAATGTGTTTTATAGGTTATCTGTCAGCACAATGTGAAGAAAGGTTGAGAAATGATAGTTTAGCCTTCTTCCCTCATTTTACATCAGGAGTAAACTAGGCTTAGGGTGGGAAAATGACTTGTCCAAAGCCACACAGTGAGTTGAGTAAAGGTACAATAAGAACTCAGTTTTCTGCCTTCCATGCTCTTATTGATCCTACAGCAGCTTCTTGCATTTCAGAGAAAAAGTGTGTCAGAGGATTTTTAAGGGCTCTCATCCTGAGCACTCATTTTAAACAATATTCTTTATAACAACAATTTGCAACAATATGCAAATTTGCTAATCTCATTGTTAAGTTGAGTTGCTCAGTCGTGTCCGACTATTTGTAACCTCATGGACTGCAGCATGCCAGGCTTCCCTGTCCATCACCAACTCCCGGAACTTCCTCAAACTCATGTCCATTGAGTCGGTGAGGCCATCCAACCATCTCATCCTCTGTCGTCCCCTTCTCCTCCAGCCTTCAATCTTTCCCAACATCAGGGGTTTTTCTAATGAGTTAGTTCTTCACATCAGGTAGCCAAAGTATTGGACTTTCAGCTTCAGCATCAGTCCTTCCAATGAACACCCAGTCCTTCCAATGATCTCCTTTGGGATGGACTGGTTGGATCTCCTTGCAGTCCAAGGGACTCTCAAGAGTCTTCTCCAACACCACAGTTCAAAAGCATCAGTTCTTTGGTGCTCAGCTTTCTTCACAGTCCAACTCTCACATCCATACATGACTACTGGAAAAACTATAGCTTTGACTAGATGGTCCTTTGTTGACAAAGTAATGTCTCTGCTTTTTAATCTGCTGTCTAGGTTGGTCATAGCTTTTCTTCCAAGGAGCAAGCATCTTTTAATTTCATGGTTGCAGTCACCATAAACAATGATTCTGAAGCCCAAGAAAATAAAGTCTGTCACTATTTCCATTGTTTTCCCATCTATTTGCCATGAAGTGACAGGACTGGATGCCATGATCTTTGTGTTTGTGAATGTTGAGCTTTAAGCCAACTTTTTCACTTTCATCAAGAGGCTCCTCTGTTCCTCTTGAATCTGATTGTTAGAATCAGTTAATTCAGATATTGCTCTCTCCTTTTAGTCCTGATAGCAATGCATGGGGGAAAACAAGAGAATGAGGGTGGGTGGTGGCAGTCCAAAGGCCGGCTAATAAAGGCAAATGGTTTAAAAGCCTTCTCTAATTATCCAAATGTAAGGCCATAAGAGCTAGAAGATTGATGACAGAAATAGGAAGCAGTGGCAATGTGGAGGGCAGGATGAAGACTTCAGAGGAGTTAGTAGCAGCAGCAGCAGTGACTATCTGGAAGTTGCTGAAAAGATGGAAGTCACAAAGGATTCCAACTGTTTTCATTGAGATGTTTAGAAGACTAGGAGAACAGAGAGAGAGAGTTGAGGACTGAACCTCAAGGGAACATGACAGAGAGATTTTGTTGGTACTGAATTCTGTCATTTTTGCTTAGGGGCTGGAGGCTTGGAAACTATATTTCCCAGATTGCCTTGCCATTCAGGTTTTATGAGATTTGGAAGGCAAAATACAAGGAGAAGCAGGAGCAGATGGCTGATGTGAAATTTGCAGTGGCTTCCGAGCAAGCTCCCTTCAGTGCTGTCAGCTGCTGCCAACATGGCTAACGGCTACTTACTGTTCCCGTACTTCCTGATTTCTTCAGCCCTCCTGACCTCTGCCCCATGCCAAGTGTTATGCAAGCAGGATGTTCCCCAGATGATATCCTCCTACTAAAAAACTTGAAGTGGTTTCTCTATTTCTGACCAAACCCTGATTGATGGAAACCCTTGCACTCAGAGTGTGGATGCTGGGCCAGTAGCATCACCTGGGAGCTTGTTAGAACCTCAGGCCCCACTGCAGACTTAATGAATTAGAATCTGCATTTTAACATGACCTCCAGGTGACTGGTATGTGGATTCAAATTTGAGAAGACTTGCTATATAGCAATTACAGATGTATGTCATCTTTGCATAAGTTTCAGTGCATTGATGGATGAAGAGAAAAAAATTTATAAGAAAAAAGACATAAATGGAAGCTGAGAAAATGGAGGCAGTAAATAGACATCACTGTTTTGAAGACTTTATCCCTAAACTAAAAGGGGCCAATCTAAGAAATGACCTCTCCCTCCCCTATTTTTTATGACTTTAAAACAAATCACATCATAGTGGTTTTTGGGAGTATATTTATTTTCCACTGGACTATGAAACTTATGAGTCATGATGTTCAATACAGTGGGCATTAGTCCTTAGTGGCTATTGTGCACTTGAAATGTGGCTAGCCCAAAAAGGAGATATACTGTATATATAAAATCCAGAATGGATTTCAAAGATAAAAAAGAAAAATAATCCAACTTGTCACTCATAGTATTTTTTTGTTTGTGACATATCAAATGTTAATATATCGAATCAGTTCAGTTCAGTTCAGTTGCTCAGTCGATTGGGTTAAATAAGTTTTCATAATCAATCCCAACTTGTTACCTTTTATCTTTTTTAATATGACTACTAGAAAAATTTAAATGGCATATGTGACTCGTATTATATTTCTTTTTTTTCCCAGCTTTAATGTTCTATGTCTTGAAATATGATTGACATAGAACATTGTGAGTTTAAGGTACAGAATGTGATGATTTTGTACACATATAGCACAAAATGTTTCCCACAAAAAGATGGTAACACATCCCTCACATAACATATTTACCATTTTGCTGCTGCTGTTGTTATGGTGAAAACATTAAAGCTCTACCCTCATAGTAACTCTAAATTATATAATACAGTATTGTTAACTATAGTCCCCATGCTTCAAATGACATGCCCAGAACTTATTTGTCTTATAACTGAAAGTGTGTACCCATTTACCAACATCTCTCCATTTTCCCTACCCCTAAGCCTCTGGCAACCACCAATCTACTCTGTATGAGCTCAGTGGTTTCATATTCCATATATAAGTGAGATTATACACTATTTTGTGTTCCTCTGTCAGACAATTCACTTAGTATAATGCCCTCAAGGTCAGTCCATGTTGTCACAAAGAGCAGGATTTCCTTCTTTTTCATGGCTGAATTATGCATACACACATGCACACACACACACACACACACCACATTTTCTTGATCCATTTGTTCATCCGTGGACAATTTGATATTTCCCAAGTCTTGGCTATTGGGGATAATGCTGCAACAAACATAGGAGTGCAGATATCTCTTTAAGATATCTATTTTATTTCCATTGGATATATGCCTAAAGTAAGACTATGCATGCACGTGTGCTAAGTTGCTTCAGTCGTGTCCAACTCTTTGTGACCCTATGGACTGTAGACCACCAAGCTCCTCTGTCCATGGGGATTCTCCAGGCAAGAATACTGGAGTGCTGTAACTACAAAATCAAGAATTAATTTCAAAGATATAAAAGAAAAAATAATCCAACATATCACTTTAGCCATGCCCTTCTCCAGGGGATCTTCCCGACTCAGGGACTAAACTCATGTCTCTTGCTGCTGCTGCTGCTGCTGCTGCTGCTGCTGCGTCGCTTCAGTCGTGTCTGACTCTGTGCGACCCCACAGACAGCAGCCTACAAGGCTCCCCAGTCCCTGGGATTCTCCAGGCAAGAACACTGGAGTGGGTTGCCATTTCCTTCTCCAATGCATGAAAGTGAAACGTCAAAGTGAAGTCGCTCAGTCGTGTTTGACTCTTTGTCAACCCCATGGACTGCAGCCTTCCAGGCTCCTCTGCCCATGGGATTTTCCAGGCAAGAGTACTGAAGTGGGTTCCAATTGCCTTCTCTGCCATGTCTCTTAAGTCATCTGTGTATTGGCATTTACCATTAGTACCACCTGAGACTGCTGGATCATATGATAGTTATATTTTTAATTAAGGAACCTCCATACTGTTTTCCATAGTGACTACACCAAATTTACATTCCCACTGGCAGTGGGCAATGAACCTTTTTCTCAACATTCTCTTCAATTTTTTTTTTTATCACTTGTCTTTTTGATAATAGCCATTATAACAGGTGTGAGGTGATATTTCTTCATGGTTTTGATTTGCCTGATTATGAGTAAAGTTGAGCACTTTTTCAAGTACATGTTGGTGATTTGGATGTCTTCTTTGGAAAAAGTCAATTCAGGTCCTTTGCTCATTTTTCAGTTAGACCATTTGTGTTTTGCTATTGATTCATATGAGTTTGTTATATATTTGTGGTATTAAGCCCTTATCAGATATATGATTTACAAATATTCCCTCCCATTTTATAGGCTATATATGATTTACAAACATTTCCTCCTATTTGGTAGGTTGCCTTTTCATTTGATTGCTTCTTGCTGTGCAGAAGCTCTTCATAGTCCCACTTGTTGATTTTCGTTTTTGTTACTTATGCTTTTGGTGTCATAGCCAAAAGATAATCGTCAAGAATAATGTCAAGGACCTTTTTAGGTATGTTTTTTTTGTCTAGGAGTTTTATGGTCTCAGGTCTAATGTGTAAGTTCTCAATCCTTTTTGAGTTTATTTTTATGAATAAGATAGGGGTCTGATTTCATTCTTTTGCATCATATTATATTTCTTTTAGACAATGCTGCCTGAAAAGAGCTGGGATAAGGTCTTAGTGATCAGTGAATCCACAATACCACGTGCTCCATTTCTCAGCCCTGAACTGCTAAATACTCTTAAGCTCTCCAGTCAAAGCTGATTTTTTTTCCTGCACGCTCACAGCACTTAATATTTGCTCTTCCTTGTACATAATTGGGCCTCCCCGGTAGCTCAACTGGTAAAGAATCCACCTGCAATGCAGGAGACCCTGGTTTGATTCTTGGGTTAGGAGGATCCCCTGGAAAAGGGATAGGCTACCCACGCCAGTATTGATAGGCTTCCCTGGTGGCTCAGATGATAAAGAATCAGCCTGCAATGCGGGAGACATGGGTTTGATCCCTGGGTTGGGAAGACCCCACAGAGAAGGGCATGGCAACCCAGTCTAATATTCTTGCATGGAGAATCCCATGGACAAAGGAGCCTGGTGTGCTACAGTCCGTGGGGTTTTAAAGACTCAGACACAACTGAGGGACTAAGCACATTCATAACAATATTATTCAAAATACTCAGCAACTGGAAAAAACCCAAATGACCAGCAATTTGATAAAGAGACAAACAAAATGGAGTATATTCACACCACAGAATAGATCCTCTGGAGAAGGGCATGGCAACCCACTCCAGTATTCTTGTCTGGAGAATGAGCAACTAAGCATGGCACAGCATGGCATGTATATAATTATGCATGATTTAGATTTACTTGACATAATTTCATGCTGTTAATTATGTCATGTCTATAAATCTTTTCACCAAGTTTGTGCATCCTATTATTATTATGCCTAGCACAATGCTGTGTACATACTAGGACCTGATTAAATTCCTGTTAAAATAGGTGTCTTAAATCCTCTGCTTGTGATGAACTTTGCTACCTCAGTAATAAAAACTCAATCTACACATGACCCATGAGGCTGACCTACTTAGAGACAATGTATCTTTGACATAAGCATGGCCTCGTAAGAGTGAATTAGCCCACTGAGATATTAATTCATTCACAAATGTTTGACACCTACTATATTCTAGGGTTAAATCTTCATTTACAACCACTAACCCAATTACATCCATTTTCATCTCTGTTAAAAAGCTGAGTAAATAAAGATAGTCCTGAACTCTCATATATTTTATTATTAGAACCATTATATATATATATATATATATATATATATATATATAGTAAAATGTGTGCATTTCTATATTACTCTTATCCAGAGTTACTTCTTACAAAGATATTTATTTTATTGTTTTGATTTCCAGTAACATAGATTGGCTAAAAGGAGAAAAGAAGAAATGGGTTGAATAGCTGCTATGGATTCATAAATTCTTCCCACAGCCTTTCTTGAGTTGAGGGCAAGTCTGAGCTTGGTGGAGGGTATTGAAATAGACTTCTTGATCAATAGAAAGGTCTCAAAGTTTCTCCATTTCTCACTCTCCCCCTTAAAAATGAAAGAGCTACAGTTTGATCTCCACCTTTGACATATAGTAATTTAAATATCAAAGAGGTATTTTAGTAATGGGTTTCACACTTTTGAAGGAAATAAAAGATTTCCCGTAGCTTTGTTGGCAACAGATCAAAACACTGAATCAAAATAACCTAGATAAACTGTCTTTGGAGTTTGTCCAGAAAGTCCAGGTTCTTGAGTGAAGGATCAAAAGAAGACTTTATTTAGGTCAACTTATTTCTCTAGAAAAACAATAACCCAATTCATCTAATAAGTTGACCAAGAAAAATCCCAAATTTAGATTTTTTCATTTTCTCCCAGAGTCCAACAATTGCTGAAATCATATTTGCTCATCCACTGAGCTTTCATGCCAAATTGCTCTGTGAAGAGAATGTGCTCTGTTCTCTTGTGTGTCATGTTCAACTGTCATGTGATGAACACCCCAAAGCTTTCCTCCATTGCCTGGCTTCAGGGTGGAGACACCCATATTGTTGTCAGCTGCTGATGGCTACCTTGAGAGTCAGTCAAATGGAAGCCTTTATGTTCTGACTCATTCTTTCTCCATACAATAATATCCAGTGGTTAAGCTTCCATGTTCCCAATGCAGGGGGCCCAGGTTCGATCCCTGGCCAGGGAACTAGATCCCATATATGGCAACTAAGACCCAGTGCAGTCAAATAAATACATAAAATAAATATTAAAGAACTGAAGTTCCAGCAGCAAGGGGTTCTAGGATAGAACATGCAGAGCCATGGAGATGGATGTAGGGAACTTGGGTTTACTCTGAGAGAGAACAGACTATAGGAGGGCAAATGTTGAATCAGGGAGACCAGTTAGGAGGCAATTACAATAATCTGAGTCAGAGTGATGATGAATCCAAACACAGTAGTTGTAGATGAACTGGTGCTTCTGATGTACTGCCCACCTCAAACTGTCTTAAGCTAGCTTTTCTGACACGATCCCTAGATTATGTATTATGCATATATATATATATATATATATATATATATATATATATATATATATCTTAAATGTGTGTATATACATTGGTATATCTCTGGTGTCTCATGGTGCTTGGTACATAGTAGGTGCTCAGTAAATGTAGGTTAAACGAAGCATTACTGGAGATATCCAGAAGAGCAAAGGGCTAGATCCTTTGAGTTGTTATAATAATCTTAACAAATTTTCTGGAGGATTTCCTACTTTTCTAATCCCTAAACCATAGATGAGGTGTTAATCACGATTACTTAATTAGAATAGGCCTTGACCTCCTTAAAATGACACCTATATGCAACCTTGGACAGCTCTGTAGGGTGGGCAACAATATGGGCAACTCTCTTCCTCTGGCAATTTAAACCTTAACACAGGTATTTCTACCATCACCCATTTCCCAGAACATTTAACATACATTAATAATAGGCAAAAATATCCATGCTGAGTTGTAACAATATATAGTCTGTGCTTGTGTCTCAGCCCATGTCAAGGAACAGGAAGAAGCTAATAAAATACCCCAATTTTAGAGAAGTTCTGGTTCCCATTTGTACTGTCTTAACCCCTTCATCCAAGGGAATGTGCATACATATATGTTTGTTGGTGTGTATAAATATATATTGATATATTTCATTTTAGATAATATATATGCATACATGTATCTATCCCAAGCTCATATAGCTCCTTTTCTTTTCTATTTTTTAATGTGTGTTTCATACTGGAGTACAGTTGATTTATAGTGTTGTGTTAGTTTCCAGTGCACCTCAAAGTCATCCAGTTATATGTGTACTCCTTTTCTACTGATACTGTAGATTATGAGAATAAGAGAAAGGAATCGCCCCTCTCTGATCTCAGGATCAGAGCTCCCCCTCAGATAGCATGTTGATACTGGTAGAAGCTGAATACACATGTCTATAAAATGGGGAAAACATCAATAGAAGTACTTGTATTTTTCATATTTTGTCACCCTGATATCTCTGTATAGGCTCTGTAGCTATCATAATCTTATTAGTATTAAATGGGCAACTTGGAGTCAAAAGCGAAAGCCTGTTTTCTAATGATTATGCCAAAGTGAGGTCGTAACCTTGTGGACAATGACAATCACAAAGTGGTTCTTGATGATTTTTAATGAATCTGGATTTATTTTTTTTTCTAATGCTGCACTATGAGCATGGCTTGCAGTCAGGCTTTGGAAGGCTATTCGAATTGGTAATTAAATACAATCTGTACACTGACTGGCACAGAAGGTGAGGAGAGAAGAAGCCATACCTGCCAACGATGCTCAGTTGCTGTGACAACAAGATTTGAAAGATTGGATTAAATCAGACACAGAGGGTCCCTGATCCAGGGCTGTCCACTTTCACAGCCAGACATATGTACGGATGGCTCTTGCTCACTTTTTGGGTAATGTTCACTGAAGTTGCCTGCAGACTTCTGCCCCTCAGAAAACTCTAGCTTCCTCATCACTGCCAGTGTCAGTGATGAAACAATCAGAAAGGTCAGTCCTCCATCCACTGCCACCCAACCTGAAGCCTCTCAGACACTAGTGATCACCTTCCACTCACAATATTGCCCTTTATTTCTCACTGGGATAGAATTTTTGCCTTAAGCAAACAATAGAAGTATATCTCTGACCAAAGCCTCCAAAATACTGAAAAAAATGATTGTATTCAGTTGTGCGATGATAGCTGATTTTTAAGTCCTTTTTCCAAAATATGTTTCATGATGTCATGAGAATATTTCCCTAATAAAACAATCAAGTACTAAGTGATTTCTAGGTTTGCCCCTATGATGGCAGAGAAAATATCCATATGTCCATCTCTCCTGAGGAATGCTATTTGGAATGCCACATCCAGTCACCCTCTTAACACTGTAGCCCAGCCTGTCACAGCCCACTAAAGACCTCTAAAAGCTGTACACATGACCATTGCATCAGCACTCAATTTCTAGTGCTCTTACTATAGAGAAAGGGAAAAAAAATACACACAGGCAAATTGCTGATAAACGTCAGAGATGCACCTCAGTCAAGAGCCTCTCCCCTTATACTTCTTCCATGTTTTCTCAGTAGCATTCAGAATTATACATCTCAACATCTCCCTTTCTCTTCAGAAACCTTGTCACATTTTCTTAGAGTTCCAGCCATTTCAAGGAGATCATAGGTGGTGGTGGATTAATTACAGAATTTGATCCCTTGTGCTATATATAATGCTACATAACTCGAGCAAAGCAGCCTTCTTTTTTAATTTTTATTTTTAAACCACTTTCAATGGTGATTATGTAGTCTCATTAAGAGAGAGGCTACCCATACATTTCACAGCACACTCCTAACATGACTGCATATCCTTCTGCTTATGTGTAAACTTACCCAAGAACTTCAGCATCACTTCTCATCATGTGATCAGAGAAACTTTCTTGTCCCTCATCTTCCTCCTTATTTAGAATATCCCTAAGCAACGACTCAAGTAGCCAAAGGAAACAGGCCGGAGAGGATGTTGGGAATTTAGCTAACTTACCTCCTGCTATGGCCTAACTCTCTCTTCTAGATCTGAAAGAAATATGGAGTTTGCTGAACTGAACTGAGCTTTTCTAAACATCAGTTCCCTTAAATAGGAAAGGGTGGTTGCAATGATTATAAATAATACATGCAAAGTAGCTAATTACAGACCTGGCTTTCAGTAGGCAATCAATAAATTGTAACTATTTTTATTTTGCTTATAAGCTTGAATTTCTACTGGGGTGGCATCCACTATGGAAAACTGGCAGTCTAGACAGGAACAAATATCCAGACTTGATTAAAGCCACAAACAGAGTCTGGGATGAGGATCAGACCTTTAGGACATGTCCATAAATGGGTTCTGAAATGAATGTGGCGCCAGTGACTGGAGGATGGATGACCTCTTTAGCCCCTGACTAGGGTAAGGCAAGTGAGGTACCTAAGGTGCAAAATTTAAGAAGGCATTCACTTTCTGGTGCCTGCACTATACTCCCTGGTGGCTTAGACAGTAAAGAATCCACCTGCAATGTGGGAGAGCTGGGTTTGATCCCTGGGTTAGGAAGATCCCCTGGAGAAGGGAACAGTTACCCACTCCAGTATTATTGTCTGGAGAATGCTATGGACAGAGGAGCCTGGTGGACTACAGTCCATGGGGTCACAAAAAGTCAGACATGACTGAGTGATTTTCACTTTCACCTTCACTCCATACTCACATGACCTGGAGAGTTGGTGCTTCCTTAAATGTTCTGCCCTAGATGCTTCATTTGCTTGAGTTTGGTCCAGGCCCTGTCTGAATTCCACATCCTTTGGGAGTGGGTAGTAGAGAGTGGCTGTACCACGTGGAGTGGCCTGCAATGATCCACCAGCTGCCACGAAGAGAACACCCTGGCCTGGGTTGTTAGCACTCAGAGGTCACAGGTAAAAGAGGAGCTAGGGAACAATCATAGAAGAGAAAAGACTACAAATTGAGTTGGGCCACCACTGTTTTAAACATCTTTCAGTCATGCACAACAGAGTGTTCCCATGTCAAAAGGGTTGACTATTTAGAAGGAAGATCTGCCTTTTAGCAGAAGTACCTGAGCCAAGGGAAATGCTTTAAGACCTATATTTTATTAGTTGTTTCTGGCATAAAGAGTATAAAAGCATGACCTCTAAAGAGATGACTAATACAACAGGATATGGTTCATAGTTCTCCTAAGACTCATCTATGAGTGTTGCTTTCCACTTTACAGAGAGCTTTAAAATTCATCATCATATCTGTTCATTACAACTCAGAGACTGCAATCTAGATACTATCATTTCCATGTTATAGAAGAGGCAGCATGAGGCAAAGAGAGGGTTACTGCCTTAGTGATGCAACTTTTCAGGAGCAATCGTAGCAGAGGGGCGAGAGTTTGTCCAGGAGACGTTGACTTTTACATCAGGCAGTGCTTTGAATCCTAAACCCATCACTACAAGTGAGCTCTGCAGCCTTGGGAAACCGATTTCACCCTTCTTTTATTCCTGTTTCCTTATCCATAAAATCTAGCCTACAAAATCCAGGCTTGTTGGGTTGCAGTGGGCAATAAATTAGAAAGCAGGTACCAAGTGTTCAGAACCATAGTAAGTCCTCAACAAATGTCATCCTTTTCTCCGCGGTTCACTATTGTACTGATTTGCAGTGTCTCTGCTCCAGATTTTGTCAGGAGCCCTTTTCTAGATGACTTCCCCTCTGAATGCACAGTTGGCATCTCTAGCTGGAAGATGAATGACAAAGAAGGGTCCTTTGTTCATTAAACAAATCCTTTCCCACAGCTAAATGGGAGGGGGCCCTGGGAGACTGGCCGTCATTTTCATTGGATATTAATCAATGCATGAATCACAGGCTGCAGCTCTGAGTGGTGGGGGGATGGGCGGGCTGGGTGGGAAGCATTTTTAGAACTGTCACTTTAAAAATATGTTCCCTCCTGCCTTGCGGCTCTCTCAGTGGGCAGATTTGAAAATAGAAACAAGTAACTTTAATTAGACTCTAATTAGCCCCACAAGTTTGGTGAGCTAGGATAGTTTATCTTAGGAAGAAAAAAATGTAATAACAGACGGAGGATTTTCCAGCCACCACAACTTTAATTACAATCCCAAACACCTCAAGCGTGCTTACTGGGCCAATTAAATCAGCAGGGCAATGGCAGAGCGCATGCACTGGATGCCAGACCCAAGCTATGAGGAGGTTTTCAACTGGAGTTTGTTTCCAAAGTAATTTGAAAAACAGATAACTTATAATACTTACTTAAACAGAAGCAGGAGGCCTTTAAACTGTGGTTAATGCCCGAGGCATAGGATCTCAGAGATGGAGACTCTCTCCAGCTCAGGGTTTCTCAAGAATAAGCCCTTGGCTGGGTGTCCCTAAGCCTCTTTGCTTCAGTCTCCTCCTCTAAGATGGAGCAGTTTGGCCCTTCTCTCTCCCACTCCCCTTTGCACCTGGGTAGGAGATTCAGCTGACTGATCACTTCACAGAGAGAATCCTTGCTCTAGATACCCTTCTGGTGTCTTCTGACACATCAGTGCAGCCAGTCCACAGCAGACTGAACTCTGCCTCTGAACTCAAGAAAGGGGACTGTCCAAAGAAAAACAATACTTCCTCTGCTTCCAGTGACACACCTTAAAAGGGAAAGCAGATGAAAGAGGCCCGGCATTGCCCTGACCGTGTTCGGGTGAATGACAGTCAAAACTCATGTCCAAACTAGCCATTCAACCTTTACCTGAGGTTGGAATGAGAAGTCCAGGGAGGTAAGGATAAACTTTCCATTTCTCCCCATCCCCCACCAACCCCAAATGCATTTTCCATACCAGCTGAGAGAAATCCAACACCTGTAACCCATAAACAGGCAGGTGGGCCCTGCCCCCATTCACAAATCTAGTGAATTCTTACAGTTAAGGGCCTTTGAGGCTGGCTGTCAGGAGAATGTTCTGGTGCCTTCCTTTTGTTTCCTCAGAGTTATGTTGAAAAAGAGCCACCTCAGCCAGTCAATGTTGTCACCTGAAATGACTAATGTGATGGGAGTGACATAGCAGTCAGTGGGTGGGTGGCCCTTCACGCATCTGCCACTGAGCACTGAGAGGGCGCAGTGTAGTGAGGGGCCAGCCACTGATGGACTCCTGTTCATTTCCAGTGTTTTCCATGGCATTACTCACTGAGCTGAACCCAGTGCTCTCATTCTTCTAACAGCTATTTAAGTGCTAAAACGTTGTCTGGCCCTGGACTAGCTTCTGAAGGTGCAGAAAGGAATGAAGCAGGGTCCTTCGGCTCAGGGAGCAGGCTGCCTAGCAAGAGGTGAACGTGGGTCCATGGTGGGGGGAAAGGAAAGAAATGGGGAGGTGTCCGCCAAATATCAAAACTCTGAAAACTGACCCTTCAATGTTGTAAAGAAGCAGATCAGTGCTGGTTGAAACCATGAGGTCTATTATGTTCCATCTGACATCAACTAAATCAAAACCCCTTGATTAAGCTGAAAAAGGTTACTTGCTTTACCTTTCAAGTCACCAAAGGAAAATGTCCCAAGGGCAGAGACCTCACCAGTCCATTTACTGTAACCAGGGCTTGCTCTGGTTCCAAATGACTCCTCTCTCCTCTCAGACAATTCCAGGAATCCTCAGGAAGGGACTCATTCTCTTACACAGACTCAGACTCTTATTTTGTCTTTTCAGTTCTCGGCTTATGTAAGTTATATGTCTGGCTTCTGACAACAGCAAAAATGTCAGTAACATTAAAAATAAAACTTGACAATAATAATAAGCAATATTTAATAAGTGGATACTATATAGCAGGCAGTCAGCTAAGTGATTCACATTTAATTGTAAGTTTGCTGCTGCTGCTGCTGCTAAGTCGCTTCAGTGTGTCCAACTCTGTGCGACCCCATAGACGGAAGCCCACCAGGCTCCCCCGTCCCTGGGATTCTCCAGGCAAGAACACTGGAGTGGGTTGCCATTTCCTTCTCCAAATTGTAAGTTTAGAACTTATTTAATCCTCCAAACAACCGTCAGTAATAGATACTATTCTTTTCTCCTTTTTCCATGCAAAGAAACTGAGGCTCTAAGAAATAATCTTGCCAAAAATAGGAAGCAGTAGAGCCAGGATTCTAAAGCAGACAATCTAAATCCAGAGCAAACTGTCCATTGGCAGCAGGTGCTGCAGCTACTGCATGGAAGCCGATTGCACTAAAGGGCAACGGTGCTAATGTTTGTGCCAAGAGCTCTGACACCCAAAGTCATGAACCAAAGGCAATGACACCACGACTACCACTGTTGATGTCACTGTCGGTAATGAAACCTACTGCTGTCATCACTGCCATTAAACAGGATGAAGCCCTTCCAAAATCCCTCATTCAAGCAAAAAAGCGCTCTCTTTTTAGAAGAGATCTTTTTAACTCTTATTAGATTACTGGCCGTTTCATCCTCCCAGAAGGATGAGTGATGAATTCATAGGAACTGTGCCAGAGGACCACTGAAATAGCCAATAGTATTACACTGTTCTTGAAATCACTGACCTATCGTCTTTGAATCAAGTACCTCCTCTTGAACATTCTCCAAACAGGAGTTCTTTCCCAGGGAACACTTCAAACCCTCCTGTATGGACTCCCTAGTACTTCCATGTGATCACACTCCAGACAGTAGAGATGTTGTGGCCACCTCCAGAAGTCAAATGGACCCCACCACAAGTTTGGATTGAATGTCAGGACTGATGCTGCTGCTTATACACCAAGAGAATATGAAAAGGTTTATTACCTACATTGCTCTCCAGGGAGAACAGGGCAGGGTCCCAGGATGTCCCAAAATGGCTTGCTATCAGCAGGCCAACCTGAAAAGTGGAGTCAGATGGACTCCTCATTACAACACATATGTTTGAATCTTAGGATAAAATGGAATTTAGACTCAAGTTAGAAAAACCCTTTGGCCCAACTTCAGTTATTTTGCTGATGGAAATGCAGATATGGATCTCCCCCACCAGTGTATTCTCAAAAATCATTATGTATATAATATATATAAAGGCATAACGATGTATTTCTATATTTGAAGCAGTTGGGAGCAACATTACCTAATTCATGTTATTTGGCTTTTTATATCATTTCATTATTGGATAGATTTAAAGTTCTATTTCTTGATCTGTTAATTATAGAAATTCTCTTGACTCTCCACTTTGGGAATCTCCCTTCCTCCTTTATTTCCTCTTTTTACTTCCAAGGTTTATATACTGTAATTAGACTTGAAAGGTTCTATATTGGAAAGGTTGATCCCATTTATATTCCTTTTGCTAACATCCTTTCCTGTGCTTTGACTCCAGCTTGATACTAAAAGTTAAAAGATTAATTAACAGCATTCACACTATTATGAGGAAGTCAGTATTATAAGGTGGAGAGTTAAGCCATGTGCTATGGGTGCACTTTATTCTCTGTGATTCCAATGTCTTGACCACTGTGACACTCAAGAACACTCACAGATTTTCCTTTCTTACATTGAAACATATGTCATAATTTAGCTCATTTCATAATGAAACAACACAAAAGATGTCAATACATCTTTTGTTCTTTTGTTTTTCTGGCTTTTTCACATCTGCTTTCCTTTTTCTTATTGGAAAAGGAAATTACATATACATAGTACCTCCTTCATCACATTTCTAATGACTTCCAATTTCTTACTCATTCTTTCTCTTGTTAGGAATGTGGTCCTCTTTTTTTTTGTTGTTGTTGTTGTTTTTCCTGAGGTTCACTGACCATGTGATCTGGTTGTTTCATACTTGGAACATGGCTTCTTTATCTTTGAATTTGGAGCTGTCTTTTTATTTATATTCTGGCTTTTATTTTTGGGTCTTAATCATATCTTCCCATTCTTTCTTTGTCTCCTTCTACTCTTATTTCAAGAAACCCCTCAATTCCCTGAAGCCCTTCTTCCCAAAGCCCTGCATTCTCCTGACTGTCTGGACTGATTGCCCTGATGATCTACTGCAGAGTCTAAATTCTGAGACTTATATTCACTACTCTCAACAGTTAGAGCCACTGTTGTGTGGGGTTTGTTTATATTCATTCTCTTCCTTGGTGTACTCCCTTGGTTTGATAGCTTAAATCTCTAAGTAACTTTCCTAAGAAAGAGAGCAGAAGTGAGTTTTCTAAAAATTGTCTATATTCTTAGGTCAAATTTCATTAGAACCTTGGCTAGAGTGGCAAAAACTATTAGTAGTTGACCTGTATCTATTCTCTCTTCTTCTATGATAATAAAACATTTAGCTGGTCACAGGGTTGCCCACAATAAAGACTACTGCCCAGCCTCCCTTGTAAGTGCATATGGCCAGTGGATATAAGAAGTGTCATGTGTCAGCTTTCTGGAATGGTCCATGAGATGCAGTTCACATGGACCATGGGTGCTCTTCTTTGTCAAGCTTTTTTTTCAGACTGCTGCCTGGAGCATGAATGCTATCATCTTGTACCATGGAGCCAAGGCCATGAACAGTAGAGCAACAAAATAGGAAAAGCCTGGGTTTCTGAATGTCATGCCTGTGTGCGAAGACACTTCAGTCATGTCCAAAGTTTGTGACCCTATGGCCTGTAGCCAGCCAGATTCCTCTGTCCATGGATGGGATTTTCCAGGCAAGAATGCTGGAGTGGGTCGCCATGCCCTCCTCTAGAGGATCTTCCCAACTCAGGGATTGAACCCATGTCTCTTACATCTCCTGCATTTGCAGGTGGGTTCTTTATCACTAGGGACACCTGAGAAGCTGCTGAATGTCATACCAGCTCTGAAATGCTGACCAGGACTTGCACATAACAAAAAAAGAAATGTTGCCTTGTTTTCAAGCCACTGTGATTCTAGGATATCTGATACAGCTATATTTAATCCTGGGTGAAACAGGTTGGGTATGGAAACATGGTGAAATCATACTCCCTAAGACCACAGAAAGCATTATTCCACTGATCTCTACCATCCACTGTAGCTGATATAAAAACAAGTTCTCTTTCTTTATTTATGTCCTGGTGGTGTTTTTCTCTCTGTGAGCTCCCAGGAATTCATCTATCGCTAAAGTTCTGAAATTCACAGTGGATCATTTTTCATTCTTCCTGGACTAATACACTCATTAGGTCCTTTCAATTGAAAGGCTTACCTGTTCATTCAACTCTAAGATTCTTGCTTTATCTCTAACCTTATTCCTTCCTGTTTATTTTGTATAGTCTGTTTCTAACAGGATCTTTTTTTCTACTAGTTGGATGCTAGACCTGCTAATTTGAGACTCTGAGTTTTGCATTTCTTTCATAATTTGTCTTTTTAAATTTTTTCCTGTGTCCAATCCTTCTACTGCATTTTGCATGTGGTAATCAGGTTTTCATTTCCAAAGGCTATCTTGTTCCCTGAGAAGGAGGCTGGCTCCAAGGGAGAGGATTAAGGCCATGGGTGGAGCTCTGGGTTGCTGCCTCTTTGTGACCCCATGGTCTGTAGCCTGTTAGGCTTCCCTGTCCATGGGATTCTCCAGGTAAGAATACTGGAGTGGGTTGCCATTCCCTCTCCAGGGGATCTTTCCGACCCAGGGATCCAACCTGTGTCTGCCTGCATCTCCTGCATTGCAGGCAGATTCTTTACCTGCTGAGCCATTGGGGAAGCCTGATGAATGTCAAAAACTCTGTGAACATATTGTGAAAACTCCCACATTGTCTAGGATGCTAACTTGTTTTTAATAGCTGTTTTGGAGAAGGCAATGGCACCCCACTCCAGTACTCTTGCCTGGAAAATCCCATGGATGGAGGAGCCTGGTAGGCTGCACTCCATGGGGTCGCTAAGAGTCGGACACGACTGAGCAATTTCACTTTCACTTTCCACTTTCATGCATTGGAGGAGGAAATGGCAACCCTCTCCAGTATTCTTGCCTAGAGAATCCCAGGGACAGGGGAGCCTGGTGGGCTGCCATCTATGGGGTTGCGCAGAGTCGGACACGACTGAAGCGACTTAGCAGTAGCAGCAATAGCTGTTTTGTGGTCTCTGAATTACCTGTTTCTTCCTGAGTCAGTTCTGATTTCATCTTGCTGTCTCTTGGTCATGCAGCAGGCTTTCTTCAAATATCTAGAAGATGTTAGTTGTTCATTTCTTTGATGTATAATGAGAGAATGTGAAAGTTGACCAGGCTTGTGTGTGGAAGGGTTTGGGATTGGCAGGTGTTAGGGTTGGTAGTCAGAGAACTGGGTAGTCCATAATTCCAAAACGAAATGGTCTTTATACTGAGACATACTCCCCACACTGCCTGCCTTAGCTCTTCATATACCAATAGTTCAAATGCCTTAGGGAAGTCTTTGTTCAAATTTTGGCTTGGAAGTAAATGCCTGGCCACAAACTATGTAAGAAGGAAAGGGTCATGGTGATATTGACTCATCTAAGCACAGAGTTTTAATTACACCTAGTCTTTTTCAGTCCCTCTGAGGCACTCACATTTTCCATCTCTGGCCTTATAAAGATGACAATGTAAGGATTTGGCAAGGAGCCCATTTCCCAGGAGGTAGACTGCTTTTGAGCCATAGAATCAGTAAAAATGAGAGGCCAGAATTTATTGCTAATTTGGTTTGTAATCTTACCCAAGCATTTCCCTACATTGTCTCATTTATAAAATCGGAGATATAGACTAGATGAACCTGAAGTCTTCTTATAATAATGTTAGTCCAATTCAGTTAGGATTGGAAACTTTTCTTGCAACTATGTTTCATATATTCTGAAACATAAAAAAAAAATCTAGTACATGGTAAAAAATAAATAAAATGAACTCAAGCTGAGAATATATAAGAAAGTTAGGAAAAAGATTCCAAAATAGCTAGTTCAGTATTTTTTTTCCAAGATAACAAATACATATTACAAGAAACCTTCCTATACTTTTTTGGAAGAACTCAGTGTGATGAACACTGAAAAAATTGAAGACTGTTTTCCTTAATGGAGCACAACGTTTAGAGCATTTCAGTCATTTAGAAGGAAAATATGAAGCTGAGAAACAATAGCATTTTCTTTTGATGGTATAGCTTGGATTTCTGGGCTTCATAAGATTATGGGAGAAGTAGTTCTGAGTATCCTACATTGATGATATTAAACACTATTTTCTGAGAATGTATTGAGACACAACTCCTTGGGCTTTTTGTTTTGTTTTGTCATGTGGCATGTGGGATCCTAGTTCCCCAGCCAGGGATGAAACCTGTAACCCCGGCATTGGAACCTCAAGTCTTAACTGGACCCTCAGGGAAGCCCCTGAGAGTGTGTAGCTTGGATATTCTCCTATCGCCTACTCCAATTGACTTTCTATTTTTAAAAGTAAAATTTATGAAGTTATAATTTAGGTTGTCCTCTAAATTATGCATAATTAAAAATTGTCTAAATATTTTATCATTCTGTCTTTTAATCATACTTCACCTTAATTTTATTTTAAATGAATATCACTATGATGATTTGGGTTGATGAATTTAGCATGCCACATTTTGAAATAAATAGGGAAAAGGAGTGAAGTCAATGAAGAATTCTGAAAACTCACAGGGACATATTTCTAGTTCAGGTAAAAATGAACCACTTGAGAAAAAGAGAGATCTAAAGACCTACTCATTGGCACAAATGAAGTTCAAGAGTCAGGAAAAGAACTACTGTTTATGGATAAACATTTATCAGATCCAGCAGGTATATTGTACTGAATTCTGCAGAGAACTCTTTAAGGATTATTACAGTAAAATAAGTCAGGTAAAAACCAAACTAAATCTCAGAGCATAAGCCTCTGTGTTCTTCCCCACCAGCAATCTCTCAGCAGATCTCAGACTTGCAAAGGGCCTTAGAATCCATGTGTTACTATTACTTTAATCACAAAGTAGAATTTCATTCTTCAACATCATGGCTTTAGTAAGTCCATCAATAAAAGCTCATTACTTCTTAAGGCAGCTGTTTTTGAACTTCTATTAGCTGTTGGCAGATTATCACTTTTATCCAGATGAAACTTGCTCCCTTCTGACTTTCACTCATTGGTTCTCATTTTGTCCTTCATAGATGTATTATTAGTTTAGCCCTTCTCCTATGTAACAACTCTGAAAGCAACTACCATATTCCCTTTGAATTTTTTTCTTTTCCTGATTAAATAACTGCCATTTATGCATCTGGTCTTTCAAGCCTCCTTTGCCATCATGATCACCCTCCTCTAACTGCGGTGAACAATATGGAGTATATGGGAGCTTTAGAAGTCAGTTGTCAATTCTGGCAACAGTATTGGGTTGGCCAAAATGTTCCTTTGGGCTTTTCATAAGCTGTTATAGAGGCTGTATTCATCTATTTATCCTTCCTTCACTCCTTCCCTCCTAAAACATTTTAATGAGGACCTATCATGTGATATGAGGAAATAAATGTTAAAAATTAGTTATCATAGCTGATATCTTATAATGTTATCTTTTTGATGTGATAAAGAACACAATAGAAGACACCAGAGGAAACACAATAGATTGGCAAATGGAAAAAGCCCAGAAACCCTCAAGCTATCTCTACATTTTCTTTTTTAATTTTTTTAATTTCAATAATTTAGTACAGGCAGAATGTTGGAAGTATTATTATTATTATTTTTGAGTGTGGAATAGAGATCCAGGTGTTAGAAGCCCAGCAAGTGCTATGACAGAAAGAACTTTTAACTGGTAGTCAAGCAACCTGGGTTTAGGTCCTGGTGCTGCCTGTGCAGTCTTAGATATGTTACTTTACCTGTATGAACATCAGCTTCTCCATCTATAAATGTTCAAGATAAGTAAAGTTCACTACTTGTATGAAGATAAGGACTCAGACCACATGAACTTTGGAAATCAAGTCCAAACTTAAGATGGAGGTTTCTTCTCTGCCAATGCAGAGGGCCTAATAGGCCCCATTGTTCAGATGGCATCTTCCCTAGGGAATGTCCTCTCTCCCTCACCTAAAGCTCTTCTGGGAGGGATCCTTGTGGCTTTCAAGGACTCACAGGAGAGGCAGGTATAAAGAAAGGTCAGAGACCTCAGCAAGATGGAGAAGAAGAAAGTAGATTGCTGACTCTTGTAAGCAAGCTGCAGGTTGAGACTCATAAAAGAGAAAGAAAGGGGATTTCAAGTCTCCTTTCCAGGGTAGCCAGACTGCCACATGTGAGAAATAAAGAGAGCAAGCATGTAAGCCTTATACTGGGAGGTTGAAGTGAGGGAAAGCTTCAGGGCAAAGCTGACTGGATTAGCTGAAATCCCAGTGGCAAATATCACATCAAAGTGTGGAAAGAGAAAACTTCAACAAAACAAGCATAAAGCCATTCAATAGGTCCCTTCCCCCGACAGGCGCCCCCCCCCACCCCCCCTCTCCAATCCCGCTGCTACACACACACACATCAGGAATTCCTGGGAAATATATCCTTCTCTACATACCTGGTGAGCTCCCATGTGTCCAGCTTAAATTCAACTTCCCATTCTGTGGTTTTTCCCTGGCCATCACACACAGAGTTAATCACCTTCCCTTTGTGTCACACAAGTATTTGTGCAGACCTCCATGACAGCCCTGGACACATTAAGCTGTCATCATTTGCACCTATGTCTGTCTTTCCCACTTGGTTGTGATTTTCTAAGGAAATGGTTCATTTTAGAATTTTTTGGATCCTTCACTGTGCAAGGCCTAAAGTAGGTTCTCAGTAAATTACTTTTTTTTTCTTTCTTTTTTTAAAATTTATTTTTATTTTTTAACTTTATAGTATTGTATTGGTTTTGCCATATATCAAAATGAATCCACCACAGGTATACATGTGTTCCCCATCCTGAACCCTCCTCCCTCCTCCCTTCCCATACCATCCCTCTGGGTCATCCCAGTGCACCAGCCCCAAGCATCCAGTATCGTGCATCGAACCTGGACTGGCAACTCATTTCATATATGATATTATACATGTTTCAATGCCATTCTCCCAAATCTTCCCACCCTCTCCCTCTCCCTCTCCCACCTAGTCCAAAATACTGTTCTATACATCAGTGTCTTTTTTGCTGTCTTGTATACAGGGTTATTGTTACCATCTTTCTAAATTCCATATATATGCGTTAGTATACTGTATTGGTGTTTTTCTTTCTGGCTTACTTCACTCTGTATAATAGGCTCCAGTTTCATCCACCTCATTAGAACTGATTCAAATGTATTCTTTTTAATGGCTGAGTAATACTCCATTGTGTATATGTACCACTTCTTTCTTATCCATTCATCTGCTGATGGACATTTAGGTTGCTTCCATGTCCTGGATATTATAAACAGTGCTGCGATGAACATTGGGGTACATGTGTCTCTTTCCCTTCTGGTTTCCTCAGTGTGTATACCCAGCAGTGGGATTGCTGGATCTATTTCCAGTTTTTTAAGGAATCTCCACACTGTTCTCCATAGTGGCTGTACTAGTTTGCATTCCCACCAACAGTGTAAGAGGGTTCCCTTTTCTCCACACCCTCTCTAGCATTCATTGCTTGTAGACTTTTGGATTGCAGCCATTCTGACTGGCGTGAAATGGTACCTCATAGTGGTTTTGATTTGCATTTCTCTGATAATGAGTGATGTTGAGCATCTTTTCATGTGTTTGTTAGCCATCTGTATGTCTTCTTTGGAGAAATGTCTATTTAGTTCTTTGGCCCATTTTTTGATAGGGTCATTTATTTTTCTGGAATTGAGCTGCAGGAGTTGCTTGTATATTCTCGAGATTAGTTGTTTGTCAGTTGCTTCATTTGCTATTATTTTCTCCCATACTGAAGGCTGTCTTTTCACCTTGCTTATAATTTCCTTTGTTGTGCAGAAGCTTTTAAGTTTAATTAGGTCCCCTTTGTTTATTTTTGCTTTTATTTCCAATATTCTGGGAGGTGGGTCATAGAGGATCCTACTGTGATGTATGTCAGAGAGTGTTTTGCCTATGTTCTCCCTAGGAGTTTTATAGTTTCTGGTTTTACATTTAGATCTTTAATCCATTTTGAGTTGATTTTTGTGTATGGTGTTAGAAAGTGTTCTAGTTTCATTCTTTTACAAGTGGTTGACCAGTTTTCCCAGCACCACTTGTTAAAGAGATTGTTTTCAATTCATTGTATATTCTTGCCTCCTTTGTCAAAGATAAGGTGTCCATATGTGCGTGGATTTATCTCTGGGCTTTCTATTTTGTTCCATTGATCTATATTTCTGTCTTTGTGCCAGTACCATACTGTCTTGATGACTCTGGCTTTGTAGTAGAGCCTGAAGTCAGGCAGGTTGATTCCTCCACTTCCATTCTTCTTTCTCAAGATTGCTTTGGCTATTCGAGGTTTTTTGTATTTCCATACAAATTGTGAAATTATTTGTTCTAGCTCTGTGAAGAATACTGTTGGTAGCTTGATAGGGATTGCATTGAATCTATAAATTTCTTTGGGTAGTATACCCATTTTCACTATATTGATTCTTCCAATCCATGAACATGGTATATTTCTCCATCTATTAGTGTCCTCTTTGATTTCTTTCACCAGTGTTTTATAGTTTTCTATATATAGGTCTTTAGTTTCTTTAGGTAGATATATTCCTAAGTATTTTATTCTTTCCGTTGCAATGGTGAATGGAATTGTTTCCTTAATTTCTCTTTCTGTTTTCTCAGTGTTAGTGTATAGGAATGCAAGGGATTTCTGTGTGTTGATTTTATATCCTGCACCTTTACTATATTCATTGATTAGTTCTAGTAATTTTCTGGTGGCGTCTTTAGGGTTTTCTATGTAGAGGATCATGTCATCTGCAAACAGTGAGAGTTTTACTTCTTCTTTTCCAATTTGGATTCCTTTTATTTCTTTTTCTGCTCTTATTGCTGTGGCCAAAACTTCCAAAACTATGTTGAATAGTAAAGGTGAAAGTGGGCACCCTTGTCTTGTTCCTGACTTTAGAGGAAATGCTTTCAATTTTTCACCATTGAGGATAATGTTTGCTATGGGTTTGTCATATATAGCTTTTATTATGTTGAGGTATGTTCCTTCTATTCCTGCTTTCTGGAGAGTTTTTATCATAAATGGATGTTGAATTTTGTCAAAGGCTTTCTCTGCATCTATTGAGATAATCATATGGTTTTTATTTTTCAATTTGTTAATGTGGTGTATTACATTGATTCATTTGCGGATATTGAAGAATCCTTGCATCCCTGGGATAAAGCCCACTTGGTCATGGTGTATGATCTTTTTAATGTGTTGTTGGATTCTGATTGCTAGAATTTTGTTAAGGATTTTTGCGTCTATATTCATCGGTGATATTGGCCTGTAGTTTTCTTTTTTTGTAGCATCTTTGTCAGGTTTTGGTATTAAGGTGATGGTGGCCTCAGAATGAGTTTGGAAGTTTACCTTCCTCTGCAATTTTCTGGAAGAGTTTGAGCAGGATAGGTGTTAATCTTCTCTACATTTTTGGTAGAATTCAGCTGTGAAGCCATCTGGACCTGGGCTTTTGTTTGCTGGAATATTTCTGATTACGGTTTCAATTTCCGTGCTTGTGATGGGTCTGTCAAGATTTTCTATTTCTTCCTGGTCGAGTTTTGGAAAGTTGTACTTTTCTAAGAATTTGTCCATTTCTTCCAAGTTGTCCATTTTATTGGCATATAGTTGCTGATAGTAGTCTCTTATGATCCTTTGTGTTTCTGTGTTGTCTGTTGTGCTCTCTCCATTTTCATTTCTGATTTTATTGATTTGATTTTTCTCCCTTTGTTTCTTGATGAGTCTGGCTAATGGTTTGTCAATTTTATTTATCCTTTCAACGAACCAGCTTTTGGTTTTGTTGATTTTTGCTATGGTCTCTTTTGTTTCTTTTGCATTTATTTCTGCCCTAATTTTTAAGATTTCTTTCCTTCTACTAGCCCTGGGGTTCTTCATTTCTTCCTTTTCTAGTTGCTTTAGGTGTAGAGTTAGGTTATTTATTTAACTTTTTTCTTGTTTCTTGAGGTGTGCCTGTATTGCTATGAACTTTCCCCTTAGGACTGTTTTACAGTGTCCCACAGGTTTTGGGTTGTTGTGTTTTCATTTTCATTCGTTTCTATGCAAATTTTGATTTCTTTTTTGATTTCTTCTGTGATTTGTTGGTTATTCAGCAGCGTGTTGTTCAGCCTCCATATGTTGGAATTTTTAATAGTTTTTCTCCTGTAATTGACATCTAATCTTACTACATTGTGGTCAGAAAAGATGCTTGGAATGATTTTAATTTTTTTGAATTTACCAAGGCTAGATTTATGGCCCAGGATGTGCTCTATCCTGGAGAAGGTTCCGTGTGCACTTGAGAAAAAGGTGAAATTCATTGTTTTGAGGTGAAATGTCCTATAGATATCAATTAAGTCTAACTGGTCTATTGTATCATTTAAAGTTTGTGTTTCCTTGTTAATTTTCTGTTCAGTAAATTACTTTGAATTTGACCTTGTGCAAGGGCCAAATCCCAGTTCTTACCATTTCTAAGACCTTTCCTTTAAAGGAAATTTGGATATAACCAGAGAATGAAGGATATTTGGTTAATTGTAGCGGTTGGAATTAATGAAAAAAACAGGAATTTTGTGTGTCCAGCAAGCACTTTTCTCAGAAGCTTCAACTGAGTACAGGGAGGTCTCTGCCTTTGCCATGGGATTGCCTACTTGCTTCCTCCCTTGTCTAAGAAAATCAGGAAACTTTTAAAGTATAGCCAAAAAAGTTTAAGTATGAATAACCCGTGAGTTAGGAGACAAGGAAAGCTCATGCAAATAAAGGATACTTGCTGTCTTATGCAAAATGCTCATTGTCCCCACTTTCCCACACACCTCTTGCCTCTCCACAACTATGCAAACACACACCTGCATCTCTGTAATGACAGAGTGTTCTGATTGTTTCATGAGGCCATGTGGAAACAGGGTAGGAGCTATTTACTAACACTTTTCTGGCATCCCCACAATGCCCATAGCACCCTCCAGAGGCAATCTAGTTCATTTGTTTGTGGTGGGGTCTCACATATAGCCATACCAAATTCAGATCTGCCAGGGAAACATAGCTTCATTATTTCCCTAAAACTGTTCTGATCTCCCCATCCATATCCCCTCCACAATCTGATGAGGTCAAAGGGGAGGAGGAAATTAGAAAGTAGATTGAATCCAAGCCAATAAACTCATACCCATTCATAATATGAATGGTCTCTTTAGGTAATTTCGGTCTCTCCCTTGTTGACTCAGGTTAATGGCCAGCGTTTCAGAGTTCAGCCACTTTTCAAAGATGGCCTCCAGATGTTATAAAGAGGGTTCCTCCTAGAGAGTGACAGCATCTTTCTTCCAGGATGCTTAGGATAAGCATACCACCAGGCTTTAAGCTCCCTCAACATCATATCCTCTTTTGAACCTATAGTAACAGCCTTCATGGATAAAAACTCTTTGGTCTGGGTATTTGTCTTGCTGGATGTCTGTCTATCTCTCTGGCCAAATCTTGGCTTAAAATTCCCTTGTCTTGCTGAGGACTCAACCCAGAATGAAATTTCAAGTGAGTAACGACTTCTTAGTTCCAGCAGCTATTAGCTGTGTCCTGAAAGTCTAGCAACAGTAAGGCAATGAAATCTAGAGACAGACCTCTTTCAAAGTACTTCCAAAAAAATAAATTGTCTGTGCTATAGTTTTGGAGCTTCCCAGCTGGCTCAGATAGTAAAGAATCTGCCTGTAAGGCAGGACACCTGGGTTTGATCCCTGGGTCAGAAAGATCCCCTGGAGCAGGGAATGGCTACCCGCTTCAGTATTCTTGCCTGGAGAACTCCATGGACAGAGGAGCCTGGCAGGCAATAGTCCATAGGGTTGCAAAGAGTTGGAGTGACTAACACTTTCACTCATTTACATGTATGAGCCCCTGCTGTACAGTTTACCATGTCCTAGATGCAGACAGGGAGAAGGAGATGGCACCCCACTCCAGTACTCTTGCCTGGAAAATCCATGGATGGAGGAGCCTAGTAGGCTGCCGTCCATGGGGTCACTAAGAGTCGGACATGACTGAGCGACTTCACTTTGACTTTTCACTTTCAGGCATTGGAGAAGGAAATGACAACCCACTCCAGTGTTCTTGCCTGGAGAATCCCAGGAACAGGGAGCCCAGTGGGCTGCCATCTGTGGGGTTGCAGAGTCGGACACGACTGCAGCAACTTAGCAGCAGCAGCAGATGCAGACAATATATAAATACACAAGGTAGACAAGGTCCCTACTCTGGAAAAGTGCATAGACAGCAAGGGAGAGAGAGACACAAGCAAACAGAAAAAATTCAACAAAGTGCAAGCAGCCCCAGACAGGCATTGGCTCCAAAGATTTAAGGCTCAGAGAAAGCTTGTAGTACAGGTATAGTTTGTTTTATCTGGAAATGCTCTTATAGGGTCCATGGCAGTTCTCAGTGCTAGCACCCTATGAGAATCACTCAAGGACTTCCCTGGTGGTCCAGTGGCTAAGGCTCTGCACTCCCAATGCAGGGGGCCAGGTTCAATCCCTGGTCAGAGAATTAGATCCCACATGCCACAATTAAGAGTTTGCATGCCACAACTAAAAGATCTCACATGCCACAGCTAAGGTGCAAACAAATAAATAAAGACTAAAACAAAGGAATCACTCCTCACTCAGGAATTGTAAAGTCAGACACAGTCCCTAGACTCCACCCCAGACACTGAATCAGAATATCTGAGAACTGAACCCATGAGTTCATATTTTACAAAATTTCTCAGATGATCATGAAGCCAGTTTACAAGCCTTTGGGAATCACTGATATATTCTAAAGGTTTTCAAATCTTTTTCTTAAATCCAGAAACTATTCAATAATAAAAAAATAAAACAAACTTTTCTATCACTCCTGGATACTCAAAAGTCATGAGTTCATATGTGGACCAAAATACATACAAGAATATTCATGGAAGCTTTATGTGTCATGTGTCATAGCCACATACTCTAAACACCACAGATGTCCATCAATAGTGTAGTGACTAAATAAATCATGTTGTATAACAACATACTCAAATACTATTCAACAATGAAAAAGAATGAACTCCTTCTACAGGGATTGACTTGGATGAATCTCACAAATGTTATGTAGAGCAAAATAAATTAGACACAAAGCAGTATAATGCTGTTGATTCCATTTATATTCAATTTAAGAATAGGCTTAAGAAAGCCATTTAGAATAGGCCTAAGAAAATAATTCATTTGGGAATAATGACTACCTCGGGGGCAGCAGCATTGGAACCTATCTGGGAAGAGGCATAAGGGAACCTCTGAGATGATCAGAATGTTTTTGTAGCTTGATTTCGGTAGTAGTCTCAGGGGTAAGTTCCTTTTGTAAGAATTCATTGTGCTGTACACTTAAGATCTGGGCACTTGACTTTATACAGCTTACACCACAATAAAAGTTTAAAACTCAAGAAATCATAGTCACCTCTCAAGGAAGCAGGAGCAAACACAGCAGAGAAAGCTGGCAGGTTCTGCCTGAAACTGGGGAGCAAGGTGGCCCAGTCTGGGCCTCCTCTAGCACCATCCATGATACACAAGGGGAACATTAGAGATCCAGTTTGTCCTCTTCACTGTGCAGATGAAGGAATGGACCTCTAAGAAAGGAGAGTGGCTCAGAGTAAGTGGATGGCAGAGTCATGGGTGAAAATGTATCCACCAGAAGTAACTGCATTAAAAACCCATGAAGCATAAAATGAAAAAAGCACTGTTTAGTTACTATGACCTAAAACAAGGAAAATAGAAGCAAAGAAAGCCAGGTCACAGCTTTTCCTTCTGAGCATCTATCTATTCCCTGGATCACATTCAGCCTCAACTCCTGCACTGTATAAAAGCTTCATTTAGTCAATCTGTACCAATTGCAGCATCATGATAATTTAGATAGATGTTCAACTGAAGTTACCTATTACTCAGCACTCTTTCTTCAAAGATTGGGCAAAGGAGCAGTAGAAACCTGACTTCAGGCTCTACTACAAAGCCACAGTTATCAAGACAGTATGGTACTGGCACAAAGACAGAAATATAGATCAATGGAACAAAATAGAAAGCCCAGAGATAAATCCACGCACATATGGACACCTTATCTTTGACAAAGGAGGCAAGAATATACAATGGATTAAAGACAATCTCTTTAACAAGTGGTGCTGGGAAAACTGGTCAACCACTTGTAAAAGAATGAAACTAGAACACTTTCTAACACCATACACAAAAATAAACTCAAAGTGGATTAAAGATCTAAATGTAAGACCAGAAAATATAAAACTCCTAGAGGAGAACATAGGCAAAACACTCTCTGACATACATCACAGCAGGATCCTCTATGACCCACCTCCCAGAATATTGGAAATAAAAGCAAAAATAAACAAATGGGACCTAATTAACCTTAAAAGCTTCTGCACATCAAAGGAAACTATTAGCAAGGTGAAAAGACAGCCTTCAGAATGGGAGAAGATAATAGCAAATGAAGCAACTGACAAACAACTAATCTCGAGAATATACAAGCAACTCCTACAGCTCAACTCCAGAAAAATAAATGACCCAATCAAAAAATGGGCCAAAGAACTAAATAGACATTTCTCCAAAGAAGACATCCAGATGGCTAACAAACACATGAAGAGATGCTCAACATCACTCATTATCAGAGAAATGCAAATCAAAACCACTATGAGGTACCATTTCACACCAGTCAGAATGGCTGCGATCCAAAAGTCTACAAGTAATAAATGCTGGAGAGGGTGTGGAGAAAAGGGAACCCTCTTACACTGTTGGTGGGAATGCAAACTAGTACAGCCACTATGGAGAACAGTGTGGAGATTCCTTAAAAAACTGGAAATAGAACTGCCTTATGATCCAGCAATCCCACTGCTGGGTATACACACTGAGGAAACCAGAAGGGAAAGAGACACGTGTACCCCAATGTTCATCGCAGCACTGTTTATAATATCCAGGACATGGAAGCAACCTAAATGTCCATCAGCAGATGAATGGATAAGAAAGAAGTGGTACATATACACAATGGAGTATTACTCAGCCATTAAAAAGAATACATTTGAATCAGTTCTAATGAGGTGGATGAAACTGGAGCCTATTATACAGAGTGAAGTAAGCCAGAAAGAAAAACACCAATACAGTATACTAACGCATATATATGGAATTTAGAAAGATGGTAACAGTAACCCTGTGTACGAGACAGCAAAAGAGACACTGATGTATAGAACAGTCTTATGGACTCTGTGGGAGAGGGAGAGGGTGGGAAGATTTGGGAGAACGGCATTGAAACATGTAAAATATCATGTATGAAACGAGTTGCCAGTCCAGGTTTGATGCACGATACTGGATGCTTGGGGCTGGTGCACTGGGACGACCCAGAGGGATGGTATGGGGAGGGAGGAGGGAGGAGGGTTCAGGATGGGGAACACATGTATACCTGTGGTGGATTCATTTTGATGTTTGGCAAAACTAATATAATTATGTAAAGTTTAAAAACAAAATAAAATTAAAAAAAAAAGAAACACAATCAGAGGCAGTATGTTTGCAATACTTTAAAAAATAAAGCAGGTTTTGAGTAACACTTAGTACATTAGATGGAGAAGGGCATGGCAACCCACTCCAGTATTCTTGCCTGGAGAATCCCATGGACAGAGGAGCCTGGAGGGCCACAATCTATGGGACTGCAAAGTGTCCAACATGACTGAAGCAATGTAGTATGCACAGGCACATCAGAAATGTTCAACAAACCATTGTCATCCTTCAAGCCTGGATTCAAGTGCCACCTATTTCGATGGCTTTCACTGACAGCTCCTTTGCCTATATTCCTCATTCACTGGATCTTACCTCTTACTGAAACATGGTCCTCATGTTTATCTACTTATTAATTTAAGCCTTGACTTCCTCTGCTTGGCTGTGAGCTCTTGGAAATCCTTGGTCTCATCAGTGAACAGTGGGTAGTTAGGTGTGATAGGAGCAAAAGGCATTACTTGGGGGTGAGGTATCTGGACATGAGCTCAGGATAAGAGTTGAGACTTGACTCTAAACCCATGTCGAGAATCCCAGTTTTTGTAAAAACAAGGTGATAGCAGATTGTCAGGGAATAGCAAGTGGCTCCTTGTGGTTGGAATAAAGGGCAAACATGGAGCAGGGAAGGAGGGAAGAGTAGAAAGCATCCAGAGTAGTCTAGGTCCAGAATGAACAGAACACTGTCAGTCACCTTTGAACTTTATCAAGTAGTGCATGGGCCTCCAGTGAAGGTATTTGAAGCAGTAAAATGATCTGATTTCTGTTTAAAACTCACCTCTTGCAGCCGTGAACTGAGGACCAAAAATGGAAACAGGTAAGCCAAAGCCTTTGACTGTATAGATCATGGCAAACTTTGGAAAATTCTTAAAGGGATGGGAATACCATCTTACCTGCCTCCTGAGAAATCTGTATGCAGGTCAAGAAGCAACAGTTAGAACCGGACATGGAACAGTAGACTGGTTGCAAATTGGGTAAAGAGTTTGTCAAGGCTGTATATTGTCACCGTTTATGTAACTTATATGCAGGGTACATTATGCAAAATGCTGGGCTGGATGAAGTACAAGCTGGAATCAAGATTTCTGGGAGAAATATCAATAACCTCAGATATGCAGATTATACCACCCTTATGGCAGAAAGCAAAGAGGAACTAAAGAGACTCTTGATGAAAGTGAAGGAGAAGAATGAAAAACCTGGCTTAAAACTCAACATTCAAAAAACTAAAATCATGGCATCTGGTCCCATCACTTCAGGGCAAAATGATGGGGAAACAATGGAAACAGTGGCAGACTTTATTTTCTTGGGCTCCAAAATCACTGCAGATGGTGATTGCAGCCATGACATTAAAAGATACTTGCTCCTTGGAAGAAAAGCTATGACCAACCTAGGCAGCAGATTAAAAAGCAGAGACATTACTTTGCCAACAAAGGTCCATCTAGTCAAAGCTATGTTTTTTCTAGTAGTCATGTATGGATGTGAGAGTTGGACCATAAAGAAAGCTGAGCACCAAAGAATTGATGCTTTTGAACTGGTGGTGTTGGAGAAGACTCTTGAGAGTCCCTTGGACTGCAAGGAGATCCAACCAGTCCATCATAAAGGAAATCAGTCCTGAATATTCATTGGGAGGACTGATGCTGAAGCTGAAGCTCCAATACTTTGGCCACCTGATGCAAAGAACTAACTCATTGGAAAAGACCCTGATGCTGGGAAAGACTGAAGACAGGAGGCAAAGGGGTTGACAGATGGTTGGATGGCATCATCGACTTGATGGACATGAGTTTGAGTGAATTCAGGGTATTGGTGATGGACACGGAAGCCTGGCAAGCTGCAGTCCATAGGGTCACAAAGAATCAGACACGACTGAGCAACTGAACTGAACTGAGGCCAGTAAGGGTTGCTAATGGTCTTATTTCAGGTGCAAGGAATGGTGATGGGAAGCAGGATGGTAGATTTCAGTGATATTTTGGAGGTAGAACCACTAAGACTATTTCTGGGTTGAACAACATGGATGATGATAACTTATTCAGTTGACTAGCAACTCCTTACATTACACATGTACAAGCCAAGTATTTGTTAAATTTAAAGTGTGAAATGATGAACTGGGTAACTGGCATTTGTTTTTGTTACTGGTTGGCTGTACAGTTTCAACCTCATCTGCCCAAGAGCAGAGTCTTTCTCTTACCCAGACCCCCACACCCAGAAGGTTGGATCCTGACCTTCACAGCCTCTGAATAAGCATGTGCCAAACTCTTAGTATGGCCCCTTCTTGATCCAGTTGGGATCTTGCCTACCTATGCTCTATGCTGGAAACAAACAGATGCCCTCAAGAAGTTTCCAGGTTGTTGGGAATAGGTAGATCTATAAACCAACAAGGCATGGAGAAAGTAAAGGTAGTTCTTATTTGTCCATCCTTCCAACCATTTGTCTGTTCATCCATCAGTTCTACAAATATATTAGCCTATGTCAATCGGCTAATTGCTGTTTTGTATGTTGGGACTAGAAGTGTCAAGAATAATACAGCTTAGGCCCAGAAGATCTGAGTCTCCATTTCTGACTTTCTCCATTTCCCACACATCCACCACTAAGTTCTCAAGAAGCTTTGTGATCAAGCCTTTCTAAGACACATATAACACAACTAAGATCCTCTGTTTCTGAGATCACAACTCAGGCTAATATGAGACACTGCAGAAAATTTCGAGGAAACCTGACATCAGAACAAGTTCACAGAGACAACAATCTCACAAACTACTCCATATGTATGAATATGCTCTGGGATTCTTAGATCATTTAGAAGAGCTCAGTCACCAGGAAAGGATTTCTCCCTCCAAGTTTTCTGCTCTAGAAATGTCTGAGAATCTGTGCACCTCTCCAGTGGTCAAGAGATATGCTTTCCTTAGACACACTCTAAGAGCTTGGACCTGCGTTTGGAGTCCACAGTTGCCTCTGTAGGCTTGCAGCATTTCCAAAAATTGAGAGACTCTCTAAAACCAAATTAAATTTGAGGACCTGTAGACAAGTGTAAATTGATACAGGTCTTAATATCCTGAACAGGGTAGCTTCCAGTCCCACAGATTTGGTTCATGTCACTAAACTTAAAAGGCCACAAGAAATGGTCCTGGCGCTTTATCCTCAACCCCAGGAATTTGGTTCTATCTTTATCTTATAATTAAACCTGACTTAGAGGTCTCAGTGAAGGATTTGGAAGCACTAGAAAAATAGCATGATATATGAACATAGAAAAGACCCCAGAAAACTTGGAAAAGACCCTGATGCTGGGAAAGATTGAGGTCAGAAGGGGGCTACAAAGGATGAGATGGTTGGATGGCATCACTGACTCAATGGACATGAGTTTGAGAAAACTGCGGGAGATAGTGAAGAACAGGGGAGTCTGGCGTGCTGCAGTCCATGGGGTCACAAAGAGTTGGACACGACTTAGTGACTGAATAGCAAAAACAATGAACAGACATAAGGAATCTTCTTAGACCATTACATCCCATATTTCTAGCATATTCCACGGGGCTTCCTAAGCACCTCTTAATTAACAGTTGGCTCTTAGAACAGGGAAGATGCTCAAAAAACACATGAAGACTGTCTTCTTTCTGATAAGGTAAATTCTTGTCGTGCTCCTGCAGCATGAATGAAAGGTCAGTGCTTATACTGAATTGCATTGGAAAGCTTATATGAGGAACATGTGACCAGATGTTAGGAAGGGAGTCAGCAGAGATATGCCAATAATCATCTTAGCTACTATGAATCTAGTGCTTTTCATGGACCAGAGATATTTTCTGATTTATTCCTCACAATAACCTTGGGACACTGGTATTATTATTATTATCCCTATTTTATGCATGAGGAATCTGAGGTCCATTGAGCTAAGGTGGTTTGCCCAAGGTCAGATTGCAGCTAAGTGGAAGAACTGAAATTTGAATCTAGGTCTGTTTGACTCCAGAGCCTCTTAATCACTATGATTTATGTTTGTTTGTTTGTTTGTTTTTAACAAGAAAGCTTGTGTTTTACATTTTCAAAGCCAAAATAATATTCAAGAATCCAATGAGCACAAACCAGCTCAAAGATGGCCATACGTGGTGGAGAGGCAGGATATTGACAGACCATGAGCTGGCGGATGTTCTGTGATTGAACAGGTACAATCATATGTGTGATTGTACAGATAAAGCAGACACAGAGAAATAAAGAAAGCCAGTTGGGAGCAGATGCAGTCCCCTGACTTCTTATCCGGTTCTGCCATTCCTACTTCCTCTTTACTGGGCCCACTTGTTCTTGGACCTGAAGATGTAGTCCCATTCAGTTTCTGAGCTGGTCCTCACGACAGAGAAAAATCAATGCACCTGTGTTGCCCCCCACCCCAACCCTTTCAGAAAGAGTTGGTCTCATTCCCATTTTTGACTTGTGGGGCCCTGAGTTACTGGCCAAGGCAATAATCCCTGACTTACTTGGAAGCACTAGATTCAAGAGCTTCCCTGATAGCTCAGTTGGTAAAGAGTCTGCCTGCAATGCAGAAGACCCCAGTTTGATTCCTGGGTCAGGAAGATCCACTGGAGAAGGGATAGGCTACCCACCCCAGTATTCTTGGGCTTCCCTGTGGCTAAGCTGGTAAATAATACACCTACAATGTGGGAGACCTGGGTTCGATCCCTGGGTTGGGAAGATCCCCTGGAGAAGGGAAAGGCTACCCACTTCAGTATTCTGACCTGGAGAATTCCATGGACTCCATGGTCAATGGGGTTGCAAAGAGTCGAACACAACTGAGCAACTTTCATTCACTAGATTCACAGTAGCTAAGGTTATTATTGGCTTATCTCAGCTGACTCTGTTCCATGTGCATGAAACACTGTTCCTCCCACCCAACAGGTCCTAACTCCCAGGACTGGATTTTCCCCAGCTCCTGGGTGCTCTGTCTGATCTTGCTGAACTGCTACTTCAAGGACTGCTATTTTACCCCTATAACACTTGCCCAGGGGTGGTGAGCAGAGTGGGCTTGTTCTCCCACCAAAGTTATACCAAATGTCTCAAGATTCCCTTTCAGGCCAAGGCAGGACCATATACAACAGTCTGGGAAGGAAGAAGATCCTCTAAGTCAATATTACATCAAAGATGGTCACATGTACACCTTACACATGGAATCTCCCTCCTGGTAGTATCCCCATAATAATAGCAAAGAGAATTCTGGCCTTTTCATGGTAATCTTGTAGTGGTGATAGAGTGGAAAGATTGAGAGTTAGAGGATCCAAGTTCAAGTCCCACTGTCACCAGTAATTATAAGTAAAGAGAAAAATAACATCAAATAAAAGCTAGTATACTTGTCTGATATGCTTAATCTCACACACTGACTACTGGAACACCATGTTTGTAAGGCACCCGAGTAAGCAGTGTGGGTGGGTAAGAGTGTGATGGCATATACAGGACTGTTCTCAGCCTACTGATCACTGATGCTGCAGTTGGACGAGGCCTTTCAGTTCTTATTATGACTGCAAGATGCTTGCACTACAACAGGCCAAAAGGGAATAATTTTGCTCCATTTAGCTCTCTCCCGTCATCTCAAGATGAATTACTAAGATCTTTTGAGATTGGTTGGGGAAAAGTTCTATGGTCATAAGACCACTTAGCCAATCCTGCAGTTAAGGGAGTGATTCCTGCAGATCTGCCTGGGCCTGGAGCACATAACCAATGCCTTAGGATGCACATGGGCTACACGGATTAAGACTGGATCAACAGTGAAAACTCAGGGTTGTGTCTGCTAGAAGATAGCATAGATCGTGGAGAGGCCAACAATACATGTCCACTAGAGTGCTCCACCTTGAGAAGGTGGAAATGGGAGTGAATAATCTCCCACTCTGCCCCACCCCCAAGATGTCATGGCCTAATCTGGCAGCTGTGAGCATGCTCCCTTCCATGGCAAAGGGGATTTTGCAGCTGTGATTAATAAGGAGCCTGGGTGGAGAGGGTAGCCAGGATTATCCAGGTGGCCCTAATGGAATCACAATTGTTCTCAAAGGGGAAGAGAGGACAAAGACAACAGAGTGGTGCAGCATGGGCACTCAACTCTCCTTTGTGAGTTTTGAAAATGGAGGAAGGGGTCATGAGTCCTGGAATGCAGGCAGACTCAAGCAGGCAGAAGAGGCCAGAGACTTGATTCTCCACTAGAGAGTCCAGAAGCACTGTGGCCCTGCTGACATTGCAGCTTTAGCCCAGTGAAACCACTGATCTCCAGAACTGTAAGATGAGAAATCTGTATGATGTAACAGTAGAAACAGGAAACCAACAGACTATCCCACTAATTACTGATACCTTGGTGAAGAAACAACAAGTTACTATGAAGCCAAGGCAGCTTAAACTTTAGGTGCACATTCTCCACGTGAGACCAGCAGGGAGGAAGCCCAGCCTCAGTCCTTAGAGTTCAGAATTGAAGCAGGTAAGGGGACAAAACCTCCAGCTTATCCAGACCCCAGAAAAGCTATTTGCTTCTTCAATAGCTTTGAAGTTTGTCATAGGCTCCAACATAAGTCTGCTCTCATGAAGCCAACAGGATGCTTTCTAGGGTTTGTGACACCAAGCCTTTGGGGGTTGGAGCTCTGAGTTGACCCACAGCGAACTGAGCAGGCAGGTTTGCATGCCCTAGGGTGGGTACTTTGACCAGACAAGCTCAAAGACCAGAAAGTTCTGCATGCCTGTGTCACTAATGATGAGGGTTCTGCTCAACACTGCACACTGACAGATGCAGGAAATCATGGAAGCTGAGAAGAGGCCTCATTTAGAATACAAATCCAAACAGAAAATGTGCCAAAAATAAGAGAAAATGTATTGAAACAAGAGCAAAATTTAACAAGCCAATATGAGATCTGTTACATATTTTGTTCATACCACGGTGGGATTTTGAAGCTGATGGTATTAAAATATCCCTACACTTTGAAGGATCTCAGGTTTCCAAAATAATTCAGGCTTACCTTGACATAAATCCTAGCCTCCCAGCAGATCTTTCGATTACCTTAAAAAAAAAAAAAAAAAGTTCTTTGTCAGAAAGAGAAAAACTCACTGTGAGGAGGATGAGAGCAGGGCTGCATGGCCCACTGCACCAAGAGGAGGCCAGAGCAGGGCTCGCTGATTCTGCCAGCTGAACAAGTGGCAGAAATGACAAGCTTGATTTCCACAGGGAAAGCAGGAGCTGACTTCTCCATCTAGAAGCCCTCCCTATCAGCAGTAGGTGAGCCACAGCTGACAGGAGTGCCTTCTGGTGCCACGGGAAAAGATGGGTTTTGAGCCGGCAGGCAGAGAAGAGAACATAACTCCTACTGGGGAGTCAGGGAGACTCACCGTGCCCATGGTTGTCCCTCTTTCAGGACAGCCCCGTGTGGGCCACACCAAAGCCCACCAGCTCCAGATTCAGGGAGCTTGAGATGTGTTGGAGACAGAAAAGATCAGGAGCCAGATACAGCAATACTAGCTACAGCTGGAGAAATCTCACAGTTCCAGAAAAAGAAAAGCAGTCCTCCTGGTTTACTTAGCCCTGGGAGCTTGAC
Source organism: Bubalus kerabau (assembly GCF_029407905.1). Lineage (NCBI taxonomy): Eukaryota > Metazoa > Chordata > Mammalia > Artiodactyla > Bovidae > Bubalus > Bubalus kerabau. The sequence continues at coordinate 39,364,176 of NC_073647.1, read as the reverse complement.
TTGAATATCTTGGTTTTAGAGTTAAAGCGAAGGTGATCTAACTCCTCGCTACTCAAAGCAGAGTCCCTAGACCAGCAGTGTTATCATCAGAGAGGCTGATGGAAATGATGAATCTCAGACTCCACTGCCCCAGACCTGCTGTAACACAGTTTGCAGGTTTGATTCACATGGACGTTAAACCCCCAAGGAGGACTAAGCCAGTCCTCAACTGGTGTAGATGGGGAAACTGAAGTCCAGAGCAGGAAAGGAAGGAATGGCCCATGGCCAGTAGGACAGTTTTTAAATAGAGCCAGAATTAGTGCTTAGTTCCTAGGTTTTTAGCTTTCTACAATCCATCCTTTTTGTTCTTGTTCTATTTCCAATTGTTTATTTTTTTTCAATAGCATTTGCTCATTTTAAAAGGGAATTATTCTAAAAGATATTACACATTGCCTTACCTGGGGAAAATGAAAATTCTGAAGCAAATGGAACTCCTCCTAATGATTCAGAATCTCATCATGCACCGTTTTTCAAGTTCTTCTTGTTGTGACTCCCAGGCTCAGTATGAAAGTGACTGTAGTGGTGAGGAGCCTGAGCTTTGCAGTCCTACAGACCGAGGTGCAAATCTGAAATCTGCCATTCCTAGACTGTGCTATCTTGGTTAAGTCATTTAACCTCTCTGTGCCAAACTTTGTTCACTGGTGAAAAGGAGCCAACAATATTCCATAGGGTTACTGTAAGGAGATGGTGAATTGACTCATGTACAGTCCTTAGCACAGGGCTTGGCATAGAATGAAAAGCCAGCAAACTTTAGCTCTCATGACTGAAATGATCAGCAGCTCTGTGGAGTCTTATAGGGAGCAACCCACCCTGGGATGGTCACAAGCCTTAATGCTCTTCAGGTTGTAGAGGCTTTTTCTTTGTCCTTCTAACCACTCACCTTTGTTCTGGATAAATGAGGTCAGCAGGTGTGACCTTCATAATCTCTGTAACGGGGAAACCCCAAGAGCAATGAAACAAGAGGTACCATACTGGAGTCTTGACTTTACCCCCCCCCCTCCCGCACAAGCACCCGAGGAAGTCAGTGCTTTTGTTTCCTTTCCTATAAAGTAACATCAGACTAATCTGGCTCAGAGGGTACAGGGCAGAAAACAAAATCACATATGTGAAGGTACATGTTTATTTCAACACTGGAATCTTAGAATGCTGGAAATGAGAAGGCTCTTCAGGAATTACTTAGCTCAATCTACTCACTTTACAAATGAGGAGCCCAGAAGAACAAGTGTAACATACTTAGCCAGGATCACAAGTCCAGAGCCAGGGATGAGTAATAATAAATGTGACCATAAATAATAGCTACAATCTGGGTGCCTATTGTTCACTAGGGGTTCCTATAAACTTAATCTCTTTAAATCCTCACAATTTGCTTAGTTACTATTATTGTTCCCATTTAGTAAGTGCAGAAATTAAAGCACAGAGAAATTCAATAACTAACCCTGGACAACACTGCTAGGAAATAAAAAATCCCAGATTTCAATTGAAGCCTGCCCACGCCAGAGACTGTGGTCTTGGTGTGAGGGCCATGCTCTGCCCGTGTGTAGCTAACTCAGTGATCTGGAGACAGTGCAGAAAAGGGGAAACCAGAGCCAGTGGGTTTGTGATTTCATTTGGGACTCCACTTTTGAGTTACTGAGTCTCCTTAAAACTGATTTCCTCCACTCAGGTTAAAGATGAGAGCTTTGTATGATAGAAGCCATCACAATATTGTAGAGTAATTATCCTCCAAATAAAAATATATGATAATAGCTGCCAAAAAAAAAAAAAAGATGTGAGCTCTGTGCCAGGCCTTGGTCAAACTTTAAGGCAGTCAGCTGCTTGACATACTGCTTGAATTACAAGCATGCATTCCAAAGACACTCAAGTTCCAGAAGCTCCATGGTTGTGAACAACTTCTTTGACTAAAATTCTCTAGTTCCAGTCCCCAGTCTTCCCCATAGGAGCTACAAAACCATAGGAATCAGCTTCCTGCAATAATGCAGAGTATCAGTAAGAACCCTAGAACGGGAGTCAAGAGTGTTTGTGCTACCACTGCCATGGGACCTTGGACGAATTGCTTTCCCTCTCTGGGCCTGAACTGCCTGACAGCATGACCTCACATCCCCAATCCAGTGTGGGCAAAGGGTCCTTCACTGGGGATATGGTTGACTTGTAGGCTTCACTCCACTGCTGCACTTAGCACTCCATGTTGTGAATGTTCATCTCTTTTTCATTCTCTATTACCTGTAGATTCCCTTAAGTTCTGAGCCATGTCATATTTGTTTCTGCATCCCCCAGGCCTAGCACAGTGCTTAGTGTGTAACTGGTACTAGATAATAAGCTGTAAGCGCCCTTATGCTTCTCACAGTTTTTGATGATATTTTATCCTGAATAATATAGAACAAGAACAATAGATTTATTCCACAGCAGAACTGAATTTTTTTGTGGCTATTTCTGTGTATATAAAAATTACTCAGTACTTTATAGAGGAAACCATAAAATAGAGAAGCAGACACATTAAGAGTGGATCTTAGGTCTCAAAAAGATGGAACCAGTTTGACATTTAAGACAGAGCTGGGATCAACTGGTTATGATCAAAAAACACTGACCCTTTCTCAAGGCAATAATTTCTCTCATTTTATGTCTTTTATTACTAAAATAGGGGTGGAAGACAGGGCATAACATGATGAAGCTTTCTAAAAGCTCCTGGTAAAGTTCATCATTCTTGTTTCCAGTGATTCCTGAGCTGTGACGATTTTCAAGGGACTGAGTTTATAGTGCAAATTATTAGGATTTGGCCAAATCCACTGCTCCCTGGAGGTAATCATTCCACATGTTACTCTTTCGTTCAGCCAGCCACACAGACATATTGAAAATCCTGCTTTTGGGTTCATCTATGGGCTCTGGCACATGGAATCCAGAGATTAAGAAGATTCACATAATTGATGGTTCCACAGTTTGTGGGAGACAGAGAGAAAAAGAAAAAATACTAACATAGTAACTATTTAGTGGTAGTGTGTGTGTGATCAGTTGTGTTCGACTCTTTGCATACCCATGGACTGTACCCTGCCAGACTCCTTCGTCCATGGGATTTCCCAGGCAAGAATACTGGAATGGGTTGCCATTCCCTTCTCCAGGGGATCTTCCCCACCCAGGGATTGAACTCACTTCTCTTGTGAGTGTTTATAATGGAATAAAAACTTCAGTGGTAGCTGAGAGGAGCTAGTAACTAACCCTGCTTATGAGAGTGGAAAAGGGGAAAGGAGGAAGAAGAGTAAGTAGATTCAAAGCCTAAGAGGAGACCATTTGAATCAGCTCAAGTGTGTGGCCGAAAAGGGATGGGTGATGGGAGCATTTCTGGCAGAAGAAATCAGCCAAAAACATGGAATGATAAGAAGGGAGTGTGGGTACAAGGAAGATGGGATGAGAAGAGGGAGAAGTTAGAGAGCAAAGGAGAAATAATTGTTTCTTTAAATCTAGAGATGATTGAGAAATTCTGAGGTATCTAGGTTAGCTAGAGAGACATTATAGGGGGAAAAAAAAAACGTTGAGTTTCCATCAGTTAAGTGGTTCAATGAATGCCAACTGAATCCCAACTGCAAAGCAGCCACTGCACAGGGCAAAGAAACGAATGGTTCCCTGAGCCAGGAAGAAAACAGTTCAGGGATGACTCTAATTGCAGTTCATTTCCAATACAGAAACTATCAAATTCCTGACCCTCTGACATAGAATGACCCAACCCTGGTTGTTTCTTCCTATGCTAGCAAACTTTGTTCCTGGAAGAAATACCCAGAAAACATATGGATCTACTCGCTTGAAGCCAAGTGTATTCATTTTATACAATGCTGCCTAACAAATCACCACAACTGAGTGGCTGAAAAAACACTCTCATTGTCTCACAGTTCCTATAGATCAGAAGTCTGACAGGCACAGCTTCGCTGGTCTCACCCTCCACTTCCAGTCTCACTAGGGTACAATCCTGGTGACATCCAGGGCTGTGGTCTCATCAGAGGCTTGACTGGGTATCATCTGTCCCAGCTCCTTTAGCTTGGCGGCAGAATTTATCTCCTTGTTTTTGCAGGATTAAGGTCCCTATATTTCTTGCTGCCTATTGGCTTGGGGAATCCTCAGATCCTGAAATTTCTTGCCCCATGGCCTTGTCCATAAGCCCTTTTACAACATGGCTGCTGTTTCTTCAAAGCCAGAAGGGGGGGGAGAGTTTCTCTGACCTTAGGAAGGGCCTAGTCCCTCTTTTAAGGGCTTTTGCCTGATTAATTCAGGCGGAACTATCTCCATTTTTATGAACTTGAAATCAGCTGATTAGGAACCTTAATTTTATCTGTAAAATCCCTTCAACTTACCAGCTTCCATTGTCTAGAAGCAAGTCACAATTCTTGCCCACACTCAAGGGGTGTGAACAGCAGGAGGCAGTGGGTGTGGGGGGCACTGCTGGGTCAAGTTCACCACACCAGGTTCTGCTCTTGGGCATATTTGATATTCTGCTCTCGGGCATATTTGATAACTCCCCAATTAAACACATCATAGCTTTGAATGAAACTACACAGATATGAAAATAATAACCTTCTTTTGTTTCTGCATTCAATTATCTAGCTGGTTTTCCATTCCTTATACCATACCGTTGGCTCTGCCCTCACATCCACCAATGACAATTCTACAGATGTAGCCTAAGAATTTTGATTAAAAAGAAAAAGGGTATAGTGTGCCTAGGAGAGGGCTTAACACATTCTAGGTACTGAATAAATATTCCTTGGGTGGATGGATGGATGAATAAATAAACGGATAAGTGAAAAAGGTGTTCTGAATTCAGACAAACCTAAAGTTCAATCTTGTTCTGCCCATTATACATTGTGTGACCTTAGCACAGTGACTTAACCTCTGAGCCTTCATTTCCATTCCTATACATTCCCATGCCTATAAATTGGAAATTGTAATACCTCCCTCACTGTAAGCCATATAATACAGTAGTTATAAGCATAAACTATACAGGCAGACTCCTTGATTTTATCCCCAACTCACACTTACAGCTCCTGGACTAACAACAGAACCTGCCTCATAGACTTGGTGCAAAAATGATGTGACATACTACCTATGAAGGCTTTAGGGTAGGGCCTGGCCATTAGTATGCATAACATGTTACTGTTAGTACTGCTACTGAAACTTACTAACATGACACTGATTCAATAAATGCTATTAATATTTACCTTTCCCAGTCCAGCTGGCCTTAACTCCTTCTCCCCTTCACTAAGTGGATAAAGATCTTTCCCTCTCTCTCTTTGTGTATGTGTCTTCCTCATCCTCAAACTGGACACAGGAAATCATTAAGGGTTAAGCGGGACACCCCAAATCAATGGTTTTCAAATTCTTTTTTTTTAAGCCATGAAATGTTTCCTTCAGAGGAAATTCTATGGAGAAGACAAATGAAATCAACACACAAAAGTGACTGCTCTGTTTGATGTTTCTTGGTGGGACAGACCCCAAGCTTAACTCTTTCTGTGTCTCTTTCTTTCTCTCTCTCTCATATGCACACAGTGCCCCTCTGAGGATGAGGAAGCTTCAGTGTTCTAAACAGCATGATTTGATAGCCTCTAAATTACCAGCTCTTAAACCTGGCAGATTCAAATATAAACAGCTAAAACATGGGGTTTTGTTCAAGCAGCCATTCCTCCCCTATGTGGTTCAGAAAATAGAAGATCCTCTTTTCATCCCCCAAAGAAAATCCTGATTATTCTCAACTATCACCATGGCCCATTCTTCTTGCTAGGAATTGAATTGGAACTGTGGATGTGAAGCAGTTCTGCCAGTGAAAATTCTGCTGAGGAATTTATGGGAAAGGTTCTTCTACTGATAAGAGAAATACTAAGGAAGAGAGAGTCCCTCTTCTTCCACTGTACTCTGCCCAGGTATGGCTTATAGAGGCAGCCATCTTGTAACTGTGAGGTGAGCTTACATCAGGTAAAACCACTGAGAATGGCAGACTGAAGGAAGAAAAGGATCTGTACCCTCAGGGACATCACTTAACTCTCAAATAAACAGGGGATTTCCTTTAGTTGAGACTTCTTGTTAGGTAAATTAACCATTCTTTTTGAGAGTATTTCTCAAAGTATCAGCATCACCTTTTTAGACATGTAAATTCTCAGGCCCCAACCAAACCACTGACTCCAAAAGTCTTGGGGTTGGAGGCCAGCCTTCTGGGTTTTAACAGGCCTTTAGGTAATGCTGATGTATGCGTGGGACCACTGAGAACTAAGCCATTTTAAGGTGTTTTTATAAAATTTATAGCCAAGTATTTTCTTTTATTTTTTATTCTTTTTCATATTATCTTTTGGATCTCTATTTATTAATTTTTATTGGAGTATTGCAGCTTTATAATGTTGTATTAGTTTCTGCTGTACAAACAACAAATTGAATCAGTTACACATATACATATATCCCCTCTTTTTTGGATTTTCTTCCCATTTAGGTCACCACAGAGCACCGAGTAGACTTCCCTGTGCTATACAGTAGGTTCTCATTAGTTATCTATTTTAAACATAGTAGTCTATATATGTCAATCCCAATGTCCCAATTCCTCCCACCCCCCCCCCATAGCCAAGTATTTGAACTGAAACTAAAATAGATATAAAATTTCCAAGACTGAGTTCTGTTAGTTTTTATGTACTCATTGATGGTAATCCCTTGGGCTAGGGCTGAGACCTGAGCTCATAGGATTGGTCTAGGAATAGCATGAGGGACAAGTCTCACAGTCCTCATCTCCCATCCCTTCTTCTCCTACTCACACAGGCTCATGACTCTCGCCCAAACTGTACTTTCTTTCCTTCTTTCTTCTCTTTTCTTTTCTCAGGGTAGGTATCTCATCTTCAGTGCCTCCTGCACATTTGCTTCTCCTAGGCCTGTACAGGCCTCCAGAAATACCTCAACACGAAAGGCCTTGCTATGCACAAGTTGTCTTTTAAGCCTCATAACAGCCTTGGAGACAAATGTTATCACCATATTTTCCATACAGGGAAAAAAAAAAAAAAAAACCTCTAAAAAATTTTCTAAGGTAATTTTCAAGGTTACCAGGCCAGCAGGGCATGGAGCCTGGGTCTTGACTCCATTGACTGTTCTTTCATGAACAGTGATACCAAAACTGGCAATGGCCATTAGAATCATGTTTTGGTCATTTGTGTTGGAGAGGCATAGCACAATCCAAAATCACTCAGAGGATACCCCCCACCATCAGCAATCCAATTGCCTTGAGTGCTATTCAGAAACACCCCTAGTGTTACTTTTACTTTTACACAAATTTACTGATATTACAGACTCCTCCTGAGGAGGTCAGTGAAGTGAAAGTTGCTCAGTCATGTCCAACTCTTTGCGGCCCCGTGGACTATACAGTCCACGGAATTCTCCAGGCCAGAATACTGGAGTGGGTACCCATTCCCTTCTCCAGGGGATCTTCCCAACCCAGGGATCGAACCCCAGTCTTCTGCATTGCAGGCAGATTCTTTACCAGCTAAGCCACAAGGAAAGCCCAAGAATACTGGAGTGGATAGCCTATTCCTTCTCCAGTGGGTCTTCCTGGCCAGGGAATCAAGCCAGGGTATCCTGCATTGCAGGTGGATTGGGAGCTCAAGAACTAAATAAAGGTGGTGAAAAGGTCAAAAAGGAGGTTAAGAGTACAAACCATTCAGAGGTTCTGGTAATTCTATTTTATATGTTTAAAGACTCTGAAATGTAGGGGCATGGATAGATTAGGAGTTTGGGATTTTCAGGTACAAGCTGCTATGTGTAAAGTGGATAAACAACAAGAGCCTACTGTAGAACACAGGGAACTAATTCAATTGTTGTTTAGTCGCTAAGTTGTGTCCAACACTTTTGTGACCCCATGGACTGGAGCCTGCCAGGCTCCTCTTTCCATGGGATTTCCCAGTCAAGAATACTGGAGTGGTTGTGATTTCCTTCTCCAGGAGACCTTCTTGACCCACGAATTGAACCCACGTTTCTTGGACTGGCAGGCGAATTCTTTACCAATGAGTTACCTGGGAAGCTTTGATGTTGAAAGACTAGGAGTCAAAAGACTTAGGTTAATTTCAAGCTATGTCACTTACTAGTCATTAGTTGTTGTTCTCGCTCAGTCATGTCCATCTCTTTCTGACACCACGGTCTACAGCACACTTGGCTTTCCTGTCCTTCACCATCTCCCAGAGCTTGTTCAAACTCATGTACACTGAGCTGGTGATGCCCTCCAACCAGCTCATCCTCTGTCAACCCTTTCTTCTCCTGCCTTCAGTCTTTCCCAGCATCAGGGTCTTTTCTAATGAGTCAGCTCTTTGCATCAGGTGGCCAAAGTATTGGAGCTTCAGCTACAGCATCAGTCCTTCCAGTGAATATTCAGGGTTAATTTCCTTTAGAATTGACTGGTTTGATCTCCTTGCAGTCCAAGGGACTCTCAAGAGTCTTCTCCAACACCACAGTTCAAAAGAATCAGTTCTTCAGTGCTCAGATTTCTTTATGATCCAACTCTCACGTCCATACGTGACTACTGGAAAAACCATAGCTTTGACTATATGGATCTTTGTTGGCAAAGTAATATAATGTAATGCAACCTCTATGAGCCTCAGTTTTCTTAGCTGTAGAATGGGGATTATAATCCCATTACCTTATGGGCCTTTTATGGGGAGAGAAGTACTAAATGAGATAATGCACATACAAACACTTAATCACTGGTAGACTGTAGCCTGCCAGGTTCCTCTATCCATGAGATTCTCCAGGCAAGAATACTGGAGTGGGTTGCCATTCCTTTCTCCAGGGGATCTTCCTGACGCAGATCTCCCACATTGCAGGCAGCTTCTTTACTGTCTGAGCCACCAGAGAAGCCCATAAATGAGATAATACACATACAAATACCAAATCACTGGTAATATAGTGTGTTGTATATGTGTGCTAAATCGCTTCAGTCCTGTCTGACTTTGTGCAACCCTATGGACTGTAACCTGCCAGGCTCCTCTGTCCATAGGATTCTCCAGGTAAGAAAACTGGAGTGGATTGCCATTTCCTATTGGCAGGAAGGGGATCTTCCTGACCAGGATCAAACCCATGTCTCTTATGTCTTCTTCACTAGCAGGTGAGTTCTTTACCACCAGCACCACCTGGCAGCCCATAGTGGATTGGCATTAAATTTAATAAATTAAGTTTCTATATATTGAGTGTTTACTCTTTGTAAGCCTGTTGCCAAGGCTTTACCTGTATTATATATTTGGATCCTTACAGCAATCCTAGGCTAACCATTCTATTATATTCTCCATGTTACTGATGAAGAAGCAGACTTAGGTTAAATATTAGCTTCCCCCAGTTTAAATAGTTAGCTCCTGTCAGACCTAGGATTCAATACCAAGACTCTCTTATTGTAAAGACAAATATGTGAGTACTATTATTGTGCTCATTTTACAGATGAGAGAAACCAAAATCTTAAAGAGGGGAATGTAACCTGTCAGATTAGTAGATGTCAAAGCTGGGATACAAACCCAGTTATGATTCTCATGCTGAGGCTTTTAGTCACACATAGTCTCACTGCCTCCATGAGATCCTTGATGAAGGAATTAGCACAGCATGAAGTGAAAGGCATGGGCACAGAATCTCTTCATCAACAACTGGATTTTAAGTACTGATATATATCTGTTTCTTTGGTCCTGTTTTGGCTTGGCACCATTCTCAGCAACACTGGGGGTTTCTATATATCACATTCTTGTTCTGATGCATTGTTTGAAGATAAAAGAAACAAAAAGAGCATGATGGTATTTATTTAAAGTACCAAATGCAAGCGACTAAGGCAGTGACAATCACATTAGTTCTTGGACTCTCTGATTCTGCTATATTTAAAATGGATAACCAACAAGGGCCTAGTGTATAGCACAGGGAACTCTGCTCAATGTTATGTGGCAGCCTGGATTGGAGGGGAGATTGGGGGAGGATGGATACATGTATATGTATTTGCTGTCCACCTGAAATTATTACAACATTGTTAATTAGCTCGACCCTAAAACAAAATAAGTGCGCCTGCTGCAATGGACTGCACAGAAGCATGGCCGAGAGGAGCTACCCCTCACCCAAGGTTGGGGCAGTGACCGAGAGTGCCAGGCTGCGATGGTGTGGGAGCAGCCGAGAGGAACTACCCCAGGCCCGAGGTCAGGGGCGGCAGCCTAGAGGAGCAACCCCACGTCCAAGGAGCGGCTGCTGCACCGGTGCAGGAAGGCCAAGAGGAGCTACTTCACGTTCAAGGTCAAGAGGGGTAGCCGTGAGGTGATACCCCTCATCCAAGGTAAGGAGCAGTGGCTGCGCTTTGCTGGAGCAGCCATGAAGAGATACCCCACGTTCAACGTAAGAGAAACCCAAGTAAGACGGTAGATGTTGCGAGAGGGCATCAGAGGGCAGAAACACTGAAATCATAATCACAGAAAACGAGCCAATCTGATCACACGGACCACAGCCTTGTTTAACTCAATGAAACTAAGCCATGCCGTGTGGGGCCAGCCAAGATGGACGGGTCATGGTGGAGCGGCCTGACAGAATGTGGTCCACTGGAGAAGGGAATGGAAAACCATTTCAATATTCTTGCCTTGAGAACCCCATGAACAGTATGAAAAGGCAAAATGATAGGATATTGAAAGAGGAACTCCCCAGGTAAGTAAGTGCCCACTATGCTACTAGAGATCAGTGGAGAAATAATTCCAAAAAGAATGAAGCGATGGAGCCAAAGCAAAAACAACACCCAGTTGTGGATGAGACTGGTGATAGAAGCAAGGTCCGATGCTGTAAAGAGTAATAGTGCATAGGAACCTGGAGTGTTAGGTCCATGAATCAAGGCAAATTGGAAGTGGTCAAACAGGAGTAGGCAAGAGTGAACGTTGACATTCTAGGAATCAGCTAACTAAAATGGACTGGAATGGGTGAATTTAACTCAGATGACCATTATATTCACTACTGTGGGCAGGAATCCTTTAGGAGAAATGGAGTAGCCATCAGGGTCAGCAAAAGAGTCTGAAATGCAGTACTTGGATGCAATCTCAAAAAAGACAGAATGATCTCTGTTCGTTTCCAAGGCAAAGCATTCAATACCACGATAATCCAAGCCTATGTCCCGACCAGTAATGCTTAAGAAGCTGAAATTGAATGGTTCTATGAAGACCTACAAGACCTTTTAGAACTAACATCCAAAAAAGATGTCCTTTTCATTATAGGGGACTGGAAAGCAAAAGTAGGAAATCAAGAAACACCTGGAATAACAGGCAAATTTGGCCTTGGAGTATGGAATGATGCAGGGCAATGGCTAATAGAGTTTTGCAAAGAAAATGCACTGGTCATAGCAAACACCCTCTTTCAACAACACAAGAGAAGACTCTACACATGGACATCACCAGATGGTCAACACCAATATCAGATTGATTATATTCTTTGCAGCCAAAGATGGAGAAGCTCTATACAGTCAGCAAAAACAAGACTGGGAGCTGACTGTGGCTCAGATCATGAACTCCTTATTGCCAAATTCAGACTTAAATTGAAGAAAGTAGGAAAAACCACTAGACCATTCAGGTATGACCTAAATCAAATCCCTTATTAATATACAGTGGTAGTGAGAAATAGATTTAAGGGACTAGATCTGATAGAATGCCTGATGAACTATGGATGGAGGTTCATGACGTTGTACAGGAGACAGGGATCAAGACCATCCCCATGGAAAAGAAATGCAAAAAAGCAAAATGGCTGTCTGGGGAGGCCTTAAAAATAGCTGTGAAAAGAAGAGAAGTGAAAAGCAAAGTAGAAAAGGAAAGATATAAGCATCTGAATTCAGAGTTCCAAAGAATAGCAAGAAGAGATAAGAAAGGCTTCCTCAGTGATCAATGCAAAGAAATAGAGGAAAACAACAGAATGGGAAAGACTAGAGATCTCTACAAGAAAATTAGAGATACCAAGGGAACATTTCATGCAAAGGTGGGCTCGATAAAGGACAGAAATGGTATGGACCTAACAGAAGCAGAAGATATTAAGAAGAGGTGGCAAGAATACACAGAAGAACTGTACAAAAAGATCTTCATGACCCAGATAATCATGATTGTGTGATCACTCCCCTAGAGCCAGATATCCTGGAATGTGAAGTCAAGTGGGCCTTAGAAAGCATCACTACAAACAAAGCTAGTGGAGGTGATGGAATTCCAGTTGAGCTATTTCAAATCCTAAACGATGATGCTGTGAAAGTGCTGCACTCAATATGCCGGGAAACTTGGAAAACTCAGCAGTGGTCACAGGACTGGAAAAGGTCAGTTTTCATTCCAATCCCAAAGAAAGGCAATGCCAAAGAATGCTCAAACTACCGCACAATTGCACTCATCTCACACACTAGTAAAGTAATGCTCAAAATTCTCCAAGCCAGGTTTTAGCAATACATGAACTGTGAACTTCCAGATGTTCAAGCTGGCTTTAGGAAAGGCAGAGGAACCAGAGATCAAATTGCCAACATCTGCTGATTTCCTTTGGGATTGACTAGTTTGATGTCCTTGCTGTCCAAGGGATTCTCAAGAGTCTTCTCCAACACCACAGCTCAGAAGCATCAATTCTTCAGTGCCCAGCCTTGCTTATGGTCCAACTCCCATATCCATACATGACTACTGGAAAAACCATAGCTTTGACTAGATGGACCTTTGTCAGCAAAGTAATGTCTCTACTTTTTAATCTGCTGTCTAGGTTGGCCATAGCTTTTCTTCCAAGGAGCAAGTGTCTTTTAATTTCATGGCTGCAGTCACCATCTGCAGTGATTTTGGAGCCCAAGAAGATAAACTCTCTCATTGTTTCCCCATCTATTTACCATGAAGTGATGGAACCGGATTCCATGTTCTTCATTTTTTGAATGCTGAGTTTTAAGCCAGCTTTTTTACTCTCCTCTTTCACGTGCATCATTGGGCTCTTTAGTTCTTCTTTGATTCCTGCCATAAGGGTGGTGTCATCTGTGTATCTGAGGCTACTGATATTTCTCCTGGCAAACTTGATTCCAGCTTGTGCTTCATCCAGCCCAGCATTTCTCATAATGTACTCTTGCATGTAAGTTAAATAAGCAGGGTTACAATATATAGCCTTAACGTACTCCGTTTCCAGTTTGGAACCAGTCTGTTGTTCCATGTCCCATTCTAACTGTCACTTCTTGACCTGCATACAGGTTTCACAGGAGGCAGGTAAGGTGGTCTGGTATTCCCATCTCTTTCAAAATTTTCCACAGTTTATTTTGATCCCCACATTCAAAGACTTTAGTGTAATCAATAAAGCAGAAGTAGATTTTTTTTTCTGGAAATCTCTTGCTTTTTCTATGATCCAGTGGATGTTGGCAATTTGAACTCTGGTTCCTCTGCTTTTTCTAAATCCAGCATGAACATCAAAGTTCTCAGTTCACGTACTGTTGAAGCCTAGCTTGGATAATTTTGAGCATTACTTTGCTAGTGTGTGAGATGAGTGCAACTGTGCAGTAGTTTTCACATTCTTTGGCATTGCCTTTCTTTGGGATTGGAATGAAAACTGACCTTTTCCAGTCCTGTGGCCACTGCAGAGTTTTCCAATTTTGTGGGCACATTACCAGAACAGATCAACAGAGATCCAGATCTGAGGAGTAGAGACCAACAGAAAATGAGAACAGGCATGCCTGAAGAGGGGGGCATACAGACCAACCAAAGTGAAGCACATACATTCAAAATGTAGAGATGAGTCTTGCTTCCTAGATTTAACTATAGGTAATAAATGAGATGATGGGGATACAAAAGTCCTAGAACATAGATTGTGCTAAAAAAAATTGCAGAACAAAAGCAGGTACATGAGGGTCAGAGGATCCCAACCACTGGGCATGGCCCTGCAGGAGGTTGCTCTCCCTGGGCTCAGTTCACCTAGTGACCCTGAAAACACAGTACTTCCAGTTCACAGTAGGTTTCTCAGTACAAGTCTTCACATCACCTTTTAACACAGCAACTGATATTTACAAATTCATATTCCTACTGTCCTTGAGGGTACTTGAAACACTTCTTCCTGAAGCAAGGAAAGTATTACTGCTGAGGTTTTTTCTATTGAAATGTATATAATGGATATTTTTAACTGTTTGAATAAAGAGAACCTCTATTAATTCATATGTGATGGAGACCAAGGTGGGGAGCAGTAGGAAAAAAGAGATAGCAGAGGGGGTTAAAAACAATCATGGGTTTGAGCATTGATTTAGCCCGAGGAAATCACATAAACAAACCAAATCAAATACAAAAACAAGAAGTGAAGACTTCAGGGATGATCCTTGCATTTGCTGGAGGGTAGAGTATAGTCCCTTGGGAGTCCCTTGGACAGCAAGGAGATCAGACCAGTCAATCCTAAAGGAAATCAACCCTGAATATTCACTGGAAGGACTGATGCTGAAGTTGATGCTCCAATACTTTGGCCACCTGATGGGAAGAGCTGACTCACTGGAAAAGACCCTGATGCTGGGAAAGATTGAGGGCAGGAGGAGAAGGGGGCAGCAGAGGATGAGATGGTTGGATAGCATCATGGACTCAATAGACATGAGTTTAAGCAAATGCTGGGAGACAGTGAAGGACAGGGAAGCCTGGCTTGTGGAGTGCATGGGGTCACAAAGAGTCAGACACAACTTAACAACTGAACAACAACCAAGAGGATACTGAGACCTACTTCAACATCTCTTTCAAGTTTCCAGATACTTTCATGTAATACCTAAATGATATGGAATCTTTTACAATAACTGTCTCATTAAATCTAAATTAAGTGCTTTAGATACTTAAAATGTGATCAATTTGGAGCTGTATCTTGTTTCTTTCATGGTTTAAAAATCATGCAAAATGTGTTTATAGTACATTTCTGCCCCAGTAAATCTGACCAAAAAAAAATGGTTCTTATTTATGGTATCCCATGCCTGAGCCTGACAACTACTTCTGTGGCAAGAGAAGTCTCAAGGGGCCAACTCATAACTCAGAAGACAGATGAGTCATCCAACATATTTAAAAGGGAATTTGAATTAGACCAACCCACCCATTAACGTGATTAGGATTAGTTGACAGGGCATAATTCAATTTACAAATGAAAATTTCTTTTTTTTTTCTTCTTTATTGAAATTAAGGTGTCTGCCACTAATGTATTCAAATTAAGACACAAGGAATTTGGGTACATGTATGTGCCTATGAGGTCATATAAAACTCATTGTATTTGTGTCTGGGTAAATTATTTCTCTTTCAGCATTAATAAAACTAAAAAATGAATGGCTTTATAATAAGTCATTGAATCAGGCTATAGTTCTAAAAACATCTTTTTTAATTACAAACTTGGCAAAACTAATACAATTATGTAAAGTTTAAACATAAAATAAAATAAAAAAAAATAAAGGCACCTTTAATTGATGTGCCTGCCTAAAATGAAAAACTCTACTGATAGAGCTCTAGAAACAATTAAGATAATCCTGACAAGAGGATTAGAAGTGGCATAGTCTTATTAGCCCCACTGGCCTGCTGGATTTCAGAATTCTGTTCTCTTGTTGCCCTTTCCCCATTCTTCTCAAAGGTCATCCATTGAAAAGTAGTCCATTCCCTTGTTTGTTACTGAAACCAGCTAAAGCAGGGCAGAGGAAGAGATCTAAAGTACAGGTCAAACTCAGAGGTGAGGATTTGCTGACCACTCATTTGCTCTAGTGCCACAGTATAGTATATTAGACATAAAAGGAGATCTGGCTCTTTTGTAAGAAAGACTGTCAAAATTAAGCTAGGGATATTTTCTTCTTTAATTAAACAAAAATTTTATTTTTATTTATTTGACTGTGCCGGTTCTTAGTTGCAGAATGCAGGATCTTTAATTGTGGCATGCCCACTCTTAGTTGCGGCATGTGGAATCTATTTCCTTGACCAGGGATTGAACTCAGGCCCTCTCCATTGGAAGCGCAGAGTCTTAGCTACTGGACCACCAGAGAAATTCCAATAGGGATCTTTTCTTAAGGATGAAGTGCCTAGATTTTCAACTCAAGTCATTGAAGCCCACTGAGTTACAGAGGGAAAAGGGCATGATTTGAGATGAGTAGTGTCTTGCCACAAGCAGCACACCATTTGTCGTTCTTTTATTCTCCCAAGTGTTTTTAGAGGAAGGGTGTATTGGACAGAACTGTATTCCATCTTCTTTTTAAGCACTCATTAGCTCTCAGGGACTGAGCTAAGGGCTAAACTTATAACACCTCATGTAACCTTTAAAACAATCCTATGTGAAGGTGTGGCTGAACCTGCTAGTTGCCTATCAAATATCCATTCTTTTTTGCTTCATAAAGAGAATTATGATTTTATTTGTCATAGCAAGGCTACTAACTAAACACATTTTCTGGCCTCCCCTGCAGTCATGTGTGGTCATGCTAAGTTCAGATCAATTACATAAAACTGGAAGTACTATGATTATGTCAGACTTCAAGACAGGCTTTTTAAAGGGAGCTGTCTCAACACAGATGTGAACCCTTTTTACCCTCCAACCATTCTTTCTTCCTGCTGGATAGAATATAGTCCAAATGGCTGGAGCTTCAGCAACCTCATTAGACTATGAGGTGACTTGAATATGGAACCCCAGGTGCTAGTGTGGTACAGTAGAAAGATATAAAGGAACTGGATCCCTATTGATCTTGGAAATTTTGTGTTAGTCCTGGACTTCCTGCTGCTAGATTTCTTTCACATGAGACATGTTCACATGTTCATTCTTTTTAAACTACTATTATCTTAGATTTTCTGTTTTATGAAGTCAAGCCTAATCAATAATCCTAATGCAAGAGGACACTACTATCATACTTATTTTACTGATGGGAAGATGGAAATTTATAGAAGTTTATTAACTCATCTAAGTTCCTAGAGCTACTAATTGCTGAACCACAGCTTTGAAACCAAATATGATTTGTATGAGGAGGGCATGGGAATCTACTCCAGTATTCTTGCCTAGAGAATCCCCATGGACAGAGAAGCCTGGCAGGCCACAGTCCATGTGGTCACAAAGAATCAGACAGGACTGAGTGACTAAGCAGCAGCAGAAGCATGATTTGTATGTGTATAGTGTGGGGGGAGCATGCACACACAAGCATATGCATTATATACTACCTCTAGTGAATATTAGTTACATTTATATTTTGTACTTTTTTATTACACCCTACTCTGTAAAAAAAAAATATATATAGTTAACATTTATTGAGTACCTAAAAATGTATCAGGCATGTTGACAGCTTTTTATCCATTAAATCATTTAATCTTCATGGTAACTACAAGAAAATACTATTATTATTTTTCCATTTTTCGAGATGAGGAAAGTAAGAATCAGAGAGGGTAAGTAGCTTGTCCAAAGCCTCACAGCTAGGAAATAGCAAAGTCAGTACTCAAATTCAAGCCTGTGCAACATGCTATATTCTCATAGAAACTGTATTGCTCAAGGTGTCTGCCTACCACCCACATAAGAGTAGGGTTATCCATCTCTCATGGTCCTGGGACCTGGTAGCCAAGAAAAGTCAGCAGTCCCAACAATGAAGATAATATATATTGGTATTCTAAATACCTAAGAGACCATTTCAGATGATGTCATCCCTGTGTTGATTACCCACCCAAGGCTTCTCATTGCCTTCAGAATAAAAGCCTCACCAGGGCCTACCTCACTAGGGCGTACAAAGTCCTGGCTCACCTAGTGTTATTCTACCCCTTGCTCAGTATGTCACAGCCACCCTGTCTTGCTGTTTTTCATTCTTGTCCAAGCTCATTCTGGCCTCAAGACCTTGAAGTTTCTATTTGCTATGCCTATAGTTTTCTTTCCCCACTATTTTCCCATGGCTTTCTTTATCACTATTCAGGTCTCTACTAAATGCCACTTTCTCACAGACATATTTCCCCGAAAATCTCATCTAAAGTAGCCTACTGTTAATTCTGTCACTCATTTTCATATCTGATATTATCCAATTTATTTGTTAACTTGCATGTTGGTTATCTCAATTCACTCAAATGTAAGCTCTATCAGACAATTTCTAGAAGGGCAGAATTCTTCTCTATCTAATCTTTTATACAAAATAATTCACTCAGCAAACATTTATTGATTGTCTCTTCCATGCAAGTTCACAATTCCTTTTCACGTTATGACTGTTTACTTTGGAAAGATAGTCATGATAGATACCCTTTTAGATGCAGAAGTCCTATTCTCTGATAACTATCTTGCAGGTAGAACCCCTGTACATAGAACTCTGTAATATTAAAAGAGCACAAATAAAGGCAGAACTGATTCTGCAAGGTTAGAAGTCCTATGCATTCTCCTTCCTTTTCTCTCTCATAATAAAAGACACACATTAAGCACATAATCGCCAAAGAAGAAGGATTCTTTGGGGTCCTGTGGAAAGGAATTGGTGTAAATATAAAGAACCTAAGTGAGGAGTAAATTCCTGACCCTAAGCTCTATGCATTGGAGAAGGAAATGGCACCCCACTCCAGTATTCTTGCCTGGAGAATCCCACGGACGGAGGAGCCTGGTAGGCTGCCGTCTATGGGGTCGCACAGAGTCCCACACGACTGAAGCGACTTAGCAGCAGCAGCAGCAAGCTCTGTAGTCTAAGCAAATGAGTTACATTGTATCCAACGTTTCAAAGAAGATGCTCTTAAGAAATGTGCTTCCATTTGGAATCAAGCTATTCTTTACACCATAGGTACATTTCTTACATTATATGCCCTCACAATCAGGGCGTTCACAGCTTAGCTGATGAAAAAAGTAATCATTGTTCTTAGATGTTATCATCTATAAAAATAGGATAGAGCTATGAGGACAAAGGATGAGATCATTCTCATTCCAGTTATTAGCCTGTTTTTTTTTTTTTTTCAATTTAATTTTAGTTATCTATTTTTCTTTCTTTCTTTCTTTCTTTCTTTCTTTTTTTTTTTTGGATGCCCCACGTGGCATATGGGATCATAGTTCCCTGACCAAGGATAGAACCCATTTCCCCTGTAGTCAAAGTGCAGAGTCTTAACTATTGGACCACCAGGGAAGTCCCTAGCCTGTTTTTTCTTTTTTTAATTAAACATTTTCTTTTGATATAATAACATGCTGTTGTTCAGTTGCTAAGTCATGTCCAACTCTTGATGACCCCATGGACTGCAGCCTGCCAGGTTCCTCTGTCCATGGAATGTTCCAGGCAAGAATACTGGAGTAAGTAGCTATTCCCATCTCCAGGGGATCTTCCCAACCCAGGGATCAAACCTGGGTCTCCTGCATTCAGGCAGATTCTTTACTATTTGAGCCACCAAGGGAGCCCCAGTATAACTGCATATTCACGAGCATATATGAATTAGTACACAGAGGTCTTTTGTTCCCTTAACCCAAATTTCCCCAATAGTAATGTGTTTTGAAAATTGTAACAATAATATTGTATCATTGTCCAAAGGGATCAGTAAAACTCAAGCATATATATATTTTTTTCTCCTAGTGTTTTAGAATTCAACTACTGTCCACATAGATCAAGATGGAAGAGTCTTGCTTGTAAGATGAGACATACTTTAGCCCATAATGCCAATCCTGTTTGAATTCCTAACAGAATCTACACTGGAAGTGTGAGGTTAAAAATAAGCATGTCAGCAGTGAATACAGCACTGGCTCTATTATCAGAGTACCACACTGGGGCCAGGACGTAGAAATAGTTTCTGTAGAAGAAAAAGCTTATCTAATTATCATTTCATAATACTTGTCCACGGAGAAGGCAATGGCACCCCACTCCAGTACTCTTGCCTGGAAAATCCATGGACAGAGGAGCCTGGTAGGCTGCAGTCCATGGGGTCGCTAAGAGTCAGGAACGACTGAGAGACTTCACTTTCACTTTTCACTTTCATGCATTGGAGAAGGAAATGGCAACCCACTCCAGTGTTCTTGCCTGGAGAATCCCAGGGACGGGGAAGCCTGGTGGGCTGCCGTCTATGGGGTTGCACAGAGTCGGATACGACTGAAGCAGATTAGCAGTTATCAATGCTTGTCCAATTACATATTTTTAGAGTTAAAAGTAAATCCCCTAAATTTTAACAAAACACACACTCACACAAAGCAGGGTCACAAAGCAACAGTTTTATTGGATGTATTTTATTGACTATGAGCTCCATGAGGAAAGGGACTGTGTCTCTTGTATTCACTGCCATAGCCCCAGCATGGTGTCTGGCCTATAATATGTGATCATTCAATTCAGTTCAGTCACTCAGTCGTGTCCGACTCTTTGCGACCCCATGAATTGCAGCACGCCAGGCCTCCCTGTCCATCACCAACTCCCGGAGTTCACTGAGACTCACGTCCATCGAGTCAGTGATGATATCCAGCCATCTCATCCTCTGTCATCCTCTTCTCCTTCTGTCCCCAATGCCTCCCAGCATCAGAGTCTTTTCCAATAAGTCAACTCTTCGCATGAGGTGGCCAAAGTACTGGAGTTTCAGCTTTAGCATCATTCATTCCAAAGAAATCCCAGGGCTGATCTCCTTCACAATGGACTGGTTGGATCTCCTTGCAGTCCATGGGACTCTCAAGAGTCTTCTCCAACACCACAGTTCAAAAGCATCAATTCTTCAGCACTCAGCCTTCTTCACAGTCCAACTCTCACATCCATACATGACCACAGGAAAAACCATAGCCTTGACTAGACGAACCTTTGTTGGCGAAGTAATGTCTCTGCTTTTGAATATGCTATCTAGGTTGGTCATAACTTTCCTTCCAAGGAGTAAGCGTCTTTTAATTTCATGGCTGCAATCACCATCTGCAGTGATTTTGGAGCTCAAAAAAATAAAGTCTGACACTGTTTTCACTGTTTCCCCATCTATTTCCCATGAAGTGATGGGACCAGATGCCATGATCTTCGTTTTCTGAATGTTGAGCTTTAAGCCAACTTTTTCACTCTCCACTTTCACTTTCATCAAGAGGCTTTTTAGTTCCTCTTCACTTTCTGCCATAAGGGTGGTGGCATCTGCATATCTGAGGTTATTGATATTTCTCCTGGCAATCTTGATTCCAGTTTGTGTTTCTTCCAGTCCAGCGTTTCTCATGATGTATTCTGCATATAAGTTAAATAAGCAGGGTGACAATATACAGCCTTAACATACTCCTTTTCCTATTTGGAACCAGTCTGTTGTTCCATGTCCAGTTCTAACTGTTGCTTCCTGACCAGCATACAGATTTCTCAAGAGGCAGGTCAGGTGGTCTGGTATTCCCATCTCTTTCAGAATTTTCCACAGTTTATTGTGATCCACACAGTCAAAGGTTTGGCATAGTCAATAAAGCAGAAGTAGATGTTTTTCTGGAACTCTCTTGCTTTTTCCATGATCCAGCGGATGTTGGCAATTTGATCTGTGGTTCCTCTGCCTTTTCTAAAACCAGCTTGAACATCAGGAAGTTCACGGTTCACATATTGCTGAAGCCTGGCTTGGAGAATGTTGAGCATTACTTTACTAGTGTGTGAGATGAGTGCAATTGTGTGATAGTTTGAGCATTCTTTGGCATTGCCTTTCTTTGGGATTAGAATTAAAACTGACCTTTTCCAGTCCTGTGGCCACTGCTGAGTTTTCCAAGTTTCCTGGCATATTGAGTGCAGCACTTTCACAGCATCATCTTTCAGGATTTGAAATAGCTCAACTGGAATTTCATCACCTCCACTAGCTTTGTTCGTAGTGATGCTTTCTAAGGCCCACTTGACTTCACATTCCAGGATGTCTGGATCTAGGTCAGTGATCACACCATCGTGATTATCTGGGTCATGAAGATCTTTTTTGTACAGTTCTTCTGTGTATTCTTACCATCTCTTCTTAATATCTTCTGCTTCTGTTAGGTCCATACCATTTCTGTCCTTTATCGAGCCCATCTTTGCATGAAATGTCCCCTTGGTATCTCTGATTTTCTTGAAGAGATCCCTAGTCTTTCCCATTCTGTTGTTTTCCTCTATTTCTTTGCATTGATCACTGAGGGAGTCTTTCTTATCTCTTCTTGCTATTCTTTGGAACTCTGCATTCAGATGCTTATATCTTTCCTTTTCTCCTTTGCTTTTCACTTCTCTTCTTTTCACAGCTATTTGTAAGGTGTCCCCAGACAGCCATTTTGCTTTTTTGCATTTCTTTTCCATGGGGATGGTCTTGATCCCTGTCTCCTGTACCATGTCACGAACCTCATTCCATAGTTCATCAGGCACTCTATGTGATCATTACACAATGTTAAAGGACTTTTTTGATTGAATAAATACCTCATCAGCAAGTGACAATTTTAAGTGTATTATGAGATTAATAACTGCTAGATAGAAGATATAATAAGGTTTCCTTTTCACAGTTAATTGCAATAGTTTCCTTAAAAATACTTAGCACAAATTCCTATTACAATAAGTAGACTTAGGCAATCTGCCTTAATATAATTTTGAGCATGATGGCTTTAATTTAAAGGAAAGAAATTCTGTTAATCAGGCTATAGTAGACTTTTAAGACAACTTGGAAGAAACACATATTACATTTTACTCAGTTCATCATGCTGCTCTGTCATCTTAGGTACACACAGGTATCTTGAAAGTTCTTAAGATCTTACTGGCAGATTCAACCTCTCCAGCTAACAAAGCAAACAGCTACACAGAGACAAAAGACATGGTCTTGCCTCCCAAAGAACTTTCTATTTTCTTGTATGAATGGCTCCAAGCTTTTGAGGCACCTCTTTTGATGCCAATTTATAAACAAAATCTGTATATAAATAAAACCTGAGAATGTGAAAATAAAAACTTATTATCATAGATATTCATAGGATTGCTGTTTACTTTTTCTTTTACAAAGATCTCACCTTGTATAAAATATATGGTTTCAATGATGATTTATTGCAAATTATTTTTTTACATTTATAAGTAATTTTTCTGCTAAATAACTTTGCTGATACCAACTTTTAAAGCATATTAGTTGTTAAAATACTAGTTTCTTATTTTCATATCCATCATATAGGTAATAATAAGCACAGTATATTCTGAATGCTTATTTTAGAAAAATCAAATTACTCTTCATCTTGAGATGTCCATATGGTGCCAATTCAATCAAACAACTTATTAATTGAGGAAAAATTAGGCAAATTTCTTGTTTGGGTTCAATTGTTATCATTCTGATTATTTTACTTCCTATTTTATCAAGCTTCTCTAAATGGCTTTATACAAAAGGTGACCATAAAATTTATGTTTTTGCCAGTGAAAGGAGGTACTATTAATAAGTACACAGACAGCAGGCCTATAGTAGGACTGCTGCAGGCAAATTGGGACATATGGTCACCCTATATATAGTTTACTTTCACTCACATGCTGTCTGAGGAGAGGTTCTCCCAGAATCAGACTCTGAACCAAGAATTTAAGCACGAGAGATTTAGTAAGGAAGGGCTCCCTGGAGAAAGGAATAAAAGAGTGGAGGATGTATGGCAAAACCAATACAATATTGTAAAGTAATTAGCCTCCCATTAAAATAAATAAATTCAAATTTAAAAAAAAGAGTGGAGGAATCATGATAGTGAAGGGGAAGAACACATGAAAGAGTGCAATTTCATGAAGTCTCAGCTTCATCCGGGTCCCCAGGGGAACCCTGGAGGTTAAATGACACTTCAAAGTTGATCCTGCTGCTGCTAAGTCACTTCAGTCATGTCCGACTCTGTGCAACCCCATAGACGGCAGCCCACCAGGCTCCCCCATCCCTGGGATTCTCCAGGCAAGAACACTGGAGTGGGTTGCCATTTCCTTCTCCAATGCGTGAAAGTGAAGTCGCTCAGTCGTGTCCGACTCTTAGCGACCCCATGGTCTGCAGCCTACCAGGCTCCTCCATCCATGGGATTTTCCAGGCAAGAGTACTGGAGTGGGATGCCATTGCCTTCTCCAAAGTTGATCCTACCTTAGGTCAAAGAAGCTAGGGCTTTGTCCTCCGAGACCAGTCAGCCCTGGCCTGCGGGCGATTCCCAACAGAAATGGCAAAACGTGTGTTCCCCATGTATACCTGTGGCGGATTCATTTTGATATTTGGCAAAACTAATACAATTATGTAAAGTTTAAAAATAAAATTAAAAAAAAAAAAAAGAAATGGCAAAACGTTCAGGAACTCATAGCTTTTCAAACTGGAAAGACAGTGGCAGCACCCGAGCACAATCCTCTGAAGTTTGTAAAGGACCCAGAGACTTGGAAATGGGCTTGGCACCACCAGTATGTGCTATAAATGAAAGTGGAGTGAAAGTGTTAGTTGCTCGTTGGGTCAGACTCTTTGCGACCCCATGAACTATAGCCTGCCGGGCTCCTCTGTTCATGAAATTCTCCAGGCAAGAATACTGGAGTGGGTTGGCATGCCTTTCTCCAGGCAATCTTCCTGACCCGGGGATCGAACCCAGGTCTCTTGCATTGCAGGAGGATTCTTTACTGTCTGAGCCACCAAGGAGACCATATGCTATATATACATAAATGTATTCAACCCTCCAATCAACTCTGCAGAGGTGACAGATGTATAGACACCAAGCAGGGAGAGGTGGGGGTGGGAGGAATTGGGAGATTGGGTTTGACATATATATGCTACAATGTATAAAACAGATAACTAATGAGAACCTACTGTATAGCACAAAGGGAAAAAAAAGGTACAATCTGTGTGTAGGACATGCATTGTTAGCCTTAAAAATGCATTCTGATATGCAGGGGGAGCAGACACACACTGTTTGATTTCCACTTCTACAAGATCCCTGGAATAGTCAAATTTGTAGAGTCAGAGAGTACATTGGTAGATGCCAGTCACCAGGGGGATGGGAGGTTGAAGAGGGGAAATGGGAAGTTAATGTTTAATGGGGACAGAGTTTCAGTTTAGGAAGGCAAAAAATTCAGGAAACAGACGATGGTGAGAGTTGTATAACAATGTGAATGTACTTAGTGCTACTGAACTATATATAAATATGGTTAACATTTTTTAAGAGGTCCATTTTGGGGCTTCCGTGGTGGCTCAGTGGCAAAGACTATGCCTGCCAATGCAGGAGACTCAGGCTCGATTCTTAGTCTGAGAAGACCCCACATGTCTAGGAGCAGCTAAGCCCTTGCTGCATAGCTACTGATCCTGTACTCTACAGCCTGGGAGCTACAACTACTGAGCCTGCACGTCACAACTACTGAACTCAGGCACCCAGAAGCCACCACAATAAAAAGCCTGCCTATCACAACTAAAGAGTAGCCCCTAGTTGCTACAACTATGGAAGACTGCACAGCATCAAAGACCCAGCACAACCAAAACTAAATGAGTAAATAAAATTATAAAAGGTCCACTTTTAAGATGTGGGAACTACTGTGAGTCTACTTAACTAGACTTATGCAGAATCGTACAGCATATCATCAGCAGAGCTGGGATTCAAACCCAGGTCTCTGGACTTAAGAAAGAGAGTATTTCTAACCACTCATATCTATCAGGAAGTGCAAGTAAGTAAGTCTATGCTATGTGTAGTCCTTATTAGAAAGCACTATTAAAGAAGGAACAGCTCATGAAAGTGCTGGTGTCCAGGCTTGGTATAATTATGTTTACATCTCATTTTACATGCACATTTTTTTTTTAGTTAAAGCTATGAACTTGGAATGACATATTTTCTTTTATTTGAATGGTTAATGAAGAAATTTAGTGTATTAGTAAGGGTTCTCCAGAGAAACAGAACCAAGAGAATATGTATACATATAGAGAGAGATTTATTCTAAGAAATCTACTCACATGATTATAGAGACTGAAACATCCTGAGATCTGATCTTTAGGCTGAGTTGGCAACCTGGAGACCCATAGTGTGGTTCCAGTCAGAAGGCCTGCAGACCAGAGATTGAAGAAATGTCCATGTTTCAGTTTGAGTCTGAAGGCAGGAGAAAAATGGCATACTACTTCAAAGGCATTCAAGCAAGAGGAATTCTCTCTTTCTTGGGAAGGATCAGGCTTTTTTATTCTATTCAGACTTTCAGTGGATTGGATGAGGCTCACCCACCTTAGGGAGGGAAACTTGCTTTACTCAGTCTACTAATTTAAATGTAAATCTTATCCAAAAACACCCTCACAGAAACATCCAGAAAATAATGTCTGACTAAATATCTGGGTACCTTGTGGCCCAGTGAAGTTGACACATATAATTAACCATCATGGTTAGTATTGCCCCAATGGCCTGTGCTTGATTATAAAGGAAAATATCATTAAATTAAAAGAAATTAAGTTCCAGTTTAACATTTAAGCACATTTTATTTAGCTGTCTTTACTTAAAAGACATACACATTTTCACTTCTTATGATCTGCTAGTACTAGAGACTACTTCTACATCATTTAATGGAAATTACATTTACCATCTCAGGATCTAAACTTTTAGGATTTTTTTCCTTTATTTTCAATTCATGTATACCTTATTATATGTTAGAAATAGTTTTGTAAATAAATGGAATAGATTCTGATACTATCAGTTTCTATGAGAAGCAAAAAAAAAAGAAAAGGTAAAAGAGTTTGGTTCACAAATCATTGTTTTAATGTAGTCATATTTTTGCAGACATTTTTTAATATTTAGATCTAAAATACTTAAATAAATAAGGCTCTGTTTCTACAAAGTGAACCCACAACTGGATTTATTGGGGAAAAGTAAAATTGTTCCTTTGAACTGAACTGATTAATTCAGCCAAAATACAAGGTCATAAAAATAGTAAATAATATTGCTAACACCCAAATCAACTCTTGCTCACTAATCTCTACAGCTTTCCTAAAACAGAACATTAAATTTGCCGTGTGCATTATATTCAAAGGTTTGTTTATGTTTAGCATCTTCTTAGTTTAAAAGTGTCTTCTCTCTTCCTTCTGCTATTGAAATATTATCTTTGGAAACTTAACCCAAAATTCAGCTCCTCAAAGAAACCTGCCCTCAGGCCTCAATTGGAGTGGCTCTCTACTCTGTTGGCTTTTCAATGGCATATTTCATGGATTTCTATTGCAGCTCTTGGTTGATTCCACATATGTCTCCTCTGCTAGATGGTGAGACCCCTGGTGATTCTGTGAATCACCATTACCATAGTGTCCTATATATAGATGTTCAGTAACTATTGAGTGAATGCTTCTCATCCAAATTGACTTAGGTGGCAGAGAAATATCCACCAGCTACTCAATGCTGCAGAGGTAGTGGAGAGGGGCTGAAAGACTGGGCTTAGGTCCTACTCCAACTATTTCCTAGCTTTGAGCTTGAGACCTTGGAGAGCTCACTTTGTTACTTTGAGTTTACTTTAAAATGAAGAGAGTACACAGGATGATGTCTCAATTCCCTTCTTGCTCCAAATCTGGTGTGACATACTACTTTTCTCCTCTCTCTCTCTTTTCTTTCCTTTCTTTCACTAAGCATTTACTGAATATTTACTAAGTACTATGTATAAAAGATACAGTTCAATTGTGACCTCACTCTTTTATTGGGAATATATCTATTTTTCATTCTCCACTATTTCAAGGTATATTGTTTCTTAAGGCAGGGGGTGGGATTCACTGGAGGAGTCAGAAGTCTTTTAGTTTTTCATGAGCAGAGGCTGCAGAAGTGGGCTGTCTTTGAATATGTAAACCGTCTGAGGACATCCCATATTATTTTTTCTCATAATTCAGGAATAAACCTCTGGACAGACCAAAAGAAAATATTCCAGAAAAAAAGTAATGATTCAACTCTGCTATTGTTGCCCTGACATATATCATTGAGACACTGGTTATAGCATTAGATTCATCTCGATACTAAATAGGTTACACTTCCATCCTCAACTTACTTAGGCTCATGAAATCAAGACCCATTAAGAGACAGCTCCAGTGGAAAAAATCAATCAATATTAAGGTCATCTTGTTATTAAAATAAACCAGGTTTGACTCCAATATAATTTTTCACTTTTCAAATTTGCAAGTAGTCAAAAGAAGAATAATACCCAATTTGGAGAGGCATGGTGAAATAAGCACTCATATATACTGCTAAAGAGACTATGTGCATGTGTGGTTCGTCACTCAGTCATGTCCGACTCTTTGTGACCCCATGGACTGCAGTCCACCAGGCTCCTCTGTCCATGGGGATTCTCCAGGCAAAAATTCTAGAGTGGGTTGCCATGCCCTCATCCAGGGGATCTTCCTAACCTAGTGATCAAACCCAGGTTTCCCACATTGCAGGCAGATTCTTTACCATCCGAGGCACCAGGGACACCCAAGAATGCTGGAGTGGATAGCCTGGAGAAGATCCCCTTCTCCAGGGGGTCTTTCTGACCCAGGAATCAAACTGGGGTCAAAGACACTATACACTGGCATTACCTTTCTGGGGGAAAATTTTGTAAAATATATTCGAGCCTTAAAAATCTCCAAATTCTTTTACCTAGTAATTTCCTTTCTAGAAGTTTATCTTAAGAAAATTATCATGAATTTCCACAAAGACTTACATGTAATGATAAGCATCACAGCATTTCTATATTAGCAGAATAACAGAAACAATCAAAATACATAAAATAGGGAATTGTCAAATCATGGTATATCCATATGATCATATCCTATGTACCTATATATTAGGGAAGATAGGATAGAAATTATTATACCATAACAAGTTAACCTGGAAATCCCATTGGCTTACCAAAATAAGGGCCTATTTCTCACTTGTGCTGCCTGTCCAACTCTGAGTGTCAGAAGTCTCTTAGCTTCACACAGCCATTCTGATACAAAGGCTGACGGAAGATCCACCATAAGATGTCACCCATCATTTAGCAGAAAAGGAAATAAATTTGTGGACGGCACATAGCAACTATTTTACACTTTGGCCCAGAAATTTATTCCTCATTTTTGTCCTTTATGTTTATGCTCATTGGCCAGAATTAGTCAATGCACCCTTAAATGCAGAGGACAAAATGGAATGCTCGGTAAGCACCAACATCTCTACCAGAGCAGTGGGAAAAAAAAAAAAAAAAAAAACATTTTGTAGAGATTTAAAAGAACAAAATGCTCATGATATGTTTAACTATAAAAGCAAGCTTAAATGCTCTGTCTTGAATATAATTGCAGATTTGTAAAAAACAATACATTCCTTTTTACTTAATGCATTTTGAAAATGTTCAATTAAATGGGTGACTTTCATAATAAAATTATTTTTGAATACATGTCATTTAGCCTAGGATAGTCAATGTAAACTTCTTTTTCTCTTTATTGATACCTAATTCAATCAGATACTGAGTGCTACGCACTGGCAATACAGAGATGAACCTGATAATCATACCCTCAAGAAGTTCACAGTCAAATAGGGAGAAAAATGCATAAACTTTGTCAGGGAAGCATTGGTAGTGTGATGTGATAGGAGAGGTGCATACAGAGTCTATGGGGGAGCAGAGACAGGAGGAAGGCAAAGACAGAGAGAGTTAGAGAATGCTACAAAAGAAAAGATAATTATTCTGAGCTTTAAAGGGGGTACAGAAACTTGCAACATAAAAGGTCTCCAAAATGTTTTGTCCTTGTTTTTGCAACTTACATTCTTTTGCTTTATTGCCTTAACTCTAGGCTGGTTTGATATTAAGACTCATTGCCACAAGTAACTGGGGACAAGAGTAGTTATGTGCCCTAAAGCTAGGATCTAAGATGCCTAGGATAGAAACACAAATACCAACATGGTCTCTACCCAATACCCTACATTATATGCTTAGTCTCTAATGATATCTGCTTAACCTCTTCACGGGAGCAATTTGAAGCCACAGCTTACAAGGCTTAGGCTCTTAGAAGAAGGTCCCATTCCCCTGCCCCTCAATCCTCACTAACCAATCACAGACTTAATTGCTGCTCCACAACTTTCCACCCTTCCACTGCCAGGTTAACCATGGGCATAGCAACCTGCCTGCCTATCACTCTCCTTTGCCCAGGTACCTACTACCTGGTCACTTCACCAGAATATGTGTACCTCAGATATCAATATCAGCCCAACAGAATGCAAAATCACTGCATCCTTTTTGATTTGAGCTGCCTTTAGACATGATAGACAGACACTGTCAGTTCCTCTGGAGAACTTCACCACTTGAAGTTGCACCATACTCCCACCACACACAGAGATATTTTGGTAATGCCAGAGTGTTCCACTGTTCCTTCCTAGACCAGAGGTATGACTTCTGACCACTCTCCCATTAATATTTACCATCTTCACCAAGCACATTTATAGCCATTTCAGTGTGATGGCTTATTAAACTGGCACAATAATGGTTTTTGAACACAGATTGTGCTCATAAGGAATGTGAAATCGGTCGCACCCATAAAATGTGATTATCTTTAGATTGCTCATTTTAGAGAAAAAAACATTTTGTGCCTAGCACAATGAGAGATTACTCTATAACTCCTTACTGTTTCTAATGGTTAATTATGCAAACTAACAATGCCCCCGCATGTCATTCATCATTTCAAGATGGATAGCATAACTGGGAAAATGTTGCCAACCTAATAAAATACATATAAAATATTGGTCCAGGCAGCTGTTGTGAAAACCAACAACAAAGAAATACAGTTAGATTAACAGGGACTGACTACATACATTGGGTTGGCCAAAAAGTTCGTTTGGGTTTTTCTATAGTATCTTACATGAAAACCTGAATGAACTTTTTGCCTAACCCAGTAATTTGGTGTGTTGATAGAGTATACATACTAAAACAAGTAACCCCATTGCCATGATTATTGAGTTGAGAGGTTAGTGTGTCAAAAGTATTTAACTGCATACTAACACACAGGGCTTGCTTACGTTGTCCCAGGGGCAGTGCAGTAAAGATTTCAAGACCAAAAAACATACAAAAAGTGTATGTGTATGTATGGAACAGCTATCCAGGGACTTCCCTGGTGGTCCAGAGGTTAGGACTCCATGCTTCCACTGCAGGGGACACAGGTTCAATTCCTGATTGGAGAACTAAGATTCTGCATACTGTACAGTGTGGCCAAAAAATAACATAGCATAAGAAATAATCAAATAAAAATAAATATAGAACAGCTATCCAATAGACTAACAGTAATAAACATTCATGGGAAAAATGTTTCTACAATAACATAAAATATTAGGTTTAAATTTTTAAAAGACAATTTGCTTATGGAATTTTTATGAATTAAAACTAAAACTGCCATATGAACCAGCAATCCCACTGCTGGGCATACACACTGAGGAAACCAGAATTGAAAGAGACATGTGTACCCCAATGTTTATTGCAGCACTATTTACAGTAGCTAGGACATGGAAGCAACCTAGATGTCCATCAGCAGACGAATGGATAAGGAAGTTGTGGTACATATACATAATGGAATATTACTCAGCTACTAAAAAGAAAACATTTAAATCAGTTCTAATGAGGTGGATGAAACTGGAGCCTATTATGCAGAGTGAAGTAAGTCAGAAAGAGAAACACCAATACAGTATATTAACACATATATATGGAATTTAGAAAGATGGTAGGGCTTCCATCTTTCAGAGGTTAAAGCATCTGCCTACAATGCTGGAGACCAGGATTCGATCCCTGGGTCAGGAAGATACCCTGGAGAAGGAAATGGCGACCCACTCCAGTATTCTTGCCTGGAAAATCCCATGGACAGAGGAGCCTGGTAGGCTACAGTCCATGGGGTCGCAAAGAGTCAGACACAACTAAGCGACTTCACTCACTCACTCAGAAAGATGGTAATAATGACCCTATATGCAAGGCAGCAAAAGAGACACAGATGTAAAGAACAGACTTTTGGACTCTATGAGAGAAGGCGAGGATGGGACAATTTGAGAGAATAGCATTGAAACATGTATATTATTATATGTAAAATAGATGACCAGTGCAAGTTTGATGCATGAAGCAGGGCACTCAAAGCTGGTGCTCTCGGACAACCCAGAGGGATAGGGGAGGGAGTTGGGAGGGGGCTCATGATGGGGGGACATGTGTACCCAGCTAATTCATGTCTATGTATGGCAAAAACCACCACAATATTGTAAAGTAATTAGCTTCCAATTAAATTAAATAAATCAATTTAAAAATAAAATTTAAAAAGTAAAACTAAGGTTTTATGCAGTTCAGATTTAAGTTTAAAGAAAGATATTTATTTCAATCTTAGAAATATGCTTCAGGTGATTTTTTAAATCTTTATTTTAACATCAGCAAATTACACTTTAAAGCAGGGGTCTGCTAACCACAGTCTATAGGCCAAATCCATCCTACTGCCTACTTTGGCCAATAAAGTTTTAGTGGAATGCAGCCATGCCTATTCTTTTATATATTCTCTATGTGTTTTTTTTTTTCCACTTTACAATGGCATAGTTGAGTATTTGTGACAAAGTCCATATGGCCCATAAAGCCCCAAACATTTACTATTTGGCCCTTAACAGAAAAAGTTTCCTGGCTGGTTCCCGCTCTTGAGCAGCATTGTCTAATATAGTAGCTACTAGCCACATGTGACTATGTAAATTTAAATGAATGAAAGTGGAGAATTATCTGGTGGTCCCGTGGTTAGGATTCCATACTTCCACTGCAGGGCTCACGGATTCAATCCCTGGTTGGGGAACCAAGATCCTGCATGCCTCATAGCATGGTCAAAAAAGAAAAAAAAAAAAAAAGAAAGAAAATGAAATAAAATTTAAAATTCAGTTGCTTAGTCACACTAGCCACATTTCAAGTAGCCATGTGTGGCTAATGGCTACCACGTTGGACAGTGCATCATTTCCATCATTGTAGAAAGTTTCATTAGATAACAAGGCTACTCAAAGTGTGGTTCAAGTACCAGCAGCATTGTCATTCCTGGGAAACATGTTAGAAATGCAGAGTGTGGGCCCCTACTAAATCAGAACCTACAGTTTAACAAGATGCCCAGGTGATTCTTATGCACATTAATAACTGATAAGCAGGGTCTGGGTGGGGGGATGAGAAGAGGTTCAATAGATGGGCAACAGATGATTCAGTAATGAGAGGAAAGTGCCATCACTAGGGCGAATAAAATACAGAGAAGCTCCCCATAATGGAGACTCTGATAACTGTAAGACCACTCTGCCCTCAGCACCTCATGTGTGCAGGCTCCAGAAACTCATACTGTATTGAAGGGTGGCATCCAGGTCAATGATGTCCAGAAAGGCACAGTCCTTTCAATGTTGTATTGCTGTTGCTGTCTGTTATCATTGCCATTAATATAAGGTTCCTGGTGACGTTAAGATTTGAGGACAGCTACACAAAATGGAAGCCTGGGAAGCCCTGAGCCTCCAGAAGAGATGCCATTTGAGACATCTGTGTGCTGAGAACTGTCTGTACACATGCGAGCCGAAGACAGACCAGGGAGCTGTTTCTTGGTGTTGGAATGATTTCATTCTAGGGCTCAAATTCCCTTCTCTTCCTCCAAACCCATGGATAACAACTGGTCCATAGACTAAACTCATGGAAGTATTCCCTATTTTAGTTTTGTTTTGTTGATTTGGGGTTCAAAACATTAGAAGACTAAAGAGGCAATGAGAAAAATCTTAAAATAATTCTATTTGAAAAAGACTTCCTCATTCCAGAGGCTAAGACTGATGCATAGAAGTTATTGCTATTGAACCCAAGTTTGTGTGCCTGATGTACAGTGAGGCCAAACAAATCAAACATTAGTATTTGGAGCAGAGAGACGTTTACTGCAGGACCAAGAAAGAGGTATGAGTAGCTTGTGCTCAAAAGACCTGAACTCCCTAATGGTTTTTAGTGAAGAATTTTTAAAGGCAAAATTTGGAGTGAGGGCTGCAGGGTGTATGACTTTCTTCTTATTGGTTGGTGGTGAGGTAATAGGGCGGTGTTCCAGAAATCTCAACCTTCTGGTTCCAGCTAGTCTGGTGTCTA
This sequence comes from Bubalus kerabau, assembly GCF_029407905.1. NCBI lineage: Eukaryota > Metazoa > Chordata > Mammalia > Artiodactyla > Bovidae > Bubalus > Bubalus kerabau. Next base: position 39,330,287 of record NC_073647.1, on the reverse strand, counting down.
TTTACTCATGGTCAACAAATAGTCACCATCCTCCATCTGCTTGGGCGTCTTAGTTTCTGTACAACTCAAAGATATGCCTCAGACTGTTACATATAATCCTTCAGAAGGAACGAGGAATCCGAGAACTCTATCCTACTAACTGCTTGAGTCTGCCCTTTGGAACTCAGAGAAGGCCTGCTGCTGCTGCTATGAAGTCGCTTCAGTCATGTCCAACTCTGTGCGACCCCATAGACGGCAGCCCACCAAGCTCCCCCGTCCCTGGGATTCTCCAGGCAAGAATGCTGGAGTGGGTTGCCATTTCCTTCTCCAATGCATGAAAGTGAAAAGTGAAAGTGAAGTAGCTCAGTTGTGTCTGACTCTTAGCGACCCCATGGACTGCAGCCCACCAGGCTTCTCCGTCCATGGGATTTTCCAGGCAAGAGTACTGGGGTGGGGTGCCAGGCCTAGAAGCCTTTTTTTCCCTACAAATAAGAAACAGAGGACATAAAGGGGCTTTTGTATCTGGGAGGACCCTGCAGAGTCCTGTCTGGTTTCAAGCGCCTCTTTTCTTTGCTACTTCTCAATCTTAAAGGGGACTGGGGTTGGACAAGAAAAGAATACAGTTTTGGATAGAGAGGCTAATTATAAACTTGGTGGGGGAACTCAGTTTTAGGGGACTCTGTTTCTTTATGAGGAAGCAGATGTTGGTCCCCATAGAGAGGGCCTGCCAGTTATAGTGGAAGACCAGAGGGACTGTCAACTCTACAAGTGTTCTAGTGAAGGGTTCCTTTGGAGGAAAGCTTTTCAACCAAGTGATAAAACCAGAATCATTGCAGGTGGGAGTGAGGATGGATAAGAGGGCAATTTGTGTAGTCTGGGAAAACAAGTTATAACTCGATCTTCACTTTAGGTATTTAGAAATTTTAAATCATAATCAAGAAAGTTATCACTATTTTTCTGTTTATTACAACATGGTATGGATTATAAAATGTTAAAACTCTCTTTAATTTAGAGGTGGAAATAGCTTCATGGGGTTGTCCTTATGACCTTGTGAATTTGCTCTGATCTGAGGTCTAACACTTGGCACTGAAGACTCAGAAAGCTGAATGAGTCACATATAGAGAGGAGAGGTGAATCCACTCACTGACTGCTCCAGAGTACACTGGTGGGAATCAAGCTCAGAGCAACAATATATTAATATAAAATCCAAATGATAACTTTTTAATGTACAATGAAAAGTATGTTACAAGAATTAGATAGTTGGCACAAATTCACTATCTTCCTTTTCTCCCTATCTTTATCTATAATTCAGAGGTATAATGTGTATAATTCAAAGTATACTGTGAGTGTCAATTTGTTAATATGCAGAGAGACTCATTAATGTTATAGGATCTAGATCATTTTAAGGACAGCATATTCTTTCTCTCCTTTGAAAACATATATTTGAGTTCAAACCTTAAATCCTTAAATGATTACTTTGTAATATTTCATGGACTCAACTAAAGATAACTATTTTTTTCTTTTGGCCACACATCGTAGGTCCCCAATCAGGGGACCAGGGATCAAACCTTTGCCCCCTGAAGTAGAACGGCAGAGTCTTAGTCACTGTTCTACCAGGGATATCCTTGTATTGTATTTACGATAGGAATTGTTTGCCAAAGGAAGAGGAAAACTTGCTTCTGTCATTCCTTTCATTTATTTATTCTCTTCCCCAGTCATCCATTTACTCATTCATTTATTGGACATATGTAAGTGTTTACCACGTGCTGCTGTTGTTTAGTCACTTAAGTGGTGTCCAACTCTTTGCAACCCCGTGGACTGTAGCCCTGTAGTCTTCTCTGTCCATGGGATTTTCCAGGCAAGAATACTGGAATGGGTTGCCATTTCCTCCTTCAGGGCACATTCCCAACCCAGGGATCAAACCCATGTCTCTTGCCTCTCCTGCATTGGCAGGTGGATTCTTTATCACTGAACCACCAGGGAAGCCCTCCTACCATGTGCTAGGCTCTCCCTAATAGGCATTAGAGATACAGGCATGGAAAAGAACAGGCAAAAACAAAGTACATATTCACATGGAGTTAATATATAGATGGACAAAAACAGAAAAGGCGACAATTAAAGCAAGAAAGGGAGATAGAGATTGAGGTTCAGTTCACTTCAGTCACTCAGTCCTGTCTGACTCTTTGCAACACCATAGACTACAGCATGCCAAGCTTCCTTGTCCATCGCCAACTCTTGGAGCTTGCTCAAACTCATGTCCATTCAGTCAGTGATGCCATCCAACCATCTCATCCTCTGTCATCCCCTTCTCCTCCTCCTTTCAATCTTTCCCAGCATCAGGGTCTTTTCCAATGAGTCGGTTATTTGAATCAGGTGGCCAAAATATTGGAGCTTCAGCTTCAGTATCAGTCCTTCCAATGAATATTCAGGACTGATTTCCTTTAGGATGGACTGGTTGGATCTCCTTGCAGCCCAAGGGACTCTCAAAAGTCTTCTCTAACACCACAGTTCAAAAGCATCAATTCTTCAGTGCTCAGCCTTCTTTATAGTCCAACTCCCACATCCCTACATAACTATTGGAAATGCCATAGCTTTTTTTGATGGACCTTTGTTGTCAAAGTAATGTCTCTGCTTTTTAATATGCTGTCTAGGTTGGTCATAGCTTTTTATGCAAGGAGCAAGCATCTTTCAATTTCATGGCTGCAGTAACCACCTGTAATGATTTTGGAGCCCAAGAAAATAAATTCTGTCACTGTTTCCATTGTTTCCCCATCTATTTCCCATGAAGTGATGGGACCAGATGCCATGATTGCCAGGAAAAACATCAATAACCTCAGATATGCAGATGACACCACCCTTATGACAGAAAGTGAAGAGGAACTAAAGAGCATCTTGATGAAACTGAAAGAGGAGAGTGAAAAAGTTGGCTTAAAGCTCAACATTCAGAAAACGAAGATCATGGCATCTGGTCCCATCACCTCATGGGAAATAGATGGGGAAACAGTGGAAACAGTGTCAGACTTTATTTTTTTAGGCTCCACAGTCACTGCAGATGGTGATTGCAGCCATGAAATTAAAAGACACTCCTTGGAAGGAAAGTTATGACCAACCTAGACAGCATACTAAAAAGCAGAGACATTACTTTGCCAACAAAGGTCCATCTAGTCAAGGCTGTGGTTTTTCCCATAGTCATGTATGGATATGAGAGTTGGACTATGAAGAAAGCTGAGTGCAGAAGAATTGATGCTTTTGAACTGTGTTGTTGGAGAAGACTCTTGAGAGTCCCCTGGACTGCAAGGAGATCCAACCAGTCCATTCTAAAGGAGATGAGTCCTGGGTGTTCTTTGGAAGAAATAATGCTGAAGCTGAAACTCCAGTACTTTGGCCACCTCATGTGAAGAGTGGACTCATTGGAAAAGACTCTGATGCTGGGAGGGATTGGGGGCAGGAGGAGAAGGGGACGACAGAGGATGAGATGGCTGGATGGCATCACCGACTCAATGGAATTGAGTTTGAGTGAACTCCGGGAGTTGGTGATGGACAGGGAGGCCTGGCATGCTGCGATTCATGAGGTCGCAAAGAGTCGGACACGACTGAGCGACTGAACTGAACTTAATATACGTTGAGCTGAAAGATTAATTCTTCAAAGGCCACTTTATTTCCTATTTTGGGGGGGGCAAGATACCTTGTTCCTCCAAACTACTCTGTAGGAAAAGAAAGTGTGTTTTCTATAAACTGTTACATGCAGAGCAACATATCCATATCGATGGATATGATTCAATATCCTTTAACAATTTCTAAAATAGGATCAGGAAAGAAGTACCAAACAATCTTTTTAAAAACAAACTTGAAAGGTGCAAAAATAAAAACCCTCTCCAAGATTAGGATCTCCCCCTTTCTGGAAGATTTCTTCCTACCAATAATAATCTCCCACTCTTGTTTGGCAGACTCCTCAGTATTAAAAGTTCCACCTCTTTCCTCCCTGGAGAATAGAAAATTGAGTTAGTAATCTAGCTGCAGTCACATTTAGCTATTGATTTGTTTCAGTTCTAAGACAGGTGCTGCACTGAGAATTACAGCACTGGGTTGCTGGGTACTGAGGAGATTTCCACAGATCTCCTCTCAGGGAGACTGTTTACAGGAAATTCACAAACTTGAAATGCACACCACTGATGGCTAATGAGGTAATTAATATGAAACAGACCAGATCTGTATGATACAAGTGCAATAGAGGAGGAGAGTGATTCAGAACTTCAGAAAGGAGACATTGCTGATTATACACACAAAAGCACTGGGAAATGGGATTGTGGAATTACCTGAAAAGCTTGTCACATGCAATTTTCTTGGTCTGAAAATTGTCAACAGTGATATCGACTAGGAGACCCCAAATTTGATTCACCCCAAAGCTAACACCTGTCATGATTTGCTCATGAGCAAGTTGAAATTTGATACCTATCTTGCTTTCCCTTGAGATATACATGGGTTTCATAGTAAAGGGGGGAAATGCTCTCCCTCAGGGGTACAACAGAAAGCCATGGCCCACAGGAATATCACGGAGAATATTAATCCATTCCCAAGGTAGGCCCAACAGAAGCAGAGAGGAGAGAATAAGAACTTTTTGAGTACAACCTCTGCACTGTGAGGCTCTCCTTGGCCTACAGCTTATTGCTTTTCATTCATCTGGTCCTTCACTTGAAAGGAACTTTTGCTCCAAAATATACAGAGGATAAAAGAACTGGTTTAGTTTCAGGACACATGTCATGAAAGCATTTTCTTCTGTGTGTCCTAGCCCAGGAGATGCCCCTCTTTTAAAATGGGAAAGATCCATTCTGTTCTGAGCCTGGGGTCATCTGAGTAAAAGAGGGAAACGGGGTGGAAGAAATGTGTTAGGTGTTCACAATGCATCAGACATTTGACCTAGATTGGTGTCATCTGTGGTGGGTTGAATAGTGTCCACCCTCCCCATTCGCATCCACTCAGAACCTTAGAACATGACCTGAGTTGGAAATAGGTCTTTGCAGATGTCATCAGTTAAGGATCTTGAGCTGATATGATTCTGGAATTAGGATGATCCTTTGATTCAATAACTGTTGTCCTTGTAAGAAGAGAGGAAGGCCGTGTCAAGATGGAGGCAGAGGTTGGGTGATGTGGCCATAGCTGAAGAACACCCGGGACAACCAGGAGCTGAAAGAGATGAGGATGTCTTCTTGCCTTGAGCTCTCAGAGGGAGAATGGCCCTGCTGACATGTTAATAAGACAAATTTAGGAGGAATACAGGCTTATCCTCACTTTCTAGATGAGGAAGCTGAAGCCACTCAGCAGTGGACAGAGAATTTCAAACTCATACCTGTTTGACCTTAAGGCTGCTGCCTTAACCCACACTGCTTGTCTAATAAGAAAAAGCCCTCATCAACTGCCTTCTGAGCCTGAGCCTCCCTAACTGTAATGTGGATATGAATCAGGGGCTCTTCTTAAAATGCAGCCTCTGAGTTCTTTGGTTTGGAAGGTTCCTGAGATTCTGCATTTCTGACATGATCTGGTGATCAGCACTTGGGTAGCCCTTTAGGTAGCAAGGACCTGAATCAGTGATCAGAAAAGTGTTTTGGCGCAAAAGTCAGATAGTACATATTCTCAGCTTTGCAAAGGGTCATACAGTCTCTGTTGTAGCTGCCCAACCCTGTTGTTGTTACATGAAAGCAGCCATAGACAATAGATGTGAAAATTTGAATTTCATATAATTTTCGTGTGCCATGAAATATTATTCTTTTGATTTTTTTTAGCCATTACAAAATGTTTCAAAAAATTCTTAGCTTCCTGTTGATGCAGAAAATGGTGACAGGCTGACTTTGACCTAAGGGTACAGTTTGCAGAACCCTGGCCTAAATTACTAACACCTGGTGGGTGTGTAATACATAAGCGATGATCTTATTTTTTTTTTTTAAAGCAACATATTTTAAAAACATCCTGGTGGTATGGAAAGAGCATTGGAGTGGGGATGTGAAAATCTAGGTTTCAAATGTGATCTGTGATCTTTATTCACAAATGACTTCTCTGAGCTCCATCATTTTTTCATTTCTTTACTGGAGTTGATGATAAAAATTGCCCTCCTTATCTTCCTGGGTTGTTTGGGGGTTAAATGGTAAAAGATATTCCCTAGCTCCACTTTCTTCCTGTTGCTTCTACCCTCTTTGTTCACTTTTTCACACGAATTTACTCTCAGCAGGTAAATTAGCTGAGATGAGAACATTAATTTAAATGGACTGTGTCAACATCAATCTTAGAAATAAAGGTGCCAGTGTGCCTTGAAAGCCTGTACATCATCAATCTAAAAACACTGGAAATAGATACTTGTAGGCCTGCAACAAACAAACCCCAAAGCTAGACAGACATCTGAGAGGATACCGGAATGGTGGCTAGATGGCAGGGGAAGAAGGGATGATGAGGGCTGAGAGGCAGCAGCATGCAAAAGGAATAGGGGGTGTAAGGAAAAGAAGCCATGAACAAGGACTGAGTTTGAACATGTCATCCCTTTATTAATCATCATTGCAACTCACACCATTGTGGAGATGGTTTACACCGCTATGTATAAAACATGCATATTTGCTCCCAACATTCTCACCTCAAAGTCATCTTTAGGAGTGAGGATAGGATTAATTCACATTGACATTGGCTTCCTATGAAGTTCATCTTGATTAAAATCTTCCTCAACTGGTGAGCCACAAAAATGAACCAGGAAACATTGGACCCTCATTAATTGCTCAAAGGTAACATTTAATTTGCAAATCTACCTTTTTATTTGCCAGTTGAAAGTAAACAAGGAAGGGCGGGGGGAGGGTCACAGAAAATGAGCTAATATTCAAGTTTCTACAAGTAAGAGAAATTTGACCCTAAAGATAATGTTGAATTGCCATTCCTGTACCATACTTTCCATTCACCAGTCATATCCACAACTGGGTGTTGTTTTTGCTTTGGCCCCTTCTCTTTATTCTTTCTGGAGTTATTTCTCCACCGATCTCCAGTAGCATATTGGGCACCTGCCGACCTGGGGAGTTCATCTTTCAATGTCCTATCTTTTTGCCTTTTCATACTGTTCATGGGGTTCTCAAGGCAAGAATTCTGAAGTGGTTTGCCATTCCCTTCTCCAGTGGACCACATTTTTTCAGAACTCTCCACCATGACTCATCTGTCGTGGGTGGCCCTACACTGCATGGCTCATAGTTTCATTGAGTTAGACAAGGCTGTGGTCCATGTGATTAGATTGGTTAGTTTTCTGTGATGGTGCTTTTCAGTCTGTTTGCCCTCTGATGGAGAATGATAAGAGGCTTATGGAAGCTTCCTAGTAGGAGAGACTGACTGAGGGAGAAACTGGGTCTTGTTCTGACTGGTGGGTCCATACTCTGTAAATTGTTAATCCACAATGGTGTGATCACTCACCTAGTGCCCCTGATCATGATGGTGTGATCACTCACCTAGAGCCAGACTCCTGGAATGTGAAGTCAAGTGGGCCTTAGGAAACATCATTATGAAAAAAGCTAGTGGAGGTGATGGAATTCCACTTGAGCTATTTCAAATCGTAAAAGATGATGCTGTGAAAGTGCTGCACTCAATATACCAGCAAATTTGGAAAACTCAGCAGTGGCCACAGGACTGGAAAAGGTCAGTGTTCTTTCAAATCCCAAAGAAATGCAATGCCAAAGAATGCTCAAACTACCACACAGTTGCACTCATCTCACACACTAGTAATGTAATGCTCAAAATTCTCCAAGCTAGGCTTCAGCAATATGTGAACCATGAACTTCCAGATGTTCAAGCTGGTTTTAGAAAAGGAAGGGGAACCAGAGATCAAATTACCAACATCCACTGGATCATCAAAAAAGCAAGGGAGTTCCCGAAAAATATCTATTTCTGCTTTATTGACTATGCCAAAGCCTTTGACTGTGTGGATCACAATAAACTGTGGAAAATTCTGAAAGAAATGGGAATACCAGACCACATGACCTGCCTCTTGAGAAATCTGTATGCAGGTCAGGAAGCAACAGTTAGAACTGGACATAGAACAACAGGCTGGTTCCAAATAGGAAAAGGAGTACGTCAAGGCTGTATATTGTCACCCTGCTTATTTAACTTATATGCAGAGCATATCATGAGAAACGCTGGGCTGGATGAAACACAAGCTGGAATCAAGATTGCCAGGAGAAATATCAATAACCTCAGATATGCAGATGACACCACCCTTATGGTAGAAAGTGAAGAAGAACTAAAGAGCCTCTTGATGAAAGTGAAAGAGGAGAGTGAAAATGTTGACTTAAAGCTCAACATTCAGAAAACTAAGATCATGGCATCTGATCCCATCACTTCATGGCAAATAGATGAAGAAACAGTGGAAACAGTGTCAGACTTTATTTTGGGGGGCTCCAGAATCACGACAGATGGTGACTGCAGCCATGAAATTAAAAGATACTTACTTCTTGGGAGAAAAGTTATGACCAACCTAGACAGCATATTAAAAAACATTACTTTGCCGACAAACATCTGTCTAGTCAAGGCTATGGTTTTTCCAGTAGTCATGTGTGGATGTGATAGTTGGACTATAAAAAAGCTAAGTGCTAAAGAATTGATGCTTCTGAACTGTGGTGTTGGAGAATACTCTTAAGAGTCCCTTGGACTGCAAGAAGATCCAACCAGTCCATCCTAAAGGAAATCAGTCCTGAATATTAATTGAAAGGGCTGCTGCTGAAGCTGAAACTCCAATACATTGGTCACCTGATGTGAAGAGCTGACTCATTTGAAGAGAGCCTGGTGCTGGGAAAAATTGAAGGCGGGAGAAGGAGATGACAGATGATGAGATGGTTGGATGGCATCACTGACTCAATGGACATGAGTTTGAGCAAACTCTGGGAGTTGGTGATGGACAGGGAGGCCTGGCGTGCTGCAGTCCATGGGGTCGCAAACAGTCAGACACGACTGAGCAACTGAACTGAATTGAACTGAACCTTCCATTCAGTCCAGCTGACATTTCCAAAGCACTCACCAGGTATTAGGCACTGGACAACACCCCAGCTCCATCAATGTGTTCAAACAGAGAAGGACCTTGTCTATGCCCACAAGGAATTTGCAGTCTAGAATGAGAGACAGGCCTTCCCAATCAATAGCAGCAATAGACCACAGAATACACACAATTAAGACAGTGCATACAAGGTTCAGTGGAATGGATGATGAAGGATGTTTTATTCTAGCTGGGGCCAAGGGAGCAAGGGTAATGGCATAAAGATTGGGCAGAGAACACCCAAGTAAGTTTTTGAAGAAGAATAGCTCATGCATATAGAATGCTTATTACATGCCAGATATTAAGCTACATAAACCCATTTGATCTTCACAGTAATGTATTCTTTCTCTTTTCCTGAAAGATGGGATTGGGATACAGAGACACTAGTCAGTGTCTGCCAAACTGAAAACACATAAGTGCAAGAGGCATACATTAGCCATGTCAGCCTATGTGGACACTCAAGCACTCCAAACTGCCCTTTACAAAATGGCAGAAGCAAATGGCAAATGAGAATGAATGAACTCATGAGCAAATAGAAACAAAGACAAGAAATGGGGTGATCAAGCAAGAGAAAAGGAGGACTACCTGTTTAAGTGGGCATTGACAAGTTTACACTTGTTTACATGTCTTAGGTCAAGCAGCCATAATATAAACAGTCTATTTCCAGCCCCAGTCCTCCCATCCTAGCTGATTGCACCATGATCAGTCATGTGACCCACCTTTTGGCCTGTGGATACCAATGCAGTGAGTCGAAAATACCTAAGGAGAAGTAAACCTAAAAGGACAGTAGCTAGTTGAAGCCTGGGTATCCGGAGGGCTTTCTAGCACCTGCTTTGTGATACCTAGCTGTTTGCCCTTGGACTCCACGGGCTGCCTCATTATCTTACTGATAAAATTCCTGATTTTTGGCTTGTGGTATTTTAAAGTGGAAGTTTTAGTTAGCTTCAACCAAAAAAATCTTACTTAAAACATAAAAGAAGAACCTGGGCAATTATTTCTCAAGAGGGTAAATTTTCAGTGTACCCACAGGTTCCTGAGTAGAGCTTTTGTTTCATTCACAACAAATTATTTCACAGAATATTATAATGTTAAAGAATAAGAACTTCAGTGCCTTGGGTGATAGGATTTAACACTTCCCTATCTGTACTATATTCCCCTATTCTTATTTATTTATTTTTTTAAATTTTATTTTATTTAACTTTAAAATATTGTATTGGTTTTGCCATATATCAAAATGAATATGCCACAGGTATACATGTGTTCCCCATCCTGAACCCTCCTCCCTCCTCCCTCCCCATACCATCCCTCTGGGTCGTCCCAGTGCACCAGCCCCAAGCATCCAGTATCGTGCATCGAACCTGGACTGGCGACTCATTTCATTTTTAGATCCTCTATTATAGGACTGCTGATTTTAACAATTATAAGAGAGATTGAGGCATGTAAGAAGCAGCCATATATTAATGACTCCTCTGGTATAAAACTCAATGAACATGACAGATTGAACCAGTTAAAGGATCTCTTTTCCCGTCCTGTTTACCCATAAAAAAATAAGACCTGGTTGCCACTTGATGAAAGCTGCCCCAAACATAACACTAGAAGAATATTCATGTGTGATCAGTTTTTCAAATGGCTCTTATTGTGTCCTAATCATATTATGGATGGTGGAGAGAGGAGAGTCTTTGAGGTTGAAACTGAACCCCATATTCAGGAATGTGAAAGTATATACAGGCCCACTGGAACCTGGAGCCTTTATCCATCCTCATTCTGTTTACCTTGTAGGGCATTTTTGAGGATCAGATGACACTTTGAAAATGCAAGTGCTTTATCATCCTATCACCATGTCAGTGTGAGGAATTAGGGGGCAAAAAAGGAAGGATTGAAGAGGAAACTGACATTTGTTGACTTGTATGACTTCTCAATTAGCCTGTAGAACATCCTGCTGCTAGGTGTTGGGTGGGCCAAAAAAGTTTGTTTGGATTTTTCTGTAACAGCTTATGGAAAAACTGGAATGAACCTTTTGGCCAATCCAATATTATTTTTCTTTTCCTATTTTATACATGAGGAAATGGAGGTTCATTGAGGCTCTTAAATTATATCAACAGTCATAACAGAAAAACAGCTTTCCATACTCAAATGTTCTTTTCTATGTCTCAACACTCATACTCATTTACCATCTTCTTTCAAAGGTAGTTATAAGAACACTTTAGCACAATGATTCAATAACAAGTTATGTATATTCCATGGTGAGATCAACTGGTGAGGAACCATGCTACTCCCCTGCATCAAACAACCATTTCTGTGTTAGTCTAGTTGTGGGGGCTGACTTCAAAATATTTCATATGGATGCAACAAGCCATTCAGCTCAATTGGAGGGCAAGTTGTAGCACAGGATTTTTTTATTCCTTTTGATAAAGAAGAAAAGGCCACATATTTGCCAACCTTCCCATCAAACCTGTTTGTCTTCAATGTGTTAGCACAAAAGGTGCCCCAGCAGAGGGGTTGAATGGGAACTGAAATCCAGCCATAGCTCTGTTCATCAAGCCTGGTACAATGGCAGGGACCTACTTCATCCCAGAGAGAGCATTTTTCTGCCAGTGTGCCCAAGCCCAGCTGTATAAGTCTGGGAGGGATATCATTTATTGATTCAAGTTATCCTTAAAAAGGCAACCTATTGACTAATGTCTCCCATTTCCTTTCAAAGGCACACTTTTTTTCCCCCTAAAGACACATTTAATCCAAGAGTAAAAGCAACTTCTGCTCAAGGAGAAAATACAAACAAACACCTGTCTGTATAGTCTATGACTATCAGGTGCTCCCCAAATAAAATTTATAATACAAGTGGCTGATTTTTTGAGGCAACAAAATCACAGAAACCTAATTGCAGAGACAAAGGTAGTCCTTTGCTTCTGATTGCCTTGTAAGGAGACATTCAATGTGGGCCTGAATCAGAGGGAACAGATTCTCTGAGATTATGTCTTTGAACAAGGCTCAGTGACACTGCTCTTGATCCTACACGTGTAGCACATCATGAGACTCTTCTTTGCTTAAGCATCTTGGCTCTGGTGGGGCAGGGAAAGGCAGAAAGAAACCTTGGGGAAACAGAAGCAGCACTCCAGATTCAGATTCTCTAGGAGGGACACCAAAGTATCAGTTTTCATCATAGCATTGGTCTTTTCATAATCAGCTCTTAGCTTTCCCAAGGTTTCACTGTTGGGTCAGATGGTAAAACATCTGCCCGCAATGCGAGAGACCCAGGTTCAATCCCTGGGTTGGAAGATCCCCTGGAGAAGGAAATGGCACCCACTTCATTACTCTTGTCTGGAGAATTCCATGGACGGAGGAGCCTGGTAGGCCACATTCCATGGGGTTGCAAAGAGTTGGACAGGACTGAGTGATTTCACTTTCACTATCTTTCCTAATAATGGCTTTAATAGACATTTGCTTATGATTGATTGTAAAATATATAGAGGTGATTCTCATCCATTGTTATATACTGCATATTCATGTCCACCCCCCAATTTTATATGCCTAAAATCTAATGTCTTATGTGATGGTATTAGGAGGTGAGGTCTTTGGGAGATAATTAAGTCATGAGGGTGGAGCCCTCATGATAGGATTAGTGCCCTTGTAATTAGTGCCTGTGTAAGAAGAGAGCTTGCTTCCTTTCTCTCTTCTTCACCATGTGAAGACATAATAAGAAAATGGCCATCTGCAAATGAGGATGCTGGCCTTTGCTAGACACTGGATCCATCAGCACTTTGATCTTAGACTTCCCAGCCTCCAGAAACGTGAAAAGTAAAAGTTGGTTGTTTAAGACACCCACTCTACTTTAAGTTATACGTGGGCTTCCCAGGTGGTGCTAGTGATAAAGAACCCACCTGCCAATGCAGGTTAAACATAAGAGACACAGGTTCAATTCCTGGGTTTGGAAGAACCCCTGGAGGAGGGCACAGCAACTTACTCCAGTATTCTTGCCTGGAGAATCCCATGGAGAGAGGAGGCTGGCGGGCTGCTGTTCATAGGGTTGCAGAGAGTCAGACACGACTGAAGAGACTTAGCACTCAGCACTCAAATGCTAATATACTCTATGTCAGAGAGAATGTATAACTCAGGTGTTGAGTATTGCACATAACTGCAGTAGGACCATGGGAATGTGGCATTTAGGTGGTGGTAGGAAAGATTTAACATAGCAGGCTTGAGATCACTATCCTTAGACTGGCTTGCTTGCAGAGTTGGCCATTGGCTGGAGTCTGGGAACTTGGTTTTTGGGAAAGTCCCCACCATGCCCTAACTGAAAACAGTGGCTTGCTGTGCCTAAACTGTTTATACATACAATATAATTTATGCTGAATGTCTGCTTTCCTTTTTGGAGTCTAGAATTCTGAAACATGCTAGGCAAAGAGCGCCTATAATACTAGCCTATTGAAACTCTTGAACACTGAGTCTCTAATGAACTTTCCCAGAAGACAATACTTCACATGTGTTGTCACAGTTTGATGCTGGAGAAATTGAATTAAGTTCATTCTTTGTGAGTCCACTGGGAGAGAACTCTTGAAAAATTTGTCAGATTTCTTCCAGATTTGGTCCCCATGCTACTTTTCCCTTTGCTGATTTCCCCTTGTATTTTTTTGCTGTAACAAGTCATAGCTGTGAGTGAGACCATATGCTGAGTTCTGTGAGTAATCCTACAAAATCGTTGAACCTGGGGGTTGTCTTGGGAACCCTCAACATAGCTGAACACCAGGAGTCATGGGAGTAACAGAAGGAAAGAGGCAAATAAAAAGGTGAGATCTGCTGACAAACAACCAACTTATCAGAAAAAAATACCTTCAAACCACTGAATATCTTTTAATTTCTATCTTGTTTTTTCCTCAAATGTTTAGCAGTAGCTTATGACAAGAATATGAATAATAATACAGCATGATCTCATTATATAAAAATATACATATTGGCATGGGGAAAAAGACTGGAAAGAACACACCAAAACATTAGCAGTTGTTTTCTCCAGATGAAGTGATAGAATTCTATTGCTTAATTTTTTCCTCTTCTTCTGCATAACTTTATTTTCCATATTTTCTACAACGAACACATATTGCTTTTATAATGAGACTAGAAAAAGATTACATAAAATTGAATGTTAAAACATAATTAAGAACGGAAAAAATCAAGAAAAATACAGAAAAATGCAGGAAGCCGTTACTAAGAGAAAAACATTTAAAATAGATGCACAGACTGTAAAGACCTAAAACTTTTAACATTTCTGCCTCAAATTTGACTCTGGGTTCCCTGAAAGAGAAGGAAACGTAGAGACACAGTTCAGTCTGTTGTCAAGAAGGCAAGGTATTTGTATTACTATATATTTGCTTACCACAAACTCAATGGCTTAAAACAACAAAGCTCTATAGGTCATAAGTCAGCTAGGTTATTTTCTAAGAGTATCACAGCCTGAAGTCAAGGATTTGGCCAGGACTGAGCTTTCATCTGGAGTCTCTGGAAAGGTCTGCTCCCAATTTCATTCTCCTTGTTGGCAGAATTTACTTCCTTGTGGTTGTTGGACTGAGGTCTCAATTTCCTTGCTGCATGTCCTCCTCCATCTTTTTTTTTTTTTTTCCACTCTAATCCTAGGTTTATTCAACACAGTTCTTTTAATCTACACAACAAAGTACAAACACTACATCATCTAAAATGCTGCATATCCTCCTCCATCTTTAAGTAAGCAGTAATATATTGAATTTGTCTTGTGCTTTGAATCTCTTACTTCTTTGTCTATAACCTTACTTTAAGGGGGTCATGTGACTAGATCAGGACTCCCCAAAGAATCTGCCTTTCTTAAAATCAGCTGTTCCATATATTATAATGGAATCACGGGAATGAAATCTATCATATTCACAGTCTCTGGGTTATACAGGAAGTGTACACCACCAGGTTGTGGGGAATCTTGGGGATCATCTTAGAGTTCTGTCACATGTAGCACGTATAATTTTATGCTGGAATTTAACCACTTTGCCTACAGAGATATAGTCTATCCCCTCATTCTGTACCCAGAGATAGTCCTAAGGAAATACAGATAGCAACTTGTGTGAACATTTATCACACTCAAATTCTCCTTTTAATTCGAAAGTTTATCTTTTGAGGAAATATGCTGGAAACAAGCTGCAAAGGAGGGAGAAATTGGCTGAAGACCGTGGGCAGGACAGGTGTTTTTAAGCAGAATGGAAGGTGATTGACAGAAAGCAGCCACAGTTTGGGGGAATGAGAACGTAACTGACAGTTTGGAATCAGAATTCCTAGTTTCTGCCTGTACCTAGTCTTGTGGGCTTTGCCAAGTCCTTTTCTTTCCCCTTGAAGGACTAGCTTTCCTTTCCTTTTTAAAATTTTATTTATTTATTTGGCATAAAGAGCAGTCTGAATAAACCTAAGTGATGTCTCAGCTTCATACTTTGAACTACTAGATAGATGCGAATGGCACATGTGCCCTGTTTCCCAAAGTGTAATTCAGGGACCAGCAGCATTGGCATCACTTAGGAATGTGTTAGAAATAAAGTTTCAGGCTTCACCCCAGACCAACTAAATCAGAACCTGGTTTACAACGCGATGGCTACATGAGCCATTACAGCTTGAGAAGTGATGCTACAGAGCATTATTGCTCCCTTTGTGAATCCTGCTGCCCAGACCCACTATGGTCCTGAGGACCTGGGACTTGTGTCCTGTGGTCTGCCCCATCTCTCATTTTCACCTCCTTAGAAATGAAAATAACTGCTGCTAATGGACTGGGGTTGTGGCTGGATGCTCACCTCACTTTAAGAAGCCACAGTTAAGCTGATCCTTAAATTCATATGGAAATACAAGGGATCCAGAATAGCCACACACACAAGAATGAGATTGAAGGACTCAAACTTCTCAATTTCAAAACTTTCTATACAACTACTCTAATCAAGAAAGTTTAGTACTGACATCAGGATATATACAGACTAATGCAACAGAATTGAGAGTACAGAAATAAATCCATATATCTATTTGTGATTAAATTTTGCCATATGTGCTAAGATCATCCAGTGGGGAAGGAATAGTCTTTTCAAGAAGTGGTCCTGGATATCCGTGTGCAAGAGAATGAGTTTGGACTGTGACCTCACACCATAATCAAAAATTAATTCAAAAGTGATCAAAACCTAAATGTTAGAGCTAAAACCATAAAACTCTTAGAAGAAAACAGGGGCAGACTTGAAGTTTTTGGATTTCTTATATTTAATACCCAGATCACAAGAAACAAAAGAAAGAATAGATACATTCAAATTTAAATAGTTAAAAATTTTGCACATTAAAGGACACTATCAAGAGAGTGAAAAGACAACCCACAAATGAGAGGAATATTTAAAAATTGTATGTCTGATAAGGGTTTAACACCCAGAATATGTAACTCAAAAACAAAAACACAATCAACCTAATTAGAACTTGGGCAAAGGACTTGAATAGACGTTGCTCCAAAGATATGGAAATGGCCAACAAGCCAATGATAAGAGGCTTCACATCATTAATTATTAGGGAGTTGCAAATCAAAGCAACAATGGAAGAACACTTCACACCCACTAGGACTGTTATAATAAAAAGAAAAAAGAAACTGGAAAATAACAAGTGTTGACAAAGATGAGGAGAAATTAAAACCTTCATACATTGTTGCTGATAAAGTAAAATGGTTTAGTCCCTGTGGAAAATAATTTGGCAGTTCCTTAAAATGTTAAACATAGAATTACCATGTGAACCCAGCAAAGGAACTCTTGGATATATACCTAAAATAATTGAAAACATATTTTAATGCAAAAATATGCTCACAAATTTTCATAGCAGCATTATCCATGATAAGCAACAAAAATGGGAGCACCACAAATGCCCATCAATTGATGAACTGATAAACAAAAAGTGGTATAGCTACAAAAGGGAATATTATTCAGCCATAAAAAGGCATAAGCTACTGGTATGTGCTGCAACATGGGTGAACCTTGAAAACATTATGCTAAGTAAAAGAACGTAGACACAAAAGACCACATTTTATATAATTTCATTTATAAGAAATGTCTGTAATAGGGACATCAATACAGACAGAAATCCTATTAATCATTTTTATGTGACAGAGAAAGAGGGGAATTAGGATTGACTACTAATAGATACAAGGTTTCTGGGGAGAGGTAGTGGAAAGTTCTAGAATTAGGTGGTGGTGATGGTTACACAATGTTGTGAATATACTGCAAACCACTGAACTGTACATGTTCAGAAAGTAAACTTAATGATACATGAACTGTACTTCCATAATTAAATATATGAATAAATAAGCAAAAGAGCAACTTCTTGATTCTGGTCCTCTGACCTCAGGTATCAGAGGCCAAGCTAGGATCTC
Source organism: Bubalus kerabau (assembly GCF_029407905.1). NCBI lineage: Eukaryota > Metazoa > Chordata > Mammalia > Artiodactyla > Bovidae > Bubalus > Bubalus kerabau. The sequence continues at coordinate 39,312,870 of NC_073647.1, read as the reverse complement.
CCCTCAGTACACACTGAGGGAAGAGGCAGAACTGAGGCAGTAGTTAATCAGTTTAAGAGAAATGAAATTAAATCACAACATAAAATGAGGTGATGAAATGCTTCCTCATTCAGGAGGAATATATCAACTGTAAAAACGAAACTCTTTTCTTCTCTAGGGATAGAAGCAAATGCTGCTTTTCTCAATTAAAGTGTCAGCTGTCCCTTCCTAAGGAAAGGAATTCAATCATCTAGTTGTTTGGTCTCCAAGCCAGTTGATGGAATTTTTTTTTTCTCTCCCCACTGAATGGACTGTTTTCAAACTTCTGTTGGTGATGAATTATTTCAGGGCCATCTGCGAAAAGCCTAAAAGCTGGTAGGGTCAATGAAATGTACTCTGGGATACTCTGAATTGGGTGTTCTGCCAAAGAAGCTGTAATGGGAGAAGGAGGGATTTTCTTCCCCTTTTTCACAAATATGGTGAGTCTCAGTGTTTCTGAAAAGCATTCTGTGATGTCTCAAGTGAGGATGAGGCTTCTCACTTCCTAACACATTTATATTCCTCTTCTCCTAGATCACTCCTTCTCATCTTATGTTTCAGCTTAGCCATCACCTCCTTTAGGCAGCGACCCAGAACACCTGCAACCAGCAAGCACCCCAGAGGGGTTGTTCAATATTTTAGCCTGCCCAAAACAAGAGAAGAACCCTGCATTCAATTTCTATTTTTGCTAAACAAATTACTGCACACTTAGCAGATTAAAACACCACATCTTTATCACCTCAGTTTAGACAGTCAGCAGTCTGAGCTGGATCTTCTACTCAGGGTCTTCTAAGGCTGCATTCACATGTGTCAGCTAGGCCATGTATTAATCTGGAGATTGGGGTCCTATTCCAAACCCATTTAGATTGCTGGTAGAGTTCAGTTTTTTGCCACAGTGGGTCAGAGGACCTTGGCTCCTGTTAGTTTCTCCTTGCCATAGGCAGTTCACAAACTACTGGTTGGTTTCTTCAAGATCCTGTGCTGCTTTGAGACTCTGACTCTAAGGAAAGCCTAGACCTTGGTTTTAAAAGGACTCACCTGATTAGATCAGACCCACCTAGTATACTCTCTTCTGACTATCTCAAAAATCAACAAATAGGGATTCTACTTACATCAGAAAAGGTCTTTCACCTTTGCCATATAATGTAATATAATTACAGGAATGCTATCACATTATATTCACAGGCCCTATCCACACTCAAGGAGAAAAGATTATACAGGGTGTGTATACCAGAAACTTGGGCAGGAACTTGGAGACCATTTTGGAATTCAAAGACCCCTTGATTTACTTTGGGGACCACATTTCCCCCCACAGTTCATGAGATTTGGCTGCAACTGACCCCAATCTCTATTATTTTCTAACTGATTTTTATAGAAAATCCATTAGTGAGCTGTTCTTTGTCAAATAAAAGGCAGATCATGTCTGCCCTATAGGGAACCCGGGATATCACCTGGTACAGGCAAAAGCACAGTGATATTTGTGTCAGACAAACCTGGTTTGGAGTGCCCTGCTTCACCTCTTATTCTCTGTGCTGCCAAGCTCCTCTGTCCATGGGGATTCTCCAGGCAAGAATACTGGAGTGGGTTGCCATGACCTCCTCCTGGGGATCTTCCCAACCCAGGGACCAAACTCAGGTCTCCTGCATTGCAGGCCAATTCTTTACTGTCTGAGCCACCAGAGAAGCACTGATCTGAGCCACTGTGTGACCTTAGGCAAGTCTTAAAATCTCTCTGAACCCCAGTTCCATATGTGCAAAAGTGTTGTGAAGAATTAAAATGAGGATTGAGAATAAATATTGAGGCAGAATCCCAGGCCTTCTTATGTTTGTGATGAAACTAAAAGGAAAGACTTGTAATAAATGAACACATCTTACTAGAGCTTTCTTTTTATAAATTTTCTGGTCAAAATCTGAAACAGTACCACAGTGTGTTTTGCTGAGCAATGTATTTATCAGTGACTTTCATAAGATAAAATCTCTGAAAGCATTAAAACTTTGAAGAAGGGAAGCCCACTTGTTCTGGAATTTCAAAACATCAAGGCCACCAGACAATACAAGATAGTCACATCTTCCCCTGAGGTCCTAAGTTAGCTGCTGACTGGATTTAGCTCCACTGAACTGAAGACTTGGGCGCCCTCCATTGTTTGAGCTATTGCTCTCCATGATCAGTGCCCTGGAACAGGGATCTAACTTTCTAGAAGCAGCAATTACTTTCTCACCTAGGTCAAAACCATATCTAATGATTGTGTAGTGCATGTGCACACACATACACACATTAACACAGAACAGCAATACTCTCACCTCAACAAAATGGATGCTATTCTCATTAATTTCATTAATAGTATAACTGTTATTTACCTGACTTTCAGGAGGTTCCTCCTCTCGAAGACAGAGAGAAAGGAAGGGAGAAAGTGACACAAAATCACTTTTTATTCTAGTGTTCCTTAGTTATAATAGTTACCTAAAAGCACAAGCCAGTACTTGGGAATAACCATATGCATCTTCACATCTATACCCAGTGCACTACCAAATCTTGTTGGCTCTACCACTAAACTACATATCACAAGTCACTTCTTTCCATCTCCCCTGCTACTAGTCTAGCTAAAGTCACCATCTCTTGTATAAAGAATTACAATAGTTACCTAATTGGTCCTTTGACTTTCACTCTTGCTTCTTGCCCTATAGTCCAATTTCCATGCAGCAGCCAAAATTTTCTTTCTAAAGTTAAATCATATCATGCCATTATTCTGCTTAAAATCTTAAACTGTCTTACATCTTAGTCCAAAATGCTTGATGTCAACTAGAAAATCTCAACAAGATCTGTCTCCTGCCTTAGTCTGCAACCTCATCTTATCCTATTCTTTCCCACATTTGCCAATAACTGTAGCTACATTGCCCTGTTTGTTAACATGCTAAGCTTATTTCCTCCTCAGAGCCTGTGCCCTGGTTGTTCCCTCTACCTGGGACATTTTTCTCCTTGAACTTTGCACCCACAACTAACTCTTTTATGCCATTCAGGTCTTAGCTCAAATGCCACCTTCTCAGAATAACTTTTTAAGTCACCCCCATCTAAGTTAGAACTAATTCCTAGTTTTACAATCAAGTCACCTTGTTTCTATTCTTCATAATAATTTGTATGATTTTATTCTCTGTAATATTTGTTTTTGTGGGAACCTCAGTCCCTACCAGAATGTAAGCACTATAAAAGCAAAAACCTTATAGATCTTGTTCAATTTTATGTCTTCTGAACTTAGATGACTCTTTGGTATTTATTAGGGGATATTTGTACCCAAATATATGTGTAATTATATATATATATATATATATATATATATATATATATATATATATATATATTAGGGCACAATTGGGTAAATGGATTTTCTCCATTTTCAAATGAAGAAAGAAGCTTGAAGAACTTGAAGAATTGTTTTTGAGTTAAAAAGCTAATAAACATCTTTGAAGCCAAGAATATCTCTGCAAAACAAACAATAATTATAAGCACTTCTGTAACAATATGTGCCAGGTACCAATATGTGCCAGTACAGTCCTCACTTAATCTGCAAATCTTCTCTAAGGTGTATTTGGTGGGGTGTGGGGGGAGGGTTAACAAATAATGATTGATGTATTACACATGTCACAGTTCAATGCAGTCGGTCAGACACGTTTCTTCCATTACATGGTTCTGCCAGCTCCTTGGGCCTCAGAATCTGGATTCTTTGCAACTAGACTACAAATAAAGGAACGAGATCTTCTCCAGGGGATCTTCCCAACCCAGGGATCAAACCTAGGTTTCCTGTATTGCAGGCAGATTCTTTATCAGCTGAGTCACAAGGGAAGCCCAAGAATATTGGAGTGGGTAACCTATCCCTTCTCCAGGGGATCTTCCTGACCCAGGAATGGAACTGGGGTCCCCTGCATTGCAGGTGGATTCTTTACTGAGCTATCAGGGAAGCCCCAAATGAAGGAAGAAAAAATGTCAAATAGCATGGCTGATTTTTAGGGACCAGGTTATTCTCTTCCAGCACAGCAACACAAGGGAACAGGTAGAACATATTGTCTAATTTGAAAAAAAAAAAAAGTAAGCAGGCCTAGCTCACAAACATGTGGGATTGGGGGAAGAGAGGTGCACACAAACTGGGTCCTATTCCTCCACATTTCATTGGCCAGGACTCATGTGACTTGATCTGAACCCAGAAGGGGATGGGGGTAGATAGTGCTTGCTGTGAGCCTGGGAGGAAGAGAGAGTGACAGTTGGTCTTTCTGATACGATGGAGGTCGTTATTCCTCTTGACGGGACTCTTGGTCCTGGGTGATCTGAAGGTGCCAAATGCAAATGGAAAGAAGTTCATTTAGGGTAAGTCAAAATAATGAGGAGGAGGGAGGAGGGATCAGGATGGGGAACACATGTATACCTGTGGTGGATTCATTTTTATATTTGGCAAAACTAATACAATTATGTAAAGTTTAAAAATAAAAAAAAAAGTGAAAAAAAATAATGAGGAGGAAGGAAGCTTTTTCTTCAGAAGTGTATATATTTTATAAGTAAATGCTGTTCCTTTTGTCTTTACCCCCTTTTTTGGGGAGGGGGCACCCCGAACTCCTGCTTGTCTTTCAAAATAGGGCTTTGCCACCTTCTAGAACTCGCCACCTAATTTCCCTGGCAGTTGTGACGTTTTTCTCCCTATACTCTTTAGTCCTCTTTCCACCTCAAAAATGAAGTTCTTTAAGAATGCGGTCTTTGCTGTTAGAAGTGTAAACTGTGTAACTTCTAATTTTCAAAGATTTTCCTACTGTCTATCATTTTAAACTTTGTGTCCATGTTGTGGAATATTCTGTTAAATAACTGAAGCTCAGCCTGACAAAAAAGAGCGAATTTGAAAGTAATGGAAAGAAATTGTTTATAAGTATTTAGACAAAGTCTAAAAACTGGTATTTGAATAAGGCTGGCGACATGGTGTAAGAAAAAGAAAAGGTAGCCAGGGAAGATTATATAAAGATAAATTGAAAAACTGAAAATGTTGAGATATTTTATCTCTGTTTCATATCACAGATATTAATTTTAAAGGAGGAAATGCCTTGCATAGAGGTAATTTCTTGTTTTACTCAAACTTCTTCTTTGGAAACAATTTCAAGCTTTAAAAACCTTCTGAGATATGAACAGTATCAGGCAAACCAGATAGCCTTTATCCAGATTTCACTTCAGTATTTTATTGCTTATTCCATTTGCTTCATTGTTTACTCTCCATCTTTCTGAACCACTTGTGTGCCTCCTAGCCTCTTTCTGCTAAATATAAAGTATGTGTTTCCTGAACGTAAGGATATTTCTGGGGACTTCCTTGGTGGTCCAGTGGTTAAGACTTCATGCTTCCACTACAGGGGGTGCAGGTTCTATCCCTGGTCAGGGGACTAAGATTCCACATGCCACATGGCGGCAGCAAAAAAAAAAAAAAAGATATTCTTATAAAGATTGTATCTATATAGTACCAGGGGATGGTTAGAGCCAGAAGACACAGCAGTTAACACATGTTGTTGCAAGCCTTACTGTATTCTATGGTGATTGTTTCTTTCTTTTCCTTCTGCCAGAGGTCCTGCTCTTGAGAACAAGGATCACAGCTGATTATCTCTGAATCCCGGTTTCTGGCACATGGTAGGTGCTTGTGATTTTTTTTTTTTTAAATATTGGCTAATGGTGGAAGGTTTGCAAATATCAATTTTTTTTGCATGATAAAAAATGAATGAATTTTGTTTTTATTAATACTTTCTGGTTTAACTGCTTTATGATCCATGAGAGTTGTTTGTAATGTGGCTCCTTTGTGAGATTTATTAATGTTTGTTTGTAACTTAATATCTGATCAGTTTTTGTGACTATGCCATGGGCTGTTGAAAAAAAGGTGTGTTCCCTATGATCAGAGTGAAAAATTGTACATATATTTGTAAATTCTACCTTGTTGATTAGTTTGCTTAAGTCTTCTCTGGCCTTCCTGATTTTTTGTTCACTTGATCTGCCTTGTCTTTAGAGTGGAGTACTAAAATCTCCTCTATTATTACTGTATTGCCGTTTCTGTCTTCTTGCAGTTTCCACAGTTTTTACTTCATCAAGGTGTTGCTTACTATTTGGTAATATTCTTAAATGTTATATTATTCTGCATTGTGGCCTTTAATATAAAAAAATGTCCCTCTTCTGTTACATTTTTTGCTTTGAGATTTGAATTTTATGTTGCTGATACCTGGATATATTACTTTTCTTCTATTGTTCTGTTTCCATATTTCTGTTTCCATTTGGTATACCTTTGTCCCTCTATTTATAACCTTTTTGAATCAGTTTGAGATATGTTTCTTGTTTACAAGAGAGTTGAGTTTTGTTCTGTGAATGAACTTGAAAATTGTTTTCTTTTACTGAGTAGGTAAAGCCCATTTATCCTTATGAATTATCTGTTTATTCTCAATGTTGTCACAATCTTTTAGAATTGTGTGTATTTTATTTCTCTTATAAACTTATTCTTTTTTTAAAATTGGAAGATAATTGCTTTACAATGTAATGTTAGTCTCTGCTGTACAACAACATGAATCAGCTCTAAATATGCAATTGTGTATATTTTATATTTGCTATGTTTCTCTATAACATGTGTGAATCATTTGCCCTTTACATATTTTAGGTGTTTAGAAAAGTTTGCAGCTTTGTTTTAGTGGTTATCTTAGTTTATACCTTTTTAAATATACATGTTTTCTTATTTAACTCATTGATGTCTGGTTTATCATCTTTTATTTGTATCATGCCTTCTATTGCCTATTCTCTTTTCTTCTCTGCTTTCCTTTATCACATTTATTGGTTGAATTGCTGTTACTTTGTCAAAACATTATATATATATATATATATATATATATATATATATATATATCTTTCACTCTCATTTATCCCAAATTTGTTTTGTTGCATAAATCTGTATTGTCCATCCATCCTTCAATCTACTTACCTACCTATGTACCAAAATGATTTACCACCAGTCCTTTTGCTGAATTTTTCCAAATATTTTTTGGTTGAGAGAAGCTTATCTTCTAGTGCAGAAGTTTGCAAACTTTTTCTCTAACAGGCTGGATAATAAATATATTAGGCTATGCAGGCCATACAGTCTCTGTCACAACTGCTTAGCTCTGCTTTTGTAGCATACAAACTACTATAGACAATAAATGAATGTAGCTGTATTCTCATAAACCTTGATCTATAGACACTGAAATTTAACTTGTATATCATTTTTGCAGATCACAAAATATTGTTAATTTTAGAATTTTCTTTCACCAATTAAAAAATGTAAAAAACATTCTTATCTCAGTCTCTGTCAGAAACAAAACGGGCTTGATATAATCTGTGGATGCATAAATAGTTTGCCAATATTTGTTCTAGTAAATTTCTCAAAAAGGGCTCTGATTACAGAATTCCCTAAGATTTTGTAGGTTGAAAAACTGTATGTATGTGTATGTAAAAGCCTTAATACTTGGGCAATTTGTTGGATATAAAATCCCTGGTTCATAATTAATTTCACTGAGTATTTGTAAAGTGCTTATCTATTTTTGTTTTGCTTTTTATATTGTTTTTGAATGTCTGATTGCCAGTCCAGTGTTTTTGCCTTTATATATTGCTTGATCTTTTTGCCTGTAGGCTTCAAAGATTTTATCTTTATCTTTAAAAACTTTTAGTTGAAGTAGGCTATATCTTGGAGTTGACATGTACATTTTCAATGTATAAATAAACATAGGTCTTTTTTGTTTCTGGAAAGTTTTCTTGGATTATAATTTTTTTTCTTTTTTTCTTTCTTTTTTTGTTTATTTTTTATTATTATTTTTTTTTTACTTTACAATATTGTATTGGTTTTGCCATACATTAAGTAAGAGTTTTGTTCCATTGATTATCTTTTCACCAGGAGTGCAGCAATACATTATTGCTTCTTTGCTTGTCTTCTGTTTCCTTTGCTTTCTGTGCTAACCTTTTTACTTCCCTGATCTCATTTTCATTCTATTGGTTATTTTCTTGATCCTTAGTATTCTTCAGTGCACCCTATTAAGGTTTCTTAGCTTCTATTCTCACTTGAGAGCTTTGTAATTTATTATTGAATTATAAAATATCTTAATCTTTTTGTTCATTTTTTTCGTGACTTCAATCAACTCCTTTAATTTCTATCCGTGTTTTGCCCATTTCTGTTCTAAGCTTTTGAATTTCTGATTCAAGGTAATTTTTTATTTTTAAAAATCACCAAGTTTTTATTTGTGTCTATTTAATTCCATTTGAAGTATTATCCTACATTATTATTATTATTATTATTTTTAATTTTATTTTATTTTTAAACTTTACATAATTGTATTAGTTTTGCCAAATATCAAAATGAATCCGCCACAGGTATACATGTGTTCCCCATCCTAAACCCTCCTCCCTCCTCCCTCGCCATTCCCTCCCTCTGGGTCATCCCAGTGCACCAGCCCCAAGCATCCAGTATCGTGCATCGAACCTGGACTTTATTTTTGCTTCATGATTGCTTTTCTGGGATTGGGCTACCTCAGTTGTTAAGTACTGAATTTAATTTTCTAGTTTGATTCAGAACTCTATATGAACCAATTAATTTTCTTGTTCATTTTTGTGGTATTCATAGTTTAATGACACACCTGTCAGAATATCAAAGTCCAAACACTTCAATGCATTTGCTTTTTTGGTTGGTGGGGATTGATTGTGCATCCTCTGACTTAATGGATCTCTTGCCTTGCATGACTTCTAAAATTTTCTCTTTTGCTCCTTTTCCACTTCACCATCCAACGGGTGATTTTCCCTCCCTCTTACTGCTTTTCTCTCCAAGAAGCTAAGAGTTTTGAATGCTTCACCTTCAAATTGAGTATAGTTTTAAAGTCCTCTATTTATGTTCAGATATTTGTTTTTTAGTACTGAAAGGTTGTTGTTGAATCACGCGAATACACCGGGATTCTTGGCCCCCGGAGGAGAAGAATTCAATCCGGGGCCAGAGACGAGGCTTGATCGCTCAGAGCTTTTGTGTAATAAAGTTTTATTAAAGTATAAAGGAGATAGAGAAAGCTTCTGACATAGGCATCAGAAGGGGGCAGAAAGAGCACCCCCTTGCTAGTCTTCAGCTGGATGTTTTATAGTCACTAGCAGTCTGTTAATGAAAGAAAGGAATGTTTCTCTTAAAATACTGTGTTGCCATAATGACACCTGGTTTCTCCTGAAGTTAGCTATTCTTGAGCCTAGAGATAACCAATGCCTTTTTCTTATGGAAATGTTTGTCTTAAGCTATGCTAATGTACTACGACGCCTTTACCCCAAACTCTGTCTCCAAGTCGGTTCCGCCTCTTGGCCCAAAACCTACTTGACAAACCAGTATGTTATACTCAGATATTGTTCCCCTAATTTATGTAAATGAAACTATTTGTATGGTGGTCTGCCCTTCTTTAAGATTCAAGTTAATTATTTCATGGCCCAAGATTATCCCAAAATGCATCTTATGGGCGAGGGGCCTGGTGCTATTCTGAATTATAAGACATTCCTTTCTTTCATTAACAGACTGCTAGTGACTATATAACATCCAGCTGAAGACTAGCAAGGGGGTGCTCTTTCTGCCCCCTTCTGATGCCTATGTCAGAAGCTTTCTCTATCTCCTTTATACTTTAATAAAACTTTATTACACAAAAGCTCTGAACAATCAAGCCTTGTCTCTGGCCCCGGATTGAATTCTTCTCCTCCGGGAGCCAAGAATCCTGGTGTATTCACGTGATTCAACAACAACCTTTCAGTACTTTCACACTGAGGATGGATTTATGCTTTCTCACAGTGTTTTAGACTCACCTTGGGCCCTTGCTGTTTCTTCTCTTTTGTTTTTTCTTGTTTTTGGTGCATTCTTATTTTTTCTTCCAGTTTTCTTTTATTGTTTTGGAGGGAACATTGCTAGATAGAGACTTCAGTGGCCTCAGTTGTCTTGAGATGGATTAGAAGTCCTAAAAATGAAAAAACATTGAAAATAAGGTTTCTTTTATACTATGAGAGAAGGAAAATTGTTAAAAACAATTTATGCCCTTTACAAAGACCACCACTAAAATGCAGCCAAGGTCAAAGAGACCTTAATAATTTCAGTTTGTGGTTAAGTCACACCACTATATCTGAGAAACTTTGAGAAGCCTGTAAAAGGTGTTTGATAACTTCATGGAATCTTTTGAAACTTGAGCTATTTGTCCATATTTGCCTCTGTCTTTTGAATACTGCCAAAAACTTTACTTTGGGGTAATGACAGTATGAGTAATTCATGCTGTTGTGTCATGTTCAATTAATGTAATTATAAAAGTGAGACTGAGAGTTTTTTTTAAACTCCTGGTAATGTCAAATGATAAACAGCTCACCTGAATTGTCAATCATCTGAAGAAAGTTCCTTCAACCATTTTAATCATACTGGGAATGTTAAAGATAAAAAATGCTTGTACTTTGTATAGATGGGATAAAATATTATCAATTAAAATATGTTCTATTCTTATATGTAGCAAATAGGATGTTACTATCATGAAATATCAAATTAAATAAATAATAATTCCCTGATTATGACTTTAATGGTTCAGTGATGATATTTATTAAATGATATGCTTAAACTCTTTTTAAAGGTTTTTATTTATTTATTTATTTTTGGCTGTGATGGGTCTTTGTTGCTGCACACAGGCTTTCTCTAGTTGTGGTGAGTGGGGGCTACTCTCAAGTTGTGGTGTGTGGGCTTCTCATTGTGGTGGCTTCCTTTGTGGAGCACGGGCTCTCAGATACTCGGGCTTCAGCAGTTGTAGCACGTGGGCTCAGTAGTTGTGGCTGCCAGGCTCTAGAACACAGGCTCAATAGTTGTGGCATACCAGCTTAATTGCTTTTAGGCATGTGGGATCTTCTTAAACCAGGAGTTAAACTGGGTCCCTTGCATTGCAAGGTGGATTCTTAACCACTAGAAGGTGGAGTATTTAATCAGGGAAGCCCCTGCTTAAACTCTTATAGCAGATTGGGAGCAGATTAAACCTTCTCTAAATCAATTAAATCAGAAATTCCAAAAAAGCAGTACAGTTAATGCACATTTTGTAATTTATATCCTGTTATACTTTAAAGGAATATTCTGAGCTACCTTTTGCAAAAGCAAAACACAGCTGACAATTATATGTCTTTGAAAGTTCTATATATGATAGATCTGTAAAACAGGAATAAAGACATTAAATAAGGATTTGCTCCTGCACAATTTACTTGCTAAGAATTAGCTTTTTAAGAAATTAAATTCATTCTTCCCCATGTAATTGATGATTTATGCAACTCTTGTCTTTTATTTCATTATTTTTTTCTTTCAGCTTTATTGAGACATAATTGCCATATAGCACTGTATAAGTTTGAAGTGTACAGCATAGTGATTTGACTTACATGCATAAGGAAATGATTAACTTAATAAGTTCAGTGAATATCCATCATCTCATATAGATACACAATACAAGAAAAAGAAAAAAAATATTTTTCCTTGTGATGAGAACTCAGGGTTTATTCTCTTAACTTCCATAGATAACATATAGCAATGTTAATTATGTTAATCATGTTGTACATTACATTCCTAGTACTAATTTATCTTACAACTGAAAGTTTGTACCGTTTGACCACCGTCATGCAATTCCCCCTCCCACCATCCCCTGCCTCTGGTAACCCCAAATCTGATCTCTTTTTCTATGAGTTTCTTTGTTGGAAGTATAATTGACTTATAACACTGTGTTAGTTCCCAATGCATAATGTAGTGACTTGTTATTTCCATACATCACAAAATGCTCATCATGATAAGTAAGTCTAGTTACCATCTGTCACTATACAAAAATATTGACTGCAGTATTATTGATTATAATCCCATGCTGTACATTTAATCCTAGTGACTCATATATTTTGTAGCTAGAAGTTTGTACCTCTTGATTTCCCTTACCTATTTCACTCATCCTTATTCCCCTCCTTCTGGCAAGAACCTGTTTTCTCTGTATCTATGACTCTGTTTCTGTTTTATTACTCTTGCTCACTTGTTCTGTTTTCTAGAATCCATATATAAGTAATACCATACTGTATTTGTCTTTTTCCATCTGACTTATTTCACTTGGGGTAATACCTTCTAGGCCCATCCATGTTGTTGCAAATGGCAAGATTTCATTCTTTTTTTTTTTATAATGAGTAGTGTTGCATTGTATATATAAACACACACCAGATTTTCTTTATCCATTCTTCTATCAGTGGGCACTTATGTTGCTTCTATATCTTGGCTATTGTAAATAATGCTGCAATGGACATAGGGGTGCATATATGTTTTCAAATTAGTGTTTTTGTTTTCTTTGGAAAAACACCCAGAGGTGGAATTGCTGGATAGTATAGTAGTTTTAGGTTTAATTTTTTGAGAAACCTATGTTTTCCATAGTGACTGTACCAATTTACATTCCCACTAACTGCACCAAGGTTCCCTTTTCTCCACATCTTTGCCTGTACTTGTTATTTGTTTTCTTTTTTACAAATAGTCATTCTGACAGGTGTGAGGTGATATCTCATTGTGGTTTTGGTTTGGATTTCCCTTGAGAAACGTATATGCAGGTCAGGAAGCAACAGTTAGAACTGGATATGGAACAACAGACTGGTTCGAAATTGGGAAAGGAATACGTCAAGGCTGTATATTGTCACCCTGCTTATTTAACTTATATGCAGAGTACATCATGAGAAACGCTGGACTGGAAGAAACACAAGCTGGAATCAAGATTGCCGGGAGAAATATCAATAACCTCAGATCTGCAGATGACACCACCCTTATGGCAGAAAGTGAAGAGGAACTAAAAAGCTTCTTGATGAAAGTGAAAGAGGAGAGTGAAAAAATGGGCTTAAATCTCAACATTCAGAAAACGAAGATCATGGCATCTGGTCCCATCACTTCATGGGAAATAGATGGGGAAACAGTGGAAACAGTGTCAGACTTTATTTTTTTGGGCTACACAATCACTGCAGATGGTGACTGCAGCCATGAAATTAAAAGACGCTTACTCCTTGGAGGGAAAGTTATGACCAACCTAGATAGCATATTCAAAAGCAGAGACATTACTTTGCCAACAAAGCTCCATCTAGTCAAGGCTATGGTTTTTCCAGTAGTCAGGTATGGATGTGAGAGTTGGACTGTGAAGAAAGCTGAACAATGAATAATTGATGCTTTTGAACTGTGGTGTTGGAGAAGACTCTTGAGAGTCCCTTGCCCTGCAAGGAGATCCAACCAGTCCATCCTAAAGGATATCAGTCCTGGGTGTTCATTGGAAGGACTGATGCTGAAGCTGAAACTCCAATACTTTGGCCACCTCATGTGAAGAGTTGACTCATTGGAAAAGACCCTGACGCTGGGAGGGATTGGGGGCAGAAGGAGAAGGGGACAACAGAGGATGAGATGGCTGGATGGCATCACCAACTCGATGGACATGAGTTTGGGTGAACTCCAGGAGTTGGTGATGGACAGGGAGGCCTGGTGTGCTGCAATTCATGGGGTCACAAAGAGTCGGACATGACTGAGCAACTTAGCTGAACTGAACTGAATGATTAGTGATGCTAGCCATGTTTCACATATATCTGTTGGTTATCTGTATGTCTTTGGAAAAATGTCTATTCAGCTGTTCACTGAGGGCAGGGCCATGTCCCACGTTGTTTGGCTATAAGACGTGAGGGTTCCAGGGCTGGCACTGGTCCACTGGTGATCAGGACCACTGGTTGTGGGACTGGGGCTGGGCACCAGGTTGGCTGGCTGCAGGGCCTGGAAGTCCTGAAGCTAGTGCCCACATGCTGATGAGTGAGGCCAGTTCCCAGGGCAGCTGGGTTCCAGGTCTATGGAATCCTAGGGCTGTCCCCTGCCTGCTGATGTCATTTACTGGGGCATCTTGCTGGGGGACCTGGGTGAGCCTGGGACTGGCATTGGCCTTCTGATGGGTGGGACTGGGCCCCCATGCAGCTGGCTACTCAGCCTGGGGAAGTTCTGGGACTATTTCAGACTGGCTGGTGGGTCATTAAGCCCCCAGAGCTAATAGGCTAGAAGGATGACTCCAGAATGGTGCTTACCAGCACTGGTGTCATCATGGTAGAAAGAGCTTCTGGAGAATGGCTTCTGCCAGTGTCTGTGTCTCCAGGGGGAATTGCCTCCTGCCTCTTGGGGAGCCTCTCCAAGATCAGCAAGTGGATTGATCTAGGCTCCTTTCAAATTACTGCTCTGTACTGGATCTCAGAGCATGTGAGATTTTGTGTGCACATTTTAAGAGGAGAGTCTCTGTTTCCTACAGCTCTCTAACTTTCCTATATGCAAATTCTGCTGGCTTTCAAAGCCAGACTTTCAGGGGTCTTGTCTTCCTGGTGCAGGACCTCCAGGCTAAGGAGCCTAATATGCAGCTTGGACCTCTTGCTCCTTGGGGAAAACTTCTGCAGTTGTGACTATCCTCTCATTTGTTGGGCATCTACCTGGATGTATGGGTTTTGACTTTACCATGTCTCCATTCCTCGTGTCCATTTTGTTTTGGTTTGTTCTTTATATCTTTAAGAGTGGAAAGTCTTTTCTGCTAGTCTTTATGTCATTCTCATACATAGTTGCTTTGTAAATAGTTGTAATTTTGGCATGCCATTGGAAGGAGGTAAGTTCAAGGTTCTATCCTGCCAATTTCACTGCTCTTGTCTTTTAAAAATTTACCTAGTGTACTAAAATTACACCACCTTCAACTTTAGGAAGCTTGATCTTTACTACCCTTCAGTTATGTTGACGCAATCCTACACCTTAAATATCATTATCACTTCGAAATGCTCCATTTTGGAGTTCTCATATTGAAACCCAGACATTCTGTTTTCTCAGATCTCCTGCAGTCCCACTTGCACTGAGTATCTACAAGGCCTTGGTCTGCCAGTGATGTCCAGCCTCTCATCTATTTTTTCCAGACTATTGCTTAGTTCAGATTTGTTTACCACTTAGAGCAGGCTGGAGCCCTGCATAGTCTCTTTCAGTAGTGTCCCCACTGCTATTCCAGGATCCCATGCCTCTTTGACCTGTAATTGGAGCTGTGCCCTTTTCCACTATGGTCAACCCAGACAGGTCCTAGCCTAACACTCAGACCCCTACACTGGTTTCACTGTTGACTTCAGCTTCTAACATCAGTTGAGCCCTCTTTTGTATCTTTATTTGTTGGCTTTGTCTCTTGTCCCACCACATTTTCTCTCTACTCCTCCACTCTTTTCAAGCCATGTAATCTACTTTTTTTTTTAAACATCATATCAAACTGTTGTTCAGTCACTAAGTTGTGACCAACTGTTTGCAACCCTATAGACTGCAGCACTCTAGGCTTCCCTGTCCTTCACTATCTCCCTGAGTTTGCTCAAACTCATGTCCATTGAGTCCATGATATAATCACTGTTTAATGATTAGATTAAACAATCTAATCCTCTGTCTCCCATTCCTCTTCCTGCCCTCAATCTTTCTGAGCATTCATGTCTTTTCCAAGGAGTCGGCTGTTCACATCAGGTGGCCAAAGTGTTGAAGCTTCAGCATCAGTCTTTCTAATGAGTATTCAGGGTTGATTTCCTTTAGGATTGACTGGTTTTATCTCCTTGCAGGCCCAGGGACTCTCAAGAGTCTTCTCCAGCACCACAGTTCAAAAGCATCAATTCTTCAGTGCTCAGCTTTCTTTATGATCCAACTCTTACATCTGTATATGACTACTGGAAAAACCATAGCTTTGACTATATGGACCTTTGTCAGAAAAGTTATGTCTCTGCCTTTTAATACACTATCTAGGTTTATCACAGTTTTTCTTAAAAGGATCAAGCGTCTTTTAATTTCATGGCTGCAATCAACATCCACAGTGGTTTTGGATCCCAAGAAAATAAAATCTGTCACTGTTTCCACTTTTCCCCCATCTATTTGCCATGAAGTGATGGGACTGGATGCCGTGATCTTCATTTTTTGAATGTTGAGCTTTAAGCTGACTTTTTCACTCTCCTCTTTCACCCTCATCAAGAAGCTCTTTAGTTCCTCTTCACTTTCTGTCATAAGGGTGGTGTCATATGCATATCTGAGGTTATTGATATTTCTCCGGGCAATCTTGATTCCAGCTTGTGCTTCATCCAGCACCTGGCATTTCACATGGTCTACTATGCATATAAGTTAAATAAACAGGGTGACAATAAACAGCCTTGACAAACTCCTTTCTCAATTTTGAACCAGTTTGTTGTTCCAGGTCTAGTTCTAGCTGTTGTTTCTTATCCTGCATACAGGTTTCTCAGGAGACAGGTAAAGTGGTCTGATATTCTCATCTCTTTAAGAATTTTCCACAGTTTGTTGTGATCCACACAGTCAACTCTGCTAGTCAATGAAGCAGAAGTAGATGTTTTTCTGGAACTCTCTTGCTTTTTTGATGATCCAGTGAATGGTGGTAATTTGATTTCTGGTTCCTCTGCCTTTTCTAAATCCAGCTTGAACATCTGGAAGTTCTTGATTGATATACTGCTCTAGGCTAGCTTGAAGCATTTTGAGCATTGCCTTGCTAGCATATGAAATGAGCTCAATTTTGAAGTAGTTAGAACATTCTTTGGCATTGCCCTTCAATGAAAACTGACCTTTTCCAGTCCTGTGGCCACTGGTGAGTTTTTCAAATTTGCTGACATATTGAATGCAACACTTAAACAGAAACATATTTTAGGATTTTAAATAGCTCAGATGAACAAAGCTCTACTAGCCTTGTTTACAGTGATGCTTCCTAAGACCCACTAGAATTCACACTCCAGGATGCCTGGCTCTAGGTGACTGACTACACTATCATGGATATCCCAGTCATTAAGACCTTTTTTCGTATCAGTTCAGTTCAGTTCAGTCACTCAGTCATGTCCAACTCTTTGCGACCCCATGAATCACAGCACGCCAGGCCTCCCTGTCCATTACCAGACTCACGTCCATTGAGTCAGTGATGCCATCCAGCCATCTCCTCCTCTGTTGTCCCCTTCTCCTCCTGCCCCCAATCCCTCCCAGCATCAGACTCTTTTCCAATGAGTCAACTCTTCGCATGAGGTGGCCAAAGTACTGGAGTTTCAGCTTTAGCATCATTCCTTCCAAAGAAATCCCAGGGCTGATCTTCAGAATGGACTGGTTGGATCTCCTTGCAGTCCAAGGGACTCTCAAGAGTCTTCTCCAACACCACAGTTCAAAAGCATCAATTCTTCAGCACTCAGCCTTCTTCACAGTCCAACTCTCACATCCATACATGACCACAGGAAAAACCATAGCCTTGACTAGACGGACCTTTGTTGGCAAAGTAATGTCTCTGCTTTTGAATATGCTATCTAGGTTGATCATAACTTTCCTTCCAAGGAGTAAGCGTCTTTTAATTTCATGGCTGCAGTTACCATCTGCAGTGATTTTGGAGCCCCCCAAAATAAAGTCTGACACTGTTTCCACTGTTTCCCCATCTATTTCCCATGAAGTGATGGGACCGGATGCCATGATCTTCATTTTCTTAATGTTGAGCTTTAAGCCAACTTTTTCACTCTCTACTTTCACTTTCATCAAGAGGCTTTTTAGTTCCTCTTCGATTTCTGCCATAATAGTTCTGTGTATTCTTGTTAGGTCTTCTTAATCTCATCTGCATCTGTTAGATCCTTGTAGTTTCTGTCCTTTATTGTGCCCATCTTTCTTGAATTTTTCCCTTGGTATCTCCAATATTCTTGGAGAAATGTTTTGTCTTTCCCATTCTGTTGTTTTCCTCTATTTCTCTGCATTTTTCCCTTAAGAAGACTGTCTTATCCCTCCTTGCTATTCTCTGTAACTCTGCATCCATTTGGGTATATCTTTCCCTTTCTCCTTTGCCTTTCACTTCTCTTCTTTTCTCAGCTATTTGTAATGCCTCATCAGACAACCACTTTGCCTTCTTGCATGTCTTTTTCTTTGGGATGGTTTTGGTCACTTCTTGTACAGTGTTACAAATTTCTGGCCATAGTTTTTCAGACACTCTGTCTATCCCTTGAATCTATTCATCACCTCCACTGTATAATCATAAAGGATTTGATTTAGGCCATACCTGAATGGTCTAGTAGTTTTCCCTACTTTTTTCTGTTTAAGCCTGAAACTTGCAATAAGGAGCTCATGATCTGAGCCACAGCCAGCTCCCTGTCTTGTTTTGCTTTCTGTATGGAGCATCTCCATCTTTGGCTGCAAAGAATATAATCAATATGATTTCAATATTGACTATCTGATGATGTCCATGTGTAGAGTAGTCTCTTGTGTTGTTGGAAGAGAGTGTTTGCTGTGACCATTTTCTTGGCAAAACTCCATTAGCCTTTTTGCCCCGCTTCATTTTGTACTTCAAGACCAAATTTGCCTGTTATTCCAGGTATCTCTTGGCTTCCTACTTTTGCATTCCAATCCCCTATAATAAAAAGGGCATATTTTTTGGTGTTAGTTTTAGATATTGTAGGTAGGTCTTCATAAAACCATTCAACTTCAGCTTTTTTGGCATTGGTGGTTAGGGCATAGACTTGGGTTATTGTGATTTTGAATGGAAACAAATGGAGATCATTCTGTCATTTTTGAGATTTCACCCAAGTACTGCATTTCAGACTTTTTTTTGTTGACTATGATGGCTACTCCATTTCTTCTAAGGGATTTTTGCCCGCAATAGTAGAAATGGTCATCTGAATTAAATTTTCCCATTCTCGTCCATTTTAGTTCACTGATTCCTAAGATATCGGTGTTCACTCTTGCCATCTTCTGCTTGACCATGTCCAGTTTACCTCATAAGTCATTATGAATAAGGGAACACTTTAACTGGACCTTGAAGAATTTACACCCTATTGACAGTGATGATCAGGATGACTAATGCAGGCTGAGGGAAGAACAGGATAGAAAGCATGGATGTGAAAGCCCGTGGATTGTTTCAGAATTGGCAAACAGCACGGTATGACTAAAGCAGAAGTGTAATATTAAAATTTTAGGTTTGTTTCTGCTTTGGCACAGCTTCTTCATTCTTTCTGGAGCTATTTCTCTGCTCTTCCCTGGTAGCATATTGGACACCTGCTGACTTGGGTGGCTCATCTTCTAATATTATTTCTTTTTGCCTTTTCATATTGTTCATGGGGTTCTTGAGGCAAGAACACTGGAGTGGTTTGCCATTTGCCGTATCTCACTATTCTTTTATTATACTTCTGCTTCAGTCATACTGTGCTATTTGCCAATTTTGACACAATCCATGGGCTTTTCCATCTCTCGTGCTTCCCTGTTCTTCCCTCAGCCTGCATTAGTCACCCTTATCATCACTGTCAATAGGCTGTAAATTCTTCAAGTCCAGCTAAAGTCTTCCCTTATTCATAATGGCTTCCTTGAACTCCTCACTCAAAAAAACTTTGCATTTCTATAGAACTGTGTTTATGCTTCTCATACGGTATTTCTGTTATTGAACCTTACAGCTGATAATTTTCTTTGTTATAGGTATCTTTCAACATGGCTGTGAGCCTCTTGAGGGCAAGGATAATCTGATTTTTCTTTGTAGCCTGAGCACATAATTTCAGGTATGACACATGCCAGATACTTAAATAAGGAGAAAATGTAGCAAATCATCATCATTTTAAAGCCTAGTGCATTAGTCTAGCTAACAAATAATGATGACATGGGCAAGGGGATTAATGGAGGGTATCTACTTCATTCTGATAATTCTAAAAATATATGTATATATTAAGGAGCACAAATTGTTTGGCAAAATTGGAGAAAAAATACTGGTTAACATGATCTACAAAGCCCCACATGTGCATTTAAATATTTTGTTTCTCATCCTCTAGCATGCTTTCTCTTGTCTCCCATATAGCTCTATTGGCTTGCTTGTAGACGTTCATGTATGCATGCACTTATTAATTTATTAATTTATTATTTATTGAGCACCTAGTCAGTTCCAAGCATTTTAAGTATTGGGGCTGTATATGTCAAATAGGACATATAAAGCCTTTGCTCTGATACTAGCTTCCACTTTAGTTGGGAAAGACAAAATAAAAGAAAATAGTAGTAAGTTATTAAGTATATAAATCAGTAAATAATTTCCAAGTATTAATACTATGGAGAAAACGAAGTTGTAGCATGTGTTAGAACGTGATGGTGTGAGAAGGCAATGTTAGATAGGGTTGTCAGGAGAGATAATCTTTGTGGAGATGTCATTGTAACTGAGACCTATGTGACAGGAAAGAGCCAGCTCTGAGCAGATGGGAGGAAGAGTTTTTTAAAGGGATGAATGTGTGTAAAGACCCGGAGGCTCAAACAAGTTTGAAGGGGTCAAGTAACTTCTGTGTGCTAAATACTTTTCTTAGGGCCTAAAGACATTGTAATAAAGAAGACAAGTCTGCTCTCAAAAAGGTGTGATGTGCAGATTGGGCAATAGGCAAATAACAAGAACACAAATGAGTGAAGCAGTTTATTTCAGATAATGATAATACCATCAATGAAATGTGTGATGTGATATCGGATACAAAGGACAGATGTTGGTATTCACTTTCCACAAATGAGAAAACTGAGACTCAGAAAAGTTAAAGTTGCATGGGTCATATTTTAGAGGTGTCAGAGTCTTTTAGAGCAGATCTGTTTGACGTAATGCTCTGTTGGCTCTCGATGGCAGAACTGGCCTCTCTGATCTTAGTCTTCTTTTGAGGAACTCCCCTCACATTGATCTATATTCCTCCTGTAGCTCTTTCTAATTTTTTAAAGTATCTTTTAATTCCATAAGTAATACATTTTCCTTGTTAATAAATAAGTATTATGAA
Organism: Bubalus kerabau; assembly: GCF_029407905.1. Taxonomy (NCBI): domain Eukaryota; kingdom Metazoa; phylum Chordata; class Mammalia; order Artiodactyla; family Bovidae; genus Bubalus; species Bubalus kerabau. The sequence continues at coordinate 39,292,023 of NC_073647.1, read as the reverse complement.
TATAATTAAATAGTTAATATTAATCTGTCTAGAACATTTTGTATGTACTGAGATACTTTGAAAATGTGGCATTGTTCTTTATACATTATTTTCACATAAATGGTATTATAGTCTCCATATGATATGGAACTTGGAGGATGCTGCTGCTGCTGCTAAGTCACTTCAGTTGTGTCTGACTCTGTGCGACCCCATAGATGGCAGCCCACCAGGCTCCCTGGTCCCTGGGATTCTCCAGGCAAGAACACTGGAGTGGGTTGCCATTTCCTTCTCCAATGCATAAAAGTGAAAAGTGAAAGCAACGTTGCTTAGTCGTGTCCAACTCCTAGCGACTCCATGGACTACAGCCTACCAGGCTCCTCCATCCATGGGATGGAGTGGGGTGCCATTGCCTTTTCCGAACTTGGAGGATACATACATATTTATGCATGCCTCTATTGGTGAATATTTAAGTTATTGACAATTTTTAGCTAATACATAGATGCTGTATATTTCTATCATGCAAGTGTGCTAGAATTTCTCTAGGTTAGAGACTAAGAAGTACAATTGATGAGGATCCTTACTGTATATCATAATGGGGCTTGGCTTACCTCCTTATACTAGACAGTAAGCTGCTTGATGATAGCAGCAATCTTCGTATACCCAGGACCTAGTACAGAGCCTGGGACAGTACCTACCAGATTGAGATGAATAAAAGTGCTGACAAAAACTGTGGCCTGCCAGACTAGCCATCATGTCACTAGCCACTGAATCTCCCACAACTGTATGCACTGTGGGGGAATTCAGGATGGAGAAAAACAGGATACTGGCCCTGGATAGTTAAGATGTGTATCTAGGAAATACTTGCAATGAGCCCAGATTCTTATCTCTTCCCATACAAAGAATGGCTCAGATGGTAAAGAATTTGCCTGCAATGCAAGAGACCCAGTTTGATCCTTGGGTCAGGAAGATACCCTGGAGAAGGAAATAGCAACCCATACCAGTATTCTTGCCTGGAAAATTCCATGAACAGAGGAGCCTGGTGGGCTATAGTCCATGGGGTCATAAAGAGTCAGACAGCTGTGTGATTTAACACTTTCATATACAAAGAAAAGCACTAAATTCATTAACTTGAGATGTTTGTTTTTTGTGATTAGCAATAATTGTTTGATGTACCACTTCATGGTTCCAGTACCACCCACCCCTAGGAACTCCTATATCTTGGCTACTCAGAGCTATCCAAGAGGTTGTCTCCCAGGCTCTAGTAAGGTCCCCTGCAGCTTTTAGGTTATGCATATTTCTTCAGTCAACAGAAGAGAGTCCTGCAATTATATGTATTCAGTCCAGTCCCTCTGGAAGTTTGACTTTATGAGCAAGCCTTCCTTGTATACACATGGATCTACTTACAGTCTTGAGCAAACCCAGAAACTAGAGCCCTCCTTTCTCTCTCTCACTAGTCTCTTTACCTTTCATCCCCTATCTTCCCTATTCTGTCTCTTTCTTTTCTCATCCTCCTGCACCTAATCTTTATCTCTTCTAATCCACCTCTGTATTCCCCACTTGCTTTTTCCCTGGGCTGAGAGTTTCTAAAACTGAGCAACTGAACCTTAATTGAAATATCCATGCATTTGACAGATAAACCTTTAGAAACTTGCCTGGTAGCACAACAATACACGTGGTCCTATTTTTATATCACCCTAAGATTTCAAGAAAGACTTGAATCATTTCCATCACACATGCCAAGTTGTCCCCCCTCTATTATGCTCACATTCTATGAACATTACCCATTCCATTTATTGCCTTCATCACAGGGACATGAGTCATAAAAATAATGAGACAGATGACTAGAGAAGAATATATTAGCAATAATAATGACACTAATTCTACTCCAGAGAAGAACAATCCAAGAAAAAAATTTCCCTGCCCACATATGTTTATAGGCTAAGGAGTTTAACTGTCTGAATAACAGGGAAAATAGGCAACTAGAATTACATAGTAGTGCTTTTCATCCAAGCTGTCCAAAAGCTTTATAAATCTGGATTTACCAAATGCCCTAGAGTAGGAGTAGGCAAACTATGGCACACAGACCAAATCTACCCCGTTTCCTAGCTTTGTAAATAAAATTCTATTGGAAGACCAAACATCATTTGTTTGGGGTATTAATTATGGCTGCTCTCTTGGTGCAATGACAGGGTTGAGTAGTTGGAATGGAGATTGCCTTATGGTTCCCAAAGCCTAAACTATATGCTGTTTAACCTGGCTCAGACAGTAAAGCGTCTGCCTGCAGTGCAGGAGACCCAGGTTCGATCCGCGGGTTGGGAAGATCCCCTGGAGAAGGAAATGGCAACCCACTCCAGTACTCTTGCCTGGAAAATTCCATGGACTGAGGAGCTTGGTAGGCTACAGTCCATGGGATTGCAGAGTCAAACATGACTGAGTGACTTCACAAACTGTATATGAATTTATATAATATATGTATAAACTATCTGGCCCTTTGCAGATGCAATTTCCTGACCCCTCCCTGCAGTATGAGATCTCAGGTGTTGCAGTGGTAAAGAATCTGCCTGCCAGTGCAGGAGATGGAAGAGACATGGTTTTGATCCCTGGGTTGGGAAGATCCCCTGGAGTAGGAAATGGCAACCCACTCCAGTATTCTTGCCTGGGAAATTCCAAGGACAGAGGAGTCTGGCAGGCTACCGTCCATGGGGTCTAGAGTCAGACATGACTGAGCAAACAAATAGGTGCACACACTCTGCCCTATAGAAAGAGAAGAATGCAATGAGAATTCAGTAACTGTTCTAAGAAAGGATGGATCTGCAGATCCCTTCTCTCTAGCATAGTTGAGCCACACAGCTTGTTCATCTAGCCAGTCCCCCTTTCTTTCCCCTATCTTTTGCCTCTAATCCTTCATATCACTCTGCTAGAACATTCTCAGGAAAATATTGGTTCTGTTGGTTCATTTTTGCCAGAACTCTTCTGTATAACTTTTAAGACCCTCTATTACTGCACTTTTATTCAAATTGACTCCCTCTGATTCCCCAACACAGACTTCTTGTTCAGGTAGGTTCATAATCTGAGCATCGCCTGCAGAGACTGTGGTGAGATCCTGCTCTGTGCATCTGCCCAAGCTACCTTCCCTCTTGGAATGTCCTCCTTGCTCTCTAGATGACTTAATCTAAATCTTACTCATTCTCTAAGACCCCACTCCAGAATTCCACTTCCTTATGACTCTTAGCTACCCAGCCTATAGAAATTGATCAATTCTGAGGACCATTCTTGCAACATACGGCTTCTGGAAGCCTTATAGATGCCAATCAGTAGTGTTTGTTTTTAGAGTCTCCTGTTTTCCTTTACATCTATGTTTTAACTTGATTAAAAAAAAAAAAAAAAACTATCATTCTATCTACTGCCCTAAACAAATTAAAGCCAAGTGTCTATTTTCACTTGGAGATATTTTAGTGACAATAACTAGGTAGTATTTTTTCTAGAAAAGCGGAACATATTGTGAGGAAAAGAACGTTTTTCTTGTCAGCCTAGCAACTTCCTCCTGCCTCTATAAAAATTCATTTCCCCCGTCCATACTTAAGTTAGAATTGCTAAGAAGAAAAATGCCACTTTAATGAGAAGGAAATCGAATGAACCATGAACATTAACATTTTCAGAATTAGATGAATAGTAAAGAACATCAATCCAATTGAGTATGTTTTTAGGAAATCATGATTTCCTAGGTCTAAAATATGACCAGAATATCTTGAAAAACAAATTGGTACGTAAATGTGCTGTCAGTAAGATTCTATTTTTTCCTCACTTCCACAGTACTGTTTCTTAAGTCCAAGTTGAATATTTCACTATGGCAACATGAAGTAAATTACCCAGCATCAGATTGAAATGGAAAAATTCTATCATATATATATGGTACAGTAAGCCAAGATATCACTGTAAGAGCCCAAAAGCAAGATCTTTTGTTGACTGTTTGCTGTTTTTGGTTCCTGCGAAAAAATAATCTCTCAAATTAAGGTTTGTCCTACCTTTTCATCTCCTCTGCTATCTCATTAACTACAAGCCACCTCTACTCTGACCTTTCTTTAAATATGCCTCACATATTTTATTTTTATTCAGAAACCCAAATTAACTGGGGGTGTTGTATTTTGTTCAGCAACCTTACCCTAAACCATTCACTGCCAGGTTCCTGTTGCTAACAGTGGGTAACACAGTATAAGGCTCCTCCCTTCCAGCCAGGCACCCAAGCCAGAAACCTGGAAGACACACTAGATATTAGACTCTTCCCTCTTGGCATCGTCTCCATCACTAGGTCACATCCATAGAATGAACTTGCTATCACTGTATATTATTCCCTCTCCATTCTTAATGTCTCTGCCCTAGATTCAGTCCTCCTCAACTTCTGCCTGGATCTTTGTTGTAACTTCCTTAGTGGTCTTCACATTCCTACTCTTGTCCTTTTCATATTCATCTCTAACTGCTCCCTGCCTATCGCACTAACCTTTTCTCTTACCTAACCTCTAGTACCACTCTTGCATGTTCTTTTCCAGCCATTCTTGTTTGAATGTGCTTTCTTATTTCTCATCTCTGGCTTGATTCCAGTGATCTGGAATTAACACTCTTCCCTTGCCAGCCTGCACATTCCTACTCTGCTCCACCTCCTGAGCATGTACCTTTTAAGACTCAAAGGTCTCTACAACTAAAAATTGTTTCTTATTACTGGGCACTTCCTCAGTTAATGGATGAGGCTTTACCACACATCTTCTCGCGTACACTGAACCTTTCTAAAAACACAGGGAAGTGGGTTAATTTATCAGGGGAAACCACAGTGGTAGATGACTTTATAAGGCACATGCTGCTTAGTCCATGTAACAAAGTCATCACTGCCAAAGACAGAGTGCCTTTTTTGCCAGGACATTGTTCAGGAGCCAGGAAATCAGCTTAGGGTCCAAGAACCAGGTGAGGCTAATTCAGTAGAAGAGATGGGGTGGAAAGGGGGAGGAAAAAATCTCTCTTGTTCACCTTTACTTTGGTTTTTGTCATGTCTTGTTTTGTGTTAATGAATTAGAACATTTATTTTTTACTTACTTGGAACTGGGACCACTGTTTGAGGAAAGCTGAAAAATCATGAGAAATTGAGGTAGATATATGACTCCATTTTAATAAAATAACTGCCAGTGTGAATGGCATGGAAGAGAAATCCATCACTTTGTTAGGGTGTATAGTTACAAAATTTTATAGACAGTTGTATAAAGAAGAAGTAAGCCAATTTACAGAGATCAAAGGAAAGTCACCCCTAAGATTTTAAAAGCAGCTGCGTTTAGTTAGAAACATCACTTACTTAAAAAAAAATAACTCTTAAAAAATACTTACTGCTTTTTTGTCCTCTACTGTTCTGTACTGTGCTTAGTCACTCAGCTGTGTCCAATTCTTTGCCACCCGTGGACTGTAGCCTGCCATGCTCCTCTGACCATGGGATTTCCCAGGTAAGAATACTGGAGTGGGTTGCCACGCCCTCCTCCAGGGGATCTTCCTGACCCAGGGATTGAACCCAGGTCTCCTGCATTGCAGGCAGATTCTTTACTATCTGAGCCACCAGGGAAGCCTAAGAATACTGGAGTGTGTAGCCTATCCCTTCTCCAGGGAAACTTCCCGACCCAGGAATTGAACTAGGGGTCTCCTGCACTGCAGGCGAATTCTTTACCAGCTGAGCTACCCAGGAAGCCCATGTCCTCCACTAAGCACTTTCAAATGTTGGTTTCCCCTAACAACCTTTTAAGAATTGGGTCACAGGTGTGTGCTCTATTCCCTAATAATGTTTTTGAATAACATCTAAAACAATGGTTCTCAATCTTGGCTTCACATTAAAATCACAATTGAAGTGTTTAAAAAATACTATTTATTACCCTAGACCCACCCCCAGAAATTCTAGTTTAACTGGTCTGGTGTGAAACCCCTGGAAATGACATTTTTTCAAAGACCCCCAAGATGACTTATGTGCACTTAGGTGGAGAAGCACTGATGAAATTTCATAACTGACCTCTCTTACTGAGGCTTCCCCTTTTACTTTATATAGAGTGTACCCATCCCAAGAAGATTCTGTACTGGATGCAAGGCTGCAGGCTGGTTGCATGTAGAAGCAGCACATGCTTCTCCTGTGACTGCTCCTTTTCAATCAACTCTGGGTACTCAGAGTTTCTGTGTTACACACATGGAACACATGGCTACACACATGGAACACACTGATAATACATCTTCAGCCTCATAAGGGGCTGGAAGCCTTGACCTTATGTTGTTGTTGTTCAGTCGCTCAGATGTGTCTGACTCTTTGCAACCCCATGGACTGCAGCACGCCAGGCTTCCCTGTCCTTAACCATCTCCCAAAGTTTGCTCGAACTCATGTCCATTGAGTCAGTGATGCTATCCAACCATCTAATCCTCTGTTATCCCCTACTTCTCCTGCCTTCAGTCTTTCCCAGCATTAGGATCTTTTCTAATGAGTCAGCTCTTTGCATCAGGTAGCCAAAGTATTGGAGCTTCAGCCTCGACATCAGTCCCTCCAATGAATATTCAAAACTGATTTCCTTTAGGATAGACTGGTTGGATCTCTTTGCAGTCCAAGGGACTCTCAAGAGGCTTCTCAAACACCACAGTTCAAAAGCATGCATTCTTTGGTGCTCACCCTTCTTTATGGTCCAACTCTTATATCCATACATGACTACTGGAAAAACCATAGCTTTGACTAGACAGACCTTTGTCAACAAAGTAATATCTCTGCTTTTTAATATGCTGTCTAGGTTGGTCATAGCTTTTCTTCCAAGGAGCAAGTATCTTTTAATTTCATGGCTGCAGTCACCATCTGCAGTGATTTTGGAGCCCAACAAAATAAAGTCTATCACTGTTTCCATTGTTTCCCCATCTCTTTGCCATGAAGTGATGGGACTGGATGCTATGATCTTAGTATTTTGAATGTTGAGTTTTAAGCCAGCTTTTTCACTCTCCTCTTTCTCTTTCATCAAGAGGCTCTTTAGTTTCTCTTCGCATTGATGTACTCTGCATATAAGTTAAATAAGCAGGGTGACAATATACAGCCTTGACAAACTCCTTACCCAATTTGCAACCAGTCCACTGTTCCATGTCCAGTTCTAACTGTTGCTTCTTGACCTGCATACAGATTTCTCAGGAGGCAGGTAAGGTGGTCTGGTATTCTCATCTCTTTAAGAATGTCTCACAGTTTGTTGTGATCCACACAAAGTCCTTAGCATAGCTGATGAAGCAGAAGTAGATGTTTCTTTGGCATTCTCTTACCTTTTATTTTTTTTAATTTATTTATTTTAATTGGAGGCTAATTACTTTAAAATATTGTAGTGGTTTTGCCATACATTGACATGAATCAGCCATGGGTGTACATGTGTTCCCCATCTTGAACCCCCCTCCCACCTCCCTCCCCATCCCATCTCTCTGGGTCATCCCAGTGCACCAGCCCTGAACACCCTGTCTCATTCATTGAACCTGATCCAGCAGATGGTGGCAATTTGATCTCTGGTTCCTCTGCCTTTTCTAAATCTAGCTTGAACATCTGGAAGTTCTTGGTTCACATACTGTTCACTTGACCTTATACATGGTACTAAAAGGTATTTGCTCTTTTTAATCCTGAGAAGGATGCTTTAATGGAAAAATAGACTTGGAATTCAACTATGGTGCTCTTACTCAGAAATGTCATAGATTTCCAAAGGATGAATGGATTCCAGTGATTCAATAATTATAGAACCACAATATATAGAATTTCTAGTAACACTGTCTCTAGTTAAATCATTTCTATGTATATATTTTCCCCTTCACCTTTTGTGTAAATGGTGATAAGAATAGAGTGAATGTTTCTCTCAGCCTACCACTTAACATTAAATAGTGCCAGTGTGAAACAGGAATCTGATCTCTTGGAATTTTAAGTCCAGAAACTGAAACCCCCAGGGCATCCTGCATAGGGGTGCTGTGGAAAGAATATCTTCATCTTTAGTAAAAGTTAGGAAGGAATTATGGCAGTTACTACTGATATGAAACATCACATGTAGGAGGTAGTACATTTTATGATTTATAAATTGACCTATAAATAGCAATAGGAAAAGCAGTCTAACAGCAAACATAAAACTGATAAGATAAATAAAAGCATCAGTATGTTCAAAACACAGGAGCTTCTTTTTATAGCTGTAGGAGATGATTACTTTCATTGTTATCTCAATTTTTTTATCTATTTTTTTCTACAGCAAATCCTGGCCCTACATTCTATTTGGTTTGTCCTGAAAATATGCTTCCTGAGAGTGGGAAATAGCTCACATTCAGTGGGCTCCTTCTATTACTCTCGAAGTGCTAGATAAATAATACAAATCTCCCACCAAAATGATATACTGCGGGCATCCCTCCAAATTTTAAAGCTCTCATCTATTCCCATAGTGATTCTTTCATTACCATGGGTGTGTATAGGAAGCTCAGGTGTTGGAAGCCTTGTGTCAGAGATTTTGTATTCCTCCTTCTACTGTTTGTAAATGGGTTTACCAGTGTGGACAGCGAGTCATGGCTTCAGGTTTCTAACGGAATGGATTTGCTATAGGAAGCTACTCCAGAGAAGGAGGGAGGATGTAGAAGACTGGGCAGATAGATCTTTTGGCAGCGGGGATAGTTTTTAGTTAACTGTGACCCAGTAATCATTTGAAGTTACTTTATAGCCGGTAACAGGAGATAGATGGAGGGGAGAAAGAGAGAGGAGGGAGGGAAGGAGGATGCTTTACATCACAAAGTAGGACAGGGTTCTGCATGTTATCTGTTGCTTTGATTGCAGAGAAGAAATACTGTTGAACTCAACCCACTAAGTCTGTGGCTAGAGGGTTTCTGATCGGCAGGGAGCAGAATTGAGGGACTGGGATGAAAGCTTTTCACTCTTTTTTAGTATCCTAATCATGATTATCATATTCAGATGGGTAGTACTTGGCACTGCCAGGAGAGGAAAATTAGGATTCATCACCTTCTCTTATCAGCCAGTGAGAGAATGTTGAATTTGGTGTTTGGTTGATTAGATTTTTTAATATAATTATGTGTCTGCAATACTTGCAAGATATGTGCTGAGGGTAAAATCACCACCTGGGATAGTGTAATAGGTACTCTCCAATATCACACCTACTAAACAGAGCAGGATATTTTTTAAATTTTTAATCTAGTTCTTCTGAGCCAGAACCAGAAACAGGAATTTCTGATGAGATGCTGGTTGCTATTTCTATGTGATTTCCCAGAAATGATCTGATGTTAAGACACCACATGTACACAGCCACAAAATAGTCACAGATTGACACATTCTTCCAGCATGTGCCCGTGGGATTACTTCTGGATTCATCAGGGATCTGTGGATTCTTCCTTCAAGATATCTTGGGTCTTCTTTTCTTCCTTTCATGCTGCATACTACTGCAATAGCCTTGAAAAATTTCATTGAAATATAATGTAGCTGTAATTTTACCAGGCAAGTTTTTTGGATTGGTTACAGGAGAATGATCAAAGATGAATTTTTAATACATGGCGTTGCTTAGTTCATTTTGGATAAAAGTGAAAAAAATAAAAATACATCTCCTGAGTTTGCTAAGATTTCTATAAAATCTCTTCTTCCATTTTAATTGGTATATCTCAGTGAGACTCATGTCTATACTATTTTGTATATTTTTAAATTATAAAAATTGTGATAAAACATACATAACATTTACCATTTTAACCATTTTTAAGCATACAATTCACTGTCATTAAGTACATTCATGTTGTGCAGTCATCAATATCATACATCTCCAGGACTTTCTTTATCTTGCCAAAACTCTGCCACCTTCTTTCCACCATCTCTACCCCTTCCTCAAATGTGTAGTCTCTCCTCTGAAAATTCCTTCTCTTCCATCAAGGTTCACTTCCTTGGTAGTTTTTAATTTTGATTTGAAAGCTTTAAGTAGACATAATAATAGATGTTGGGATCAATCCCTGAGCTTTGATAGTTTGCACAACTGCCATATTTGCAAAGTTGTCACTTTTTTTTCAGCAAAGAGCCATAAGCCCCATTGGATTGAGTCAGTTCACAGAGTGAAGGAGGCTGTAGTAGTTTGGCTTTCCAGCATTACATGGACTCCAGTACTTGTACAGAGTGCTTCCAGAGCATAACATTTTGCTCCTCTGGAGGATCTGAGAAGGGGGTGAAAAGGAGGCAGAGGGGTCTCAGTGCTCTGGTTGTTCTGGAAGTTTTTTGAATATAATATAATGGAACAGATCTTCAAAGTGTAATGGGCCACTGAATTTACCCCAGGGACAAATATGTGAAGAATTCTGGGCTATTGCTTCCTGGGCAAATCAGCTGCTGTGGAACAGGTAACAAGTAAAAAACAAAAACAAAAACAAAAACTGAAGCAGAAATTGTTCTCACTATGAAATGATTAAGAACAGAACAGACCTAATTTGGGGACACAAAACATAAGGAAAGCCTTTAAAAAAAAAAAAAAACTTCTAGAAGGTATAACAACTAATAAACATAAGGGTCTTTTATTCTAATAGAAACTTTAGTGTAAAGTACACACAACAAAAATTACTTTTGGTAAAAGGGTAAATAAAAAGCATGCAGAGATGCCTTATGAATAAATTATTTTCCAATTGTCCATGTCTTTCATAGTGTTACTATTTAGTTTGCACAAATCCTATCTATGAAGCAGACAGTTTTTCACTCCAGAATGAGCTGTATTTTATTTTTTTGAATTATTAATGATATACTTTATTAGCCATATGTCAACATCACAGACACATTTTTCATGGAAGGGACAGTGGCTTTGGTGTGAAAGAGAAAAACAACTGTGACCTCTCCTGGCAGCAGCTCTGTTTCCCCTCTCTGGTCCCTGGAGAGTACTCCATTTTCCTGCCATGATTTCTCACAAAGGGAATTGTGAATTTCTTTCACTTCCTTTTCAACAGAAGTTGAGAAAATTCCTGCACTCAACAAGATAGGGCTGAGCATCTGGGGGTTTGCAATACTGACTTTCCAGCAGGTCCTCATTTACTTTTGTTGTTTCGGTCTCTCAAAAATGCTTTGCTTTACCCCATATTTTTCATTTTTTTCCTTAATGCCTCCATTTTGTTTGCTCTTGAATGAAAGGATTATGCCATCATCATGGTGGAGAGTTTAATTTCACATTTATCCTGAGGAATGTACTCTTCCAAATTATCCTCATGTCAGTGCAGTCATGGGAATTACATCTGCATTTTTGACTTACAATGTTTGGCAAATGTCCCCTTTAGGGTTTCAGTTGTATAAAAAAAGCAGAGAAAGGTAGTGAAAATCGCTGTCAGAAAAACCTGTTCAGTGCTCCAGAAAAGGTCTCTTACCATCTCACTAAATTCTTCAAGCTAAAGTATGGAAGAAATATAATAGCAACTGGAAACTTCTAAAGACCAGATAAAACTAATATTTAGGAAAAAACTGACAATATAGTGTGAATTCTAAATATGAAGTCGTCCCTTCCAGATTCTTTTGTCTCAGTGGTGCTAATTACACTTTGTCCTTTCAGTTCAGTTCAGTCGCTCAGTTGTGTCTTTTCGACCCCATGGACTGCAGCACTCCAGGCTTCCCTGTCCATCACCAACTCCTGGAGTTTGCTCAAACTCATGTCCATTGAGTCGGTGATGCCATTCAACCATTTCATCCTCTGTCACCCCCTTCTCCTCCTGCATTCAATTTTTCCCAGCATCAGGGTCTATTCCAATGAATGATTCTTCAGATCAGATAGCCAAAGTATTGGAGTTTCAGCTTCAGCATCAGTCCTTCCAATGAATATTCAGGACTGATTTCCTTTAGGATTGACTGGTTTGACCTCCTTTCATTCCAAGGGACTCTCAAGAGTCTTCTCCAATACCACAGATCAAATTCATCAATTCTTTGGCACTCGGCCTTCTTTATGGTCCGACTCTCACATCCATACATGACTGCTTGAAAGACCATAGCTTTGACTAGACAGACTTTTGTCAACAAAGTAATGTCTCTGCTTTTTAATATGCTGTCTAAGTTGGTCATAGCTTTTCTTCCAAGGAGCAAGCATCTTTTAATTTCATGGCTGCAGTCACCATCTGCAGTGATTTTGGAGCCCAACAAAATGAAGTCTTTCACTGTTTTCATTGTTTCCCCATCTCTTTGCCACAAAGTAATGAGACTGGATGCTGTGATCTTAGTATTTTGAATGTTGAGTTTTAAGCCAGCTTTTTAGCTCTCCTCTTTCATCTTCATTAAGAGGATCTTTAGTTCCTGTTTGCTTTCTGCCATAAGGGTGGTGTCATCTGCATATCTGAGATTATTAATATTTATCTTGGAACTCTTTATTCCAGCTTGTGCTTCATCCAGCCCAGCATTTTGCATGATGTGTTCTGCATATAAGTTAAATAGCAGGGTTACAATATAAGCAGGGAACCACCTGGGAAGCCCCACAAATAGGGTTATTGATAAAATACAGGACTCACAACTAAATATGTAATTCAGATAAGAAACGTTTTCTTTTTTTCAGTATAAGTGTGTCTTAAATATTGTATGACAGAAACTTAATCAATGGCACAAATTTACCGAATAAATTTATGGCTTATCTGAAATTCAAAATTAACTGACTATTTAAAGTTTTTAGTTTCTAAGTCTGACCAAAAGTATAAATGAGTTATTACCATCTAGATGTAGCCTTTGACGAGTGATAGAAAGGCTGTGGTGGATACAGTCCCCTCTGTTATTCCTCAGGAGGACAGTTCTGAGACTCATTCTAAGTGGTTTCTCGAAGGATCCCCCACAGGACTGAGCCATGGTTGACACAGCAGTGAGTAGCATATTAACAAGGCCTTGGTCTGTTTCTTCACCTTTTCCTGGTTCACTTTTTCCAGTTCCCCTATCCAATTCTTTGGGATTACTACTTGCATGCCAATTCTTCTGTCTACCTCTGCTTTTGGAGGAAACTCAAGCTAAGCATTATCTTTTCATTATTACACTCAAACTCACTGGGTACAATGCCTAATTTAATTGTGAAGCTAGATTGAAATTGTACTTTTGATAAAGTAGTGGAATCATATGAGTGATAGCCTTGGATTGCCCATTTCTGGCATTTAATCATATCTAGACATGTTTGGTGAACTGAAGGGATAGGCCTAAGAAATCAGTGGGGAAAAGAATCCAGGGAGTATTCATATCCAGGGTTCAAAGACACTGGTGAAGTGTCTTGAAAGAAATTGATAAGTAATAGCATACTGCATATATACATTTTAAACTCTCCTCTCTCCAAACTCCTGTTGAAATATCAGACATGAAGTGTATTTAAAGAATAAATCTATAGTAGCATTGAAAAAATAAGAAAGACTGCTTCAAAGAAATCAAGTATTTTGAGTAATTTATACAAGATGGAAAAAAAGGAAGACATATTGAATAAAGGAGTAGAGCAGGGGAAAACTCACAGCAGCCACAGGAAAGGGCTTCCATCAAAGTGTAGACAGTTCTTCTCGATTCTAGCTCAAAATGATAGCTGTAAAGATGAGGAGGGAATGGTTGGGTGGTACTACAAGTAGTACAGGCTCTGGGCCAGCTGGACACGTGTCTTTGTGCCATGTATCTAACTACCTGTCAGGCTGGCCTGAGAGATATTTTCCCCAATAAATAGTACTGATAAAGTGGTTTATTGATTACCTTATTGGAAGGGGGTGAAGAAGGTTATGGTTTTACCTCATACCATATACAAAAACAACAACAAAAATTCAGTTGATTGAAGATCCAAACATTTAAGAAAATTAAAATATTAGAGAAGAATTATAACAGACCACCTTTATAATATTTGGGATTGATAAGACCTTTCTAAGAAATACCTGAAACCCAGAAGCCATATAGGCAAGAAGGAAGGGAGGAAGGAAGAAGTAATCTCACATATTTCTTACATCAAAATTAAAAATTCTGGGGACTTTCCTGGCGGTCCAATGTAGAGGGTACAGGTTTAATCCCTGATTGGAAAACTAGGACCCCACATGCTGCAGGGTATAGCAAAAAAAAAAAAAATTAAAATTTATTCATGACAAAATTTATCATTATTTATCATAAGCAAAGTTAAAAGACAACTGACAAGGTTCGATAAAATGAGGCACAGGGTTAATACTATTAATCTGCACATTGCCCCAATAAATTGGTAAGAAAATGATGACACAAGAGAGAAAAGTATATAAATGATATTGTAGTTGACTGTTCACAATGATCTGTTTTCCTTCCCTGTAGGATAATTAATGCTTTACTATTTTGGCAAACTTGAGCATGGCCAAATGATTTGTTTGAGTCAATGACATGTGTCACAGGCACAAGCTTTAAGACTTGGTATTTGAACTGCTGAGGCAGACAGAGATATTCTGGATAGTGACTGCTCTCAACCAGTCCAATATTGAAATATTATGTGAGTGAGAAATAAATCTTTGTTTAAAACCGCTGAGATTTGGGGGTTGTTTGACACCATGGCTTAAGCTCATGTCTCCTGACCCATATAGAAATCAGTATCAGAATACAGGTGATATTGAGACAAAAATCTATAAAAATATATGGCATTGATTTAAAGGTTGTAGTCTAGGCAGTGAGGAAATTGTCAGAAGCTAGGAGATTGTGAGACATGTCAGGTAGTAGAAAAAGTTTTAGTAAAATTTGATCTACAATAGCCTGAAAGGCAGATTATGTACATAAAGAGCTTGTAGTTTTAGGAGAAGAGGTTGAAAAAGAGAATTTTTCATGTGCTGGTAACTTTTGTTTGCATTTTTTGAATTATTATGTAAGTAACTGGTTTGTAAACATAAATGAAAGAGAATTGAGTCTAGAAATTGGTGTGATTTTAGGGCTTGAAACTGAGTTCAAATTTTAAAACAGTGTGAAATAAACCTTTTGAGAAATAAGCAGATTTAATTTCAAGAATTAAAACAAGTAAAAATCAAAATACATGGCCTCCTCCATGTGTGTGTGCACTCAGTCACTTCAGTCATGTCCAACTCTTTGAGACTCCATGGACTGTAGCCTGCCAGACTCCTCTGTCCATGGGATTCTCCGGGCAAGAATACTCGAGTGGGTTGCTATGCCCTCCTCCAGGGGATCTTCCCCTCCAGGGATCCAGGAACCTGCATCTCTTATGTGTCCTGCATTGGCAGTGGGACAGGGGTGGTGTGGGGGTGGTGAGGTGGTTCTTTATCACTAGTGCCACCTGGGAAGTCCAGTCTCCTCCATACTTATTGTTAAAATCTTTAAATCTTTTTAACTTATTTTCTCAGTGCAGTATCAAATTAAAGGTATAATCCTCACACCCATTATTAAAAACTTCTTAGAGTTTGAAGGTTCAGCTAAATGTGTGATGCTCTTCATTTGGGTAAAATGGCTCAGGAAAAAGGAGTCTAAGGGAATGACTTGCCCGAGGAAGACTGATGGTCCTAAGGTACTCAAACCTAAGGAGAAGGGAGAAATCTAGGTATCAAGAAAAGAGGTATAAATGTGGTTACTGACACATAGAACTGACTAGAATGAAGTTGATAAGAAACCAACTTAAGTTTTTGGAAAAAGAAAATCGTGCTACCAGAGAGACAATAAGTCTGGACTACGTAGTTTGTGACTGAGGCTTAAAATGATACTTGGAACTTCTCTTTGGAGAAGGCTTAAAATGATACTTGGAACTGCGTCTTTGGGAGGAGAAGCAGTTCAGAAAAGCTGCTGAATTTCCAAGGAAGGCAATATCCTGATGCCAACTTCATATATGGCCTAGAAGGATAGATGAAAAAGAACCTCCTGGATGGTGGAGTCAGGAGCCACAGGCAAACAATAGAGAGCAAAACTGCTTGAAGGAAGAGCAACCAGAGCCTATTCCCAGGATACTTTTGTAAGCCTAGGGCAGGGGCCCCTCTAAGCATCTGTATGCTGAGATTTCATTATTGCTGTGGGTCAGTGGCTACTCAGTGTCTCCCATTCTTCCTCCTTCTCAATGGGAGAGTTCAATGCAGTCATTCTATGCCTATTTCACTATTGTATATTAGAGATATGAATCTCTGATATAGAAAATACTCTGTGCTTTGAGATTCTTGATTTTGAGCTTGAAGCAGTGGTTGAATAGTGGTTAAGGTTATCTTCTTTAGAGAAAGGGTAACGTGAGATGGGGAAAGGACCAGTATTTGTCTACCAGAAGGTTAGACTGCATCAGGTTTTTATTTCTGTTTCCTAATGTGAAATTCCCCTTCTTTCTGGAGGATCAAACTCCTCAGCCTTTTTGAACTCTCCATGATCACGTGGCCTGCTTTGGCCAATGAAACGTGAGCAAAATTAATATATATCCCTTCTAGAGAGAAGAATTATGAGTCAGTACATGCTTCATCAACTTCTGTATTCCACTGGCTATGGCAGCTATCACTGTTATGGTTACTAAATAGTGGCAACTCCATCAGTTTGGGTCCTGGAGTGAAATAAGAGGGTCTGATCTATGGCGAACATGGAGTGTGAATGAGAAATCAACCTTCTTGTAGGCTACTTGGATTTGGAAGATGTTTGTGTAGCATAACCAAGCCTATCCTGATAGCTATACATAAGTAATTGGGAGAAGATTAAAGTATAAATGAAAGTGAAAATTGCTCAGTCGTGTCCTACTCTTTGCAACCTCATGAAGTATACAGCCCATGGAATTATCCAAGCCAGAATACTGGAGTGGGTAGCCTTTCCCTTCTCCAGGGGATCTTCTCAACCCAGGGATCGAGCCCAGGTCTCCTGCATTGCAGGCGGATTCTTTACCAACTGAGCTATGAGGGTTTCCCGGGTGGCTCAGAAGAGAGAAGGAAATGGCAATCCACTCCAGTATTCTGGCCTGGGAAATCCCATGGGCAGAGGAGCCTGGAAGGCTACAGTCCATGGGGTTGCAAAGAGTTGGACTCCACTGAGCCACTTCAATTTCTTTTTTTCTAAAGTATAAATGGCCAGTGAACAAATGAAAACTAATGAGTAACTGAGTAGTAAGAGTACGTAGGAAAGCAGGACATATATTTTGGGACTTTTTCTAGAGTATATTTAAGACACTCCTAGAATTTAATTTTTGAATTGAGGACTTGTCAGGAGATTAGAGTTTGATCAGATGGGAGCCATAGGGTTACAATTAGGAAACAATTTCTGATTATATTTAGTTCTCATGTGTGCAGCTTCAACAGGAATGGCTGAATGGTTGGGTAAATCATAGTCTGACACTTATCGTTGTGTTTGCAAGTTTTTCCTTTAGTCTTCAAACTGGTTCATTTACCTTTATACTCTTAGAAGACATTCCCCCACTCCCTAAGAGATACAGCCCTAAATTCTGTCTGTTTGCTGTCCCTAGCTCAAAGTCCAAACTCTCAGAATGACATACAGTATTCCTCATCTCGTCTGTATGTAGTAACTTACAGGTTAAAAGATAGATTTCCTGCCCATATTCACCCATATACAGTATACAAATAATTGCGAAACATTTTGGTGGTAGACTATAGTTGTGGTTGTTGTTTAGTTTCCAAGTCATGTCCGACTCTTCTGCGACCCCATGGACTGTAGCTCAGCAGGCTCTTTTGTCCATGGGATTTCCCACGCAAAAATACTGGCTGCTGCTGCTGCTAAGTCGCTTCAGTCGTGTCCAACTCTTTGCGACCCCATAGATGGCAGCCCACCAGGCTCCTCTGTCCACAGGATTCCCTAGGCAAGAATACTGGAGTGGGTTGCCATTTCTTTCTCCAAAGAATACTGGAGTGGGTTGCTATGCCCTTCTCCAGGGATCTTCCAGACCCAGGGATCAAACCAGCATCTCCTGAATTGGCAGGCGGATTCTTTACCACTGAGCCATCTGGGAAGCCCAAGATGATAATTGGTATTCACAATTTTCCCTTTTTCTATCCTTAACACTGTGGACAGGGTGTCTTTCCTCTGTCCATATAAACTGATTGTGTTTATAGCCACATGCCTTGCTCTGGTTACTGGAGTGTGTGCAAATCCAGCTTGTGCCATGTTGGACTAGAGGCTTTAGATGTGCTTGTGTGGCTTAGCTTTCACTTTAGTGCTCTGTTCCTGAACTGCAGTGGGATCTCAACCCTGGTAAATGCTGTACCCTCACCCTGCATCTCAGGGTTAAACATGTTACACAGCCCAAAATGAAGCCCATAGACTGGAGCTGAACCCCACTGAGCCACAGCTGACCCACAAATCTGTGAATGAGAAGTGAATGCTTGTTGTTATAAACTACTAATATATGAAGACATTTTAACCACAGCAAAAGTTAGCACAATTCCCATATAGAAAGGGGAATAATAGGAGACAGAGAGAAGTCACTGCTGCTGCTGCCAATGCTGCTAAGTCGCATCAGTCCTGTCCGACTCTGTGTGACCCCATAGATGGCAGCCCACCAGGCTCCTCCTTCCCTGGGATTCTCCAGGCAAGAACACTGGAGTGGGTTGCCATTTCCTTCTCCAATAATGAAAGTGAAAAGTGAAAGTGAAGTCACTCAGTCGTGTCCGACTCTTAGCGACCCCATGGACTGCAGCCCACCAGGCTCCTCCATCCATGGGATTCTCCAAGCGAGAGTACTGGAGTGGGGTGCTATTGCCTTCTCCGAGAGAAGTCACTAGGCTGTGGTAATTTTGAAATCCCCCTGGGAACATTTCTTTCTGTGAAGGTTCCTTACACTTGGACTGGGAACATTATTTGATTTAGACTCTGATTCTTCACTCAGAGATGGTTGATGGGTCTACCCTCTAGGGGACCCACTCCTTGTTCATTATTCTCCTTGGCCACATCTGAAATGTGTTTCGGGGAGAAAGCTGTCCTTAGGGGCTGCAGAGCTTTGAAGTCATCCACCCAATCATGGAAGGTTAAAGGACCCGGCTTTCTTTGTCTGAAATGATCTGAGGTACTTCCATCTAGGCTTATGGTTTCTTTAACAGTACTGCTGCTGCTACTGCTGCTAAGTCGCTTCAGTTGTGTCCAACTCTGTGCGACCCCATAGACGGCAGCCCATCAGGCTCCCCCGTCCCTGGGATTCTCCAGGCAAGAACGCTGGAGTGGGTTGCCATTTCCTTCTCCAATGCATGAAAGTGAAAAGTGAAAGTGAAGTCGCTCAGTCGTGTCCAACTCTTAGCGACCCCATGGAGGGCAGCCCACAAGGCTCCTCAGTCCATGGGATTTTCCAGGCAAGAGTACTGGAGTGGGGCGCCATTGCCTTCTCCTTTAACAGTACAGTTACCTCCAAATTTAGAAATCTGTTTTTGTTTAGTTATTTCTTTATGTCAATAACTATAATTAAAGATTTTTCTGGACATAAATTTCAAATATTCCTTGTTTATTTGCTTCTTTTACTCCCAGACCTCTTTCAAATTATGGTTAAAAATAGTTAGAACAGCACATGGAAATGACACCCCCTTAATTTGATCTCTTTCTGAAGTTACTTTGAGAAGTTTTACTTCTCAAGTTTTACTGGGCATTTAAGTCTTTAAGCCTGTTTTATAGTGTCTCCTATGATTTCTTTATGCAAGTAAATGGCTTTTCCAACTCGACAAGCCCCCAGTTTTTTGAACCTTCCTTGATCATTAGATTTCTTGTCAGAAACCAACCACTCTTTTTTAGGTCATCTTTCTTATATAATATCTTGCCAAACAGAATCAATAGAACCTCACACATGCTACTAACATTTTGTTTTTCATGTGTTTCTGTTATAAACATCAACTATATAACCTCAATATACTTCTGTTATTTTTACAGTTTCATCCTACTTTTGATACCAATTTCTTAATTAGGTGAAGTTAGGCTTTAAAAAGAACACCTAGCAGCTATGAGCACAAAAGTGCTTGAAAAGGCCAAAGTGAGAAGAATCGTAATGCCCTTATTTGGTGAAAGTTATCTAGATCCAACCTATAGGCATGACGTTAAAAACATATACCTATAGAAAATAGATTTCTCAATCAGTTGTTTTAAGTAGAGTAAAATAGTGAGGTCTTGATCTCATTTCATAACTAAAATGACAAGAAACTGGTTGATGAATCACACCGTTTGAACAGTATGTTATTTTCTATCATCACAACAAACCAAATAGATTGTTTATGATTGACCAGAATAACAACTGAACATTTAATGACTCTACTGTAGTCTTGTCACTTTAGTCAAACAGTATAAAGGCAATGGAAATATCATTCTTGCTTTATTCCAGTGTAAGGTATTCAGCAGTTAGCATGAGCTCCTCTTATTAGAAATGCAGACATAGGACCCTTGGGGCAGAGGCTTGCTCACTTGCTGTTAGAATCTCCCTAAGAACAAATTTCAAGCCCAGTGAAGTATATGATTTTTAAATTAATAGAAAATATATATTAACAAACACTCAGGTCAAAGAGACATATGAAATGCTACTTAACTTTGAGAACAGAAACTTACAGAGCAAATGCATTATGAAAAATAAATGTTTTCAATAGAAAGGGGTTTTCCCCAGTATCTATAAAGAGCCCAATAAGGAGACCATTCTTACATATAGTAGAATACAAGTTCTCAGGACCAGGACTCCAATTTAGGGCACTCAGTTGCAAATGAGTAATTCACTGTATAGCCAAAGACAAAAACCACTCCAGATCTGCATCTTGTGTCTGATTCCAGGCATTACTGTTTGGAGCTAGTTAATCCTACTAAAATAATTTAGGGAACATTATTATTATTTCCTTGGGATTTCCCTAGTGGCTCAGTCAGTAAAGAATCCACCTGCAATGTAGGAAACCCAGGTTTGATCCCTGGGTTGGTAAGATCCCCTGGAAAAGGAAATGGCAACCCACTTCAGTATTCTTGCCTGAAGAATCCTTTGAACAGAGGAGCCTGGTGGGCTACCATCCATGAGGTCGCAAAGAGTTGGACATGACTTAGTGAATAAACCACCAGCATTATTTCCTTAGCACAGAGAAATGTGTTCAACTATGTGTGTTTACTATGTGCTATTTTACTTAAGGGCTTCCCAGGTGGCACTGGTGGTAAAGAACTTGCTTGCCAATGCATGAGACATAACAGATGCAGGTTCGATTCCCTGGGTTGGAAAGATCCCCTGGAGAAGGACATGGCAACCCACTACAGTATTCTTGCCTGGAGAATCTCATAGACAGAGGAGCCCCGTGGGTGGGCTATAGTCCATAGGGTCACAGAGTCAGATATGACTGAAGTGATTTTACACACACATACCATTTTACTTAAAGATGATAGCTATATAAGCATGTGTGACCAAAAGTAAAATAAAGGAAGCAGAAAAAAAGAAAGAAAGAAATGCTCCCAGATTCCAGAAGAAGGTCTGTAGTTGCTGTCATGACTTGGGTTCCCTGGAAAGCAAACTCTGAGGTAGGGAATTGCATGCCAGAAGTTTATTGGTGTGTGCTCTCAGGATCATCACCTCAGGGGGTGTGAAGGAAGGAAGGTTAAGAAGTTATACTGGGTGCAATCAAGGCCTTTAAACAAAAGCCTCAACCCAATACTTCAGAGAATTCTGGAACTGAAATATACTTGCAAGGTTGTCCCAAATTGGATCAAAGGGCTTGGACCATTATTACTTCTCCCACAACTTCCCCGCAACCACCTTCCACACCTTCTCCCATGGAACCGCCCCACCGTCCCCCCAACCCCCACATCGTGACCAGTCAGTCATTGGACACAAGCCGTCCAAGGAAAAGAGATGTGATTTTGGGGAGCAGTGTTTCTCTCCAGCTATGGGAAATTTCTGGAAATTGATTCAGCTGAGAAAAATCAGTCACCAACACCAGCTGAGGAAATGAGCGTTTCAGTTCTGGAAGTGGGAAACACAGATTTTCATGTGGCAAATATACCACTAACAGCTATACAATTTATTGTGAATGTGTGAGTTGGTGGTGGGTGAGTTGGAAGAGGTGGTAATGGAGAGGGAGGTTGATGGGGAAGAATTTGAGCCAGATATATGACTTTTCCTCCTCTGGAATCAAATCATGTCAGTCTCCTTATTGTTTGGCTTCTTTAACAGCAGATGAAGCCATAAGTGTTATTTGATTTAAAAGTATCTAACAAGATTCCCTGAACTTCAAAGCTGGGAGGAAACTTGAAGATCTTCCAGTAAAAAGCCCCAGAGATATTAATTGCCCAAAGTCAGAAGTTAAACTAGGGCTTTATATTCATGCTTAATGGCTAAGGCATGACAAAAGTCAAGTGTAGCTGATATTGAAACATTGATTATCATCTCAACAGCTATCTTCCTGTTCTTTTATTCTAAAATGACTTTGTTCAAATATTGGGAGAAGGCAGTATATTGAGCAGGGTGGACATTAGAGGAAGTAGGCGATGGCACCCCACTCCAGTACTCCTGCCTGGAAAATCCCATGGATGGAGGAGCCTGGTAGGCTGCAGTCCATGGGGTTGCTAAGAGTCGGACATGACTGAGAGACTTCACTTTCACTTTTCACTTTCATGCATTGGAGAAGGAAATGGCAACCCACTCCAGTGTTCTTGCCTGGAGAATCCCAGGGACTGGGGAGCCTGGTGGGCTGCCATCTCTGGGGTCACACAGAGTCAGACACGACTGAAGTGACTTAGCAGCAGCAGCAGCAGCAGGGCACAAAAACCCAAGGAAGCCCTTCTTTCAAGATCATAAAAGGTACACACAGTTTAAGAAGGAACTCAAAGGGTGTTGCAGGTACATGACCCTTAGATTGACTGCCTCCTTAAATTTTGTACCCTAGACACCTCACATAACTTATCCTGTTTCTGGCTCTGGGGTGACAGGATGGGCCTTTTTCCATATGAAGGGAAGAATCCCATTCTCCTTCAGCAGGAATCTGTTTAGGGCAAAGCATGCAACCAATAGGTCAATGAGGTAGAAGATGTGGGCTGCAGGGGTCCCATGAAAGTTTTTTCTTCTTGGTAAAAAGGAGACACTTGAGAAAGTTCACTTTTTGTCTGTGGATAAAGTAATAGGAAGATGTGATGCCTTGAACTGTTTAGCCATCTGCAGCTGTAAGGGGATAAACCAACAGGTGAATACGACCTGGTACAGAGGACAGCGTCACTCTGTGAGGTACTGCTGCTTAATGAACAAGTCCTGGAAATGCCGGCCTGAGGACTCAGAGGTGAGAAAATAAATTTTTTACTGCTTCATTCATTTTTGATTGAATGTTATGTTATTTACTGGCCACATTAACCCAGCTATTATAGGGGGTCTTTTTAAACATTGACTCTTGTTCCATCTCCTCATAAGGACTTTGATCCCATGAGCATGATTCTCTTTCTCCATCAGAACTTCTCCCTTACAGCAACCAGTACATTAACCTGGAGAGTATAAGAATTTGGTGATATCCTAGGTTGATAGCCCTGTTCCTCTACTTACTATTAATAGCTGGGAGACAATGGACTAGTGATTTCACTTCTCTGAGCCCTCAGTTTTCACATTTGTAAGATTTGAATAATACTAATACTTAACAACAGAGGATGCATGTGAAGCATATGAGAATATACTTAAGTACTTAATTAACACAGTGCTTGGTAGATATTAAGAATTAAATAGATGTTATAAATTATTAGCATTTCAGTTCAGTTCAGTCACTCAGTCGTGTCCAACTCTTTGCAACCCCAAGGACGCCAGGCCTCCCTGTTCATCACCAACTCCCAGAGCTTAATCAAACTCATGTCCATCGAGTCGGTGATGCCATCCAACCATCTCATTCTCTGGTGACTCCTTCTCCTCCTGCCTTCAATATTTCCCAGCATCAGGGTTTTTCCAATGGGTCACTTCTTTGCATCAAAGTATTGGAGCTTCAGCTTCAGCATCAGTCCTTCCAATGACTGCTCAGGACCGATTTCCTTTAGGATTGACTGGTTTGATCTCTTTGCAGTCCAAGGGACTCTTAAGAGTCTTCTCCAACACCACAGTTCAAAAGCATCCCTTCTTTGCTGCTCAGCCTTCTTTATGGTCCAACTCTCACATCCATACATGACTACTGGAAAAACCATAGTTTTGACTAGACAGACCTTTGTCAGCAAAGTAATGTCTCTGCTTTTTAATATGCTGTCTGGGTTTTCTTCCAAGGAGCAAGTGTCTTAATTTCATGGCTGCAGTCATCCTCTGCAGTGATTTTTGGAGCCCAAGACAATAAAGTCTGTCACTGTTTCCATTTTTTCCCCATCTATTTGACATGAAGTGATGGGACTGGATGCCATGATCTTAGTTTTTTGAATGTGGAGTTTTAAGCCAGCTTTTTCACTCTCCTCTTTCACCTTCATCAAGAGGCTCCTTAGTTCCTCTTTGTTTCCTGCCATACAGGTGGTGTCATCTGCATATCTGAGATTATTGGTATTTCTCCCAGCAATCTTGATTCCAGCTTGTGCTTCATCCAGCCTGGAATTTCCCATGATGTACTCTGCATATAAGTTAAATAAGCAGTGTGACAATATACAGCCTTGACATACTCCTTTTCTAATCTGGAACCAATACATTGTTCAATGTTCAGTCTGAACTATTGTTTCTTGACCTGCATACAGATTTCTCAGGAGGCAGGAAAGGTGCTCTGGTATTCCCATCTTTTGAAGAATTTTCCAGTTTCTTGTGATCCACACAGTCAAAGGCTTTGGCGTAGTCAGTAAAGCAGAAGTAGACATTTCTCTGGAACTCTCTTGCTTTTTCTATGGATGTTCGCAAGTTGATCTCTGGTTCAGTTACCTTTTCTAAATCCAGCGTGAATGTCTGAAAGTTCTTGGTAAATTTACTGTTGAAGCCTGGCTTGGAGAATTTTGAGCATTACTTTGCTAGCATGTGAGATGAGTGCAATTGTGAGATAGTTTGAATACTCTTTGGCATTGCCTTTCTTTGGGATTGCAATGAAAATTGACCTATTCCAGTCCTGTGGCCACTGGTGAGTTTTCCAAATTTCCTGGCATATTGAGTGCAGCACTTTAATAACATTATGTTTTAGAATTTGAAATAGCTAAACTGGAATTCCATCACCTCCACTAGCTTTGTTCATAGTGATGCTTCCTAAGGCCCACTTGACTTTGCATTCCAGGATGCCTGGCTCTAGGTGAGTCATCACACCATCATGGTTATCTGGGTCATGAATATCTTTTATGTATAGTCCTTCTGTGTATTCTTGCCACTTCTTAATATCTTCTGCTTCTGTTAAGTTCAAGCCATTCCTGTCCTTTATTGTGCCCATCTTTGCATAAAATGTTCCCTTGGTATCTCTAATTTTCTTGAAGAGATCTCTGGTCCTTCCCATTCTATTGTTTCCCTCTATTTCTTTGCACTGATCACTGAGGAAGGCTTTCTTATCTCTCCTTGCTCTTCTTTGGAACTCTGCATTCAGATGCTTATATCTTTCCTTTTCTCCTTTGCTTTTCGCTTCTCTTCTTTTCTCAGCTATTTGTAAGACCTCCTCAGACAATCATCTTGGCTTTTTGCATTTATTTTTCTTGTGGATGGTCTTAATCACTGCCTCCTATACATTGCCACGAACCTCCATCCATAGTTCTTCAGGCACTCTGTCTATCAGATCTAATCCCTTGAATCTATTTGTCACTTCCACTATGTAACTGTAAGGGGTTTGATTTAGGTCATACCTGAATAGTCTAGTGGTTTTCCCTACTTTCTTCAATTTAAGTCTGAATTTTGCAATAAGGATTTTTGTATTTCCTGGTATAATTCTGAAGACCAGTAACAAATATCCCCATGCATCATTTACCAGTTTGGATGCTGTAGCTTTTTTGTCAGGAAATGACCCTTGGCTCCAAGACAGAAGGTCTGAAATTTCATTGCTTTGGCAGTTCTTCCATTTGAAAGATTTTGGCCTTCAGTAATTGTTGGGTCAGACACAGCATGTTTCTGACCCATTTGTAGTTTAGTTCAGAAATCACTGGTCATTACTTTGAATTCAGAGGATCCTGCCTGCTGGGCTGCCCTAGTCTTTGTGGTCAGTCTGTCACAAGGTAGAAGCATCCAGAATGCCAGGTCACATAGCAACATTCACTTTAATGTAAACAACAAAATTGATAACAAGAAATTAGAATTTCAGCATAATGTTTTGCAGAATACCTGACAATCCACAGGAGTTTTTATACTTGTTTTATAACGTGCAGTCTTTGTCAGAAGAAGCAGGTGGCATGCAGTTTAACACAAGCTCATTCCTTCTGAGCTAACCCTTCCCCCTCTGCTTGGAGTAATTCAGAGTTCAGCTTAGCCTGACCATACCTGACCCAAGCTGGCATGATGGTTTCTTATCAGAACATTTTTTTTTTTTACCCCCAGCAGTAAGAAATCAGAGTTGTATGCATTTTATTTTGCAGTCTCAAGTTATCTTTCTTTGCTTTTATTTACCAGTGTCCCACTACTTTCATTCAGATCTCAGAAGATCAAAATGGAACAAGTTAAGAAAAACAGAGCCTTCAAATACATCATAAAATATAATGATCTGCAGTACAGTTAATATGGTATTAACACACATTCAAAACGACTTGTTTATCTCTACTTTTACTCTGAGCACTGGATAAGCTGCATTTAAAACCTTTTGTGCTATTCTTACTTTACAATACTGTATTGGTTTTGCCATACATCAACATGAATATTGTAAAGTAATTAACCTCCAATTAAAATAAATAAATTTATATTAAAAAATCTTTTGTGCTATTCTTGAATTTTCTTATTCTTTTCCCACTTAGATAAATTGAAAGAATTGAAGCATCAAGTTTATTTTTTTTGTCATTTTCACGCAATCTTCAGAAAGAATGCTTCTCTATTCAGGCTGATGGTCTTAGGGGCTTGCTCTGGGAGAATTTGGATTCGGGTGTTTCAAATTTCAGTGTTCACCCATGGTCTTGACAGCAGCTGCTCTCCTTCCTATTACACGCAGATTTCTGCCACCCAGAACAATCCTTTAAAGGGGAGCATGGCATAACTGAACCTTTGTGAGTCTTAGTTTTGTTATCTGAAAATAAGGTTAGTTGGAAAATTTCCAAGTTCCTGGGTCAGTGACACCATGTCTGATCTCTCTTTGCCAGATGCCAGGTTGTACTCCTTTATGCATTACTGCTGTTTCCTTTGCAGAAGTAATCAGCGGTCTGTATTATTTAATCACTGTATTTGTCAGAATATTAGGGCAAGCATCTTCCTAAAACACCCAGACCCCCTTGCAAAGCTCTGGCTTCTAGACAGGTATGTGCGTTCTGACTTGCCTCTGCAGCCAGCCACTCCAAGGAAACAAGTTTTTGCCTCAATGACTGTTTATTCTCTGTTCCTTTATGTCTTTACAAGCTGTGTTTTACTTCTTACTTTGACTTTTTCTGACCTGACTCCTTGAAACTATTACTGTGTTTTTATATGTTTTCTACCTTGGGAATTTATCCAGCTCCCACTTTGGGTTATTTCCCCCTTTGCTTGCCAGTGCCTTGTGCTGGATTTATTGTTGCTATTAAGAACTGGGAGGGAAAAAGTAAGTGAGTTGCTGAGTAATACAGCTGCTGACTGTTGTTATTCCCAGAACAGTTTGTCTTTAATATTCTCCATTTATGACCAGTTCATGATGATGGCTCAGGTGTCAGGAAGTGGCCTGGGATGCGCTTCCAATTTCTTTTCATCTCATGTCCTTTATGTGGTTTTTAAGTCACTTTATATGACCATGGATTTTTGTGTCCAGGACTCTCTACTGCACTGCATTGTCCACTAAGAAATTTTTTCCATTCACATTTTTTTTAATTTTATTTTATTTTTAAACTTTACATAACTGTATTAGTTTTGTCAAATATCAAAATGAATCCGCCACAGGTATACATGTGTTCCCCATCCTGAACCCTCCTCCCTCCTCCATCCATTCACATTTTTGTTTCCACTTTCAGCCATTCTGTGAGCTTCTTCACATAAACACCTGGGTTTGAGACCTGGCTTTTGATCTCTTAATATTAGGCAAGTCTCTTTACCTCTGTGAGCTGGTTTCTGTTTGTGTAAAATGTAGATGATAATGCTTTTGTTCTATTGATAATGTGAAGATTAAATGAGTTGTTATCTGTGAAAATGCCTAGCACAATGCCTGACACACAGTGGGGCACTCAGTACATTCATGTACATTTCTTCCCTCCCGCTTCAACCTCTTCCTCCTTTTTACTTTGCACTGAATAAAGCAACCACAGTGGGCTATTTTCATCATTCCACAAAACACGTCTCTCAATTATTAGGCCAGGAAACTTTGCTTTCACAGGTTTTTCTGACGTATTTAGAAAGGCTTCTAAAGCCACCCAAGTAAAACTAGACTACATTCCCAGATTTCTTTTGTGTTGCTGGTGGCTATGGATACCACTGTGCAGCGGGTTATACTGTATTTCTTGGTTCTCAGCAACTTTCCTAAGCATGATAAACTTCCATGAAGTAATTATTTACCACTAGTTCTTCTCAGATTTGGGCTTCCCAGGTGGCGCTAGTACTACCCTCCTGCTAACATGGGAGACATAAGAGACACAGGTTTTATCCCCTGGTTGGGAAGATCCCCTGGAGAAGGAAATGGCAACCCACTTCAGTATTCTTGCCTGAAGAATCCAGAGGAGCCTGGAGGACTGCAGTCCATAGGGTCACAAAGAGTCAGATACAACTGAAGCACCTTAGCTTGTACTTCTCAGATACTTTTAATTCTTTTTCTCTACTCCTAGTATCCTGAAGTAAACAGTCACTGTTTCTCCTTCCTCTCATGCTTTCTCAAGCCAACACCATCTGTTATAATGCTAACCCTGCCAACAAGCCCTTCCAAATTTGGACTTCAGCACCTAGACCATTCATCAACTCTAGTTCACAGTATTTCAGAGATGTTGCAGATTTGTTTATCCATTTCTCTATTCCCTTTTCTTCCACAGTCAGATTTGGCTTCTGAGAAATACTTTTTGCCTTCATCTGCTAGCCTTCCAAATTCTTGGCTCTAATCTTTACTCATTGGTTTAACTTCATAGCCATAACCACTTATGTTAGGCATGTAGAATTGTCCACATTTCTCATTATCTTTGTGCATTCATAAGTCTCTTTTCTACCTAGAAAAAGACAAACCTAATGCACTGCTTCATGCTCTTAGTATAGGAAGTGCAACTCTTTGTTATTCTCTGGTTATCTTACCCATCTGTAGTTCAAGAAGCTATACACTTAAAGACATAACAGCTAAAATGAGTTCAGACCTATATTTATGTTGTCTGCTCTTTTTTGTGGTTCTCTGGTGGCTCAGGTGGTAAAGAATCTGCCTGCAGTACAGGAGACTGAGGTCAGTTCCTGGGTCAGGAAGATCCCCTGGAGAAGGGAATGGCAACCCACTGGAGTATTCTTGCCTGGAAAATCCCATGGAGAGAGGAGCTACAGTAGGTGGGCTACAGTCCATGGGATCACAAAATTTTGGTTTTTGTGCAGATTTTACGTTATGAGAGAATGTTCCCATACATCATAGAAGACAACACTCAGGCACTTACTGGGAAGGTCTGTTAGGAATAGAAACTCAAAATTAGAAACTCAGAATCAGAAATTCCCCTTGAAATTTTCCAAGCCTTATACTCTCTCTAAAGTAACAATCTCATTTTTGATAAGTGTCTATCTGATCTCTAGAGATTTTGAAATCATTATCAAACGAGGATATTCTTGGCCTATTCTAACTGCTATAGAATTTATTTGACTATCATGTTCAGAAAACTTTCTGAAAATTTTCAAGTGAGCTAGTGTTCTAGCTTGTCTCTCTTGAACCACATAGTTCTTTTCTGCATAGTTGTTGTTTTGTGCTTCCCTTGTGGCTCAGCTGATAAAGAATCCACCTGCAATGCGGGAGACCTGGGTTTGATCCCTGGGTTGGGACAATTCCCTGGAGAAGGGAAAGGCTACCCACTCCAGTATTTTGGCCTGGAGAATCCCATGGACTGTATAGTTGTTTAGTTGCTAAGTCATGTCTGACTCTTTACGATCCCATGGACTATAGTCCACCAGGCTCCTCTGTCCATGGGATTTCCCAGGCAAGAATACTGAAGTGGGTTGCCATTTCCTCCTCTAGGGTATTTTCCGAACCCATGTCCCCTGCATTGGCAGGCAGATTTTTTATACCGAGGCACCTGGGAAGCCCTTCTGCATGGTAGTCCTTTAAATAATTGAAAACGTTAATGTCACCCATGCTAATTAGTTTTTCTTCCCAAACAACCTCAGTTCTCTCATTGCCAAAGCTTCTTGACTCTCTAACATCCTAACCATTCACCTCTACATGTAATCTAGCATGTGAACATTATCTTAAAATGTGAAATTAAACACTAAATCAGAACATTAGGTAAAGCCTGGTCCTCAAAACAGAGATAATCATCTCCCTTGTTCTATATAGTATGCTCCTCTGATATAACATAAAATGATAATCGCTACTCAGCAACTTGGTCACACTGTAGAGTCATTGTGAGCTTGCAAAAAATGATAAATCCCCTTTTTAAAAGTTATTGGTTAGTCAGAGCACTTTAATTTGGTACTTAGGCCATGCTTCTGCTTGTTTTATTTCATTTTGGTCCAGATACTGAGTTCACATTTTGACCAACCTAGATAGCATGTTGAAAAGCAGAGACATTACTTTGCCAACAAAGGTCCATCTAGTCAAGGCTATGGTTTTTCCTGTGGTCATGTATGGATGTGAGAGTTGGACTGTGAAGAAGGCTGAGCACCAAAGAATTGATGCTTTTGAACTGTGGTGTTGGAGAAGACTCTTGAGAGTCCCTTGGACTGCAAGGGGATCCAACCAGTCCATTCTGAAGGAGATCAGCCCTGGGATTTCTTTGGAAGGAATGATGTTAAAGCTGAATCTCCAGTACTTTGGCCACCTCATGTGAAGAGTTGACTCATTGGAAAAGACTCTGATGCTAGGAGGGATTGGAGGCAGGAAGGGAAGGGGACAACAGAGGATGAGATGGCTGGATGGCATCACTGACTCAATGGATCTGAGTCTGAGTGAACTCCTGGAGTTGGTGATGGACACGGAGGCCTGGCATGCTGCGATTCATGGGGTCGCAAAGAGTCAGACATGACTGAGCAACTGAATTTAACTGAACTGAACTTTCACCTTGCTAAATTTAATGTTCTGTCATTTCAGCCCATTGAAATAATTTTGAATGTTGTCCTTATCGACTCCTTTTATGTGATTTTAAAGAGAGTGATCTTCAAAACTGGTTTTCACTTTGTAAAACAAATGCCATTTTAAAAATTTAAAATTTACATCATTATTATATTCTGTTCACAGTTTGTTGCCATGTCTCATACTTTATTTAACTTGGGAAAGTCTCTTTAAAGAGTGCTTAAAGATTGCTTACAGTCCATTGGGATTTGACTCTCTTTTGAAAGCCTGGTGCTTATATCTGAATGTAAAGTCAGTTCTTTACATAAAAACAACCTGCCATGATAGACAAAATACATAAAAGGAGAGGCAAGGGGTAATATTCATAAAGTCAGAATCAGTTTCTTTTCACAAAACAGATGAACATGTCACCCAAACAGCTGATGTACAAGGAAGAATTTCAGATTTTGGCCACATACCCAATGAGTTTGAATCCCAGCTTCCTGGCTCCCTTGGTGGGTCATGCTGAGCCATTTGATCATCTTTGTGTTGCCTC
Source organism: Bubalus kerabau (assembly GCF_029407905.1). Lineage (NCBI taxonomy): Eukaryota > Metazoa > Chordata > Mammalia > Artiodactyla > Bovidae > Bubalus > Bubalus kerabau. The sequence goes on along the minus strand of NC_073647.1, from coordinate 39,260,387 downwards.
ATCTAAAAAGTATAGCCTTATATGGAGTGTGGAGGTGGATTATGTGAGACAATAGCTATGGAAAAGCCTGAGTCCCAAATACCTAGCATTTAGTTAGTACTCAGTGTGCATTGTAGTGAAATAAACAGACCCTGTCTTTTCACATTCATGATTTCTTCATCACTTACATGAAGTCCTGAGATTCCTCTCTGTGTAGTTGATACTTAAATTCCATAACCACGTTGCAGTTTTTTTCTTAAACATAATGATTAACACATTCCCTGAAGCCTCTCTCATTTATCCTCTATGTCCTGGACTGCACATTCAGTTCCATTTGAATTAAATAGAACAATACTCTACAAGAGCAGATGCTGGTGTAGAATGCGTTTCCAACCTACAGGGTTCTAGCATATGGAAAGCCCATGTGAAAGTGAAGGCTGATCTGATCTGAAGGGAAGGTTATTTGCTAGAGGGAATCCTGGTGGGCTTTGGCTTGAGAATCTTTGAATCCATTTCTTGTCTCCCTGGTACACTTCGGAAAGGTGCCTTTGGAAAGAAAGTGAGCAGAAGGTTTGCTCAGGTCAATGTCATTTGAAAAGTGTTTTGTTTCCATCCCTTGTGACTCACTTGTGAGTTCATCTGCTTTCAGCTCATAGTGGCTGTTCTAAACCAGGGCAGTTCCCCATTAACCTCACAGTATCTTGACCCCTTTTTGACCTCCCAGTTGAATGAACAGTCATCAAGCTGTGTGACCTCCATGCTTCTTAACCACAGCACTTTAGTGGGAAATCAATGTAGCATGTGGGTAAGCATTAAAGTAAAGCTCTGGAATCAAACAAAATGATCTAGATTTAAACATGATTTGTCTGACCTCTGAGCCTCCATTTCTTCATCTACAAAATAGGGATAATCATTGTGCCCACCTTTAAAGATTATTGTGATAATTAAAGTGATAATAGAGTATCTGGTTCAGAATATGTACTTAATAAATGTTGGCCATCATCCCTGTTATTTTATATAAGTCTGTTATCTCCTGGAGAAGGAAATGGCAACCCACTCCAGTGTTCTTGCCTGGAGAATCCCAGGGATGGGGAAGCCTCGTGGACTGCCGTCTATGGGGTCACAGAGTCAGACATGACTGAAGCAACTTAGCAGCAGCAGCATGTTATCTCCTAAACTTAGAGTCTTATTCTTCAAACAAAGTATATGAACCACATGGGGATATTGGTTAGTATGTTCCTCAATTTTCTTTTTTTTTTTTAATTTTAAATTTTATTTTATTTTTAGACTTTACATAACTGTATTAGTTTTGCCAAATATCAAAATGAATCTGCCACAGGTATACATGTGTTCCCCATCCTGAACCCTCCTCCCTCCTCCCTCCCCATTCCATCCCTCTGGGTTGTCCCAGTGCACCAGCCCCAAGCATCCAGTATCGTGCATCGAACCTGGACTGGCAACTCATTTCATACATGATATTTTACATGTTTCAATGCCATTCTCCCAAATCTTCCCACCCTCTCCCTCTCCCACAGAGTCCATAAGACTGTTCTATACATCAGTGTCTCTTTTGCTGTCTCGTACACAGGGTTATTGTTACCATCTTTCTAAATTCCATATATATGCGTTAGTATACTGTATTGGTGTTTTTCTTTCTGGCTTACTTCACTCTGTATAATAGGCTCCAGTTTCATCCACCTCATTAGAACTGATTCAAATGTATTCTTTTTAATGGCCGAATAATACTCCATTGTGTATATGTACCACAGCTTTCTTATCCATTCATCTGCTGATGGACATCTAGGTTGCTTTCTCAATTTTCTTTAAAAAAATATTACTAATTCTCACTCCTCCTCTGAGAAAATGAGGCCTACATGACATTAATGAATGCATTTAACAAGAAAGACTCAATTGGCAGCAGTGTGTGGACAGGACTGGAAAGAGGCTGAAGATACAGAGAACTATTAGGACACTCTTGTTTTTGTTTGTGTTGAAAGAGGCAGAGGTGGGTAGAAAAAGAGGTGAGTGTGAATATAAGAGTTACTGGGTAGGTAGGACTTGGATAACAGATTTAACCTGGGGGAGATCCAAAATGAGTGCAAGTTTGAGTTTCAGTGATGGGGAAGGTGCACATTCTAATAAGATATATGGTAAGCACCAGAAAAGGAAACATTTCATAGCTTTGCATGTGTGTTGAATTTAATGACTTGTGCATACACAGTACCCAAAGCCTGAAGTTGAGCTGAGGCTGAGTGCAGACATGTTGTCTTGGACAAGTATGGAGAAAGGAATGCAGAGAACCTAGGGCTGCAGACACAGATCTGGCTTGAGACAGTAAATTTACCAAAGAAGTGACATTCCCAGTGAACTTTTTGTCACAGTATCTAAGGGACCATTATACAAAAGGAAAAATGTCAGATATTACAGAGATATCAAGGGACTTGAGGACCAGGAAAGGAAAAGGTGATTAGATTCAGTTACTGTGACCTCATTAGTGATGGGATAGGGAGATAAGAAAGTGGCAATTGTCAGTTTACTAAATGTAAAGTGTGCACGGTTTGCAGTGAGTGAGAACTGGACTGAGAACCTGGTTCTGCCACTTAGGATGAGGTCCCCTTGCTTTTTAGCCTCAACTACCATATCTGTAAGAAGTAGACAATAAAATAGTACCTGTCCTACAGTGTTGTGTAGACTAAAGGAGATAGTTTTGTAAAGCACCCTTGGAGCACCTCCCATGGAGTCTATTGGGCAGAACATACTTTCCTAGTATAGGTGTGGGAGAGCAGAGGAGCCTCCTGTTGCCTTGGTCCAGCTCTCAGGTCAACCAGTGGTCACATTCTCTCTCTGAGCTAACCAGCAGTAATATGAAATTACACCTGTTCTTTCAAGTCTCCTTTCTTATGACTTAGGAAATGTTTGTGGTTTCTTCTTATATATTTAAACAATTTTTGATATGATTATTCCTGTGCATTTGATTTTTTCCTTTCAGGGATGACTTTATGTATATAATTATATGTAATTTAATTATATATATGTATATATATATATAAAGACATATGTAATTTAATTAATTTAAATTAATTAAATTTAAATGTTTAATAGCTGAGTAATATTAATTACTTGATTAATTTAATCAATTGAGTAATTTAATATTAATGAAATTTAATTTTATGTAATTTAATATGTAATTTAATTATATATAAAGACATATATGTTTAAATTATATGTGTTATTACATATTAATAATATATAATATATAGTTTGTTTCTACCAATATGATTTGACTGTCTTAGTAGTTTCCATAGTTTTTAATGTGTTATCTTGGGATTTCAGCATGTGAGATCTTAGTTCCCCAACTAGGGGTTGAACCCATCCCCACTGCAAGGTAAGTGCAGAATCTTAACCACTGGATCACCAGGGAAGTCCACTCTTGGAATTTCTAAGTAGATAATATCTTCTTTGTGTATGCATTGCATTATTAAAATCAAGTAAATATTGTCCATTTAATAATAGAAAAGACTTAAAAAACAGCCAACACATCCTCTCATATAGACCATATAAGATAAGGCAGTGCTAGATGTGGCCATCCAGGATAATTTAGGTAGCATCCCTGATTTGGGTGCTCCCTTCCTAAAGGAAACCCCAAGTGCCCCAGGAAAGATTTGGTCACAGTGAGTCTCAGTACTGCCCACAAAGGGGTCAAACAGCAAATATTAGGATAGGCTGTTTCTTGTAGTCACACTCCAGAAGGCCAGTGGGTTTTCCAGAGCAAAGCTATAGCAGTGGAATCATGTCTTGGTAATACTGACTTGCAGTTTAGCAAAGTTTCAAGTTGGTTCACTCTTGGTTTGTGGGACGGCTCCTGAGAGAGGAGATGTGGTGATTCCATCTGCTTCCTAGGCTGTAGTGAAGATTCTAGGACAGAATCCTTGGAAAGGCAGGGCACAGTGCCTGAAACAGAGAAAGTGCATGATGTGCTTAGCTGCTTAGTCATGTCTGACTCTTTGCGACCCCATGGACTGTAGCCCACCAGGCTCCTCTGTCCATGGGATTCTCCAGGCAAGAATACTGGAGTGGGTTGCCATGCCCTTCTCCAGGAATCAAACTGGGGTCTCCTGAATTGCAGAAGGATGCTTTACCCTTGCTCTGTAGCATATACCATTTTCTTCCTGAATATGTGAAACATTAAAAGTTGGTGATGTTCAGTTCAGTTCAGTCGTTCAGTCTTGTCCGACTCCTTGCGACCCCATGAATCGCAGCATGCCAGGCCTCCCTGTCCATCACCAACTCCCAGAGTTCACTCAGACTCATGTCCATCGAGTCAGTGGTGCCATCCAGCCATCTCATCCTCTGTCATCCCCTTCTCCTCCGGCCCCCAATCCCTCCCAGCATCAGAGTCTTTTCCAATGAGTCAACTCTTCACATGAAGTGGCCAAAGTACTGGAGTTTCAGCTTTAGCCTCATTCCTTCCAAAGAAATCCCAGGGCTGATCTCCTTCAGAATGGACTGGTTGGATCTCCTTGCAGTCCAAGGGACTCTCAAGAGTCTTCTCCAACACCACAGTTCAAAAGCATCAATTCTTAAGCGCTCAGCTTTCTTCACAGTTCAACTCTCACATGCATACATGACCACTGGAAAAACCATAGCCTTGACTAGACGGACCTTTGTTGGCAAAGTAACGTCTCTGCTTTTCAATATGCTATCTATGTTGGTCATAACTTTCCTTCCAAGGAGTAAGAGTCTTTTAATTTCATGGCTGCAGTCACCATCTGCAGTGATTTTGGAGCCCCAAAAAATAAAGTCTGACACTGTTTCCACTGTTTTCCATCTATTTCCCATGAAGTGATGGGGCAATTTTAAGGATAGTAAATAAAATATATTCATTTTCCTCCAGTTTTAGAATTAGTTTTTGTTAGAGGAGGTGCTCAAATGCCTAGGAAAAGAGTGTGATGGATTTAAAAAGTAGTTGAGAGTGTTTTGCCTATGTTTTCTTCTAGGAGTTTTGTAGTTCCTGGTCTTACATTTTGATCTTTAATCCATTTTGAGTTTATTTTTGTGTATGGTGTTAGAAAGTGTTCTAGTTTCATTCTTTTACAGGTAGTTGACAAGTTTTCTCAGCACCACTTGTTAGAGAGATTTTCTTTTCTCCATTGTATATTTTTCCTCCTTTGTCAAAGTTAAGGTGTCCATAGGTGCATGGATTTGTCTCTGAGCTTTATATTTTGTTCCACTGATCGATATTTCTGTCTTTGTGCCAGTACCATACTGTCTTGATGACTGTAGCTTTGTAGTATAGTCTGAAGTTAGGCATGTTGATTCCTCCAGTTTCATTCTTCTTTCTCAAGATTGCTTTGGCTATTCGAGGTTTTTTATATTTCCATACAAATTGTGAAATTATTTGTTCTAGCTATGTGAAAAATACTGTTGGTAGCTTCATAGGGATTGATTTGAATCTGTAGATTGCTTTGGGTAGTATATACATTTGCACTATATTGATTCTTCTGATCCATTAACACGGTATATTTTTCCATCTATTTGTGTCATTTTTTATTTCTTTCATCAGTGTTTTATAGTTTTCTATATATAGGTCTTCTGTTTCTTTAGGTAGATTTACTCTTAAGTATTTTATTCTTTTTGTTGCAACGGTGAATGGGATTGTTTCCTTAATTTCTCTTTCTGTTTTCTCATTGTTAGTGTATAGGAATGTGGGGGATTTCTGTGTGTTAATTTTATATCCTGCAACTTTACTATATTCATTGATTACATCTAGTAATTTTCTGGTGGTGTTTTTAGGGTTTTCTATGTAGAGGATCATATCATCTACATAAAGCATGTCATCTACATAAATCACATCATGTCATCTACATAAATCATAGCAAGATCCTCTATGACCCACCTCCCAGAGTAATGGAAATAAAAGCCCAAATAAACAAATGGGACCCAATTAAACTTAACAATTTTTCACAATGAAGGAAACTATAAGCAAGGTGAAAAGACAGCCTTCAGAATGGGAGACAATAATAGCAAATGAAGGAACTGACAAAGAATTAATCTCCAAAATATACAAGCAGCTTATGCAGCTCAATACCAGAAAATTAAATGAGCCAATCAAAAACTGGGCCAAAGAACTAACCACACATTTCTCCAAAGAAGACATACAGATGGCTAAGAAACACATGAAAAGATTTTCACCATTACTCATTATCACATAAATGCAAATCAAAACCACAATGAGGTACCATCTCATGCTGGTCAGAATGGCTGCTATCAAAAAGTCTACAAAGTATAAATGCTGGAGAGGGTGTGGAGAAAAGGGAACCCTCTTACAATGTTGGTGGGAATGCAAACTAGTACAGCCACTATGGAGAATGGTATGGAGATTCCTTAAAACCTGGAACTAGAACTGCCATCAGATCAGATCAGTCGCTCAGTCGTGTCCGACTCTTTGCGACCCCATGAATCGCAGCACGCCAGGCCTCCCTGTCCATCACCAACTCCTGGAGTTCACTCAGACTCACGTCCATCGAGTCAGTGATGCCATCCAGCCATCTCATCCTCTGTTGTCCCCTTCTCCTCCTGCCCCCAATCCCTCCCAGATCAGAGTCTTTTCCAATGAGTCAACTCTTCACATGAGGTGGCCAAAGTACTGGAGGTTCAGCTTTAGCATCATTTCTTCCAAAGAAATCCCAGGGCTGATCTCCTTCAGAATGGACTGGTTGGATCTCCTTGCAGTCCAAGGGACTCTCAAGAGTCTTCTCCAACACCACAGTTCAAAAGCATCAATTCTTGGGCGCTCAGCCTTCTTCACAGTCCAACTCTCACATCCATACATGACCACAGGAAAAACCATAGCCTTGACTAGACGAACCTTTGTTGGAAAAGTAATGTCTCTGCTTTTGAACTGCCATACAATCCAGCAATCCCACTGCTGAGCATATACACTGAGGAAACCAGAAGTGAAAGAGACATGTGTACCCCAATGTTCATCGCAGCACTGTTTACAATAGCTAGGACATGGAAGCAACCTAGATGTCCATTGGCAGATAAATGGATAAGAAAGCTGTGGTACATATACACAATGGAATATTACTCAGCTATTAAAAAGAATACATTTGAATCAATTCTAATGAGGTGGATGAAACTGGAGCCTAATATACAGAGAGAAGTAAGCCAAAAAGAAAAACACCAATACAGTATATTAATGCATACATATGAAATTTAGAATGGTGGTAGCGATGACCCTATATGTAAGACAGCAAAAGAGACACAGATATAAAGAACAGACTTTTGGACTCTGTGGGAGAAGGCGGGGGTGGGATGACTTGAGAGAATAGCATTGAAACATGTATATTACCATATGGGAAACAGATGACCAGTCCAAGATCAGTGCATGAAACAGGACACTCATAGCTGGTGCACTGGGACAGCCCAGAGGGATGGGATGGGGAGGGAGGGAAGAGGGGGTTTCAGGATGGGAGACATGTACACCCATGGTTGATTCATGTCAATGTATGGCAAAAACCACCACAATATAGTAAAGTAATTTGCCTCCAATTAAAATAAATCATTTTTTAACAAAAAGTGGTTGAAGATCTCTGGAGCCTCAGCTACCCCAGCTATTGTAGGAGGCATCCATTGTGTAAGCAGATCAGATAATCATAGTCACTTAAAACTTACATGTGTGCATATGTGCGCCCCGCTCCACACCTGCCTGGCCCGGGCTGATCCACTCTCCCAACTCAACCCAGCTAGATGCCTCTGTCTATATTAGTGCACAGGTAATCTTTAAGAATTGTTTCCTTTTAGAAACAGGGATCATTCTGTCCATTTAAACTTTTCTAATTTGTCCTTTTTTTGATATAAATTTATTTATTTTAATTGGAAGCTAATTACTTTACAATATTGTAGTGGTTTTACCATACATTGACATGGATCCGTCATGGGTGTACATGTGTTCCCCATCCTGAAACCCCTTCTACCTCCCTCCCCATACCATCGCTCTGGGTCATCCCAGTGCACCAGCCCTGAGCACCCTGTCTCATGCATCAAGCCTGGACTGGCGATCTGTTTCACATATGATAATATACATGTTTCAATACCACTCTCCCAAATCATCCCACCCTCGCCCTCTCCCACAGAGTCCAAAAGACTGTTCTGTACATCTGTGTCTCTTTTGCTGTCTCACATGTGTGGTTATCATTACCACCTTTCTAAACTCCATATATATACATTAGTATACTGTATTGGTGTTTTTCTTTCTGGCTTACTTCACTCTGTATAATAGGCTCCAGTTTCATCCACCTCATTAGAACTGATTCAAATGTGTTCTTTTTAATGGCTGAGTAATACTCCATTGTGTATATGTACCACAGCTTTCTTATCCATTCGTCTGCTGATGGACATCTAGATTGCTTCCATGTCCTGGCTGTTATAAACAGTGCTGCAATGAATATTGGGGTACATGTGACTCTTTCAATTCTGGTTTCCTCGGTGTGTATGCCCAGCAGTGGGATTGCTGGGCTATAAGGCAGTTCTATTTCCAGTTTTTTAAGGAATCTCAACACTGTTATCCATAGTGGCTGTACTAGATTGCATTCCCACCAACAGTGTAAGAGGGTTCACTTTTCTCCTCACCCGCTCCAGCATTTATTGCTTGTAGACTTTTGGATAGCAGCCATTCTGACCAGTGTGAAATGGTACCTCATTGTGGTTTTGGTTTGCATTTCTCTGATAATGGGTGATGTTGAGCATCTTTTCATGTGTTTGTTAGCCATCTGTATGTCTTCTTGGAGAAATGTCTGTTTAGTTCTTTGGCCCGTTTTTTTTTTTTTTTTTTTGATTGGGTTGCTTATTTTTCTGGAGTTGAGCTTCAGGAGCTGCTTGTTTATTTTTGAGATTAATTCTTTGTCAGTTGCTTCATTTGCTATTATTTTCTCCCATTCTGAAGGCTGTCTTTTCACCTTGCTCATAGTTTCCTTTGTTGTGCAAAAGCTTTTAAGTTTAATTAGGTCCCATTTGTTTATTTTGGCTTTTAGTTCCATTACTCTGGGAGGTGGGTCATAGAGGATCCTGCTGTGATTTATGTCAGAGATTGTTTTGCCTATGTTTTTCTCTAGGAGTTTTATAGTTTCTGGTCTTACATTTAGATCTTTCATCCATTTTGAGTTTATTGTGTATGGTGTTAGAAAGTGTTCTAGTTTCATTCTTTTACAGGTGGCTGATCAGTTTTCCCAGCACCGCTTGTTAAAGAGATTGTCTTTTCTCCATTGTATATTCTTGCCTCCTTTGTTGAAGATAAGGTGTCCATAGGTGTGTAGATTTATCTCTGGGCTTTCTATTTTGTTCTGTTGATCTATATGTCTGTCTTTGTGCCAGTACCATACTGTCTTGATGACTGTGGCTTTGTAGTAGAGTCTGAAGTCAGGCAGGAAGATTCCTCCAGTTCCATTCTTCTTTCTAAACATTACTTTGGCTATTCAAGGTTTTTTTTGTATTTCCATACAAATTGTGAAATTATTTGTTCTAGTTCTCTGAAAAATACCATTGGTAGCTTGATAGGGATTGCATTGAATCTACAGATTGCTTTGGATAGTATACTCATTTTCACTATATTGATTCTTCCAATCCATGAACATGGTATATTTCTCCATGTATTTGTGTCCTCTTTGATTTCTTTCATCAGTGTTTTATAGTTTTCTATATATGTCTTTTGTTTCTTTAGGTAAATATATTCCTAAGTATTTTATTCTTTTTGTTGCAATGGTGAATGGTTTTGTTTCTTTAATTTCTCTTTCTGTTTTCTCATTGTTAGTGTATAGGAATGCAAGGGATTTCTGTGTGTTAAGTTTATAACCTGAAAATTTACTATATTCATTGATTAGCTCTAGTAATTTTTCTGGTGGAGTCTTTAGGGTTTTCTATGTAGAGGATCATGTCATCTGCAAACAGTGAGAGTTTTACTTCTTCTTTTCCAATCTGGATTCCTTTTATTTATTTTTCTGCTCTGATTGCTGTGGTGAAAACTATGTTGAATAGTAGTGGTGAAAGTGGGCACCCTTGTCTTGTTCCTGATTTTAGGGGAAATGCTTTCAATTTTTCATCATTGAGGATAATGTTTGCAGTGGGTTTGTCATATATAGCTTTTATTAGGTTGAGGTATGTTCCTTCTATCCCTGCTTTCTGGAGAGTTTTTATCACAAATGAATGTTGAATTTTGCCAAAGGCTTTCTCTGCATCTATTGAGATAATCATATAGTTTTCGTCTTTCATTTTGTTAATTTGGTGTATTACGTTGATTTCTTTGCGGATATTGAAGAATCCTTGCATCCCTGGGATAAAGCCCACTTGGTCATGATGTATGATCTTTTAAATATGTTATTGGATTCTGTTTGCTAGAATTTTGTTAAGGATTTTTGCATCTAGGTTCATCAGTGATATTGGCCTGCAGTTTTCTTTTTTTGTGGCATCTTTGTCTGGTTTTGGTATTAGGGTGATGGTGGCCTCATAGAATGAGTTTGGAAGTTTGCCTTCCTTTGCAATTTTCTGGAAGATTTTGAGTAGGATAGGTGTTAGCTCTTCTCTAAATTTTTGGTAGAATTCAGCTGTGAAGCCGTCTGGTCCTGGGCTTTTGTTTACTGGAAGATTTCTGATTACAGTTTTTATTTCCGTGCTTGTGATGGGTCTATTAAGATTTTCTATTTCTTCCTGGTTCAATTTTGGAAAGTCATACTTTTCTGGGAATTAGTCCATTTCTTCTAAGTTGTACATTTTATTGGCATATATTTGCTGATAGTAGTCTCTTATGATCCTTTCTATTTCTATGTTGTCTGTTGTGATCTCTCCATTTTCATTTCTAATTTTGTTAATTTGATTCTTCCCCCTTTGTTTCTTGATGAGTCTGGCTAATGGTTTGTCAATTTTATTAATCTTCTCAATGAACCAGGTTTTAGCTTTGTTGATTTTTGCTATGGTCTCTTTTGTTTCTTTTACATGTATTTCTGCCCTAATTTTTTTTTTTTTTTTTTTTTTTTTTTTTTTACAGTTTAAGTCTTTTTATTTTTATTTTTTTTTTTTAAATTTTATTTTATTTTTAAACTTTACATAACTGTATTAGATTTGCCAAATATCAAAATGAATCCGCCACAGGTATACATGTGTTCCCCATCCTGAACCCTCCTCCCTCCTCCCTCCCCATTCCATCCCTCTGGGTCGTCCCAGTGCACCAGCCCCAAGCATCTTTTTCCTTCTACTAACCCTGGGGTTCTTAATTTCTTCCTTTTCTGGTTGCTTCAGATGTAGATTTAGGTTATTTATTTGACTTTTTTCTTGTTTCTTGAGGTAAGCCGGTATTGCTCTGAACCTTCCCCTTAACACTGCTTTTACAGTGTCCCACAGGTTTTGGGTTGTTGTGTTTTCATTTTCATTCATTTATAGGCATATTTTGATATCTTTTTTGATTTCTTCTGTGATTTGTTTGTTGTTCAGCCTCCATATGTTGGAATTTTTAATAATTTTTCTCCTGTAATTGACATGTAATCTTACTGCATTGTGGTCAGAAAAGATGCTTGGAATTATTTCAATTTTTTTGAATTTACCAAGGCTAGATTTATGGCCCAGGATGTGATCTATCCTGGAGAAGGTTCCCTGTGCACTTGACAAAAAGGTGAAATTCATTGTTTTGGGGTGAAATGTCTTATAGATGTCAATTAGGTCTAACTGGTCTATTTTATCATTTAAAGGTTGTGTTTCCTTGTTAATTTTCTGTTTAGTTGATCTATCCATAAGTGTGAGTGGGGCATTAAGGTCTCCCACTATTATTGTGTTTGTTAATTTCCCCTTTCATACTTATTAGCATTTGCCTTACATATTGCAGTGCTCCTATGTTGGGTGCATATATATTTATAATTGTTACATCTTCTTTGTGGATTGATCCTTTGATCATTATGTAGTGTCCTTCTTTGTCTCTTTTCACAGCCTTTATTTTAAAGTCTATTTTATCTGATATGAGTATTGCTACCCCTGCTTTCTTTTAGTCTCTATTTGCATGGAATATCTTTTTCTAGCCCTTCACTTTCAGTCTGTATGTGTCCCTTGTTTTGAGGTGGGTTTCTTGTAGACAGCATATATAGGGGTCTTGCTTTTGTATCCATTCAGCCAGTCTTTTTATTTTGGTTGGGGCATACAACTCATTTAAATTTAAGGTAATTATTGATAAGTATCATCCCATTGCCATTTACTTTGTTGTTTTGGGTTCAACTTTATACACCCTTTCTGTGTTTCCTGTCTGGAAGATCCTTTAGCATTTGTTGAACAGCTGGTTTGGTGTTACTGAATTCTGTCAGATTTTTCTTGTCTGTAAAGCTTTTTTTTGTAAAGGGGTGGTGGCTGAGAGGAGCAACCCCCCATCCAAGGAGCAGCAGCTGCATGGCCGCAGGAGGGCCAAGAGGAGCTACTACACGTTAAAGGTCAGTAGGGGCGACCTTGTTTAAGGTAAGGAGCAGCGGCTGCCCTTTGCTGGAGCAGATGTGAAGAGATATCCCACGTCCAAGGTAAGAGAAAGAAACCCAAGTGAGATGGTAGGTGTTGCAAGAGGGCATCAGAGGGCAGACACTCTGAAAACATAATCATAGAAAACTAGCCAATCTGATCACATGGACCACAGCCTTGTCTAACTCAATGAAACTAAGTCATGCCGTGTGGGGCCACCCAAGAGAATCAGTCATGATGGAGAGCTCTGACAGAATGTGGTCCACTAGAGAAGGGAATGGGAAACCACTTCAGTATTCTTGCCCTGAGAATCCCATAAACAGTATGAAAAGGCAAAATGATAGGATACTGAAAGAGGAACTCTCCATGTCGGTAGGTGCCCAATATGCTACAGGAGATCAGTGGAGAAATAACTCCAGAAAGAATTAAGGGATAGAGTCAAAGCAAAAGCAACACCCAGTTGTGGATGGGAATGGTGATAGAAGCAAGGTCAGATGCTGTAAAGAGCAACATTGAATAGGAACCTGGAATGTTAGGTCCATGAATCAAGGCAAATTGGAAGTGGTCAAACAGGAGATGGCAAGAGTGAATGTCGACATTCTCAGAATCAGCGAACTAAAATGGACTGGAATGGGTGAATTTAACTCAGATGACCATTATATCTACTACTGTGGGCAGGAATCCCTTAGAAGAAATGGAGTAGCCATCATGATCAACAGAAGAGTCCAAAATGCAGTACTTGGATGCAATCTCAAAAACGACAGAATGATCTCTGTTCATTTCCAAGGCAAACCATTCAATATCACAGTGATCCAAGCCTATGACCCAACCAGTAACACTGAAGAAGCTGAAGTTGAACGGTTCTAGGAAGACCTACAAGACCTTTTACAACTAACACCCAAAAAATATGTCCTTTTCATTATAGGGGACTGGAATGCAAAAGTAAGAAGTCAATAAATATCTGGAATAACAGGCAAATTAGGCTTTGGAATATGGAATGAAGCAGGGCAAAGGCTAATAGAGTTTTGCCAAGAGAACACACTGGTCATAGCAAACACTCTCTTCCAACAACACAAGAGAAGATTCTACACACGAACATCAACAGAGAGTCAACACCAAAATCAGATTGATTATATTCTTTGCAGCCAAAGATGGAGAAGTTCTATACAGTCAGCAAAAACAAGACCAGGAGCTAACTGTGGCTCAGATCATGAACTCCTTATTGCCAAATTCAGACTTAAAGTGAATAAAGTAGGGAAACCACTAGACCATTCAGGTATGACCTAAATCAAATCCCTTATGATTATACAGTGGAAGTGAGAAATAGAATTAAGGGACTAGATCTGATAAATAGAGTGCCTGATGAACTATTGACAGAGGTTCGTGACATTGTACAGGAGACAGGGATCAAGACCAGCACCATGGAAAAGAAATGGAAAAAAGCAAAATGGATGTCTGAGGAGGCCTTACAAATAGCTGTGAAAATAAGAGAAGCAAAAAGCAAAGGAGAAAAGGAAAGATATAAGCATGTGAATGCAGCGTTCCAAAGAATAGCAAGGAGAGAAAAGAAAGCCTTCCTCAGTGATTGATGTAAAGAAATTAGAGGAAAACAACAGACTGAGAAAGACTAGAGATCTCTTCAAGAAAGTTAGAGATACCAAGGGAATATTTCATGCAAAGATGGGCTCTATAAAGGACAGAAATGGTATGAACCTAACAGAAGAAGAAGATATTAAGAAGAGGTGACAATACACAGAAGAACTATGCAAAAAAAGATCTTCATGACCCAGATAATCACAATAGTGTGATCACTCACCTAGAGCCAAACATCCTGGAATGTGAAGTCAAGTGGGCCTTAGAAAGCATCACTAAGAACAAGGCTAGTGGAGGTGATAGAATTCCAGTTGAGCTATATCAAATCCTAAAAGATGATGCTGTGAAACTGCTGCACTCAACATGCCAGCAAATTTGGACAACTCAGCAGTGGCCACAGGACTGGAAAAGGTCAGTATTGATTCCAATCCCAAAGAAAGCATTGCCAAAGAATGCTCAAACTACCACACAATTGCACTTATCTCACATGCTAGTAAAGTAATGTTCAAAATTCTCCAAGCCAGACTTCAGCAATACGTGAACCGTGAACTTTCAGTTGTTCAAGCTGGTTTTAGAAGAGGCAGAGGAACCAGAGATCAGATTGCCAATATCCGCTGGATTATGGAAAAAAAGTTCCATAAAAACATCTATTTCTGCTTTATTGAATATGCCAAAGCCTTTGACTGTGTGGATCACAATAAACTGTGGAAAATTCTGAAGGAGATGGGAATACCAGACCACCTGACCCGTCTCTTCAGAAACCTGTATGCAGGTCAAGAAGCAACAGTTAGAACTCGACATGGAACAACAAACTGGTTCCAAATAGGAAAAGGAGTACGTCAAGGCTGTATATTGTCACCCTACTTATTTAACTTATATGCAGAGTACATCATGAGAAACGCTGGACTGGAAGAAGCACAAGCTGGAATCAAGATTGCCGGGAGAAATATCAGTAACTTCAGATATGCAGATGACACCACCCTTATGGCAGAAAGTGAAGAAGAACTAAAAAGCCTCTTGATGAAAGTGAAAGTGGAGAGTGAAAAAGTTGGCTTAAAGCTCAACATTCAGAAAACGAAGATCATGGCATCTGGTCCCATCACTTCATGGGAAATAGATGGGGAAACAGTGGAAACAGTGTCAGACTTTATTTTTTGGGCTCCAAAATCACTTCAGATGGTGATTGCAGCCATGAAATTAAAAGACGCTTACTCCTTGGAAGGAAAGTTATGAGCAACTTAGATAGCATATTGAAAAGCAGAGACATTACTTTGCCAACAAAGGTCCATCTAGTCAAGGCTGTGGTTTTTCCCATAGTCATGTGTGGATGTGAGAGTTGGACTGTGAAGAAAGCTGAGCACTGAAGAATTGATGCTTTTGAACTGTGGTGTTGGAGAAGACTCTTGAGAGTCCCTTGGACTGCAAGGAGATCCACCCAGTCCATCCTAAAGGAGACTACTCCTGGGTGTTCATTGGACGGACTGATGCTGAGGCTGAAACTCCAATACTTTGGCCACCTCATGCGAAGAGTTGACTCATTGGAAAAGACCCTGATGCTGGGAGGCATTGGGGCCAGGAAGAGAAGGTGATGACAAAGGGTGAGATGGCTGAATGTCATCACCGATTCAATGCACATGAGTTTAGGCGAACTCCAGGAGTTGGTGATGGACAGGGAGGCCTGGCGTGCTGCAATTCATGGGGTCTCAGAGTCAGATATGACTGAGTGACTGAACTGAACTGATAGCTTTTGATTTCTCCTTCATATTTGAGTGAGATCCTTGCTGTGTACAGTAATCTGGGTTGTAGATTTTTCTCTTTCATCACTCTGTATGTCCTGCCATTCCCTTCTGGCCTGAAAAGTTTCTATTGAAAAATCAGCCTTTATCCTTATGGGAATCCCCTTGTGTGTTCTTTTTTGTTTTTCCCTTGCTGCTTTTAATATTTTTTCTGTGTGTTTGATCTTTGTTAATTTATTTAATAAGTGTCTTGGGGTGTTTTGCCCTGGGTTTACTCTGGGTTTCTTGGACTTGGATGACTATTTCCTTCCCCATTTTAGGGAAGTTTTAAACTATTGTCTCCTCAAGTATTTTCTCATGGTCTTTCTTTTTGTCTTCTTCTTCTGGGACTCCTATGATTCGAATGTTGGGGCATTTAACATTGTCCCAGAGGTCTCTGAGATTGTCCTCATTTCTTTTATGTTTTTTCTTTTTTCCTCTCTTCGTCATTTATTTCTACCATTCTATTTTATACCTCACTTATCCTATTTTCTGCCTCCATTATTCTACTGTTGGTTCCCTCCAGAGTGTTTTTGGTCTCATTTACTGCATTATTCATTATATATTGACTCTTTATTTTATTTCTTCTAGGTCCTTGTTAAACATTTCTTGCCTCTTCTCAGTCCTTGTCTCCAGGCTATTTATCTGTAACTCCACATTGTTTTCAAGATTTTGGATCATTTTCATTATCATTATTCTGAATTCTTTATCAGGTAGATTCCCTATCTATTCCTCTTTGGTTTGGTTTGGTTTGGTGGGCATTTATCCTGTTCCTTTACCTGCTGAGTATTTCTCTGCCTTTTCATCTTGTTTAGATTACTGTGTTTGGGGTGGCCTTTCTGTATTCTGTCAGTTTGTGATTCCTCTTTATTGTGGAGTTTCCTCACTGTGGGTGGAGTTGGATGGGTGCCAAGGCTTGTCAAGGCTTCCTGTTGAGGGAAGCTTGTGTCAGTGTTCTGGTGGGTGGAGCTGGATTTCTTCTCTCTGGAGTGCAATGAAGTGTCCAGTAGTGAGTTTTGAGATTTCAGTGGGTTTGGTGTGACTATGGGCAGCCTGTATATTGAAGCTCAGGGGTATGTTCCTGTGTTGCTGGAGAATTTGTGTGGTATGTCTTGCTCTGGAACTTGTTGGCTCTTGGGTGGTGCTTGGTTTCAGTGTAGGTATGGAGGGTTTTGATGAGCTCTTATCGATTAATGTTCCCTGGAGTCAGGAGTTCACTGGTGTTGTCAGGTTTTGGACTTAAGCCTTCTGCCTATGGTTTTCAGTCTTATTCTTACAGTTCAGTTCAGTTCAGTTCATTTCAGTCGCTCAGTCATGTCCGACTCTTTGCGACACTATGAATCACAGCATGCCAGGCTTCCCTGTCCGTCACCACCTCCCGGAGTTCACTCAGACTCACATCCATCAAGTCAGTGATGCCATCCAGCCATCTCATCCTCTGTCGTCCCCTTCTCCTCCTGCCCCCAATCCCTCCCAGCATCAGGGTCTTTTCCAATGAGTCAACTCTTCGCATGAGGTGGCCATAGTACTGGAGTTTCAGCTTTAGCATCATTCCTTCCAAAGAAATCCCAGGGCCGATCTCCTTCAGAATGGACTGGTTGGATCTTCTTGCAGTCCAAGGGACTCTCAAGAGTCTTCTCCAACACCACAGTTCAAAAGCACCAATTCTTCAGTGCTCAGCTTTCTTCACAGTCCAACTCTCACATCCATACATGACCACTGGGAACACCATAGCCTTGACTGGATGGACCTTTGTTGGCAAAGTAATATCTCTGCTTTTTAATATGCTATCTAGGTTGGTCATAACTTTCCTTCCAAGGAGTAAGTGTCTTTTAATTTCATGGCTGCAATCACCATCTGAAGTGATTTTGGAGCCCCCCAAAATAAAGTCTGACACTGTTTCCACTGTTTCCCCATCTATTTCCCATGAAGTGATGGGACCAGATGCCATGATCTTCGTTTTCTGAATGTTGAGCTTTAAGCCAACTTTTTCACTCTCCACTTTCACTTTCATCAAGAGGCTTTTTAGTTCTTCACTTTCTGCCATAAGGGTGGTGTCATCTGCATATCTGAAGTTACTGATGTTTCTCCCCGCAATCTTGATTCCAGCTTGTGCTTCTTCCAGTCCAGCGTTTTTCATGATGTACTCTGCATAGAAGTTAAATAGACAGGGTGACAATATACAGCTTTGACATACTCCTTTTCATATTTGGAACCAGTTTGTTGTTCCATATCCAGTTCTAACTACTGCTTCCTGACCTGCATATAGGTTTCTCAAGAGGCAGGTCAGGTGGTCTGGTATTCCCATCTCTTTCAGAATTTTCCACAGTTTATTGTGATCCACACAGTCAAAGTCTTTGGCATAGTCAATAAAGCAGAAATAGGTGTTTTTCTGGAACTCTCTTGCTTTTTCTTACAGTAACCTCAAGATTCATCCATTTATAGAGGGCCAATGGTAAAACATCTAGGTTATTGATGACAAGTTTCTCCACAGTGAGGGACACCTGAAGAGCTTTGCAGAGTTACATGGAGAAGAGAAGAGGGAGGAGGGAGATAGAGGTGACCAGGAGGAGAAGAGGGGGAAACAAAAGGGGAGAGAGCAAGCTAGCCAGTAATCACTTTCCTATGTGCTCTCCACAGTCTGGACCCCTCAGAGGTGTTCATGGAGTTACAGAGAAGAAAAGAGGGAGGAAGGAGACAGAGGTGGCAAGGGGGAGAAATGGGGGAATCAAAAGGAGAGAGACAGATGCAGCCAGTAATCAGTTCCCTAAGTATTCTTCACAGCCCAGAACACACAAAGAGATTCACAGAGTTGGGTAGAGAAGAGAAGGGGGAGGGAGGAGATAGTGGCGACCTGGTGGAGAAAAAGGAGAGTCAAAAGGGGGAGAGAGCAGTCAAGCCCATAATCTCACTCCCAAATAAAAATTGGTACTAAAGATTGAGTTCTTAAAGGTACAAAATTGATAACAAATACCAAAAAGCAAAGGTTAAAGATCTAGAGTAGAGGTTAGATTCTCAGAATACAATATTAAAAAAAATCACAAATTTATATATATATATATATATATATATATATGAAGTTTGCTTTAAAAAAGGTTTTTTTTTGTTTTTTTTTTTTGTTTTTTTTTTTGCAGGGTAATACATTAACAAAATGAAAATTAAAGGAGTAATAGGGGACTTAATTTTTTTTTTTAATTAACAAAAATGATAATAGTAAAAATATATCTAGGAATTTCTCTGGAGCTGTTGCAGACAGAGTGGAGTCAGTTCATTTTAAGATAGTTCCTTGATCCCGCTCATGCTTCTTCTCAAGATTTGTAGGCTCCTTCCTATGTAGTCATTGCTAACTACAGGGTTTTAACCTATTGCACCTGTCACTTCCAAAGCAGTTCCCTCTGTTTATTTTAGCTTCTTCTGTTTGCTGGTCTCTTCAGTGTCTAATTTCTCCCCTGACACAATGGGGCGATGGTGGTCACTTTTTTAGGCTCACTTTTTCAGTGGTGCTGTGGGGAGGGAGGAACACTGCAAACAAATATCACTGGCATGTGTGGGGAATGCTCGCAGTGTTTCAGCTGTACTGGGTTTGCCCCCACTCATGGCATGTGTGCTTTCATGGTCTACACTTCTCAGGCTCTAGGTTGCTCTGCTGGGGAACTATCTGAGGTGGGCCCTGGGTTGCGTGCAGTTCCCAGGTCTAAGCTGCTCAGGTTCAGGTTCTTGGGTACTCCCCAAAGGTGCAGACTCGGTTGGGCCTGTATTTTGTGCCCTGCCCAGGTCGGAGCACCTCAGGTGACCAGGTGCTTGGTAAGTGCAGTCACCGCCAGGTGAGGGGTGTGTCTGATTGCCTCCCCCGTCCCAGCTGCTCAGTTTTCTGGGTGTACAATGGGCACGCCTTCTCAGGTGTGCCTTGTGTTTCTTCTGGGGAGCTGATCTCTGTCTGTGACTCTCCTGGTGGATGTCAGGCATCCAGAATCCCAAGAAGTCTTGGTTAGCAACGAAGCCTGATTGCAGTTTGGTAGAGGATGCCTCTCTGGGGCTGCGATTGCCCCTTTCTGGCCCTGGCTGCCCCCGCCTGCCTGTCTCTGGGGGCAAAGGGCCAGTCCGCAGCTGACTAGCTCTGCTCAGTCCTTTGTTCTGTGAGTGGGCCTGGCAGTGTCTTAGGTTAAGGCTTTTCCCTGGATAGTTCTCTCTCTCTCTCTCTTTTTATTTTTCTCTCTTTCTGACTATCCCACAGTCTGGGTTGCTCTCTCAGGTTAGTTCCCTCAGATTGCCTTTGGGGCATTCAGGCCCAGTCCTTACCCTAAGCAATGCAGCCCATGCCTCCCTGTCCAGCCCCCCCGCCCCACCCCGCTTGCTAATGGTGGATGCGAGCGTCTGGGCTGCTTTTCCATTGGGAGTTTCCATTAGGCACGTAATCTGTGGGTTTTATTTATTTATTTTTCCTCCTGGTTATGTTGCCCTATGAGATTCCAAGACTTGCCACAGACCCGCCGGTGAGAGTGTTTCCTGGTGTTTGGAAACTTCTCTCTTTTTTAAGACTCCCTTCCTGGGACAGATCTCCATCCTTACCTCTTTTGTCTCTCTTTTTATTTTTATATTTTGTCCTACCTCCTTTTGAAGACAATGGGGTGCCTTTCTGGGTGCCTGATGTCCTCTGCCAGCATTCAGAAGTTGTTTTGTGGAATTTGCTCAGCGTTCAAATATTCTTTTGATGAATTTGCGGGGGAGAAACTGATCTCCCAGTCCTATTCCTGTGCCATCTTAGGACCACCCCTAATTTGTTCTTACCTAAAATATTCCACCACAATCCTTCCAGATCAATAGCTGTATCTTGTATTAATATTACATTTTAAAATTCAATGTTCTAACCTATGTAAAATGTATTGAGTGTAAATTGGAAAGTGCTGATTTTAGTTTAACTTTTCCATGATAATCTAGTTTTCCCACAGCATTAATCTTAGTACTTTATTCAGTTCTGTCAGTTCTTGATCCAAAACCATATGGTTTTAAATTAGTAGTTTTATAATTGCACTTTGGTATACCCTATGAGAAGTATCTCTCATTACTCTTTAATTTCGTTTTGTGAATGAACGCCCTGAAGCTGACACAGGTGACTATGTAAGTTTGAATTTATTTTAAGCTACATAGAATGTGCTTCAAAGCCACCCATGGCTAGCGGTGGCCATCTTTGGCAGCTTAGATGTAGAACATATCTAATGTAAATGAAATAAAAATCAACATTTTAAATGCATCATCTTGTTGTACAGAAATGGGGATATATGCATTAATTCAGTTCAGTTCATTTACTCAGTCATATCCAACTCTTTGCAACCCCATGAACCACAGCATGCCAGGCCTCCCTGTCCATCACCAACTCCCAGAGTTTATCAAAACTCATGTCCATTGAGTCAGTGATGCCATCCAACCATCTTATCCTCTGTCTTCCCCTTCTTCTCATGCCTTCAATCTTTCCCAACATCAGGATCTTTTCAAATGATTCAGCTATTTGCTTTAGGTGGCCAAAATATTGGAGTTTCAGGTTTAACATCAGTCCTTTCAATGAGTACAATTGTGCAGTAGTTTGAGCATTCTTTGGCATTGCCTTTCTTTGGAATTAGAATGATAACTGACCTTTTCCAGTCCTGTGGCCACTGCTGAGTTTTCCAAATGTGCTGGCATATTGAGTATAGCACTTTCACAGCATCATCTTTTAGGATTTGATATAGCTCAACTGGAATTCCATCACCTCCACTAGCCTTATTCATAGTGATGCTTTCTAAGGCCCACTTGACTTCACATTCCAGGATGTCTGACTCTAGGTGAGTGATCACACCATCGTGATTATCTGGGTCATGAAGATCTTTTTTTGCATAGTTCTTCTGTGCATTCTTGTCACCTCTTCTTAGCATCTTCTGCTTCTGTTAGGTTCATACCATTTCTGTCATTTATTGAGCCCATCTTTGCATGAAATGTTCCCTTGGTATCCCTAATTTTCTTGAAGAGATAGCTAGTCTTTCCCATTCTGTTGTTTTCTTCTTTTTCTTTGCATTGATCGCTGAGGAAGGCTTTCTTATCTCTCCTTGCTATTCTTTGGAACTCTGCATTCAGATGCTTATATCTTTCCTTTGCTCCTTTGCTTTTTGCTGCTCTTCTTTTCACAGCTATTTGTAAGGCCTCCTCAGACATCCATTTTGCTTTTTTGCATTTCTTTTCCATGGTGATGGTCTTGATCCCTGTCTCCTGTACAATGTCACAAACCTCAGTCCACTGTTCATCAGGCACTGTCTATCATATCTAATCCCTTAAATCTATTTCTCACTTCCACTGTATAATCATAAGGGATTTGATTTAGGTCATACCTGAATGGTCTAGTGGTTTTCCCTACTTTCTTCAATTTCAGTCTGAATTTGAGCCACAGTCAGCTCCTGGTCTTGTTTTTTCTGACTGTATAGAGCTTCTCCATCTTTGGCTGCAAAGAATATAATCAATCTGATATTGGTGTTGACCATCTGGTGATATCCATGCGTAGAGTCTTCTTTTGTGTTGTTGGAAGAGGGTGTTTGCTATGACCAGTATGTTCTCTTGGCAAAATTCTATTAGCCTTTGTGCTGCTTCATTCTGTACTCCAAGGCAAAATTTTTCTATTACTCCAGGTATTTCTTGACTTCCTACTTTTGCATTCCAGTCCCCTATAATGAAAAGGACATCTTTTTTGGGTGTTAGTTCTAAAAGGTCTTGTAGGTCTTCATAGAACCATTCAACTTCAGCTTCTTCAGCCTTATTGGTTGGGGCATAGACTTGGATTACTGTGATATTGAGTGGTTTGCCTTAGAAACTAACAGAGATCATTCTTTTTTGAGATTACATCCAAGTACCGCATTTCGGACTCTTTTGTTGACCATGATGGCTACTGCATTCCTTCTAAGGGATTCTTGCCCACAGTAGTAGATATAATTGTCATCTGAGTTAAATTCACCCATTCCAGTCCATCTTAGTTCGCTGATTCCTAGAAGGTCAACGTTCGCTCTTGCCATCTCCTGTTTGACCACTTCCAATTTGCCTTGATTCATGGACCTAACATTCCAGGTTCCTATGCAATATTGCTCTTTGCAGCATGTGACCTTGCTTCTATCACCACCACCGTTTCTAGTCCCATCCACAACTGGGTGTTGTTTTTGCTTTGGCTCTATCCCTTCATTCTTTCTGGAGTTATTTCTCCACTGATCTCCAGTAGCATATTGGGCACCTACCAACCTTGGAGTTCATCTTTCTGTGTCCTATCTTTTTGCCTTTTCATACTGTTCATGGGGTTCTCAAGGCAAGGATACTGAAGTGGTTTTCCATTCCCTTCCTCCAGTGGACCACATTCTGTCAGACATCTCCACCATGACCCGTCTGTCTTGGATGGCCCCACACTGCATGGCTTAGTTTCATTGAGTTAGACAAGCTGTGATCCATGTGATCAGATTGGCTAGTTGTCTGTGACTGTACTTTCAGTCTGTCTGCCATCTGATGCCCCCTCTCCACACCTACCATCTTACTTGGCTTTCTCTTACCTTGCACATGGGGTATTTCTTCACTGCTGCTCCAGCAAAGCATAGCCACTGCTCCTTACCTTGGGCATGGGGTAGTTCCTCTCGGCAGCTGCCCCTGAGCTTGAACATGGCAGAGCTCCTGTCAGCTGCCGCCCCTGAACTTGGACATGGGGTAACTCCTCTCAGCCACTCCGGCACTGCTGCACCTATTCAAAGCTTTGCTAAATCCCTCAGCAGCACTGTATAGATTTATTTCATAGCTTCTTGAAGGTACTTTTTTGTTGTTTTTCAAAGACCAGGTGTTATCTGACTTTTAGAGGTGAGAGAATTAAACGTGTAGAGAAATTGAGGGCTTCAGTAGGAGCAGAAAAGTGTAATCATATTTACCTTGCTGCATATTTTCTTCGATATTTTACTTACATAAGTATCACTTCCTCATCCTAAGGGGTGAGATACTGGCAAGATGCAGGAGCAGACATGTGGTGGTCTCCAAGGCCAGCCATCCCTTCCACCCAGTGTGATTTGCTGCTCAGGCCTGGCTTTCCTTGCTGGGCAGCTCTGTGCTCTGGGGCTGGGCTGGGCTGGGCTGCACTGGGCTAGACTGGACTGGACTGGCTGGGCGTGGGCTTTCTGGCTTGAAGTGTGGATGGGTGGGTGGGCGAGGCCGGAGTGTCTCTGCTCTAGGAGTTGTTCTGATGATTGAGGAAAACCATGTGCATGAAGCTTTTATGCTTCCTTTTGTAAAGTCCAACACCTGTGCAGAATCTTTTCAGATTTCTCAAAACACTTTCTGGATATTTTTTGAGAATTTTGGTGAGATGTGGGGATCCACTTGTCCCCTCTTCCACATACCCACAAACATTCCATATGATTCCATATGCTTGATATCTCCTGAGCTCAACTCTTATCCATTGTCTATGTCAACACCCATGTTTCCTTGGTACCTGAACTGTGGACAATTTGCCATGGCCAGTGCCCCTCATTCCTTGCTTCTGTGGCCAGTTTCATGAATTTTCTCACCAGTGTATTGTTGCAGCAGGTTTCATACTGTTTGGTACATAAATCATTTGGCCTGTCCTGCCTCCAGAGCACAGCTCCAGTTGAGAGTCGTGGACTCTGGACTGTCTGGATGCCCAGCAGGGCCAGGCGTGTTTGTTTTCTCCTTTCAAGCCCTCATGTGTATTCACGAGTCTTCATTCTTGTCCTGGACACATGTGAGCTGGTTCCTTATTGGGGCTGTACATCCTTTCTTCCAGTTGTTAAGGGCTGCTCTCTACACTTTGTGCTGAGTCTTTTCCTGTCAGCCCCATTTTGTGGGACCATCTTTCAAATTCTCAGGGAGCTTCACTTGATGTTCTTGAGTTTTCAGGGAGGTAATCTTATCTTTTCCGTGGGAGGCATTTGGAGACCTTGACCTGGAGAGAAGCCGTTTCTTCACGAACAGGAGGGGCTGGAGGTGGCCACCCAGCAAGTCAGGCAGCAGCCCTGCTGGCGGAGTTTCCAGACCCCTGCACTGCCTCCTCTCCATGGCCCTGGGTTTGTAGCTGCTTAGCTCACCAGATAGAGATCTTCTCCCATGAGATTGGCACTGGGCAAGTAGTGGGGGTGGCCCCTGGCCCCCCAGGTACTCAGGAAAGCATCATGAGACTCCAACATGCTTGTGACCTGTTGGTGAAAAGAGTTAAACCTGTGGGTGAAAGGGAGCTGTCAGGGCTCCTCTCTGGTGCTCACAGCCTGGCAGGTGGGCTCTCAGTGAGAAAACGGAGATGTAAAGTGGTGAGTTAGACCCAGAAACAATGTGATAATTTATATCCCTCACTTTTTCATTCCAGTTCCTAATTTACAGAACTATTTTCACCTGTATTGGCTCCCTTTGTCCTCACGATGAAAATCAAGCTAGGAGTAGTGATGGAATACAGTGATCCACGTATCCATCACAGGATAGTGCACAGTGTGCACACATGCACAGTGAGCAGCACAGAGACCATCCTGGTCAGAGTGCTTAATGCAAAGTCTGGTACTTCAGCAAACCTGGGACAATTGCCTCAGCTTATGGTGATTTCCCAGCATCTCCTCCAGCCCCCTCCCCTCCTCCCTAACTCCTCCTCCTCCTCTCTTTCCCTTCCTTCCAGCCTTTCCTCTCCTC
Source organism: Bubalus kerabau (assembly GCF_029407905.1). Taxonomy (NCBI): domain Eukaryota; kingdom Metazoa; phylum Chordata; class Mammalia; order Artiodactyla; family Bovidae; genus Bubalus; species Bubalus kerabau. The sequence continues at coordinate 39,234,873 of NC_073647.1, read as the reverse complement.
TCTCCTTCCCCTTCTCTCCCCTCTCTTCCTTCCCTCCTTCTCTTCCTCCCTTCTTTCTTCCCACTCCTTCCCTCCTTCTCCCTCTCTTCTACAGTTCTTTCCTCCCTTCCCCTCCCTTCTCCCCTCTCCTACCTTTCAGCCTGCTTGCTTTCTTTCCTTCTCTTTTGTGAAACTTCCTTCTCTTCTCTTTCATCTTCACTCCCCATCCTTTCTTCCTTCCTTCCTCCTCTCCCATCCCTTCCTTCTCTGCTCCTCTTCTCTCTCTTTTGTTCTCTCCTTTTCATCTCTCCCCTCATTTTTCCTTCCCTCCTCTCCCATCACTTCCCCTTCCATCCCCTTCTTTTCTCCTTCTTCCTTCTTTTCTTTTCCTTTCTTTTTCACTATTTTCCTTCCTCTCTCCCCTTGTTCCTTCCCCTCTCCTCTTGTCTCCTCTTCTCTCTTCTCCCCTGCCTCCTTTCCTCTTCCCTCCTGTGCTGTCCTGTCCTCTCTTTCTCTTTCCTTCTCTCTTTCCTCTCCTATCCTTCCTTCTTCCTTTTCTCTCCTCTTCCCTCTCTCATCTCTTACATGTTACCTTTCATCTTGTTTCCTATTTTTCTTCTTTTTCTTCCTTCTAAGTAAACGAAGCTTGGTGTGTGTCCCAAGTTAATTTGAATTAAAATATTTGTCAGTATTTAAAAATATTTATGTAGTACTTGTTTTATCCTAAATAAGACAAGCAAAGATCTATGGAGTAAAATTAATACCTCTCCCTTCCCTCCATCACTGAGAAACAATGACATCAACTTACCTCCATCAACGCATCTCTGTTGCATACTCAATACTCATAGCCTGGTGCCTCTACTTCTGCAGAATTTCCATGTGCATGCTAAATCACTTCATTCCTGTCCGACTCTTTGTGACCTTATGAACCATAGCCCACCAGGCCCCTCCATTCATGGGATTCTCCAGACAAGAATACTAGAGTGGGTTGCTGTGCCCTCCTCCAGGGTATCTTCCTGATCCAGGGATCAAACCTGCATCCAGGCAGATTCTTCACCACTAGCACCACGTGGGAAGCATTTCCACAAATATATGCTATGGAATATACACTAGACATGTTTTGGGATTTTTTTTTTTTTAATAAAAATCATTTTGTTCTTGAGTTCAAGTTTTTCACTTATGTGGGATGCAGTTGTTTGAAGCACAGTAAGGTTCTGAGTTTACTTTTCTTCTCCAGATACATAACTTATCCCTTAATGTCTGAAACCTCCATTTTCTTCCCCTGAACTCTAAACTCTTGAGCCCTTAACCACTCTCCACTCTATTCTTTATTGTAGTTTACAGTGCCATTTCACATGACAAGTATGCCTTCTTATTGTGATTTCAAAAAACACCCTATAACTTTTCCACTTAGGCAATTTCTTCTCAAATCATATTGAGAGTTTTGGCACAATAACTAAATCATGAATTGCTTGGAGAAAAAAAAAATATTTACAATATTGACTCTCTCCATCCACATTCATATATACGTATATATATATATATATATATATATATATCAATTAAAATATATATGTATATCAATTAATCCACCTTTAAAACCTTTGTAAAATAGTTCTAGCTGTGTTCAAATTGGTCTTCATGTCCTTGTTAAAATTCTAATCAAACAATTTATTTTATACGTTTTTCCTTCCCTATGGTTCTGTCATCACATTATTTCTTCTGATTATCATTGGTATGTAGAGAAGTCAGTATTCTTAAACAAATGTGTTGGTGTGTGTTTTGTCTGCCCGCTTTACTGAAATATCTTTTCATTTCTCTAAACTTGTTGATTTTCTTAGTATTTGCGGTTTAAGGCGATCCAACCAGTCCATTCTGAAGGAGATCAGCCCTGGGATTTCTTTGGAAGGAATGATGCTAAAGCTGAACCTCCAGTACTTTGGCCACCTCATGCGAAGAGTTGACTTATTGGAAAAGACTGATGCTGGGAGGGATTGGGGGCAGGAGGAGAAGGGGATGACAGAGGATGAGATGGCTGGATGGCATCACTGACTTGATGGATGTGAGTCTGAGTGAACTCCGGGAGTTGGTGATGGACACGGAGGCCTGGCGTGCTGCGATTCATGGGGTCACAAAGAGTTGGTCACGACTGAGTGACTGAACTGAACTGAGTCATACAGTGTTGGAGTCTGATATACTGAAAAATTAAACTCAAGCCAAACCAAACAGTGTCTCATAATGTTAGTAAGTGCTGTAGAGCATTGTGCTGGCAAAGCCAGCCAGGGTATTTGCTTTCTGGATGTGGGTAATGGGAATATCTTGAATACAGTGATTATGATGTGGTAAGAAGAGAGATGACATCTATACTTGAGAAGATGAGTGGAAGGGTACTGAGCAACTCTTCTGCTTTTGAGCCATCTACTTTTGAGCTGTGTGTAGTGCCCAACCTAGACAGCTTCTGATCATTTAGGCTTCGTGGAAACAGTGTCTGGGTAGAGTAAGTTTCATAAGAAACATCATTTGTGTTTGACCTTGGAGCAGTTCTAGTAATGAAAATTCATGTGTTATTGGGCTTCTTGCCATGACCTCATGAGGGTCTAGGGAGCCATCTGGATCCTAGGCATTTTGAGAATGCTTCCAGTGCTTGAGTATTTGAATACAATAGCACCAATAGGTTACAAAATGGAAGCACAGTTCTTAATCAGAAAACAAATTAAAAGGGAGTAAGCTTTTACCCATGGTAACTCATCCTTGTGCAGATACACATAGAACAGGTGACAAGATCCTGAAAGAGCTGGGATCCATGATTGAGGGTAGTGGCAGAAAAGGGTCAACTTCTTCTAGGTCTATGGCTAAATATTGGGAGCAGTCATAAAGATATGAGGGGAAGAGATAAGGAAACTTCATTGCAGAGTAAGAAGTGGGGACTAAGCAGGTCATCTACCATGAGGCCATGTTGTGTACAGTGTGCTGTCCACATGGTGCTGTTCACTGAGACTAGGTGTACACAGAGCCTCTCTGGGTTGTGTAATGTGCAACAGAATTGTCACTTGTGGTGGCCTCTGGACCACTGATGGCTGCAAGTGTCTCAGAGCTGGCTTCCATGAAGTCAGGAGGGCCCTGGGAGCCACATAGATATCTGGCCTCATGACTGTGATTTCAGTGGTCCACGCTGAAAATTTTAAACACATATGACAGGAAAAGGGAAGGATAACTCTCAACAGATTGGCATAGAACAAGAACAGGCTGATTTACTCTGGGATATCAGATTTCCATAGGTGTACAGAGAGCAGGCGAGGAGGTCCCCAAAGAGAGTGGGATGAAATTGAAGGGCAGTAGAAGATATTAAGACGAGGTGGCAAGAATACACAGAAGAACTGTAAACAAAAGATCTTCATGACCAAGATAATAATGATGGTGTGATCACTCACCTAGAGTCAGACATCCTGGAATGTGAAGTCAAGTGGGCCTTAGAAAGCATCACTACGAACAAAGCTAATGGAGGTGATGGAATTCCAGTTGAGCTATTTCAAATCCTGAAAGATGATGCTGTGAAAGTGCTGCACTCAATATGCCAGCAAATTTGGACAACTCAGCAGTGGCAATAGGACTGGAAAAGGTCAGTTTTCATTCCAATTCCAAAGAAAGGCAATGCCAAAGAATGCTCAAACTACCGCACAATTGCACTCATCTCACACGCTAGTAAAGTAATGTTAAAAATTCTCCAAGCCAGACTTCAGCAATATGTGAACCATGAACTTCCAGATGTTCAAGCTGGTTTTAGAAAAGGCAGAGGAACCAGAGATCATATCACCAACATCTGCTGGATCATGGAAAAAGCAAGAGAATTCCAGAAAAACATCTATTTATGCTTCATTGACTATGCCAAAGCCTTTGACTGTGTGGATCATAATAAACTGTGGAAAATTCTGAAAGAAATGGGAATACCAGACCACCTGACCTGCCTCTTGAGAAACCTATATGCAGGTCAGGAAGCAACTGTTAGAACTGGACATGGAACAACAGACTGGTTCCAAATAGGAAAAGGAGTACGTCAAGGCTGTATATTGTCACCCTACTTATTTAACTTTTATGCAGAGTACATCATGAAAAACGCTGGGCTAGAAGAAGCACAAGCTGGAATCAAGATTGCTAGGAGAAATATCAATAACCTCAGATAGGCAGATGACACCACCCTTATGGCAGAAAGTGAAGAGGATCTAAAAAACCTCTTGATGAAAGTGAAAGTGGAGAGTGAAAAAGTTGGCTTAAAGCTCAACATTCAGAAAACGAAGATCATGGCATCTGGTCCCATCACTTTATGGGAAATAGATGGGGAAACAGTGTTAGACTTTATTTTTGGGGGCTCCAAAATCACTTCAGATGGTGATTGCAGCCATGAAATTAAAAGACGCTTACTCCTTGGAAGGAAAGTTATGACCAACCTAGATGGCATATTGAAAACCAGAGACATTACTTTTCCAACAAAGGTCCGTCTAGTCAAGGCTATGGTTTTTCCTGTGGTCATGTATGGATGTGAGAGTTGGACTGTGAAGAAAGCTGAGCGCCGAAGAATTGATGCTTTTGAACTGTGGTGTTGGAGAAGACTCTTGAGAGTCCCTTGGACTGCAAGGAGCTCCAGCCAGTCCATTCTGAAGGAGATCAGCCCTGGGATTTCTTTGGAAGGAATGATGCTAAAGCTGAACCTCCAGTACTTTGGCCACCTCATGTGAAGAGTTGAGTCATTGGAAAAGACTCTGATTCTAGGAGGGATTGGGGGCAGGAGGAGAAAGGGATGACAGAGGATGAGATGGCTGCATGGCATCACTGACTCGATGGACGTGAGTCTGAGTGAACTATGGGTGATGGTAATGGACAAGGAGGCCTTGCATGCTGCGATTCATGGGGTCGCAAAGAGTCAGACACGACTGAGCAACTGAACTGAACTGAACTGAACTGAGGATAACATTTCTTAGGAGTATAGAAAATCTTGTTTGTACAGTCATAGGGATGTAGTGGGTAGGGTTCTCAAAATTACATGGGATAGTGAAAGGGACACAGGGCATGTCCTTCCCCTTGGAGCAGTGCCCTACCCAGTCTGGTGCTGTTCACACAGACTACTGAGCCTGCCTGAGTAGAGTAAGGCTCACAAGAACATCGTTTGTGGTTGCCTCTGTAACATTGATATGGGTGGAGTTACAAGTGTCCATTACCTGCCAGTTTTGATTCCATAATAACCCTGAGCTTATCTGCTGCTCTGATATCTTTAGGATGATTTTGTTGGTCTTCTGCTCTCAGTGTGAACACACAGAGTGTACAGAAGGAAAGATGATTCCTAAGTGTAAAAAGGAGGAGTACAAGAAGTATTCAATCTCTCTCTCTTTCACTCTCTCAGTCTTTTTCTTTCTTTCTTTCTTTTTTTTTACATTTCCAGTAGGCACAGAAACAGGGATGGTGGATATCAAGTGAAGGAGAAATGCAGGTTAAAATCAGTGGGTGGGTATTCTCTGGGGGTATGGATATATGCTGAGTGCAACCATCAGGATGTGATGGACAGAGATCATAGGTGCTTCTAAGACAGCCCAGGGACAGTGATCAGAGACACTGATCAGACAGTCCTACTGTGTACAATGCCCTGCCTAGACAGATACTAATCATGTAGACCATGTGTAATCAGTATCTGTCTGGGTAGAGTAAATCTCACAGAAATGTCATTTGTGCTTGACCTTGGAGCAGTTTTAGTGCTGGAGCTGCATGTGTCCTTGGGCTTCTTGCCATGATGTCATGAGGGTCCAGGGAGGCACTTGGTCATAGGCATCTTGAGGATATTTCCCGTGCTTGAATATTCCTAATAGTATCAGCACCTACAGGATAGACAAGGGAAATAAAGTTCCTATTACAAAAGAAATTAAAGGGAATAAGCTTTTACTCATTGTAATGCATCTCATGCAGATATACATAAAATGGTAATCAGATCCTGATGAGGTCAGAGTCAAGCTTCGGGGCCGTGGGTCAACATTTTCAATGTATGTATCTAAGTCTTTTTTTTTTTTTAACTTTACAAAATTGTATTAGTTTTGCCAGATATCAAAATGAATCCGCCACAGGTATACATGTATCTAAGTCTTGAGGGCAGTCATCAATGTGTGTTGAGAAGAGAGAAGACAATTGAAAAAGAGCATGGGATATGGACTTAAGCAGGTCCTCCATATCCAGAACAAGAAGTGTGTCATGCCCTGCGCAGACAGGTGCTTTTCACTTAAACTCAGTGAAAGGACCTGCCTGGGTAGAGTAAGACTCACAAGAACATCGTTTGTGGTGGCCTCAGATCAGTAATGAGGGTGGAGTTGCAGGTTTCCTTGAGCTGCCTACCTTGATGTCATAATGACCCTGAGAGGGATCTATGGCCCTGGCATCCTCAGGATAATTTCAGTAGTCCTATCTTCACACTGTGAAAACAGAGAGCTTACAGAAGGAAAACTGATTCCTTTGAGAAGAGAGAAATATGATATGTTTGTCTCTCTCTCTCTCTCTCTCTCTCGATTTTTGTAGATCTCAAGTAGGCAAGAGAAGTGGACGGTGGATATCTAGTGATGGATAGATGCAGGTTACAAAGCAGTGGGTGGATCTTCTTGAGGGGTCCAGCTATATCTTGAGTGCAGCCATCAGGATGTAATGGGACAGAAATCATAGGTGCTTCTAAGACAGCCCAGAGTCTTGGGTTGATTGATCAGAGACAGCCCTGCTGTGTGCAATGCCATGCCTAGACAGGTACTGATACTGTAGACCTAGTGTAGTCAGTATCTGTCTTGGTAGAATAAGGCTCACTAGGAACATGATTTATGGTCGACCTTGGAGCAGTTCTAGTGTTGGAGCTGTGTATGTCCTTGGCTACTTGCCATGATGTTATGAGGGTCCAGAGAGCCACTGCATTCCAGGCGTTTTGAGGATGCTTCCAGTGCTTGAATATTTCTAATATCATATCTGCACCTATAGGTTAGAAAAGGGAGGAAATTGTAAGAGAGTGAACTTCTTCCAATGTCCCTTATCTCTGTACAGATACACTTAGAAGGTGACAAGATCCTCAAAGAGTTTGGATGTAAGATTGATGGTAGTGGGACAATTTTTTCTATGTCTGGAGCTAAATACTGAGTGCAGTGACCAAGGTATTGTGAGAAGAGATAATAAAATTGAAGAACAGCATGGAAAATGAACTAATCAGATCCTCCACCTTAAGGCCATGTGGTGTGCTGTGCCCTGCCCAGCCAGGTGCTGTTCACGTAGACTTCCTGTGAGCACACCTGCCTGAGCAGAGTAAGGCTCAAAAGAACATTGTTTGTGGTGGCCTCTGGACAAGCAATGTGGATGGATTTGTGAGTGACCATGAACTGCCTGTCTTGATGTCATAATGACATTGGAGTCATCTGTGCCTCTAGCATCCTCAGAAAGATGTGTGGTCCACTCCTTACTATGTGAACACAGAGAGTTTACAGAGGGTAGGATGATACCTACGAGGAGAATAGAGAAATATGAGATGCTTTTCTTTCTCTGATCCTCCTTCATCTGAAGTAAGTATTAAGGGGAGTGCAGGGGACAGTCCCTGAGGATGGATAAACGATTCACAAACTGGATGGGTATTCCCTTGGTGTCTGGTTATATCTTGCATGGAGCCATCAGGATGTGGAGGCAAGAGATATGGAAGCTACTTGGAAGAGCATAACAGGGACTGGGTTGTGGCTACACATTAGAGATTTGCTCTGTGTAGTGCCCTAGCAGACAGGTACTGTTGACTTTGACAATGTGTGAACAGTGCCTGTCTGGGTGAGTAGGACACTCCAGGCACATTGGTGTGGTGTTATTTGTGTTGGGTGCAGTTTTAAGTGTGAAACTCCAATGTTCTTAGCTCCCTCCAGAAAGTTATGAGCATCCTTCAAACACCTGAGTCTCTGAAATCTTCAGTATCACTTATGAATTCCATTTCTAAACATTGAATGGGTACAGGTTAGAAGAGAAAAGGGAAATTCCTTTGAAATGAAGAGAGGTCTGAAACACCCATTTCTCTCTTGGTCCTCATTCTTCTGAGTGTGTACAGTATGTAGAAGTAGTGAGGATGGTCTAGTGAGGGAGGGATGCAAATGTGAGGGTAGTGAATCACCATTTTCAACCTCAATACATAAAACTTGGGAAGGTCCAAGGACTTGGTAGGAATAATGAGGAATGTTTCATTCTAGAATGTGAAGGGGTCAAGCAGGATCTCCACCTTGAGGCCATGCTGTGTGCAGTGCCCTGCCTGGAGAGGTTCTGTTTACTTCAACTACTGGTAAAAAGAGCCTTCCTGGATAGAGTACTGTGCCCCTGGTTCTTCACTAATTGTGGCCAGTGGACCAGGGGTGGGTGTGGGCTTCAGGTGACATTCATCCAACATGTTTGGAAGGCCCTGGAAGCCACAAAGATGTTGAGCTTGTGTTGATTATGATTGCACTAGCCCAGATCTGAAAATGTGCCCATGTAAAGTAGGGAATAGAAAGATAAATGCTACTAGAATCATGTTCATCATACTTACAGATCATTTCCCTTATGATCACACATTTCCTTGGATACTTGTAGACTACCTGAAGAGATTCTCAAGGAAAAAGAGATGCAAGTTGGATGAGAGTATGTTCATATTTTAAAAGGAAATTGGAAAAACTTTGTTGCAGCATCAGAATATGATGAGGAAAGATATGTGAGGATATGAGGGTCAAAGGGGAATCCTCCACCTGGAAGCCAAGCTGTGTGCACTGCACTGCCAGACAGGTGCAGTTCATGTAGAACCAGTGTACTGTGCTCTGGATAGATAGTGTAACACTGACAAGAAAATCGTTTGTGGTGTCTTCTGGAAAAATGACATGGATGGATTTGCAGGTTTCACTGAGCTGCTTGTCCTTATAACATAATGATCCAGGGAGTCATCTGTGGCTGAGGAATCCTCGAGACTATTTCATTAGTCCTACCTGCACAATGTGAACACAAAGATATTTCAGAAGGCGAAATGCTTCCTGAGAACATAAGTGAGAAAAACTAGAGGTCTTCGCACTCTGTATTGGGTTTCATACATATCCAGAAGGCAGAAACGTGGATGATGGATACCTATTGAAGGAGGGATTAAGATTACAATAGGTAGGTGATTATTCTCTAGGGGTCTGGATCTATATTTTGAGCAGCCTATAGAAAGCAGCGGGTGGATTGATCATAATTGCCTGTATGACAGCCTGGAGTCTTGGGTTAATACATATATGAGACCTCTGCTGTTTGCAATGCCCTGCCTAGAGAAGAACAGATCATGTATACTTCGACTACACATTCCCTGTCTTTGTAAAATGAGCCTCACTGGGAACCTGATTTTTGCCTGACCTTGGAGCAGTTCTAGTTTTGGAGCTGCATGGCTCTGTGGGCTGCTTCGCATGATATCTTGTGGGTCCAGGGAGTCAGCCGGTTTGTAGGCCTTGTGAGCGTGCTTCCAGTGCTTCAGTATTCCTAATAGTTTCAGCACCTACAGGTTAGATAATGGAATCGCACTTCCTAGTAGAAAAGGAACTAAACAGAGTGAGCTTTTATCCAAGCTATCTCATCCTGGTACAGATACACTTAGGTCAGGTGATGAGATCCTGTGAGAGGGGTGATCCAGGTTTGATAGTCGTGGTCAACTTTTTCTAGGGGCATGGATAAATGTTGGGGGTAGTCAGCACTTAAAGAACCTGTAATCAGAGGCTTCCTGAGTAGAGTAATGTGCAATGATATCACCATGACTGGTAGGCCACGGACAGTGGATGGGTGTGGGGCTCCAGGTGATATTAGTCCAAGACATCAGGAGGGCCAGGAAGCCACCTAGGTGACAAACAAACCTCGATCATGATCTCAGTAGTCCACATCTGAAAATGTGACTATGTGTAATGTAGAGAACGGAGAAATTATTGCTACTAGAATCACATTTACCTTGATTGTTGTGCATTTACCTGTGTTCACAGATATCTCTAGGTAATGTGTAGACCAGCTGAACATATCCTCAAGGAGAGGAGATGCAGGTTGGATGACAGAGGATCAACGTTTGATGGTGCTTCGATATATGTTTGTTGTAGCATCAGAATATACATGATGAGCAGCAGTATGTGTGGATGTTAGGGTGAAAGGGCAAGTATTCCTCCTGAAAATCCTCCTGGGTGCAGTGCCCTGCCCAATTAGGTTGAGTTCCCCTAGGTGCTCTGTGAACCGGACTGTCTAGGTAGAGTAACGCTCACAAAACATCTTTGTGGTGGCCTCTGGACGAGTGTCGTGCATGGAGTCGCAGGAGTCCTTGAGCTGCCTTTCTTGATGTCATAATGACCCTTGAGTCATCTGTGCCTCTAACAACCTCGGAACGATTTCATTCGTCCTCTCCTCACAATGTGACCACAGACAGCGCACAGAGGGAAAGAACTACATATCTGGAGAAGAGAAAAATTAAAGATGATTTTTTCTCACTCTTCACTCCCATATATCTAAAACAAGCATAGGGTTGTGAGGAGTGGACAGGCACTCAGGGAGGGATGATAATGAAAATGAGCTCATTGTTATCTCCAGGGGCTGGAAATATCCTGAGCGCAGTCATGGGCATGATAGGGAGAGAGGTCGTAGCTGTTTCTAAGAGAGAGCAAAGGCTTGGGTAGATCCTCCACGGAGAGAACTTCTGGGTAGTTCGGTTCAGTTCAGTCGCTCAGTAGTGTCTGACTCTTTGCGGCACCATTAATCGCAGTATGCCAGGCCTCCCTGTCCATCATCAACTCCCGGAATTCACTCAGACTCATGTCCATCGAGTCAGTGAGGCCATCCAGTGATCTCATCCTCTGTCGTCCCCTTCTCCTCCTGCCCCCAATCTCTCCCAGCATCAGAGTCTTTTCCAATGAGTCAACTCTTCGCATGAGGTGGCCAAAGTACTGGAGTTTTAGCTTTACCATCTTTTCTTCCAAACAAATCCAAGGGCTGATCTCTTTCAGAATCGACTGGTTGGATCTCCTTGCAGTCCAGGGGACTCTCAAGGGTCTTCTCCAACAACACAGTTCAGAAGCATCAATTCTTCAACATTCATCCTTCTTCACAGTCAGACTCTCACATACATACATGACCACAGGAAAAACCATAGCCTTGACTAGACGAACCTTTGTTGGCAAAGTAATGTCTCTGCTTTTGAATATGCTTTCTAGGTTGGACCTAACTTTCCTTCCAAGGAGTAAGCGTCTTTTAATTTCATGGCTGCAGTCACTATCTGCAGTGATTTTGGAGACAAAAAAATAAAGTCTGACACTGTTTCCACTGTTTTCCCATCTATTTTCCATGAAGTGATGGGACCAGATGTCATGATCTTTGTTTTCTGAATATTGAGCTTTAAGCCAACTTTTTCACTCTCCACATTCATTTTCATCAAGAGGCTTTTTAGTTCCTCTTCACTTTCTGCCATAAGGGTGGTGTCATCTGCCTATCTGAGGTTATTGATATTTCTCCCGGCAATCTTGATTCCAGCTTGTGCTTATTCCAGTCCAGCATTTCTCATGATGTACTCTGCATATAAGTTAAATAGGCAGGGTGATAATATACAGCCTGGATGTACTCCTTTTCCTATTTGGAACCAGTCTGTTCCATGTTCAGTTCTAACTGTTGCTTCCTGACCTGCATACAGATTTCTCAAGAAGCAGGTCAGGTGGTCTGGTATGCTCATCACTTTCAGAATTTTCCACAGTTTATTGTGATCCACACAGTCAAAGGCTTTGGCATAGTCAATAAAGCAGAAATAGATGTTTTTTCTGGAATTCTCTTGCTTTTTCCATGATCCAGCAGATGTTGGTGATTGGATCTCTTGTTCCTCTGCCTTTTCTAAAACCAGCTTGAACATCAAGAAGTTCACCATTCACATAATGCTGAAGCCTGGCTTGGAGAATTTTGAGCATTACTTTACTAGCATGTGAGAAGAGTGAATTGTGCAGTAGTTTGAGCATTCTTTGGCATTGCCTTTCTTTGGGATCAGAATGAAAACTGACCTTTTCCAGTCCTGGGGCCACTGCTGCGATGTCCAAATTTTCTGGCATATTGAGTGCAGCACTTTCACAGCATCATCTTTCAGCATTAGAAATAGCTCAACTGGAATTCCATCACCTCCACTAGCTTTGTACGTAATGATGCTTTCTAAGGCCCACTTGACTTCAAATTCCAGGATGTCTGGCTCTAGGTCAGTGATCACACCATCGTGATTATCTGGGACATGAAGATCTTTTTGAAGAGTTCTTATGCAATTTCTTGCCACCTCTTCTTGATATCTTCTGCTTCTGTTAGGTGCATACCTTTTCTGGGTAGACTTCCCTATAAAACAGGAGCTGCTCCATTCTGTTTCATGGCACCAGTGCATGTTTCAGTCAAAAACGCTCAGTAGGACACACAGTGCTGACCTTTGTATGCAGCATAATGGTGGAGATCCAAGTGTGTTTGTTTCTCCTATGGAAAAGCTATGAAGACACTCGCATTCCCCTCATCTCAGGAATCTTCAGTGTAATTTCATTAGTCTCTAATTTCTAGTGGTGTACCTGATGTATAACTTGTGTGTGTGTGCCAGGATGTCATGAGGTTCTGGAGAGCCACATGGATCCCATAATTTTGAGAAGCCTTTTAGTACAGAAATATTCCCAATAGCATGAGTAGCTATGATTTAGAAAATGGAAACACACAACATATTAGGAAAAAAAAATTTGAGAGAGAGACAGAAAAACTAAAAGGAATTGGTTTTTACCCATGGTACCTCAAACTTCTGCAGATATAAATAGAACACGGAAAGAGACCCTGTGACAGGTGCAAACCATGTTGCTGGGCCATGAGTCAACTTTCTAGTTCCACGACTCAATGTCGGGTGTCCTCCTCACTTAAAGAAGTGTGAACACAGCCTTACTAGGTGGAGGAATACTTAAGTGCATCAACATTCCTCGAGGCCTTGGCATTTGAAATGGTGTGCAGCTCCAGGTGATATTATCCCTAGGTATAAGGCAGTCCTGGTAACCACAGACCTATCAAACATCCCTATATTTTGATCCCAATTGTTCAGATCTGAAAATGTGAACACATATAATGTAGAGGATGGATAGGATAGGTAAATGCTACTAGAATCACATTCACCTTGCTTGCTGATCATATACCCTATGATGCCAAATTTCTCCAGGTACATGTCAACCAGCAGAAGGGATTTTCAAGGAGAAGAGGTGCATGTTGGATGTCAGTCTGTCCATGATGTCAAGAGAAATGGGTAAATCTTTGTTGCAGCATCGGGATATGATGAGCAAAGGCATGTGTGGGTGTGAATGTGAAAGGGAAATATTCGACACGGAAGTACTGTTGTGTGGAGTGCCATGCCAATCCAGGGGCAATTCACATACAATTGGTGTACTGTGTATCGAATGCCTACTGTAAGGCTCACAAGATCCTCATTTGTGGTGGATCTGGACGAGAGATGTGGATGGATTGGTAGTTTTCACTCTGTTGTCTGCCTTTATACCATAATAACCTGGGGAGTCATCTTTAGCTGATGAATCCTCAGGATTATTTCAACAGTCCTGTCTGTACTATGTGAACACAAGTATTTTATAAAAGTCAAGATGATACCTAAAAGAGGAAGTGAGTAATACAAGAGGGATCCTCTCTCTGTCTCGGAATTCATACATATCAAGAAGCCATAGAGTCGTGGATGATGGATACCTATTGAAGGAGGAAATCATGTTACAATAAGCAGGTGAATCTTCTCGAGGGGTCTGGATCTATATGGCGAGCAGCCTATAGAATGCAGCGGGCGGAGTGATCACAATTGCCTGTAAGAGGGCCTGGAGACTTGGGTTAATCCGTATTTGAGACCTGTGCTGTTTGCAGTGCCCTGCCTAGAGAAGAACAGATCATGTATACCTCAACTACACATTCCCTGCCTTTGTAGAATGAGCCTCACTGGAAACATGATTTTGGCCTGCCCTTGGAGCAGTTCTAGTTTTGGAGCTGCATGGCTCTGTGGGCTGCTTCCCATGATATCTTGTGGGTCCGGGGAGCCAGCCGTTTTGCAGGCCTTGTGAGGGTGCTTCCAGTGCTTGAGCATTCCTAATAGTTTCAGCACCTACAGGTTAGATAATGGAATCGCACTTCCTAGTAGAAAAGGAACTAAAAACGAGTGCGCTTTTATCCAAGCTATCTCATCCTGGTACAGATACACTTAGGTCAGGTGATGAGATCCTGTGAGAGGGGTGATCCAGGTTTGATAGTCATGGTCAACTTTTTCTAGGGGCATGGATAAATGTTGGGGGTAGTCAGCACTTAAAGAACCTGTAATCAGAGGCTTCCTGAGTAGAGTAATGTGCAATGATATCACCATGACTGGTAGGCCACGGACAGTGGATGGGTGTGGGGCTCCAGGTGATATTAGTCCAAGACATCAGGAGGGCCAGGAAGCCACCTAGGTGACAAACATACCTCGATCATGATCTCAGTAGTCCACATCTGAAAATGTGACTATGTGTAATGTAGAGAACGGAGAAATTATTGCTACTAGAATCACATTTACCTTGATTGTTGTGCATTTACCTGTGTTCGCAGATATCTCTAGATAATGTGTAGACCAGCTGAACATATCCTCAAGGAGAGGAGATGGAGGTTGGATGACAGAGGATCAATGTTTTGATGGAGGTAGGATATATATTTGTTGTAGCATCAGAATATGCATGATGTGAAGGAGTATGTGTAAATGTTAGGGTGAAAGGGCACGTTGTCCTCCTGCAAGTCCTCCTGCCTGCACTGCCCTGCCCAGATAGTTGAGTTCACCTAGGTGCTGTCCAGGTAGAGTAATGCTCACAAAACATCCTTTGGGGTGGACCCTGGATGAGTGGCTTGCAGGGAGTCGCAGGAGTCCTTGAGCTGCCTGCCTTGTTGTCATAATGACCCTTGAGTCATCTGTGCCTCTACCATGCTTGGGACCATTTCATTCATCTTCTCCTCACCGTGTGACCACAGACACCGTACAGAGGGAAAGAAGTACATATTTGGAGAAGAGAGAAAGTAAGATGCTGCTCTTCTCACTCTTCACTCCAATGTCAAACAAGCATAGGGTTGTGAGGAGTGGACAGGCACGCAAGGAGGGATAATGATGAAAATCAGCTCGTTGTCATGTCCAGGGGCTGGAGATATCCTGAGTACAGTCATGGGCGTGATGGGGAGAGAGGTCCTAGCTGCTTCTCAGAGAGAGCAGGGGCTTGGGTAGATCCTCCACGGAGAGCCCTTCGGGGTAGTTCAGTTCAGTTTAGTTGCTCAGTCATCTCCGACACTTTGTGACCACATGAATGACAGCAAGCCATGCCTCCCTGTCCATCACCAAATACTGGAGTTCACACAGACTCAAGTCTATCGTGGAGAAGGCAATGGCACCACACTCCAGTACTCGTGCCTGGAAAATCCCATGGACAGAGGAGCCTGGTTGGCTGCAGTCCATGGGGTCCCTAAGAGTCGGACACGACTGAATGACTTCACTTTCACTTTTCACTTTCATGCACTGGAGAAGGAAACGGCAGCCCACTCCATTGTTCTTGCCTGGAGAACCCCAGGGACGGGGGAGCCTGGTGGGCTGCCATCTGTGGGGTCGCACAGAGTCGGACACCACTGAAGTGACTTAGCAGCAGCATGTCCATCGAGTCAGTGATGCCATCCAACCATCTCATCCTCTGTCGTCCCCTTCTCCTCCTGCCCCCAGTCCCTCCCAGCACCAGTCTTTTCCAGTGAGTCAACTCTTCGCATGAGGTGGCCAAAGTACTGGAGGTTCAGCTTTAGCATCATTCCTTCCAAAGAAATCCCAGGGCTGATCTCCTTCAGAATGGACTGGCTGGAGCTCCTTGCAGTCCAAGGGACTCTCAAGAGTCTTCTCCAACACCACAGTTCAAAAGCATCAATTCTTCGGTGCTCAGCCTTCTTCACAGTCCAACTCTCACATCCATACATGACCACAGGAAAAACCATGGCCTTGAGTAGACAAACCTTTGTTGGCAAAGTAATGTCTCTGCTTTTGAATACGCTTTCTAGGTTGGTCATAACTTTCCTTCCAAGGAGTAAGCGTCTTTTAATTTCATGGCTGCAGTCACCATCTGAAGTGATTTTGGAGCCCCCCAAAATAAAGTCTGACACTGTTTCCACTGTTTCCCCATCTATTTGCCATGAAGTGATGGGACTGGATGCCATGATCTTCGTTTTCTGAATGTTGAGCTTTAAGCCAACTTTTTCACTCTCCGCTTTCACTTTCATCAAAAGGCTTTTTAGTTCCTCTACTTTCTGCCATAAGGGTGGTGTCATCTGCCTATCTGAGGTTATTGATATTTCTCCCGGCAATCTTGATTCCAGCGTGTGCTTCTTCCAGTCCAGCGTTTCTCATGATGTACTCTGCATAGAATTTAAATAAGCAGGGTGACAATATACAGCCTTGACGTACTCCTTTTCCTCTTTGGAACCAGTCTGTTGTACCATGTCCAGTTCTAACAGTTGCTTCCTGACCTGCATACAGATTTCTCAAGAGGCAGGTCAGATGGTCTGGTATACCCATCCCTTTAGAATTCTCCACAGTTTATTGTGATCCACACTGTCAAAGGCTTTGCATAGTCAAAAAGCAGAAATAGATGTTCTTCTGGAACTCTCTTGCTTTTTCCGTGATCCAGCAGATGTTGGCAATTGCATCTCTGGTTCCTCTTCCTTTCCTAAAACCAGCTAGGACATCAGAAGTTCTCGGTTCTCATATTGCTGAAGCCTGGCTTGGAGAATTTTGAGCATGACTTTACTAGCCTGTGAGATGAGTTCAATTGTGCAGTAGTTAGAGCATTCTTTGGCATTGCCTATCTTTGAGCTTGGAATGAAAACTGACCATTTGCAGTCCTGTGGCCAGCACTGAGCAACTGGCGCACTAAGCGCAGGCGGCCGCAGCCGGCGGACTAAGCTCAGGCGGCTGTGCCCGGCGCAGTAAGCTCAGGCGGCTGCGCCCGGCACACTAAGCGAGGCCATGAGGCGCTACCCCACGTCAGAGGTCAAAGGGCAGACGCTGAAAGGGCACCATACCGGAAGTGCGGCGGCCAAGAGGAATTACCCCACGTCTGAGGTTAGAACAGCGCCGAGAGTGCCGGGCTGCGACGGCACAGGAACGGCCGAGAGGAGCTACCCCGCGTCGGAGGTCAGGGGGGCGGCCGAGAGGAGCTACCCCGCGTCCGAAACCACGGGGAGGGGGGGGAGGGGAGGCGACAAGAGGTGTTACCCCACGTCCGAGATCAGGGGCTGTGACGAGAGGAGCTACCTTGCGACCGAGGTCGGGGGGAGGGGGGGCGACGAGAGGTGTTACCCCGTATCCGAAGTCAGGGGCGGCAATGCTAGGAGCTACCTCGCGTCCTAGGTCAGGGCCGGAGACGAGAGGAGAGGAGCTACCCCGCGTCTGAGGTCAGGGGTTTTGAGAAGAGGAGCTACCTCGCTTCCGAGTTCAGGAGGTGCGGCCGAGTTGTGTCACTACGTGTCCGAGGTCAGGTGGGGGGGCCGAGAGGAGTTAACTCCGCGTATGAGGTCAGGGGCGGCGGCCGGGAGGAGCTACCCCACACCCCCAAGCCCGAGGCCAGGGGTGGCGGCCGGGAGGAGCAACCACACGTCCAAGGTGCCAAGGCTGTGCGGGCACAGGAAGTCCTAGAGGAGCTTCTGGGTAGTTTCCTATAAAAGAGCAGCAGCTCCATTCTGTTTCATGGCACCAGTGCATGTTTCGGTCGAAAATGCTCAATAGGATACACCATGCTGAGCTTTGTATGCAGCATAATGGTGGAGATGCAAGTGTGTGTGTTTCTCCTATGGTAAAGGCTTGAAGACACTGGCGTTTCCCCGGTCTCAGGAATCTTCTGTGTGATTTCATTAGTCTCTGATTTCTAGTGGTGGAGCTGATGGGTCCCTTGTGTGCTTGCCATGATGTCATGAGGTTCTGTGGAGCCACATGGATCCCTGCATTTTGAGAAGCCTTTGAATACTGAAATACTCCCGATAGCATGAGTAGCTATGATTTAGAAAATGGAAACACACAACATATTAGAAAAATAAGAGGAGGGAGAAAAACTAAAGGGAGTCAGTTTTTACCCATGGTACCTCATCCTTGTGCATTTATGCATAGAACACAGAAAGAGACCCCGAGAGAGGTGCAAACCATGTTGCTGGGCCATGAGTCAACTTTCTAGTTCCACGACTCAATGTTGGGTGTCGTTCTCACTTAAAGAAGTGTGAACACAGCCTTACTGGGTGGAGGAATACTTAAGTGCATCACCGTTCCTCGAGGCCTTGGAATTTGAAATGGTGTGCGGCTCCAGGTGATATTATTCCCAGGTATCGGGTAGCTCTGGCAGCCACAGACCTGTCAAACATCCCTAGATTTTGATCCCAGTTATTCAGATGTGAAAATGTGAACACGTATCATGTAGAGAATGGAAGGTAAATGCTACTGGAATCACATTCACCTTGCTTGCTGATCATTTACCCTATGTTCCCATATTTCTCCAGATACATGTCAACCAGCTGAAGCGCTTGTCAAGAAGAAGAGGTGCATGTTGGATGTCAGTCTGTCCATGATGTCAAGAGAAATGGGTAAATCTTTGTTGCAGCATCGGGATATGATGAGCAAAGGCATGTGTGGGTGTGAATGTGAAAGGGCAGTCTTCTACCCGGAAGCTCTGCTGTGTGCAGTGCCATGCCCATTCAGGTGCAGTTCACGTACAATTGGTGTACCGTGCCTCGAATGGGTATTGTAAGGCTCACAAGATCGTCATTTGTGGTGGATCTGGACCAGAGATGTGGCTGGATTGGTGGGTTTCACTCTGTTGTCTGCCTTTACACCGTAATTACCTGGGGAGTCATCTTTGGCTGACGCATCCTCAGGATTATTTCAACGGTCCTATCCGCACTATGTGAACACAAATATTTTATAAAAGTCAAGATGATACCTAAGAGGAGAAGTGAGTAATACAAGAGGGCTCCTCCCTCTGTCTCGGAATTCATACATATCAAGAAGCCATAGAGTCGTGGATGATGGATACCTATTGAAGGAGGGAATCATGTTACAATAAGCAGGTGAATCTTCTCTAGGGGTCTGGATCTATATGGCGAGCAGCCTATAGAATGCAGCGGGCGGAGTGATCACAATTGCCTGTAAGAGGGCCTGGAGACTTGGGTTAATCCGTATTTGAGACCTGTGCTGTTTGCAGTGCCCTGCCTAGAGAAGAACAGATCATGTATACCTCAACTACACATTCCCTGCCTTTGTAGAATGAGCCTCACTGGAAACATGATTTTGGCCTGCCCTTGGAGCAGTTCTAGTTTTGGAGCTGCATGGCTCTGTGGGCTGCTTCCCATGATATCTTGTGGGTCCGGGGAGCCAGCCGTTTTGCAGGCCTTGTGAGGGTGCTTCCAGTGCTTGAGCATCCCTAATAGTTTTCAGCACCTACAGGTTAGATAATGGAATCGCACTTCCTAGTAGAAAAGGAACTAAAAACGAGTGCGCTTTTATCCAAGCTATCTCATCCTGGTACAGATACACTTAGGTCAGGTGATGAGATCCTGTGAGAGGGGTGATCCAGGTTTGATAGTCGTGGTCAACTTTTACTAGGGGCATGGATAAATGTTGGGGGTAGTCAGCACTTAAAGAACCTGTAATCAGAGGCTTCCTGAGTAGAGTAATGTGCAATGATATCACCATGACTGGTAGGCCACGGACAGTGGATGGGTGTGGGGCTCCAGGTGATATTAGTCCAAGACATCAGGAGGGCCAGGAAGCCACCTAGGTGACAAACATACCTCGATCATGATCTCAGTAGTCCACATCTGAAAATGGACTATGTGTAATGTAGAGAACGGAGAAATTATTGCTACTAGAATGACATTTACCTTGATTGTTGTGCATTTACCTGTGTTCACAGATATCTCGAGATAAGGTGTAGACCAGCTGAACATATCCTCAAGGAGAGGACTTGCAGGTTGGATGACAGAGGATCAATGTTTTGATGGTGGTTGGATATATGTTTGTTGTAGCATCAGAATATGCATGATGTGCAGCAGTATGTGTGAATGTTAGGGGGAAAGGGCACGTTGTCCTCCTGCAAGTCCTCCTGCGTGCTCCGCCCTGCCCAGATAGGTTGAGTTCACCTAGGTGCTGTCCAGGTAGAGTAATGCTCACAAAACATCCTTTGTGGCGGCCCCTGGACGAGTGGCTTGCAGGGAGTCGCAGGAGTCCTTGAGCTGCCTGCCTTGTTGTCATAATGACCCTTGAGTCATCTGTGCCTCTACCATGCTTGGGACCATTTCATTCATCTTCTCCTCACCGTGTGCCCACAGACACCGTACAGAGGGAAAGAAGTACATATTTGGAGAAGAGAGAAAGTAAGATGCTGCTCTTCTCACTCTTCACTCCAATATATGTCAAACAAGCATAGGGTTGTGAAGAGGGGACAGGCACTCAAGGAGGGATAATGATGAAAATCAGCTCGTTGTCATGTCCAGGGGCTGGAAATATCCTGAGTACAGTCATGGGCGTGATGGGGAGAGAGGTCGTAGCTGCTTCTCAGAGAGAGCAGGGGCTTGGGTAGATCCTCCACGGAGAGCCCTTCGGGGTAGTTCAGTTCAGTTCAGTTGCTCAGTCGTGTCCGACTCTTTGTGACCCCATGAGTGACAGCAAGCCATGCCTCCCTGTCCATCACCGAATCCTGGAGTTCACCCAGACTCAAGTCCATCGTGGAGAAGGCAATGGCACCCCACTCCAGTACTCGTGCCTGGAAAATCCCATGGACAGAGGAGCCTGGTTGGCTGCAGTCCATGGGGTCCCTAAGAGTCGGACACGACTGAATGACTTCACTTTCACTTTTCACTTTCATGCACTGGAGAAGGAAACGGCAGCCCACTCCATTGTTCTTGCCTGGAGAACCCCAGGGACGGGGGAGCCTGGTGGGCTGCCATCTGTGGGGTCGCACAGAGTCGGACACCACTGAAGTGACTTAGCAGCAGCATGTCCATCGAGTCAGTGATGCCATCCAACCATCTCATCCTCTGTCGTCCCCTTCTCCTCCTGCCCCCAGTCCCTCCCAGCACCAGTCTTTTCCAGTGAGTCAACTCTTCGCATGAGGTGGCCAAAGTACTGGAGGTTCAGCTTTAGCATCATTCCTTCCAAAGAAATCCCAGGGCTGATCTCCTTCAGAATGGACTGGCTGGAGCTCCTTGCAGTCCAAGGGACTCTCAAGAGTCTTCTCCAACACCACAGTTCAAAAGCATCAATTCTTCGGTGCTCAGCCTTCTTCACAGTCCAACTCTCACATCCATACATGACCACAGGAAAAACCATGGCCTTGAGTAGACAAACCTTTGTTGGCAAAGTAATGTCTCTGCTTTTGAATACGCTTTCTAGGTTGGTCATAACTTTCCTTCCAAGGAGTAAGCGTCTTTTAATTTCATGGCTGCAGTCACCATCTGAAGTGATTTTGGAGCCCCCCAAAATAAAGTCTGACACTGTTTCCACTGTTTCCCCATCTATTTGCCATGAAGTGATGGGACTGGATGCCATGATCTTCGTTTTCTGAATGTTGAGCTTTAAGCCAACTTTTTCACTCTCCGCTTTCACTTTCATCAAAAGGCTTTTTAGTTCCTCTACTTTCTGCCATAAGGGTGGTGTCATCTGCCTATCTGAGGTTATTGATATTTCTCCCGGCAATCTTGATTCCAGCGTGTGCTTCTTCCAGTCCAGCGTTTCTCATGATGTACTCTGCATAGAATTTAAATAAGCAGGGTGACAATATACAGCCTTGACGTACTCCTTTTCCTCTTTGGAACCAGTCTGTTGTACCATGTCCAGTTCTAACAGTTGCTTCCTGACCTGCATACAGATTTCTCAAGAGGCAGGTCAGATGGTCTGGTATACCCATCCCTTTAGAATTCTCCACAGTTTATTGTGATCCACACTGTCAAAGGCTTTGCATAGTCAAAAAGCAGAAATAGATGTTCTTCTGGAACTCTCTTGCTTTTTCCGTGATCCAGCAGATGTTGGCAATTGCATCTCTGGTTCCTCTTCCTTTCCTAAAACCAGCTAGGACATCAGAAGTTCTCGGTTCTCATATTGCTGAAGCCTGGCTTGGAGAATTTTGAGCATGACTTTACTAGCCTGTGAGATGAGTTCAATTGTGCAGTAGTTAGAGCATTCTTTGGCATTGCCTATCTTTGAGCTTGGAATGAAAACTGACCATTTGCAGTCCTGTGGCCAGCACTGAGCAACTGGCGCACTAAGCGCAGGCGGCCGCAGCCGGCGGACTAAGCTCAGGCGGCTGTGCCCGGCGCAGTAAGCTCAGGCGGCTGCGCCCGGCGCACTAAGCGAGGCCATGAGGCGCTACCCCACGTCAGAGGTCAAAGGGCAGACGCTGAAAGGGCACCATACCGGAAGTGCGGCGGCCAAGAGGAATTACCCCACGTCTGAGGTTAGAACAGCGCCGAGAGTACCGGGCTGCGACGGCACAGGAACGGCCGAGAGGAGCTACCCCGCGTCGGAGGTCAGGGGGGCGGCCTAGAGGAGCTACCCCGCGTCCGAAACCACGGGGAGGGGGGGGAGGGGAGGCGACAAGAGGTGTTACCCCACGTCCGAGATCAGGGGCTGTGACGAGAGGAGCTACCTTGCGACTGAGGTCGGGGGGAGGGGGGGCGACGAGAGGTGTTACCCCGTATCCGAAGTCAGGGGCGGCAATGCTAGGAGCTACCTCGTGTCCTAGGTCAGGGCCGGAGACGAGAGGAGAGGAGCTACCCCGCGTCTGAGGTCAGGGGTTTTGAGAAGAGGAGCTACCTCGCTTCCGAGTTCAGGAGGTGCGGCCGAGTTGTGTCACTACGTGTCCGAGGTCAGGTGGGGGGGCCGAGAGGAGTTAACTCCGCGTATGAGGTCAGGGGCGGCGGCCAGGAGGAGCTACCCCACACCCCCAAGCCCGAGGCCAGGGGTGGCGGCCGGGAGGAGCAACCACACGTCCAAGGTGCCAAGGCTGTGTGGGCACAGGAAGTCCTAGAGGAGCTTCTGGGTAGTTTCCTATAAAAGAGCAGCAGCTCCATTCTGTTTCATGGCACCAGTGCATGTTTCGGTCGAAAATGCTCAATAGGATACACCATGCTGAGCTTTGTATGCAGCATAATGGTGGAGATGCAAGTGTGTGTGTTTCTCCTATGGTAAAGGCTTGAAGACACTGGCGTTTCCCCGGTCTCAGGAATCTTCTGTGTGATTTCATTAGTCTCTGATTTCTAGTGGTGGAGCTGATGGGTCCCTTGTGTGCTTGCCATGATGTCATGAGGTTCTGTGGAGCCACATGGATCCCTGCATTTTGAGAAGCCTTTGAATACTGAAATACTCCCGATAGCATGAGTAGCTATGATTTAGAAAATGGAAACACACAACATATTAGAAAAATAAGAGGAGGGAGAAAAACTAAAGGGAGTCAGTTTTTACCCATGGTACCTCATCCTTGTGCATTTATGCATAGAACACAGAAAGAGACCCCGAGAGAGGTGCAAACCATGTTGCTGGGCCATGAGTCAACTTTCTAGTTCCACGACTCAATGTTGGGTGTCGTTCTCACTTAAAGAAGTGTGAACACAGCCTTACTGGGTGGAGGAATACTTAAGTGCATCACCGTTCCTCGAGGCCTTGGAATTTGAAATGGTGTGCGGCTCCAGGTGATATTATTCCCAGGTATCGGGTAGCTCTGGCAGCCACAGACCTGTCAAACATCCCTAGATTTTGATCCCAGTTATTCAGATGTGAAAATGTGAACACGTATCATGTAGAGAATGGAAGGTAAATGCTACTGGAATCACATTCACCTTGCTTGCTGATCATTTACCCTATGTTCCCATATTTCTCCAGATACATGTCAACCAGCTGAAGCGCTTGTCAAGAAGAAGAGGTGCATGTTGGATGTCAGTCTGTCCATGATGTCAAGAGAAATGGGTAAATCTTTGTTGCAGCATCGGGATATGATGAGCAAAGGCATGTGTGGGTGTGAATGTGAAAGGGCAGTCTTCTACCCGGAAGCTCTGCTGTGTGCAGTGCCATGCCCATTCAGGTGCAGTTCACGTACAATTGGTGTACCGTGCCTCGAATGGGTATTGTAAGGCTCACAAGATCGTCATTTGTGGTGGATCTGGACCAGAGATGTGGCTGGATTGGTGGGTTTCACTCTGTTGTCTGCCTTTACACCGTAATTACCTGGGGAGTCATCTTTGGCTGACGCATCCTCAGGATTATTTCAACGGTCCTATCCGCACTATGTGAACACAAATATTTTATAAAAGTCAAGATGATACCTAAGAGGAGAAGTGAGTAATACAAGAGGGCTCCTCCCTCTGTCTCGGAATTCATACATATCAAGAAGCCATAGAGTCGTGGATGATGGATACCTATTGAAGGAGGGAATCATGTTACAATAAGCAGGTGAATCTTCTCTAGGGGTCTGGATCTATATGGCGAGCAGCCTATAGAATGCAGCGGGCGGAGTGATCACAATTGCCTGTAAGAGGGCCTGGAGACTTGGGTTAATCCGTATTTGAGACCTGTGCTGTTTGCAGTGCCCTGCCTAGAGAAGAACAGATCATGTATACCTCAACTACACATTCCCTGCCTTTGTAGAATGAGCCTCACTGGAAACATGATTTTGGCCTGCCCTTGGAGCAGTTCTAGTTTTGGAGCTGCATGGCTCTGTGGGCTGCTTCCCATGATATCTTGTGGGTCCGGGGAGCCAGCCGTTTTGCAGGCCTTGTGAGGGTGCTTCCAGTGCTTGAGCATCCCTAATAGTTTTCAGCACCTACAGGTTAGATAATGGAATCGCACTTCCTAGTAGAAAAGGAACTAAAAACGAGTGCGCTTTTATCCAAGCTATCTCATCCTGGTACAGATACACTTAGGTCAGGTGATGAGATCCTGTGAGAGGGGTGATCCAGGTTTGATAGTCGTGGTCAACTTTTTCTAGGGGCATGGATAAATGTTGGGGGTAGTCAGCACTTAAAGAACCTGTAATCAGAGGCTTCCTGAGTAGAGTAATGTGCAATGATATCACCATGACTGGTAGGCCACGGACAGTGGATGGGTGTGGGGCTCCAGGTGATATTAGTCCAAGACATCAGGAGGGCCAGGAAGCCACCTAGGTGACAAACATACCTCGATCATGATCTCAGTAGTCCACATCTGAAAATGGACTATGTGTAATGTAGAGAACGGAGAAATTATTGCTACTAGAATGACATTTACCTTGATTGTTGTGCATTTACCTGTGTTCACAGATATCTCGAGATAAGGTGTAGACCAGCTGAACATATCCTCAAGGAGAGGACTTGCAGGTTGGATGACAGAGGATCAATGTTTTGATGGTGGTTGGATATATGTTTGTTGTAGCATCAGAATATGCATGATGTGCAGCAGTATGTGTGAATGTTAGGGGGAAAGGGCACGTTGTCCTCCTGCAAGTCCTCCTGCGTGCTCCGCCCTGCCCAGATAGGTTGAGTTCACCTAGGTGCTGTCCAGGTAGAGTAATGCTCACAAAACATCCTTTGTGGCGGCCCCTGGACGAGTGGCTTGCAGGGAGTCGCAGGAGTCCTTGAGCTGCCTGCCTTGTTGTCATAATGACCCTTGAGTCATCTGTGCCTCTACCATGCTTGGGACCATTTCATTCATCTTCTCCTCACCGTGTGCCCACAGACACCGTACAGAGGGAAAGAAGTACATATTTGGAGAAGAGAGAAAGTAAGATGCTGCTCTTCTCACTCTTCACTCCAATATATGTCAAACAAGCATAGGGTTGTGAAGAGGGGACAGGCACTCAAGGAGGGATAATGATGAAAATCAGCTCGTTGTCATGTCCAGGGGCTGGAAATATCCTGAGTACAGTCATGGGCGTGATGGGGAGAGAGGTCGTAGCTGCTTCTCAGAGAGAGCAGGGGCTTGGGTAGATCCTCCACGGAGAGCCCTTCGGGGTAGTTCAGTTCAGTTCAGTTGCTCAGTCGTGTCCGACTCTTTGTGACCCCATGAGTGACAGCAAGCCATGCCTCCCTGTCCATCACCGAATCCTGGAGTTCACCCAGACTCAAGTCCATCGTGGAGAAGGCAATGGCACCCCACTCCAGTACTCGTGCCTGGAAAATCCCATGGACAGAGGAGCCTGGTTGGCTGCAGTCCATGGGGTCCCTAAGAGTCGGACACGACTGAATGACTTCACTTTCACTTTTCACTTTCATGCACTGGAGAAGGAAACGGCAGCCCACTCCATTGTTCTTGCCTGGAGAACCCCAGGGACGGGGGAGCCTGGTGGGCTGCCATCTGTGGGGTCGCACAGAGTCGGACACCACTGAAGTGACTTAGCAGCAGCATGTCCATCGAGTCAGTGATGCCATCCAACCATCTCATCCTCTGTCGTCCCCTTCTCCTCCTGCCCCCAGTCCCTCCCAGCACCAGTCTTTTCCAGTGAGTCAACTCTTCGCATGAGGTGGCCAAAGTACTGGAGGTTCAGCTTTAGCATCATTCCTTCCAAAGAAATCCCAGGGCTGATCTCCTTCAGAATGGACTGGCTGGAGCTCCTTGCAGTCCAAGGGACTCTCAAGAGTCTTCTCCAACACCACAGTTCAAAAGCATCAATTCTTCGGTGCTCAGCCTTCTTCACAGTCCAACTCTCACATCCATACATGACCACAGGAAAAACCATGGCCTTGAGTAGACAAACCTTTGTTGGCAAAGTAATGTCTCTGCTTTTGAATACGCTTTCTAGGTTGGTCATAACTTTCCTTCCAAGGAGTAAGCGTCTTTTAATTTCATGGCTGCAGTCACCATCTGAAGTGATTTTGGAGCCCCCCAAAATAAAGTCTGACACTGTTTCCACTGTTTCCCCATCTATTTGCCATGAAGTGATGGGACTGGATGCCATGATCTTCGTTTTCTGAATGTTGAGCTTTAAGCCAACTTTTTCACTCTCCGCTTTCACTTTCATCAAAAGGCTTTTTAGTTCCTCTACTTTCTGCCATAAGGGTGGTGTCATCTGCCTATCTGAGGTTATTGATATTTCTCCCGGCAATCTTGATTCCAGCGTGTGCTTCTTCCAGTCCAGCGTTTCTCATGATGTACTCTGCATAGAATTTAAATAAGCAGGGTGACAATATACAGCCTTGACGTACTCCTTTTCCTCTTTGGAACCAGTCTGTTGTACCATGTCCAGTTCTAACAGTTGCTTCCTGACCTGCATACAGATTTCTCAAGAGGCAGGTCAGATGGTCTGGTATACCCATCCCTTTAGAATTCTCCACAGTTTATTGTGATCCACACTGTCAAAGGCTTTGCATAGTCAAAAAGCAGAAATAGATGTTCTTCTGGAACTCTCTTGCTTTTTCCGTGATCCAGCAGATGTTGGCAATTGCATCTCTGGTTCCTCTTCCTTTCCTAAAACCAGCTAGGACATCAGAAGTTCTCGGTTCTCATATTGCTGAAGCCTGGCTTGGAGAATTTTGAGCATGACTTTACTAGCCTGTGAGATGAGTTCAATTGTGCAGTAGTTAGAGCATTCTTTGGCATTGCCTATCTTTGAGCTTGGAATGAAAACTGACCATTTGCAGTCCTGTGGCCAGCACTGAGCAACTGGCGCACTAAGCGCAGGCGGCCGCAGCCGGCGGACTAAGCTCAGGCGGCTGTGCCCGGCGCAGTAAGCTCAGGCGGCTGCGCCCGGCGCACTAAGCGAGGCCATGAGGCGCTACCCCACGTCAGAGGTCAAAGGGCAGACGCTGAAAGGGCACCATACCGGAAGTGCGGCGGCCAAGAGGAATTACCCCACGTCTGAGGTTAGAACAGCGCCGAGAGTGCCGGGCTGCGACGGCACAGGAACGGCCGAGAGGAGCTACCCCGTGTCGGAGGTCAGGGGGGCGGCCGAGAGGAGCTACCCCGCGTCCGAAACCACGGGGAGGGGGGGGAGGGGAGGCGACAAGAGGTGTTACCCCACGTCCGAGATCAGGGGCTGTGACGAGAGGAGCTACCTTGCGACCGAGGTCGGGGGGAGGGGGGGCGACGAGAGGTGTTACCCCGTATCCGAAGTCAGGGGCGGCAATGCTAGGAGCTACCTCGTGTCCTAGGTCAGGGCCGGAGACGAGAGGAGAGGAGCTACCCCGCGTCTGAGGTCAGGGGTTTTGAGAAGAGGAGCTACCTCGCTTCCAAGTTCAGGAGGTGCGGCTGAGTTGTGTCACTACGTGTCCGAGGTCAGGTGGGGGGGCCGAGAGGAGTTAACTCCGCGTATGAGGTCGGGGCGGCGGCCGGGAGGAGCTACCCCACACCCCCAAGCCCGAGGCCAGGGGTGGCGGCAGGGAGGAGCAACCACACGTCCAAGGTGCCAAGGCTGTGCGGGCACAGGAAGTCCTAGAGGAGCTTCTGGGTAGTTTCCTATAAAAGAGCAGCAGCTCCATTCTGTTTCATGGCACCAGTGCATGTTTCGGTCGAAAATGCTCAATAGGATACACCATGCTGAGCTTTGTATGCAGCATAATGGTGGAGATGCAAGTGTGTGTGTTTCTCCTATGGTAAAGGCTTGAAGACACTGGCGTTTCCCCGGTCTCAGGAATCTTCTGTGTGATTTCATTAGTCTCTGATTTCTAGTGGTGGAGCTGATGGGTCCCTTGTGTGCTTGCCATGATGTCATGAGGTTCTGTGGAGCCACATGGATCCCTGCATTTTGAGAAGCCTTTGAATACTGAAATACTCCCGATAGCATGAGTAGCTATGATTTAGAAAATGGAAACACACAACATATTAGAAAAATAAGAGGAGGGAGAAAAACTAAAGGGAGTCAGTTTTTACCCATGGTACCTCATCCTTGTGCATTTATGCATAGAACACAGAAAGAGACCCCGAGAGAGGTGCAAACCATGTTGCTGGGCCATGAGTCAACTTTCTAGTTCCACGACTCAATGTTGGGTGTCGTTCTCACTTAAAGAAGTGTGAACACAGCCTTACTGGGTGGAGGAATACTTAAGTGCATCACCGTTCCTCGAGGCCTTGGAATTTGAAATGGTGTGCGGCTCCAGGTGATATTATTCCCAGGTATCGGGTAGCTCTGGCAGCCACAGACCTGTCAAACATCCCTAGATTTTGATCCCAGTTATTCAGATGTGAAAATGTGAACACGTATCATGTAGAGAATGGAAGGTAAATGCTACTGGAATCACATTCACCTTGCTTGCTG
Source organism: Bubalus kerabau (assembly GCF_029407905.1). Classification (NCBI taxonomy): domain Eukaryota; kingdom Metazoa; phylum Chordata; class Mammalia; order Artiodactyla; family Bovidae; genus Bubalus; species Bubalus kerabau. The sequence continues at coordinate 39,205,594 of NC_073647.1, read as the reverse complement.
ATCATTTACCCTATGTTCCCATATTTCTCCAGATACATGTCAACCAGCTGAAGCGCTTGTCAAGAAGAAGAGGTGCATGTTGGATGTCAGTCTGTCCATGATGTCAAGAGAAATGGGTAAATCTTTGTTGCAGCATCGGGATATGATGAGCAAAGGCATGTGTGGGTGTGAATGTGAAAGGGCAGTCTTCTACCCGGAAGCTCTGCTGTGTGCAGTGCCATGCCCATTCAGGTGCAGTTCACGTACAATTGGTGTACCGTGCCTCGAATGGGTATTGTAAGGCTCACAAGATCGTCATTTGTGGTGGATCTGGACCAGAGATGTGGCTGGATTGGTGGGTTTCACTCTGTTGTCTGCCTTTACACCGTAATTACCTGGGGAGTCATCTTTGGCTGACGCATCCTCAGGATTATTTCAACGGTCCTATCCGCACTATGTGAACACAAATATTTTATAAAAGTCAAGATGATACCTAAGAGGAGAAGTGAGTAATACAAGAGGGCTCCTCCCTCTGTCTCGGAATTCATACATATCAAGAAGCCATAGAGTCGTGGATGATGGATACCTATTGAAGGAGGGAATCATGTTACAATAAGCAGGTGAATCTTCTCTAGGGGTCTGGATCTATATGGCGAGCAGCCTATAGAATGCAGCGGGCGGAGTGATCACAATTGCCTGTAAGAGGGCCTGGAGACTTGGGTTAATCCGTATTTGAGACCTGTGCTGTTTGCAGTGCCCTGCCTAGAGAAGAACAGATCATGTATACCTCAACTACACATTCCCTGCCTTTGTAGAATGAGCCTCACTGGAAACATGATTTTGGCCTGCCCTTGGAGCAGTTCTAGTTTTGGAGCTGCATGGCTCTGTGGGCTGCTTCCCATGATATCTTGTGGGTCCGGGGAGCCAGCCGTTTTGCAGGCCTTGTGAGGGTGCTTCCAGTGCTTGAGCATTCCTAATAGTTTCAGCACCTACAGGTTAGATAATGGAATCGCACTTCCTAGTAGAAAAGGAACTAAAAACGAGTGCGCTTTTATCCAAGCTATCTCATCCTGGTACAGATACACTTAGGTCAGGTGATGAGATCCTGTGAGAGGGGTGATCCAGGTTTGATAGTCGTGGTCAACTTTTTCTAGGGGCATGGATAAATGTTGGGGGTAGTCAGCACTTAAAGAACCTGTAATCAGAGGCTTCCTGAGTAGAGTAATGTGCAATGATATCACCATGACTGGTAGGCCACGGACAGTGGATGGGTGTGGGGCTCCAGGTGATATTAGTCCAAGACATCAGGAGGGCCAGGAAGCCACCTAGGTGACAAACATACCTCGACCATGATCTCAGTAGTCCACATCTGAAAATGGACTATGTGTAATGTAGAGAACGGAGAAATTATTGCTACTAGAATGACATTTACCTTGATTGTTGTGCATTTACCTGTGTTCACAGATATCTCGAGATAAGGTGTAGACCAGCTGAACATATCCTCAAGGAGAGGACTTGCAGGTTGGATGACAGAGGATCAATGTTTTGATGGTGGTTGGATATATGTTTGTTGTAGCATCAGAATATGCATGATGTGCAGCAGTATGTGTGAATGTTAGGGGGAAAGGGCATGTTGTCCTCCTGCAAGTCCTCCTGCGTGCTCCGCCCTGCCCAGATAGGTTGAGTTCACCTAGGTGCTGTCCAGGTAGAGTAATGCTCACAAAACATCCTTTGTGGCGGCCCCTGGACGAGTGGCTTGCAGGGAGTCGCAGGAGTCCTTGAGCTGCCTGCCTTGTTGTCATAATGACCCTTGAGTCATCTGTGCCTCTACCATGCTTGGGACCATTTCATTCATCTTCTCCTCACCGTGTGCCCACAGACACCGTACAGAGGGAAAGAAGTACATATTTGGAGAAGAGAGAAAGTAAGATGCTGCTCTTCTCACTCTTCACTCCAATATATGTCAAACAAGCATAGGGTTGTGAAGAGGGGACAGGCACTCAAGGAGGGATAATGATGAAAATCAGCTCGTTGTCATGTCCAGGGGCTGGAAATATCCTGAGTACAGTCATGGGCGTGATGGGGAGAGAGGTCGTAGCTGCTTCTCAGAGAGAGCAGGGGCTTGGGTAGATCCTCCACGGAGAGCCCTTCGGGGTAGTTCAGTTCAGTTCAGTTGCTCAGTCGTGTCCGACTCTTTGTGACCCCATGAGTGACAGCAAGCCATGCCTCCCTGTCCATCACCGAATCCTGGAGTTCACCCAGACTCAAGTCCATCGTGGAGAAGGCAATGGCACCCCACTCCAGTACTCGTGCCTGGAAAATCCCATGGACAGAGGAGCCTGGTTGGCTGCAGTCCATGGGGTCCCTAAGAGTCGGACACGACTGAATGACTTCACTTTCACTTTTCACTTTCATGCACTGGAGAAGGAAACGGCAGCCCACTCCATTGTTCTTGCCTGGAGAACCCCAGGGACGGGGGAGCCTGGTGGGCTGCCATCTGTGGGGTCGCACAGAGTCGGACACCACTGAAGTGACTTAGCAGCAGCATGTCCATCGAGTCAGTGATGCCATCCAACCATCTCATCCTCTGTCGTCCCCTTCTCCTCCTGCCCCCAGTCCCTCCCAGCACCAGTCTTTTCCAGTGAGTCAACTCTTCGCATGAGGTGGCCAAAGTACTGGAGGTTCAGCTTTAGCATCATTCCTTCCAAAGAAATCCCAGGGCTGATCTCCTTCAGAATGGACTGGCTGGAGCTCCTTGCAGTCCAAGGGACTCTCAAGAGTCTTCTCCAACACCACAGTTCAAAAGCATCAATTCTTCGGTGCTCAGCCTTCTTCACAGTCCAACTCTCACATCCATACATGACCACAGGAAAAACCATGGCCTTGAGTAGACAAACCTTTGTTGGCAAAGTAATGTCTCTGCTTTTGAATACGCTTTCTAGGTTGGTCATAACTTTCCTTCCAAGGAGTAAGCGTCTTTTAATTTCATGGCTGCAGTCACCATCTGAAGTGATTTTGGAGCCCCCCAAAATAAAGTCTGACACTGTTTCCACTGTTTCCCCATCTATTTGCCATGAAGTGATGGGACTGGATGCCATGATCTTCGTTTTCTGAATGTTGAGCTTTAAGCCAACTTTTTCACTCTCCGCTTTCACTTTCATCAAAAGGCTTTTTAGTTCCTCTACTTTCTGCCATAAGGGTGGTGTCATCTGCCTATCTGAGGTTATTGATATTTCTCCCGGCAATCTTGATTCCAGCGTGTGCTTCTTCCAGTCCAGCGTTTCTCATGATGTACTCTGCATAGAATTTAAATAAGCAGGGTGACAATATACAGCCTTGACGTACTCCTTTTCCTCTTTGGAACCAGTCTGTTGTACCATGTCCAGTTCTAACAGTTGCTTCCTGACCTGCATACAGATTTCTCAAGAGGCAGGTCAGATGGTCTGGTATACCCATCCCTTTAGAATTCTCCACAGTTTATTGTGATCCACACTGTCAAAGGCTTTGCATAGTCAAAAAGCAGAAATAGATGTTCTTCTGGAACTCTCTTGCTTTTTCCGTGATCCAGCAGATGTTGGCAATTGCATCTCTGGTTCCTCTTCCTTTCCTAAAACCAGCTAGGACATCAGAAGTTCTCGGTTCTCATATTGCTGAAGCCTGGCTTGGAGAATTTTGAGCATGACTTTACTAGCCTGTGAGATGAGTTCAATTGTGCAGTAGTTAGAGCATTCTTTGGCATTGCCTATCTTTGAGCTTGGAATGAAAACTGACCATTTGCAGTCCTGTGGCCAGCACTGAGCAACTGGCGCACTAAGCGCAGGCGGCCGCAGCCGGCGGACTAAGCTCAGGCGGCTGTGCCCGGCGCAGTAAGCTCAGGCGGCTGCGCCCGGCGCACTAAGCGAGGCCATGAGGCGCTACCCCACGTCAGAGGTCAAAGGGCAGACGCTGAAAGGGCACCATACCGGAAGTGCGGCGGCCAAGAGGAATTACCCCACGTCTGAGGTTAGAACAGCGCCGAGAGTACCGGGCTGCGACGGCACAGGAACGGCCGAGAGGAGCTACCCCCCGTCGGAGGTCAGGGGGGCGGCCGAGAGGAGCTACCCCGCGTCCGAAACCACGGGGAGGGGGGGGAGGGGAGGCGACAAGAGGTGTTACCCCACGTCCGAGATCAGGGGCTGTGACGAGAGGAGCTACCTTGCGACCGAGGTCGGGGGGAGGGGGGGCGACGAGAGGTGTTACCCCGTATCCGAAGTCAGGGGCGGCAATGCTAGGAGCTACCTCGTGTCCTAGGTCAGGGCCGGAGACGAGAGGAGAGGAGCTACCCCGCGTCTGAGGTCAGGGGTTTTGAGAAGAGGAGCTACCTCGCTTCCGAGTTCAGGAGGTGCGGCCGAGTTGTGTCACTACGTGTCCGAGGTCAGGTGGGGGGGCCGAGAGGAGTTAACTCCGCGTATGAGGTCAGGGGCGGCGGCCGGGAGGAGCTACCCCACACCCCCAAGCCCGAGGCCAGGGGTGGCGGCCGGGAGGAGCAACCACACGTCCAAGGTGCCAAGGCTGTGCGGGCACAGGAAGTCCTAGAGGAGCTTCTGGGTAGTTTCCTATAAAAGAGCAGCAGCTCCATTCTGTTTCATGGCACCAGTGCATGTTTCGGTCGAAAATGCTCAATAGGATACACCATGCTGAGCTTTGTATGCAGCATAATGGTGGAGATGCAAGTGTGTGTGTTTCTCCTATGGTAAAGGCTTGAAGACACTGGCGTTTCCCCGGTCTCAGGAATCTTCTGTGTGATTTCATTAGTCTCTGATTTCTAGTGGTGGAGCTGATGGGTCCCTTGTGTGCTTGCCATGATGTCATGAGGTTCTGTGGAGCCACATGGATCCCTGCATTTTGAGAAGCCTTTGAATACTGAAATACTCCCGATAGCATGAGTAGCTATGATTTAGAAAATGGAAACACACAACATATTAGAAAAATAAGAGGAGGGAGAAAAACTAAAGGGAGTCAGTTTTTACCCATGGTACCTCTCATCCTTGTGCATTTATGCATAGAACACAGAAAGAGACCCCGAGAGAGGTGCAAACCATGTTGCTGGGCCATGAGTCAACTTTCTAGTTCCACGACTCAATGTTGGGTGTCGTTCTCACTTAAAGAAGTGTGAACACAGCCTTACTGGGTGGAGGAATACTTAAGTGCATCACCGTTCCTCGAGGCCTTGGAATTTGAAATGGTGTGCGGCTCCAGGTGATATTATTCCCAGGTATCGGGTAGCTCTGGCAGCCACAGACCTGTCAAACATCCCTAGATTTTGATCCCAGTTATTCAGATGTGAAAATGTGAACACGTATCATGTAGAGAATGGAAGGTAAATGCTACTGGAATCACATTCACCTTGCTTGCTGATCATTTACCCTATGTTCCCATATTTCTCCAGATACATGTCAACCAGCTGAAGCGCTCGTCAAGAAGAAGAGGTGCATGTTGGATGTCAGTCTGTCCATGATGTCAAGAGAAATGGGTAAATCTTTGTTGCAGCATCGGGATATGATGAGCAAAGGCATGTGTGGGTGTGAATGTGAAAGGGCAGTCTTCTACCCGGAAGCTCTGCTGTGTGCAGTGCCATGCCCATTCAGGTGCAGTTCACGTACAATTGGTGTACCGTGCCTCGAATGGGTATTGTAAGGCTCACAAGATCGTCATTTGTGGTGGATCTGGACCAGAGATGTGGCTGGATTGGTGGGTTTCACTCTGTTGTCTGCCTTTACACCGTAATTACCTGGGGAGTCATCTTTGGCTGACGCATCCTCAGGATTATTTCAACGGTCCTATCCGCACTATGTGAACACAAATATTTTATAAAAGTCAAGATGATACCTAAGAGGAGAAGTGAGTAATACAAGAGGGCTCCTCCCTCTGTCTCGGAATTCATACATATCAAGAAGCCATAGAGTCGTGGATGATGGATACCTATTGAAGGAGGGAATCATGTTACAATAAGCAGGTGAATCTTCTCTAGGGGTCTGGATCTATATGGCGAGCAGCCTATAGAATGCAGCGGGCGGAGTGATCACAATTGCCTGTAAGAGGGCCTGGAGACTTGGGTTAATCCGTATTTGAGACCTGTGCTGTTTGCAGTGCCCTGCCTAGAGAAGAACAGATCATGTATACCTCAACTACACATTCCCTGCCTTTGTAGAATGAGCCTCACTGGAAACATGATTTTGGCCTGCCCTTGGAGCAGTTCTAGTTTTGGAGCTGCATGGCTCTGTGGGCTGCTTCCCATGATATCTTGTGGGTCCGGGGAGCCAGCCGTTTTGCAGGCCTTGTGAGGGTGCTTCCAGTGCTTGAGCATTCCTAATAGTTTCAGCACCTACAGGTTAGATAATGGAATCGCACTTCCTAGTAGAAAAGGAACTAAAAACGAGTGCGCTTTTATCCAAGCTATCTCATCCTGGTACAGATACACTTAGGTCAGGTGATGAGATCCTGTGAGAGGGGTGATCCAGGTTTGATAGTCGTGGTCAACTTTTTCTAGGGGCATGGATAAATGTTGGGGGTAGTCAGCACTTAAAGAACCTGTAATCAGAGGCTTCCTGAGTAGAGTAATGTGCAATGATATCACCATGACTGGTAGGCCACGGACAGTGGATGGGTGTGGGGCTCCAGGTGATATTAGTCCAAGACATCAGGAGGGCCAGGAAGCCACCTAGGTGACAAACATACCTCGACCATGATCTCAGTAGTCCACATCTGAAAATGGACTATGTGTAATGTAGAGAACGGAGAAATTATTGCTACTAGAATGACATTTACCTTGATTGTTGTGCATTTACCTGTGTTCACAGATATCTCGAGATAAGGTGTAGACCAGCTGAACATATCCTCAAGGAGAGGACTTGCAGGTTGGATGACAGAGGATCAATGTTTTGATGGTGGTTGGATATATGTTTGTTGTAGCATCAGAATATGCATGATGTGCAGCAGTATGTGTGAATGTTAGGGGGAAAGGGCATGTTGTCCTCCTGCAAGTCCTCCTGCGTGCTCCGCCCTGCCCAGATAGGTTGAGTTCACCTAGGTGCTGTCCAGGTAGAGTAATGCTCACAAAACATCCTTTGTGGCGGCCCCTGGACGAGTGGCTTGCAGGGAGTCGCAGGAGTCCTTGAGCTGCCTGCCTTGTTGTCATAATGACCCTTGAGTCATCTGTGCCTCTACCATGCTTGGGACCATTTCATTCATCTTCTCCTCACCGTGTGCCCACAGACACCGTACAGAGGGAAAGAAGTACATATTTGGAGAAGAGAGAAAGTAAGATGCTGCTCTTCTCACTCTTCACTCCAATATATGTCAAACAAGCATAGGGTTGTGAAGAGGGGACAGGCACTCAAGGAGGGATAATGATGAAAATCAGCTCGTTGTCATGTCCAGGGGCTGGAAATATCCTGAGTACAGTCATGGGCGTGATGGGGAGAGAGGTCGTAGCTGCTTCTCAGAGAGAGCAGGGGCTTGGGTAGATCCTCCACGGAGAGCCCTTCGGGGTAGTTCAGTTCAGTTCAGTTGCTCAGTCGTGTCCGACTCTTTGTGACCCCATGAGTGACAGCAAGCCATGCCTCCCTGTCCATCACCGAATCCTGGAGTTCACCCAGACTCAAGTCCATCGTGGAGAAGGCAATGGCACCCCACTCCAGTACTCGTGCCTGGAAAATCCCATGGACAGAGGAGCCTGGTTGGCTGCAGTCCATGGGGTCCCTAAGAGTCGGACACGACTGAATGACTTCACTTTCACTTTTCACTTTCATGCACTGGAGAAGGAAACGGCAGCCCACTCCATTGTTCTTGCCTGGAGAACCCCAGGGACGGGGGAGCCTGGTGGGCTGCCATCTGTGGGGTCGCACAGAGTCGGACACCACTGAAGTGACTTAGCAGCAGCATGTCCATCGAGTCAGTGATGCCATCCAACCATCTCATCCTCTGTCGTCCCCTTCTCCTCCTGCCCCCAGTCCCTCCCAGCACCAGTCTTTTCCAGTGAGTCAACTCTTCGCATGAGGTGGCCAAAGTACTGGAGGTTCAGCTTTAGCATCATTCCTTCCAAAGAAATCCCAGGGCTGATCTCCTTCAGAATGGACTGGCTGGAGCTCCTTGCAGTCCAAGGGACTCTCAAGAGTCTTCTCCAACACCACAGTTCAAAAGCATCAATTCTTCGGTGCTCAGCCTTCTTCACAGTCCAACTCTCACATCCATACATGACCACAGGAAAAACCATGGCCTTGAGTAGACAAACCTTTGTTGGCAAAGTAATGTCTCTGCTTTTGAATACGCTTTCTAGGTTGGTCATAACTTTCCTTCCAAGGAGTAAGCGTCTTTTAATTTCATGGCTGCAGTCACCATCTGAAGTGATTTTGGAGCCCCCCAAAATAAAGTCTGACACTGTTTCCACTGTTTCCCCATCTATTTGCCATGAAGTGATGGGACTGGATGCCATGATCTTCGTTTTCTGAATGTTGAGCTTTAAGCCAACTTTTTCACTCTCCGCTTTCACTTTCATCAAAAGGCTTTTTAGTTCCTCTACTTTCTGCCATAAGGGTGGTGTCATCTGCCTATCTGAGGTTATTGATATTTCTCCCGGCAATCTTGATTCCAGCGTGTGCTTCTTCCAGTCCAGCGTTTCTCATGATGTACTCTGCATAGAATTTAAATAAGCAGGGTGACAATATACAGCCTTGACGTACTCCTTTTCCTCTTTGGAACCAGTCTGTTGTACCATGTCCAGTTCTAACAGTTGCTTCCTGACCTGCATACAGATTTCTCAAGAGGCAGGTCAGATGGTCTGGTATACCCATCCCTTTAGAATTCTCCACAGTTTATTGTGATCCACACTGTCAAAGGCTTTGCATAGTCAAAAAGCAGAAATAGATGTTCTTCTGGAACTCTCTTGCTTTTTCCGTGATCCAGCAGATGTTGGCAATTGCATCTCTGGTTCCTCTTCCTTTCCTAAAACCAGCTAGGACATCAGAAGTTCTCGGTTCTCATATTGCTGAAGCCTGGCTTGGAGAATTTTGAGCATGACTTTACTAGCCTGTGAGATGAGTTCAATTGTGCAGTAGTTAGAGCATTCTTTGGCATTGCCTATCTTTGAGCTTGGAATGAAAACTGACCATTTGCAGTCCTGTGGCCAGCACTGAGCAACTGGCGCACTAAGCGCAGGCGGCCGCAGCCGGCGGACTAAGCTCAGGCGGCTGTGCCCGGCGCAGTAAGCTCAGGCGGCTGCGCCCGGCGCACTAAGCGAGGCCATGAGGCGCTACCCCACGTCAGAGGTCAAAGGGCAGACGCTGAAAGGGCACCATACCGGAAGTGCGGCGGCCAAGAGGAATTACCCCACGTCTGAGGTTAGAACAGCGCCGAGAGTACCGGGCTGCGACGGCACAGGAACGGCCGAGAGGAGCTACCCCGCGTCGGAGGTCAGGGGGGCGGCCGAGAGGAGCTACCCCGCATCCGAAACCACGGGGAGGGGGGGGAGGGGAGGCGACAAGAGGTGTTACCCCACGTCCGAGATCAGGGGCTGTGACGAGAGGAGCTACCTTGCGACCGAGGTCGGGGGGAGGGGGGGCGACGAGAGGTGTTACCCCGTATCCGAAGTCAGGGGCGGCAATGCTAGGAGCTACCTCGTGTCCTAGGTCAGGGCCGGAGACGAGAGGAGAGGAGCTACCCCGCGTCTGAGGTCAGGGGTTTTGAGAAGAGGAGCTACCTCGCTTCCGAGTTCAGGAGGTGCGGCCGAGTTGTGTCACTACGTGTCCGAGGTCAGGTGGGGGGGCCGAGAGGAGTTAACTCCGCGTATGAGGTCAGGGGCGGCGGCCGGGAGGAGCTACCCCACACCCCCAAGCCCGAGGCCAGGGGTGGCGGCCGGGAGGAGCAACCACACGTCCAAGGTGCCAAGGCTGTGCGGGCACAGGAAGTCCTAGAGGAGCTTCTGGGTAGTTTCCTATAAAAGAGCAGCAGCTCCATTCTGTTTCATGGCACCAGTGCATGTTTCGGTCGAAAATGCTCAATAGGATACACCATGCTGAGCTTTGTATGCAGCATAATGGTGGAGATGCAAGTGTGTGTGTTTCTCCTATGGTAAAGGCTTGAAGACACTGGCGTTTCCCCGGTCTCAGGAATCTTCTGTGTGATTTCATTAGTCTCTGATTTCTAGTGGTGGAGCTGATGGGTCCCTTGTGTGCTTGCCATGATGTCATGAGGTTCTGTGGAGCCACATGGATCCCTGCATTTTGAGAAGCCTTTGAATACTGAAATACTCCCGATAGCATGAGTAGCTATGATTTAGAAAATGGAAACACACAACATATTAGAAAAATAAGAGGAGGGAGAAAAACTAAAGGGAGTCAGTTTTTACCCATGGTACCTCTCATCCTTGTGCATTTATGCATAGAACACAGAAAGAGACCCCGAGAGAGGTGCAAACCATGTTGCTGGGCCATGAGTCAACTTTCTAGTTCCACGACTCAATGTTGGGTGTCGTTCTCACTTAAAGAAGTGTGAACACAGCCTTACTGGGTGGAGGAATACTTAAGTGCATCACCGTTCCTCGAGGCCTTGGAATTTGAAATGGTGTGCGGCTCCAGGTGATATTATTCCCAGGTATCGGGTAGCTCTGGCAGCCACAGACCTGTCAAACATCCCTAGATTTTGATCCCAGTTATTCAGATGTGAAAATGTGAACACGTATCATGTAGAGAATGGAAGGTAAATGCTACTGGAATCACATTCACCTTGCTTGCTGATCATTTACCCTATGTTCCCATATTTCTCCAGATACATGTCAACCAGCTGAAGCGCTCGTCAAGAAGAAGAGGTGCATGTTGGATGTCAGTCTGTCCATGATGTCAAGAGAAATGGGTAAATCTTTGTTGCAGCATCGGGATATGATGAGCAAAGGCATGTGTGGGTGTGAATGTGAAAGGGCAGTCTTCTACCCGGAAGCTCTGCTGTGTGCAGTGCCATGCCCATTCAGGTGCAGTTCACGTACAATTGGTGTACCGTGCCTCGAATGGGTATTGTAAGGCTCACAAGATCGTCATTTGTGGTGGATCTGGACCAGAGATGTGGCTGGATTGGTGGGTTTCACTCTGTTGTCTGCCTTTACACCGTAATTACCTGGGGAGTCATCTTTGGCTGACGCATCCTCAGGATTATTTCAACGGTCCTATCCGCACTATGTGAACACAAATATTTTATAAAAGTCAAGATGATACCTAAGAGGAGAAGTGAGTAATACAAGAGGGCTCCTCCCTCTGTCTCGGAATTCATACATATCAAGAAGCCATAGAGTCGTGGATGATGGATACCTATTGAAGGAGGGAATCATGTTACAATAAGCAGGTGAATCTTCTCTAGGGGTCTGGATCTATATGGCGAGCAGCCTATAGAATGCAGCGGGCGGAGTGATCACAATTGCCTGTAAGAGGGCCTGGAGACTTGGGTTAATCCGTATTTGAGACCTGTGCTGTTTGCAGTGCCCTGCCTAGAGAAGAACAGATCATGTATACCTCAACTACACATTCCCTGCCTTTGTAGAATGAGCCTCACTGGAAACATGATTTTGGCCTGCCCTTGGAGCAGTTCTAGTTTTGGAGCTGCATGGCTCTGTGGGCTGCTTCCCATGATATCTTGTGGGTCCGGGGAGCCAGCCGTTTTGCAGGCCTTGTGAGGGTGCTTCCAGTGCTTGAGCATTCCTAATAGTTTCAGCACCTACAGGTTAGATAATGGAATCGCACTTCCTAGTAGAAAAGGAACTAAAAACGAGTGCGCTTTTATCCAAGCTATCTCATCCTGGTACAGATACACTTAGGTCAGGTGATGAGATCCTGTGAGAGGGGTGATCCAGGTTTGATAGTCGTGGTCAACTTTTTCTAGGGGCATGGATAAATGTTGGGGGTAGTCAGCACTTAAAGAACCTGTAATCAGAGGCTTCCTGAGTAGAGTAATGTGCAATGATATCACCATGACTGGTAGGCCACGGACAGTGGATGCATGTGGGGCTCCAGGTGATATTAGTCCAAGACATCAGGAGGGCCAGGAAGCCACCTAGGTGACAAACATACCTCGATCATGATCTCAGTAGTCCACATCTGAAAATGGACTATGTGTAATGTAGAGAACGGAGAAATTATTGCTACTAGAATGACATTTACCTTGATTGTTGTGCATTTACCTGTGTTCACAGATATCTCGAGATAAGGTGTAGACCAGCTGAACATATCCTCAAGGAGAGGACTTGCAGGTTGGATGACAGAGGATCAATGTTTTGATGGTGGTTGGATATATGTTTGTTGTAGCATCAGAATATGCATGATGTGCAGCAGTATGTGTGAATGTTAGGGGGAAAGGGCACGTTGTCCTCCTGCAAGTCCTCCTGCGTGCTCCGCCCTGCCCAGATAGGTTGAGTTCACCTAGGTGCTGTCCAGGTAGAGTAATGCTCACAAAACATCCTTTGTGGCGGCCCCTGGACGAGTGGCTTGCAGGGAGTCGCAGGAGTCCTTGAGCTGCCTGCCTTGTTGTCATAATGACCCTTGAGTCATCTGTGCCTCTACCATGCTTGGGACCATTTCATTCATCTTCTCCTCACCGTGTGCCCACAGACACCGTACAGAGGGAAAGAAGTACATATTTGGAGAAGAGAGAAAGTAAGATGCTGCTCTTCTCACTCTTCACTCCAATATATGTCAAACAAGCATAGGGTTGTGAAGAGGGGACAGGCACTCAAGGAGGGATAATGATGAAAATCAGCTCGTTGTCATGTCCAGGGGCTGGAAATATCCTGAGTACAGTCATGGGCGTGATGGGGAGAGAGGTCGTAGCTGCTTCTCAGAGAGAGCAGGGGCTTGGGTAGATCCTCCACGGAGAGCCCTTCGGGGTAGTTCAGTTCAGTTCAGTTGCTCAGTCGTGTCCGACTCTTTGTGACCCCATGAGTGACAGCAAGCCATGCCTCCCTGTCCATCACCGAATCCTGGAGTTCACCCAGACTCAAGTCCATCGTGGAGAAGGCAATGGCACCCCACTCCAGTACTCGTGCCTGGAAAATCCCATGGACAGAGGAGCCTGGTTGGCTGCAGTCCATGGGGTCCCTAAGAGTCGGACACGACTGAATGACTTCACTTTCACTTTTCACTTTCATGCACTGGAGAAGGAAACGGCAGCCCACTCCATTGTTCTTGCCTGGAGAACCCCAGGGACGGGGGAGCCTGGTGGGCTGCCATCTGTGGGGTCGCACAGAGTCGGACACCACTGAAGTGACTTAGCAGCAGCATGTCCATCGAGTCAGTGATGCCATCCAACCATCTCATCCTCTGTCGTCCCCTTCTCCTCCTGCCCCCAGTCCCTCCCAGCACCAGTCTTTTCCAGTGAGTCAACTCTTCGCATGAGGTGGCCAAAGTACTGGAGGTTCAGCTTTAGCATCATTCCTTCCAAAGAAATCCCAGGGCTGATCTCCTTCAGAATGGACTGGCTGGAGCTCCTTGCAGTCCAAGGGACTCTCAAGAGTCTTCTCCAACACCACAGTTCAAAAGCATCAATTCTTCGGTGCTCAGCCTTCTTCACAGTCCAACTCTCACATCCATACATGACCACAGGAAAAACCATGGCCTTGAGTAGACAAACCTTTGTTGGCAAAGTAATGTCTCTGCTTTTGAATACGCTTTCTAGGTTGGTCATAACTTTCCTTCCAAGGAGTAAGCGTCTTTTAATTTCATGGCTGCAGTCACCATCTGAAGTGATTTTGGAGCCCCCCAAAATAAAGTCTGACACTGTTTCCACTGTTTCCCCATCTATTTGCCATGAAGTGATGGGACTGGATGCCATGATCTTCGTTTTCTGAATGTTGAGCTTTAAGCCAACTTTTTCACTCTCCGCTTTCACTTTCATCAAAAGGCTTTTTAGTTCCTCTACTTTCTGCCATAAGGGTGGTGTCATCTGCCTATCTGAGGTTATTGATATTTCTCCCGGCAATCTTGATTCCAGCGTGTGCTTCTTCCAGTCCAGCGTTTCTCATGATGTACTCTGCATAGAATTTAAATAAGCAGGGTGACAATATACAGCCTTGACGTACTCCTTTTCCTCTTTGGAACCAGTCTGTTGTACCATGTCCAGTTCTAACAGTTGCTTCCTGACCTGCATACAGATTTCTCAAGAGGCAGGTCAGATGGTCTGGTATACCCATCCCTTTAGAATTCTCCACAGTTTATTGTGATCCACACTGTCAAAGGCTTTGCATAGTCAAAAAGCAGAAATAGATGTTCTTCTGGAACTCTCTTGCTTTTTCCGTGATCCAGCAGATGTTGGCAATTGCATCTCTGGTTCCTCTTCCTTTCCTAAAACCAGCTAGGACATCAGAAGTTCTCGGTTCTCATATTGCTGAAGCCTGGCTTGGAGAATTTTGAGCATGACTTTACTAGCCTGTGAGATGAGTTCAATTGTGCAGTAGTTAGAGCATTCTTTGGCATTGCCTATCTTTGAGCTTGGAATGAAAACTGACCATTTGCAGTCCTGTGGCCAGCACTGAGCAACTGGCGCACTAAGCGCAGGCGGCCGCAGCCGGCGGACTAAGCTCAGGCGGCTGTGCCCGGCGCAGTAAGCTCAGGCGGCTGCGCCCGGCGCACTAAGCGAGGCCATGAGGCGCTACCCCACGTCAGAGGTCAAAGGGCAGACGCTGAAAGGGCACCATACCGGAAGTGCGGCGGCCAAGAGGAATTACCCCACGTCTGAGGTTAGAACAGCGCCGAGAGTGCCGGGCTGCGACGGCACAGGAACGGCCGAGAGGAGCTACCCCGCGTCGGAGGTCAGGGGGGCGGCCGAGAGGAGCTACCCCGCGTCCGAAACCACGGGGAGGGGGGGGAGGGGAGGCGACAAGAGGTGTTACCCCACGTCCGAGATCAGGGGCTGTGACGAGAGGAGCTACCTTGCGACCGAGGTCGGGGGGAGGGGGGGCGACGAGAGGTGTTACCCCGTATCCGAAGTCAGGGGCGGCAATGCTAGGAGCTACCTCGTGTCCTAGGTCAGGGCCGGAGACGAGAGGAGAGGAGCTACCCCGCGTCTGAGGTCAGGGGTTTTGAGAAGAGGAGCTACCTCGCTTCCAAGTTCAGGAGGTGCGGCTGAGTTGTGTCACTACGTGTCCGAGGTCAGGTGGGGGGGCCGAGAGGAGTTAACTCCGCGTATGAGGTCAGGGGCGGCGGCCGGGAGGAGCTACCCCACACCCCCAAGCCCGAGGCCAGGGGTGGCGGCAGGGAGGAGCAACCACACGTCCAAGGTGCCAAGGCTGTGCGGGCACAGGAAGTCCTAGAGGAGCTTCTGGGTAGTTTCCTATAAAAGAGCAGCAGCTCCATTCTGTTTCATGGCACCAGTGCATGTTTCGGTCGAAAATGCTCAATAGGATACACCATGCTGAGCTTTGTATGCAGCATAATGGTGGAGATGCAAGTGTGTGTGTTTCTCCTATGGTAAAGGCTTGAAGACACTGGCGTTTCCCCGGTCTCAGGAATCTTCTGTGTGATTTCATTAGTCTCTGATTTCTAGTGGTGGAGCTGATGGGTCCCTTGTGTGCTTGCCATGATGTCATGAGGTTCTGTGGAGCCACATGGATCCCTGCATTTTGAGAAGCCTTTGAATACTGAAATACTCCCGATAGCATGAGTAGCTATGATTTAGAAAATGGAAACACACAACATATTAGAAAAATAAGAGGAGGGAGAAAAACTAAAGGGAGTCAGTTTTTACCCATGGTACCTCATCCTTGTGCATTTATGCATAGAACACAGAAAGAGACCCCGAGAGAGGTGCAAACCATGTTGCTGGGCCATGAGTCAACTTTCTAGTTCCACGACTCAATGTTGGGTGTCGTTCTCACTTAAAGAAGTGTGAACACAGCCTTACTGGGTGGAGGAATACTTAAGTGCATCACCGTTCCTCGAGGCCTTGGAATTTGAAATGGTGTGCGGCTCCAGGTGATATTATTCCCAGGTATCGGGTAGCTCTGGCAGCCACAGACCTGTCAAACATCCCTAGATTTTGATCCCAGTTATTCAGATGTGAAAATGTGAACACGTATCATGTAGAGAATGGAAGGTAAATGCTACTGGAATCACATTCACCTTGCTTGCTGATCATTTACCCTATGTTCCCATATTTCTCCAGATACATGTCAACCAGCTGAAGCGCTTGTCAAGAAGAAGAGGTGCATGTTGGATGTCAGTCTGTCCATGATGTCAAGAGAAATGGGTAAATCTTTGTTGCAGCATCGGGATATGATGAGCAAAGGCATGTGTGGGTGTGAATGTGAAAGGGCAGTCTTCTACCCGGAAGCTCTGCTGTGTGCAGTGCCATGCCCATTCAGGTGCAGTTCACGTACAATTGGTGTACCGTGCCTCGAATGGGTATTGTAAGGCTCACAAGATCGTCATTTGTGGTGGATCTGGACCAGAGATGTGGCTGGATTGGTGGGTTTCACTCTGTTGTCTGCCTTTACACCGTAATTACCTGGGGAGTCATCTTTGGCTGACGCATCCTCAGGATTATTTCAACGGTCCTATCCGCACTATGTGAACACAAATATTTTATAAAAGTCAAGATGATACCTAAGAGGAGAAGTGAGTAATACAAGAGGGCTCCTCCCTCTGTCTCGGAATTCATACATATCAAGAAGCCATAGAGTCGTGGATGATGGATACCTATTGAAGGAGGGAATCATGTTACAATAAGCAGGTGAATCTTCTCTAGGGGTCTGGATCTATATGGCGAGCAGCCTATAGAATGCAGCGGGCGGAGTGATCACAATTGCCTGTAAGAGGGCCTGGAGACTTGGGTTAATCCGTATTTGAGACCTGTGCTGTTTGCAGTGCCCTGCCTAGAGAAGAACAGATCATGTATACCTCAACTACACATTCCCTGCCTTTGTAGAATGAGCCTCACTGGAAACATGATTTTGGCCTGCCCTTGGAGCAGTTCTAGTTTTGGAGCTGCATGGCTCTGTGGGCTGCTTCCCATGATATCTTGTGGGTCCGGGGAGCCAGCCGTTTTGCAGGCCTTGTGAGGGTGCTTCCAGTGCTTGAGCATTCCTAATAGTTTCAGCACCTACAGGTTAGATAATGGAATCGCACTTCCTAGTAGAAAAGGAACTAAAAACGAGTGCGCTTTTATCCAAGCTATCTCATCCTGGTACAGATACACTTAGGTCAGGTGATGAGATCCTGTGAGAGGGGTGATCCAGGTTTGATAGTCGTGGTCAACTTTTTCTAGGGGCATGGATAAATGTTGGGGGTAGTCAGCACTTAAAGAACCTGTAATCAGAGGCTTCCTGAGTAGAGTAATGTGCAATGATATCACCATGACTGGTAGGCCACGGACAGTGGATGCATGTGGGGCTCCAGGTGATATTAGTCCAAGACATCAGGAGGGCCAGGAAGCCACCTAGGTGACAAACATACCTCGACCATGATCTCAGTAGTCCACATCTGAAAATGGACTATGTGTAATGTAGAGAACGGAGAAATTATTGCTACTAGAATGACATTTACCTTGATTGTTGTGCATTTACCTGTGTTCACAGATATCTCGAGATAAGGTGTAGACCAGCTGAACATATCCTCAAGGAGAGGACTTGCAGGTTGGATGACAGAGGATCAATGTTTTGATGGTGGTTGGATATATGTTTGTTGTAGCATCAGAATATGCATGATGTGCAGCAGTATGTGTGAATGTTAGGGGGAAAGGGCACGTTGTCCTCCTGCAAGTCCTCCTGCGTGCTCCGCCCTGCCCAGATAGGTTGAGTTCACCTAGGTGCTGTCCAGGTAGAGTAATGCTCACAAAACATCCTTTGTGGCGGCCCCTGGACGAGTGGCTTGCAGGGAGTCGCAGGAGTCCTTGAGCTGCCTGCCTTGTTGTCATAATGACCCTTGAGTCATCTGTGCCTCTACCATGCTTGGGACCATTTCATTCATCTTCTCCTCACCGTGTGCCCACAGACACCGTACAGAGGGAAAGAAGTACATATTTGGAGAAGAGAGAAAGTAAGATGCTGCTCTTCTCACTCTTCACTCCAATATATGTCAAACAAGCATAGGGTTGTGAAGAGGGGACAGGCACTCAAGGAGGGATAATGATGAAAATCAGCTCGTTGTCATGTCCAGGGGCTGGAAATATCCTGAGTACAGTCATGGGCGTGATGGGGAGAGAGGTCGTAGCTGCTTCTCAGAGAGAGCAGGGGCTTGGGTAGATCCTCCACGGAGAGCCCTTCGGGGTAGTTCAGTTCAGTTCAGTTGCTCAGTCGTGTCCGACTCTTTGTGACCCCATGAGTGACAGCAAGCCATGCCTCCCTGTCCATCACCGAATCCTGGAGTTCACCCAGACTCAAGTCCATCGTGGAGAAGGCAATGGCACCCCACTCCAGTACTCATGCCTGGAAAATCCCATGGACAGAGGAGCCTGGTTGGCTGCAGTCCATGGGGTCCCTAAGAGTCGGACACGACTGAATGACTTCACTTTCACTTTTCACTTTCATGCACTGGAGAAGGAAACGGCAGCCCACTCCATTGTTCTTGCCTGGAGAACCCCAGGGACGGGGGAGCCTGGTGGGCTGCCATCTGTGGGGTCGCACAGAGTCGGACACCACTGAAGTGACTTAGCAGCAGCATGTCCATCGAGTCAGTGATGCCATCCAACCATCTCATCCTCTGTCGTCCCCTTCTCCTCCTGCCCCCAGTCCCTCCCAGCACCAGTCTTTTCCAGTGAGTCAACTCTTCGCATGAGGTGGCCAAAGTACTGGAGGTTCAGCTTTAGCATCATTCCTTCCAAAGAAATCCCAGGGCTGATCTCCTTCAGAATGGACTGGCTGGAGCTCCTTGCAGTCCAAGGGACTCTCAAGAGTCTTCTCCAACACCACAGTTCAAAAGCATCAATTCTTCGGTGCTCAGCCTTCTTCACAGTCCAACTCTCACATCCATACATGACCACAGGAAAAACCATGGCCTTGAGTAGACAAACCTTTGTTGGCAAAGTAATGTCTCTGCTTTTGAATACGCTTTCTAGGTTGGTCATAACTTTCCTTCCAAGGAGTAAGCGTCTTTTAATTTCATGGCTGCAGTCACCATCTGAAGTGATTTTGGAGCCCCCCAAAATAAAGTCTGACACTGTTTCCACTGTTTCCCCATCTATTTGCCATGAAGTGATGGGACTGGATGCCATCCATGATCTTCGTTTTCTGAATGTTGAGCTTTAAGCCAACTTTTTCACTCTCCGCTTTCACTTTCATCAAAAGGCTTTTTAGTTCCTCTACTTTCTGCCATAAGGGTGGTGTCATCTGCCTATCTGAGGTTATTGATATTTCTCCCGGCAATCTTGATTCCAGCGTGTGCTTCTTCCAGTCCAGCGTTTCTCATGATGTACTCTGCATAGAATTTAAATAAGCAGGGTGACAATATACAGCCTTGACGTACTCCTTTTCCTCTTTGGAACCAGTCTGTTGTACCATGTCCAGTTCTAACAGTTGCTTCCTGACCTGCATACAGATTTCTCAAGAGGCAGGTCAGATGGTCTGGTATACCCATCCCTTTAGAATTCTCCACAGTTTATTGTGATCCACACTGTCAAAGGCTTTGCATAGTCAAAAAGCAGAAATAGATGTTCTTCTGGAACTCTCTTGCTTTTTCCGTGATCCAGCAGATGTTGGCAATTGCATCTCTGGTTCCTCTTCCTTTCCTAAAACCAGCTAGGACATCAGAAGTTCTCGGTTCTCATATTGCTGAAGCCTGGCTTGGAGAATTTTGAGCATGACTTTACTAGCCTGTGAGATGAGTTCAATTGTGCAGTAGTTAGAGCATTCTTTGGCATTGCCTATCTTTGAGCTTGGAATGAAAACTGACCATTTGCAGTCCTGTGGCCAGCACTGAGCAACCGGCGCACTAAGCGCAGGCGGCCGCGACCGGCGGACTAAGCTCAGGCGGCTGTGCCCGGCGCAGTAAGCTCAGGCGGCTGCGCCCGGCGCACTAAGCGAGGCCATGAGGCGCTACCCCACGTCAGAGGTCAAAGGGCAGACGCTGAAAGGGCACCATACCGGAAGTGCGGCAGCCAAGAGGAATTACCCCACGTCTGAGGTTAGAACAGCGCCGAGAGTGCCGGGCTGCGACGGCGCAGGAACGGCCGAGAGGAGCTACCCCGCATCGGAGGTCAGGGGGGCGGCCGAGAGGAGCTACACCGCGTTGGAGGTCAGGGGGGCGGCCGAGAGGAGCTACCCCGCGTCCGAAACCACGGGGGGGGGGGAGTGGAGGCGACAAGAGGTGTTACCCCACGTCCGAGGTCAGGGGCTGTGAGGAGAGGAGCTACCTTGCGACCGAGGTCGGGGGGGGGGTGGGGGGGCGACGAGAGGTGTTACCCCGTATCCGAAGTCAGGGGCGGCAATGCCAGGAGCTACCTCACGTCCTAGGTCAGGGCCGGAGACGAGAGGAGCTACCCCGCGTCCGAGATCAGGGGCTTTGAGAAGAGGAGCTACCTGGCTTCCGAGTTCAGGAAGTGCGGCTGAGTTGTGTTACTACGTGTCCGAGGTCAGGTAGGGGGGGCCGAAAGGAGTTATTCCGCGTTCGAGGTCAGGGGCGGCGGCCGGGAGGAGCTACCCCACACCCACAAGCCCGAGGCCAGGGGTGGCGGCCGGGAGGAGCAACCACACGTCCAAGGTGCCGAGGCTGTGCGGGCACAGGAAGTCCTCGAGGAGCTTCTGGGTAGAGTTTCCTACACAACAGCAGCTGCTCCATTCTGTTTCATGGCACCAGTGCATGTTTTGGTCGAAAATGCTCAATAGGATACAGCATGCTGAGCTTTGTATGCAGCATAATGGTGGAGATGCAAGTGTGTGTGTTTCTCCTATGGTAAAGGCTTGAAGACACTGGCGTTTCCCCTGTCTCAGGAATCTTCTGTGTGATTTCATTAGTCTCTGATTTCTAGTGGTGGAGCTGATGTGTCCCTTGTGTGCTTGCCATGATGTCATGAGGTTCTGTGGAGCCACATGGATCCCTGCATTTTGAGAAGCCTTTGAATACTGAAATATTCCCGATAGCATGAGTAGCTAAGCTATGATATAGAAAATGGAAACACACAACATATTAGAAAAATAAGAGGAGGGAGAAAAACTAAAGGGAGTCAGTTTTTACCCATGGTACCTCTCATCCTTGTGCATTTATGCATAGAACACAGAAAGAGACCCCAAGAGATGTGCAAACCATGTTGCTGGTCCATGAGTCTACTTTCTAGTTCCACGACTCAATGTTGGGTGTCGTTCTCACTTAAAGAAGTGTGAACACAGCCTTACTGGGTGGAGGAATACCTAAGTGCATCACCGTTCCTCGAGGCCTTGGAATTTGAAATGGTGTGCGGCTCCAGGTGATATTATTCCCAGGTATCAGGTAGTTCTGGCAGCCACAGACCTGTCAAACATCCCTAGATTTTGATCCCAGTTATTCAGATGTGAAAATGTGAACACGTATCATGTAGAGAATGGAAGGTAAATGCTACTGGAATCACATTCACCTTGCTTGCTGATCATTTACCCTATGTTCCCATATTTCTCCAGATACATGTCAACCAGCTGAAGCGCTTGTCAAGAAGAAGAGGTGCATGTTGGATGTCAGTCTGTCCATGATGTCAAGAGAAGTGGGTAAATCTTTGTTGCAGCATCGGGATATGATGAGCAAAGGCATGTGTGGGTGTGAATGTGAAAGGGCAGTCTTCTACCCGGAAGCTCTGCTGTGTGCAGTGCCATGCCCATTCAGGTGCAGTTCATGTACAATTGGTGTACTGTGCCTCGAATGGGTATTGTAAGGCTCACAAGATCGTCATTTGTGGTGGATCTGGACCAGAGATGTGGATGGATTGGTGGGTTTCACTCCGTTGTCTGCCTTTATACCGTAATTACCTGGGGAGTCATCTTTGGCTGACGCATCCTCAGGATTATTTCAACGGTCCTATCTGCACTATGTGAACACAAGTATTTTATAAAAGTCAAGATGATACCTAAGAGGAGAAGTGAGTAATACAAGAGGGCTCCTCCCTCTGTCTCGGAATTCATACATATCAAGAAGCCATAGAGTCGTGGATGATGGATACCTATTGAAGGAGGGAATCATGTTACAATAAGCAGGTGAATCTTCTCTAGGGGTCTGGATCTATATGGCGAGCAGCCTATAGAATGCAGCGGGCGGAGTGATCACAGTTGCCTGTAAGAGGGCCTGGAGACTTGGGTTAATCCGTATTTGAGACCTGTGCTGTTTGCAGTGCCCTGCGTAGAGGAGAACAGATCATGTATTCCTCAACTACACATTCCCTGCCTTTGTAGATTGAGCCTCACTGGAAACATGATTTTGGCCTGCCCTTGGAGCAGTTCTAGTTTTGGAGCTGCATGGCTCTGTGGGCTGCTTCCCATGATATCTTGTGGGTCCAGGGAGCCAGCCGTTTTGCAGGCCTTGTGAGGGTGCGTCCAGTGCTTGAGCATTCCTAATAGTTTCAGCACCTACAGGTTAGATAATGGAATCGCTCTTCCTAGTAGAAAAGGAGGTAAAAACGAGTGCGCTTTTATCCAAGCTATCTCATCCTGGTACAGATACACTTAGGTCAGGTGATGAGATCCTGTGAGAGGGGTGATCCAGGTTTGATAGTCGTGGTCAACTTTTTCTAGGGGCATGGATAAATGTTGGGGGTAGTCAGCACTTAAAGAACCTGTAATCAGAGGCTTCCTGAGTAGAGTAATGTGCAATGATATCACCATGACTGGTAGGCCACGGACAGTGGATGGGTGTGGGGCTCCAGGTGATATTAGTCCAAGACATCAGGAGGGCCAGGAAGCCACCTAGGTGACAAACATACCTCGATCATGATCTCAGTAGTCCACATCTGAAAATGGACTATGTGTAATGTAGAGAATGGAAAAATTATTGCTACTAGAATCACATTTACCTTGATTGTTGTGCATTTTCCTGTGTTCACAGATATCTCGAGATAAGGTGTAGACCAGCTGAACATATCCTCAAGGAGAGGACTTGCAGTTTGGATGACAGAGGATCAATGTTTTGATGGTGGTTGGATATATGTTTGTTGTAGCATCAGAATATGCATGATGTGCAGCAGTATGTGTGAATGTCAGGGTGAAAGGGCACGTTGTCCTCCTGCAAGTCCTCCTGCGTGCTCCGCCCTGCCCAGATAGGTTGAGTTCACCTAGGTGCTGTCCAGGTAGAGTAATGCTCACAAAACATCCTTTGTGGCGGCCCCTGGACGAGTGGCTTGCAGGGAGTCGCAGGAGTCCTTGAGCTGCCTGCCTTGTTGTCATAATGACCCTTGAGTCATCTGTGCCTCTACCATGCTTGGGACCATTTCATTCATCTTCTCCTCACCGTGTGCCCACAGACACCGTACAGAGGGAAAGAAGTACATATTTGGAGAAGAGAGAAAGTAAGATGCTGCTCTTCTCACTCTTCACTCCAATATATGTCAAACAAGCATAGGGTTGTGAAGAGGGGACAGGCACTCAAGGAGGGATAATGATGAAAATCAGCTCGTTGTCATGTCCAGGGGCTGGAAATATCCTGAGTACAGTCATGGGCGTGATGGGGAGAGAGGTCGTAGCTGCTTCTCAGAGAGAGCAGGGGCTTGGGTAGATCCTCCACGGAGAGCCCTTCGGGGTAGTTCAGTTCAGTTCAGTTGCTCAGTCGTGTCCGACTCTTTGTGACCCCATGAGTGACAGCAAGCCATGCCTCCCTGTCCATCACCGAATCCTGGAGTTCACCCAGACTCAAGTCCATCGTGGAGAAGGCAATGGCACCCCACTCCAGTACTCGTGCCTGGAAAATCCCATGGACAGAGGAGCCTGGTTGGCTGCAGTCCATGGGGTCCCTAAGAGTCGGACACGACTGAATGACTTCACTTTCACTTTTCACTTTCATGCACTGGAGAAGGAAACGGCAGCCCACTCCATTGTTCTTGCCTGGAGAACCCCAGGGACGGGGGAGCCTGGTGGGCTGCCATCTGTGGGGTCGCACAGAGTCGGACACCACTGAAGTGACTTAGCAGCAGCATGTCCATCGAGTCAGTGATGCCATCCAACCATCTCATCCTCTGTCGTCCCCTTCTCCTCCTGCCCCCAGTCCCTCCCAGCACCAGTCTTTTCCAGTGAGTCAACTCTTCGCATGAGGTGGCCAAAGTACTGGAGGTTCAGCTTTAGCATCATTCCTTCCAAAGAAATCCCAGGGCTGATCTCCTTCAGAATGGACTGGCTGGAGCTCCTTGCAGTCCAAGGGACTCTCAAGAGTCTTCTCCAACACCACAGTTCAAAAGCATCAATTCTTCGGTGCTCAGCCTTCTTCACAGTCCAACTCTCACATCCATACATGACCACAGGAAAAACCATGGCCTTGAGTAGACAAACCTTTGTTGGCAAAGTAATGTCTCTGCTTTTGAATACGCTTTCTAGGTTGGTCATAACTTTCCTTCCAAGGAGTAAGCGTCTTTTAATTTCATGGCTGCAGTCACCATCTGAAGTGATTTTGGAGGCCCACAAAATAAAGTCTGACACTGTTTCCACTCTTTCCCCATCTATTTCCCATGAAGTGATGGTACTGGATTCCATGATCTTCGTTTTCTGAATGTTGAGCTTTAAGCCAACTTTTTCACTCTCCCCTTTCACTTTCATCAAAAGGCTTTTTAGTTCCTCTACTTTCTGCCATAAGGGTGGTGTCATCTGCCTATCTGAGGTTATTGATATTTCTCCAGGCAGTCTTGATTCCAGCGTGTGCTTCTTCCAGTCCAGCGTTTCTCATGATGTACTCTGCATAGAATTTAAATAAGCAGGGTGACAATATACAGCCTTGACGTACTCCTTTTCCTCTTTGGAACCAGTCTGTTGTACCATGTCCAGTTCTAACAGTTGCTTCCTGACCTGCATACAAATTTCTCAAGAGGCAGGTCAGATGGTCTGGTATACCCATCCCTTTAGAATTCTCCACAGTTTATTGTGATCCACACTGTCAAAGGCTTTGCATAGTCAAAAAGCAGAAATAGATGTTCTTCTGGAACTCTCTTGCTTTTTCCGTGATCCAGCAGATGTTGGCAATTGCATCTCTGGTTCCTCTTCCTTTCCTAAAACCAGCTAGGACATCAGAAGTTCTCGGATCTCATATTGCTGAAGCCTGGCTTGGAGAATTTTGAGCATGACTTTACTAGCCTGTGAGATGAGTTCAATTGTGCAGTAGTTTGAGCATTTTTTGGCATTGCCTATCTTTGATCTTGGAATGAAAACTGACCATTTCCAGTTCTGTGTCCAGCGCTGAGCAACTGGCCCACTAAGTGCAGGCGGCCACGACAGGCAGACTAAGCTCAGGCGGCTGTGCCCGGCGCAGTAAGCTCAGGCGGCTGTGCCCGGCGCACTAAGCGAGGCCACGAGGAACTACCCCACGTCAGAGGTCAAAGGGCAGACACTGAAAGGGCACCATACCGGAAGGGCGGCGGCCAAGAGGAGTTACCCCACGTCTGAGGTCAGAACAGTGCCGAGAGTGCCGGGCTGCGACGGCACAGGTACAGCCGAGAGGAGCTACCCCTCGTCGGAGGTCAGGGGGGCGGCCGAGAGGAGCTACCTCGCATCAGAAATCACGGGGGGGGGGGGGAAAGGGGGGGCGACAAGAGGAGTTACCCCACGTCCGAGGTCAGGGGCTGTGACGAGAGGAGCTACCTTGCAACCGAGGTCTGGGTGGGGGGTGTGAGAGGTGTTACCCCGTATCCGAAGTCAGGGGCGGCAATGCTAGGAGCTACCTCACGTCCTAGGTCAGGGCCGGAGACGAGAGGAGCTACCCCGCGTCCGAGATCAGGGGCTTTGAGAAGAGGAGCTACCTGGCTTCCGAGTTCAGGAAGTGCGGCCGAGTTGTGTTACTACGTGTCCGAGGTCAGGTAGGGGGGGCCGAGAGGAGTTATTCCGCGTTCGAGGTCAGGGGCGGCGGCCGGGAGGAGCTACCCCACACCCCCAAGCCCGAGGCCAGGGGTGGCGGCCGGGAGGAGCAACCACACGTCCAAGGTGCCGAGGCTGTGCGGGCACAGGAAGTCCTCGAGGAGCTTCTGGGTAGAGTTTCCTACAAAACAGCAGCTGCTCCATTCTGTTTCATGGCACCAGTGCATGTTTCGGTCGAAAATGCTCAATAGGATACACCATGCTGAGCTTTGTATGCAGCATAATGGTGGAGATGCAAGTGTGTGTGTTTCTCCTATGGTAAAGGCTTGAAGATACTGGCGTTTCCCCGGTCTCAGGAATCTTCTGTGTGATTTCATTAGTCTCTGATTTCTAGTGGTGGAGCTGATGTGTCCCTTGTGTGCTTGCCATGATGTCATGAGGTTCTGTGGAGCCACATGGATCCCTGCATTTTGAGAAGCCTTTGAATACTGAAATATTCCCCATAGCATGAGTAGCTAAGCTATGATATAGAAAATGGAAACACACAACATATTAGAAAAATAAGAGGAGGGAGAAAAACTAAAGGGAGTCAGTTTTTACCCATGGTACCTCTCATCCTTGTGCATTTATGCATAGAACACAGAAAGAGACCCCGAGAGAGGTGCAAACCATGTTGCTGGGCCATGAGTCTACTTTCTAGTTCCACGACTCAATGTTGGGTGTCGTTCTCACTTAAAGAAGTGTGAACACAGCCTTACTGGGTGGAGGAATACCTAAGTGCATCACCGTTCCTCGAGGCCTTGGAATTTGAAATGGTGTGCGGCTCCAGGTGATATTATTCCCAGGTATCAGGTAGTTCTGGCAGCCACAGACCTGTCAAACATCCCTAGATTTTGATCCCAGTTATTCAGATGTGAAAATGTGAACACGTATCATGTAGAGAATGGAAGGTAAATGTTACTGGAATCACATTCACCTTGCTTGCTGATCATTTACCCTATGTTCCCATATTTCTCCAGATACATGTCAACCAGCTGAAGCGCTTGTCAAGAAGAAGAGGTGCATGTTGGATGTCAGTCTGTCCATGATGTCAAGAGAAATGGGTAAATCTTTGTTGCAGCATCGGGATATGATGAGCAAAGGCATGTGTGGGTGTGAATGTGAAAGGGCAGTCTTCTACCCGGAAGCTCTGCTGTGTGCAGTGCCATGCCCATTCAGGTGCAGTTCATGTACAATTGGTGTACTGTGCCTCGAATGGGTATTGTAAGGCTCACAAGATCGTCATTTGTGGTGGATCTGGACCAGAGATGTGGATGGATTGGTGGGTTTCACTCCGTTGTCTGCCTTTACACCGTAATTACCTGGGGAGTCATCTTTGGCTGACGCATCCTCAGGATTATTTCAACGGTCCTATCTGCACTATGTGAACACAAGTATTTTATAAAAGTCAAGATGATACCTAAGAGGAGAAGTGAGTAATACAAGAGGGCTCCTCCCTCTGTCTCGGAATTCATACATATCAAGAAGCCATAGAGTCGTGGATGATGGATACCTATTGAAGGAGGGAATCATGTTACAATAAGCAGGTGAATCTTCTCTAGGGGTCTGGATCTATATGGCGAGCAGCCTATAGAATGCAGCGGGCGGAGTGATCACAGTTGCCTGTAAGAGGGCCTGGAGACTTGGGTTAATCCGTATTTGAGACCTGTGCTGTTTGCAGTGCCCTGCCTAGAGGAGAACAGATCATGTATACCTCAACTACACATTCCCTGCCTTTGTAGAATGAGCCTCACTGGAAACATGATTTTGGCCTGCCCTTGGAGCAGTTCTAGTTTTGGAGCTGCATGGCTCTGTGGGCTGCTTCCCATGATATCTTGTGGGTCCGGGGAGCCAGCCGTTTTGCAGGCCTTGTGAGGGTGCTTCCAGTGCTTGAGCATTCCTAATAGTTTCAGCACCTACAGGTTAGATAATGGAATCGCACTTCCTAGTAGAAAAGGAACTAAAAACGAGTGCGCTTTTATCCAAGCTATCTCATCCTGGTACAGATACACTTAGGTCAGGTGATGAGATCCTGTGAGAGGGGTGATCCAGGTTTGATAGTCGTGGTCAACTTTTTCTAGGGGCATGGATAAATGTTGGGGGTAGTCAGCACTTAAAGAACCTGTAATCAGAGGCTTCCTGAGTAGAGTAATGTGCAATGATATCACCATGACTGGTAGGCCACGGACAGTGGATGGGTGTGGTGCTCCAGGTGATATTAGTCCAAGACATCAGGAGGGCCAGGAAGCCACCTAGGTGACAAACATACCTCGATCATGATCTCAGTAGTCCACATCTGAAAATGTGACTATGTGTAATGCAGAGAATGTAAAAATTATTGCTACTAGAATCACATTTACCTTGATTGTTGTGCATTTTCCTGTGTTCACAGATATCCCTAGATAAGGTGTAGATCAGCTGAACATATCCTCGAGGAGAGGACTTGCAGTTTGGATGACAGAGGATCAATGTTTTGATGGTGGTTGGATATATGTTTGTTGTAGCATCAGAATATGCATGATGTGAAGCAGTATGTGTGAATGTCAGGGTGAAAGGTCATGTTGTCCTCCTGCAAGTCCTCCTGCGTGCTCCGCCCTGCCCAGATAGGTTGAGTTCACCTAGGTGCTGTCCAGGTAGAGTAATGCTCACAAAACATCCTTTGTGGCGGCCCCTGGACGAGTGGCTTGCAGGGAGTCGCAGGAGTCCTTGAGCTGCCTGCCTTGTCATAATGACCCTTGAGTCATCTGTGCCTCTACCATGCTTGGGACCATTTCATTCATCTTCTCCTCACCGTGTGCCCACAGACACCGTACAGAGGGAAAGAAGTACATATTTGGAGAAGAGAGAAAGTAAGATGCTGCTCTTCTCACTCTTCACTCCAATATATGTCAAACAAGCATAGGGTTGTGAAGAGGGGACAGGCACTCAAGGAGGGATAATGATGAAAATCAGCTCGTTGTCATGTCCAGTGGCTGGAAATATCCTGAGTACAGTCATGGGCGTGATGGGGAGAGAGGTCGTAGCTGCTTCTCAGAGAGAGCAGGGGCTTGGGTAGATCCTCCACGGAGAGCCCTTTGGGGTAGTTCAGTTCAGTTCAGTTCAGTTGCTCAGTCGTGTCCGATTCTTTGTGACGCCATGAAGCACAGCAAGCCATGCCTCCCTGTCCATCACCGAATCCTGGAGTTCACCCAGACTCAAGTCCATCGTGAAGAAGGCAATGGCATCCCTCTCCAGTACTCTTGCCTGGAAAATCCCATGGACAGAGGAGCCTGGTTGGCTGCAGTCCATAGGGTCTCTAAGAGTCGGACACGACTGAATGACTTCACTTTCACTTTTCACTTTCATGCACTGGAGAAGGAAATGGCAGCCCACTCCATTGTTCTTGCCTGGAGAATCCCAGGCACGGGAGAGCCTGGTGGGCTGCCATCTATGGGATCATGCAGAGTCGGACACCACTGACGTGACTGAGCAGCAGCGTGTCCATTGAGTCAGTGATACCATCTAGCCATCTCATCCTCTGTCGTGCCCTTCTCCTCCTCCCCCTAATCCCTCTCATCATCTGAGTCTTTTCCAATGAGTCAACTCTTCGCATTAGGTCACCAAAATACTGGAATTTCAGCTTTAGCAGCATTCCTTCCAAAGAAATCCCAGGGCTGATCTCCTTCAGAATGGACTGCTTGGATCTCCTTGCAGTCCAAGGGACTCTCAAGAGTCTTCTCCAAAGCCACAGTTCAAAAGCATCAATTCTTCGGTGCTCAGCCTTCTTCACAGTCCAACTCTCACATCCATACACGACCATAGGAAAAACCCTAGCCTTGACTAGACGATCCTATGTTGGCAAAGTAATGTCTCTGCCTTTGAATATGCTTTCTAGGTTGGTCATAACTTTCCTTCTAAGATGTAAGTGTCTTTTAATTTCATGGCTGCAATCACCATCTGAAGTGATTTTGGAGCCCCCCAAAATAAAGTCTGACACCGTTTCCACTGTTTCCCCATGTATTTCCCATGAAGTGATGGGGCCGGATGCCATGATGTTCGTTTTCTGAATGTTGAGCTTTAAGCCAAATTTTTCACTCTCCCCTTTCACTTTCATCAAGAGACTTTTTAGTTCCTCTTTACTTTCTGCCATAAGGGTGCTGTCATCTGCCTATGTGATTTTATTGATATTTCTCCCCGCAATCTTGATTCCAGCGTGTGCTTCTTCCAGTCCAGACTTTCTCATGATGTACTCTGCATAGAAGTTAAATAAGCAGGGTGACAATATGCAGCCTTGACGTACTCCTTTTCCTCTTTGGAACCAGTCTGTTGTACCATGTCTAGTTCTTAATGTTGCTTCCTGACCTGCATACAAATTTCTCAAAAGGCAGGTCATGTGGTCTGTTATTTTATCTCTTTCAGTATTTTCCACATTTTATTGTGATCCACACTGTCAAAGGCTTTGTCATAGTCAGTAAAGCAGAAATACATATTCTTCTGGAACTCTCTTGCTTTTTCCACGATCCAGCAGATTTTGGCAATTTGATCTCTTGTTCCTCTGCCTTTTCTAAAACAAGCTTGAACATCAGGAAGTTCTATGTTCTCATGTTGCTGAAGTTTGGCTTGGAGAATTTTGAGCATTACTTTACTAGCCTTTGAGATGAGTCAATTGTATGGTAGTTTGAGCATTCTTTGATATTTTCTGTCTTTGAGATTGGAATGAAAACTAACCTTTTCCTGTCCTATGGTGACTGCTGAGCAACTGGCGCACTATTCCCAGGCATCTGCCCCCAGCCCACTAAGTGAGGCCATGAGGAGCTACCCCACGTCCGAGGTCGGGGGCTGTGACGAGAGAGCTACACAGCATCTGAGGTCAGGGGGTGCCGCCGAGAGGAGTTACCCTGTGTCCAAGGTCGGAGGGGCGGCTGAGAGGAGCTACCCTGCCTCCGAGGTCAGGGGTTGTGGCCAGGAGGAGCTACCCCACGCCTAATGCCAGGAGCGGCAGCCGGGAGGAGCAAACACACATCTAAGGAGCTGAGGCTGTGTGGGAGGCAGAAGGGCCTAGAGGAACATCTGGGTAGAGTTCCCTATAAAATAGCAGCTGCTCCAATCTGTTTCATGGCACCAGTGCATGTTTCGGTTGAAAATGCTCAGTAGGACACACCATACTGACCTTTGTATGCAGCGTAATGGTGGAGATCAAGTGTGTTTGTTTCTGCTATGGAAAAGCCATGAAGACACTAGCGTTCCCCCCGTCTCAGGAATCTTGAGAGTGATTTCATTAGTCTCTGATTTCTAGTGGTGGAGCTGATGTGTCCCTTGTGTGCTTTCCATGATGTCATGAGGTTCTGTGGAGCCACATGGATCCCTACATTTTGAGAATCCTTTGAATACTGAAATGTTCCCGATAGCACGAGTATCTATAATTTACAAAATGGAAACACACAACATATTAGGGAAAAAAAAAGAGAGAAAAAAAACTAAAAGGAGTTGGTTTTTACCCATGGTACCTCATACTTGTCAGATACCCATAGAACATGGAAAGAGACCCTCAAAGAGGTGCAAACTAAATTGCTGGGCCATGGGTCAACTTTCTAGTTCCACGACTCAATGTTGGGTGTCGTCCTCACTTAAAGAAGTGTAAACACAGCCTTGCTAGGTAGAAGAATACTTAAGTGCATCACCATTCCTGGTAGCCTTGGAAGTTGAATTGGTGTGCGGCTCCAGGTGATATTATTACAAGGTATTGAGTGGTCCCTGGAAACCACAGATCTCTCAAACATCCCTAGATTTTTATCCCAGTTGTTCAGATCTGAAAATGTGAACACATTAATGTAGAGCAATTAAAGGTAAATGATACTAGAATCACATTCTCCTTGCTTGCTGATCATTAAACCTATGTTCCCATATTTCTCCAGATACCTGTAGACCAGCTGAAGCGATTCTCAAGGAAGAGAGGTGCAGGTTGGATGACAGTCTGTCCATGATTTCAAGAAAAATGGGTAAATATTTTTGTAGCATCAGGATATGCTTAGTAAAGGTATGTGTGGGTGTGAATGTGAAAGGGCAATCTTCCACTCGGAAGCTCTACTGTGTTCAATGCCCTACCCATCCAGGTGCAGTTCATGTAGAATTGGTGTACTGTTCCTTGAATGGGTAATGTAAGGCTCACAAGAACCTCATTTTTGGTGGATCTGGACCAGTGATGTATATGGATTTGTAGGTATCACTCTGCTGTGTGCCTTTATACCGTAATAACCTGGGGAATCATCTGTGGCTGATGCATCCTCAGGATTATTTCAATTTTCCTATCTGCACTATGTGAACTCAAAGATTTTTCAAAAGTCAAGATGATTCCTAAGGAAGAAGTGAAAATAATAGAAGTCTTCTCTCTCTCGGGTTTCATATATCAAAAAGTCATAGAGACGTGGATGTTGCATACCTATTGAAGGAGGGATTAAGTTTACAATAGGTAAGTGAATATTCTCTAGGGTTCTGGATCTACATTGTGAGCAGCCTATAAATTCAGTGGGCAGATTGCTCATAATTGCAAGTACCACTGCTTGGCATCTTGGGTTAATGCATTTTTGAGATCTCTGCTGTGTTCAATGCCCTGCCAGGAGAAGAACAGATCATGTATACCTTGACTATACATTCCCTGTCTTTGTAGAATGAGCCTCACTCGGAACATGATTTTTGCCTGACCTTGGAGCAGTTCTAGTTTTGGAGCTGCATGGCTCTGTGGGCTGCTTCGCATGATATCTTGTGGGTCCAGGGAGCTAGCCGGTTCGTAGGCCTTTTGAGGGTGCTTCCAGTGCTTGAGTATTCCTGACAGCATCAGCACCTAAGGTTAGATAATGCAATCGCACTTCCTAGTAGAAAAGGAACTAAACAGAGTAAGCTTTTATCCAAGCTATCTCATCCTGGTACAGATGCACTTAGGTCAGGTGATGAGGTCCTTTGAGAGGGGTTATCCACGTTTGATAGTCGTGGTCAACGTTTTCTAGGTGCATATATAAATGTTGGGTGTAGTCAGCACTTAAAGAACCTGTAATCAGAGGCTTCCTGAGTAGAGTAATGTGCAATGATATCACCATGACTGGTAGGCCATGGAAAATGGATGGGTGTGGGGCTCCAAGTGATATTAGTCCAAGACATCAGGAGGGCCAGGATGCCACCTAGGTGATAAACATACCTCGATTATGATCTCAGTAGTCCACATGTGAAAATATAACTATGTGTAATGTAGAGAATGGAAAAATTAATGGTATTAGAATCACATTAACCTTGATTGTTGTGCATTTACCTGTTTTCACATATATCTCTAGATATGTGTAGACCAGCTTAACATATCCTCAAGGAGAGGAAATACAGGTTGGATGACAGCAGATCAGTGATTTGATGGTGATTGTATATATGTTTGTTGTAGCATCAGAATATGCATGATGTACAGCAATATGTGTGGATGTTAGGGTGAAAGGGCAAGTTCTCCTCCTGCAAGTCCTCCTGGGTGAACTGCCCTGCCCTGATAGGTTGAGTGCACTTAGGTGCTGTGTGAACTGGACAGTCTAGGTTGAGTAACACTCACAAAACATCTTTTGTGGTGGCCTCTTAATGAGTGGCCTGCATGGAATCCCAGGAGTCCTTGAGCTGCCTGCCTTGATGTCATAATGACCCTTGACTCATCTGTGCCTATACCATCCTGAGGACAATTTCATTCATCCTCTCCTCGCAATGTGACCACAGACATCATACAGAGGGAAAGAAGTACATATTTGGAAAAGAGAGAAAGTAAAGATGCTGTTTTTCACACTCTTCACTCCCATATAACTCAAACAAGCATAGGTTTGTGAAGAGTGGACAGGCACTTAGGGAGGGATGTTGATGAAAATCATCTCCTTGTTATCTCCAGGGGCTGAAAATATCCTGAGTGCAGTCATAGGCATGATGGGGAGAGAGGTCGTAGCTGCTTCTCAGAAAGAGCAGGGGCTTTGCTAGCTCCTCCACAGAGAGCACTTCTGGGTGGATTTCCCTGTAAAACAGGAGCTGCTCCATTCTGCTTCATGGCACCAGTGCATGTTTCGATCGAAAATGCTCCATAGGACACACTGTGCTGACTTTTGTATGCAGAATAATGGTGGAAATCCAAGTACATTTGTTTCTGCTATGGTAAAGCTATGAAGACACTGGCGTTCCCCTGGTCTCAGGAATCTTCAGTGTGAATTCATTAGTCTCTGATTTCTAGCAATGGAGCTGATGTGTCCCTTGTGTGCTTGCCGTGATGTCATGAGGTTCTGGGGAGCCACATGGATCCCTACATTTTGAGAAGCCTTTGAATACTGAAATATTCCCGATAGCATGAGTACCTATAATTTAGAAAATGGAAACACACAACATATTAGGAAAAAATAAGAGAGAGAGAGACAGAAAAAAACTAAAGGGAGTCAGTTTTTACCCACTGTACCTCATCCTAGTGCAGATATGCAGAGAACAGGGAAAGAGACCCTGAGAGTGGTGCAAACCATGTTGCTGGGCCATGGGTCAACTTTCTAGTTTGACGACTCAACGTTGGGTGTTGTCCTCACTTAAAGAAGTGTGAACACAGCTTTCCTGGGTAGAATAATAGTTAAGTGCATCACCATTCCTGGTGGCCTTGGAAGTTGAATGGGTGTGCAGCCCAGGTGATATTATTCCAAGGTATGGGATATTCCCTGTAAGCCACAGACCTGTCAAACATCCCTAGATTTTGATCCCAGTTGTTCAGATCTGAAAATGTGAACACGTTAATGTAGAGGATGGAAAGGTAAATGCTACTAGAATCACATTCACCTTGCTTGCTGATCATTTAACCTATGTTCCCTTATTTCTCGAGATACCTGTAGACCAGCTGAAGGGATTCTCAAGGAAGAGAGGTGCAGGTTAGGTGACAGTCTGTCCATGATTTCAAGAAAAATTGGTAAATCTTTGTTGCAGCATCAAGATATGAGTAAAGGTATGTGTGGGTGTGAATGTGAAAGGGCAATCTTCCACCCAGAAGCTCTGCTTTGTGCAGTGGCCTGCCCATCCAGGTGCAGTTCACGTACAATTGGTGTACTGTTCCTTGAATGGGTAGTGTAAGGCTCACAAGAACCTCATTTGTGGTTGATCTGGACCAGTGATGTAGATGGATTGGTAGGTTTCACTCTGCTGTGTGCCTTTATACCGTAATAACCTGGGGAATCATCTGTGTCTGACGCATCCTCAGGATTATTTCAATTGTCCTATCTGCACTATGTGAACTCAAAGATTTTTCAAAAGTCAAGGTGATTCCTAAGAGGAGAAGTTAAAATACGAGAAGTCTTTTCTTTCCCTCTCTCAGGTTTCATACATATCAAGAAGGCATAGAGACGTGGATGTTGCATACCTATTGAAGGGGGGATTCAGGTTACAATAGGTAGGTGCATATTCTCTAGGGTTCTGGATCTATATTGTGAGCAGCCTATAGAATACAGTGAGTGGATTGATCATAATTGCCTGTATGATTGCCTGGAGTCTTGGGTTAATCCGTATTTGAGATCTCTGCTGTTTGCAATACCCTGCCTAGAAGAGAACAGATCATTTATACCTCGAATACACATTCCCTGTTTTTGTAGAATGATCCTCACTCGGAACATGATTTTTGCCTGACCTTGGAGCAGTTCTAGTTTTGGAGCTGCATGGCTCTGTGGGCTGCTTCCCATGATATCCTGTGGGTCCAGGAAGCCAGGCAGTTTGTTGGCCTTATGACAGTGTTTCCAGTGCTAGAGTATTCCTAATAGCGTCAGCACCTACAGGTTAGATAATGGAATCACATTCTTAGTAGTAAAGGAACTAAACAGAGTGAGCTTTTATCCAGGCTATCTCATCCTGGTATAGATACATTTAGGTCAGGTGATAAGGTCCTGTGAGAGGGGTGATCCACGTTTGATAGTCGTGGTCAAATTTTTCTAGGTACATAGATAAATGTTGGGTGTATTCAAAACTTAAAGAACCTGTAATCAGAGGCTTCCTGAGTAGAGTAATGTGTAATAATATTACCATGACTGGTAGGCCACGGACAGTGGATGGGTGTGGGGCTCCAGGTGATATTAGTCCAAGACATCAGGAGGGCCAGGAAGCCACCTAGGTGACAAATATACCTGGATTATGATCTCAGTAGTCCACATCTGAAAATGTGACTTTGTGTAATGTAGAGA
Source organism: Bubalus kerabau (assembly GCF_029407905.1). Lineage (NCBI taxonomy): Eukaryota > Metazoa > Chordata > Mammalia > Artiodactyla > Bovidae > Bubalus > Bubalus kerabau. The sequence goes on along the minus strand of NC_073647.1, from coordinate 39,169,432 downwards.
ATAGAAAATTTAATGCTACTAGAATCACATTCACATTGATTGTTGTGCATTTACCTGTGTTCACACATATCTCTACATATGTGTAGAGCAGCTGAACATATACTCAAGGAGAGGAAATGCAGGATGGATGACAGAAGATCAATGTTTTGATGGTGGTTGGATATATGTTTGTTGTAGCATCAGAATATGCATGATGTGAAGCAGTATGTGTGGATGTTAAGGTGAAAGGGCAAGTGCTCCTCCTGCAAGTCCTCCTGGGCGTGGTGCCCTGCCCAGATATGTTGAGTTCACCTAGGTGCTGTGGGAACCGGACTGTCTAGGTAGAGTAACACTCACAAAACATCTCTGTGGTGGCTTCTGGACCATTGGCGTGCCTGGAGTTGCAGGAGTCCTTGAGCTGCTTCCCTTGATGTCATAATTACCCTTGAGGCATCTGTGCCTCTACCATCCTCAGGAGGATTTCATTCGTCCTCTCCTCAAAATGTGACCACAGACACAATACAGAGGGAAAGAAGTACATATTTGGGAAGAGAGAAATTAAAGATGTGCCTTTCTCACTCTTCACTCCCATATATCTCAAACAAGCATAGGGTTGTGAAGAGTGGACAGCCACTCAGGGAGGGATGAGGGTGAAAATCTGCTCTTTGTTATGTCCATGGGCTGGAAATATCCTGATTGCAGTCATGGGCGTGATGGGGAGAGAGGTTGTAGCTGCTTCTTAGAGAGAGCAGGGGCTTGGGTAGATCCTCCACGGAGAGCCCTCCTGTGTAGAGTTCCCTATACAACAGGATCTGCTCCATTCTGTTTTTTGGCACCAGTGCATGTTACGGTCGAACATTCTCAGAGCATACACGTGCTGGCCTTTGTATGCAGCATAATGGTGAAGATCGAGTGTGTTTCTTTCTGCTGTGGAAAAGCCATGAAGATACTGGTTCCCCTGGTCTCAGGAATCTTCAGTGTGATTTCATTAGTCTCTGATTTCTAGTGGTGGAGCTCATGTGTCCCTTTCGTGCTTGCCATGATGTCATGAGTTTCTGGGGAGCCACATGGATCCCTACATTATGAGAATCCTTTGAATACTGAAATATTCCCAATAGCATGAGTAGCTATGATTCAGAAAATGGAAATACACAAGATATTAGGAAAAAAAAAAAAGAGAGAAAGAGAACAAAACCAAAAGGAGTCAATTTTTACCCATGGTAGCTTATCGTTGTGCAGATATGCACAGAACACAGAAAGAGACCCTGAGAGAGGTGCAAACCATGTTGCTGGGTAATGGGTCAACTTTCTAGTTCCACGACTCAATGCTGGGTGTCGTCCTGAGTTAAAGAAGTGTGAATACAACCTTCCTGGGTAGAAGAATACTTAAGTGCATCACCATTCCTCGAGGCTTTGGATGTTGAATGTGTACGCGGTTCCAGGTGATATTATTCCAAAGTATCGGTTAGTCCTGAAAGCCACAGAACTGTTAAAAATCTCTAGATTTTGATCCCAGTTGTTCAGATATGAAAATGTGAACTTGTATAATGTAGACGATGAAAAGGTAAATGCTACTAGAATCACATTCACCTTGCTTGCTGATCATTTAACCTATGTTCCCATATTTCTCCCCATATCTGTAGACCAGCTGAAGCGATTCTCAAGGAGAAGAGGTGCATGTTGGATGTCAGTCTGTCCATGATTTCAAGAGAATCAGTAAATCTTTGTTGCAGCATCGGAATCTCGGAATCTCATAAGCAAAGGTATGTGTGATTGTGAATATGAAAGGGCAGTCTTCCACCTGGAATCTGTTCTGTGTGCAGTGCCCTGCCCATCCAGGTGCAGTTCACGTACAATTGGTGTACTGTGCCTTGAATGGGTATTGTAACGCTCACAGAACATCATTTGTGGTGGATCTGGACCAGAGATGTGGATGGATTGGTAGGTTTCACTCTGGTGTCTGCCTTATCATAATAACCTGGGGAGTCATCTTTGGCTGATGCATCCTCAAGATTATTTCAGTTGTCCTATCTACACAATGTTTACACAAATATTTTTTAAAAGTCAAGATGTTACCCAAGAGGAGAAGTGAGTTATACTAGAGGTCTTCTCTCTGTATGTCCGAATTCATACATATCAAGAAGGCATAGAGACGTGGATGATAGATAACTATTGAAGGAGGGATTCAGGTTACAATATGTAGGTGAATCCTCTCTAGGTTTCTGGATCTATATTGTGAGTAGCCTATAGAATGCAGTGGGCAAATTGATGATAATTGCCTGTATAAATGCCTGGAGTCCTGGGTTAATCCATGTTTGAGATCTGTGCTGTTTGCAATGCCCTGCCTAGAGAAGAACAGATCATGTATAGCTCGACTACACATTCCCTGCCTTTGTAGAATGAGCCTCACTCGGAACATGATTTTGGCCTGCCCTTGGAGCAGTTCTATTTTGGAGCTGCATGGCTCTGTGGGCTGCTTCCCATGATATCTTGTGGGTCCAGGGAGCCAGCCTGTTTGTTGACCTTTTACAGTGCTTCCAGTGCTTGAGTATTCCTATAGCATCAGCACCTACAGGTTAGATAATGGAATCGCACTTCCAAGTAGAAAAGGAACTAAACAGAGGGGGCTTTTATCCAAGCTCTCTCATCCTGGTACAGATACACTTAGGTCAGGTGATGAGATCCTGTTAGAGAGATGATCCACATTTGATAGATGTGGTCAACTTTTTCTAGAAGGGAATCAAACTTCCTAGTAGAAAAGGAACTAAACAGAGTGAGCTTTTATCCAAGCTATCTCATCCTGGTATACATACACTTAGGTCAGGTGATGAGATCCTGTGAGAGGGGTGATCCACGTTTGATAGCCGTGGTCAACTTTTTCTAGGTGCATAGATAAATGTTGAGTGTAATAAACACTTAAAGAACCTGTACTCTGAGGCTTCTGAGTAGAATAATGTACAACGATATCACCATGCCTGGTAGACCACGGACAGTGGATGGATGTGGGGCTCCAGATGATACTAGTCCAAGACATCAGGAGGGCCAGGAAGCCACCTAGGTGACAAACATACCTCGATTATGATCTCAGTAGTCCACATCTGAAAATGTGACTATGTGTAATGTAGAGAATGAAAAGATTAATGCTACTAGAATCACTTTCGCCTTGATTGTTTTCCATTTACCTTTGTGCACACATATCTCTAGAGATGTGTAGACAAGGTGAACGTATCCTCAAGGAGAGGAGATCCAGGTTGGATGACAGAGCATCAATGTTTTGATGGTGGTTGGATATATGTTGGTTGTAGAATCAGAATATGCATGATGTGCAGCAGTATGTGTGGATGTTAGGGTGAAAGGGCAAGTGCTCCTCCTACAAGACCTCCTGGGTGCACTGCCCTGCCAAAATAGGTTTTGTGCACTTAGATGCTGTGTGAATGGGACTTTCTAGGTAGAGTAAAGGTGACAAAACATCTTTTTGGTGGCCTCTAGAGGAGTGTAGTGGGTGGAGTCACCGGAGTCCTTGAGATGCCTGCTTTGATGTCGTAATGACCCTTGAGTTATCTGTGCCTCTACCATTCTTGGGACGATTTCATTAGTCCTCTCCTCACTATGTGACCACAGACACCACATATTTTGAGAAGAGAGAAAGTAAAGATGCTGCTTTTCACACTCTTCACTCCCGTATATCTCAAACTTGTATAGGGTTGTGAAGAGTGGACAGGCACTTAGGGAGGGATGAGGATGAAAATCAGCTTGTTGTTATCTTCGATGGCTGGAAATATCCTGAATGCATTCATGGGCATGATGGGGAGAGAGGTCGTAGCTGCTTCTCAGAGAGAGCAGGGGCTTGGCTATATCCTCCACAGAGAGCTCTTCTGGATAGAGTTCCCTATAAAACAGGAGCTGCTCCATTCTCTTTCATGTTACCAGTGCATGTTTCTGTCGAAAATGCTCAGTAGGACACACCGTGCTGACCTTTGTATGGAGCATAATGGTGGAGATCCAAGTGTGTTTGTTTCTGCAATGGAAAAGCCATGAAGACATTGGCGTTCCCCCCGTCTCAGGAATCTTCAGTGTGATTTCATTAGTCTCTGATTTCTAGTGGTGGAGCTGATGTGTCCCTTGTGTGCTTGCTATGATGTCATGAGGTTCTGGGGAGTCACATGGATCCCTATATTTTAAGATGCCTTAGAATACTGAAATATTCCCAATAGCATGAGTAGCTATGATATAGAAAATGGAAACACACAACATATTAAGAAAAAAAAAAAGAGAGAGAGAGCAAAATCAAAAGGAGTAAATTTTTCCCATGGTACCTGATCCTTGTGCAGATACCCATAGAACATGGAAAGAGACCCAGAGAGAAGTGCAAACCATGTTGCTGGGCCATGGGTCAACTTTCTAGTTCCACGACTCAATGTTGGGTGTTGTCCTCACTTAAAGAAGTGTGAATACAGCCTTCCTGGGTAGAAGAATACTTAAGTGCATCACTATTCCTGGAGGCCTTGGAAGGTGAAATGGTGCGCGGTTCCAGGTGATATTATTCCAAGGTATCGATAGTCCCTGGAAGCCACAGACCTGTCACACATCCCTAGATTTTGATCCCAGTTGTTCAGATCTGAAAATGTGAACATGTATAATGTAGAGGATGAAAAGGTTAATGCTCCTAGAATCACATTCACCTTGCTGGCTGATCATTTAACCTATGTTGACATATTTCTCCAGATACCTGTAGACCAGCTGAAACGATTCTCAAGGAGAAAAGGTGCATGTTGATGAAAGTCTGTACATGATTTCAAGAAGAATCCGTAAATCTTTGTTGTAGCATCAGGATATGATTAGCAAATGTATGTGTGGGTGTGAATTTGAAAGGGCAATCTTCCACCTGAAAGTTCTGCTGTGTGCAGTGCCCTGCCCATCCAGGTGCAGTTCCTGTACAATTGGTGTACTGTGCCTTGAATGGGTAGTGTAAGGCTCAGAAGAACCTCATTTGTGGTGGATCTGGACCAGTGAGGTAGATGGATTGGTAGGTTTTACTCTGCTATGTGCCTTTTATACCCTAATAACCAGGGGAATCATCTGTGGCTGATGCATCCTCAGGATTATTTCAATTGTCCTATCTGTACTATGTGAACTCAAGATTTTTCAAAAGTCAAGATGATTCCTAAGAGGAGAAGTGAGACATACTAGAAGTCCTCTCTCTCTCTCAGGTTCCATACATATCAAGAAGGCATAGAGACATGTGTGATGGATACCTATTGAAGGAGGGATTCAGGGTACAATAGGTAGGTGAATATTCTCTAAGTGTCTGGATCTATATTGTGAGCAGCCTATAGAATGCAGCGGGCAGGTTGATCATAACTGCCTCTATGACTTCCTGGAGTCTTCGTTAATACGTATTTCAAATCTGTTCTGTTTGCAATGCCCTGCCTAGAGAATAACGGTTAATGTATAGTTGAATACACATTCCGTGTCCTTGTATAATGAGCCTCACAGAGAACATGATTTTGCTTGACCTTGGAGCAGTTCTAGTTTTGAATCTGCATGGGTATGTGGGCTGCTTTCCATGATATCTTGTGGATCCAGAGAGCCAGCCGTTTTGTAGGCCTTTTGAGGGTGCTTCCAGTGCTTGAGTATTCCTAATAGCATCAGCACCTACAGGTTAAATAATGGAATCACACTTCCTAGTAGAAAAGAAACTAAACAGAGTGAGCTTTTGTTCAAGCTCTCTCATCCTGGTACAGATACACTTAGGTCAGGTGATGAGATCCTATGAGAGGGTGATCCACATTTGATAGTCATGGTCAACTTTTTCTAGATGCATAGATAAATGCTGGGTGTAGTCACCACTAAAGAACCTGTAAACAGAGGTTTCCTGAGTGGAGTAATGTTTAACAATATCAACAGGACTGGTAGGCTATGGACAATGGATGAGTGTGGTGCTCCAGGTGATATTAGTCCAAAATATCGGGGGGGGGGGTGGGCAGGAAGACATCTGGGTGACAAATGTACCTCGATTATGATCTCAGTAGTCCACATCAGAAAATGTGACTATGTGTAATGTAGAGAATGGAAAAATTAATGCTACTAGAATCACATTCACCTTGATTGTTGTGTATTTACCTGTGTTCAAATATATCTCTAGATATGTGTAGACGAGCTGAACATATCCTCAAGGAGAGGAGATGCAGGTTGGATGACAGAGCATCAATGTTTTGATCATGGCTGAATATATGTTTGTTATATCATCAGAATATGCATGATGTGCAGCAGTATGTGTGGATATTAAGGTGAAAGGGCAAGTGCTCCTCCTGCAAGTCCTCCTGGGTGCAGTGCCCTGCCCAGATAGGTTGAGTTCACCTAGGTGCCATGTGAACCGAACTGTTTAGGTAGAGTAACGCTCACAAAACATCTTTGTGGTTGCTTCTGGACCATTGGCGTGCCCGGAGTCCCAGAAGTCCTTGAGCTGCCTCCTTGATGTCATAATTACCCTTTAGGCATCTGTGCCTCTACCATCCTTGGGATGATTTCATTCGTCCCCCCCTCACCATGTGACCACAGACACCATACAGAGGGAAAGTACATATTTGGAGAAGAGATAAAGTAAACATTCGTCTTTTCTCACTTGTCACTTCCATATATCTCAAACAAGCATATGGTTGTGAAGTGTGGACAGCCACTCAGAGAGGGATGAGGATGAAAATCAGCTCGGTGTTATTTCCAGGGGCTGGAAATATCCTGAGTGCAGTCATGGGCCTAATGGGAAGAGAGGTCCTTGCTGCTTCTCAGAGAGAGCAGGGGCTTGGGTAGATCCTCCATGGAGAGCCCTTCTGGGTAGAGTTCCCTATAAAACAGGAGCTGCTCCATTCTGTTTCATGTTACCAGTGCGTGTTTCAGTCAAAAATGCTGACCTTTGTATGCAGCATAATGGTGGAGATCCAGGTGTGTTTGTTTCTGCTATGGAAAAGCCATGAAGACACTGGTGTTCCCCTGGTCTCAGGAATCTTCAGTGTGATTTCATTAGTCTCTTGCTCACAGTGTAAATGCCTACTTTAGAGAAAATAAAGAATTTTCGCAGTAATGTAAATGAGAAGTCCACCTATCTTCTCCTCCGGTGCTGCTCCTCATCACTCCAGTAAGACAGAACAGAAGACCAGAACTCCGTTGAGTGATGGAGGTGTTGTATGTGCAGTGAGTGACTATGTCTCAGTTTAGGGAAATTCTTGACATCATTTAATAGGATGTGGTAGGAAGAGAGGTGAACATGACATTTGGAAGTGCCTGAAGTTGAGAGTTGGTGCTCCTACCTGAATCCACCTGTGTGCAGTGTCTTGTTTGGACAGGTTCTGAACACATAAAGTTGGTGTGAATAGTGTCTGCATAGAGTAAGGCTCGCAACAAACATCAATGTTGGTTGAGCTTAGGAGATTTCCAGTGGTGGAGCTGATGTGTCCCTTGTGTGCTTCCCATGATGTCATGAGGTTCTTGGGAGTCACATGGATCCCTACATTTTGAGAAGCCTTTAAATACTGAAATATTCCCAATAGCATGAGTAGCTATAATTTAGAAAATGTAGACACACAACATATTAGGGAAAAGAGAGAGAGAGAGAAAAAAAAAAAAGGGGGAGTCAGTTTTTACCCATGGTACTGATCCTTGTGCAGATACACATAGAACATGGAAAGAGACCCTGAGTTACAAACCATGTTACTGGGCCATGGGTCAACTTTCTAGTTCCACGACTCAATATTGGGTGTCGTCCTTACTTAAAGAAGTGTGAACACAGCCTTCCTGGTTAGAAGAATACTTAAGTGCATCAGCATTCCTGTTGGCCTTGGAAGTTGAATGGGTGTGTGGCTCCAGGTGATATTATTCCAAGGTATCATGTAGTCCCTGAAAGCCACGGACCTGTCAAACATCCCTAGATTTTGATCCCAGTTGTTCAGATCTGAAAATGTGAACTCGATAATGTAGAGGATGGAAAGGTTAAATTCTACTAGAATCACATTCACCTTGCTTGCTGATCATTTGAACTATGTTCACATATTTCTCCAGATACCTGTAGGCCAGCTGAAGCTATTCTCAAGGAGGAGAGGTGCAGGTTGCCTGACAGTCTGTCCATGATTTCAAGAAAAATCAGTAAATCTTTGTTGCTGCATCAGGATATGATTAGCAAAGGTATGTGTGGGTGTGAATGTGAAAGGCAATCTTCCACCCGGAAACTCTGCTGTGTGCAGTGCCCTGCCCATCCAGGTGCAGTTCGCATACAGTTGGTGTACTGTGCCTTGAATGGGTAGTGTAAGGCTTACAAGAACCTCATTTGTGGTGGATCTGGACCAGTGATGTAGATGGATTGTAGGTTTCACTCTGCTGTGTGCCTTTATACCATAATAACCTGGGGAGTCATCTGTGCCTGAGGCATCCTCAGGATTATTTCAATTGTCTTATCTGCACCATGTGAACTCAAAGATTTTTCAAAAGTCAAGATGATTCCTAAGAGGAGAAGTGAGAAATACTAGAAGTCTTCTCTCTCTCTCTCTCTCTCTCTCGGGTTTCATACATATCAAGAAGGCATAGATAGAAACATGGATGATGGATACCTATTGAAGGAGGGATTCAGGTTACAATAAGTAAGTGAATATTCTCTAGGTGTCTGGATCTGTATTGTGAGCAGCCTATAGAATGCAGCGGGTGGGTCGATCATAATTGCCTGTATGACTGCCTGGAGTCATCATTAATACGTATTTGAAATCTGTTCTGTTTGCAGTGCCCTGCCTAGAGAATAACAGATCATGTGTACTTGGCTACACATTCCCTGTCTTTGTAGAATGAGCCCCACAAAGAACATGATTTTTGCTTGACCTTGGAGCAGTTCTAGTTTTGGATCCGCATGGGTCTGTGGGCTGCTTTCCATGATATCTTGTGGATCCAGGGAGCCAGCCGTTTTGTAGGCATTTTGAGGGTGCTTCCCTGGTAGCTCAAAGGTTAAAGCATCCGCCTGCAATGCAGGAGACCTGGTTTCGATCCCTGGGTTGAGAACATCCCCTGGAGAAGGAAATGGCAACCCACTTCAGTATTCTTTCCTGGAAAATCCCATGGACAGAGGAGCCTGATGGGCTATAGTCCATAGGGTAGCAAAGAGTCAGACACGACTGAGCAACTTCACTTTCACTTCACTTTCCAGTGCTTGAGTATTCCTAATAGCATCAGCACCTACAGGTTAGATAATGGAATCGCACTTCCTAGTAGAAAAGAAACTAAACAGAGTGAGCTTTTGTTCAAGCTCTCTCATCCTGATACAGATACACATAGGTCAGGTGATGAGACACTGTGAGAGGGTGATCCACGTTTGATAGTCATGGTCAACTTTTTCTAGATGCATAGATACATGCTGGGTGTAGTCACCAATTAAAGTACCTGTAAACAGAGGCTTCCTGAGTAATGTGCAACAATATCAACAGGACTGGTAGGCTATGGACAATGGATGGGGGTGGGGCTCCAGGTGATATTAGTCCAAAATATCAGAGGGGGCCAGGAAGACACCTGGGTGACAAATGTACCTCAATTATGATCTCAGTAGTCCACATCAGAAAATGTGACTATGTGTAATGTAGAGAATGGAAAAATTAATGCTACTAGAATCACATTCACCTTGATTATTGTGTATTTACCTGTGTTCACATATATCTCTAGATATGTGTAGACGAGCTGAACATATCCTCAAGGAGAGGAGATGCAGGTTGGATGACAGAGGATCAATGTTTTGATGGTGGTTGAATATATGTTTGTTGTAGCATAAGAATATGCATAATGAGCAGCAGTATGTGTGGACGTTAGGGTGAAAGGGCAAGTTCTCCTCCTGCAAGACCTCCTGGGTGCAGTGCCCTGCCCAGATAGGTTGAGTTCACCTAGGTGCTGTGTGAACTGGCCTGTCTAGGTAGAGTAACGCTCACAAAACATCTCTGTGGTGGCTTCTGGACCGTTGGCATGCCCATAATCGCAGGAGTCATTGAGCTGCCTCCTTGATGTCATAATTACCCTTGAGGCATCTGTGCCTCTACCATCCTTGGGAGGATTTCATTGGTCCTCTCCTCACAATGTGACCACAGACAACGTACAGAGGGAAAGAAGTACATATTTGGAGAAGAGAGAAATTAAAGATGCGTCTTTTCTCACTCATCACTTCCATATATCTCAAACAAGCATAGGGTTGTGAAGAGTGGACAGCCACTCAGGGAGGGATGAGGATGAAAATCAGCTCGTTGTTATGTCCAGAAGCTGGAAATGTCCTGAGTGCAGTCATGGGCGTGATGGGGACAGAGGTTGTAGCTGCTCCTCAGAGAGAGCAGGGGCTTGGGTAGATCCTCCACAGAAAGCCCTTCTGGGTAGAGTTCCCTGTAAAACAGTAGCTGCTCCATTCTGTTTCATGGCACCACTGCACGTTTCTGTCGAAAATGCTCAAGAGGACACACCGTGCTGACAATTGTATGCAGCATAATGGTGGAGATCCAAGTGTGTTTGTTTCTGCTATGGAAAAGCCATGAAGACACTGGCGTTCCCCTGGTCTCAGGAATCTTCATTGTGATTTCATTAGTCTCTGATTTCTAGTGGTGGAGGTGATGTGTCCCTTGTGTGCATGCCATGATGTCATGAGGTCTGGGGAGCCACATGGATCCCTACATTTTGAGAAGCTGTTGAAGACTGAAATATTCCTGATAGCATGAGTAGCTATGATTTAGAAAAAGAGAGAGAGAGAGAAAAACTAAAGGGAGTCAGTTTTTACCCATGGTACCTCATCCTTAACAGATAAGCAAAGAACACGGAAAGAGACCCTGAGATAGGTGCAAACCATGTTGCTGGTCCGTGGGTCAACTTTCTATTTCCTCGACTCAACGTTGGGTGTCGTCCTCACTTAAAGAAGTGTGAACACAGCCTTCCTGGGTAGAAGAATGCTTAAGTGCATCACCATTCCTGGTGGCCTTGGAAGTTGAATGCGTGTGCGAGTCCAGGTGATATTATTCCAAGGTATCCTGTAGTCCCTGGAATCCACAGACCTGTCAAACATCCTTAGATTTTGATCCCAGTTGTTCAGGTCTGAAAATGTGATCCCGTATAATGTAGAGGATGGAAAGGTTAAATGCTACTAGAATCACATTCACCTTGCTTGCTGATCATTTAACCTATGCTCACATGTTTCTCCAGATACCTGTAGACCAGCTGAAATGATTCTCAAGGAGAAGAGGTGCATGTTGGATGACAGTCTGTCCATGAGTTCAAGAGAAATCGGTAAATCTTTGTTGCAGCATCAGTATATGATAAACAAAGGTATGTGGGGGTGTGAATGTGAAAGGGCAATCTTCCACCCAGAAGCTCTGCTGTGTGCAGTGGCCTGCCCATCCAGGTGCCGTTTGCGTACAATTGGTTTACTGTTCCTTGAATGGGTAGTGTAAGGCTCACAAGAACGTCGTTTTTGATGGATCTGGACCAGTGATGTGGATGGATTGGTAGGTTTCACTGAGCTGCCTTCCTTTATATCCTAATGAGCTGGGGAGTCATCTGTGGCTGAGGCATCCTCAGGATTATTTCATTGGTCCTTTCTGCGTGATGTGAACACAAAGATTTTTAGAAGACAAGATGATTCCTAAGAAGAGAAGGGAGAAATACTAGAGGTCTTCTCTCTCTGTCTCGGGTTTCATACATATCCAGAAGTCATAGAGACGTGGATGATGGATACCTATTGAAGGAGGGATTCAGGTTACAATAGGTAGGTGAATAGACTCTAGGGGTCTGGATCTATGTTGTGTGCAGCCTATAGAATGCAGCAGGTGGAGAGTTCATAATTACCTGTATGACTGCCTGGAGTCTTGGGTTAATCCATATTTGATATCTGTGCTGTTTGCAGTGCCCTGCCTAGAGAAGAACTGATCATGTATACCTCGTCTACTCCTTCCCTGTCTTTGTAGAGTGAGGCTCACTGGGAACATGATTTTTGCTTGACCTTGGAGCAGTTCTATTGTTGGAGCCGCATGTGTCTCTTTGCTGGTTTCCATGATATCTTGAGGTTCCAGGGTGCCAGCCGGTTTGTAGGCATTTTGAGGGTGCTTCCAGTGCTTGAGTATTCCTAATCACATCAGCACCTACAGGTTAGATAATGGAATCGCAGATCCTAGTAGAAAAGGCACTAAAAGGAGTGAGCTTTTACCTAAGATACTTCATCCTGGTACAGATACACATAGGTCAGGTGATGAGGTCCTGCGAGAAGGGTGATCCACGTTTGTTAGTCGTGGGTCAACTTTTTCTAGGTGCATAGCTAAATGATTTGTGTAGTAACCACTTTAAGAACCTGTAATCAGATGCTTCCTGAGTAGAGTAACATGCAACAACATCACCATGACTGGTGTGCTGTGGACAATGGATGGGTGTGGGGCTCCAGATGATATTAGTCCAAGATATCAGGGAGGGCCAGGAAGCCACCTAGGTGTCAAACGTACCTCCATTATGATCTCAGTAGTCCCCATCTGAAAATGTGACAATGTATAATGTAGAGAATGGAAAAATTAATGCTACTAGAATCACATTCTCCTTGATTGTTGTGCATTTACCTGTGTTCACATATACCTCTAGATATGTGTAGACCAGGTGAACATATCCTCAAGGAGAGGAGATGCAGGTTGGATAACAGAGGATCAGTATTTTGATGGTAGTTGGATATATGTTTGTTGTAGCATCAGAATATGCATGATGAGCAGCAGTATGTGTGGTTGTTAGGGTGAATGGGCAAGTTCTCCTCATGCAGTCCTTCTGTGTGCTTTGCCCTTCGCAGACTGTTTGAGTTCACGTAGATGCTGTGTGAACCAGACCGTCTAGGTAGAGTATGGCTCACAAGAACATCTTTTGTGGTGGACTCTGGACCAGTGGTGTGTGTCGAGTCACAGGATTCCTTGAGCTGCCTGCCTTGAGGTCATAATGACCCTTGAGTCATCTGTGCCTCTACCATCTTCAATAAGATTTCATTCATCCTCTCCTCAGAATTTGACATGCAGAACTTAGAGATGTTAAAATCATAAGTATGAGGAGAAGAGAGACGTACAAGATGGTTTTCTTTCTCTAGGCCCTCGCACATCTAAAGTAAGTATAAAGTTTATTGAAGTGGATAACCGCTTAGTTTGGATAAGGGATTCATAAAATGTGTGGGTATACCCTCAGTGTGTGGAGGAATCTTGCATGGAGCCATCAGGATTCAGAAGCAAGTGATATGGAGGCTACTTGGAAGAGTATAATGGAATGGGTTTTTCCTACACAGTAAAGACTTTTGTGTGTCGTGCCCTACCCAGCCAGGTACTATTCATTTTTATAGTGTGTAAACAGTGCCTCCCTGAGTGAGTAAGTCTCTCCAGGAATGTTAATGTGGTGTTATTTGTGTTGTGGGAAGTTTGAGCTTGGAGTTCCAAGTGTCCTTAGCTCCCTCCAGAAAGTTATGAGTACCCTTATAACACCTGCATCTCTAAAATCTTATATATCACTTATGAATTCCATTTCTAAAGTTGAACAGGTACAGGTTATAAAGGAATAGGGTAATTCCTTTGAAATGAAGAGAGATCTGAAACACCTATTACTCTCATGGTCCTCATTCTTCTGAGTGTGTACAGTACGTTGAAGTAGTGAGGACAGTGTAGTGAAAGAGGGATGCAAGCTGGAGGGCTGTAGGTCACCATTTTCAAGTTCTATGCATAAATCTTGGGAGACATCCAAAGACTTGGTTGGAATAATGAGGAATGTCTCATTCAAGAATGTAAAGGGGAAAAGCAGGGTGACCACATTGAAGCCATGCTGTGTGCCATGCCCTGCCTACAGAAGTGTGTTGACTTCAACTACCTGTAAGCACAGCCTTCCTGGGTAGAGTACTGTGCACCTGGTTCATCATTACTGGTGGCCTTTGAACTAGGGGTGCGTGTGGGGCTCCAGGTGATATGACTCCAAGATGTCAGGTAAGACCTGGAAACCATAGAGATATCAAACATATGTTGATTATGATCTCCATAGTCCAGATCAGAAAATGTGCACATGTATACATTAGAGAATAGAAAGATAAGTGAAAATAGAATCACATTCATCTTGCTTGCTGATCTTTTCCCTTATGCTCACATGTTTTTTTCAGATACCTGTATGCCAGCTGAAGAGATTCTCCAGAAGAGATTATCAAAGAGAAGAAATGCAAATTGGATGACAGGGTGTCCAAGTTTTAAGGGAAATAGGAATATCTTTGTTGTAGAATCAGGATATGATGAGCAAAGTTATGTGTGGGCATGAGGGTTAAAGGGCAATCTTCCACATGAAAGCCCTGTTGTGTGCATTGCCCTGCCCAGACAGGCGCAGTTCATGTGGAATCAGTGTATTGTGCCGTGGATGGATAGAGTAAGGCTCACAAGAGCATCATTTTTGAAGGCTTCTGGACCAATGGTGGGGATGAGCTGCCTGTCTTTATACCATGATGACCCAGGGAGTCATCTGTGTCTTAGGTATCCTAAGATGACTTCATTGGTCCTATCTGCACAATGTTAACACAAAGAATTTTCAGAAGGCAAGATGATTCCTAAGAGGAGAAGAGAGAATGATTCCTAAGAGGAAAAGAGAGAAATACTAGAGGGTTTTTTTTTCCCCCTCTTTGTCTCAGTTTTCATACATTTTAAGTAGGCATACTGAAGTGGATGCTGGATATCAGGTGAAGTAGAGATGCAGGTTATAATCTGTGGGTGGATATTCTCATGGATATATCTTGCATGGAGCCATCAGGATGTGATGCAGACAGATCCTAAGTGCTTCAAAGACAGCCCAGAGTCTTGGGTTGATTAATCAGTGACAGCCCTGCTGTGTGCAATCCCCTGCCTAGACAGGTACTGATCTTGTAGTTCTCATGTAATCAGTATCTGTCTGGATAGAGTAAGGCTCCCGTGCAACATGGTTTGTGGTTGACCTAGGAAGAGTTCTATTGTTAGAGCTGCATATGTCCTTGGCTACTTGCCAGTGTGAGGGGGAAACTGGGTCTTGTTCACATGGGTGGGGCCATGCTCAGTAAATCTTTAATCCATAGGATTATACAGTTGAAGTGAGAAATAGAGTCAAGGGATTAGATCTGATAGACAAAGTGCCTGAAGAATTATAGACAGTGGTTCGTGACATTGTGGGATCCCCCAGTGGCTCAGACAGTAAAGCGTCTGCCTGCAATGCAGGAGACTTGGGTTCTATCCCTGGGTCAGGAAGATCCCCTGGAGAAGGAAATGGCAATCCACTCCAGTACTCTTGCCTGGACAATTCCATGAATGGAGGAGCCTGGTGGGCTACAGTCCATGGGGTTGCAAAGAGTTGGACACGACTGAGTGACTTCACTTTCTTTCATGCCATTGTATAGGAGGCTGGGATCAAGACCATCCCCAAGAAAAAGAAATACAAAAAGGCAAAATGGTTGCCCAAAGAGGCCATACAAATAGCTGTGAAAAGAAGAGAATTGAAAGGCAGAGGAGAAAAGGAAAAATATACCCATTAAAATGCAAAGTTCCAAAGAATAGAAAGGAGAGATAAGAAAACATTCTTCAGTAATCAATGCAAAGAAATAGAGGAAAACAATAGAATGGGGAAGACTAAAGATCTCTTCCAGAAAATTAGAGCTACCAAGGGAACATTTCATGCAAAGTTTGGCAGAATAAAGGATAGAAATGGTATGGACCTAACAGAAGGAGAAAATATTAAGAAGAGGTGGCAAAAATACACAGAACTGTACAAAAAAGATTTTCACAACCAGATAATCATGATGGTGTGATCATTCACCTAGAGCCAGACATCCTGGAATGTGAAGTCCAGTGGGCCTTAGGAAGCATCACTATGAACAAAGCTAGTGGAGGTGATGGAATTCCAGTTGAGCCATTTCAAATCCTAAAAGATAATGGTGTGAAAGTGTTTCACTCAACATTCCAGCAAATTTGAAAAACTCAGCAGTGGCCACAGGACTGGAAAAGGTCCGTTTTCATTCCAATCTCAAAGAAAGGCAATACCAAAGAATGCTCAAACTACTGCACAATTGCACTCATCTCACATGCTAGCAAAGTAATGCTCAAAATTCTCCAAGCCAGGCTTCAACCATATGTGAACTGTGAAGTTCCAGATGTTCAAGCTGGTTTTAGAAGAGGCAGAGGAACCAGAGATCAAATTGCCAACATGTGTCAGATCATAGAAAAAGCAAGAGAGTTCCAGAAAAACATCTATTTCTGCTTTATTGACTATGCCAAAGCCTTTGAGTGTGTGGATCAGAACAAACTGTGGAAAATCTGAAAAAGATGGAAATACCAGACCAACTGACCTGCCTCTTGAGAATTCTGTATGCAGGTCAGGAAGCAACAGTTAGATCTGGACATGGAACAGACTGGTTCCAAATCAGGAAAGAAGTACGTTAAGGCTGTGTATTGTCACCCTGCTTATTTAACTTATATGCAGAGCACATCATGATAAATGCTGGGCTGGATGAAGCACAAGCTGGAATCAAGATTGCCGGGAGAAATATCAATAACTCAGATGTGCAAATGACAGCACCCTTATGGCAGAAAGTGAAGAAGAACTAAAGAGCCTCTTGATGAAAATGAAAGAGGAGAATGAAAATGTTGGCTGAAAACTCAACATTCAGAAAACTAAGGTCATGGCACCTGGTCCCATCGCTTCATGGCAAATAGATGGGGAAACAATGGAAACAGTGAGAGCCTTTATTTTTTGGATGCTACAAAATCACTGCAGATGATAACTGCAGCCATGAAATTAAAAGACACTTGCTCCTTGGAAGAAAAGTTATGACCAATGTAGACAGGATATTAAAAAGCAGAGACATTACTTTGCTGACAGAGTTCCATCTAGTCAACACTATGGTTTTCCCAGTGGACATGTATGGATGTAACAGTTGGACTATAAAGAAATCTGAGCACTGAAGAATTGATGCTTTTGAACTGTGGTGTTGGAGAAGACTCTTGAGAGTCCCTTGGATTGCAAGGAGACCCAACCAGTCCATCCTAAAGGAAATCAGTCCATCCCAAGGAATTCATTGGAAGGACTGATGCTGAAGCTGAAACTCTAATATTCTGGCCACCTAATTCAAAGAACTGACTCATTGGAAAAGACCCTGATGCTGGGAAAGATTGAAAGGAGGAAGAGAAGGGGATGACAGAGGATGAGATGACTGGATGGCATCACCAACTCAATGGACATGAGTTTGAGTAAACTCCAGGAGTTGGTGATTGCAAGGGAGGCCTGGCATGCTGCAGTCCATGGGGTTGCAAAGAGTCAGACACAACTGAGCGACTAAACTGAACTGAACTTGCCAAAGTGTCATGAGGATCCAGAGAGCCATGTTGATTCTACTCATTTTAGGATATTTCCAGTGCTTGAATATTTCTAATATCATCTGCACCTACAGGTTAGAAATGGTAAGAAACTGTAAGAGAGTGAACTTTTTCCATAGTCCCCAATCTCTGTGCAGAAAAGCATGGGAAGTGCACTAAGGCATTCCTCCAGCTCTAGGCCATGCTGTATGCCATGCCCTGGCAACCCAGGTGCTGTTGACATAGACTCCCTGTAAATGTACCTGCGTGGGCAGAGTAAGGCTCACATGAACATCATTTGTGGTGGCGTCTGGACCAGTGATGTGCATGGAGTTGCAGGGGTCCTTGAGCTGCCTGCCTTGATGTCATAATGACCCTGGAGTGATCTGTGCCTCTAGCAACCTCGGGAAGTTGTCAGTGGTCCTCTCCTCAAAATGTGACCTCTGAGAATTTATAGAGGGTTAGATGATAGAAATGGGGAAAAGAGAGAAATACTAGATGTTTATCTTCCTCTGGTCCTCATACATCTAAAGGATGTATAAAGGGGAATGAAGGGGCAGTTCCTGAGGATGGATAAAGGATTCACAAGGTGGATGGATTTCCCTCAGTTTCTGGATATATTATGTACAGAGCTGTCAGGATGTGGAGGCAAGAGATATGGAAGATACTTGGGAGAGGATAAACGGGACTGGATTTTGCCTACACATTAAAGAATTCCTGTATGTAGTGCCCTACACAGACAGATATTGTACACTTTGACGATTTGTGAACAGTTCCCCTCTGGTGAATAAGACTCTCCAGGCACGTTGGTGTGGTGGTATTTGATCAGGTGAAGTTTTGAGTATGGAGCTCTTAGCGTCCTTAGCTCCCTCCAGAAAGTTAAGAGCAACCTTAAAACACAGGATTCTGAAGTATTCAGTATGACCTATGAGTTCCATATATAACAGTTGAATAGGTACAGGTTAGAAAAGAGAAGGGTACTTGCTTCCAAACAAAGAGAAATCTGAAAAACTTTTATCATTCTGGATCCTCATCCTTCTGAATGTGTACAGTATGTAGAAACAGTGAGAATGGTCTAGTGAGGGAAGGAAGCAAGTTGGATGGCTGTGGGTCAACATTTTCAATTTCTATTCATAAATTTGGTGAGGTCCAAGGATGTGGCAAGAGTACTGAGAAATGTTTCATTTGAGAGTGTGAAGTGGGCAAGCAGGGCCTCCACCTTGAGGACATACTGTGTGCCATGACCCACCTAGAGAGGTAAGTACTGTGCAACTGGATGTTTATTACAGGTAGCCTTTGGACCAGGGTTCGAAAACATAGAAAACATGAGGAAAACATGAGACAGATGAAAACCATGTTGGTGGGCCATGGGTCAAGCTTTTCTATGTCCATAGCAAAATGATGGGTGTAGTCATCATTTAAAGAAGTGTAAACAGGGCCTTCTTGGGTAGAGTAACGTGCCACTGCATCATCAAGACTGGTGGCCTTGAACAATGGATGGGTGTGGGGCTCCAGGTGATTGTATTCCAAGATACCAGGGAGGCTCTGAAAGACACAGAGGTGTCAAACATACATTGACTATGATTTTGGTAGTTCAGATCTGAAAATGTGACCATGTATAAAGTAGAGAATGGAAAGATAAATGCTAGTAGAATCACTTCCACATTGCTTGCTAATAATTTACCCTATTTTCACATATTTCTCCAGGTACCTGTAGACCAACTGAAGAGATTCTGAAGGAGAAGCAATGCAATTTGTATGAGATTGTGCCCATGTTTGAAAGGGAAATCGGTAGATATTTGTTGTACCATCAAGGTATGAGGAGCAATGATGTGTGTGTGTCAATGTCAATGAGCAGTCCTCCACCTGGAAGCCCTGCTGTGTGCAGTGCCCTGTCCAGACAGGTGCAGTTCATGTAGAATCGCTGTACTGTGCTGCAGCTAGATAGTGTAAATCTCACAAGAACACCATTTGTGGTGGCTTCTGGACCAGTGATGTGAATGGAGTTACAGGTTTCACTGAGCTGCCTGTCCTAATGACATGGAGCTCACACATCCTAGGATGATTTCATTGGTCTGATCCACACCATGTGACCATAAAGATTTTTCAGGAAGCTAGATGATTTCTAAGAGGAGAAGAGAGAAATACTGGGGGAGTTTATTTCTGTCTCTAAGTTTTTGTGTATCTCAAGTAGGCATAATGAAGTAGACGGTGGATATCTAGTGAAGGAGAGATGCATCGTACAATCAGTGGATAGATATTCTCTTGGGGTCTGGATATATCTTGCATGAAGACATTACTATGTGATGCAGAGGGATCATAGCTGCTTCTAATACAGCTCAGTTCTTGGGTTGAGGGATCAGTAACAGCCCAGCTGTGTGAAATACCCTGCCTTGACAGGGGCTGTCTTGTACATCTCATGTAATCAGTATCTGTGTGGGTTGAATAAGGCTCACAAGGAATATAATTTGTGGTTGACAATGGAGCAGTTCTAGTGTTGGAGCTGCATATGTCCCCTTCGGTACTTTCCAAGATATCGTGAAGGTACAGGGAGCCATGTGGAATCTAGGCCTTTGAGGATGCTTCCGGTGCTTGAATATTTCTAATATCATCTACCTACAGGGTAGATAAGGGAAGAAATTACAAGAGAGTGAGCTTCTTTCTATGATTCTCATATCTGTTCAGATACACATAGAAGGTGACATCTTCAAAGAACTGGGATGCAAATTTGAGGGCAGTGGGACAACTTTTTCAACACTTAAAATTAAATCTTCAGTGCAGGAATCAAGGTATGGTGGGAAGACTCAAGAAAATTGAAGAAGAGCCTGGAAAGTGCACTAAGCAGGTCATTTTCGAGGCCAAGCTGTATGCCATGCCCTGCTCATCCAGGTGCTGTTGACATAGATTTCTTGTAAGCGCATCTGCCTAGGCAGACTAAGGCTCACAAGAAGATCTTTTGTGGTGGCATCTGGACCAGTGATGTGCATGGACTTGCATGGGGTCCTTGAGCTTCCTGTCTTGATGTCATAATGACCCTGGAGTCATCTGTGCCTCTAGCATCCTCGAGAAGATGTCAGTGGTCCTCTCCTCACAATGAGAACCCCAAGAGTTTACAGAAGATAAGATGATATATATGAGGAGAATATAGAAATCTAAGATTCTTTTCTATCTCTGATCCTCCTACATCTGAAGTAAGTATAAAGGGATCGAAAGGGACAGTGCCTGAGAATGGGAAAGAATGCAAAACTGGGTGGATAGTCCTTTGGTGTATGGATATATCATGCAGAGAGCCATCAGGATGTGGAAGCAAGAGATACGGAAGCTAAATAGAAGATGATGAAGGGGACTGGGGTGTGCCTATGCATTACAGATTTTTTGTGTTTAGTGCCCTACCCCTATAGATACCAGAGAAGGCAATGGCACCCCACTCCAGTACTCTTGCCTGGAAAATCCCATGGACGGAGGAGCCTGGTGGGCTGCAGTCCATGGGGGTCGCTAAGAGTTGGACATGACAGAGCGACTTCCCTTTCACTTTCCACTTTCATACATTGGAGAAGGAAATGGCAACCCACTCCAGTGTTCTTGCCTGGAGAATCCCAGGGATGGGGGAGCCTGGTGGGCTGCCATCTCTGGGGTCACACAGAGTCAGACATGACTGAAGTGACTTAGCAGCAGCAGCATACAGGTACTGTTCACTTTGACAATGTGTGAACACTGCCTGTCTAGGTGAATTAGAGTCTCCAGGCACATTGGTGTGGTGGTGTTTGTGTTCAGTGCAGTTTTGAGTGTGGAGCTCCAATGACCTTAACGCTCTTCAGAAAGTTATAAGCACCTTTAAAACTTTAACTGAGCTTCCAAAATCTTCAGAATGACTTTGGGGCTCCAATTCTAAAAGTTTAACAGGAACTTATAGAAAAGAGAAGGCTAATTCCACTGAAATGAACAGAAATTTGAAACACCTGTTTCTCTCTGGGTCCTCATCCTTCTGACTGTGTACAGTATGTTTAGTAGTAAGGAAAGTCTCAAGAGGGAGGGATGAAAGTTTCAGGGTCCCAGGTCATCATTTTCTATGCATAAATCTTGGGTGAGATTCAAGGATGTGGTAGGAGTAATGAGGAATGATTCATTTAAGAGTGTGAAGGGGACCAGCAGGGCCTCCACCTTGAGGCAATGCATTGTGCAGTGTCCCACCATGAGAGGTACTATTGACTTAAGCCAGTAAACAGAGCTATCCTGGTTAGAGTAATGTGCAACTGGTTCATCAGAGCTGGTGGCCTTTGGACCAAAGGAGGCTATGGGACTCCAAGTGATATTCCTCCAAGATATCAGGAAGGTGCTGGAAGCCACAGAGATGTCCAAATATGTTCATTATGATTTCAGTAGTCCAGATCTGAAAACCTGCCCATGTATAAAGTAGATTATAGAAACATAAATCTTTATAGAGTCACACTCATCTTGCTTGGTGATCATTTCTCTTATGCTCATATATTGCCTCACATACCTGTGGACCAACTGAAGATTTTCTCAAGAAGAGGGGATGCAAACTGGATGACAGTGTGTCCATGATTTAAAGGATAACTGGTAAATATTTGTTGTAGCATCAGGATATGATGATGAAAATCATGTGTGGGTGTGAGGGTAAAGGGCAATCCTCTGCCTAGAAGCCATGCTGTGTGCAGTGCCCTACCCAGCCAGGTGCAGTTCATGTAGAATCGGTGTACTGTGCCCCGGATGGGTAGCGTAAGGCTCACAAGAACATCATTTGTGGTGTCTTCTGGACCAGTGATGTGGATGGATTTGCAGGTTTCACTGAGCTACCTGCCTCGGTATCATAATGATCTGGGGAGTCACCTGTGGCTCAGGCATCATCAGGATGATTTCCTTGGTCTGTCCTGACAATAGGATCACAAAGATTTTTCAGAAGGTAAGATAATTCCTTAGAGGAGATGTGAAGAATACTAATAGAGGATTTCTCCCTCTCTCACACACACACTCTCTGTCACTCTCTCTTTCTGTCTGTGTGTGTCTGTTCATGTCAGATTTCGTACATATCAAGAAGGCACAGAGAAGTAGATGTTCGCCATTGAGAGAAGGAGATATTCAGGTTGCAATCAATGGGTGGATATTCTCTATGGGTCAGGGCATATCTCGAGTGCAGCCTATTGTATACGTTGGGTGAGAGATCATACATGCTTCTAAGATAGTCCAGGGTCTTGACTAGATTGATGAGAGACAGCCCTGCTGTGAGCAATACCCTGCCTAGACAGGTACTGATCCTGTAGACCTCGTGTAATCAGCATAAAATAAGGCTACAAGGAATGAGATTTGTGGTTGACATTAGAGCAGTTCTAGTGCTGGAGCTATATGTGGCCATCTGACACTTGCCATGGTATCTTGAAGGTCCAGGGAACCTGCTGCATTAGGCATTTTGAGGATGCTTCCAGTGTTTGAATATTCCTATGAACATTAGCACCTAGGGCTTAACAATGGAAATGCAGTTCCTATAAAGAAACGAAGGAAAGGGAGTAAGCCTTTACTCATGGAACCTTATCCTGGTGCAGATACATGGAGAACAAATGATGACATCTTTAGAGAGGTGTGTGATCCATGTTTGAGTGTAGTGGGTCAACTTTTTCTAGGTCCAGAGATAAATCTTGGGTGCAGTCATCAAGGTATGGCACTCAGAGGGAAGGAAACCACTGCAGTGTGGAATGTGGTGCCTGAAGAGGTTTTCCACCATGAGGCCATGGTGTGTGTTGTGCCCTGCCCAGATAGGCACTATTCACATAAACTAGATGTACATAGCACCTTTCTGGGTTGTGTAATGTGCAACAGGAGTATGACCTGTGGTGGCCTCTGGAGTACTCTTGAATGTGGGGCTGCTCGTGACTCTATGCTCTCTTCCATAAATTCAGGAGTACTGTAGGAGCCATGAGGATATCTGTCATGTGACTATTATTTCCATGGTCCACTCTGAAATACTGAAATCTGATAACCTGGGAAATGTAAGGATATTTCTCAGTAGTTTAGTGTAGAACTGGAACATGCTGAATATCTCCAGGATTTCTATGTTCTCATGGTGTACAGAGAGCTTGTGAGGAAGTTCCAAAAGGGAGTAGGATGAAAATTGAAGGGCAGTGAGATAACATGTTTTAGGAGCATAGAATATCTTGTGTACACTCATAGGGATGTAGTGGGTAGGGTTCTCAAAGCTCTGTGAGATATTGAGAGGGTCACAAGGCATGTCCTTAGCCTTGGAGACTTGCTGTGTGCAGCACCTTCCCCATTCAGGTGCTGTTCACTTAGACTCCCAGTGAATGGCCTGCCTGTGTAGAGTAAGGCTCACAATAGCATTGTTTGTGCTGGCCTCTGAACCAGTGACCTGGATGGAGTTGCTGGTGTCCCTGAGCTCCTGCCTTGATGTCATAATGATGCTGGTGTCATTTGTGGCTCTAGAATCCTTGGGAAGATGTTTTCCCCTCACAAAGTGAACACAGAGAATTTACAGAGGGTAAGGCAGTGGCTGTGGGGGGCAGGAGGGCTGAGAGGAGCTACTTCATGTTCAAGGTCAGGAGGGGCGGCAGTGAGGAGATACCCCTCATCCAAGGTAAGGGGCAGTGGCTGCGCTTTGCTGGAGCAGCCGTGAAGAGATACCTGGCGTTCAAGGTAAGAGAAACCCAGATAAGACAATAGGTATTGCAAGGGGGCATCAGAGGGCAGACACACTGAAACTATAATCACAGAAAACTAGTCAAACTAATTACATGGACTTGTCTAACTCAATGAAAATAAGCCATGCCATGTGGGGCCACCCAAGATGGATGGGTCATGGTGGAGAGTTCTGACAGAATGTGTCAGAAGGGAATGGCAAACCACTTCAGTATTCTTGCCTTGAGAACCCCATCAACAGTATGAAAAGGCAAAATGATAGGATACTGAAAGAGGCACTCCCCGGGTCAGTAGGTGCCCTATTGGGCATGCTACTGGAGATGAGTGGAGAAATAACTCCAGAAAGAATGAAGGGATGGAGCCAAAGCAAAAACAATATCTGGTTGTGGACGTGACTGGTGATAGAAGCAAGGTCCTATGCTGTAAAGAGCAATATTGCACAGGAACCTGGAATGTTAGGTCCATGAATCAAGGCAAATTGGAAGTGGTCAAACAGGAGATGGCAAGAGTGAATGTCGACATTTTAGGAATCAGGAACTAAAATGGACTGGAATGTGTGAATTTAACTCAGATGACCATTATATCTACTACTGTGGGCAGGAATCCTTTGGAGGAAATGGAGTAGCCATCATGGTCAACAAGAGTCTGAAATGCAGTACTTGGATGCAATCTCAAAAACGACAGACACATCTCTATTCATTTCCAAGGCAAACCATTCAATATCACAGTAATCCAAATCTATGCCCCAACCAGTAACGCTAAAGAAGCTGAAGTTGAATGGTTCTATGAAGACCTACAAGACCTTTTTGAACTAACACCCAAAAAAGATGTCCTTTTCATTATAGGGGACTGGAATACAAAAGTAGGAAGTCTTTTCACCTTGCTAATAGTTTCCTTTGATGTGCAGAAGCTTTTAAGGTTAGTTAGGTCCCATTTGTTTATTTTTGCTTTTATTTCCAATATTCTGGGAGGTGGGTCATAGAGGATCCTGCTGTGATGTATGTCAGAGAGTGTTTTGCCTATGTTCTCCTCTAGGAGTTTTATAGTTTCTGGTCTTACGTTGAGATCTTTAATCCATTTTGAGTTTATTTTTGTGTATGGTGTTAGAAAGTGTTCTAGTTTCATTCTTTTACAAGTGGCTGACCAGATTTCCCAGCACCACTTGTTAAAGAGATTGTCTTTAATCCATTGTATATTCTTGCCTCCTTTGTCAAAGATAAGGTGTCCATATGTGCGTGCATTTATCTCTGGGCTTTCTATTTTGTTCCATTGATCTATATTTCTGTCTTTGTGCCAGTACCCTACTGTCTTGATAACTGTGGCTTTGTAGTAGAGCCTGAAGTTGGGTAGGTTGATTCCTCCAGTTCCATTCTTCTTTCTCAAGATTGCTTTGGCTATTTGAGGTTTTTTGTATTTCCATACAAATTGTGAAATTATTTGTTCTAGCTCTGTGAAGAATGCTGTTGGTAGCTTGATAGGGATTGCATTGAATCTATAGATTGCTTTGGGTAGTATACTCATTTTCACTATATTGATTCTTCCAATCCATGGAACATGGTATATTTCTCAATCTGTTAGTGTCCTCTTTGATTTCTTTCACCAGTGTTTTATACTTTTCTATATATAGGTCTTTAGTTTCTTTAGGTTCGATGCACGATACTGGATGCTTGGGGCTGGTGCACTGGGACGACCCAGAGGGATGGAATGGGGAGGGAGGAGGGAGGAGGGTTCAGGATGGGGAACACATGTATAACTGTGGTGGATTCATTTTGATATTTGGCAAAACTAATACAATTATGTAAAGTTTAAAAATAAAATTAAAAAAAAATAAATACTACTTACCTAAACAAACAAACAAACAACAACAACAACAACAAAAAGTAGGAAGTCAAAAAACACCTGGAGTAACAGGCAAATTTGGCCTTGGAATACAGAATGAAGCATGGCAAAGGCTAATAGAATTTTGCCAAGAGAATGCACTGGTCATAGCAAACACCCTCTTCCAAAAAAAAATATGCATTATAAAAGCAGCCCATACATGTACCAGTTTTTGGATACTAATGACAGCCTTGTTTATCCCCTTTGAATCAGCAGACACCATGGATTATATTCTTTTTTCCCTTCAGTAGTTTAGCAGTTTGTATGTACAGAGAAAACGGACTTACAAAAACTTGCAGCAGTAGTTTGTTCTTGCTTTTAAACTTTTTGGTTTAGTTTATGGATGCATGAAGTAAGGGAGTGAATCAGTTTCTTGTTTCTTTTTTTTTTCACCTTTTAAACAAAAAAAATTCTTAAAAATATTTTAATGCATTCTTTTGAAGAGATAGATGTTTGGTACATTTATGGCTCCCAGAGCATATATTCAATTGGTGCATGTCGTAGAAGGGGAAATTGGAAATTAAATGGAACTATATGACTTTGGTCATGTCAATCTGTAAGACACATCAGTAAAAGGGTATTATGCTCTGTTTTTTGTTTTTGTTTTTGCTTTGTTTTTCTGTTGTGGCATTTTTCTGTTTTGTTTTGTTTTTTTTGGTGATGTGGCTTACATGCAATAGTTTCTTTTTTGGGGACATATTTCTGCCAATTAAAGACTAGAAGGGCACAAAAAAAATTTTAATACCATAGAGAAGATGCATAAAAATATCTTCTGATGTTTTGTAGCCATAACTAAATTATGGTTAAAAATGTGCACTATTGTGAAAAGGAGCAAAGTAGGTTTGGGTTTTTTTTTGTTTGTTTGTTTGTTTCTTTTACTTTGTTTTTTAAGAGATTAAAATGTTTCTGGATAAGGAGTAGCTTCTCCAAAGTGTCCATCATTCTGTGTAGAAGCTTAAATATGTAATGTAACCAAACTCCAGTATTAAAATCTCTCATGTTATTTTTCTTTATACAAAGCAAGATAACGGCATATAACACTGCCATTACATGGCAAAATGTTTGCTACCTTAGTTTAAAAACAATCTTTAAAACAGAAGACTTGCTTCAAGGTGTTCTTAAATAGCAGTGATTCAAAAATTTTTAAAAAGGTATAATTGCACTAACCTCCCGGCTGCTCTGATTCTGTGTTTGTGGTACTTGTGACTACATTTTCTCAAATATAGATAGATTTAAGCTGCTATGTTTTGTTTTGTTTTTTTTTAGTAATCACTACTATATCATGTCTTTTACTCTGTTTATAATATCATGTATTTTCTTAAAGGTATAGGTATCAGATCAAACCTCTTGTGCTCATGCAACTAAAAGCTAAAATATACAGAATTTACAAATGATAGCATGGGGCTATGTTTATATGCGTGATTAACAAGGTTTGTCATGATCAATGTAATAATTCAGAAGTGTCAGTTTTGAAGAGAATAGTTGTCAAATTTAATATCACAAAAATTTTAATTAAGGAATATCATTTATTATCAAGCTTAGCAATTTATAACACTATTTCTGTCACTAATTATTTGAAGCTTTTACTGCTAAAATTTTAACCTATGTTTTAAGTAGAAACTGATTTAACCCTAGTAATGCAGCTTTGATTTTCAGCATTTGTTGTTTTGCTATTTTTACAAAACAGCATTGATTGAAGCAAGTCTTGGTTTTACTAAGGTAGGATAGCATTTGCTATTGGTAAAGAGAATAAATACACTTAATTTCACAATACATTGTTACATGTACCCCAGTTGTTGTTAGTGGGGTCTAAGATACTGTAATAATATTTTTTAAAATTTACATCCAGAGAGGCAGTCATTCATGATAGTTTTGTGCCAGCTGTTTTTAGGGTTTTGGATCACATTATAGATATTTAGAACTATTACCCTGTGACTTACGTAGGAAACCTAATATGCTGAGTATCTGGCACTTGAAATCCTGCTTTTATTGCTGGAGGTCCACATCTGTGGTTGACCTCTGTTGTTGTTTTAAAAAAAATAAATTAAAATTTAAAAATCTGTGCAAAAAAAAAAATGATAAGACTCTACACATGGACATCACCAGATGGTCAACACTGAAATCAGATTGATCATATTCTTTGCAGCCAAAGATGGAGAAACTTTATGCAGTCAGCAAAAACAAGACTGGGAGCTGACTGTGGTTCAGATCATGAACTCCTTATTGCCAAATTCAGACTTAAGTTGAAGAAAGTAGGGAAAACCACTAGACCATTCAGGTATGACCTAAATCAAATCCCTTATGATTATACAGTGGAAGTGAGAAATAGATTTAAGGGACTAGATTTAATAGATAGAGTGCCTGATGAACTATGGACTGGGGTTCATGACATTGTACAGGAGACAGGGATCAAGACCATCCCCACGGAAAAGAAATGCAAAAACGCAAAATGGCTGTCTGGGGAGGCCTTACAAATAGCTGTGAAAAGAAGAGAAGCAAAAAGCAAAGGAGAAAAGGAAAGATACAAGCATCTGAATGCAGAGTTCCAAAGAATAGCAAGGAGAGATAAGAAAGACTTCCTCAGTGATCAATGCAAAGAAGTATAGGAAAACAACAGAATGGGGAAAACTAGAAATCTCTTCAAGAAAATTAAGAGATACCAAGAGAACATTTCATGCAAAGATGGGCTCGATAAAGGACAGAAATGTTATGGACCTAACTGAAGCAGAAGATATTAAAAAGAGATGGCAAGAATACACAGAACTGTACAAAAAAGGTCTTCACGACCCAGATAATCAGGATGGTGTGGTCACTGACCTAGAGCCAGACATCCTGGAATGTGAAGTCAAGTGGGCCTTAGAAAGCATCACTAAGAACAAAGCTAGTGAAGGTGATGGAATTCCAGTTGAGCTATTTCAAATCCTGAAAGATGATGCTGTGAAAGTGCTGCACTCAATATGCCAGCAAATTTGGAAAACTCAGCAGTGGCCACAGGACTGGGAAAGGTCAGTTTCCATTCCATTCCCAAAGAAAGGCAATGCCAAAGAATGCTCAAACTACCACACAATTGCACTCATCTCACATGCTAGTAAAGTAATGCTCAAAATTCTCCAAGCCAAGCTTCAGGAATACATGAACAGTGAACTCCCAAATGTTCAAGCTGGTTTTAGAAGAGGCAGAGGGACAAGAGATCAAATTACCAACATCTGCTGAATCATCAAAAAAGCAAGACAGTTCCAGAAAAACATCTATTTCTGCTTTATTGACTATGCCAAAGCCTTTGACTCTGTGGATCACAATTAACTGTGGAAAATTCTGAAAGAGATGGGGCTACCAGACCACCTGACCTGCCTCTTGAGAAACCTGTATGCAGGTCAGGAAGCAACAGTTAGAACTGAACATAGAACAACAGACTGGTTCCAAATAGGAAAAGGAGTACGTCAAGGTGGTATATTGTCACCCTGCTTATTTAACTTATATGCAGATTGCATCATGAGAAACCCTGGGCTGGAAGAAGCAGAGGCTGGAATCAAGATTGACAGGAGAAATGTCAATAACCTCAGATATGCAGATGACACCACCCTTAATACAGAAAGTGAAGAGGAACTAAAAAGTCTCTTGATGAAAGTGAAAGAGTAGAATGAAAGCATTGGCTTAAAGCTCAACATTCAGAAATCTAAGAACGTGGCATCTGGTCCCATCACTTCATGGGAAATAGATGGGGAAACAGTGGAAACAGTGTCAGACTTTAGTTTTGGGGGCTCCAAAATCACTGCAGATGGTGATTGCAGCCATGAAATTAAAAGACACTTACTCCTTGGAAGGAAAGTTATGACCAACCTAGATGGCATATTCAAAAGCAGAGACATTACTTTGCCAACAAAGGTCCGTCTAGTCAAGGCTATGTATTTTCCAGTGGTCATGTATGGATGTGAGAGTTGGACTGTGAAGAAAGCTGAGCACCAAAGAACTGATGCTTTTTGAACTGTGTTGTTGGAGAAGACTCTTGAGAGTCCCTTGGACTTCAATGAGATCCAACCAGTCCATTCTAAAGGAGATCAGTCCTGGGTGTTCTTTGGAAGGAATGATGCTGAAGCTGAAACTCCAGTACTTTGGCCACCTCATGCGAAGAGTTGACTCATTGGAAAAGACTCTGATGCTGGGAGGGATTGGGGGCAGGAGGAGAAGGGGACGACAGAGGATGACTGACTCGATGGACGTGAGTTTGAGTGAACTCCAGGAGTTGGTGATGGACAGGGAGGCCTGCCATGGTGCAATTCATGGGGTCGCAAAGAGTCGGACACGACTGAATGACTGAAGACTGTACTGAAGGTGATACCTTGGAGAAGGAAATGGCAACCCACTCCAGTACTCTTGCCTGGAACATCCCATGAACGAAGGACCCTCATAGGCTACAGTCCATGGGGTCACAAAGAGTTGGACACGACTGAGCGATGACACACAAGGTGATACCAATGAGGAGAAGAGAGAAATAAAAAATGTCTTTCATTCTCTGGTCCTCATTCATCTGAAGTAAGTATAAAGTGTAGTGAAGAGGACAGTCCCTGAGGATGGACAAAGGATTCACAAGGTGGGTGGATATTCACACAGTGTCTGGATATATCTTGCATGGAGCCATCAGGATTTGCCGGCAAGAAATATGGAAGCTATTTGGAAGAGTGTAATGGGGACTGGGATATGCCTAGACATTAAATGTTTCTGTGTCTGGTACCCTATGCAGACAGGTGTGGTTGGCTTTATCAATGTGTGAACAGTATCTGTCTGGGTGTGTAAGACTCTCCAGGAATGTTGGTGGAGTGTTATTTGTGTCCGGTGCAATTTTGAGTATGGCGCTCTAAATGTCCTTAGGTCCCTCCAGAAATTTAGAAGCAGCCTTAAAACACGAGACTCTGAAATATTCAGTATGACTTACGAGTTCCATTTCTAAAAGTTGAGTAGGTACAGGTTATAAGAGAAAAGGGAAAAAAAATAAAAATTGAGTATTACCAAAAAAAAAAAAAAAAGGTACTTCCTTTGAAAGGAAGGGTGACCTGAAACATATTTTTCTCTCTGGGTTCTCATCCTTCTGAGGGTGTACTGTACGTGGAAATAGTAAGGATGCTGTAGTGAGGGAAGGGGGCATGTTGGAGGGCAGCAGGTCACCATTTTCATGTTCTATGAATAAATTGGGCGAGGTCCAAGGATGTGGCAGGTGTAATTAGGAATGTTTCATTTGAGAGTGTGAAGTGGACAAGCAGGGCCTCCACCTTGAGGCCATAACGTGTGCCGTGACCCGCCTAGAGAGGTAAGTACTGTGCAACTGGTTCTTTTTTAATGGTGGCCTTTGGACCAGGGTTTAAAAACATAGGAAGCATGAGGAAAGCCTGAGAGAGATGAAGACCACGTTGGTTGGCCATGGGCCAACCTTTTCTAAGTCTATAGCTAAATGTTCTTTAAGTCATCACTTAAAGAAATGTAAACAGGGCTTTCCTGGGTAGAGTAATGTGCTACTGCATCATCATGACTGGTGGTCTTGAATAATGGATGGGTTTGAGGGCTCCAGGTTATATTATTCCAAGATATCAGGGAAGCTCTGGAAACTACAGAGCTGTCAAATATACCTTTGTTATGATCTCAGTAGTCAGATCTGAAAAGGTAATGATGTATAGATGTAGAGTATGGAAAGATAAATGCTAGTAGGATCACATTCAACTTGCTTGCTGATCATTTATGCTATGTTCACATATTTCCCAGATACCTTTAGACCAGCTGAAGAGATTCTGAAGGAGAAGTAATGTGACTTGGATGAGATGTGTCCATGTTTTAAAGGGAAATTATTCAATATTTGTTGTAGCATCAGGATGTGATGAGCAAAGGTATGTGTGGGTGTGAGTCAATGGGAAATTCTCCACCTGGAAGTCCTGCTGTGTGCAGTGCCCTGCCCAGACAGGTGCAGTTCATGTAGAATCGGTGTACTGTGCTGCAGCTGGGTAGAGTAAGGCTCACAAGAACATCGTTTGTGGTGGTGTCTGGACCAGTGATGTGTGTGTGCAGTTGAAGGTGGCCTTGAGCTGCCTGCCTTGATGTAATAAAGACCCTGGAGTTATCCATGCCTCTAGCATCCTCGGGAAGATGTCAGTGGTCCTCTCCTCACAATGTGAACCCCGAGAGGTTACAGAGGGTAAGATGATATGTATGAGAATAATGTAGAACTCCAAGACTCTTTTCTATCTCTGATCCTCCTACATCTGAAGTAAGTATAAAGGGGATCGAAAGTGACAGTCCCTGAGGAGGGAAAAAGGATTCAAATGTGGGTGGATATTCCTCGGTGACTGGATATATCATGCATAGAGCCATAAGGATGTGGAGGCAAGAGATACGAAAGCTAAATGGAAGAGGATGATGGGGACTGGGGTGTGCCTATACATTACAGATTTCTTGTGTTTAGTGCCCCGCCCATACAGCTACTGTTCCCTTTGACAATGTGTAAACACTGCTTGTTTAGGTGAGTTAGATTCTCCAGGCACATTGGTGTGGTGTTATTTGTGTTCAGTGAAGTTTTGAGTGTGGAGCTCCAATGTCCTTAGCTCCCTCCAGAACGTTTAGGAGCATCTGTAAAACTTTAACACAGCCTCTGAAATCCTCTGTATGACATAAGGTTTCCAATTCTAAAAGTTTAACACTGTTAGAAAAGGGAAGGTTATTTCCACTGAAATGAAGAGGGATCTGAAACACTTATTTCTCTCCTGGTCCTCATCCTTCCAAATGTGTGCACTGTGAACTGCAGTGAGGACAGTATCGTGAGGGAGGGATGCAAGTTGCAGGGTCTAGGGCACCATTTTCAAGTTCTGTGCATTAAGTCTTGAGTGAAGTTCAAGGACGTGGAGTACTTGGAGTACTGGAGTACTCCTAGGAGTACTGAGGAATGATAATTATTTAAGAGTGTGAAGTGGACCAGCAGGGATTCCAATTTGAGGCCATACGTTGTGCAGTTTCCCACCGTGAGAGTTGCTATTGACTTCAGCTACCGGTAAACAGAGCTTTCCTGGTTTGAGTACTGTACAGCTGGTTCATCATTACTCTTGGCCTTTGGACCAAGGGTGAGTCTGGGACTCCCAAGTGATATTCCTCTAAGATGTCAAGGAAGCACTTGAGGCCACAGAGATGTCAATATATGTTGATTATTATCTCAGTAGTCCAGACCTGAAAATGTGCCCATGTATAAATAGATGATACAAAAACATAAATGCTTATAGAGTCACACTCATCTTCCTTGCTGATCATTTCTGTTATGCTCATACATTGTTTCAGATACGTGTGGACCAGCTGAAGAGATTCTCAGGAAGTGGAGATGCAAACTGGATGACAGTGTGTCCATGATTTAAAGGATAACCGGTAAATCTTTGTTGTAGCATCAGGATATGATGATGAAAGTCATGTGTTGGTGTGAAGGTAAAGGGCAATCCTCTGCCTGGAAGCCATGCTGTGTGCAGTGCCCTACCCAACCAGGTGCAGTTCATGTATAATCGGTGTATTGTGCTCTGGATGGGTAGTGTAAGGCTCACAAGAAAATCGTTTGTGGTGTCTTCTGGACCAGTGATGTGGATGGATTTGCAGGTTTCACTGAGCTACCTGCCTTGACATCATAATGATCTGGGGAGTCACCTGTGGCTCAGGCATCATCAGGATGATTTCCTTCGTCTCTCCTGACAAAAGGAACACAAAGATTTTTCAGAAGGCAAGATAATTCCTTAGAGGAGATGTGAAGAATACTACTAGAGGATTTCTCCCTCTCACACACACACA
The DNA here is from genome assembly GCF_029407905.1 of Bubalus kerabau. Classification (NCBI taxonomy): domain Eukaryota; kingdom Metazoa; phylum Chordata; class Mammalia; order Artiodactyla; family Bovidae; genus Bubalus; species Bubalus kerabau. The sequence continues at coordinate 39,135,740 of NC_073647.1, read as the reverse complement.
CTCTCTGTCACTCTCTCTTTCTGTCTGTGTGTGTCTGTTCATGTCAGATTTCGTACATATCAAGAAGGCATAGATAAGTGGATGTTTGCCATCGAGAGAAGGAGATATTCAGATTGCAATCAATGGGTGGATATTCTCTATGGGTCTGGGTATATCTCGAGTGCAGCCTATTGTATGTGTTGGGTTAGAGATCATAGGTGCTTCTAAGATAGTCCAGGGTCTTGGCTTGATTGATGAGAGACTGCCCTGCTGTGAGCAATACCCTGCCTAGACAGGTACTGATCCTGTAGACCTCGTGTAATCAGCATAAAATAAGGCTACAAGGAATGAGATTTGTGGTTGACATTAGAGCAGTTCTAGTGCTGGAGCTATATGTGGCCATCTGACACTTGCCATGGTATCTTGAAGGTCCAGGGAACCTGCTGCATTAGGCATTTTGAAGATGCTTCCAGTGTTTGAATATTCCTATGAACATTAGCACCTAGGGCTTAACAATGGAAATGCAGTTCCTATAAAGAAACGAAGGAAAGGGAGTAAGCTTTTACTCATGGAACCTCATCCTGGTGCAGATACATGGCCAACAAATGATGACATCCTGAGAGAGGTGTGTGATCTATGTTTGAGCATAGTGGGTCAACTTTTTCTAGGTCCAGAGATAAACCTTGGGTGCAGTCATCAAGGTATGATGCTCATAGGGAAGGAAACTTCACTGCAGTGTGGAATGTGGTGCCTGAAGAGGTTTTCCACCATGAGGCCGTGGTGTGTGCAGTGCCCTGCCCAGATAGGCACTATTCACGTAAACTAGATGTACATAGTGCCTTTCTGGGTTGTGTAATGTGCAACAGGAGTATGTTCTGTAGTGGCCTCTGGGGCAGTCTTGCGTATAGGTTTGCTCATGACTCTGAGTGCTTTTCCATAAATTCAGGAGTGCTGTAGGAGTCATGAAGATATCTGTTATGTGACTGTGATTTCCGTGGTCCCTTCTGAAATATTGAAATCTGATAATCTGGATAAAGGAAGCATACTTCTCAATAGTTTATTGTAGAACTGGAACATGCTGAATATCTCTGGGATCTCAACGTTCTCCTGTAGTAGAGAGAGCTTGTGAGGAAGTTCTAAAAGGGAGTAGGATGAAAATTGAAGGGCAATGAGATAACATGTTTTAGGAATAAAGAAAATCATGTATGCATTCATCAGGATCTAATGGGTGGTTTTCTTGAAGCTAGATGATAAACTGAATGGTCCAGTGTATATGGCCTTACCCTTGGCACCTTGCTATGTGCAGCACCTTGCCCATTCAGGTGTTGTTCACGTAGATTCCCTGTGATCGGCCTGCCTGTGTAGAGTAAAGCTCACAATAACATCATTTGTGGTGGCCTCTGGACCAGTGACTTGGATGGAATTGCGGGTGGCCCTGAACTGTCTGCTTTGATGTCATAATGACCCTGGTTTCATCTGTGCCTCTAGCATCCTCAGGAAGATGTCATAGGTCTTCTCCTCACAATGTGAACACAGAGATTTTACAGAGGGCAAGGTGATACCTATGAGGAGAAGAGAGAAATATGAGATGTCTTTCATCCTCTGGTCCTCATTCATCTGAAGTAAGTATAAAGGGGACTGAAGGGGACAGTCCCTAAGGATGGATAAAGGATTCACACGGTGGGTGGATATTTGCTTGGTGTCTGGATATATCTTGCATGGAGCCATCAGGATTTGCCGGCACAAATATGGAAGCAGTTTGGAAGAGGATAATGGGGACCTGGGTGTGCCTAGACATTAAATGTTTCTGTGTCTGGTTCCCTATCCAGAGAGGTGTTTTTCATATTAACAATGTAAGAACACTGTCCGTCTGGGTGAGCAAGACTCTCCAGGAACGTTGGTGGGGTGTTATTTGTGGTGGGTGCAATTTTGAATGGAGAGCTCCAAATGTCCTTAGGTCCCTCCAGAACATTAGGAGCAGCCTTAAAACATGAGACTCTGAAATATTCAGTATGACTTATGAGTTCCATTTTAAAAAATCGAATAGGTACTTGTTAGAAAAGGGAAGGGTACTTCCTTTGAAAGTAAGAGGGATCTGAAAATCTGAAACACCTTTTTCTCTCTGGATCCTCATCCTTCTGAGTGTATACAGTATGTAGAAATAGTGGGGATCATCTAGTTTTGGGGGGGCAAGTTGGAAGGCAATGGGTCACCACTTTCAGGTTTTATACATAAATTCGGTGAGGTCCAAGGATGTGGTAGGAGTCATGAAGAATGTTTCATAAGAGAGTGTGAAGTGGGCAAGTAGGGCCTCCATATTGAGGCCATACTGTGTGCTGTGAGCTGCCTAATGAGGTATGTACTGAGTACCTGGTTCTTTATTACGGGTGGCCTTTGGAATATGATTGGAAAATAGAAAACGTTGCAAACCCTTAGAGAGATGAAGACTGTGTTGGTGGGCCATGGGTCAATCATTTCCAGGTCCATACCTAAATGTTGTGTGTAGTCATCACTTAAAGAATTGTTAACAGAGCCTTTTGGCCTTGGACAATGGAAAGGTGTTGGGGCCCCAGGAAATATTATTCTAAAATATCAGGGAGGCTGTGGAGCTGCCAAACACACCTTGATTATGTCAGTACTTCAGACCTGAAAATATGACCATGTATAATGTAGAGAATGGAAAGATAAATGCTAGTGGAATCACATTGGCCTTGCTTGAGGATCATTTACCCTGTGTTCACATATTTCTCCAGATACCTGTAGACCAGCTGAGGAGATTCTGAAGGAGAAGCGATGTGACTTAGATGAAATTGTGCCCATGTTTTAAAGGGAAATCGGTGAATATTTGTTGTAGCATCAGGATGTGATGGGCAAAAGTATGTGTGGGTGTGAGGGTCAATAGGCAATCCTCCACTTGGATGTCCTGCTGTGTGCAGTGCCCTGCCATGGCAGGTGCAGTTCACGTAGAATCGGTGTTTTGTGCCACAGCTGGGTAGAGTAAGGCTTACAAGAATATCATTTATGGTGGGTTCTGCACCAGTGATGTGGAAGGAGTTACAGGTTTCACTGGGGTGCCTGCCCTTCTAATGACCTGGGCTTTCATCTGTGGCTCAGGCATCCTAGTAGGTTTTCATTGTTCCTATCGACACAATATGAACACAATAATTTTTAAGAAGGCTAGATGATTCCTAAGAGGAAAAGAGAGAAATACTGGAGGTTTTTTCTCTCTGTCTCTCGGTTTTTGTACATCTCAAGTAGGCATAGTGAAATAGATGGTGGATATCTAGTGAAGGAGAGATGCAGCTTATAATCAGTGTGCCTATTCATATTGGGATCTGGATATATCTTGTGTGTAGCCATTAGTATGTGATGCAGAGAGATCATAGCTGCTTCTGATACAGCCCAGTTCTTGGACTGATGGATCAGTGACAGCCTTGCTGTATGCAACACCCTGCCAATACAGGGTCTGTCCTTGTAGATATTGTGTAATAAGTATTTGTGTGGCTAGAATAAGGCTCACAAGGAACATGATTTGTGGTTGACGATGGAACAGTTCTACTGTTGGAGTTGCATATGTCCTTGACTATTTTCCATGATATTATGAGGGTACAAGGAGCCATGTGGTATCTAGGCCTTTGAGGATGCTTCCAGTGCTTGAATATTTCTAATATCATTTGCACCTTCACGGTAGATAAGGGAAGAATCTACATGACAGTGAGCTTCTTCCAATGGTTCTCATATCTGTTCAGATACACATGGAAGTTGACTACACCCGCAAAAAGCTGGAATGCAACTTTGAGGGCAGTGGGATAACTTTTTCAACAACTGAAACTAAATCATGTGTGGGGTGATCAAGGTATGGTGGAAAGACAAGAAAATTGAAGTAAATCCTGGGAAGTGCACTAAGCAGGTCCTCCAGCTCGAGGCCAAGCTGTATGCCATGCCCTGCCCAGCCAGATGCTGTTGATGTAGACTCCCTGTAAAAGCACCTGCCTGGTCAGAGTAAGGCTCACAAGAGGATCATTTGTGGTGGCCTCTGAACCAGTGATGTATGTGGAGTTGCAGGGTCCTTGAGCTGCCTGCCTTGATGTCATAATGACCCTGGAGTCATCTGTGCCTCTAGTATCTTCTGGAAGATGTCAGTGGGTCTCTCCTCGCAATGTGAATCCCAAGAATTTCCAGAGGGTAGGATGATACATATGAGAAGAATATAGAAATCTGAGATTCTTTTCTGTCTCTGATCCTCCTATATCTGAAGTAAGTGTAAAGGGGATTGAAAGGGACAGTCCCTGAGGAGGGAAAAAGGATTCAAATGTGGGTGGATATTCCCTCAGTGTCTGGATATATCATGCATAGAGCCATCAGGATGTGGAGTCAAGAGATACGGAATCTAAATGGAAGAGGATGATGGGGACTAGGGTGTGCCTACACATTACAGATTTCCTGTGTTTAGTGCCCCACCCAAACAGGTACTTTTTATTTTGACAATGTGTAATCACTGCCTGTCTAGGTGAGTAAGACTCTTCGGGCATGTTGGTGTGTTGTTATTTGTGTTCAGTGCAATTTTGAGCATGGAGCTCCAATGTACTTTGCTCCCTTCAGAACGTTACGAGCACCTTTAAAACTTTAAATAAGCCTCTGAAATCCTCAGTATAACTTACGGGTTCCATTTCTCAAAGTTTAACAGGAATTGTTAGAAAGAAAAGGTTAATTCCTCTGAAACAAAGAGAACTGAAACACCTATTTCTTTCTGGGTCCTCATTCTTCTGACTGTGTACAGTACGTAGAGTAGTGAGGACGGTCTCCTGAGGGCGGGATGCAAGTTGCAGGGCCATAGGTCACCATTTTCAAGTTCTATGCATAAATCTTGGGTGAATTTCAAGGACGTTGTAGGAGTAATGAGGAATGATGCATTTAAGAGTGTGAAGGGGACAAGCATGGGCTCCACCTTGAGGTCATGCATTGTGCAGTGCCCCGATATTAGAAGTGCTATTGACTTGCACTACCGGTAAACAGAGCTTTCCTCTTGGAGTACTGTGTAACTAATTCATCATTGCTGGTGGCCTTTGGACCAGGGTTGGGTGTGGACTCCAGGTGATATTCCTCCAATATGTCAGGGAGGCACTTGAGGCCACACAGATGTCAATATATGTTGATTATGATCTCAGTAGTCCAGACCTGAAAATGTGCCCATGTATAAAGTATATGATAGAAACACAAATGCTTATAGAGTCACATTCATCTTGCTTACTGATCATTTCTCTTATGCTCATATATTGCTTCAGATACGTGTGGACCAGCTGAAGAAATTCTCAAGAGGAGGAAATGAAAACTGGATGACAGTATGTCCATGATTTAAAGAATAACTGGTAAATCTTTGTTGTAGCATCAGGATATGATGATGAAAATTATGTGTGGGTGTGAGGGTAAAAGGAAATCCTCTGCCTGGAAGCCATGCTGTGTGCAGTGCCCTACCCAGCCAGGTGCAGTTCATGTAGAATCAGTGTACTGTGCCCTGTATGGGTAGTGTAAGGCTCACAAGAACATCGTTTGTGGAGTCTTCTGGACCAGTGATGTGGATGGATTTGCAGGTTTCACTGAGCTACCTGCCTCGGTATCATAATGATCTGGGGAGTCATCTGTGGCTCAGGTATTTTCAGGATGATTTCATTGGTCTGTCCTCACAGTGAGAACACAAAGATTTTTCAGAAGGCAAGGTGATTCCTTAGAGGAAAATGAAAAATACTAGAAGTTCTCTCTCTCTCTCTCTCTCTTTCTGTGTGTGTGTGTGTGTGTGTGTGTGTGTATGTATGTATATGCGTGTGTGTGTCTGTTCGTCTCAGGTTTCCTACATCTCAAGAAGGCATAGAGAAGTGGATGGTCACTATCTAGAGAAGGAGATATTTGGGTTTCGGTCAGAGTCTGGATATTCTCTAGGGGTCTGGGTATATCTCGAATGCAGCCTATTGTAATTGATGGGGTGACAGATCATAAGTGCTTCTAAGATAGCCCAGGTTCTTGGGTTTGTTGATCAGAGACAGCCCTGCTGTGTGCAATACCCGTCTAAACAGGTACTGCTCTTGTAGTGCTCGTGTAATCAGGATAGAATAAAGCTTCAAGGAACGAAATTTATGCTTGACCGTGGAGCTGCATGTGTGCTTGTGACGCTTGCCATACTATCTTGTTGGTCCAGAGAACCTGCTGCATTCTAGACATTTTGAGGCTGCTTTAATTGCTTGAATATTCCTATGAACATCACCACCTATAGCTTAACAATGGAAATGCAGTTCCTATTAGGAAACGAAGTAAAGAGTAAGATTTTAACCATAGTACTTCTTCCTGGTGCAGATACTCGGAGAACAGGTAATGACATCCTGAAAGAGGTGTGTGATCCATGTTTGAGCATAGTGGGTCAACTTTTTCTAGGTCCATAGCTAAATCTTGGGTGCAGCCATCAAGGTATGGTGCTCATAGAGCAGGAAACTTCACTGCAGTGTAGAACGTGGTACCTGAAGAGGTTTTCCACCATGAAGTGAAGGCAAATGCAGTGCCCTGCCAAGATTGGCACTATTCATGTAAACTAGATGTACACAGCGCCTTTCTGGGTTGTCTAATGTGCAACAGGAAAATGACCTGTGGTGACCTCTGGAGCAGTCTTGGGTGTGGGGGTGCTCGCGACTCTGAGCTCTCTTCCATTTAAGGAATGCTATAGGAGCCATGTAGATATCTCTTATGTGACTGTGATTTCCGTGGTCCATTCTGAAATATTGAAATCTGATAACCTAGGAAAAGGAAGGATACTTTTCAATAGTTTAGCATAGAACTGGGACATGCTGAATATCTCTGGGACCTCAAAGTTCTCCCGTAGTAAAGAGAGCTTGTGAGGAAGTTCCGAGGGAGGAGTAGGATGAAAATTGAAGGGCAGTGAGATAACATGTTTTAGGAGTATAGAAAATCATGTGTGCATTCATCAGGATCTAGTGGAGAGGGTTCTCAAATCTACATGATATACTGAGCAGCCCAGAGGGCATGCTCTTACCCTTGGTGCCTTGCTTTGTGCAGTTCCCTGCCCAGTCAGGTGCTGTGAATGACCTGCCTGTGTACAGTAAAGCTCATAATAGCATCATTTTTGTGGCCGCTGGACCCGTGACATGGATGGAATTGTGGGTGGCCCTGAACTGTCTGCCTTGATGTCATAATGACCCTGGTGTCATCTGTGCCTCTAGCATCCTTGGGAAGATGTCTTTGGTCCTCTCGTCACAAAGTGAACCGCAAGTATTTAAAGAAGGTAAGATGATACTTTTGAAGAGAATATAGAAATCTGAGATTCTTTTCTATCTCTGATCTTCCTACATGTGAAGTAAGTATAAAGGGGATCGAAAGGGACAGTCCCAAAGGAGGGAAAAAGGATTCAAAAGTTGGTGGATATTCCCTCAGTGTCTGGATATATCATGCATAAAGCCGTCTGGATGTGGAGGCAGGAAGCTAAATGGAAGAGGATGATGGGGACATGGAGTGCCTACAGATTAAAGATTTTTTTGTGCTAGTGCCCTGCACATAGAGGTACTGTTCACTTTCACAATGTGTGAACACTGCCTGTCTAGGTGAGTAAGACTCTCCAGTTATGTTGGTGTGGTTTGATTTGTGTTCAGTGCAGTTTTGATTGTGGAGCTCCAATGTCCTTAGATCCCTCCATAAAGTTGGGAGCAGCCTTAAAACACGAGACTCTGAAATATTTAGTAAGACTTATGAATTCCATTTCTAAAAGTTTAACAGGTACAGGTAAGAAATGAAGAGAGATCTCAAACACCTTTTTCTCTCTGGGTCCTCATCCTTCTGAGTGTGTACAGTACTTAGAAATAGTGAGGATATTCTAGTGATGGAGTGAGGCAAGTTGGAGGGCAGTGGGCAGCATTTTCAAGTTCTATACATAAACTGGGTTAGGTCCAAGGATCTGGTAGGAGTAATGAGGAATGTTTCAACTGAGAGTGTGAAGTAGGCAAGCCCTTCAAGAGCTGCTGCTCATCTGTGGCTCAGGCATCCTAGGAGGATTTCATTGGTCCTATCTACACCATGTGAACACAAAGATTTTTCAGAAGGCTAGATGATTCCTATGAGGAGAAGAGAGAAATGCTGGAGGTTTTTCTCTCTGTCTCTCGGTTTTTGTACATCTCAAGTAGGCATAGTGAAATAGATGGTGGATATCTAGTGAAGGAGAGATGCAACTTACAATCAGTGGGTCGATATTTTCTTGGGGTCTGGATATATCTTGCATGCAGTCATTAGTATGCAGTGCAGGGAAATCATCACTGCTTCTAATACAGCCCAGTTCTTGGGCTGATGGATCAGTGACAGCCTTGCTGTGTGCAATGCCCTGCCTAGACAGGGGCTGTCCTTGTAGATCTCATGTAATCAGTATCTGTCTGGGTAGAATAAGGCTCACAAGAACATGATTTGTGATTGACGATGGAGCAGTTCTAGTGTTGGAGATACACATGTCCTTGGCTACTTGCCATGATATCATGAGGGTACAAGGAGCCACGTGGATTCTAGGCCTTTGAGGATGTTTTCAGTGCTTGAATATTTGTAATATCATCTGAGCGTACAGGTTAGATAAGAGAAGAATCTACAAGACAGTGAGCTTCTTCCAATGGTTCTCATATCTGTTCAGATACACAGAGAAGGTGACAGCATCCTCAAAAATTTGTGATGCAAATGTGAAGGCATTGCAACAAATTTTTCAAAAACTGGAACTAAATCTTGAATGCTGTATTCAAGGTATGGTGGACAAACACAAGAAAATTGAAGAAGAGCATGGTAGGTGCACTAAGCAGGTCCTCCAGCTCGATACTAAGCTGTATGCCATGCCCTGCTCAGCCAGGTGCTGTTGACATAAATGCACCTCCTTGTAAATGCACCTTTCTGGGCAGAGTAAAGCTCACAAGAGCATTGTTTGTTCTAATGTTGTTCTAGCTAAATGTTGGGTATAGCCATCACTTAAGGAAGTGTCGATAGAGCCTTGCTGGGTAGAGTAATGTGCAACTGCATCATCAGTACTGGTGGCCTTTGATGATGGATAGGTGTGCGGCTCCTGGTGATATTATTCCAAGGTATCAGGGAGGCCCTGGAAGCCACAGAGCTGTCAAACAAACCTTGATTATGATCTCAGTAGTTCAGATTTGAAACTGTGACCATAGATAATGGAAAAATAAATGCTAGTGGAATCACATCCACCTTCTTGCTAATCATTTACCCTATGTCCACATATTTCTCCAGATATCTGTAGACCATCTGAAGAGATTCTGAAGGTGATGAGATGCAAATTGGACAAGATTTTGTCTGTGTTTTAGAGGGAAATCAGTAAATATTTGTTATAGCATCAGGATATTATGAGCAAAGGTATGTGTTGGGTGTGAGGGTCAATGGGCAATCCATCTGAAAGTCCTGCTGTGTGCAGTGCCCTACCCAGACAGGTGCAGTTCATGTAGAATTGGTATACTGCGCCACAGCTGGGTAGAGTAAGGCTCACAAGGACATCATTTGTGGTGGCTTCTGGACCAGTGACATGTAAAGAATTACAAGTTTCACTGAGCTGCCTGCCTTTATATCATAATGACCCAGGGAGTGTTCTGTGGCTCAGGCATCCTAGGAAGATTTCATTGGTTCTATCCATACCATGTGAACAGAAAGTTTTTTCAGAAGACAAGATGATTCCTAAGAGGAGAAGAAAGAAATTCTAGAAGATTTTTCTCTCTGTCTCTCAGTTTTCGTACATCTCAAGTAGGCATAGTGAAATGGATGGTGGATATAGGGAAGGAGAGATGCAGGTTACAATCAGTGGGTGGATATTCTTCAGGAATATGGATTTATCTTAGGGGAAATCATCAAGATCTGATGCAGAGAGATCATAGCTGCTTCTAAGACAGCTCAGGGTCTTGGGTTGATGGATAAATGACAGCCCTGCTGTGTCAAATGCCCTGCCTAGAAAGGTGCTCATGTTGTAGACCTTGTATAATCAATATCTATCTGGGTCAAGTAGGGCTCCTAAGGAACATAATTTGTGGTTGACTTGGAGCAGTTCTCGTGTTGGATCTGCATATGTCTTTGGCTACTTGCCATGATATCATGAGGGTCCAGGGACCAAGTGGATTCTAGGCATTTTGAGGATGCTACCAGTGTTTGAATATTTCTAATATCATCTGCACCTACAGGTTAGAAAAGGGAAAGAACTGCAAGAGAGTCAAATTATTCCAAGTCCCTTATATCTGTTCAGATACACATAAATGGATACAAGATCCTCCAAGAAGTGGGGTGTTAATTTGAGGGCAGTGGGACAAGTTTTACAATATCTGGAGCTTAAATCGTCAATGTGGTGATCACTTATGGTGGAAAGAGAGCAGAAAATTGAAGAAGAGCATAGAAAGTGCACTAAGCAGGTCCTCCAACTCAAGGCCACACTGTGTGTCGTGCCTTTCCCACCCAGGTGCTGTTGGCGTAGACTCCCCGTAAATGCACCTGCCTGGGCAAAGTAAGGCTCACAAGAGCATCTTTTCTGGTGGCCTCTGGACCAGTGATGTGGGTGAAGTTAAAGATGTCTATTACCTGCCAGTTTTGACTCCATAGTCACCCTGGGCTATGTGCGGCTCCAACTTCCTCAGGATGATTTCATTGATCTTCTCCTCTCACTGTGAACACACAGAGTGTACAGATGTAAAGATGATTTCTAAGAGGAAAAAAGAGGAATACAAAAAATTATTCATTCTCTCTCTCACTCTCTCAGTTTTCATTCATCTCCAGTAGGCACAGAGACATGGATGGAGGATATCCAGTGAAGGAGAGATGCAGGTTACTATCCGTGGGTGGATATTCTCTAGGGGTATGGATATATCTTGAGTGCAGCCATCAGGATGTGACGGACAGAGATCATAGGTGCTTCTAAGACAGCCCAGGGTATTGGGTTGAATGGTCAGAGACAGCCCTACTGTGGGCACTGCCTTGCCTAGGCTGGTACCTACCATGTAGACCATGTGCAGTCAGTATCTGTATGGGTAGAGTAAGGCTCACAGGAACATCATTTGTGCTTGGCCTTGGAACAGTTCTAGTGTTGCAGCTGCATGTGTCCTTGGACTGCTTGCCATGATGTCATGAGAGTCCTGGCAGTCACTTGGTCATAGGCATCTTGAGGATATTTCCCGTGCTTGAATATTTTTAATAGCATCAGCATCTACAGGATAGAAAAGAGAAACAGGGTTCGTATCAGAAAAGGAATTAAAGGGAGAAAGCTTTTAGCCATGGTAACTCATCTCATGCAGATACACAGAATGGTAATCAGACCCTGATGAGGTCAGAATCAAGCTTCAGGGCCGTAGGTTAACATTTTCAACATATGTAGCTAAATCTTCAGTGCAGTTAGCTATGTGTGTTGAGGAGAAGAAAATTGAAGAAGAGCATGGGAAGTGAACTAAGCAGGTCCTCCACCTCCAGGCCAAGCAGTGTGCCATGCCCTGCCCAGACAGCTGCTTTTCACTTAAATTCTCTGTGCAAGGACCTTCCTGGGTAGAGTAAGACTCACAATAACATCATTTGTGATGGCTTTGGACCAGTGGTGTGGGTGGAGTTGCTGGTTTCCTTGAGCTGCCTGCCTTGATGTTGTAATGACCCTGAGAGGGATCTGTGGCCCTGGCATCCTCAGTTTGATTCCAGTGGGCCTATCTTCACAATGTGAAAATAGAAAGCTTACAGAAGGAAAATTGATTCCTATGAAAGAGAGAAATACGATATTCTAGTCTCTCTCTCAGTTTTTGTAGATCTCAAGTAGGCAAGAGAAGTGGACCTTGGATATCTAGTGATGGAGAGATTCAGGTTACAAAGGAGTGAGTGGATATTCTCTAGGGGTCTGGCTATATCTTGCATGAGGCCACAAAGATGTGATGGGGACAGAAATCATAGGTGCTTCTAACACAGCACAGGGTCTGGGGATGGATGATCAGAGACAGCCCTGCTGTGTGCAATGCTCTGCCTATAGAGGTACTTATCTTGTAGATCTTGTGTAGTCAGCACCTGTCTTGGTAGAGTTAGGCTCACCAGGAACATGATTTGTGGTTGACTTTGGAGCAGTTCTAGTGTTGGAGCAGTGTATGTCCTTGGCTACATGCCATGATGTTATGAGGGTCTAGGGAGCCACCCGCATTTCAGGCATTTTGAGGATGCTACCAGTGTTTTAAAATTTCCAGTATCATCCACACGTACAGATTAGAAAAGGGAAGGAACTGGAAGAGAGTGAACTTATTCCAGTGTCCCTCATTTCTGTGCAGAGATACACATAGAAGGTCACAAGATCCTCAAAGAGTTAGGATGTAAGATTGATGGCAATGGGGCAATTTTTTCAATGTCTTGAGCTAAAAATTGAGTGCAGTGAGCAAGGTATTGTGAGAAGAGAGAATAAAACTGAAGAAAAGAGTGGGAAGTGCACTAATCAGATCCTCTACCTCAAGGCCAAGCTGTAGGCCATGCCCTGCCCAGCCAGGTGCTGTTCATGTAGACTCCTTGTGAGCACACCTGCCTGGGCAAAGTAAGGCTCACAAGAACATCGTTTGTGGTGACCTCTGGACAAGTGATATGGATCGAGTTGTGGGTGGCCCTGAACTGCCTGCCTTGATGTCATAATGACCCTGGCATCATTTGTGCATCTATAATCCTTGGGAAGATGTCAGTGATCCTCTCCTCAAAATGTGAACACAGAAAGTTTACAAGGGTAATATGATACCTATGAGGAAAAGAGATAATACAAGATGCTTTTCTTTCTCTGGTCCTTGTACATCTGAAGTACGTATAAAGTGAAGTGAAGGGGACAGCCATTGAGGATGGATAAAAGATTCACAAACTGGTTGGATATTCCCTTGGTGTCTGGATATATCTTGCATGGAGCCCTCAGATTTGGAAGGAAGAGATATAGAAGCTACTTGGAAGAGTATAATGGGGACTGCATTGTGCCTATACATTAAAGATTTCTTGTGCAGAGTGTCCTACCCAGACAGGTACTCTTCACATTGACAATGTGTGAACAGTGCCTGTCTGCATGAGTAAGACTCTCTAGGAACATTGGTGTTGTGTTATTTGTGTCACATGCACTTTGGAGTGTGTAGCTCCAAGTGTCCTTAGCTGTTCTGAGAAGTTATGAACACCCTTAAAACGTCTGAGTCTCTGAAATATTCAGTATGACTTAGGCGTTCCATTTCTAAAATTTGAACAGGAACAGGTTAGAAACGAGAAGGTAAGTTCCTTTGAACCAAAGAGAGATCTGAAACACCCATTTCTCTCTGGGTCCTCATCCTTCTGAGTGTGTACAATAGGTTGAAGTAGTGAAGACAGTCTTGTGAGTGAGGGATGTAATGTGGTGGGCAATGGGTCACCATTTTCCAGTTCTATACATAATTTTTCAGTGATGTCCAAGGTTGTGGTAGGAGTAATGAGGAATGTTTCATTCTAGAGTGTTAAGGGGACAAGCAGGCCATGCTGTGTGCATTGCCATGCCTAGAGAGGTGCTGGTGACTTCAACTACTTGTAGACAGAGCCTTCCTAGGTACAGTCCTCTCTGTGCACCTGGTTCATCATTACTGGTGGCCTTTAGACCAGGGGTGGGTTTGGGGCTACATGTGATATACCTCCAAGATGTCAGGAAGGCCTTCGAAGCCACCTAGATGTCAAACATAATGTTGATTATGATCTCAGTAGTCCAGATCTGAAAATGTGCCCATGTGTAAAGTAGAGAATAGAAAGATAAATGCCAATAGAATTGCATTTATCTTGCTTGCCAATCAAGATGTCTGGATTTCTTCAGATACCCATAGACCAGCTGAAGAGACTCTCAAGGAGAAGAGATGCACATGGCACAAGAGTGTATCCATAATTTAAAGGGAATTCAGTAAATCTTTGTTGTAGTATCAGGATATGTTTAGCAAAGGTATGTGTGGGTGTGAGGGTGAAAGGGAAGTCTCCACCTGGAAGTCCTGCTGTGTGCAGTGCCCTGCCCAGACAGGTGCAGTTCACGTAGAATCGGTGTACTGTGCTGCAGCTGGGTAGAGTAAGGCTCACAAGAACATCGCTTGTGGTGTCATTTTGACCAGTGATCTGGAAGGTTTCCAGGTTTCATTGGCGTGCCTATATTTGTATCATAATGATCTGGGGAGTTGTCTGTGGCTCACACATCCTGGGATGATTTCATTAGTCCCATCCACAAAATGTAAACTCAAGATTTTTCAGAAGGCAAAATGTTTCCTAAGAGGAGAAGAGAGAAATACTAGAAGTTTTCTCTCTTGCTGTCTTTCTCGGTTTTCATACATCTCAAGTAGGCATAGTGAAGTGGATGGTTGATACCTAATGAAGGAGAGATTCAGGTTACAGTCAGTGGATGGATATTTTCTAGGGATCTGGATATATATTCCATGCAGCCATTAGGATGTGATGCAGAGATCATAGGTGCTTCTAAGACAGACCAGGATTTTGGGTTGATCACTGATGAGAACCCTGCTGTGTGCAATGCCATACCTAGAGAGGTACTGACCAAGTATACCTCATGTACTCAGTATCTGTCAGGGTAGAATAAGGCTCCCAAGCAACATGATTTGTGGTTATCTTTGGAGAAGATGTAGTGTTGGAGCTGCATATGTCCTTGGCTACTTGCCATGATGTCATGAGGGTCCAGGGAGTAACGTGGATTCTAGGCATTTAGAGGATGCTTCCAGTGCTTGAATATTTCTTATATCATCTGCACCTATTGGTTAGAAATGGGAAGGAACTTCAAGAGAGTAAACTTCTTCCAGAGTCCCTCATCTGTGTGGAGATACACATAAGTGGTGACAAGAACCTCAAAGAGGTGGGATGCACAAAGAGGGCAGTGGGACAGTTTTTTCAACATCTGGAGCAAAATCTTGAGTGCTGTGATCAAGGTATGGTGGGAAGAGAGAAGAAAATTGAAGAAGAGTGTCAGATGTGCACTAGGCATGTCCTCCACCTCGAGGCCACACTCTGTGGCATGCCCTGCCCAGTCAGTTGCTGTTACATAGATTCCCTATAAACACACCTGACAGGGCAGAATAAGGTTCACAAGAACATTGTTTGTGGTGGCCCTGGACCAGTGGTATGAGTCAAGTTGCAGGTGTCCTTGAGCTGCCTGCCTTGATGTCATAATGACCCTGGAGTCGTCTGTGCCTCTAGCATCCTTGGGAAGATGTCAGAGGTCCTCTCCTCACAATGTGAACCCCAAGAGTTTTCGGAGGGTAAGAGCATATGTATGAGGAGAATGTAGAAATACAGCATGCTTTTCTTTGTCTGATCCTCCTACATCTGAAGTAAGTATAAAGAGGATTGAAAGGGACAGTCCCTGAGGATGGAGAAAGGGTTTACAAAGTGTGTGGATATTTCCGGGGTATCTGGATATACCTTGCAAGGAGCCATCAGGATGTGGAGGCAAGAGAGATGGAAGCTACATGGAAGAGGGTAATGGGGACTAGGTTGTGCCTACGCATTAAAGATTTCTTGTATGTACTGCCCTATACATACACTTTGACAATGTATGAACAGTGCTTGTCTGCATGAACAAGACTCTCCAAGCATGTTTTAGTGGTGTTATTTGTGTCAGGTCCAGTTTTATTGTGGAGCTTTAATTGTCCTTAGTTCACTCCAGAAAGTTATGAGTATGCTTAAAAACAGCTGAGTTTCTGAAATCTTCAGTATGACTTAGGGGTTCTATTTCTAAAACTTGAACAGGAACTGTTAGAAAAGATAAGGTTAATTCCTTTGAAATGAAGAGAGATCTGGAACACCTATTTCTCTCTGGGTCCTCATCCATCTGAGTGTGTACAGTAAGCAGAAATAGTGAGGACTGTCTAGTGAGCAAGAGATGAAATTTGGAGGGCAGTGGGTCACCATTTTCACGTTCTATGCATAAATCTTGATTGACGTCCAAGGAAGTGGTAGGACTAATCAGGAATGTTTCATTTGAAAGTGTGAAGGGGACAAACAGGGCCTCGAGAAAAAGGAAACACATTATGCAGTGCTCCGCCTAGAGAAGTGCTGTTGACTTCATCTACCAGTAAACAAGAGCCTTCCTGGGTAGAGTAGTGCAACTGGTTCATCATTATTGGTGGCCTTTGTACAGGGGTGGGTGTGAGGCTCCAGATGATATTCCTCCAA
The DNA here is from genome assembly GCF_029407905.1 of Bubalus kerabau. NCBI lineage: Eukaryota > Metazoa > Chordata > Mammalia > Artiodactyla > Bovidae > Bubalus > Bubalus kerabau. The sequence goes on along the minus strand of NC_073647.1, from coordinate 39,119,567 downwards.
GATGTCAGGAAAGCCTTGGAAGCCATAGAGATGTCTAACATATATTGATTATGATCTCGGTAGGCTATATCTGAAAATGTTCCCATGTGTAGACAACAGAAAGATAAATGCTAAGTGAATCACATTCATCTTGCTTGCTGATCATTTCCCTTATGCTCACACATTTTTTCAGATACCTATAGACCAGCTGAAGAGATTCTCCAGCAGAAGAGACTATAAACGAGAAGAGATGCAAATTGGATGACAGTGTGTCCAAGTTTTAAAGGGAAATTGAAATATCTTTGAAATATTTAGAAATATATTTTGAACTGTCTTGGAAATTGAAATATCAGGATATGATGAGTAAAGGTATGTGTGGGTGTGAGGGTCAATGGGCAATCCTCCACCTGGAAACCCTGCTGTGTTCAGTGCCCTGCCCAGACAGGTGCAGTTCATGTAGAACCAGTGTACCGTGCCACAGTTGGGTAGAGCAAGGCTCACAAGAACATCATTTGTGGTGTCTTTTGGACCAGTGATGTGAATGGCTTTTCAGGTTTCCATGAGCTGCCTGCCTTTATATCAGAATGACCCAGGGAGTCATCTGTGGCTCAGGCATCCTCAGGATGGTTTCTTTGGTCCTATATGCTTAATGCAGAGAAGGCAGTGGCACCCCACTCCAGTACTCTTGCCTGGAAAATCCCATGGATGGAGGAGCCTGGAGGGCTGCAGTCCATGGGGTCGCTGAGGGTTGGACACGACTGAGCGACTTCACTTTCACTTTTCACTTTCATGCATTGGAGAAGGAAATGGCAACCCACTCCAGTGTTCTTGCCTGGAGAATCCCAGGGATGGGGGAGCCTGTTGGGCTGCCATCTATGGGGTTGCACAGAGTTGGACACAACTGAAGTGACTTAGCATAGCATAGCATATGCTTAATGTGAACACAAAGATTTTTCAGAAGGCAAGATGATTCTTAAGAGGAGAAGAGAGAAATACTAGAGGTTTTCTCTCTCTCTTTCTTGGTTTTCATACATCTCAAAAAGACATAGTGAAGTAGATGGTATATATCTAGTGAAGGAGAGATTCAGGTTAAAGTCTGATTCAGGTGGATATTCTCTAGGCATCTGCATATATCTTCTGTGCAGCCATCAGGATGCAATGCAGAGATCATAGGTGCTTTTAGGACAGTCCAGGGTCTTGGGTTGATCAATCAGTGAGAGCACTGTTGTGTGAAAATGCCCTACCCAGACAGGTACTGACCAAGTATACCTCATGTAATTAGTATATGTCTGGGTAGAGTAAAGCTCACAAGGAAAATGATTTGTGGTTGACCTTGGAGCAGTTCTAGTGTTGGAGCTGCCTATGTCCTTGGCTACTTGCCATGATATCATGAGGATCCAGGAAGCCATGTGGATTCTAGGCATTTTTAGGATTCTTCCAGTGCTTTGATATTTCTAATATCATCTGCACCTGCACCTATAGGTTAGTATAGAGAAAAAATTGCAAGACAGTTATCTTCTTTCAATGTCCCTCACCTCTGTGCAGATACAAATAGAAGGTGACAAGATCCTCAAAGAGGTGGGATGCAGGTTTTAGGGTACTGGGAATTTTTTTTTCCAACATCTGTAGCATCTTGTATGCAGTGATCAAGGTATGGTGGGAAGAGAGAAGAAAATTGAAGAGGAGTGTGGGAAGTACTCTAATCATGACGTCCACCTTGAGGCCACACTGTTCAATGTGCCCTGCCCAGCCAGGTGCTGCTGACGTAGACTCCCTGTGAACGCACCTGCCTGGTCAGAGTAAGGCTCATAAGAACATCATTTGTGGTGGCCTCTGGGCCAGTGATGTGTGTGGAGTTGCAGGTGTCCTTGAGCATCTACCTTGATGTCATAATGACCATAGAGTCATTTGTGCCTCTAGCATCCTCGGGCAGATTTCAGTGGTCCTCTCCTCACAATGTGAGCACCAAGAGTTTACAGAGGATAAGATGATATGAATGAGAAGAAGAAGAAATAACAAGATGCTTTTCTTTCACTGGTCCTCGTACATCTGAAGTAACTATAAAAGGGAGTGAATGGGACAGCCCCTGAGATGGAGAAGGGATTCATAACGTGGGTGGATATTCCATGAGTGTCTGGATATATCTTGAATGGAGCCATCAGGATGTGCAGGCAAGAGAGATGGGGACTGGGTAAGATGGGGACTAGGAAGAGGATAATGGGGACTGGGTTGTGCCTACACATTAAAGATTTCTTGCATGTATTGCACTATCCAGAAAGGTATGCTTCATTTTGGCAATATGTGAATAGTGTCTATCTGGGTGAGTACGACTTTCCAGGTACATTGGTGTGGTGTTATTTGTGTCAGGTGCAATTTGAGTGTGGTGCTCCAAGTGTCCTTAGCTCAATCCAGAAAGTTATGACCATCCTTAAAAATATCCTTAAAAGCCGAGTCTCTGAAATGTTCAGTATAACTTATAGGTGTTCCATTTCTAAAAGTTGAAGAGGAACTATTAGAAAACAGAAGTTTAATTCCTTTGAAATGAGGAGAGATATGGAACACCTATTTTTCTCTGTTTCCTCATCCTTCTGAGTATCTACAGTACATAGAAATAGTGAGGACAGTCTAGTGAGGGAGGGATGCAAGTTGGAGGGCAGTGGGTCACCATTTTCAAGTTCTATGCATAAATCTTGGGTGAGATCCTAGGATGTGGTAGGAATACTGCAGAATGTGTCATTTTAAAGTGTTAGGGGACAAGCAGGGCCTCCACATTGAGGCCGTACTGTGTGCTGTGACCCGCCTAGAGAGGTAAACAGAGCTTTTCTAGATAGAGTTCTGTGCAACTGGTTCATCATTGTTAGCCTTTGGACCAGGGATGGATGTGGGACTCCAGGTCATATTCCTCCAAGATGTCAGGAAGGCCTTGGAAGCCACGGAGATGTTGAACATATGTTGATTATGGTCTCAGCAGTCTAGTTATGAAAATGCGCCCAAGCGTAAAGTGGAGAATAGAACGATAAATGCTAATAGAAACACATTCATCTTGCTTGCTGATCATTTCCCTTATGCCCACACATTTCTTCAAATACCTGAAGACTAACTGAAGAGATTCTCACAGACAAGAGATGCAAATTGGACAACAGTCTGTCCATGTTTAAAGGGAAATCAGTAAATCTTTGTTCTAGCATCAGGATATGATAAACAAAGGTGTGTGTTGGTGTGAGGGTGGTAGGGCAATTTCCACCTGAAAACACTGCTGTAGTGCAGTGCCCTGCCCAGATAGGTGCAGTTCATGTAGAATCAATGTAAACTGTCCCAGCTGGGTAGAATAAGGCTCACAAGAACATATTTTGTGGTATCTTTTGGACCAATCATGTGGATGGATCTGCAGGTTTCACTGAGCTGTCTGACCTGGAAAGTCATCTATAACTCAAGCATCCTCAGGATGATTTCACTGGTCCTATCCACACAATGTAAACACAATGGTTTTTCAGAAGTCAAGATGACTCCTAAGAGGAGAAGTGAGAAATACTAGAGATTTTCTCTCTCTCTTTCTATCTCTGGTTTCATACATCTCAAGAAGGCATAGTGAAGTGGATGGTGGATACCTAGTGAAGGAGAGATTCAGGTTACAACCAGTGGGTGGATATTATCTGGGGCTTGGGATGTATTTCCATGCACCCATCAGGATGTGATGAAGAGAAATCATAGGTGCTTCTAAGACAGCCCAGGCTCTTGGGTTGATAATTGGTGAGAGCCTTGCTGTATGAAATGCCCCGCCTAGACAGGTACTGTCCTAGTATACCTCATGTAATCATATCTGTCTCGGTAAAATAAGGCCCACAAAGTACATGATTTGTGGCTGACTTTGGAGCAGTTCTAGTGCTGGAGCTGCATATGTCCTTGGCTACTTGCCATAATGTCATGAGGGTCCAGGGAACCATGTGGATTCTAGGCATTTTGAGGATGCTTCCAGTGCTTGAGTATTTCTAATATCATCTCACCTACAGGTTAGAAAAATGAAGGAACTGAAAGAGAGTGAACTTCTTCCAATATCCCTCATATCTGTTCAGATACACATAAAAGGTGACAAGTTCCTCAAAGAAGTGGGATACAAATTTGAGGAAAGTGGGAAAACTTTTTCAACATCTGGAGCTAAATCTTCACTGCAGTGATCTAGATATGGTGGGGAGACAGAAGAAAATTGAAAAAGAGCATGGGTAGTACACTCAGCATGTCCTCCAACTCGAGGCCACACTGTGTGCCAATTCTCTGTGCAGTCAGGTGCTCTTGAAGAGGACTCCCTGTAAAAGCACCTGCCTGGGCAGAGTAAGGCTCACAGTATATTCATTTGTGATGGCCTCTGGAACACAGAGTGTTATGGATGGACTTGCAGATGTCCTTGAGCTGGATACCTTGATGTCCTAATGATCCTGGAGTCGTCTGTGACTCTAGCATCCTTGGGAACATTTCAGTGGTCCTCTCCTGACAATGTGAAGAGAAACAGTTATATGATATCTATATCTGTGAGGAGAAGAGACAAATTCAAGATGCTTTTCGCACTCTGCATCCTCATATATCTCAAACAAGCATAGAGTTGCATAGAGTGGACATCCCTCAGGGAGGGATGCTATTTGGTCACTTGGGTGTTATCTCCAGGGGCCGGATATATGCTGAGCACAGTCATGGGCACGATGGGGAGAGAGGTCATAGCTGCTTCTCAGAGAGAGTAGGGGCTTGAGTAGATCCTCCACTGGGAGCCCTTCTGGGTAGAGTGCCCTATAGGCAGTAGCTGGTCATTTCTGTTTCATGTCACTAGTGCATGTTTCCAGAAAAGGCAATGGAACCCCACTCCAGTACTCTTGCCTGGAGAATCCCAGGGACAGCAGAGCCTGGTGGGCTGCTGTCTATGGGGCTACACAGAGTCAGACACGACTGAAGCAACTTAGCAGTGCTCACAGTGTGAACACCTACATTAGAGAAAATAAACAGTCTTTCCAGTAGAGTAAGAGAACTCCACTTGTCTTGTCCTCCAGTGTTGCTCCTCATAATTCCAGTAAGACATAGAGCAGAAGAGCAGGACTCCATTGAGTAATGGATGGGTTGTGTGGGCAGTGAATGCATGTGTCTCAGTTTAGGGAAATTCTTGACATCATTCAATAGGATGTGGTAGGAAGAGAGGTGAACATGACATTTGGAAGTGTGTGAAGTACAGGGTTGGTCCTCCTACCTGAATCCACCCTGTGTGCAGTGCCCTTCCCAGACAAGTACTGATCACCTAAAGTTGGTGTGAATACTGTCTGGGTAGGTAAGGTTCACAAGAAACATCAATGGTGGTTCACCTTAAGAGAGTTCTAGTGGTGGAGCTTATGTGTCCCTCGTGTGCTTACCATGATGTCATGAAGTTTCGGGGAGACACATAGATCCCTGCATTTTGAGGAGTCTTTGAATACTGAAATATTCCCAATAGCATGAGCACCTACAAGTTAGAAACTGGAAAACCACATCCTATGAGTAAAAGAACTAAAGGGAGGAAGCTTTTACCCATGGTTCCTCATCCTTGTGCAGATACACATAGAACAAGTGATGAGACCCTGAGAGAGATGAAAAATATGTTGTTGGGCTATGGGTCAACTTTTCTAGGTCCGTAGCTAAATGTTGGGTGTAGTCATAATTTAAAGAAGTGTAAATAAAGCATTCCTGGGTAGAATAATACGCAACTGCATCATCATGACTGATTGCCTTGGATGATGGATGGGTGTGGGGCTCCAGGTGATATTATTCCAAGATATCAGGGAGCCCCTGGAAGCCACAGAGTTGTCAAACAAACCTCAATTATGATCTCAGTAGTCCAGATCTGAAAATGTGACCACATATAATGTAGAGAATGGAAAGGTAAATGCTACTGGAATCACATTCACCTTACTTGCTGATCATTTGCCCCATGTTCACATATTTCTCCAGATACCTGTAAACCAGCTGAAAAGATTCTCAAGGAGAAGAGATGCAAGTGGGATGACAGTGTATCCATGTTTTAAAAGGAAATTGGTAAATCTTTGTTATAGCATCAGGATATGATGAGCAAAGGTATGTGTGGGTGTGAGGGTGAGAGGGCAATCCTCCACCTGGAAGTCCTGCTGTGTGCAGTGCCCTGCCCAGACAGGTGCAGTTCGGTGTACTGTGCTGCAGCTGGGTAGAGTAAGGCTCAAAAGAACATCATTTGTGGTGTTTTCTGGGCTAGTGATGTGGATGGATTGCAGGTTTCACTGAGCTTCCTGCCTTTATATCATAACGACCCATGGAGTAATTTGTGGCTCAGGCATCCACAGGATGATTTCATTTTTCTGTCCTCACAATGTGAACACAAAGATTTTTCAGAAAGCAAGATGATTCCTAAGAGAAGATAGAAATACTAGAGATTCTCTCTCTCTCTCACTCTCACTCACTGTCTTGGTTTTTGTACATCTCAAGAAGGCATAGAGAAATGGACTGTGGATATCTCATGAAGGAAAGATTCAGATTACAATCAGTGGCTTGATATCCTCTAAGGATCTGGTTATATCTTGAGTGCAGCTTGTAAAATGCAATGGAGTGAGAGATCATAGTTTCTTCTATGACAGCCCAGAGTCTTGGCTTGATCAGTTGATGATAGCCCTGCCATGTACAATATCCTGCATAGAGTGGTCCTGATCATGTAGACCTCATGTAATCAGTATCTGCCTGGATAGAATAAAGCTCACAATGAACGAGATTTGTGGTTGACCTTGGAGTAGCTCTAGTGCTGGAGCTGCATGTGTCTTTGGGATTCTTTCCATGGTGTCTTGAGGGCCCAGCGAACCTTCTGCATTCTAGGCATTTTGTGGATGCTTCCAGTCCTTGAATATTCCTGAGAGCATCAGCACCTACAGCTTAGACAATGGAAGTGCAGTTCCTATTAAGAAACGAAGTAAAGGGAGTAAGCTTTTACCATGGTACCTCATCCTGGTGCAAATACAAGGAGAACAGGTGAAGAGATCCTGAGAGTGGTGTGTGATCCATGTTTGAGCATACTGCATCAACTATTTCTAGGTCCATAGCTAAATCTTGGGTGCAGTGATCAAGGTATGGTGCTAGTAGAGAAAGAAAATTCACTGCAATGTAGAATGTGGTGCCTAAGGAGGTTTTCTACCATGAGGCCATGGTGTGTAAAGTGCCTTGCCCAGATTGACATTGTTCATGTAAACTAGATGTACATAGCACCTTTCTGGGTTGTGTAATGTGCAACAGGATTATGACTTGTGGTGGCCTCTGAATCAGTCCTGGGTATGGGGATGCTAGTGACTCTGAGATGTCTTCCATAAATTCAGCATGGCTGTAGTAGCCACATAGGTATCTGCCATGTGATTGTGATTTCCGTGGTACACTGTGAAATATTGAAATCTGATAACCTGGAAAGGAAAGGATAGTTCTCAATAGTTTAGCATAGAACCAGAACATGCTTATTATGTCTGGGATCTCAACATTCACCAAGTGTACACAGAACTTGTGAGGAAGTTCCCAAAGAGAGCAGGATGAAAATTGAAGGGCAGTGAGATAACATTTTTTAGAAGTATAGAAAATATTGTGTACAGCCATAGGGATGTGGTGGGTAGGGTACTCAAAGCTTCATGAGATACTGCGAGGGACACAGGGTGTGTCCTTCCCTTGGAAACTTGCTGTGTTCAGTGCCCTGCCCAGTCAGGAGCTGTTCACTTAGACTCCTTGTTAATGGCCTGCCTATGTAGAGTAAGGCTCACAATAACATTGTTTGTGGTGGCCTCTGCACCAGTGACGTGGATGGGGTTGTGGGTGGCCCTGAACTGCCTACCTTGATGTCATAATGATGTCACAGTGTCATCTGTGCCTCTAGCATCCTCGGGAAGATGTCAGCGGTCCTCTCTTCACAATGTGAACACAGGGAGTTTACAGAGGGTAAGACGATACCTATGAGGAGAAGAGAGAAATATGAGATACTTTTCTCTCTGCCCCCTCATATATCTCATGTTAGCATAGAGGGGTGTGTATGGGATATCCACTGGGTGGGGGGGATGCAAGTTACAAAAAGTGGGTGAATATTAGCTCAGATTCTGGATATTTTTGCATGGAGCCTTCAGGATGTGGAAACAAGAGACATAAAACCTACTTGGAAGCATATAGAATGGACTGTGCTGTGCTAACACATTAAAGACTTCCTGTGTGCAGTGTCCTGCTTTCCAGGCAGGTACTGTTCACTTTGACAATGTGCAAGCAGTTACTGTGTGGGTGAGTAAGAGTCTCCAGGAATGTTGGTGTTTTATTATTAGTATAGGGTTCAGTTTGAGAGTGGAGTTCAAAGTGTCCTTAACTGCACGCTAGTCATGTTCTTACCCTTGAAGCACTTGACTCTCAGAAATCTTCAGTATGACTTATGAGTTCCATTTATTTTTTAAATTTATTTTTTTATTGAAGGATAATTGCTTTACAGAATTTTGTTGTTTTCTGTCAAGCCTCAACATGAGTCAGCCATGCTGCTGCTGCTAAGTCACTTCAGTCGTGTCTGACTCTGTGCAACCCCATAGACTGCAGCCCACCAGGCTCCCCCATCCTTGGGATTCTCCAGGCAAGAGCACTGGAGTGGGGTGAGTCAGCCATAGGTATACATATATCCCCTCACTTTTGAACCTGCCTCCCATCTCCCCCACCATACCACCCCTCTAGATTGATACAGAGCCCCTGTTTGAGTTTCCTGAGCCATACAGCAAATTCCCATTGGCTCTCTATTTTATATGTGGTAATGTAAGTTTCCATGTTACTCTTCCCATACATCTCACCCTCTCCTCCCCTCTCCCCAAGTCCATAAGTCTATTTTCTATGTCTATTTCTCCATTGCTTCCCTGAAAATAAATTCTTCAGTACCATTTTCTAGATTCCATATATATGTGTTGCAATACGATATTTAACTTTCTCTTTCTGACTCACTTCACTCTGTATAATAGGTTCTAGGTTCATCCACCTCATCAGAACTGACTCAGATGTGTTCATTTTATGGCTGAGTAATATTCTATTGTGTATATTCTTTATTCATTCATCTGTCAATGGACAGCTGGGTTGCTTCTATGTTCTAGCTACTGTAAATAGTGCTGCAATGAACAATGGGATACATTTGTCCTTTTCAATTTTGGTTTCCTTAGGGTATATGCCTAGGAGTGGGATTGCTGGGTCATATGGTGGTTTTATTCCTATTTTTTTAAGGAAAATCCATACTGTCTTCAATAGTGGCTGTATCAATTTATATTCCCAGCAACAGTGCAAGAGTGTTGCCTTTTCTCCACACCCTCTCCAGCATTTATTGTTGGTAGACTTTTGTATGATGGCCATTCTGACCGATGTGAGGTGATATCTCATTGTTGTTTTGATTTGCATTTCTCTAATAATGAGCAATGTTGAGCATCTTTTCATGTGTTTGTTAGCCATCTGTGTGTCTTCTTTGGAGAAATGTCTGTATTGGTCTTTTTCCCACTTTTTGATTAGGTTGTTTCTTTTTCTGGTATTGAGTTGTATGAGCTGCTTGTATATTTTGGAAATTAATCTTCTGTCAGTTGTTTCATTTGCTATTATTTTCTCCCATTCTGAGGGTTGTCTTCTCACCTTGCTTATAGTTTCCTTTGCTGTGAAAAAGCTTTTCAGTTTAATCAGGTCCCACTTGTTTACTTTTGTTTTTATTTCCATTACTCTAGGAGGTGGCTCCTAGAGCATCTTGCTTTGATCTATGACATAGAGTGTTATGCCTTTGTTTTCCTCTACGAGTTTTATAGTTTCTGGTCTTACATTTAGGTCCTTAATCCATTTTGAGTTTATCTTTGCATATGGTGTTAGGAAGTGTTCTAATTTCATTCTTTTATATGTAGCTGTCCAGTTTTCCCAGCACCATTTATTGAATAGGCTGTCTTTGCCCCATTGTATATTCTTGCCTCCTTTGTCAAAAATAAGATACCCATAGATACATGGGTTTATTTCTGGGCTTCCTATCTTGTTCCATTGGTCTATATTTCTGTTTTTGTGCCAGTACCATACTGTCTTGATCACTGTAGCTTTGTAGTATAATCTGAAGTCAGAAAGGTTGATTCCTCCAACTCCATTCTTCTTTCTCAAGACTGCTCTGGCTTTTTGGGGCCTTTTGTGTTTCCATATGAATTGTGAAATTTTTTGTTCTAGTTCTGTGAAAAATGGCATTAGTAATTTGATAGGGATCACACTGAATCTGTAGATTGCATTTGGTAGTATAGTTATTTTCAAAATACTGATTCTTCCTACCCAGGAACATGGAACATCTCTCCATCCATTTATGTCATCTTTGATTTCTTTCATTAGTGTCTTATAATTTTCTCTGTACAGTTCTTTTGTCTCCTTAGGTATGTTTATTCCTAGATATTTAATTATTTTTGTTGCAATGGTGAATGGGATTGATTCCTTAATTGCTCTTTCTGATTTTTCATTCTTAGTATATAGAAACGCAGTGATTTCTGTATATTGATTTTGTATCCTGCAACTTTGCTAAATTCACTGATTATCCCTAGTAATTTTCTGATATCTTTAGGGTTTTCTATGTACAGTATCCACACAGTCAAAGGCTTTGGCATAGTCAATAAAGCAGAAATAGATGTTTTTCTGGAACTCTCTTGCTTTTTCCATGATCCAGAGGATGTTGGCAATTTGATCTCTGGTTCCTCTGCCTTTTCTAAAACAAGCTTGAACATCAGAAAGTTCACGGTTCACATATTCTGTTAGGTCCATACAATTTCCGTCCTTTACTGAGCCCATGTTTGCATGAAATGTTCCCTTGGTATCTCTAATTTTCTTGAAGAGAGCTCTAGTCTTTCCTATTCTGTTGTTTTCTTCTATTTCTTTACATTGATCACTAAGGAAGGCTTTCTTATCTCTCCTTGCTATTTTTTGGAACTCTGCATTCAAATGGGAATATCTTTCCTTTTCTCCTTTGCTTTTTGCTTCTCTTCTTTTCACAGCTATTTATAAGGCCTCCCCAGACAGCCATTTTGCTTTTTTGCATTTCTTTTCCATGGGGATGGTTTTGATCCCTGTCTGCTGTAGAATGTCACGAACCTCCGTCCATCGTTCATCAGGCACTCTGTCTATCAGATCTAGTCCCTTAAATCTATTTCTCACTTCCACTGTATAACCAGACCACCTGACCTGCCTCTTGAGAAACTTGTATGCAGGTCAGGAAGCAACAGTTAGAACTGGACATGGAACAACAGACTGGTTCCAAATAGGAAAAAGAGTACGTCAAGGCTGTATATTGTCACCCTGCATATTTAACTTATATGCAGAGTACATCATGAGAAAAGCTGGGCTGGAAGAAGCACAAGCTGGAATCAAGATTTCTGGGAGAAATATCAATAACCTCAGATATACAGATGACACCACCCTTATGGCAGAAATTGAAGAGAAACTAAAAAGCCTCTTGATGAAAGTGAAAGAGGAGAGTGAAAAAGTTGGCTTAAAGCTCAACATTCAGAAAACTAAGATCATGGCATCTGGTCCCACCACTTCATGGGAAATAGATGGGGAAACAGTGGAAACAGTGTCAGACTTTATTTTTTTGGGTTCCAGAATCACTGCAGATGGTGACTGCAGCCATGAAATTAAAAGACGCTTACTCCTTGGAAGTAAAGTTATCACCAAACTAGATGACATATTGAAAAGCAGAGACATTACTTTGCCAACAAAGGTCTGTCTAGTTAAGGCTATGGTTTTTCCAGTGGTCAGGCATGGATGTGAGAGTTGGACTGTAAAAAAAGCTGAGTGCCAAAGAATTGATGCTTTTGAACTGTGGTGTTGGAGAAGACTTTTGAGAATCCCTTGGACTGCAAGGAGATCCAACCAGTCCATCCTAAAGGAGATCAGTCCTGGGTGTTCATTGGAAGGACTGATGCTGAAGCTGAAACTCCAATACTTTGGCCACTTCGTGTGAAGTGTTGACTCATTGGAAAAGACCCTGATGTTGGGGGGGATTGAGGGCAGGAGGAAAAGGGGATGACAGAGGATGAGATGGCTGGATGGCATCACCAACTTGATGGACATGAGTTTGGGTAAACTCTGGGAATTGGTGATGGACAGGGAGGCCTGGCGTGCTGCAATTCATGGGGTCACAAAGAGTCAGACACTACTGAGAGACTGGACTGAACTTAACTGATGTACAGTATCATGTCATCTGCAAACAGTGAGAGCTTTACCGGTCTGGATTCCTTTTATTTCTTTTTCTTCTCTGATTGCTGCTGTAGCTAGGATTTCCAGAATGATGTTGAATAATAGTGGTGAAAGTGGATATCCTTGTCTTGTTCCTGATCTTAGGGCAAATGCTTTCAGTTTTTCACCATTGAGAATAATGTTTGATGCTGGCTTATCATAAATGGCCTTTACTGTGTTGAGGTAGTTTCCTTCTATGCCCATTTTTTTAAAAGTTTTAATTATAAATGGGTGCTGAATTTTGTCAATGGATTTTTCTGCATCTATTGAGATGATCACTTGGTTTTATCTTTCAATTTGTTAATGTAATGAATCACATTGATTCCTTTGTGTGTGTCGACGAATCCTTGCATTCCTGGAATAAACCCAACTTAATCATGGTGTATGAGCTTTTTGATGTGTTGTTGAATTCTGTTTGCTAAAATTTTGTTGAGGCTTTTTGCATCTATGTTCATCAGTGATATTGGCCTGTAGTTTTATTTTTGTGTGTTGTCTTTGTCTGGTTTTGGTATCAGGGTGATGGTGGCCTTGTTTGGAAGGGTTTGGAAGTTTCCTTCCTCTGCAATTTTTTGACAGAGTTTTAGAAGGATAGGCATTAGCTCTTCTCTAAATGTTTAGTAGAATTTTCCTGTGAAGCCATTTTGTCCTGGGCTTTTGTTTTTTTCGGAGATTTTTGACCACATCTTCATTTCAGTGCTTGTAATTGGTTTGTTCATAATTTCTATTTCTTCCTGGTTCATTCTTGGAAGATTGAACTTTTCTAAGAATCTGTCCATTTCTTCCAGATTATCCATTTTATTGCCATATAGTTCATAATAGTCTCATAATCCTTTGTATTTCTGCATTGTCTGTTGTAACCTCTCCTTTTACATCTCTAATTTTGTTGATTTGATTCTTCTCTCTTTTTTTCTTGATGAGTCTTACTAAAGGATTACCAATTTTGTTTATCTTCTCCATGAATCAGCTTTTAGTTTTATTAATCTTTGCTATTGTTTCTTTCATTTCTTTTTCATTTATTTCTTCTCAGATCTTTAAGATTTCTTTCTTTCTACTAATTTTGGTGTTTTTTTGTTCTTCCTTTTCTAGTTGTTTTAAGTGTAAAGTTAAGTTGTCTATTCAATGTTTTTCTTGCTTCTTGAGGTAGGATTGTATTGCTATAAACTTCCCTCTTAGAACTGTGTTTGCTCCATCCCCTAGCTTTTGAGTTGTTGTGTTTTCATTGTCATTTCTTTCTAGAAATTTTTTTATTTCCCTTTTTATTTCTTCAGTCCTGTTGGTTATTTAGAAACATGTCATTTAATCTCCATGTGTTTGTGTTTCTTACATTTTTTTTCTTGTAATTGATATCTAGTCACATAGCATTGTGGTCAGAGAAGATGCCTGATATGATTTCAATTTTCTTAAATTTGCTGAGGTTTGATTTGTGACCCAAGATGTGGTCTATCCTGGAGAATGTTCCATCTGCACTTGAAAAGAAGGTGTATTCTTCTGCATTTGGATGGAATGTCCTGTAGATATCAATGAGATCCATCTCATCTAATGTATAATTTAAGACTTGTGTTTCCTTTTTAATTTTCTGTTTTAATGATCTGTCCATTGGTGTGAGTGGGGTGTTAAAGTCTCCTACTATTATTGTGTTACTGTTAAAGTCTCCTACTATTATTGTGTTACTGTCAGTTTCTCCTTTTATGTCTGTTAATGTTTGTCTTATGTATTGAGGTGCTCCTATGTTGAGTGCATAGATGTTTACCATTGTTATGTCCTCCTCTTTGATTGATCCCTTGATCATATGTAGTGTCCTTCCTTATCTCTTGTAATCTTCTTTATTTTAAGGTCTATTTTGTCTCATATGAGGATTGCTACTCCAGCTTTCTTTTGCTTCCCATTTCTTTTGCTACTCCAGCATGGAATATATTTTTCCATTTTGTCACTTTCAGTCTATATGTGTCTTTATATATATGTCTTGTTTTTGTATCCATTCAGCCAGTCTGTGTCTTTTGGTTGTAGTATATGATCCATTTACATGTTCCTATTGCCATTTTCTTAATTGTTTGGTGTTGATTTTGTAGATCTTTTTTCTTCTCTTGTCTTTCTTTACTATATAAGTCCATTTAATATTTGTTGTAAAGCTGGTTTGATGGTACTGAATTCACTTAATTTTTGCTTGTCTGAAAAGCTTTTTATTTCTCCATCAATTTTGAATGAGATCCTTGCTGGGTACTGTAATCTTGGTTGTAGATTTTTCCTTTTCAGTGCTTTAAATATATCCTGCCATTCCCTTCTGGCTTGCAGAGTTTCTGCTGAAAGATCAGTTGTTAAGCATATGGAGTTTCCCTTGTATGTTACTTGTTGCTTCTCCTTTGCTGCTTTTAATGTTCTTTCTTTGTGTTTAGACTTTGTTAGTTTGGTTAGTGTGTGTCTTGGCATGTTTATCCTTGGGTTTATCCTTTATGGGAATCTTTGTGCCTCTTAGACTTGACTATCTCTTTTCCCATGTTGGGGGAATTTTCAACTATAATCTCTTCAAAAATCTTCTCATACCCTTTCTTTTTCTCTTCTTCTTCTGGGACCCCTATAATTCGAATGTTGGTGCATTTGATATTTGTCCCAGAGGTATCTGTGACTATCCTCAGTTCTTTTCTTTCTTTTTACTTTATTCTGCTCTTCAGAAGTTATTTCCACCATTTTATCTTCCAGCTCACTGATTCGTTCTTCTGCTTCATATATTCTGCTACTAATTCCATCTAGACTATTTTCAATTTCAGCAATTTGTGTTATTTGTCTCTGTATCTTTATTCTTTCATTCTTCTAGGTGTTTGTTAATTGAGTCTTGCATGTTCTTCAGTTTGTTTTCAAGGTTTTTGATCATCTTTATTATCATTATTCTGAATTCTTTTTAGATAGTTTGCCTGTTTCCTCTTCATTTATTTTGACTTCTCTGTTTCTAATTTGTTCCTTCAATTGTATAGTATTTCTCTGCCTTTTCATCATTTTTTTTTTAACTTATTGTGTTTGAGGTCTCCTTTTACCAGGCTTCAAGGTTGAATTCTTTCTTTCTTTTGGTTTCTGCCCTCCTAAGACTCCCTGGTGGCTTAGAGGATAAAGCATCTGCCCACAGTGTGGGAGACCCAGGTTCAATCCCTGGGTAGGGAAGATCCCCTGGAGAAGGAAATCACAACCCACTCCAGTATTCTTGCCTGGAAGATCCCATCAACAGAGGAGCCTGATAGGCTATAGTCCATGGGGTTGCAAAGAGTCGGACACGACTGAGCGACTTCACTTCCTCCTAAGGTTGGTCCAGTGGTTTGTGGAAGCTTCATATAGGGTGAGATTTGTGCTGAGGTTTTTTTTTTTTTGTTTGTTTGATTTTCCTCTTATGGGCAAAGCTGAGTGAAGTGGTAATCCTATCTGCTGGTGATTGGGTTTGTATTTTTGTTTTATTTTTGTTGTTTAGATGAGATGTCCTGCACTGGGTGCTACTGGTGGTTGGGTGATGCCAGGTCTTCTATTTAAGTGGTTTCATTTATGTGAGTTCTCACTATTTGATACTCCCTAGAGTTAGTTCTCTGGTTGTCTGGGGTCTTGGAATCAATGCTCCCACTCCAAAGGCTCAGGGCTTGATCTCCCTCCAAAAAGCAGCCTAGGTCCAATCTACCAAGAGGAATTTCACCCGAAATGAAAGGGCCTTTACTTGAGTTCCAAAAGCCAGTGTGCAAGAACATAAAGGAGATCTCTGACACAGCAGAAACTGGGTATTACCTGCCATGTGGACAGGCCTCCTCGGATTGCAACAGATGACTAGACTGTCTGTCCTTGGCAGTGGACAGCAGAACTCTGGGTTCCATTTCTAAAAGTTGAACAGGTACAGATTTAAAAAGAGAAGGGTAATTCCTTTGAAATGAAGATAGATCTGAACCACCTTTTTCTCTCTGGGTCGTCATTCTTCTGAGTGTGTACAGTATGTAGAAGTAATGAAGATGATCTTCTGAGGGAAAGATGCAAGTTGGAGGGAGTTGATCACCATTTTCATGGTCAATGCATAAATCTTGAGTGCAGTCCACAGGACTCAGTGGTAGTAGGAAAGAAAGGTTCATTTGAGAGTTGAAAGGGGACAGGTCCACCTTGAGGCCATGCTGTGTGCAGTTCCCCACCTACAGAGGTGTTGTTCATTTCAACTATTTGTTAAAAGTGCCCTTCTAGTTCAAGTGATGCTCAAAAGAATATTTTTGGTGAGCTTCAACCCATAACAAACTGGAAACTGTAGATCCTTGAACTTCCTAGGTGAAGTCATGAGGGTTTAGGGATCCTCTGGGTGTTTGACAGCCTCGGGATGTGTTTGGTGGTGTATTCCTAACAGTAAGAACACATCCAGTTTTGTCAGTTCAGTTCAGTTCAGTCGCTCAGTCATGCCTGAGTCTTTGTGACCCCATGGACTGCAGCATGTCATGCTTCCCTGTCCATCACCAACTCCCAGGGCTTGCTCAAACTCATGTCCATAGAGTTGATGATGCCATCCAACCGTCTCATCCTCTGTCAACCCCTTCTCCTGCCTTCAATCTTTCCCATCATCAGGGTCTTTTCCAGTGTGTCTTCGAATCAGGTGGCCACACTGTTTCAGTTATTGGAGCTTAGCTTCAGCATCAGTCCTTCCAATGAATGATTTCCTTTAGGATTGACTGGTGTGATCTCCTTACAGTCCAAGGGATTCTCAAGAGTGTTCTCCAGCACCACAATTTGAAAGAAAGCATCAATTCTTCGGAACTCTGTCTTCTTTATGGTCAAATTCTCACATCCGTACATGATTTCTGGAAAAACCATAGCTTTGACTAGACAGACCTTTGTCAGCAAAGTGATGTTTCTACTTTTTAATATGCTTTCTAGGTTTGTCATAGCTTTACTTCTAAGGGGCAAGCATCTTTTAATTTCATGGCTGCAAACACCATTCTCAGTTCAACACACTGTGGATATCTCCACTGGTAAGTAGGATTTGTTTAATGTTTATTTTAAATTTCTACACTTTAATCCATGCAGAATATGTGATCGTGAAGGCAGTGAAGTGAGGGTTTTTATTATTTTCCTGCTCAAGTATGGACTTAGCCAAGCACTATTTCAGCTCTGTTTTCTTCCAGTGAACTCTGATTATTTGAACCTATTCCACACTGTTTCAGTTATTATAGCTTTAACATATACAATGAATTTCAATATCTTGTTTATTTTCTATCATAATTTTATGAACTACTTTATCATTTTCAAAAAGTTTTAATTGATTCTCTGCATTAATTACAACATTATTTTTGTATTTTATGTATTCTTTTTCTACATTTTTTAACAAGTGTTTTCTCAGCCTGTGTGTGCTAAGTCACTTCTGTAGTGTCTAACTCTTTGTTACCTGATGGACTGTAGCCTGCCAGGCTCCCCTGTCCATGGGAATTTCCAGGCAAGAACACTGGAGTGGTTACCATTTCCTCCTCCAGGGAATCTTCCCAACCCAGGGATAGAACCCACGTCTCTTATTTCTCCTGCATTGGAAGGCAGTTTTTTTGTTTGTTTGTTTGTTTGTTTTTACCACTAGCACCACCTGGGAAGCCAAACTAGACAAAATCAGTAAAATTGAATATTGAAAACTTAGTAACATCCCCACATAAACCCTCTATTCTGGAGTTTTTCTTGAGGCATATTTTAGGACTTCAGATCATTCATATCATTCTCCGCACTGAATCCTACATTTATATACATATGTATGGCTTCCTAGGTGACACTAGTGGTAAAGACTCTGCCTGCCAGTGTGGGAGATGTAAGAGATGTGGATTCAATCCCTGGGTCGATAAGATCCCCTTGGTGAGGGCTTGGCAACCCACTCCAGTGTTCTTGCCTGGAGAATCCCTTGAACAGAGGAGCCTGATGGGCTGTAGTCCATAGGGTCGCAGAGTCGGACATGACTGAAGTGACTTAGCACACATGCACATCATTATATGATACAGCATTTTAACTATCACTTTTAAGCTAGAACTTAATATTTGTTGACAGTTTTATTTATTTTGAGGTGAAAGTTGTATATAGTGAGATTTAAAAATCTTAAGTATACTTACATGAGAATTTACCAATTCATACACCTGTGTACAAACCCAAACCCCTATCAAGTTATAAAATACTATCATTGCCCCCCATATTTTCCCACTCCAACCCCAGAGGGATTCATTATTATTTTTCTACCACAGTTAGTTGTACATGTTCTAGAGCTTCATGTAGTCTTTTGTGTATAGCTCTTTTCTTTCATAAGAAAACTTATTTTGAGATCTCTCCATTTGATCTATCAGTGTTTCAATACTTTTTATTACTGAGGACAGAGGAGCCTTGTAGGCTACAGTCCATGGGGTTGCAAGGAGTCGGACACGACTGAGCGACTTCACTTCACTTCAACGTTCTATCATATGAATCTATCACAAATAATTTACCCATCCTCCTGCAGATGGATACTTGAATTTCCGTTTCTAATTTGTGGCTTTTATAAATAAAGCTGCTATTAACATCCATGTACAGGTCTGTGGATATATTTTTTTCATTACTCTTTAATAAATACTTAGGGAGTGTAATTGCTGGTTCATAGGAAGGAGTATTTTTATTTTATTTTATTTTTGTTTTGTACTAGTATACAAATAATGGCAAAAGTATTAAAATTATGATTAATCTAATCTCTACTATTTTGACTTGCATTATTATTTTCATAAGGATTTACATTTATTTTTAATTTTATGAAAAATTGGCATACCTTTGCCAAAGTGTTCCATAGACTTACACTGCCACCAAAATTGTATAACAGATCTAATTGTTCAGCATCTTCACTAACATTTGCAGTTGTCAGTCCTTTTTCTTTCTTCTTTTAGTCATTCTGGTGGAGTTTAGTGAGATCTCATTATGGTTTTGATTAGCATTTTTTCCTAATGTCCAATGATACTTGCCTATCAGCTTTTTCCTGCTTATTGTTTACTAATGCATTGTTTTATATACAGTAATATGCAATAAAGTTCACCAATTTTAAGTGTAAATTTTGAAAAATTTTGGTAATAGTATACAATTACATGTACATAGTCAAGATACAGAACAGTTCTATAATCCTAAAAAATTTCCTCATGTTCCCTTGCATTCAGTCTCCTATTCCATCCTGGGACTCAGGCAACTATTAAGAATACTTTCTTACATAATAGGTCTGCCTTTGATAACATTTCGTACAAATGAAATCTTTCTCATTGTACTTCTCTTACTTTAGCATAAGGCATTTGAGATTTCTCTATGTTATTGCATATATCAATTGTATTATTCCTTTCTGTTGATAAATTACTTTCCATGGTATGATGTACCATATACCATAATCTGTTTATTCATTTACCAGTTTTTGAACCAGTTTTTGCTTCCATTTTGCGGCTGTTTTGAATGACGTTTCTGTGAGCACTCCAGTACACATATTTGCCTATATTTCTCTTGAGTAAACATTGAGGAGTAGAATCACTGGGTCTTAGTATACAAATATATTTAACTTTATAAAGTATTGCCAGACAATTTTCCCAAAGTGGGTTAACAGTTTTGCCTCCACACCAGCAATGGATGAGTTTTACGTTCTCCACAAACTCAACAACAGTTAGTAATGTCAGTCTTTTAAAATTTCACCCATTTTGATCTGTATGCAGTGGTGTCAAATTGCTGACATCCATTGGATCATAGAGAAAGCAAGAGAATTCCAGAAAAACATCTACTTCTGCTTCATTGACTACACTAAAGCCTTTTACTATGTGGATCACAACAAACTGTGGAAAATTCTTAAAGAGATGGGAATACCAGACCACCTTATCTGCTTCTTGAGAAATCTGTATGCAGGTCAAAAAGCAACAGTTAGAACCAGACATGGAACAATGGACGGGTTTCAAACTGGGAAAGAAGTATGTCAAGGTTATATACTGTTACCTGCTTATTTAACTTATATGCTGAATATATCTTGTGAAATGCTGGGCTGGATGACTCAAAAGCTGCAATCAATATTGCTGGGAGAAATATCAACAACTTCAGATATCCAGATGATACCACTTTAATGGCAGAAAGCAAAGAGGAACTAAAGAGCCTCTTGAAGGTGAAAGAGGAGAGTGGAAAAATCTTGCTTAAAACTCAATATTAAAAAAACAAAGATCATGGCATCTGATCACATCACCTCATAGCAAATAGATGGGGAAAAGTGAAAACAATGGCAGATTTCATTTTCTTGGGATCCAAAATCACTGAGGACTCTGACTGCAACGATGAGATTGAAAGATGCTTGCTCCTTGGAAGGAAAGCTATGACAAACCTAGGCAGTGATTTAAAAGCAGAGACATTACTTTGTCAACAAAGGTCCATCTAGTCAAAGCTGTGGTTTTTCCAGTAGTCATGTATGGATGTGAGAATTGGACCATAAAAAAGGCTGAGCGTAGAAGACACTTTTGTACTGTGGTATTGGCAAAATCTCTTGAGAGTCCCTTGGCCAGCAAGGAGATCAAACCAATCAATCTTAAAGGAAATCAACCCTGAATATTAATTGGAAGGATTGATGCTGAACCTGAAGCTCTAGTGCTTTGGCTACCAGATGTGAAGGGTCAACTCATTGGAAGAGACCCCAAAGATGGGAGAGATTGAGGGCAGTAGGAGAAGAGGGCAGTTGAGGATGAGATGGTTAGATAACATCACTGAGTCAGTGGACATGAGTTTGAGGTGTTTGCTACATGCATTTCTGCATTGTTCTCCATGCTTAAGCATATATACAAGCCCACTGCACAGGGAGTTTATTTATTAAATTGATGATGTACAGAAATGAAATGAGATATATAATAAATACACAAACACACACTCCAAGGTTCTTAATGTCAGTGTTTTCTTTTTCTTTTTTTAAAAAAAGCCACCAAAATATTATCACAGCATGCATATCATAAGGCAGATTGATACTTGAATTGAGACTGTTACTGTAAGGATATAAGAATTACTAAAAGTCCATGTAAGCTTTTAGGTAGGCATATGACTTCTAATTAGGAAAGCAACATGGTATGAAATACCTTGTTTTATCAAGAATGGAAATAATATTGTAATAATAAAGTCACTTGTTTCTCTGACTCTTGAGTTTCTCAAAGTACTCTTGTGTACACTGATTTGTTTAATTCTCATGATAGATCTAAGATGTGAAATTAAAAGTATTCAAAGCTGTAAGTACTCCAACTGCTGTGTAAGTAAGCATGAAGTGGATGTAAATTATTATGATTGTTGGAGGTCTGAAGAGCAGATACTATTCCTAAAGATGTGAAAACTAGAGGCTTTTACTTGTTAGATTCCTTATTAAATGATTTAATAAAAAAGTACCCTAAGTCTGTTTTCACGTTTTAGATGTATTTTATTTATTTTCTATTTTATAATAAACAAAGCATTTTTTCAACCTCATCCATAATATAGGGAATTTTATGATGAAGCATGAAAAATTAATATCTTCCTGCAGGTTCTCTAATCCATACCCAATTTTTAACCCGGGTGGCTCAGCAGTAAAGAATCCACCTGCCAGTGCAAGTTCAGTCCCTGAGTCAGGAAGATTCCCTTGAGAAAGAAATGGCTACCCACTTCAGTGTTTTTGCTTGGGAAATTCCATGGACAGAGGAGTCTGGTGGGCTGTATAGTCCATGGAGTCACAGAGTCGGACATAACTTAGTGACTTGAGCGTGTGCGCACACATGTAACTGACTCATTCATATATAATTGAATCACGTATTTATGATTAAGTAAACACATATTTTACTCATAAAGATTTGAACAAGGCTGAGCAACTAAGCACAGCACAAACATATACTAAACCACAATGACATTCACTACTGGACTTTTAAAAATGCAGTTATTTCTTTGTTCACCTTAAAACGATATGATTTACTCCAAAATGTTTTATCTCTTAAAAATGCCCCCACAACCCTTTTTAAGGATGTCTGTCTCTATTTCTCCCTTCCTGTCTCTGTCCCCATCCTTCCCTATCTCTTTCCCTCCCTTCTCCCTCCAGATAATTTAACTCTTAAAATTAAGTTTTGCTGTTCTTCACCTCACATCATCTCAACAGGTAGGCATTAAAACCAATGTAGATCATATAGTAGTCCCGACTTATCTGTGGTAGATACACTGTAAGACTCCCAGTGAATGCCTGAAATTGTTGGTAGTTCCAAACCCTGCAAATATTGTATTTCTTTCCCCTATTCATACATACCTATGTTAAAATTTAATTTATTAATTAGGCACAGTAAGACCTAATAGTAACTAATAAAAATAGAACAATTAATGTACTGTAATAAAAGTTATATTAATGCAGTCCCTCTCTCTCAAAATATCTTATGCCTTTAATGATTTTTCTGTTTTAACTAAGTACTTATCACATAATTTTATCTGAAACTTTTGCATTTTGAGATGTGACCACAAAAGTAGCAGGAATTTCTTTTTATTCATAATTTTATGACTAGAAGTTTTATTCTTATTATAGATATTAACAACCTCAGTGTACATTTTTCCCTCCTTTTTATTTTTTTTTAATTGAAGGCTAATTACTTTACAATATTGTGGTGGGTTTTGCCATACATTGACACGAATCAGCCATGGGTATACATGTGTCCTCCCTTCCCGAACCCCCCTCCCTCCTCCCTCCCCATCCCATCCCTCTGGGTTGTCCAAGTGCACCAGCTTTCAGTGCCCTGTTTCATGCATCAAACTTGGACTGGTCATCTATTTCACATATGGTAATATACATGCTTCAATGCTATTCTCTCAAATCATCCCACCCTCGCCTTCTCCCACAGAGTCCAAAAGTGTGTTCTTTACATCTGTGTCTCTTTTGCTGTCTTGCATATTGGGTCATCATTACCATCTTTCTAAATTCCATGAAAGTGAAAGCGAAAGTCACTCAGTCATGTCTGACTCTGCGACTGCATGAACTATACAGTCCGTGGAATTTTCTAGGCCAAAATACTGAAGTAGGTAGCATTTCCCTTCTCCAGGGGATTTTTCCAACCTAGGGATCGAACCCAGATCTCCCACGTTGCAGGCGGATTCTTTACAAGCTTATATATGCATTAATATACTGTACTGGTGTTTTTCTTTCTGACTTCACTCTGTATAATAGGGTCCAATTTCATCCACCTCATTAGAACTGACTCAAATGCATTCTTTTTTATAGCTGTCAGTGTATGTGTATATGTATATATACACATACATGCATTTTATAGTGTATATTATGCACGTATTTTATAGTGTATATGTACCATGGCTTTTTTATCCATTCATCTGCCAATGGACATCTAGGTTGCTTCCATGTCCTAACTATTGTAAAATATGCTGCAATGAACATTGGGGTCCACGTGTCTCTTTCAGTTCTGGTTTCCTCAGTGTATATGCCCAGCAGTGGGATTGCTGGGTCATCTGGCATTTCTATTTTCTGTTTTTTAAGGAATCGCCACACTGTTCTCCATAAACTTTCACCTTTTCACTTAAAGGAAGCACTTTATGGCTTCTCTTTGGTGTATCCAAATTGCCAGCTATACTACTCTTTTGTTTTGGGGCCATTACTAAGTAAAATAAGGTTTAGTTGGACACAAGCCTGTGATACCTCACCAGTTGTTCTGCTACCTGAGCCAGCTACTGAGTGACTATAAGGTGGGATCCACTGGACAAAGGGATGATTCAACTCACATCCCAGGTGGGATGGCACAGGACAGCATGAGATTTCATCATCCTACTCAGAACACTGCAATTTAAAACTTGGAATGGTTTGTTTCTGCTATTTTCCAGTTATTATTTTCAGAGTGCTGTTAACCTCAGGTAACTGAAACTGCAGAAAGTGAAACAGTGAATAAGGAGGGACTACTGTAGCACTGATTTGCATCTAGACTCTTCTCCCTACTGCTCACACTCTTGACTGCTAGAACTCTGCTGTGGAATCTGGGCTCTCACCTAAATTGTGTGGAGAGGGATTTTTGTCAGCTTTCCCAGATTTGCATGGTCAAGAGTCTGACCAAACCTCATGAGAAATGTTCAGCTCCCCAGTGGTTCTGGAATCTGCTGCCCCTCAGACATCCCCAATACAGTCTCACCTCAGGCCTTTCCACTTGGTTATTCCCTCTTCCTGAATTCTATTCTTTCCAGATATCAGTTGGGGTGACCCCTTAAACTCCTGCTAATTTTCGCTCACATGTTACCTACTCAGTCAACCTTTCCTATGCTGACCTCTTACTAATTCAATATCCTGACCCCTGTCCTCAAGTCTCCCATGCCCCGTGCCCTACTGTCTCTTTTATTTCATATCGTTTGTTATGTTTTAGCATGGTTTATCATTTCCTCATTGTATCTTTTCCAGAGTGAAAAACTGCCCCAGTTCGCCTGGAACTGAGACTTCCTAGAGTGAGAAACTTTTCCATTTTAATACCAGGAGAGTTCCAGGAAAACTGAGATGAATTGGCCACCTAGTTTCTGTGTCTTTCTCCCAACAGAATGAAACATTCACAGCTGTGGAGATCTGTGTTTTGTTCACTGATTTATCCCACACATCAGCAACAGTGCCTCACACATAGTAAGCAGTTATAAATCTTTGCTAAATGAAGGATGGAAAGATTAAAGAATAAGCATTATAGTTCTTGCATCCTGGTTCTAGGCATGTAAATTCTAAATGAACCAACTGTATGTTATGCTGGGAGGACAGAATCAAATTTAGTAATAATTACTTAGGTTTCTGATTCACATTTTAGCTCACAAAAGTATTATTTCCCAATATTCTGCATCATTTAATCTTAATGGCAGTCCTGCTGCATAGAGTGAATAATACCTATGACAGCCAATGTTTGTGAGGGTAAAAAGAGGTTATTCTCATAAAGGCATTTCCACATTCCCTGATACTCCAGTAAGCATTCAGTGACTGTTCCTTACTTCATTATGACTGCTATCATTATTGTTACTTTTATTATTACTGAGATAGTTATTGGCCTCTTTTTAAAATGGGAAGTTTGAGTCTTAGAGATGATTCATGACTTAAAGTCACAAAGCAAGTGAATGGCTGATGCTAACATTTTCAATTTGCTCAATACAAATGCAGTTCTCTCATAGCATAGCTAAGGAATGGCTTTTTCTCCATTTTATTGAGGTATGCTTCTATAAAGACTTCCCAGGTGATGCTAGTGGTAAAGAATCTTCCTGCAATGCAGCAGACCCAGGTTTGATTGTTGGGTTGGAAAGATCCCCTGCAGAAGGGAATGGCAAGCCATTCCAGTTACTCTTGCCCAGAGAATCCCATGGACAGAGGAGCCTGGTAGGCTGCAGTCCATGGGGTCACAAAGAGCCAAACACGATTGCATCACTAACACACACACACACATGTATAAAAATTGCACACATTTAATGAACACATTTTTATGAATTAGGGTGTATACACATCAACTACAAATAAAGTAATAAACGTATTCATTACATCCAAACTATTTCTTCTTTTTTTTGCAAAATAAACATGTTAAGAACTTTCCTGTGTCCACAACATACCACATCAGTTTTATTCAACATGCTTTTCATAATCAGCGTTAATAGCCTGGTGCATCTCCTGCCATCTGCCTAGGCAGGTATTTTTGGTTTTGTTTGTACAAAAATTGAGAGATATAATTGATATATTACTTGCAGCTTTTTGTTGTTGTTATTGCACCTAACAGTTCCTCAGAGCCATCAACCTATGTTAAAAGGGCTCTTTTTTTTGGTCATTTAAAAAAATATTTTAATTGGAAGAAAATTGCTTTACAATGTTGTGTTGGTTTCTGCCGTACAACAATGCAAATCAGCCATAATTATACATAGATCACTTCCCTTTTGAGCATCCCACCTCTCCTTCAATCCCACCCCTCTAGGTCATCACAGCACCAGGCTGTGCTTCCTGTGTTATATAGCAACGTCTCATCAACTATCTAGTTTACACATGGTATTATATATATATATATATATATATATATATATATATATATATAAATCTTGATACTACTTTCTCTGTTCATCCTACTCTTTCCTCCTCCCACTGTATCCACAAGTCCATTCTCTATATATGCATCTCTATTCCTTCTTTGCAGATAGCTTCATCAATACAATTTTTCTAGATTCCATATATATGTGTTAATACACAAAATTTGTTTTCCTAACTTACTTCACTGTATATAACAAGCTCTAGGTTCGGAACAACAGACTGGTTCCAAATAAGAAAGGGAGTATGTCAAGGCTGTATATTGTCACCCTGCTTATTTATATGCAGAGTACATCATGAGAAACACTAGGTTGGGAGAAGCACAAGCTGGAATCAAGATTGCTCGGAGAAATATCAACAACCTCAGATGTGCAGATGACACCACCCTTATGGCAGAAAGTTAAGAGGAACTAAAAAGCCTGATAGTTGGACTGTGAAGAAAGCTGAGTGCCAAACAATTTATTGATGCTTTTGAATTGTGGTGTTGGAGAAGACTCTTGAGAGTCCCTTGGACTGCAAGGAGATCCACCCAGTCCATCCTAAAGGAGATCAGTCCTGGGTGTTCATTGGAAGGACTCATGCTGAAGCTGAAACTCCAATACTTTGGCTACCTCATGCAAAGAGTTGACTCATTGGAAAAGACCCTGATGCTGGGAGGGATTGGGGGCAGGAGGAGAAGGGGATGACAGAGGATGAGATTGGCTTGATGGCATCACCAAATCGATGGACATGAGTATGAGTGAACTCTGGGAGTTGGTGATGGACAGGGAGGCCTGGCGTGCTGTGATTCATGGGGCCGCAAAGAGTCAGACACAACTGAGTGACTGAACTGAACTGAACTGAGGTTCATCCACCTCACTAGAACTGACTTAAATTCCTTTTTTAAGGGTAATATTCCACTGTGTATATGTACCACATCTTCTTTATCCATTCATTTGTCGATGGATATCTAGGTGGCTTCCATGTCCTAGCTATTGTAAATAGTGCTGCTATGAACATTGGGATACATGTGTCTTTTTGAATTATGGCTCTCTTAGGGTATATGCCTAGGAGAGGGATTATTGGGTCATATGGTAGTTTTATTCCTAGTTTTATTTATGCATTTACTTATTTTAATTGGAGGCTAATTACTTTACAATATTGTGATGGCTTTTGCCATACATCAACGTGAATAAGCCACGGCTGCACACGTGTCCCCCCAACCTTAAGTCCACTCCCATCTTCCTCCCCACCCCATCCCTCTAGATTGTCCCAGAGCACCAGCTTTGGGTGCCCTGCTTCATGCATTAAACTTGCACTGGTCATCTATTTTACATATGGTAATATACATGTATTAATGCTATTCTCTCAAATCATCCTTCTCCTTCTCCCACTGAGTCCAAAAGTCTGTTCTTTGCATCCATGTCTCCTTTGTCGTCCTGCATGTAGAATCGGCATTACCATCTTTCTAATTTCCATATATATGTGTTAATTTTGTTATATTTTAAAGTTCAGCTTTACAACCCATGCAACATGCATCGGGATACATTGTATGAAGTGGAAGTTTCATTCATTTCTTCAGTCTGCCCCACATTGCAGAAATGCCAAACTGGCCCAGTATCATTAAACGATCAATTTTGCTTTAGTGTTATCTTTTTAAATTAATGTTCCAATATGAAACTCTTAATTAATGAACCATTTAACATCTATAATCACAAGTATATCTCATTACCTTTTGAGGTTTTCTTTGTATAATATCACTTACTAAAGTGTGTGTGAGTGCATGCTCAGTCACATCTGACTCTTTGAGACCCCATGGACTATAGCCCATCAGGCTTTTCTGTCCATGAAATTCTCCAGGCATGAGTACTGGAGTGGGTAACCATTTTCTCCTCCAAGGGATCTTCCCAACTCAGGGGTCAAACCTGTGTCTCCTGTATTGGCAGGCAGATTCTTCACCACTGTGCTACCTGGGAAGCTCCACTACCTACTGAAGACTAACAGCTAAAATGTAACCTCACTTTCCTAATTTCTCTAACACCACATTTGGCTTAACTTATTTGTCATAGCACTAGAGAAAACAAATATTTGGTATTGACTTATTGTCTCAGATCTTGTGTGTTTTGTCTTTGTGAGTCCTTTTCCAAAGCCTCCCTTTAAATCCATTTGAAGAATTTTTGTCATTTCTTTGAAAGTGAAAGTTGCTCAGTCATGTCTGACTCTTTGTGACCCCATGGACTATACAGTCCATGGAATTTTCCAGGCCAGAAGACTGGAGTGGGTGGCCTTTCCCTTCTCCAGGGCATCTTTCCAACCGAGGGATCAAACCCAGGTCTCCCACATTGCAGGTGGATTCTTTACCATCTGAGCCACCAGGGAAGCCCTTATATAGGGCTGAATAAGTTTTCTCAAGTGGGTAATTGAGAGGGATGATAAGGGGAGGGAGGTGGGAGGTGGGTTCAGGATTGGGAACACGTGTACACCCGTGGCGGATTCATGTTGATGTATGGCAAAACCAATAAAATATTATAAAGTAATTAGCCTCCAATTAAAATAAATAAAAAAATATTTTGCTTGCTATTGTGAATTGCTTCTAAATTGTGCTGTCTTTATAAAATATTGGCGTAAAGTGAAAGTAGTGATTTTTCTTTGCTTATTTCTTAGTATACAACTACTACAATGTTTTACCACTGTTCAGTTTCCCAAGCTTGATTTTCACATGTGATTTGGGAACATAAAGAATATACATGTATCTATAAATCTGAAGACTTTAATATATAATATGGACATGTGCTTCTAAAATATATGCATGTATCATTTTTTAAATGCAGCTTTCTCTAACCTCTTCATTAGTGTTTAATTTTTCAAATGAATTAAAACTTGATATTTTCCTCCCGAGTAACTAGTGTACACCACAGACTTTTGGGAATCAATTTTGTGTCATCGATAACTACTACTTTCTTCAAGTCATTCCTCAGATATAACCATGTTGATGCATTCTGTAAGGAGCAACCTCACCATCTTTATACCAATCCTAGTCCCTTTATTCTGATAGAGTCTTTAGTTTTTGTGCACATTATAATCTAATCTAATCTTACTCTTTGTTTTCTTTCTTTATTGTCATGTTCTACCCCAAAGTAGAGCATATAGGTTCAATAAAGAAGTATTCTTTTCTATTTTGTTTGCAGATAATGTCTTGTGTGCTCATTAAATAATTACTGAATTAAAATAAAACCAGTAACAGCAAGCAACTAGTAAGAAAAATTGCACAGAATACTTACATATTGGTTAATGAGTATGTAGATTCTAAAAGACTTACATGTTCATTTTAACATATGTTTATAAGCATGGACCCAATTGTCATCACAATTTTATGCTTCTAAGTAGCTACTTAATTTACAGAAGTGTTTTGCAAATGTTGAATAATGAGTCAGTCCTAACATGAATCCTATGAGATGGAATTAATGATGATATCCAAATCAGGTCTTTTATGGGATAATATATAGAGAGGCACCTCCAGACTTCCTACCTGGGAGTAAACCATCAGTGAATGTTAATGATTTTATTATTCTTATTATTATTGCAGCTATAATTATTATTAAATTATTATTATTAATTATTATTT
Organism: Bubalus kerabau; assembly: GCF_029407905.1. NCBI lineage: Eukaryota > Metazoa > Chordata > Mammalia > Artiodactyla > Bovidae > Bubalus > Bubalus kerabau. The sequence continues at coordinate 39,089,694 of NC_073647.1, read as the reverse complement.
TGTTATTGATTCTAGATGGGAAGTGTGTGTTTAGAGAAGTTAAATGACATGTTTAAGCACACAAAACCAAGAGAGTGGCTGATGTTCTCACAGATTTTTTAAAAATATGAATGCTCCTTGTCAATATCGTTAAAATTAAAATGAGTCCTTTCACAGTTTCCCTAAGGAAAGAATTTACAGATAAAAATTACTACCATACATGAAATAGATCGCCAATCCAGATTTGATGCCTGAGACAGGGTACTCAGAGCTGGTGCACTGGGACAACCCTGAGAGATGGGATGGGAGGGAGGTGGGAAGGGGAGTTCAGGAGGGGGGACACATGTACACCCATGGCTGATTCATGTCAATGTATGGCAAAAACAACTACAATATTGTAAAGTAATTAGCTTCCAATTAAAATAAATCAATTAATTTACAAAAAAATAACAAATTTAATAACCTACATGAAAGTGAAAGATGAGAGTGAAAAAGTTGGCTTAAAGCTCAACATTCAGAAAACTAAGATCATGGCATCTGGTCCCATCACTTCATGGCAAATAGATGGGGAAACAGTGTCAGACTTTATTTTTTTGGGTTCCAAAATCACTGCAGATGGTGATTGCAGCCATGAAATTAAAAGACGCTTACTCCTTGGAAGGAAAGTTATGACCAACCTAGATAGCATATTAAAAAGCAGAGACATTACATTGCCAACAAAGGTCAGTCTAGTCTAGGCTATAGTTTTTCCAGTGGTCATGTATGGATGTGAGAGCTGGACTGTGAAGAAAGCTGAGTGCAGAAGAATTGATGCTTTTGAACTGTATTGTTGGAGAAGACTCTTGAGAGTCCCTCGGACTGCAAGGAGATCCAACCAGTCCATTCTAAAGGAGATCAGTCCTGGGTGTTCTTTGGAAGGACTGATGCTGAAGCTGAAACTCCAATACTTTGGCCACCTCATGCGAAGAGTTGACTTATTGGAAAAGACTCTGATGCTGAGAAAGATTGAACACAGGAGGAGAAAGGGATGACAGAGGATGAGATGGCTGGATGGCATCACCAACTCAATGCACATGAGTCTGGGTGAACTCCAGGAGTTGGTGATGTACAGGGAAGCCTGGCGTGCTGCCATTCATGGGGTCGCAAAGAGTCAGACATGACTGAGCAACTGAACTGACTGAATGGACTGACATGAAAAACTAATTCATTCCAAAAAAAACCTAATTCATGCCACACCTTTTCCATTACCTATATTAAACTTGTGCTCCATCTCCCTTTATGCATAAAAACAGCAAATAATTTATACACACATAGAAAATGCCATGGTTTTCTTGTTTTTATCCATTTTCAAGTATAATATTTTATAAAAAATTTACTAATGCTTAATAATATCATACACATTTCTTGATAATTAGTATTCTTTTTTGGCATATTTTCCTAGATCTCTCTCTAGGTCATCATATACTTATTTTATGTTTTAAAATTCAACTTAAACCTGAATAGTTGTCATTAGTTGATATGGTTTCCAAAAAAGAATCAAATTAAAGTTTCCTATAAAGAGCCAGTGCACATAACCAAATTTTAGGAAAGTGATTTATTTCCTTGATTCTCCTTTAGTTTTTAAGCCAATACAATATCACATTGTTTGAAATAGTTAAACTCATTGTTACTTTTGTCCTTGCTGGCTACAATGGGTTAAATCATGTCCCCTTCCCAAAGATATGTTGAAGCCCTAATACCGCATTATCTCAAAATGTGTTCTTATAAGTAGATTATTGTAGATATAATTAGTTCAGATGAGGCCATACTGGAATAGGATGGTTCCCTTCATCCAATTTGACTGGTATCCTTATAAGAAGAGATAAATTTTGATACAGACACAGATAGAGGGAAGATGGTCATGTGGAGATAGAGGCAGAGGTTAGAGGCATGCTACAATGAGCCAAGGAATTTCTGGACAGCTAGAAGCAGAAAGAGGCAAGGAAGGATCCTCCTTCTAGAGTATTCATAGGGCTTATGGTCCTGCCAACACCTTCATTTGGGGCTTGTGGCCTATGAAACTAGGAAACAATAAATCGGTGTTGTTTAAAGTCATCCAAGTTTGTGGTACTTTGTTATAGCAGCTCTAGGAAACTAATACACTGGCCTTCAATATTTTTCTTTGTTGAATCTCACTAATATATTCTTTCAGGTGAAGTTGTAAGAGCTATTTGTCAAATTACCAAAAAATTCCCATAGGGATTTTACATCTGATTACCTTAAAACATTAAGGAATTTGAGAAAAGTTAACATCTCTACAGTATCAACTTCATGTTCAAAAGCATGGGTATATCTGTTATTTAAAACACTTTTATATAATACAGCTTTGTGCTTTAATTATAGATCCTGTAATTTCTCAATTTGTTTTCTTATTTCTATGTTCCTATTTATTTCTGCAATATAAGGACTATATTCTTACATTCTGTAAAGTAAGGACTCCAAAATCACTGCAGATGGTGACTGCAGCCATAAAATTAAAAGATGCTTGCTCCTTGGAAGAAAAGCTATGACCAACCTAGACAACATATTAAAAAGCAGAGACATTATTTTGCAGACAAACGTCCGTCTAGTTAAAGCTATGGTTTTTCCAGTAGTCATGTATGGATGTGAGAGTTGGACTATAAAGAAACCTGAGCGCCAAACAATTGATGCTTTTGAACTGTAGTGTTGGAGAAGACTCTTGAGAGTCCCTTGGACTGCAATGAAATCAAACCAGTCAATCCTAAAGGAAACCAATCCTGAATATTCATTGGAAGCACTAAGGCTGAAGCTAACCTCCAATACTTTGGTCACCTGATGTGAAGAACTGACTCACTGGAAAAGACCCTGATGCTGAGAAAGATTGAAGGCAGGAGGAGAAGGAGACTACAGAGGATGAAATGGTTGGATGGCATCACCAACTCAATGGGCATGAGTTTGAGCAAGCTCCAGAAGTTGGTGATGGGCAGAGAAGACTGGCATGCTGCAGTCCATGGGGTCACAAAGAGTCGGACATGACTGAGTGACTGAATTGAACTGGAGGACTATATTGATATTTCTCAATTTATACTTTTTGTCCCTTTTCTAAAAATATTATGTATTCTGAAGTTTCCTCGTTTGACTATTTTTCCCAGCTTTATTTAAATATGATTGAGAAATAAAATTGTGTATACTTAAGGTGTAAATCATGATGTTTAGGTATACATATACATCCTGAAATGATTACCACAAGCAAATCAGTATATCCATCATCACGGTTACCATTTTTTTGTGTGTGGTGAGACTTGAGATTTACTCTCTTGGCATATTTCAAGTATGCAGTTGTATTAACTATATTCACCATGCTATACATTATAGATCTCCTGAACTTACTAATCTTACAACTTGATAGTTTGTACCTTTTGATGAAATTTTCCCTACCCTCCAGGCCCTGGTAGCCACCAATCTACTCTCTAGTTCTATGAGTTTGACTTTTTTCAATTTCATTTATAAGTGAAATCATGAGTATTTTTTTTTACTACTTTGCTTTCTATATAGATAAATTTTTTTGGTAATTTTTATATATCATTATAAAAAAAACACATACCATATCATGGAAATTCCTTGATGTATCAAGCACAAAGATCAGTCAGAAGCCTTTTACTTTTGGCCTTAGGAAACTGGATTCCTTTCTGAAACCCAAGCTCTCAGAAAATGTGCTTAGAGGAACTTTAATACCAGCCAGTCCAGGCATATCCAGGTGATCACATAAAAGCCCACCTCACTACAGATCTTCTGGTTTGAAAAAAAGAAAAGAAAAAAAAATGAAAGAAAGAAAGGCAAAGTCACTCAAGTCATGTCCAACTCTTTGCGACCCCATGGACTATACAGTCCAGGGAATTCTCCAGTCCAGAATACTGGAGTGGGTAGCCTTTCTCTTCTCCAGGGGATCTTCCCAACCTAGGGATTGAACCCACGTCTCTCTCATTGCAGGTGGATTCTTTACCAGCTGAGGCACCAGGGAAGCCCAAGAATACTGGAGTGGATAGACTATCGCTTCTCCAGCGACTCTTCCACTGGAAAAAAAAAAAAGTGGTTTACAAATGAAATTTCAGACTAGCTGTTAAGCAGACTTCTTCAGTATATGCATAACCTTGGGTATTTTCACAGGATATGTGTGTGTAGATGCAGTCACATTCTTATTTTAAAATATCAAAATATAATTCTTATTTCTGTGTTCTGTGAAAAAGTTACTGTATACTGGCATTCGTCATGAATGTACAGGCCTGTTGCTTTCTTTGATCGTTGTGATAGATAAGCTTCTAAATTTGGACTAATGGGAGCATCTCCTCTATAGGGATGGTGTGATTATTGAAAGGCAAGCCTTCTGTGGTGGCTCAGATGGCAAAGTGTCTGTCTACAATGCCGGAGACCCAGGTTCAATCCCTGGGTCAGGAAGGTCTCCTGGAGAAGGAAATGCAATCCACTCTAGTATTCTTGCCTGGAAAATCCCATGGACAGAGGAGCCTGGTAGGCTACAGTCCATGGGGTCACAAAGAGTTGAACACGACTGAGCGACTTCACATTTACTTCCCACATAGAAGCACTGAGCACATCATCTGACTCATTCTCAGCCCTCGGTCAGTCCTAACTGTATTGATTTTATTAAAATTATTGCCACTGCTACTTCTAGTTTAGAGTTCAGTTCAGTTCAGTTCAGTTGCTCCATCATGTCCGAATCTTTGTGAAGCCATGAATCGCAGCACACCAGGCCTCCATGTCCATCCCCAACTCCCGGAGTTCACTCAGACTCAAGTCCATAGAGTCAGTGATGCCATCCAGCCATCTCATCCTCTGGCTTCCCCTTCTCCTCCTGCCCCCAATCCCCCCCAGCATCAGAGTCTTTTCCAATAAGTCAACTCTTCGCATGAGGTGGCCAAAGTACTGTAGTTTCAGCTTCAGCATCATTCCCTCCAAAGAAATCCCAGGGCTGATCTCCTTCAGAATGGACTGGCTGGATCTCCTTGCAGTCCAAGGGACTCTCAAGAGTCTTCTCCAACACCACAGTTCAAAGGCATCAATTCTTCGGTGCTCAGCCTTCTTCACAGTCCAACTCTCACATCCATACATGACCACAGGAAAAACCATAGCCTTGACTAGACGAACCTTTGTTGGCAAAGTAATGTCTCTGCTTTTGAATATGCTATCCAGGTTGGTCATAAAGGACATTAAATCAATATCTTTAACAGATATCTGTTCTTCCATGTTCATTGTGTGAATTATTCACAATTTATTTAATGTCCTTGGATATATACCCAGAAGTGGGATTGCTGGATTATATAGTAATTCTATTTTTAGTTTTTTGAGAAACTTTCATACTGATTTCCATAGTGGCTGTACCAGTGTACAATTCCACCAATAGTGCACAGGGTTCCCTTGTTATCTCTTGTCCTTTTGGTAATAGCCATCCTAGCAGGTGTGAAGTGATGTCTTGTCGTGGCTTTGATTTGCGGGCCCCTCATGATTAGCAATGTTGAGCATATTTTCATGTTCTTGTTGTCCATTTGTATGTTTTCTTTGGGAAAATGTCTATTCAGGTCCTTTGCCCAGTTTTCAATCTGGTTGTTTTTTGCTATAAGTTGTATAATTTTTATATATATATATATATATATATATAAAATATTAGACCCTTGTCAGTTTGCAAATATTTTTTCCTTATCTGTAGGTTGCTTTTTAATTTCATTGTCTCCTTTGCTGTGCAGAAGCTTTTTAGTTTAATGTAATCTCACTTATTTATTTTTGTTAGTGTTGCCAGAGCTTTTCGTGTCATATCCAGAAAAATCATTGTCAAGGAAAATATCAAGGAGCTTTTTTCCTGTTTGCTTCTAGGAATTTTATGCTTTCAGTTGTTATGTTAAAGTGTTTAAGTTTATTTTTGAATTATAATTTGTGTGATACAGAATGCTATGTTAATAGGGTTTTTTCTCTTTAAACATTTTAAATGTTTCACTCCACTCTCTTCTTCCTTACATGGTTACTGATGATGAGTCCAATATAATTCTTATCCTTGTTCCTCTATAGATTGGGAATTTTTCCCCTCTAAATGTTTTTAACTACCTAATTAATATATTAAAATGAAATTTAGAGAAATAGTGCCAAATGCTTAAAGAGAAAGTTAAAGTTTTACCTTCATTTATTTCCTCTTCCAGATCCACATCTTGGTACGTGCCCTTCCACTGGTTTTTCATACTTAAACTCATATTTAACAGGTATCTTTTTAATAAACCTGGAGCTTATTGTATGTACCATTCTACAAATTGCTTCTCTTTTCTCAACAATGTTGAGTACTGAGTACATATCCCTATGTCAATTATTTCAAAATTTATTTTTAATAATTCTACATTTAAGTATTATGTTATTCATTGATAATACTTTGTGAAGTGAATAAGTTCAAAAACTTCCCCGAGGATATCCCATTCAACCAACATCATTAGACCTATCAATTCGATTATGTTTTTAATTATTGTGGTTTAACAAACTGCATTTTTTCCAGCTGAAAAGATTATATGACATGAAATGATCCAGCTACACACACACTGTATCTGGTCCCACAAGCCTCCCCTCTTCAGGAAACTATAGCCTCATGAGGGTCCTTTCACATAACAATATATTCATACATATATTTGCATCCATGCTAATTTGCTTCAGTCATGTTCTACTCTGTGTGACCCTATGTATTGTAGCCCAACAGGCTCCTCTGCCCATGGGGTTCTCCAGTCAAGAATACTGAAATGGGTTGCCATGCCCTCCTCTAGGGATTCTTGCCCACCCAGGCATCAAACCCATGGTTTTTATGTCTCCTGCATTGATAGGTGAGTTCTTCACCACTAGCACCACCTGGGAAGCCCAGTAAAAACTGGAAAGTGTTGTACATATTACCCTGCATATTGCTTTTCTCTTTCACAATAAAGAATGTTAAATAATGTCTAAAATTTTATTTATATGTTGCCATTTAACCATTGATCCACTATTATCAATATTATACAATATTTTGGGTAAAAATAATGTGAATATCTCACTTAATTTTATATTTTCCCCTAATTTTCCCAACAGAATTTTATCCACTAATTTTGTCCTAAAACTTTTTCAGTTATTGAACTAATAGCTGTTGTTTTAATGATTGTATCTAAATTCTATTTATACTTTGTAATTAATCATGCTGCTTGTAACCCTCTCATGTTCCACATTATGTCTTTTGAAATACATATTTATAATCCTTGGCCAATCTCCCTTATTTATTCTGGCAAATGATTGTTAATATTAATATGGTTTATTATAAAATGTTATAATTACATTTTAATTATGCCTATAATAAATCTTGAAATGTTAGCATCTATACAATATTGATTCTCCTTATCCACCATGAATATGTGTATAGTTGATTAAGCCTGTTATTTAATTGCTTGAGAGAGTTCACATTTATCTTATATATATCAAAAAAAGCTCATAATACTTTTATTCCTTGTTATTAGAATTTTTTCCTTTATTGCACATAGATTACTTTTACTTTATCTTTTCTCATTCTTGCTAACATGGAGGAAATCTATTAATTTTATTGTGTATATTTTTCCTCTATTAACTTTTTTGAATACTCTTACCAGTTCCTATCATTCATTTTTCCTTCTCTAGGGTATTCAAGTGGTTAAGTCACTGGAAATACTTTCTGGGCCATACAATACAAACGAAGTCAAACAGAATCTTGCTTTAGGTGTTTTACTCTGATGATTGAATTTGGTGATTGAGTAAGAAAGTTTTAAATAGGAATTATTATGATTTATACAGATGGATTTATCAGACATAGAATCATGTTTTTCATACTTAAACATATATATATTTATTTATTTATTTTTATTTTAACTGGAGGCTAATTACTTTACAATATTGTGGTGGGTTTTGCCATACATTCACATGAATCAGCCATGGGTGTACATGTGTTCCCCATCCTGACCCTCCCTCCTACCTCTCTCCCCATCCCATCCCTCAGGGCCATCCCAGTGCACCAGCCCTAAGCACCCTGCTTCATGCATCGAACCTGGACTGGCAACCTGTTTCACATATGATAATATACATGTTTCAATGCTATTCTCTCAAATCATCCCACCCTCGCCTTTTCCCACAGAGTTCAACAGTCTGTTCTTTACATCTGTGTCTCTTTTGCTGTCTCACATATAGGGTCATCATTACCGTCTTTCTAAATTCTAAATATATGCATTAATATACTGTATTGGTTTTTTTTTTCTGACTTACTTCACTCTGTATAATAGGCTCCAATTTCATCCACCTCATTAGAACTGATTTAAATGTATTCTTTTTTAATAGCTGAGTAATATTCCACTGTGTATATGTATGACGGCTTTCTTATCCATTCATCTGCTGATGGACATCTAGGTTGCTACCATGTCGTGGCTATAATAAACAGTGCTGCGATGAACATTGGGGTACACGTGTCTCCTTCAATTTTGGTTTCCTCGGTGTGTATGCCCAGCAATGGGATTTCTGGGTCATATGACCGTTCTAGTTACAGTTTTTTAAGGAATCTCCACACTGTTCTCCAGAGTGGCTGTACTAGTTTGCATTTCTACAAAAAGTGTAAGAGGGTTCCCTTTTATCCACACCCTCTCCAGCATTCACTGTTTGTAGACTTTTTGATGGTTGCCATTCTGACTGGCGTGAGATGGTACCTCATTGTGGTTTTGATTTGCATTTCTGTGATAATGAGTAATGTTGAGCATATTTTCATGTTTGTTAGCCATAAGTATGTCTTCTTTGGAGAAATGTCTGTTTAGTACTTTGGCTCATTTTTGATTGGGTCGCTTAATTTTTCTGGAATTGAGCTGCAGGAGTTGCTTGTATATTTTTGAGATTATTTCTTTGTCAGTTGCTTCATTAGCTATTATTTTCTCCCATTCTGAAGGCTGTCTTTTCACCTTGCTTAGAGTTTCCTTTGTTGTGCAAAAACTTTTAAATTTAATTAGGTCCCATTTGTTTATTTTTGCTTTTATTTCCATTACTCTGGGAGGTGGGATATAGAGGATCCTGCTGTGATTTATGTCAGAGAGTGTTTTGCCTATGTTTTCCTCTAGGAATTTTAAAGTTTCTGGTCATACATTTAGATCTTTAATCCATTTTGAGTTTATGTTTGTGTATGGTGTTAGAAAGTGTTCAAGTTTCATTCTTTTACAAGTGGTTAACCAGTTTTCCAGCACCACTTGTTAAAGAGATTGTCTTTTCTCCATTGTATATTCTTGCCTCCTTTGTCAAAGATAAGGTGTCCATAGGTGTATGGATTTATCTCTGGGCTTTCTATTTTGTTCCATTGATCTATATTTCTGTCTTTGTGCCAGTACCATACTGTCTTGATGACTGTAGCTTTGTAGTATAGTCTGAAGTCAGGCAGGTTGATTCCTCCAGTTCCAGTCTTCTTTCTCAAGATTGTTTTGGCTATTCGAGGTTTTTTTTGTAATTCCATACAAATTGTGAAATTATTTGTTCTAATTATCTGAAAAATACCATTCGTAGCTTCATAGGGATTGCATTGAATCTATAGATTGCTTTGGGTAGTATACTCATTTTGACTATATTGATTCTTCCAATCCATGAACATGGTATATTTCTCCATCTGTTTGTGAAATCTTTTATTTCTTTCATCAGTGTTTTATAGTTTTCTATATATAGGCCTTTTAATTCGTTAGGTACATTTATTCCTAAATATTTTATTCTGTTCCTTTTAATAGTGAATAGAATTGTTTCCTTCATTTCTCTTTCTGTTTTCTCATTGTGAGTGTATAGGAATGCAAGGAATTTCTGTGTGCTAGTTTTACATCCTGCAACTTTACTGTATTCATTGATTAGCTCTAGAAATTTTTTGGTGGAGTATTTAGGGTTTTCTATATAGAGGATCATGTCATCTGCCAACAGTGAGAGCTTTACTTCTTATTTTCCAATCTGGATTAGTTTTATTTCTTTTTCTGCTCTGATTTCTCTGGCCAAAACTTCCAAAACTATGTTGAATAGCAGTGTTAAGAGTGGGAATCCTTGTCTTGTTCCTGACTTTAGGGGAAATGCTTTCAATTTTTCACCATCAAGGATAATGTTTGCTGTGAGTTTATCATATATGGTTTTTATTATGTTGAGGTATGTTCCTTCTATTCATGCTTTCTGGAGGGTGTTTATCATCAATGGATGTTGAATTATGTCAAAGGCTTTCTCTTAATCTATTGAAATAATCATGTGGTTTTTATCTTTTCATTTTTTAATGTGGTGTATCACATTAATTGATTTGCAAATATTGAAAAATCCTTGCATCCCTGGGATAAAGCCCACTTGGTCATGATGTATGATCTTTTTATTATGTTGTTGGATTCTGTTTGCTAGAATTTTGTTAAGTATTTTTGCACCTATGTTCATCAGTGATATTGGCCTGTAGTTTTCTTTTTTGTGGTATCTTTGTCTGGTGTTGGTATTAGGGTGATGGTGGCCTCATAGAATGAGTTTGGCAATTTACCTTCCTCTGAAATTTTCTGGAAGAGTTTGAGTAGGATAGGTGTTAGCTCTTCTCTAAATTTTTGGTAGAATTAGGCTGTGAATCCGTCTGGTCCTGGGCTTTTGTTTGCTGGAATATTTCTGATTATGGTTTCAATTTCTGTGCTTGTGATGGGTCTGTTAAGATTTTCTATTTCTTCCTGGTTCAGTTTTGAAAAGTTATACTTTTCTAAGAATTTGCCCGTTTCTTCCAAGTTGTCCATTTTATTGGCATATAGTTGCTGATAATAGCCTCTTAGGATCCTTTGTATTTGTATGTTGTCTGTTGTGATTTATCCATTTTCATTTCTAATTTTGTTGATTTGATTTTTCTCCCTTTGTTTCTTGATGAGTCTGGCTAATGGTTTGTCTATTTTATTTATCTTCTTGAAGAATCAGCTTTTAGCTTTGTTGATTTTTGCTATGGTCTCTTTTCTTTCTTTTGCATTTATTTCTGCTCTAATTTTTGTGATTTCTTTCCTTCTACTAATGCTGGGGTTCTTCATTTCTTCCTTTTCTAGTTGCTTTCTAGGTGTAAAGTTCGGTTATTTATTTTATTTCTCTCCTGTTTCTTGAGGTAAACATGTATTGCTATGAACCTTCCCCTTAGCACTGCCTTTACTGAATCCCATAGGTTTTGGGTTGTTGTGTTTCTATTTTCATTCGTTTCTATGCATATTTTGATTTCTTTTTTGATTTCTTCTGTGATTTGTTGGTTATTCAGAAGTGTGTTGTTTAGCCTGTTTAGCAAACAACAGTTGTTTAGTGTTTAGCAAAAAGTGTGTTTGCATTTTTAATAGTTTTTTTTCCCTCTAGTTGTCATCTAATCTCACTGCATAGTGATCAAAAAAGATGCTTGAGATGATTTCAATTTTTTTTAAATTTACCAAGGCTAGATTCATGGTCCAGGATGTGATCTATCCTGGAGAAGGTTCCCTGTGAACTTGAGAAGAAGGTGATATTCATTGTTTTAGTGTGAAATGCCCTATAGATATCAATTAGGTCCATTGTATCATTTAAAGTTTGTGTTTCATTGCTAATTTTCTGTTTAGTTGATCTATCCATAGGTGTGAGTGGGGTATTAAAGTCTCCCACTATTATTGTGTTACTGTTAATGTCCCCTTTCATACTTGTTAGCATTTGCCTCACATATTGTGGTGCTCCTATGTTAGGTGCATATATATTTATAATTGTTATATCTTCTTCTTGGATTGATCCTTTGATCATTATGTAGTGTCCTTTTTTGTCTAGTTTCACAGCCTTCATTTCCAAGTCTATTTTATTTGATATGAGTATTGCTACTCCTGCTTTCTTTAGGTCTCCATTTGCGTGAAATATCCTTTTCCAGCCCTTCACTTTCAATCTGTATGTGTCCCTTGTTTTGTGGTGGGTCTCTTGTAGACAACATATAAAGGGGTCTTGTTTTTGTATCCATTCAGCCAGTCTTTTTATTTTGGTTGGGACATTCAACCCATTTACATTTAAGGTAATTATTGATAAGTATGATCTCGTTGCCATTTACTTTATTGCTTTGGGTTTGGGTTTATACACCCTTTTTGTGTTTCCTGTCTAGAGAAGATCCTTTAGCATTTGTTGAAGAGCTGGTTTCGTGGTGCTGAATTCTGCCAGCTTTTTCTTGTCTGTAAAGCTTGTGATTTCTCCTTCATATTTGAATGAGATCCTTGCTGGGAACAGTAATCTGGGTTGTAGGTTTATCTCTTTCATTATTTTAAGTATGTCCTGCCATTCCCTTATGGCTTGAAGAGTTTCTATTGAAAAATCAGCTGTTATCCTTATGGGGAATCCCTTGTGGGTTATTTGTTGTTTTTCCCTTGCAGCTTTTAATATTTGTTCTTTGTGTTTTATCTTCGTTAATTTGAATAATATGTGTCTTGGGGTGTTTCGCCTTGGGTTTATTCTGTTTGGGACTCTGCATTTCTTGGACTTGGGTGGCTATTCCCTTCCCCATTTTAGGGATGTTTTCAACTATTATCTTCTCAAGTATTCTTCATGGCCTTTTTTTTTTTCTTCTTCTTCTCTGGGACTCCTATGATTCAAATGTTGGGGCATTTAATATTTTCCCAGAAGTCTCTGAGGTTGTCCTCATTTCTTTTAATTCTTTTTTCTTTTTTCCTCTCTGCTTCATTTATTTCCACCATTCTATCTTCCACCTCACTTATCCTATCTTCTGCCTCAGTTATTCTACTCTTGGTTCCCTCCAGAGTGCTTTAGATCTCATTTATTGCATTATTCATTGTCGATTGACTCTTTTTTTATTTCTTCTAGGCCCTTGTTAAACTTTTCTTGCATCTTCTCAGTCCTTGTCTCCAGACTATTTATCTGTAACTCCATTTTGTTTTCAAAATTTTACATCATTTTTACTATAATTATTCTGAGTTCTTTTTCAGTTAGATCCCCTGTCTCCTCCTCTATTGTTTGGTTTGGTGGGCTTTTATCATATTCCTTTGCCTGCTGAATATTTCTCTGCCTTTTCATCTAGTTTAGGTTGCTGTGTTTGGGGTGACCTTTCTGTGTGCTGGACGTTTGTGGTTCCTCTTTATTGTGGAGGTTCTTCCTTGTGGGTGGGGGTTGGACAAGTGGCTTGGCAAGATTTCCTGGTTAGGGAAGCTTGTGTCAGAGTTCTGGTGGGTGGAATTGGATCTCTTCTCTCTGGAGTGCAATGAAGTGTCCAGTAGTGAGTTTTGAGGTGTCTATGGGTTTGGGTGACTTTTGGCCACCTGTATTTTTGTGCTCAGGGTTATGTTCCTGCTTTGTTGGAGAATTAGCTTGGCATGTCTTGCTCTTAAACTTGTTTCCTCTTGGGTGGAGCTTGATTTCAGTATAGGTATGGAGGCTTTTGGATGAGCTTTTGTCAATTAATGTTCCCAGGAGTCAGGAATTTTTTGGTGTTCTCAAGTTTTGGATTTAGGCCTCCTGCCTCTGGCTTTCAGTCTTATTCTTATAGTAGCCTCAAGTCTTTTTCATCCATACAGCACCAATGATAAAACATCTAGGTTAATGGTGAAAAGATTCTCCACATTGAGAGACACCCAGAGAGGTTCACAGAGTTCCAAGAAGAAGAGAAGAAGGAGGAGAGAGATAGAGGTGACCAGGAAGAGAAGAGGGGGAATCAAATGGGGAGAGAGGCAGTCGAGCCAGTAATCAATTCCGTATTTGCTCTCCACAGTCTGGAACACTCAGAGAGGTTCACGGAGTTCCATAGATAAGAGAAGAGGGAGGAAGGAGATAGAAGTGACCAGGAGGAGAGGAGGTGGAGTCAAAAGGAGAGAGACCAATCTAGCCTATAATCAGTTCCCTCAGTTTTGTCCACAGCCCAGAACACCCAAAGAGATTCACAGAGTTAAATACAGAAGAGAATGGGGAGGGAGGAGATAGGGGTGATCTGGGGGAGAAAAAGGAGTATCAAAAGGGGAGAGAGCAATCAAGCCAGTAGTCACACTCCTAAGTAAAAATGGGTACTGAAGATTGGATTCTTAAAGATACAGAATCGATAACAAATACCAAAAAGCAAAGATTAAAAGTCAAGAGTAGAAATTAGACTCTCAAAAATACAATATTAAAAAAAATCACAAAAGTTATATAAAAAATATGAAATTTGTTTTAAAAATAGGGTCTTTTTTTCAAGGTAATAGTAGGTTTTAAAAATGAAAATTAACGGAGTAATAAAGAACTTAAAATTAAAAAAATTAAATTAAAAAATGATAATTGTAAAATATATCTAGGAATTTCTCTGGAGCTTTTGAGGGCAGTGTGTGGTCAGTTCAGTTTCAGATAGTTACTTGCTCCACCTTATACTTCTTCTTAAGGTCTATAGGTCCCTTCCAATGTATCCAGTGCTAACTACAGGGTTTTAATCTGTTGCACCTGTCAGTTCCAAAACCCTTCCTTCTTCTTTGTTTATTTTGGCTTCCTCTGTTTGCAAGTCTCCTCAGTATCTAACTTCCGCCCTGACACAATGGGGCAAAGGTAGTCATTTATTTAGGCTCATTTGTTCAATTGTGCTGCGGGGAGGGATGAACACTACAAACAAAAATCACTGGTGTGTGTTGGGAGTGCTCGCAGTGTCTTCGCCACACTGGGTTTGCCCCCGCTCACAGCGTGTGTGCTTTCTCGGTCTACACTGCTCAGGCTCCAGGTTGCTCTGCTGGGGAACTATCTAAGGCGGGCCCTGGGTTGCGTGCACTTCCCAGATCTAGCCACTCAGGATCAGGTTCCCAGGTACTCCACAAAGGCACAGACAAGGTTGGGCCTGCGTTTTGTGCCCTTCCCAGGTCCGAGCAGCTCAGGCCACCCGGTGCTTGGTGAGTGCACTCTCACTAGGTACAGTGCATCTTGTCACCTCCCCCGTCCTAGCTGCTCGGTTTCTTGGGTGTGCATGGGAGCTCCGTCCCAGGTGTGCCATGTGTCTTCTCTGGAGAGCTGATCTCTGGCTGTGACCCTCCTGGCGGATGTCAACCGTCCAGGATCCCAGGAAGACTTGGTTAGCAACTGGAAGCCTGCTTGCAGTTCGGTAGGGGATACCATCTCTGGGGCTGAGTTTGCCCCTTTCTGACTCTGGCTGCTGCCCGCCTGCCTCCATGCCTCTGGTGGGGGATGGGCCATTCTGCAGCCAGCTAACTCTCCTCTGGTATTCACTCAGTTCTTTGTTCTCTGAGCAGGCCTGGCAGTACCTTAGGTTAGAGCTTCTCATGGGAAAGTTCTCTCTCTCTCTCTCTCTCTCCTCCTTTATTTATTTATTTTTTTCCTCTCTGGCTATCCCAGGGTTTGGATTGCTATCTCATGTTAGCTCCCTCAGAGTACCCTCAGGGCATTCAGGCCTGGTCCTTACTCTAAGCAGTGCAGCCCATGCCTTCCTGTTCAGCCGCAGCTTGCTGGTGGCAGATGCGAGCATCTGGGCTACTTCTCCACTGGGAGTTGCCTTTCAGTGTGTAATCTGTGGGTTTTATTTATTTATTTTTTCCTCCCGGTTATGTTGCCCTCTGAGATTCCAAAACTCCCCACAGTCCGGCTGATGAGAGGGTTTCCTGGTGTTTGGAAACTTCTCCTCTTTCAAGACTCCCTCCCCAGGATGGGTTCAGTTCAGTTCAGTTGCTCCATCGTGTCCAAATCTTTGCGACCCCATGAATCCCAGCACGCCAGGCCTCCCTGTCCATCACCAACTCCCGGAGTTCACCCAGACTCACGTCCATTGAGTCAGTGATGCCATCCAGCCATCTCATCCTCTGTCATCCCCTTCTCCTCCTGCCCCTAATCCCTCCCAGCATCAGAGTCTTTTCCAATGAGTCAACTCTTTGCATGAGGTGGCCAAAGTACTGGAGGTTCAGCTTTAGCATCATTCCTTCCAAAGAAATCCCAGGGCTGATCTCCTTCAGAATGGACTGGTTGGATCTCCTTGCAGTCCAAGGGACTCTCAAGAGTCTTCTCCAACACCACAGTTCAAAGGCATCAATTCTTCGGCGCTCAGCCTTCTTCACAGTCCAACTCTCACATCCATACATGACCAGAGGAAAAACCATAGCCTTGACTAGACAAACCTTTGTTGGCAAAGTAATGTCTCTGCTTTTGAATATGCTATCTAGGTTGGTCATAACCTTCCTTCCAAGGAGGAAGCGTCTTTTAATTTCATGGCTGCAGTCACCATCTGTAGTGATTTTGGAGCCCCAAAAAATAAAGTCTGACACTGTTTCCACTGTTTCCCCATCTAGTTCCCATGAAGTGATGGATGCCACAATCTTCGTTTTCTGAATGTTTCTGAGCTTTAAGCCAACTTTTTCACTCTCCACTTTCACTTTCCATCTGTAACTCTTTTGCCTCTCTTTTTATCTTTTATATTTTGTCCTGCTGCTGCTAAGTCGCTCCAGTCATGTCTGACTCTGTGCGACCCCACAGATGGCAGCCCACCAGGCTCCCCCGTCCCTGGGATTCTCCAGGCAAGAACACTGGAGTGGGTTGCCATTTCCTTCTCCGTCTGACTTAGCAACCCCATGGACTGCAGCCTACCAGGCTCCTCTGTCCATGGGTTTTTCCAGGCAAGAGTACTGGAGTGGGGTGCCATTGCCTTCTCCATATTTTGTCCTACCTCCTTTCAAAAACAATGGGCTGCCTTTCCGTGTACCTGGTGTCCTCCGTCAGCATTCAGAATGTGTTTTGTGGTATTTGCTCAGCGTTCAAATGATCTTTTGATGAATTTGTGGGGGAGAAAGTGGTCACCCCATCCTATTCCTCTGCCATCTTAGGACTACCCCCTAAACATATATGTTTTAATAAGAAATTGGCAAAACTATTTATACATGCTTTGTTTCACTTGACACTTTCTGAAGTAACAGTGTAGTTCCTAGGTTGGTTTCAAGGATTTCAGGAGGTAATCCTTGCTTAGTGCAGTTTTTAAAAATTAAATTAACACTCTGCAGGTGCTTATCTTTTAATTGTTAGTGTTATCACTATTATTATTACTGTGTATGTGTACGTTCAGTCACTCAGTCATGTCCAACTCTGTGGCCCCATGGATTGTAGCCTGCCAGGCTCCTCTGCCCGTGGAATTTTCTAGGCAAGAATACTGGAGTGTGTTGTCATTTCCTTCTCCAGGGGATATTCCCAACTCAAAGATCGAAACAGTGTCTCCTGAGTTGGCAGGTGGATTCTTTACCACTTGTGTTACCTAGGAAGCCCATTGTTGTTTTTAATAATGCCCGTTATATCATGAGAAATGCTGGGCTGGATGAAGCACAAGCTGGAATCGAGATTTTTGGGAGAAATATCATAACTTTAGATATGCAGATGACACCAACCTTATGGCAGAAAGCAAAGAACTAAAGAGCCTCTTGATGAAAGTGAAAGAGGGGAGTGAAAAATTTGGCTTAAAGCTCAACATTCAGAAAACTAAGATCATGGCATTGGGTCCCATCACTTCATGGAAAATAGATGGGGAAACAGTGGAAACAGTGGCTGACTTTATTTTGGGGGACTCCCAAATCAATGCAGATGGAGACTGCAGCCATGAAATTAAAAGATGCTTACTTCTTGGGAGGAAAGTTATGACCAACCTAGACAGCATATTAAAATGCAGAGACATTACTTTGCTAACAAAGGTCCATCTAGTCAAGGCTATGGTTTTTCCAGTAGTCATGTATAGATGTGAGAGTTGGACTGTAAAGAGAGCTGAGTGCCGAAGAATTAATGTTTTTGAACTGTGTTGGAGAAGCCTCTTGAGAGTCCCTTGGACTACAAGGAGATCCAACCAGTCCATTCTAAAGCAGATAAGCCCTGGGTGTTCTTTGGAAGAAATGATGTTAAAGCTGAAACTCCAGTACTTTGGCCACATGATACAAAGAGCTGACTCATTTGAAAAGACCCTGATCCTGGGAAAGATTCAGGGCAGGAGGAGAAGGGGGCAACAGAGGATGAAATGGATGGCATCACCAACTCAATGAACATGAGTTTGGGTAAACTCTGGGAGTTGGTGATGGACAGGGAGGCCTGACGTGCTGAAGTCCATGGGGTCGCAAAGAGTCAGACATGACTGAGTGACTGAACTGAACTGAATTCATATCCTTTTTTTTTTTTTTTTTAAATTGGGGGATAATTGCTTTACAATGTTGTGTTAGTTTCTGTTGTACAACAACATGAATCAGCTATATATATACATACCCCCTCCTTCGTGAGCCTCCCTCCTAGCCCCCCTCCCATATCCTTTTCATAGAGAAAATTGATGTTTGATGACACTGAGTGACTTGTTTAAGACTGCACAGCATTGGCTTTTCTTTCTTAAATTTTTATTTTGTTAATTTTATCTCATTGTAAATGATGCCAGCTGTTCGAAGTTCCACAGTACAAAGACATATAAAGAAAGATGGCATGATTCAGTCCACCTTAGATCCCTTTGTTTTCCCTGTCTGTGGAGACTATACTTCCTCACTACATACTCAGTTACTTATGGATTAACTGGATTCATTTATTTCAGTGTTTTTGGTCACTGATATTTGAAAATTGAGGACAGAGAAGAATTTTCTTTATGAATTTTTCAGCATCTTATGTTTCTTTCTGGGATGAGGGGAAAGCTGAACTGATATTCCACATCAACTTAAATGTGTTAATATTATAATTACTAACCTAGGTTGTTAGCATTGAGGTACATATGCTGACTTAGAGTAAATGCTGACTATGTCCAATAAGATTTATTTCTTTGGCTGTACCAGATCTGTTGCAGTGCACAGTGTCTTTAGTTGTGGCATGCAAACTCTTAGTTGTAGCATGTGGATCTAGTCCCTTGATCAGGATGGAACCCAGGCTACTGCATTGGGAGGTCAGAGTCTTAGCCACTGGACCACCAGGGAAGTCCCCCAACACTATTTAAAATTCATAATTTTTTCTCTTGTTCCCTCATATATTCTTTTTTAAAAATTTTTATTTATTTATTTTAATTAGAGGCTAATTACTTTACAATATTGGGTGGTTTTTGCAATACATTAACACGAATCAGCCTCATCTATTCTTAAGTCATTATCACATAATTTTAATGATGTACTTTTATGTTTGAAATTAGTATAGGATATATCTTTCCCTAGTCTTTTTTTTTTTTCAAATTATGCATGTTTAGTTTTTTTAAGTTAATTTTTATTAGACTATGGTTCCTTTACAATGTTGTGTTATTTTCTACTGTATGGCAAAGTGAATCAGTTATTTCATACATATATCCCCTCTTTTTAAAATTTCCTTCCCTATATGGGGTATGGCAAAACCAATACAATATTGTAAAGTAAAAAAAAAATAATAATAAAATTTCCTTCCCATTTAGGTCACCACAGAGCATTAAGCAGAGCTCCCTGTGCTATACTGTAGATGTCCTTAATCTTATTTTAACGTTTCTCTTACATATTCCAGTTCAGTTCAGTTCAGTTGCTCAGTCATGTCCAACTCTTCGTGACCCCATGGACCGAGGCACACCAGGCTTCCCTGTCCATCACCAACTCCCAGAGCTTGCTCAAACTTGTGTCCATCGAGTCAGTGATGCCATCCAACCATCTCATCCTCTATCGTCCCCTTCTCCTCCTGCCTTCAGTCTTTCCCAGCATCTCGGTCTTTTCCAGTGAGTTAGTTCTTTGCATCAGGTAGCCAAAGTATTGACGCTTCAGTTTCAGCATCAGTTCTCCCAATGAATATTCAGGGCTGATTTCCTTTAGGATGGACTGGTTGGATCTCCTTGCAGTCCAAGGGACTCTCAAGAGTCTTTTGCAACAACACAGTTCAAAAGCATCAATTCTTCAGCGCTCAGCTTTCTTTGTGGTCCAACTCTCACATCCATACATGACTACTGGAAAAACCATAGCTTTGACTAGATGGGCCTTTGTTGGCAAAGTAATGTTTCTGCTTTTTAATATGCTGTTTAGGTTGGTCATGGCTTTTCTTCCAAGGAGCAAGCCAACAAACATATCCAATATATACAGCATATTCAACGCAGAAAATTTTCTAGACTCAGTTCTTAAGGTACATAGCCAAAAACATACATGGGGTTTTTATCTTTTTTAATTACCTCAATATTAAGAATGCATTTTAGAAAAAAATAACTTTATACTGTATTGAATCTTTCCATATAAGATCATGTTTGCACATATGTTTTTTATTCAAGTCACCTGGAATAGGTCTCAGAAGATTTTTTAGTATTTTTTAACCAGGTGCTAAACAATTTTGCAAAGAGTCGGATACGACTGAGTGACTGAACTGAAACAATTTCTAGTAAGGTAATTTCTATATAATTCTCACCTAATTATTTTTGAGTGGGTACTGAATTCAAATACCTCTTTTGATATCTAATTTTTTAATTGACATAGAGATCTCAATTTCCCATGTACATAGAAAATACTATACACAAAGATAATTGATTCAAAATTATTTCTAATGATTTGTGTTCAGAATTGCAAACTAGCTCAAAGAATTCCATTTTCAATCTCTCCTATGCAATCTAAGCCTCCTATTACCAAATGCCTCCTTAATTATAGCTCATATATACTTAAATTGCCTGTTTTTATGTCTGTTTTTTTTCTGTTTGCCCAAGTGAATAAACTGTCCTTTCATTTCTCAATAGGTTTTAATTGGCTTTTCTAGGTTTCACTATATTAGAAATAACCAGAATGATCAGTAAATGCTCTGAACAGCCACAATGAATATTTCTTTAATACACCATTGGATTATAATACACTGAGTTTTACATCGCAGTTTTATTTCTCCCCTTACAATAATAAGTATCATGCCTCTAAGACAAGATGTTCTATGGAGTCAAGTTCTGACTTTTGAGACTCTTGCCAATGGGGAATGTACTTCATTACATTGGGTGATGTAGGACTTCAATTTTTTTTTTAATAAAAAATATCAAGTTGCCTTAACACCTTTTCATCACATCTGTTGCAGGAATTACTCTGTCTGTTCTGGAACCCATATATATTGTAATTTTAGTTGCAGAGTACAGTTTAACCTTTAGTGTAGCATATACTCAACATTTCTATTTTTAGAACTTTTCTTAAAGTTCTCCTTTAATGAGTAATTTACAAATGTAATCTATCATCACTTTCTCAAATTACCCTAAAAGGCTCATTAAGAATAAATTCCATTACTCTAGAAACTTAAAAAAATTATAAGAATTTAACACCTGG
Organism: Bubalus kerabau; assembly: GCF_029407905.1. Classification (NCBI taxonomy): domain Eukaryota; kingdom Metazoa; phylum Chordata; class Mammalia; order Artiodactyla; family Bovidae; genus Bubalus; species Bubalus kerabau. Next base: position 39,068,470 of record NC_073647.1, on the reverse strand, counting down.
TTGTATTTTGACCTTACAATCCAAGATCAGATCATGTGTTTAAACATTTTGCTAAAGCTGGTGTTCTACTTTCTAATACCATACACAAAAATAAACTCAAAATGGATGAAAGATCTAAATGTAAGACCAGAAACTACAAAACTCCTAGAGAAAAACATAGGCAAAACACTCTCTGACATAAATCACAGCAGGATCCTCTATGACCCACCTCCCAAAGTAATGGAAATAAAAGCCAAAATAAACAAACGGGATCTAATTAAACTTAAAAGCCTTTGCACAACGACGAAACTATAAGCAGGGTGAAAAGACAGCCTTCAGAATGGGAGAAAATAATAGCAAAAAAGCAACTAACAAAGAATTAATCTCAAAAACATACAAGCAGCTCCTGCAGGTCAATACCAGAAAAATAAATGACCCAATTAAAAAATGGGCAAAAGAACTAAACAGACATTTCTCCAAAGAAGACATACAGATGGCTAGCAAACACATGAAAAGATGCTCAACATCACTCATTATCAGAGAAATGCAAACCAAAACCACAATGAGTTACCATCTCATGCCGGTCAGAATGGCCACTATCAAAACACCAATACAGTATACTAATGCATATATATGGAATTTAGAAAGATGGTAACAATAACCCTGTGTACGAGACAGCAAAAGAGACACTGATGTATAGAACAGTCTTATGGACTCTGTGGGAGAGGGAGAGGGTGGGAAGAATTGGGAGAATGGCATTGAAACATGTAAAATATCATGTATGAAACGAGTCGCCAGTCCAGGTTCGATGCACGATGCTGGATGCTTGGGGCTGGTGCACTGGGATGACCCAGAGGGAGGGTATGGGGAGGGAGGAGGGAGGAGGATTCAGGATGGGGAACACATGTATACCTGTGGCGGACTCATTTTGATATTTGGCAAAACTAATACAATTATGTAAAATTTAAAAATAAAATAAAATTTAAAAAAAAAAATGTCTAAAAACAATAAATGCTGCAGAGGGTGCAGAGAAAAGGGAACCCTCTTACACTGTTGGTGGAAATGCAAACTAGTACAGCCACTATGGAGAACAGTGTGGAGATTCCTTAAAAAACTGGAACTAGAACTGCCATACAACCCAGCAATCCCACTGCTGGGCATACACCCTGAGGAAATCAGAATTGAAAGAGACATGTGTAACCTAATGGTCATCACAGCACTGTTTACAACAGATAGGACATGGAAGCAGCCTAGATGTCCATTGGCAGATGAATGGAGAAGAAAGCCGTGGTACATATACACAATGGAATATTACTCTGCCATTAAAAAGAACACATTTGAGTCAGTTCTAATGAGGCGGATGAAACTGGAGCCTTATAGAGAGTGAAGTAAGTCAGAAAGAAAAACACCAATACAGTACCTTAACGCATATATCTGGAATTTAGAAAGATGGTAAAGATGACCCTATATGTGAGACAGCAAAAGAGACACAGATATAAAGAAAAGACTTTTGGACTTTGTGGGAGAAGGAGAGGGTGGGATGATTTGAGAGAATAGCATTGAAACATGTATATTACCAAATGTGAAATAGATCACCAGTCCAAGTTTGATCCATGAAACGGGGCACTCAAAGCTGGTGCACTGCTACAACACTGAGGAATGGGATGGGGAGGGAGGTGGGAGCAGGGTTCAGGATGGGGGACACATGTACACCCATGGCTGCTTCATGTCAATGTATGGCAAAAAACTACCACAATATTGTAAAGTAATTAGCCTCCAATTAAAATAAATAAACTAATTTTTTTAAGCTGGTGTTCTCCATAAAAACGCTTAACAGTTCTTAGAAAGTTATCTCAAGGTATCATACGTTATTTTTTTCTTTTTGTTGAATATTCAGAATAGAGTTGCCACTTGGGTTGTTTATGCTGCTGCTGCTATTCATTGTTTTGGTAATCTCCCCCATCATTATCTCCGTTTCCAGAATTTCCTTGGCTATACTTGCTCGTTGTAACTTTTCTTTTAAAACATGTTTTTTTTTTTTTTTAATTTGTGAGTGATATATGTAAATTATGAGCAGCTGCTATGTCAATTGATTTTAAAATTTATTATCATAAAAGTCACCTATTATTTGATAGTTATCTTTTCTGTCTGTTCTCCTTATTAAGTACCTTACAACTAATCATCTTCTAAGCTAATTTTCTCGAATTATCTAGGTTAGTAAAAGCAGTAATACATTTCATGCATTGTAAAACTAAATCCAGGATCCTTTAAATGTTACCATCATCATCACTGTCTGAGTGCTACAGATGCTTTCGGGCCACATGGGACTCACTGTTTCTTCTTTTGGCTTTCCACTCAGTTCCCTATGCCCTTTTTCTCTTTGACCTCAGGTCTGGAATTGGAATTTGAGCCCTGAGGTTTATTGTTTAAAGGGATTTTGCTGTCAGCTCCTGCAGGTGTATTTGTGCAGCCTTTTGAAACCTCAATTCCTAAGAGACCTTTTAGTATCAAGAATAGCAATTTAAGAACAGTGATTAAAGTAAACTCATTAGAAGCATTAGTCAAACTCGTTTCCTGCTAGGTAAGAATGTAGATTTTAAATAGTAAAGCAAGCCATTATCTCAAAGTGTTGGAGACACTTCTGTTGGAGAAGGAATTGAGTGTTGTATTAATATAGCCATATATATTTCTATGCTGATTTTAAATTTTGAAAATGTCTCCTCACACAGCCTCATTCAAATGACCAATCAAGGAAACTATTATTTTTAAAGAAAGAGAAGTTCAGATATCACTTGCTGTGCCATCTTTAAACAGCACACAGAACCTCTCCCAGCCTGTAATCTCTCATTCAAATAATACTCAGGCTTAAGAATAACAGAAATGATTATGCTTTTTTTAATATTTATGAACTACTTGCCTCTTGCATAGACTTTTAAGCATTTCTAGGTGAATTATTCTCATCTAATCTTAAGAGACCAAAGACACTGACATTGATATTATTTCTGTCATACTCATTTGGTCTATTGAATGAGGCAGGGTGTTTTGATTACAGCAATGCAAACATTGTTCAGGGCTAAATCAGGTAATATACTGTGATTATATTTCCTTTTTATAGGACTTGTACTTCTTTTCTCCCTCAAAATTATTTCGTTATAATTTTCTAGGTGTCTATCACTAGTTCATTCTCATGTTTTCAGCAGATACAATCTCTCAACACTTTAAGACACATCAAGGGATCTCTCTTTTTTGTTTGTTTGTTTGTTTTTGTTTTTGTTTTTTACTTTACAATATTGTATTGGTTTTGCCATACATCAACATGAATCCGCCAAGCGTGTACTTTTTATGGAGACATCCTTTCCGGAGATCTCTGTCACCCTACTCTAACCTTCTATGCGATTCTCTAGACCTGTTGCTCATGGGAAGATAGGAGATTGAGCTGCTCTGGTTTTCTAACTGCCTTATGTATAGACAGGCATTCAGCCAATATTCCTACTTTTAGTCCTGCCTTTACTGTCATTGTCACAAGTACCTGATGTTTCCAGGTCCTGGGGAGGTTTTAGAGTTGGAGCCTTGCAAATCAAGCTGCTTCTGGACTTCCCTACTATTTTTCGGTTGGGACTTTCTCCACTAAGTCATTTCCCACTCACCTATTGCATAATTATCAGCTGTGATATAAAACCATATAAAATTCAGTATAAAGTTGACTTCACCTCAACTCTTTTACACCTGAAAGATTCACTTTTTTCCCTAGAATCTGATCCTTCAGGTCAAGTATTGACGGAGACTTTGCTGCCAGCTCCTGTTTAGTTATACATGTAGTCACATAAAGTTCAAACACACCAAAGACTTTTTGCTATAAAGAACAAAAACTTACTAAGAGAAAGTTAATCTTCAGTTCAGTCACTTAGTCGTGTCTGACTCTTTGTGACCCCATGAATTGCAGCACGCCAGGCCTCCCTGTCCATCACCAACTCCTGGAGTTCACTCAAACTCACGTTGGTGATGCCATCCAGCCATCTTATCCTCTGTCGTCCCCTTTTCCTCCTGCCCCAATCCCTCCCAGCATCAGAGTCTTTTCCAATGAGTCAACTCTTCGCATGAGGTGGCCAAAGTACTGGAGTTTCAGCTTTAGCATTAGTCCTTCTAAAGAACACCCAGGACTGATCTCCTTTAGAATGGACTGGTTGGATCTCCTTGCAATCCGAGGGACTCTCAAGCGTCTTCTCCAACACCACAGTTAATCTTAGCTCATTAAAATTGTTAATGTACTGATAATCTAGTATATATGCTCTAAGTTTGTAAAGCAGTATAATATCCAAAAATTAGGTTTTTAAAGAGCTGGGATGGAAAGTTGCTAACATATGATCCCTTGTGTTTGTATACCACTTTTCAGTTTGCAAAAGTGTTTTGACATACGTTGTTTAATTCACTACAGTACTCATTAAAAATCTGTTGTGTAGAATTAATGTCATGTGTGCCAGACACTTATTGTGAGAATTAAGTAAGTTAATATCCATCAAAGCAGTTAACACACTAACATTTAAATAAGAATTCATTAAATGCTAGTAATTTCTATTATTTTAACTAAAAAGCAATAGTGTTAATTTTACCTCAGGTGCAAAGAATTAAATTGGTCATAATTCTTCGTGTGTTACATGCTCTCAGTATAGGTTCATGTTTGTCCTGCTTTTATTTAGATACTTATCTCTAATAATGCAAGAAACACTCATAAGCCTATCACTAAAAATAAAAACTAGGACATTGATAATAACATCCATGTAACTATACAGGTGGTAGCCAGCCCTACCAACTCATACTCTGAACTTCTCTCCCCTAGAAGTAACCATCATCCTGATTCCCATTCAGCATTCTCTTGCTTCCTTTCCTCTTGCTGTATATAATCTCCTTTGAGGCTTCATTTTTTTTCACTTTGCTATAAAGTTTTATTCTTATTTTTGTGCACTGCTGTGGCATATCATGTCTGACTACTATAGAACTTTCCATTTTGTGTATTTACTACAGTTTTTTTCACCTATGTTCCTGTTCATGGCCATTTATTCTGTTTCCAGGTTTTCACTACTGGGACAAGTACCACTCTGAAAAGTCTTATATTTGTTGCCTGTTGTAATGGATAAGAGTTTCTCCTGAGTCTTTCCTAGGAGCAAAATCAATGGGTCTTAGGTTATTCAGAGGTTCCACTTTAGGAAGTAATGCTAAATCATTTTCCAAATGAATTCTACTAAGTCACACTCCCACCAACGGTGTATGAGCTGCTATGAATTGCCATCCTGGCCAACACTTGGTGTCAGCAGTTCTTTAAATTTTTGTCAATAAAATGAAGTTAGGTGGTCTTGATTTGCATTTCTCTGATTACTGATGATGTGGGATATTTCTTCATAATGTTCCTGTTGGTAATAGTAAGAATGAATATTTCATCATTAAAATATGTTTGCCATAAGTTTTTGGCAAATATACTATTAAGCAAATTTTATTCTATTCCTAGGGCTTCCCTGGTGGCTCAGCTGTAAAGAAACTGCCTGAAATGCAGGAGATGTGGGTTCGATCCCTGGGTCAGAAAGATCCCCTGGAGGAGGACATGGCAACCCACTCCAGTATTCTTGCCTGGAGAATCCCATGGACAGAGAAGCCTGGCAGGCTGCAGTCCAGTGGGGTCGTGAATTTGGACACGACTGAAGCAACTGAACATGAACACTCATGCAATTCGATTCCTAGTCTATGAGTATTATTAGATGTCCCTGTTGCGAGAGTTGCATTCTAATTTCTTCCCTTGGCAGGGCTCAAAACCCTGCTGCCATTGTTCTGCTCATTACTGTAAAGATCTGTTATTTTACTGAGCCTGTCATAGGCCCTCCTACTTGCTACCTCTTCATATTCATTTACACTTCCCATTAAATCTCCTTCACAGATCTGAACCTTTACTCTACTATGAGCTCAGTGCTGCATTCAGAAAAGAGTTTGTCATATTTTATCTTGTATGTCTAAGTTTACAAGAAGAGTCTATCTTTATGTCATCTACATCATTGATTATCAAACTTAACTGTTAATAGGAATCACTGAAGTCTTGTAAAAATCCATATTCTGATTAAGTGTATCTGAGATAGAGCCCAGGACTGTAGATTTATAACAAGTTCTCAGGGGATGCCTGTGCTTTTAATCTCTGAACCATACTTTGAGTAGCAAGCTCCTGCCTCAACCAGTGCTGGAAACAGAATTCCAAAATCAGTTTTCACGTTTGGTCCCCGAAGAAAAGCTTCTGTAGAAATTTTTTTGGCCTACTCCTTCAAGGCTACCCTAAATTCACTAAACAAATTCTGATGTAGAAAACATTGCAGTTTACAAATTGGAGCTTAATCTTAGCTAACAAGAGGATTTACTTAAAGTTCTTATATCCTGACATATTGGCCAGTGGTTTTCAAATAGGAATTTAACATATTATAAGTAAATGTGTATCACTGGACATGAGATTGAATTTTTGCCATTCAAATGGCCTATATTGATATGATAGCTCAATTTGCCAAAATATTTTGGTATATGTTGGCTTATTTGATCCCTGCAACAAATCTAGGAAGCAGATGTAATGACATCATCTCTTTGCCAAGGATATTTTTGTGAGGGTTAAGTGGGATGATGCTCATAAAAACATTTAAGTCACTGCTTGACATGTAAGTAATCACTCAGAAAAGGTTATATTTTGTTTCTGTTATTCCTATTACTTACACTATATGCATGCACATATTTTTTTTTTCACATCATAAAACCTGAACCTTGATAGAGGTTGTTAAATGATATGTGATGTGATATGTATGATCTTAATTACATCCCAAGAGTGACCCAGGTTGTCTTTTCTTTTTAAAATGTTTTCCTCTATAATTTTTCATCACTAAACTGATGTTACCTCATCCTAATTAGTAAAGCAGTGAGAAAAATAGATGAATGATAATAATCTCCCATCATAAGACTTCATTCCTGATCCCTTGACAGGATTCCCCAAAATGCTAATGACATTTATATAAACAACTGTGCATTTTCTTTCAATGCAAGCAAATACTTATCGAAACATACATTTATACCAGAGGCATTTCCTGGATTGTTGCCTTGAAAAACAAATGGGATTTACTAAAATAAGTTGTTTGTTTTTCAACTTTCTATTGTCAGAGAATAATAACATCATGGGAATTTTACAAGACAATAGATTCCCTTTGTTTTATATTTTAATATTTCTCTTTAATTCCCATGGAAGACATTTGGTTTTATGTTGTGAAGCAGTGATTCTATCTTTTACAAATGTGCAAATCTCTAATCTTGCCAAGTCGCAATTTTGTTTCAGTGAAATTTCTGTCAATTTTGAAGGCAATACCAGGTTTACAAAGTAATATATTGTTACAGTGCCATTTAGAATCAGACATGATAAATGCCGCTTATTTCTGTTCTATGATACTATATTTCTTTAATAAACCCTTTTATTTTGAAAATAAAGGTAACTTTTTTTTTTCAAACTATCAAACAAAAATGGTCACATACGATATGACAGAATTTTTTTCAAAGTCATCCAGTGGGTACTGGGATCACAGGGAGAGCAGTAGATAGGGGTATTAAGGAAATGTTTAGCCATAAGTTGATAATCATTACAGATGAGTGATGGGTAAACTCTTACCCCTGTTTTAATTTATGTTTGAAATTGTCTGTATTAACACATTTAAATATATACATTTTTGATGAGCAAAAATGTAAATTGAGAAAAATAACTTTATAATATCCAGTCTTCTGGATGGAGTGAAGAGTATACATGCCAATATTCACGCCTTCTCTGATACAGTTTAGAAAAGGTTTGTAAAATGTTTCACCTACTACTAGAATAACTCGACCATTTTATTGCTACATGTTTTATGCTTATCCTTGCTGTCCTCAGTGGGTAATTTTCCAACTGATTATTACTGGTATAGCAGGAAGCTATTCATTTTTGCCTACTTCTGTTCTATCTACCAATGTTACTTTATGTTAATACTTATCAAGTACTTTGCTATATATAATCCTATTAATTGTGCATTTGATGCAACATTAAAACCAAGGTTAAATGCTTTATCATCCTAAGTAGTTAGTGTTACGTCCATCACCAGTTCCTGAAGTTTACTCAAACTCATGTCCATTGAGTCAGTGATGCCATCCAACCAACTCACCCTCTGCCGTCCCCTTCTCCTGCTGCCTTCAATCTTTCCCAGCATCAAGGTCTTTTCAAATGAGTCAGTTCTTTGCATCAGGTGGCCAAAGGATTGGAGTTTCAGCTTCAACATCAGTCCTTCCAATGAATATTCAGGACTGATTTCCTTTAGGATGGACTGGTTATATCTCCTTGTAGTCCAAGGGACTCTCAAGAGTCTTCTCCAGCACCACAGTTCAAAAGCATCAATTCTTCAGCACTCAGCTTTCTTTATAGTCCAACTCTCACATCCATACATGACTACTGGAAAACCAATGCTTTGACTAGATGGACATTTGTTGGCAAAGTAATGTCTCTGCTTTCTAATATGCTGTCTTAAGTGAAGTGAAAGTCACTCAGTGGTGTCTGACTCTTTGCAACCCCATGGACTATACAGTCCATGGAATACTCAAGGCCAGAATACTGGAGTGGGTAGCGTTTCCCTTCTCCAGGGGATCATCCCAACCCAGGGATTGAACCCAGGTCTTCCTCATTACATGTAGCTTCTTTACCAACTGAACTATCAGGGAAATATGCTGTCTAGGTTGGTCATAATTTTTCTTCCAATGAGCAAGCAACTTTTAATTTCAGGGCTGCAGTCACCATCTGCAGTGATTTTGGAGCCAAAGAGACTAAAGCCTGCCACGGTTTCCACTGTTTCCCCACCTATTTGCCATGAATGATGGGTCCAGATGTCATGATCTTAGTTTTCTGAATGTTGAGTTTCAAGGCAACTCTTTCGCTCTCCACTTTCACTTTCATCAAGAGGTTCTTTAGTTCTTCTTTGCTTTCCGCCATAGGGTGGTATCATCTGCCTATCTGAGTTTATTGATATTTCTCCCGGAAATTCTTTTTTTGGTAAATTTATTTATTTATTTTAATTGGAAGCTAATTACTTTATAGTATTGCAGTGGTTTTTGCCAAACATTGACATGAATCAACCATGGCCATACATGTGTTTCCCATCCTGAACCCCCCAGCCACCTCCCTTCCCATCCCATCCCTCAGGGTCATCCCAGTGCAACGGGCCCAAGTGCCCGGTCTCATGTATTGGACCTGGACTGGAAATCTATTTCACATATGGTAATATACATGTTTCAGTGCTATTCTCTCAAATCATCCTACCCTTGCCTTCTCCCACAGAGTCCAAAAGTCTGTTCATTACATCTATGTCTCTTTTGCAGTTTTGCATATAGGCTTATCATTACCATCTTTGTAAATTCCAGATATATGAGTTAATATACTGTATTGGTGTTTTTCATTCTGACTTAATTCACACTATACAATAGGCTCCAGTTTTATCCACCTCACTAGAACTGATTCAAATGCATTCTTTTTAATTGCTGAGTAATATTCCATTGTGTATATGTACCACTGCTTTCTTCACCATTCCTCTGCCAATGGACATCTAGGTTGCTTCCATGTCCTAGCTATTGTAAACAGTGCTGTGATGAACATTCGGGTATACATGTCTCTTTCAATTCTCGTTTCCAGGGTATGTATGCCCAGCAGTGGGATTGCTAGTTCATAAGGCAGTTCTAGTTCCAGTTTTTTAAGGAATTTCTGCACTGTTCTCCATAGTAGCTGTACTACTTTGCATTCCCACCAACAATGTAAGAGGGTTCCCTTTTCTCTGCACCTTCTCCAGCATTATTTTTTGTAGACTTGATAGCAGCCATTCTGACTGGCGTGAGATGGTACCTCACTGTCATTTTCTTTTGCATTTTCTGACAATGAGTGATGTTGAGCAGCTTTTCATATGTTTGTTAGCCATCTGTATATCTTCTTTGGAGAAATGTCTGTTTAGTTCTTTTGCCCATTTTTTGAATGGGTCATTAATTTTTCTGGTATTGAGCTGCATGAGCTATTTGTATATTTTTGAGAGTAATTCTTTGTCAGTTGCTTTTTTTGCTATTATTTTCTCCCATTCTGAAGGCTGTCTTTTCACCTTGCTTATAGTCTCCTTTATTATGCAAAAGCTTTTAAGTTAATTAGGTCCCATTTGTTTATCTTTGCTTTTATTTCCATTACTCTGGGAGGTGGGTCATAGAGGATCCTGCTGTGATTTATGTCAGAGAGTGTTTTGCCTATGTTTTTTTTCTAGGGGTTTTATAGTTTCTGGTCTTACGTTTAGATCTTTAATCCATTTTGAGTTTATGTTTGTGTATGGTGTTACAAAGTATTTTAGTTTCATTCTTTTACAAGTAGTTGACCAGTTTTCAGAGCACCACTTGTTAGAGAGATTGTCTTTTCTCCATTGTATATTCTTGCCTCCTTGGTCAAAGACAAGGTGTCCATAGATGTGTGGATTTTTCTCTGGGATTTCTGTTTTGTTCCATTGATCTATATTTCTTTTCTTTTCTTTTTTTTTATTTTTTGATCTATATTTCTTTCTTTGTGCCAGTACCATACTGTCTTGATGACTGTAGGTTTGTTGTATACTCTGAAGTCAAGCAGGTTGATGCCTTCAGTTTCAGCTTCTTTCTCAAGATTGCTTTGGCTATTCGAGGTTTTTTGCAATTCCAAACAAATCGTGAGATTATTTGTTCTAAATCTCTGAAACATGCCATTGGTAGCTTGATAGGGATTGCAATGAATCTATAGATTGCTTTGGGTAGTATACTCATTTTCACTATATTGATTCTTCCAATCCTTGAACATGGTATATTTCACCATCTATTTTTGTCATCTTTGATGTCTTTCATCAGTGTTTTATAATTTTCTATATATAGGTCTTTTGTTTCTTTAGGTAGATTTATTCCTATGTTTCTTTAGGTAGATTTATTCTTTTCCTTGCAATGGTGAATGGAATTGTTCCCTTAATTTCTCTTTCTGTTTTCTCATTGTTCGTGTATAGAAATGCAAGGCATTTCTGTGTGTTGATTTTATATCCTGCAACTTTAATAAATTCATTGATTAGTTCTAGAAACTTTCTGGTGGTGTTCAGGGTTTTCTATGTAGAGGATCATGTCATCTGCAAACAGTGAGAGTTTTACTTCTTCTTTTGCAATCTGGATTCCTTTCATTCCTTTTTTTTTCTCAGACTGCTGTGGCTAAAACTTCCAAAACTATGTTGAATAGTAGTAGTGAGAGTGGGCATCCTTGTCTTGTTCCTCACTTTAGGGGAAATGCTTTCAATTTCTCACCATAGAGGATAATATTTAATGTTGATTTGTAATATATGGTTTTTATTATGTTGAAGTATGTTCCTTCTGTGCCTACTTTCTGGAAGGTTTTTTAATCAGAAATGGATGTTGAATTTTGTCAAAGGCTTTATCTTAGTCTATTGAAATAATCATATGGTTTTATCTTTCAGTTTGTTAATGCGGTGTATTACATTGATTCATTTGTGGATATTGAAGAATCCTTGCATCCCTGGGATAAAGCCCATTTGGTCATGATTTATGAACTTTTTAGTATGTTGTTGGATTCCGTTTGCTAGAATTTTGTTAAGGATTTTCGCACTTATGTTCATCAGTGATATTGGCCTGTAGTTTTCTTTTTTTGTGGTTATCTTTGTCTGGTTTTGGTATTAGGGTGATTGTGGCCTCATAGAATGAGTTTGGCAGTTTACCTTCCTTTGCAATTTTCTGGAAGAGTTTGAGTTTGAGTAGGATAGGTGTTAGCTCGTCTCTAAATTTTTGGTAGAATTCGGCTGTGAATCCGTCTGGTCCTGGGCTTTTGTTTGCTGGATGATTTGTGATTACAGTTTCTATTGTCATGCTTGTGAGGGGTCTGTTAAGATTTTCTATTTCTTCCTGGTTCAGTTTTGGAAAGTTATACTTTTCTGGGAATTAGTCCATTTCTTCCAAGTTGTCCATTTTATTGGCATATAGTTGCTGATAATAGTCTCTTATCCTTTGCATTTCTCTGTTGTCTGTTGTGATTTCTCCATTTTCATTTCTAATTCTGCTGATTTGATCATTTTCCCTTTTTTACTTGATGAGTCTGTCTAATGGTGTGTCTATTTTATTCATCTTCTCAAAGAACCAGCTTTTAGTTTTGTTGGTTTTTGCTGTGGTCTCCTTTGTTTCTTTTTCATTTATTTCTGCCCTAATTTGTATGATTTCTTTCCTTCTACTAACCCTGGGGTTCTTCATTTCTTCTTTTTGTAGTTGCTTTAGATGTAAAGTTCAGTTAGTTATTTGATTTTTCTCTTGTTTCTTGAGGAAAGCTTGTATTGCTATGACCATTCCCCTTAGCTCTGTTTTTACTAAATCCCATAGGTTTTGGATTGTTGTCTTTTCATTTTCATTCGTTTCTATGAATATTTTGATTTATTTTTTAATTTCTTCTGTGACTTTTTGTTTATTCAGAAGCGTGTTGTTTAGCCTCCATATGTTTGTATTTAATTTTTTTTTCTATAATTGACATCTAATCTTACCACATTGTGATCAGAGAAGATGCTTAAGATAATATCAACTTTTTTGAATTTACAAAGGCTAGATTTATGTCCCAGGATGTAATCTATCCTGGATAAAGTTCTGTGTGCACTTGAGAAAAAGATGAAATTGACTGTTTGGGGATGGAATGTCTTATAGATATCAATTAGGTATAACTGGTCCATTGTATCATTTAATGTTTGTGTTTCCTTGCTAATTTTCTGTTTAGTTGATCTACCCATAGGTGTGAGTGGGGTATTAAAGTCTCCCACTATTATTGTGTTACTCTTAATTTTCCATTTCATAAATGTTAGCATTTGCCTTACGTATTGCAGTGCTCCTGTGTTGGGTGCATATATATTTATAATTGTTATATCTTCTTCTTGGATTGATCCTTTGATCATTATACAGTGTCCTTCTTTATCTCTTTTCATGGCCTTTATTTCAAAGTCTATTTTATGTGATATGAGTATTACTACTTCTGCTTTCTTTTGGTCTCCATTTGCATGAAATATTTTTTCCTGCCCTTCACTTTCAGTCTGTATGTGTCCCTTGTTTTGAGGTGGGTCTCTTGTGGACAGCATATATAGAGGTCTTGTTTTTGTATCCATTCAGCCAGTCTTTGTCTTTTGGTTGGGGCATTCAACCCATTTACATTTAAGGTAATTATTGATAAGTATAATCCCGTTACCATTTACTTTGTTGTTTTGGGTTTGAGTTTGTAAACCTTTTCTGTGTTTCCTGTCTAGAGAAGATCCTTTAGCATTTGTTGAAGAGCTGGTTTGGTGATGCTGAATTCTCTCAACTTTTGCTTGTCTGTAAAGCTTTTGATTTCTTCTTCATATTTGAATGAAATCCTTGCTGGGTATAGTAATCTTAGTTTTAAGTTTTTCTCTTTCTTGACTTAAATATGTCCTTCCATTCCTTTCTGACCTGAAGAGTTTATATTGAAAAACAGCTGTTATCCTTATGGGGTTCATGTTCTGTGTTATTTGTTGGTTTTCCCTTGCTGCTTTTAATATTTGCTCTTTGTGTTTGATCTTCATTAATTTGATTAATATTTGTTTTGGGTTGTTTCACCTTTGGTTTATCCTGTTTGGGACTCTCTGGGTTTCTTGGACTTGGGTGGCTATTTCCTTCCCCATTTTAGGGATGTTTTCAACTATTACCTCCTCAAGTATTTTCTCATGGCCTTTCTTTCTGTCTTCTTCTGGGACTCCTATGATTTGAATGTTGAGGCATTTAGCATTATCCTAGAGGCCTCTGAGGTTGTCCTCATTTCTTTTAATTCTTTTTTTCTTTTTTCCTCTCTGCTTAGTTTATTTCCACCCTTCTATCTTCCACCTCACTTATCCTATCTTCTGCCTCAGTTATTCTACTCTTGGTTCCCTCCAGAGTGCTTTTGATCTCATTTATTGCATTATTCATTGTTGATTGACTCTTTTTTTATTCTTTCTAGATCCTTGTTAAGCATTTCTTGCATCTTCTCAATCCTTGTCTCCAGACTATTTATCTGTAACTCCATTTTGTTTTCAAGATTTTGGATAATTTTACTACCATTATTCTGAATTCTTTTTCCAGTAGACTCTCTATCTCCTCCTCTTTTGACTGGTTTGGTGGGCATTTATCCTGTTCCTTTATCTGCTGAATATTTCTCTGCCTTTTCATTTTGTTTAGATTACTGTGTTTGGGGTGGCCTTTCTGTATGCTGAAAGTTTGTTGTTCCTCTTTATTGTGGAGGTTGCTCCCTGTGGGTGGCGTTGGACAAGTGGCTTGTCAATATTTCCTGGTTAGGGAAGCTTGTGTCAGTGTTTTTGGGAGTGGAGCTGAATCTCTTACCTCTGAAGTGTCCAGTAGTGAGTTTTGAGGTGTTTATGGGTTTGGTGTGACTATGGGCAGCCTCTTTTTTAATGCTGAGGGCTATGTTACTGAATTGTTGGAGAATTTGCATGATATGTCTTACTCTGGAAGGTGTTGGCTCTTGGGTGAAGCTTGGTTTCAGTGTAGGTATGGAAGATTTTGATTGAGCTCTTGTTGATTAATGTTCCCTAGAGTCAGGAGTTTTCTGGTGTTCTTAAGTTTTGTATTTAAGCCTCCTGTCTCTGGCTTTCAGTCTTATTCTTATAGTAGCCTCAAGACTTCTCCATCCATATAGCACAGATGATAAACCATCTAGGTTAATGGTGAAAAGATTCGCCACAGTGAGGGACACCCAGAGTGTTTCACAGAGTTACATAGAGAAGAGGAAAGGGAGGAGGGAGATACAGGTGACCAGGAGGAGAAAAGAGGGGTTCAAAAGGGGACAGGCCATTGTAGCCAGTAATCAGTTCCCTAAGTGTTCTCCACAGCCTGGAACACCCAGCGAGATTCACAGAGTTAAGTAAAGAAAAGAAGGGGGGAGGGATGAGACAGAGGTTACCTGGGGGAGAAAGGGAGAGTCAAAAGTGGAGAGAGCAATCAAACCAGTAATCAAACCCCTAAGCAAAAATGGGTACTGAAGATTTGATTCTAAAAGGTACAGAATTGATAAAAAATACCAAAAATCAAAAATTAAGAATCTAGAGTAGATGTTAGATTCTGAAAAACACAATATTAAAAATACAAAACAAAATAAATCACAAATATTATTAAAAATATATATATTAAATTTGTTTTAAAAATAGAGTCTTTTTTTGCAAGGCAATAGGTGGTTATAAAAATGAAAATTAAAAGAGTAATAAATAACTTAAAAATAAAAAACATTTAGAATTAAAAAATGATAATAGTAAAAATATATCTAGGAATTTCTCTGGAGCTGTTGAGGAGTGTGTGGTCACTTCAGTTTCAGATAGTTCCTTGTTCCAGCTTATACTTCTTCTCAAGGTTTATAGGCTCATTCCAATGCTTAGTTGAAGCTAACTACAGGGTTTTAATCTGTTGCACCTGTCACTTCTTTGTTTATTTTGGCTTCCTCTGTTTACAAGTCTCTTCAGTGTCTAATTTCTGCCCTGACACAAAGGGGCAAAGGTGGTCACTTATTTAGGCTCACTTGTTCAGTTGTGCTGTGGGGAGGGAGGAATACTACAAACAAATATCATTGGCATGTGTGGGAGTGCTCGCAGTGTATGGACCACACTGGGTTTGCCCCCACTCAGGGCGTGTGTGCTTTCCCAGTCTATACTGCTCAGGCTCCAGGTTGTTCTGCAGGGGACCAGCCCCCAAATGTGGGCCCTGCATTTCGTGCACTTCCCAGGTCTAAGCTGCCCGGGTTCAGCTTCTCCAGTACTCCACAAACACATAGACAGTGGAGCATGTGTTTTGTGCCCTTCCCAGGTCCGAGCAGCTCAGGTGACCAGGTGCTTGGTGAGCATGCTATCCCAGGTGGGCTGTGTGTGTTAATCACCTCCCCAGTTCCAGCCCCTTGGTTTCCTGGGTGCACAGCAAGGGCAGTTTCTCAGGTCTCCCATATATCTCCTCCAGGGAGTGACCCTCCTGGAAGATGTCAACCGTCCCAGATGCCAGGAAGACTTGGTTAGCAACTGGAAGCCTGCTCACAGATTGGTGGAAGATGCCATCTCTGGGGCCAAGATTGCCCCTTGCTTTCTGGCTCTGGCTGTCACCCGCCTGCCTCTCTGCCTCTGGTGGGGGAATGGACTGCTCTGCAGCTGGCTAGCTCTCCTTTGGTATTTGCTCAGTCCTTTGTTCTGTGAGCAGGCCAGGCTGTGCCTTAGGTTAGAACGTTTCATGGGAAAGTTCTCTCTCTCTCTCTCTCTTTTTTTTTCTCTCTCTCTGGCTATCCCACAGTTTGGGCTGCTATCTCATGTTAGCTCCCTCAGATTGTCCTCAGGGCATTCAGGCCTTGTCCTTACCCTAAGCTTGCAACTGTGCCTCCCTGTTTAGCCCCCACTCGCTTGTGGCAGAGGCAAGCGTCTGGGCTACTTCTTTGCTGGGAGTTGCGGTTGGGCGCATGTTCTGTGATTTTTTCCCCCCTCCTGGTTATGTTGCCCTTTTAGATTCCAAAAGTTCCCACAGACCTGGCAGTGAGAGGGTTTCCTGGTGTTTGGAAACTTCTCCTCCTTCACAACTCCCTCGCTGGGACAGGTCTCCATCCCTAACTCTTTTGTGTCTTTTTTTGCCTTTTATATTTTGTCCTACCTCCTTTCAAAGAGAATGGGCTGTCTTTCTGGGTGCCTGGGTGCCCTCCACCAGCATTCAGAAGTTGTTTTGTGGAAATTGATCAGCATTCAAATGATCTTTTGATGAATTTGTAGGGGAGACAGTGGTCTCCCCATCCTATTCCTCTGCTATCTTCTCTCCTGGAAATCTTCATTCCAGTTGTGCTTCATCCAGCCCAGTGTTTCTCATGATGTACTCTGCATATAAGTTAAATAAGCAGGATAACAATATACAGCCTTGACGTGCTTCTTTTCCTATTTGGAACCAGTCTGTTGTTCCATGTTCAGTTCTAACTGTTGCTTCCTGACCTGCATACAGATTTCTCAAGAGGCAGGTCAGGTGTTTAGGACTGCCTATAGCTTCTCTATGAATGTGGTTTTTTTTGGATATAGAATCAGACGTCACTATTACATAATCCCTTGTGTTTGTTTTTCAAATTAAACTTTAGATAAGTATTTTTTTTTACATTGTTTGTGTGATCCTCAAGAGAAATCTTTTGAGAGAGAAAGAATATTATTATCTATTTGGTAGAATTATAGTGAAGCCCAGTGAAATAAATCAGAGGAAATCATTTAGCAAAATATCTGATAAATTATTAAACAATCAGTATATCCTTGTCATTTTTATTATTCTGTGGTGGTGGTTTTGTCTCTAAGTCATGTCTAACTCTTGTGACCCCATGGATTGTAGCCCAACAGGCTACTCTGTCCATGGGTTTCTCCAGGCAAGAATACTGGAGTGGGTTGCCATGCCCTTTTGCAGGGGATCTTCCTGACCCAGGAATAGAATCAAGGTCTCCTGCATCACAAGCAGATCCTTTACCAACTGAGCTACAAGGAAAGCCCTTGTTATTCTGTATATTATGGCTAACATTTTGCCTCACTATTTCCTTGCATATGTTCTGAAACTTCTGAATTGAAAATGTTCAGGGATATTCAAAATTCACAGAATGTAAGCAGCCCAAATTAAATCTATCCTCATTTCATATCTTCATTAGTATTTTAAATATGAAAGCAATATTTTTTCATGCTAAATAGGAAAATTATGCAAGGCTAAATTTTAAAAGAATCTATCTTTCCTTTATTTCCCTTTATTCCTATCTCCTTATCAATTTTTAACAAATGCCTGCAGTCTGTACATAATGGAATATGCACAGGTATATCTTATTTTTCAGTGTTTTGTTTTATTGTGCTTCATAGACATTGCAGTTTTTAATTGAAAGTTCTTGGCAACACTGCATCGAGGCTATTGGCACCATTTATCCAACAGCATTTGCTCAGTTCATGTCTCTGTGTCACACTTTGGTACTTCTCACAATATTTCCAACTTTTTCATTATTATTATATGTTAATGATGGTGATCTGTGATCAATGATTTTTGATGTTACAATTGCAAAAAAGATTGTGACTTGTTGTAGACTCAGATGATGATTAGCATTTTTTAGCAATAAAGTATTTTTAATTAAGGCATGTACATTTTAAGACATAGTGTTATCACACACTTAACAGACTACACTATAGTGTCAACATAATTTTTATATGCACTGGAAATCAAAAAAAATTATGTGACTTGCTTTATTGCAGTGGTCTGGAACCAAACCCACAATATCTCTGAGGTATAGCTAAGTAAATGCATGATGGAGTTGGTGGTTTTCATTTGCTTCAACATGGAATTGCTGTGTCTACATTTCTCCTGTCCTTTGCCCAATGCAGATATATATATATATGCACATCAAAAACTTCACATTTCATGCTTTAATATTCAATCCTTTAGTTAACATGGAAGTATTAGCATAATATGGGAATTAAATGATTAACGTGTACATTTTACACAAATATTCATGTTGATTGATATCATTTGAGTTGTTAATACTGTTTCTTGAAGACTTAAATCAGTTTTGAGGCACATTCCATGATTTAAATGGTCATGGTTTGGGTAAAATAATACTTTGTACTTTGACGAATATCGTCCTATATTCTCCTTTCCTGAAGCTTCTGTATTGATTTTATTTTGAATAGAATTATATATATTTAAGGTGTATGACATGATGACTTTATATGCATATACATACTGAAATAATCACTATAGTCAAACTGCCTGCTGCTGCCAAGTCGCTTCAGTCGTGTCTGACTCTGTGCGACCCCAAGGACTGCAGCCTACCAGGCTTCTCCGTCCATGGGATTCTCCAGGCAAGAACACTGGAGTGGGTTGCCATTTCCTTCTCCAATGCATGAAAGTGGAAAGTGAAAGTGAAGTTACTCAGTCGTGTCTGACTCTTAGTGACCTCATGGACTGCAGCCTACCAGGCTCCTCCATCCATGGGATTTTCCGGGCAACAGTACTGGAGTGGGGTGCCATTGCCTTCTCTCATAGTCAAACTAGTGATATATTAATCTCCTTCACATAGTTATCATTTTTTTGTGGTAACAGCACCTAAAATCTATTTGTTATTTTCCAGTGTTCAGTACAGTGTTATTAACTAGTCATCATGCTATACATTAAATCTTAAGAAACTTATCCAACATAAACACCACTTTGTACACTTTGATGAACATCCCCCCATTTCCTCCACCTTCCCCACTCCAGGAAACTACCATTCTACTCTCTCCTTCCATATATTTGATTTATTTAGATTCCGCATATGATTGAGATTGTATGTTTTTTTCCTTTTATGTCTGGCTTACTTCACTTAGCATAATGTCCTCAATGTTTATCTATATAATTTCTTTACCCATTCATCTGTCAATAGACACAGGTTGTTTACATAACTTGGCTATTGTGAATAATCCATGCAGTGAACATGGAAGTAGAGATATCTCTTCAAGGTATTGATTTTATTTCCATTGAGTATATACCAAGAAGTGGAATTGCTGGATCATCTGCTGGTTCTATTTTTAGTTTTTTTGAGGAACTCCATACCATCTTCCATAATTTACATTCACACCAAAAATGCACAGGAGTTCCCTTTCCTGACATTCTTGCAAATACTTATCTTTTATCTTTTTATAAATAGTCATCTTAACAGTTGTGAGGTGATATCTCATTGTAGTTTTGACTTTCAGTTCTCTAATGATTAGTGATGTTGAACATCTTTTCATATATCTGTTGGTAATTTGTATGTCTTTTGGAAAAATGTATTTTCAGGTCCTTTGCCCATTTTTTTTTTTGGGGGGGAGCAGTTTTGTTTTTTTTTTTTTTTTGCTCTTGAGTTGTATGAGTTCCTTTTATATTTTGGATATTTATCCATTGTCAGATTTATGGTTTGTAAATATTTTCTCCCAATGCATAGGCTGCTTTTTCATTTTATTGATTGTTTCTTTTACTGTACAGACGCTTTTTAGTTTGATGTAATCCCACTTGCTCTTGTTAGAATTTTTGGTGTCTTGTCCAAAAAGGAATCATTGTTAAAGACAATATCAAGGAGCTTTTTTATGTGTTTTCTTCTAGCTTTATGGTTTTGGGTCTTAACATTAACTCTTAATCCATTTCGAGTTGATAGGATGTGTACAATTTTATTGTTTTGAATGTGGATATCCAGTTTTCCCAATACCATTTTTTGAAAAGGCTTTTCTTTCTCCATTGTCTGTTCTTGGTATTCTTGTGGGAAATTTGTTCACGCTATATGCTTAGGTCAACTCTGGGCTCTATACTCTATTCCACTGGTCTTTTGTGTCTTTTTTATACCAGTACCACATAATTTGGATTACTGTGTGTTTGTAATATACTTTGAAATAAGAAAAAGTGATGCCACAAGCTTTGCTCTCCTTGTTCAAGGTCACTGTGGCCAGTTGAGGTATTTTGTGGTTCCATACAAATTTTAGGACTGTTTTTTTCTTTTTCTATGAAAAATTCCACTTGTATTTTGATACTGATTACATTGGACTGGTAGATCACTTACATTTTAACAATATTAGTTCTTCCAATCCATGAGCAAAAAATATATTTCCATTTATTTGTGTCTTATTCCATTTCTGTCATCAGTGTCTTAAATTCCCAGTGTGCAGATTTTTCACTTAAAATTATTCACAAGTATTATTTATTATTTTTGGTGCTATTGTAATTGGATTTTTCTCTTGATTTCCTTTTCTAATAGACCATTACTAATGTAAAGAAATACAACTGATTTTTATATATTGTTTTTGTATCCTAAACCTATCCTAAAGGCAGGAGAAGAAGGGGACGACAGAGGATGAGATGGTTAGATGGCATCACCAACTTGATGGAAATGAGTTTGAGCAAGCTCCAGGAGTTGGTGATGGACAGGGAAGCCTGGCATGCTGCAGTCCATGGGGTTGCAAAGAGTCAGACATGACTGAGCAACTGAACTGATCCTAAACTTTACTGAATTTTGTTTTTTGATTCTGTTTGTATGTGTGTATGTGTGTGGTTAGTCTTTAGGGTTTATATATATAGAATCATGTCATCTGCAAAAAAAAAAAAAAAAAAAAAAAAAAAAAACTTACTTCTTTTCCATTGTGGATGCCTTTTATTTCTTTTCCTTGTCTGATTATTAGTACTTCCAATACTATGTTGAATAGAAGTAGTAAGATTGAACATCTGTGCTTTGTACCATATTTAAGAGAGAGGATTTTAGTTTTTTCCCATTGATTCTGATGTTAGCTATGGCCTTCATAAATGACATTTATTTTGTTGAGGAAATTTCCTAATATACTTATTTGGTTAAAACTTTATTTTTGGCTGCACTGGGTCTTCCTTGATATGTGTGGGCTTTCTCTAGTTGCAGTGAACAGGGGCTACTCTTCATTGCAGTATACAGACTTCTCATTGGGGTGGCTTCTCTTGTTTAAGAGCACAGGCTGTAGGTGCATGGGCTTCAGTAGTTGTGGTACCCCTGCTCAGTAGTTGTGGCTTGCAGGCTCTAGAGCTTGGGCTCAATAGTTGTGGTTTACAGGCTTTGGTTTCCCATGGCATGTGGAATCTCCATGGACCAGGCATTGAACCTATGTCCCCTGCACTGGCAGGTGGATTCTTATCCACTGTGCCACCAGGGAAGTCTAAGACTTCTTATCATGAGTAGATGTTGAACTTTGTGAAACACTTTTTTCTGCATCTATTGAGATAATCATGTGTTGTTTTTTTTAAAAAGTTTTTGTTATGTGGTATGTCTTACCACATAGTGAATGATTACATATGTTGAAACAACATTGCATCCCAGTTTTAAATCCCACTTGGCTATGGTGTATAATCTTTTTGATGTGTTGTTGAATTTGGCTGGCTAGTATTTTATTGAGAATTTTTGCATCTATGTTCTTCAGAGATTTTGGCCTGTAGTTTTCTTGTGGTTCCTTTTCTTTAAAACTCTCAGCAGTTTATTCAAGCATAGGAACTTTAACATAACTTATTTGATTTTCCCCTACCCACAGGAGTTCATAATACTGAATATTTCCTGTAGGGAGCCTAGGAATATAATTAAGTTACTTTTTATATCATTAATGTAATATTTATATTTTTCTTAATTGGTCCTCAAAAATTCTAGCTAAACTTTTCTTGGAGGTACTATAAATTTTGTTCTTGTTATGAGTGGGTTCATTACCTAATACCTTTTCAAATAAATACTTAAATAACTTAAAAGGAACTTTTAATATTCCTATTACCCAGTAATGTATCTTTTTTCATTTATCACTTGATTTGAGGCTTATGATTACATACATATGTATAACTGATGCTTCAAGTTATAAACTGAAATCACATAGCATATGTATTATTATGCTATGTGCTACCACAATTGCCCATACACAAGTCACCCAGTAGATTTACCTTAGGGACCATGTCTCCTAGCCATTCCTCAGCATGTTATTTAAATGAGAAATGTTTACGTTTTTTGAAAAACCTGTGAAATCTGTGTCCTCAATTACATGGCTATATGGATTTTGCTCTCTGGTTTTCTAGGGTTTCCTGGGCAGCTTCCTGAAACTCAGGTCACTAGAGATCTTCTGTTGTAACAAATCCTAAGCTAGTAATGTAGTGCATAAATCAAGATTCTCCAAAGAAACAGAAGAGGAGAAAGATAGGGATAGATAGATGGATGAATGGATAAATAGATGATAGATAGATAAAATAGATTTGATGACTGAATCATGCAGTTCCAACTTGAAAATGTGTAGAGCAGGCTAGCAGGATAGAGACTCAGAGAAAAGTTGCTTCAGTCTTGAGTACAAAATTGTAGGGTAGGCCTATCAGGCTGGAAAGTCAAGCATGCATTCTGTGTTGCAGCCTTGAGGTAAAAATTGCCTCTTCTTCAAGAAACCTCAATCTTTGCAATTCAGAACTGACTGATTAGATAAGACCCACCAAAATTATGGAAGATAATTTGCTTTACTTGAAGTCTAATAATTAAAGTTATGACCAACCTAGATAGCATATTGAAAAGCAGAGACATTACTTTGCCAACAAAGGTCCGTCTAGTCAAGGCTATGGTTTTTCCAGTGGTCATGTATGGATGTGAGAGCTGGACTGTGAAGAAAGCTGAGTGCAGAAGAATTGATGCTTTTGAACTGTGGTGTTGGAGAAGACTCCTGAGAGTCCCTTGGACTGCAAGGAGATCCAACCAGTCCATTCTGAAGGAGATCAGCCCTGGGTGTTCTTTTGAAAGAATGATGCCAAAGCTGAAACTCCAGTACTTTGGCCACCTCATGTGAAGAGTTGACTCATTGGAAAAGACTCTGATGCTGGGAGGGATTGGGGGCAGGAGGAGAAGGGGACGACAGAGGATGAGATGGCTGGATGGCATCACTGACTCAAAGGACCTGAGTTTGAGTGAACTCTGGGAGTTGGTAATGGACAGGGAGGCCTGGAGTGCTGTGATTCATGGAGTCGCAGAGAGTCAGACATGACTGAGTGACTGAACTGAATTGAACTGAATAATTAAAACTTAACCACATCTTTTGCGGCAACATCTAGATTAGTGTTTGATCAAACAGCTGGGCAGCATGACCTAGCCTAGTTGACACAAAAAATTAATCACCATCCTTAACAATGAAGGATTATTCAAGCCATTTAAACCCTACATATGTAGATAAGGAGGTGTTAAATGAAATTAAACATGTATATTCTTAGGAATTGTGATTTGTTACACATGAAACAGAATTTTGTCTTAATAAACTGAATTATGTTTTCTGACCATTTTCAAGTCACCAAAATAATCCCAATTTTGTTGGCTCACTTGACACTTGGGACACATGTGTGATGTGGAAGTAATTATTGTTTGTTGTCTGAATTAAATGGGCCACTTTACATGGAAGCAACAAACAAGCTTCTGGATAGTAAATGAGCACACAATGAAAGTTGACAGTTGTTTCACTTTTACTATTATTAATACTAAGAGCAATTTTTTTTTTATGTTCACAAAAAAGAAATTTCGAGGCTGTGATCATTATGTAAGTGATGAATCAAAGGTAGAAAACAATCAATTTTTCTATATTTTCTTCTAGTAAAAAATTTAAATATTTTAAACTACAAAGGTAATACTTATATTAAATAGTGAAAAGGGCAGATAGGTAAAAAAAAAAAAATTATTAACCTCCCACGACAGTGTGAATACCAAACTCACTAATACTTTGTTGTAGGAACTTGCAACTTAATAGTGGAAGTTAATGTTAGCAATTGAGTGTTCAGAGAACCAAAGTCCTGGCCATTCATTAAGTATAGTATTTTTAATTTTTATTAAAATTTTAAAATTATCTTATTTCTAATATAGTTCTTCGGAGAAGGCAATGGCACCCCACTCCAGTACTCCTGCCTGGAAAATCCCATGGACAGAGGAGCCTGGTAGGCTGCAGTCCATGGGGTCCCTGAGGGTCAGACACGACTGAGAGACTTCATTTTCACTTTTCACTTTCATGCATCGGAGAAGGAAATGGCAACCCACTCCAGTGTTCTTGCCGGGAGAATCCCAGGGACGGGGGAGCCTGGTGGGCTGCCATCTATGGGGTCACACAGAGTCGGACACAACTGAAGTGACTTAGCAGTAATATAGTTCTTAAAGGTTACTTTCCATGTACAGTTATAAAACATTGGCTATATTCCCCATGTTGAACAGTATATGTCATTGAACCTATCTTATATTCAGTTGTTTGTACTTCCCACTTCCCCACTCCTTTATTGCCCCCCCCCCCCACTGGTAACCATTAGTTTGTGCTCTATATATATGAGTCTGCTTCTTTTTTATTATATCCACATATAGTTAGTTGTGTTTTTAGTTGTGTTTTTAGATTCCACATATAAGTGAAATCTTACAGTATTTGTCTTTGTCTGTCTGATTTATTTCACTTAGCATAATGCTAATCCATGTTGCAGATGATAAGATTCTTTTTATGAGTGAGTAATATTCCATCTGCATATATTTATCACATCTTCTTTATCCATTCATCTGTTGATGGACACAGGTTTTTTCCAGAACTTGGCAATTGTAAGTAATGTAGCTGTGAACATTGGGGTTCATGTATTTTTTTTTCCAAATTACTGCTTTTGTTGTTGTTGTTGTTTTTCAGAAATATACCCAGCAGTGGAATTTCTGGGTCATGTGGTAATTCTATTTTTAGTTTTTTGTGAAACCTCCATATTGTTTTCCACAGTATCAGCACCCATTTACATTCCTACCAACAATGTACAATGGTTTCCTTTTCTCCACTGTCTCACCAACATTTGTTATTTGTATTCTTTTTGATGATAGCCATTCTGACAGGTGTGAAGTGATATCTCACTGTGGTTTTGATTTGCATGTCCCTGATGATTAGTGATGTTGAACACCTTTCCATATGCCTGTTGGCCATCTGCATTTCCTATTTGGAAAAATGTCTATTTAGGTCTTCTGCCCATTTTTAATCTGGTTTTTGTTTTTCTTGTTTATGTTGAGTTGTATGAGCTGTTTATATATGTTAGATATTATTCCTTTATCAGTCACATCATTTACAAGTATTGTCTCCCATTTGGTAGGTTGTCTTTTTGTTTTGTCAGTGGTTTCTTTTGCTGTGTAAAAGCTTTTAAGTTTAATTAGACCCATTTGTTCATTTTTGCTTTTATTTCCTTTAGGAGATGGATCCAAAAAGTATTACTGCAATTTGTGTCAAAGAGTGTTCTGCCTATGTTTTCCTCAAGGATTTTTATAGTATCCAGTCTTACATTTGCATCTTTAGTCCATTTTGAGTTTATTTTTGTGTGAAGTGTTAGAGAATGTTCAAATTTCATTCTTTTATATGTAGCTGTCCAGTTTTCCCAGCAGCACTTATTGAAGAGATTGTCTTTTCTCTATTGTATATTCTTGCCTCCTTTGTTGTAGATTAATTGGCCATAAGTGATTGGGTTTATTTCTGGGCTCTCTATCAATTGATCTATGTGTTTGTTTCTGTGCCAGTACCACAGTTTTTATGACTGTAGTTTTGTAGTGTAATCTGAAGTCAGGGAGCCCAATTCCTCCACCTCCTTTCTTCTTTCTCAGGATTGTTTTGGCTATTTGGGGTCTTTTGTGTTTCCATACACTTTTAATTTATTTGTTTTAGTTCTCTGAAAACTGCCATTGGTATTTTGATAGAGATTGCATGTAATTTATTGCCTTGGGTAGTGTCATCATTTCACCAGCACTGATTCTTCAAATCCAAGAACACAGTGTATCTTTTCATCTGTTTCTGTTGTCTTCAATTTCTTTTATCAGTACCTTATAGTTTCCAGAGTATAGATCTTTTGTCTCCTTAGGTAGGTTTATTTTAGGTATTTTATTCTTTTTGATATGATGATAAATGGGGTTGTTTTCTTAATTTCTCTTTCTGATACTTAGTTGCTAGTATATAGAATTACAACAGATTTTTGTATATTAATTGTTTATCCTACAACTTTGCTGAATTCATAGAGGAGCTCTAGTAATTTTCTGGTGAGTAAATATTTGTTATTTCTTTATTAGTCTTGTTTATTCTAAAAGCACATGTTTTTATCTGCTTTATATGAATCAGAATCACTTTGACTTGGAATATTTGCATGAAGAATTCTTGTACAAAATTAGTCACAAAAGAAGAAAATGGCCCATTTTGCTTTAAAAAATATATTTTCTGTATTTAAAAATAAGTATAACATTCCCTCATAAAAATGAGAAAGCCTATGCCTGTGCAGTTCCTTATTTCCACTGTCCTGCCTTAATATTAATTGTGACAGCAGCATACTTTCACAATTTTACATGTGCAAGCAAATGCATAATCAACCTGCTGAAATCAGAGAACAGCGTGTTTGATTGTTACTTTTTTCTAGAAAATTGACATCATACAGTGTGGATTTCTCCATGACTTGCTTTTCTTATCTAATAGCTCTGTCAGTTCATTTTGCAGGGTTTTATGTTCTAAGATTCAGTATTTCCACAAGGCATAATATAATTGTAAATTGTATGTTTAAATTGTTTAAGTTCATAAATATGGAATTTTCCCAATAATATTTGAGCTACCAACTTATGTCTGTAATTTTGAATCAATAATAAATTGTTTTATTATTTTATCTGTTAGTATCTTACAAAAAAATATCCCTCATTGCTCTTCTTAATGGAGGTTTTTCAGAAAAGTCATTTACTATTCCAAATGAACTTTAATATCTTTGTTTTGATTATTTAAAAATGTCACATTCTCAAAATGGCATTGAAACATGTATAATACCATATATGAAACGAGTCGCCAGTCCAGGTTCGATGCACGATACTGGATGCTTGGGGCTGGTGCACTGGGATGACCCAGAGGGATGGTACAGGGAGGGAGGAGAGAGGAGGGTTCAGGATGGGGAACACGTGTATACCTGTGGCAGATGCATGTTGATGTATGGCAAACCCAATACAATATTGTAAAGTTAAAAAATAAAATTAAATTTAAAAAGTAATACTAAAAAAATTAAAATGTCACATTATTTTATTATTTTTTAATTACCATAAAAATATGAATGGACTTGAGGAAAACTAATTACCTAATTCAATTTTCTAATATTACTCATTGATTTTTAGTTTATTTTCTTTAGTTTGAGGTTTCTATGCAAGTAAGTCTATCACCTCTACATTTTTCTACATTGCCACATTAAAGCAGTCCAACAGTTCACTTTCACCCACCCGCACCTTCCTTGCCCTCCTACACCCTCTGAATAGTCAATATTAATAGGCTTGCTCTCTCTCTCTCTCTCTCTCTCTCTCTATATATATATATATATGGCTTCCCAGGTGGCGCAGGTGGTAAAGAATTCGCCTGCCAAAGTAGGAGTTGCAAGAGATGTGTGTTCAATGCTTGGGTTGGGAAGATCCCCTGGAGAAGAAAAAAGCATACATATATATGTGTGTGTGTGTGTGTGTATACATGCATATACATATATACATACATATATACTATGTATGTATCTATATATAGGCATGTGTGTATATATATATATATGCATATATATATACATACATATATAGTATTATAGTATTTAGTATAAAGGGTAATTATATTCAATATGGTCTCCGAAGTATTCTGCATCATGCTATTATACTTTCTTAGCTCACAACACACCATGAACGATTCTGTAGGCCTTTAGATTAAGATTTTATGTTTTAAAATTCAACCTTTTAGCTTATGTGGAAATCATTTGCATATATGTTATGAATTGGTTTTAACATTTTCCCCTGCAACTATAAAATTTTTCCACAGGATTTGAACCAATGATTTTGTTGCATATTCTCTCTCACATTCTTGAGTTGATGCCATGTTTATTTCAATTATAGTTTTAGAATAAAATTTGAAGGCAAATATCCTCCAACTTGGAGGAACTTTTCTTTAAATGTTTAACCACTTTCAGTTGTTAAGATGAAACTGAATGTCTTTCTTCTAATGAAAAAAGTCAGCTTTAAACATTTAACATAATTAACTTTACAGTATTGGACCTCCCAGGATTATAAATATACATGTGTTGATTTTTATATTCAGAAAAATTTGCAAGCTTTTTTCAAAGGAATTGTGACTAATCTTTGATAATTTTATTCCTAGTTATTTTCATTTTTAAGATGTTTTCTGCTATCAGTAGATTTTTATCTAATTTCCTCTGGTAAATAAATATTAGTGCTATATGGAAAACTACTATTGTATTATTTTGTTTTCTGCTTGTTCACTAAGATATGAGTTTTCATCATTCTTCAGTAGATTATTTTGGGTTATCTACATTAATCATAATATCTTTTAGGACTTGCACTGCAACATTACACATCATCACAGTTGATAAGGGCTATTTGTTGCTGTACAGAGAAGATCAGATAATACCTTTGCTTTTGAGTATTTCTTCCTCCATTTTCTACATTTTTTTCTCTTGTATATCTGCACCCTCAGGTAAACTTTTTGGATGGATTTGCTACCATCAAAAGAGGCCTTTTTGTATAAAATAACCAGTTTTAAATAGAGCTTCAAATAAGCTAGAAAGAAAATTTACTCAAAGTACTTATATTGGTGTCAGGTAACAAAATAGTTTCTAAGTAGGAAAAAACTACAAGTGTGTTTTACTAGACATAGAATCAAATTTGTTTCCATTAACCTAGCCACTTATAAACAGAGAGCTTTCTGTGCCTCTCAGATACAATACTAGAGGGACTATAGATAGGAGAAAATTTCTTCCTTCAAATGTTGAAAAATATCAGCTTGATACTGAAGGAGTATGTTTTCAAAGATAAAGGAAATGATGTACAAGACTCAAAGAACTTGATTTTCATACTTGCTTTATCTTTTTTTAATGTTCAGTTCAGTCACTCAGTCATGTCTGACTCGGCGACCCCATGGACTGCAGCACGCCAGGCTTCCCTGTCCATCACCAACACCTGGAGCTTACTCAAACTCGTGTCCATTGAGTCAGCAATGCCATCATCCTGTTATTGACTTAAAATCTACTGTCATAGATACAAGTTATTGTATGTAACCTTCATGGAAACCACAAAACAAAAAACTATAGTAAATACAAAAAAGATAAACAGAAAGGAATATAAGCATACCACAGAAAGTCATCAAACCATAGAGGAAGACAGCAAAAGAAGAAATAAACAGAGAACTACGAAGACATCCAGTAAACAATGAACGAAACGGCAATAAGCACATGCCTATAAATAATTACTTTGAATATAAACTGACTAAATTATCTAATCAAAACATAAAAGGTGGCTTAATACTTGAAAATAAAAGACAAATCTCTATGCTACCTACAAGAGACTCACATTACATGTAAGGATACAAGCGGACTTGATAGTGAAGAAATGGTAAAACGTACTGCATTCAAATAGAAACCAAAAGAAACCTAGAGTAGTTACACGTATAATAGACAAAATAGATTTTAAAACAGACTCTAATAAGAGACAAAGAGTGGTGTTACATAATGATAAAGGGGTCAATCAACAAGAACGTATAACACTTTAAAATTTTATGCACCAAACATAGGAGCACATAAATATATAAAGCCAGTTTTATACCCACAGGAAGAAATAGATAGCAATACAATAAGAGTGGAAAACTTTAATATCACACATACATCAATGGATAGATTATCCAGACAGAAAATCAATAAGGGAATTATAGGCGTTAAAGGACACATTAGACCAAAAGAACTTAACAGATATTTATAGAGCATTTCACTCAAAAGAAACAAGATATATTCTTCTCAAATGTGCATTAAAAACTTTCCAAGATCATATGTTAGACCACAAAACAAGTCTTAATGCATTTCAGTTCAATTCAGTAACTCAGTCATGTCTGACTCTTTGTGACCCCCTGGACTGCAGCATGACAAGCTTCCCTGTCCATCACCAACTCCCAGAGCTTGCTCAAACTCGGGTCCATCAAGTCAGTGATACCATCCAAACAGCTTATCCTCTGTCCTCCCCTTCTCCTGCTGCCTTCAATCTTTCCCAGAATCAAGGTCTTTTCTACTGAATCAGTTCTTTGCATCAGGTGGCCAAAGTATTGGAGTTTCAGCTTCCGCATCGGTCTGTCCAATGACTATTCAGGACTGATTTCCTTTAGGATGGACTGGTTAGATCTCCATGCAGTCCAAGGGACTCTCAAGAGTCTTCTCCAACACCACAGTTCAAAAGCATCAATTCTTTGATGCTCAGCTTTCTTTATAGTCCAACTTTCACATCCATACATGACTACTGGAAAAACCATAGTTTTGACTAGACAGGCCTTTGTCAGCAAAGTAATGCCTCTACTTTTTAATATGGTCTAGATTAGTCATAGCTTTTCTTCCAAGGAGCAAGCATCTTTTAATTTCATAGCTGCAGTCACCATCTGAAGTAATTATGGAGCCCAAGAAAAGAAAAGCTGCCACTGTTTCCACTGTTTTCCTCATCTATTTGCCATGAAGTGATGGGACCAGATGCCACGATCTTAGTTTTTTGAATGTTGACTTTTAAGTCGGCTTTATCGCTCTCTTTCACTTTCATCAAGAGGCTCTTTAGTTCCTCTTCACTTTCTGCCATAAGGGTGGTATTGTCTGCATATCTGAGGTTATTGATAGTTCTCCTGGCAATCTTTATTCCAGCTTGTGCTTCATCCAGTCTAGCATTTCACATGATATACTCTGTATATAAGTTAAATAAGCAAGAAAACAATATCCAGCCTTGATGTACTCCTTTCCCAATTTGGAACCAGTCTGTTGTTCCATGTCCAGTTTTAACTGTTGCTTCTTGACCTGCATACAGATTTCTCAAGAGGCAGATAAGGTGGTCTGTTATTCCCATCTTTTTAAGACTTTTCCAGTTTGTTGTGATCCACACAGTCAAAGGCTTTGGTGTAGTCAATGCAGCAGAAGTAGACGTTTCTTTGGAATTATCTTGCTTTTTCTATGACCCAATGGATGTTCGCAATTTGATCTCTGGTTCCTCTGCCTTTTCTAAATCCAACTTGAACATCTGGAAGTTCTCGGTTCACATACTGTTGAAGCTTGGCTAAAAATCATATCAAGCTTTCAATAAGTAATTTGTAGTAATGACTGTTGACTTCAATTTTGGAGTGTAGTAGCTATGTTAAAGATTAACTATTTGGTCTTATTGAAGCCAACACAGAACTTACTGCTGTGTTTTTTCTTCAATGATAAATAAAACACTTACAGGAAAAAAAATCATATCAAGCATCTTTTCCAACCACAATGGGTATGCAGCTAGAAATTAATTACATAATGAGAACCGAAAAATTCACAAATATGTGGAGATTAATATGTTATTGAGCAAACCATGGATCAAAGAAGAAATCAAAGAGAAAAGAAATATCTTGAGAAAATATAAATGTAACATACAAAAATTTATGGTGTGCAGCAAAAGCAATTTTAATAGGAAAGTCCATAGTGAAAAATCCCTACTTCAGGAAACAAGAAAAATCTCAAATTAACAACCTAACTTTAACAAAGCTCATAGTTATTAGAAGGCAGAAAATAACAAAGGTGAGAAAAGAAATAGATGAAATAGAGACAAAAGGAATCAGGTATTTGAATAATATATTTGCTTATATTTTTATGTTGATTTTCACTTTAAATAATATTTTCACATGTGTTGCTTCATTAGATCTTAAAACCATAAGATAAAAATGAAAATAGAGTATGTGGTACACTTTTTAAGAAGAGTGAGATCATCCATATAAATTCACTCAGCATATTGCCTAAACTGATAAGTAAATGTTAATAATTATCAATATTATTATTAGTGGTGCTAAGAACCCAGATCTCTTGAATAGATTCCCCAATGTGTGACTGTTGTGTCAATTTTTTTCAGATTTTAGTAGATTTCTTTATTACTTTTCAAATTATTTGCAATAATTCACCCTCTACCATTAATAAGACTGCCATCTTCCCCACATTCTCTCTTGGAACTGGATGTTATCAACCTTTAATTTCAACCAGTCATTTGGGTAAAGAAAATGATGTCTCATTGTTACCTTAACTTTCATTTACTTAATCATCATCATCATTAAACGAGCAGCATTTCAAACATGTATTAACTATTGTATATTTCCTATTATTTGATATTAATAACTTTGCTGACTTTTTATAAGGTATAACTGACATTTAACATTATATTAGTTTCAGGTGTACAACATAAAAATTCAATATTTGTATACATTGTGATATGATCACCACAAAAGTCCAGTTACCATCCATCACCATAAAAAGTTAACTTTTAGAATTTAGTCTCTTGGCATCTTACAAGTATGCAATATTATTTACCATAGAAACCATGTTGTGCATCATATCTCTGTGACTTGTTTACTTTATAGTTGTAAGTTTGTACTTCTTGACCCCTTTTGCTGAAATTTTTCTCTTGTTTTTTTAAGACAATTTGTAGAAACACTAGATATGCTATGGTCATTATATTTTATCTCCCATATGTGATACACATATTTTTCTCATCTGTCTTTCTTAAGTTGTATTTCTTCTCATTTAACAATTTTTAATTTCCATATATGTTATTCTAATTTTAAATATATTTCTTTTTTTTTTTTTTTGGCTTTCCTTAGGACAATATATCTTATTCCAGAAACATACAAATGTTGTTCTAGACTTTGCTGCTGCTGCTGTTGCTGCTAAGTTGTTTCAGTCGTGTCCGACTCTGTGCGACCCCATAGATGGCAGCCCACCAGGCTTCCCGTCCCTGGGATTCTCCAGGCAAGAACACTGGAGTGGGTTGCCATTCCCTTCTCCAGTGCATGAAAGTGAAAAGTGAAAGTGAAGTCACTCAGTCGTGTCCAACTCTTAGCGACCCCATGGACTGCAGCCTACCAGGCTCCTCTGTCCATGGGATTTTCCAGGCAAGAGTACTGGAGTTGGTTGCCTTCTCCACTAGACTTTGCTACTACTTTATTATTTTAACTTTTATACTTATATCCTTAGTCCATGTGAAATTCATTTTTTATTTGGTGGAAGATGAGAGTCTAAATTAGTTCTCTACTTCGTTAAAATGATTTTTGTACCATTAACTAATAAATCATCCTTTCCTCACTGAAATAAAAACTGGTTCCTATATACTCTTGAACATTTTGTTTTGGACTTTCAATTCTTTTTTAGTCATCTGTTTGTCACATCTATGTCAGTACTGTGGATTTATAGTCTCATTGTAAGTTTTCATATCTGGTTAGGCAAATCTCTTCACTATTCTTCTTCATAAAATTCTTAGCTATTTTTGGACAATAATTCTTTGCTGTAAATAAGCTTCAAAAATAAATCTTTATCAGTCAAGGTCCTAACATGAAACAAATGACACATTCACCTAGATAATTAGGAAGAGTTTGATAAAGGAACATGTTTGAATGAGATAAAGGGTACTGAAAGGGAATGGTGAAGCACTTTCAGGCTAGTTACAGCAAGGAACCATAACCACCTCCGGGTCTTGAAGGTTGAAGAAAAGGCAGAAGGAAAGGCAGAGTCCTGAGAGAATATCGACATTGGAGAGGGATACCAACAAAAGTTGTAAACTTCTATAGAAAGCACATCCAACCTGTGGCACCTGGCTGGGAGGATGTCATGGAGAAAAATGTCCTGACCTTATCCTCCTCCTACTTCCAGAACTCTTGCCAGTGCCTCCTATTGCCCAAAACTAACCATGCAACATAGAACAGGGGGAGGGTTAATGTAATCCATACAAGTCAGCCTCCTAGGACACAGGTTAGGAGAGAGAAGGGTAGAAGGTGTGTCAAGAGAAGCACAGTGCATCCAATCTATAATCCTTTGGAATTTTGATAAGAACCTTGGTGGCTCAGAGGTTAAAGAGACTGCCTGCAAGGCGGGAGACCCAGGTTCAATCCCTGGGTCAGGAAGATTCCCTGGAGAAGGAAATGGCAACCCACTCCAGTATTCTTGCCTGGAGAATCCCATGGATGGTGGAGCCTGGTAGGTTACAGTCCACAGGGTCACAAAGGGTCGAACACGACTGAGCAACTTCACTTACTTCACTCATTTATGTATTGGTTTTATGAGGACTGAGTGGTATTTATTAGATTTTTTTTTCTGTCCAGGAAACTACATATCTTGTTTTTCATTTTGTAATTTTCGGCACAATATATTCTTTACTGTTCTTGATACATTTATTCTTGCATGTCTATAATTGTCATTGTCTTTTGATTAGATTAAATTTCCAGCCTATTAATAAATGGCTCTTGGTGTTCAAAGAAGAGTTGTTAACTTATGTGCAACTATTTTCATATAAAACCATCTTATGAAAATCTCATATATTCTGCTTGGAATTTTTGTTCCCTGTGAAGTTTTCTAGGTATATGACCATTGTTGTTGTTGTTTCAGTGGCTGAGTCATGTTCAATTATTTCAGTCATGTTCACAATTATTTGAGAACGCATGGACTGCGGCATGCCAGGCTTCCTTGTCCTTCACTATCTTGCAGTTTGCTCCAACTTATGTCCATTGAGTTGGCTATTCAATCATCTAATCCTCTGTCACTCCCTTCTCCTCTTGCCCTCATTCTTTCCCAGCATCAGACTTTTTTTCCAATGAGTCAGCTCTTCACATCACGTGGTCAAAGTATTGGAGCTTCACCTTCAGCATTAGTCCTTCCAGTGAATATTCAGTACTGATTTCCTTTAGGATTGACTGGTTTGATCTCCTTGCTGTCCAAGGAACTCTCAAGAGTCTTCTCCAGCACCACAATTCAAAAGCATCAATTCTTTAGCACTCAACCTTCTTTATGGTCCTACTCTCATATCTGTAAATGACTACTGGAAAAACCATAGCTTTGACTATATGGGTCTTTGTTGGTAATGTGATGTCTGCTTTTTAATATGCTGTCTAGGTTTGTCATAGCTTTCCTTCCAAGGAGCAAGCGTCTTTTAATTTCATGTCTGTAGTCACTGTTTGCAGTGATTTTGGATGCCCCCCAAAATTAAATCTGTCACTGATTCCACTTTTTTTCCATTTGCCATGAAGTGATGGGACAGGATGCTATGATCTTAACTTTTTGAATGTTGTGTTTTAAGCCAGCTTTTCCACTCTCTTTCTCCCTCATCCAGAGGCTCTTTAGTTCTTCTTCACTTTTTGCAGTTAGAGTGATATCATCTCATATTTGAGGTTGTTGCTATTTCTCCTGGCAGTCTTTATTCCAGCTTGATTTATGCAGCCTGGCATTTCGTATGATGGGTGGCTCAGATGGTAAAGAGTCTGCCTGCAATACAGGAGTCCCAGCTTTGATCCCCAAGTTGGGAAGATCTCCTGGAGAAGGGAATGGCTACCCATTCCCATATTCTTTCCTGGAGAATTCCATGGACAGAGGAGCCTGGCCAGCTACAGTCCATGATGTTGCAGAGTGGGACATGACTGAGTGACTAACACTTTCACTTTCACTCTGCTTATAAGTTAAATAGGTTAGGTGACAATATACAGCCTTGTCTACTCCTCTTCTGATTTTGAATCAATCCATAATTCCATGTCCAGTTCTAACTGTTCCTTCTTGACCCATGTACAGGTTTCTCAGGAGACAGGTAAGGTAGTCTGGTATTCCCATCTCTTTAAGAATTTTCCACAGTTTGTTGTGATCCACACAGTCAAAAGCTTTATCATAATCAATGAAGCATAAGTTTTTTTCTGGAATTCTCTTGCTTTCTCCATGATCCAACGAATGTCAGCAATTTGATTTCTGGTTCCTTTTCAAAACCCAACTTGTACATCTGAAAATTCTCAGTTCATGTACTGCTGAACCCTAGCGATTTTTAGCATAACTTTGCTAGAATGTGAAATGAGAGCAATTATACAGTAGTTTGAACATTCTTTGGCATTGCCCTTCTTTGAGACTGGAATGAAAATTGACCTTTACCAGCCCTGTGGCTGCGGCTGAGTTTCCAAATTTGCTGACATACTGAGTGCAGCACTTTAACAACATCATCTTTTAGGTTTTGAAATAGCTCAGCTGGAATTCCATCACCTGCACTAGTTTTGTTTGTAGTACTACTTCCTAAGGCCCACTTGACTTCATTCTCCAGGATGTTTGGCTCTAGGTGAGTGATCACACCATCGTGGTTATCTGGGTCATGAAGATCTTTTTTGTGTAGTTCTTCAGTGTATTCCTGCCACTTCTTCTTAATCTCATCTGCTTCTGTTAGTTCCTTACTGTTTCTGTCCTTTATCATGCCCATTCTTGAATGAAATTTCTGTGACTCAGATCATGAGCTCCTTATTGCAAAATTTAGGCTTAAATTTAAAAAGTAGGGAATCACTCCAAGCATCTTTTCTGACCACAATGCAGTAAGATTAGATCTCAATTACAGGAGAAAAACTATTAAAAATTCCAACATATGGAGGCTGAACAACACGCTGCTGAATAACCAACAAATCACAGAAGAACTCAAAAAAGAAACCAAAATTTGCATAGAAATGAATGAAAATGAAAACACAACAACCCAAAACCTGTGGGACATGGTAAAAGCAGTCCTAAGGGGAAAGTTCATAGCAATACAGGCACACCTCAAGAAACAAGAAAAAAGTCAAATAAATAACCTAACTCTACACCTAAAGCAACTAGAAAAGGAAGAAATGAAGAACCCCAGGGTCAGTAGAAGGAAAGAAATCTTAAAAATTAGAGCAGAAATAAATGCAAAAGAAACAAAAGAGATCATAGCAAAAATCAACAAAACCAAAAGCTGGTTCTTTGAGAGGATA
Source organism: Bubalus kerabau (assembly GCF_029407905.1). Lineage (NCBI taxonomy): Eukaryota > Metazoa > Chordata > Mammalia > Artiodactyla > Bovidae > Bubalus > Bubalus kerabau. The sequence goes on along the minus strand of NC_073647.1, from coordinate 39,031,097 downwards.
AATAAAATTGACAAACCATTAGCCAGACTCATCAAGAAACAAAGGGAGAAAAATAAAATCAATAAAATTATAAATGAAAATGGAGAGATCACAACAGACAACACAGAAATACAAAGGATCATAAGAGACTACTATCAACAATTATATGCCAATAAAATGGACAACGTGGAAGAAATGGACAAATTCTTAGAAAAGTACAACTTTCCAAAACTCGACCAGGAAGAAATAGAAAATCTTAACAGACCCATCACAAGCACGGAAATCGAAACTGTAATCAAAAATCTTCCAGCAAACAAAAGCCCAGGTCCAGATGGCTTCACAGCTGAATTCTACCAAAAATTTAGAGAAGAGCTAACACCTGTCCTGCTCAAACTCTTCCAGAAAATTGCAGAGGAAGGTAAACTTCCAAACTGATTCTATGAGGCCACCATCACCCTAATGCCAAAACCTGACAAAGATCCCACAAAAAAAGAAAACTACAGGCCAATATCACTGATGAACATAGATGCAAAAATCCTTAACAAAATTCTAGCCATCAGAATCCAACCACACATTAAAAAGATCATACACCATGACCAAGTGGGCTTTATCCCAGGGATGCAAGGATTCTTCAATATCCGCAAATCAATCAATGTAATACACCACATTAACAAATTGAAAAATAAAAACCATATGATTATCTCAATAGATGCAGAGAAAGCCTTTGACAAAATTCAACATCCATTTATGATCAAAACTCTCCAGAAAGCAGGAATAGAAGGAACATACCTCAACATAATAAAAGCTATATATGACAAACCCACAGCAAACATTATCCTCAATGGTGAAAAATTGAAAGCATTTCCTCTAAAATCAGGAACAAGACAAGGGTGCCCACTTTCACCATTACTATTCAACATAGTTTTGGAAGTTTTGGCCACAGCAATCAGAGCAGAAAAAGAAATAAAAGGAATCCAAATTGGAAAAGAAGAAGTAAAACTTTCACTATTTGCAGATGACATGATCCTCTACATAGAAAACCCTAAAGACTCCACCAGAAAATTACTAGAGCTAATCAATAAATATAGTAAAGTTGCAGGATATAAAATCAACACCCAGAAATCCCTTGCATTCCTATACACTAATAATGAGAAAACAGAAAGAGAAATTAAGGAAACAATTCCATTCACCATTGCAATGGAAAGAATAAAATATTTAGGAATATATCTACCTAAAGAAACTAAAGACCTATATATAGAAAACTATAAAAC